>NC_136068.1:81156066-82356066 GCF_964261635.1 Lissotriton helveticus
ACTTCCACATCCCGATCCACCCAGCTCACAGACGTTTCCTAAGCTTCACAGTGGGCAAGAGTCACTTCCAATTCATGGTGCTCCCGTTTGGGTTGAAATCAGCGCCGCGGATATTCACAAAGGTGCAGGCCCCGGTGGCAGCTTTTTTGAGAAAGCAGTCGCTAGAGGTTTTCCCGTACTTGGACGACTGGCTGCTAAAGGCACCAAATTATCAAGCGGCTGCAGGAGCAGTAGAGACATGTTTGCGTCTCTTCGATCAACTAGGCTTCCAGCTCAACAGAGAAAAATCGGTCCTTCGGCCGGCCACTTCGGTGAAATTCCTGGGCGCTCTTATCGATGCGCAGGCTTGCAAAGCTTTCCCATCAGAAGAAAGACAAGCAAGACTCATTTCTTCGGCCAGTCGACTGCAAAAGAAGCAGTCAGTGTCAGTCAGGATGTACAAGTCTCTTCTAGGGTCGATTTCATCTTGTATTCAATTGATTCCGCACTGCAGGCTGCGAATGCGTCCCTTGCAAGAGCAACTAGACCTTCAGTGGAGGCAAGTGGACGGTTCTTTCAACGACATGGTCAAGGTCACCCTACAGATGAAGCAGGCGGCTGCCTGGTGGATAGAAGGTTCTCACCTCTCGGTGGGTCTCAGTTTCAGAATGCCTCCGGCCCCTCACATCATTACAACGGTTGCCTCCCTTCAGGGATGGGGAGCTGTCATGCAAGACCTCCAAGTCAGTGGGCATTGGACGCCGGTGGAAGGTCGTCTACATATAAATATTCTGGAGCTGAGAGCCATTCGGTTGGCTCTGTTGGCTTTCCTCCCAAGGATAAGGAACTCATCCATCCTAGAGCGTACGGACAACACCACGGCCATGCACTATGTCAACAAGCAGGGAGGCACAAGATCGTCTCAACTGTCCAAGGAAGCTCAGCTGCTGTGGGAATGGGCGATTTCGCAGGACATCACGCTTGTGGCAGAGCATCTGCCAGGCGTAGACAACACAAAGGCGGATACTCTAAGTCGCCTAAGAGCGATTTCTCACGAATGGGATTTGGACGATTCAGTGATCAAGGAGATCTTCGCCCACTGGGGGACACCAGCGATCGACCTGTTCGCCACGCCGGCGAACAAGAAATGCCGGCATTATGCAAGCAGGGAACACCATCGGGGATCGCTGGGGAATGCGCTTTTGATGTCCTGGTCCGGCGCATTTGTTTACGCCTTTCCTCCGTTTCCCCTAATTCCTCGAGTCCTCAGGAAACTCAAGATGGACCGATGCAAGATGATTCTAATTGCTCCCGCCTGGGCTCGCCAGTTTTGGTTCACGGAGCTTCTCCTTCTGTCTCAAGACAATCCCATACATCTACGACCCAGCCAGTCTCTGCTGTCAATGTCCAACGGGCAAGTTCTCCACCCGAACCCGAGCTCGCTTCAATTGGCAGCATGGCTGCTGAGCACAGAGAGTTCAGGGATCTAGACATTTCTGACGAATGCAGAAACATCTTGGCGCGGGCGCCTAGCACTAATAGGACGTATAGAGCAAAGTGGAAACGTTTCTACATATGGTGCCAGCGAGAAGGAGTGCACCCTTTTTCGTCTGCTCCACATCAACTCTTGCCATATATCCTGTCATTAGCTCATGCAGGTCTTGCCCATTCGTCCATCAAGGTCCACTTGGCGGCAATCTCCAGATACAGAAGAACAAGGTCGGGTCCTTCTCTTTTATCGACAAGAGTCGTAAAGCAATTCTTGAAAGGACTGTTTAGGGTGTTTCCACCAATCCGGCCGCCACCTCCGGTATGGCATCTGAATATGGTCCTGGCCCAACTAATGAGGCCCCCGTTTGAACCAATTCATAAGTCTGACTTGAAATTCTTGTCATGGAAGGTGGCTCTTCTCCTCGCTCTCACCTCTGCGAGGAGGGTGGGAGAACTACAGGCTCTGACCATTAAAGAGCCCTTCTTACAGTTCAAAAATGATACCTTGATCCTTAGAATGAACCCCAAGTTTATTCCTAAGGTTCCTACAGACTTTCATCTGAATGAACCAATTGTTAGGAATTCCTTTCTCCCTCGGCCTTCCACTCCGGCCGAAAGGGCACTTCATTCTCTAGACGTCCAGAGATGTCTAAAATTCTATCTTCAACGCACGGCTGGGTTTAGGAAATCACCTCAGCTGCCCTCGTAAGGGGTTTCCGTTATCAAAACAAGGGATCTCCAGATGGATATCTAGTGCGATCCGCTTCTGCCACCAGGCGGCAGCGAAGCCCCTGGAATGACAGGTTAAAGCGCACTCCACGAGGTCTATCATCTTCAACGGCGCTTGCAGGAGTACCGATTAAGGACATCTGCAGAGCGGCCGCCTGGAGCAGTACTCATTCCTTCACAAGGCACTACTGCTTGGACTCCTCGGCTAAAGGGGATGCGGCTGTTGGTCAAGCGGTCCTGAGAAATCTCTTCCAGTGAGCGGTGAGCTTTCCTTTCTACCCTCCTTCCTTTCTTTCACATTTCGTTATTTATACTGTTGTTTAACTGTATTGTGATATTATGGTGAATTCATGACATATTATGTAAGGTTATTGGGACGTTATACACGAAATGTGCTAAGTATACTACTGCTATCTATTCTGATGCAAGCTATGGGAATATATGAAAGTTCCAATACTGGAGTAAGAAACAAGTTACTTACCTGTAACTTTAGTTCTCCAGTATTGGTAACTTTCATAGATTCCCATGCGCCCACCCACCTCCCCTGGGAAAGCTCACCCCTTTTGGCATATGTCATTAGGGCTATACAACGGCTACGAAAATCTGAGGCTCTGAGCTTTCTCAGGAAGGTTTCACAGGGTGAGGCTGTTCTGATTGGTTGGTGCTCTACATTTGGGTCTTTTTTTTTTTTTTACAAAAGGACACCTATAGGCTACAAAATAGTATAAGGCCTAGGCCTAATTTTTCCTCTTTTTTACCTCTTTTGGTTTATCTACATATATATATATATATATATATATATATATATATATATCAATCACAGAGGCTCCCATTCCAACGACGGGGAATGATACAAGCTATGGGAATCTATGAAAGTTACCAATACTGGAGAACTAAAGTTACAGGTAAGTAACTTGTTTCTTGCCCTACCTGTAACACCCCTAAATTCAGTATTTAGGGGCTCCCTGAACCTTCCTTCCTCAGATCCCGATACCAAAAGAAGAAAGAAAATCAAGAAGACCCGTCGCGCAGCTGCTAACAGGACAACAACTGACTTGGCCCAGCCCTATCGGCCTGTCGATCCTGCTCCTGCCTAAATCCCGCCGACTCCTGCGGACAGCAACCTCGGTACACCCAGAGGACCGGCCTTGACCATCTTAAAGACTGGGACTCCCATCAGCAGAGGCTCTGCTGCAACAACCCGCCCTGGTGCCAGCCAGAAAGCTCCGGACCAGCCCACTCTGCACCCGCCCGGCCCGGCCCGTGCCCGAGGGATCCAAGACCACGAGGACGTCCCCCAGCGACTGGGACCCGAAGTCCAGTGCACAAAGACCCTCCTCGACGAACCAGACGACGCCTGCAGACTCAGAACCAGGGACCCCCCCAACCGCGACCAGCTGAGGGTAAGCTTTTCTGACACCCCTGCACCCGGTGCCCTACAGCCCCCTGTGCCTCCCTTTGGGGTACCTACCTGTGCTCAAAGATCCCAACTTAGCTCTCGACGTGCTGGTCGCCCCTGGAGAGTCTCCGATCCATTGGATAACATTGAGCGTCCGACGGCTCAAAAGCACCCTGCACCCAGCCGCCCGAGTACCGCTGGCTGTGCCACCTTTGTCCTATCCTGCTTCCCCCTTTGCCCTGAGCAAGTGACCAGGAGCCCAGCTCCCAATGACGCGTGGCCTGCTAGCCAGCAGCCACCAACCGGAGGCCCCTGGGGGACCCCTGAGTCTATGCCCAGAACCACAACTTCACCAGTCGAGTACTCACCAGGAAACCGGTAACTCACTTACCTTCCATGAATAACATTGACTGGTTGGACTAGAAAAATCTTCTGTGTACTTTTGAAAACATGTCAAGTCATAAAATTTATATAGCGCACTACATACCCAGAGGGTTTCAAGGCGCTTAGGAAGGGGAGGAGAATTATTTGTCAAATATCCAAGTTTTAAGCTGCTTTCTGAACGCTAGGTGATTCTGGGTGAGGCGAAGGTAAGCGGGGAGTGAGTTCCATGTTTTGGCAGCCAGGTATGAGAAGGATCTGCCTCCCATGGTGGTCTTGTTGAAAACATGAAATATTAATATAAAATCATCCGAATTCCGAAATACTCGCCTGTGATCAGGAGAGGAGCCCGTACTGTACCTTGTAGCCCAGTGCTGAAACGCAAAAGTAATCCCTAGCGGGTTTACTAGTAACTTGTATTTTCTCCATAGGAATCCATTGTCTGCTTTTCTATGAAATTTCTTCTGTCTACTTTTGAAAACTAGAAATATTCTTTTAAAAATCATACGAAATACTGAAACGTAATTACTTGCCTGTTTTGAGTTGAGACCCCAGTGCTGGCCCCAGGAGACCAGTACTGGATTACAAAAGTAATCAGATCGTACTTTACCTGCAACCTGAATTTTCTCCCATTGAATAACATTGCCAGATTTCCGTTGAAAAGTTTCTAAGTGTGAACTTTTAAAATAGCTTTTTATTCCTGAAAAATACTACAATACCTAAAACGTTTTTGCTAAACATTTTTCAGCTTAGACCCCAGGACTGAACCTAGGAGCCAGTCCTGAAATTATCAAAGTAATCTACAAAGTAATCACCTGTGTTTTATATAAGGAAATCCATTGAGCTCAATGCTAAATTGTGTATAGAATTGTGTTGCCTACTGCAACCCCTGTACCCTGTACCACTATATCTTTTGATATAAAAACAATTGGCCTTTAGTTCCGTCTTTGAGTGTGTGAAACCTTTTGCTGACTGAGTGTGTACAACAAATGCTTTACACTGTCCTCTGGTACTGCCTTACTGCTCAACCAAGGTACCACTTTAGAGAGTAAGGTCACACCTGGCTTTAACCTCTGTTATACCTTTGGGGTTTGTGGACTCTTTACACACTGTACCTTATTCTGGTCCAGTATATATAGAGTCACTTTCTCACACCAAGTATCTGCTACAAGAACTAGAACATTTAAATCTAAGAGCTCTGAATGGACGCTTCTTGAGGATAATCCACCAGTTGCCACTTTTTACTCCTCAAAAACATCCTCCTATTTAGACTACACGTTTGTAACACTAGCCATGTTCGACAAAATAGCAACCTTTAAAATAGGTGATAATGTTCAGAGTGATCACCTCCCACAAGAAGTACTGTTGAATGCGAGGCCTGCTGCTACACCAGACACCGGAGCCCGGCTGCAAATGAAGAACTCTCTAATCTAAAGCGTTTAAGGTGCAACGCCAACAGCATTGAAGCTCTATCAGCCACTGCTAATAAACTATTTGAGAGCGAAAAAGAAACTGGTACCGCAATTGTAACAGCATGGGAAAACTTCATTAAAACCTTCAGAGGTTAGTTTGCGACCAGGGTCGGGACCAAATCAAGACACTCGGAAGACGAATTAACAAAAGTACATTTCAGTCCAGAAACCAAGAACCGCAAATAAATTACAAACCAGACCTTTCGACAACTGCAAAAAACACCAGGGAACCTGGAGCTGCAGTCGACCCTTCGACAAACGAAGGCACTATTTGAAAGTAGGAAGTGGAGAAAAATAAGGCAAAAGAATGACGAAACGTGGGATAAATTATTGCACGATGCCAAGCAACACAACAACGCAAAGTTCTGGCAAACAATCCACAAGCTAGAGCAACCAAACCACCCAGGAATTAGTTCCAATATAACAGAGGCCGACTGGGTAGACTACCTCTCCACCCATTTTAACAATAAGGGAGGGGAACCAAACAAGGCAGCTGGAATCATGGTACCGGACATCGAATACCCTAATAAGGGAAAAGTGACACAAAACTGCACAACCAACGCTTACTTGGTTAGCAGCACTAACATCCACAAGCAATAGCGGATTCTGCTGGCTGGCGATTTAGACTCCACATATCCCACTGAGGAGGAAGGATATGCTCCCACGGAAAAACAGATGAAAGGCCTAATAACCAAGGGAAGAGACGTGGGAGCACCCGGTCCCTACGGGATCCTACCGGTACTGTATAAACATGACGCCGTCTTCTGGAGCAACGCCCTACTACCAGTGTTTAAGGGCTTAAACACCACAGTCACTATTCCAGAATCTTGGAAAGGATCTATCATTAGCCCAATTTTTAAACAAGGCAAAAGATCCAAATAATTATCGGCTGATCCAGCCTATGCTGCAAAAAGGAATCTTTGACCTTTCTTTCTGTGGAGCAATATTTTTGAGGTAGCCGACCATACTGATATCTTGAGCAGATTTTCTAGAGAGGAATTAATATATAATAACCATAGAATTCATAACGCATCATTCAAAATTAAACAATCTAAAATGATCGATCTAGTAAAAGCTGTATCTGAAAGAAACAGGTTAGTATTAGATTCCTTACCTTAGAATATCCCCAGGCGTCAGTCTGGACCCGGAAACTTTTGCGTAGCAGTACCCCTGCGCCTCGGTAGGCGTCGTCTGCAGGCGTCCCCTGCGGCTCCGCGTCGTCGGCGTCGTGCGCCGTGATGACGTCGCTGGAGTATATAGACACCGCCTCCGCGCGCTGACGTCAGTTCTTCTTTTTTCCGCGCCAGTTAGCGCAGATCCAAAGAGCAGTACTCCGGTCTTTTGACCAAGTTTTTGTTAACTCTAACTCTTTCTTCAGGTGCCGGTAGGATGCCCGGGTTTAAGAGTTGCGACGGGTGCGACCGCATGATGTCGGTCACCGACCACCATCGACTCTGCCTCCGGTGTCTGGGCGCGGACCACGACGTGGAGTCCTGCGTCGACTGCCGGGCCTTGACTAGTAAAGCTAGACGGGAGCGGTCCCGCAAGCTGCTCGAGCTCCGAGTGTCGGCCCCGCGTCGAGAGCGGTCCCGGTCCGGTCGGAGGTCGAGGGAGCGGTCGAGGGAACGATTGCGGAGCCGCCATGAGCGCTCCGGGAGTCGCCACCATTCCTCCGGTTCATCAGGTTAGCGACACAAGAAGTCGGGGCGTCGTCATCGTACCCCCGACGCTCGCGTGATGCGGCCGGGGGTTCGGGTGGCCCCACCCCCGCGTGGGTCGCCGACTGCCCCATACCCGTCCTTCCCTGGGGAAGGCGCGTCGCGCGAGGAGATTGAGGAGTTCCTCATGGCTATGAGGGCGATGTCTCCTCCGGCGGGGCCTACGGCGCCTGCGGGGCCATCGGTCCCGTCTGGGGGCCCGAGCGGTTCGGGTGCACCTGCTCCGACGCCGCCGGGTGCTCCGGCCCCGGCGCCGCCGGCGGCTCCGGCCCCTGCGCCGCTGGGCCCCTCAGGGTCGTCGCCGGCTGGTCCACCGGCCTCTCCGGCGCCGATTCCATTGGGGCAACCCGTGGTGCCGCCTCCGCGCGGCGCCGTGACTCCGCCGTCGGTTCCGGCCGGCGTCGGGTCCCCGGCGCCGCGCGGCGCCACCCCCGTTCCCTCTCTGACTCCTGACGCGGAGTCGGACCGGCATCGTCCGACGCAGAGTCCGGCGCCGTTGGGGCCCATTGGCTCCGAGGAGCCGGTCTATATCGTCGACTCGAACTATGGCGATGAGGACGATTATGGAGAGGGTTGGGAGGGGTCTGAGGACCCTTTGTCACGAGCCTGCCAGTATGACGTGGACTGGGTAGGTGACTTAGGTGATGCCAGTGGTCTGGACGAGTCGCCCAACCCTGGGTTTGTCTCGCCTTCACCTGTGGCGTCGGAGGCGGGGGCTGCCTATTCGGTGGTCCTGATGAGGGCTGCCAAGGCCTTGAGCCTTGAGCTCCCCGTCGCTAAGGTGAAACCTAACATCCTCCCCGAAGTATTTAAACCGCAGTCATGCCCACAGGAGCGTCTGCTGCCGTTTAATGAGGCCCTGACGGATGTCCTTTTGGGCACCTGGTCCAGGCCCGCTTCCGGTGCACCGGTTGACCGAAACGTTGCCAGGCGTCACCGTCCTTGTTCGGACGACCCTGCCTTCCTCTCCACCCATCCCTCCCCGGAGAGTCTGGTGATCCAGGCCTCCACTTCCCAGTCCGCATTCCCGTCGGCCCCGCCCGATCGGGAATCGAAACGATATGACCAGTTTGGCAAGAAGGTCTTTTCGTCTTTGAGTGCTGGACTGCGGTCTTGCAATACCGCATGCCTCTTGGGCCGCTACACCCACTCTCTGTGGGATACGGTCGCGGAGTGTGAGAAGTTGGCCTGATGTGCAGTGTTCACTATTCTAGTGATCACTATATATCAGTCCAAACAACCCTTATTGATGATTGGTTGTAAGTCAACCTTATAGACCAGCTATCCTAGTAGCATGGATACGAGCAGTCTAAGGCTAAGACTCTAGAGGGCGTGTTAAGCCAGCTGTTTTACCATCACATTACCCCTTGAACACCCAGTGAAAGGACACCACACAAGTGTTATGAAAATAAACAGTGTATTTATTAGAATCACAACAACCCTGTACTCTTTATGAGGACAGGGTGCTAGGCACACAACAAAACTCTTACGAAAATACTTAAGTTAGCACGTTATATACAAATGCCCGAGGGGCACGAAAAACCATATACTTTAAAAGTGGAATGCGAAATTACTAGCAGGTAAGTACAGTACTAATAGGCTTTGGAATCGCTAGGACTTGACTATAGAATCGTTGGATTACTTCTAGGAGACCTAGGGGACTCGGGTGCAGAGTGTGCACTCTCACGCGGGATGCGGGACAAAGTCTATGGAAGCTAGTAAAGGCAAAGTTAGTGTTCACGGGCGAACCCGACCTGGTAGGAAGAAAACGACAGTGGATCCTGACCCTAGGATAGTGAGGCTATGCTGGGACACCGAAGTGCCGAAGTTACCTAGCCCAGGGGCTGCAGCTGCATAGGTCTGAAAAGACGTCGGGAATCTCGTTGCCGGACCAGGAGCCTGGAAGAAGGAAGTTGCTGGCAGGCGACCAGTGAAGAAAAGTTCGATGGATCCAAGCCTGGATCAAGGAAGAAGAAAACCTGAAAGCAGAGGGGACCAAGTTCTTGAATCACTAGCCAGTGATTAAGTGGGCACCAGGATGGCACCGGGCGAAGTCACCTCGGCTAGGTGAGTGGGCGACGCTGGCTCTGCAGATCTCACGGACCAGGAGGCGTTGTCGGCGACCAGGATGGAGAGGCGAGCTGTCCCACGATGGATGAAGCTGTCGGCGTCGAAGTTACCCAGGATTGGGCAACAAGCCTTGGCTAATTCAAGCCCACGCGGTGGACTCAAAATGGCGTCTTGAGTGGACCAGGAGGGTCCGGAGTGCTCCTCTTCTGGAAGGGAGCAAGGGCCAGTCTGGAGCAACCAGACTAGCAGCAGTGATGTCGTCGGGCGTCGTTCAGGAGGCCACAAGCCAGCGGGCTAGTAGCCAAACAACGCGGTGAGCAGCAAAAAGCAGAAGGGCCCCACGCCGATCGTGGAGATGCTGGGGGGCTACTCTTCGGTGCTGGAGCTGCTCAGGGCGACGGGGCTTCTCGGACCCCAAAGCACTCACCAGGAAATTACTCGGCGGGCTTGCTGTGCAGAAGTCGTGCAGTCTTGAAGATGGCCGGTCCCTCGAGGTCTCGTCACACCCACGAATCTCAGCGTGACTGATGATGTAGGTAGAGGTCAGAGGTGCCAGGGAAGCCGGTTCTCGTCGAGCTGGGCCGTCTTGATCCGGAGGAGAGACTTGCAGCAGACCGCAGTGTTCTTAAGATGGTGCCTGCGGATGCAGGGTGACTACTCCTTAGTCACAAGGGAGAAATCTTAGGAAGAAGTCTTGAGTTCCTTTCTTGGAAAGTAGTTTCAGGATTCAAAGATCTGATCTGGAAGGGGGCCAGTTCCTACCTTTATCCTGTAAAAAGGGGCTGGCACGCGACTAAGTCCTGCCCTAGGGGTGGGACTAGGAGGGGGGTGGTTACACCCACTTCCTTGGCGGGCTTTTCCCCAGCACAGGGTCTGGAGTGACCCTGGAACTGGTTCCAGCCAGCCTATGCACAGTGAGCACCGGGGTGCCACGTGCAGTCACCTTCCTCTAAAGCCCTGCCTACCTACAATACACAAAACCCTGTCTGGGACGGTGCTGGCACCGCCCCTGGCAGGAAACCCTTTGTCCTTATCTCCTGCTCTGGGAGGACTCCCAGCAGCAGGAGGGCAGACTTGTGTCTCGGTGGCAGCATCCATTTTGTGGAGCTGAGGCTCTGTTGGACTTTAACCGGGGTTAGGGGTTACATACATGTCGTGTCCCTCTAGAAGGGTGGAATGCTAACCCCGTCGCCATAATTGGCGAGGGGTTAGTATTCCAATTCGTATGACACCTTACTCGACATGTTTTGATAAAGCGATACCAGAGTTGGCATATAACCGCGAGGATTATAATGCACTTAAGAGTATATGGTATGCGATATCATGGAAACGGCTAAGGGATGGATCCCGAAAGCCGCAGACAGGCTCAGCTCATGCCAGAGCACCATCTCACACGATTCCAAGCACTCTGCCTTCAGGATTGTTAAGGCCTGCCATAGGAGTGACTGATAGGAGATCTGTGTGTCCATTTTAGGGTTAGATATAGGTATACTATATCTAAAGCAAAGGGTGATTACACCACCTTGCCCCAGCTGTCAAGCAGCCAGTTGTGTCAGATTTGGATGGCCAGCCAGGGGTGGCATAATACATGCTGCAGCCCCTGGTAGGCCCTGGGTACACCTATGCCCTGGGTACCTAAGGTACACTGTACAGGGACTGATAAGGTGACTCAGTATCCAATTTAGCTATGTACCTAAGGTACATGGAATCCATTTTACAGAGAGAGCAGTAGGCCTGGGGCCCTGAATAGCAGGGTCCCAGGTCAACTAAGTCAGAAAACCAGCAAAACACCAGGCAAAAAAGTTGGGGGCAACCATAGTCAGGGATCTACCTTCCTACACGGAGTGTTTGCCGCAATGCCCGCAGGAGGTGCGGGACAAGCTCAACCAGGCCTTGGTTGAAGGCCGGGACGCGGCGAGGTATTCGATAAGGTGTGGTCTTGACACGACCGACTCGCTGGGACGGGCTATGTCCACGACGGTGGCGATTCGTCGCCATGCCTGGCTGAGATCCGCCAACTTCTCGCCGGATGTCCAGAATGCCCTCATGGACATGCCTTTCGATGGCAGTCGCCTGTTCGGTGACAAGGCGGACAACGCGCTTGAGCGCTTCAAGGACTCCAGGGTCACGGCCAAGTCCTTGGGTCTTTCGACCCAGCGCCAGCAAACGGGTTCGTTTCGCCCCTTTCGTGGCCAAGGAAGGGGCGGTCCCACACGTGCTACCAGCCACGCGCCGCAGAACGCTCCCCAGCGCGGTGGCGGCCGTGGATTCCGCCGTGGTGGCGGTAGAGGGCAGCGGCGAGGTCAGTCCACACCTCCCCCCGCAGCAGCCTCCAAATCTTCCTAGTCCGAGCTTTCGGGCCCATGTGACGCCAGTGGGTGGCAGGGTTCGCCATCACCACTCCCGCTGGCGCGCGATTACATCGGACAGGTGGGTGCTGCAGCTCGTCCGAAGGGGCTACTCCCTCCCCTTCGAGTCCACTCCTCCAGCCATGCCACCGCAGAACCACCGTGTGTCGGGGGACCACTTGACACTTCTACAGGAGGAAGTTACGGCCCTCTTGGCCAAGGGGGCCATCGAGCGCGTTCCTGGGCCAGAAGTAGGGTGTGGTTGCTACTCCCACTACTTTCTGGTGCCCAAGAAGGACAAAGGAGACCTGCGTCCTATCTTGGACCTACGGAACGTCAACGGCTTCCTCCGGAAGGAGAAGTTCAAGATGTTGACTTTGGCTCAGGTCTTGGCTGCTCTAGACCCACAAGACTGGATGGTAGCGTTGGACTTGCAGGATGCGTATTTTCACATCCCCGTCCTGCCGGCGTTACCTGCGGTTCACGGTAGGCCACGAGCACTTTCAGTTTATCGTGCTCCCATTCGGCCGTACCAGCGCCCCACGGGTGTTCACGAAAGTGATGGCGGTGGTCGCAGCTCATCTGCGCCGGTTAGGGGTTTCAGTCTTCCCCTACCTCGACGACTGGTTGTTGAAGGCGGGCTCGCCCCAAACAGTCGTCCACCACCTTCAGATGACGGCAGACCTCCTGCACGAGCTGGGGTTTTCCATCAATGTGCCGAAATCACACCTGTGTCCCTCTCAAAAGCTCCTTTTCATCGGAGCGGTTCTCGACTCGGCGCAGTTTCGGGTTTATCCTCCGGAACGGCGGGTCCGGGATATTCAGGCTCTGATTCCCATCTTTCAGCCGTTATCCCGGGTTTCGGTCAGGTTGACGCTGCGGCTTCTGGGGCTGATGGCCTCCTGCATCCTACTGGTGCATCACGCCAGGTGGCGGATGCGGGCTCTGCAGTGGGACCTGAAGTTTCAGTGGGCCCAGCATCAGGGCAACCTATCCGACCATGTCCTGATCTCGGAGGGCGCTGCGAGACAGTTGCAGTGGTGGCTTACGGACCGCGATTGGGTCAGAGGCAGATCCCTCTCCCTTCCCCAACCGGAGCACGTAGTTGTGACGGACGCGTCCCTCCAGGGCTGGGGTGGCCACTTGGGAGAGGCGGAGATCAGAGGCATCTGGTCTCCGGCGGAGTCCCGGCTCCATATCAACATGTTGGAGCTGCGGGCGATTCGCCTAGCACTGAAGGCATTCCTCCCCTTTGTCAACGGGAGTGTAGTGCAGGTGTTCACGGACAACACCACCGCCATGTGGTACTGCAACAAACAGGGCGGTGTGGGGTCGTGGACCCTTTGCCAGGAGGCTCTGCGCCTCTGGCAATGGCTGGAACGTCAGGGCGTGACTCTGACGGTTCAACACCTGGCAGGTTCTCTGAACGCCAGGGCGGACGAACTCAGCCGTCGGTGCTCGGTGGATCACGAATGGCGTCTGAACTCGGACGTGGCGAACGGCCTCTTTCAGCAATGGGGAGAGCCTTGGTTAGATCTATTCGCCACAGAAGAGAACGCGCAATGTCATCAGTTTTGCGCGTTGGAGTTTCCAAGACGGCACTCGCTCGGCGACGCCTTTCGGCGCGAGTGGAGTTGCGGTCTGTTGTACGCCTTTCCGCCTATACCACTTCTGCCCAGAGTGCTGAAGAAGATCAGGCGCGACCGGGCCCAAGTTATCCTTGTGGCTCCGGACTGGGCTCGAAGATACTGGTATCCCGAGCTACTCGGCATGTCAGTCGGTCCCTCGATCCGCCTGCCTCTTCAGGAGGACCTTCTGTCGCAGCAGCAGGGGACGGTCCTCCACCCGAACCTGTCCAGCCTCCACCTCCATGCGTGGAGATTGAGCGGCGTCAGTTGAGGCCATTCGACTTGCCTCCTGAAGTCTGTGATGTGATTCTGGCAGCCAGGCGTCCCTCCACAAAGTCGGTATACGCCTGCCGGTGGAACAGATTTGTGTGTGGCATGGTGCACAGCAAAGGCTGTGGATCCCCTTTCTGCCCCTCTTTCCGAGGTTCTCCTCTTCCTTCTTTCTCTTGCCCAGCAGGGCTCTGCTCTGGGCACTATCAAGGGCTACCTTTCTGCCCTTTCCGCCTTCTTAAGGCTACCTGATCAGCCATCTTTATTCAAGTCCCCTATTGTACTGAGATTCTTGAAAGGCATCACGCACATGTATCCACCTGTTCCGTTCGTGATGCCTCAGTGGGACTTGAACCTGGTTCTGACATTCTTGATGTGTGCTCCCTTTGAGCCGCTTCATTCCTGTCCTCTCCGTCTTCTCACTTTAAAGACGGCCTTCCTGGTTGCCATCACCTCTGCCAGGAGAGTGAGTGAGCTCCAGGCTCTTTCTGTCAAACCTCCTTTCATGTCCGTCCATCCTGACAAGGTGGTTCTTAGGACTAGGCCTTCTTTCCTGCCCAAAGTAGTTCCTGCTTTTCACATCGGGCAGTCCATCACCTTACCCTCCTTCTTCCCGCCTCCGCATCCTTCAAAAGATGAAGAGCGGTTCCATCGTCTGGACCCAAAACGTGCGCTTTCATTTTATATGGATCGCACACGCCAGTTCCGGGTGGATGACCAACTGTTTGTTGGCTACGTGGGTGAGAAGAAGGGAAGGGCGGTACAGAAACGAACCATCTCTCGGTGGGTCGTCCTGTGCATCAAAGCATGCTACTCTTTGGCTCGGAAGGAGCCTCCTGTTGGGCTGAGGGCCCATTCCACTCGGGCCACGGCGGCTACTACTGCCCTGGGCCGGGGAGTCCCTTTGCAGGACATTTGCCAGGCGGCTACGTGGGCCTCGCTGCACACCTTTGCGAGGCACTACTGCCTGGACAGTCAAGTCCGGAGGGATGGCTTCTTTGGCCGTTCGGTCCTCCAGGACTTTCTGGTGTAGGTTTGTATTGGTTCGCAGACCCACCACCGGGGTTGGTATTGCTGGGGTATCTATTCTAAGGTAAGGAATCTAATACTAACCTGTTTCTTTCAGATGAACAAGTTACTTACCTTCGGTAACGATATATCTGTAAGAAACAGTAGTTAGTATTAGATTCCTTACCGCCCCACCCATCCTCCCCGTTCTGCGAACTGATACCTAGGGTTAAGGACATCCCTTTCAGGGCCCTAGTTTCAAATGGCACCAGTGTTAGTTCTCACATGGCTCTGCGTGTTCTGGCGCGGAAAAGCTGTGTGGAAAGAACTGACGTCAGCGCGCGGAGGCGGCGTCTATATACTCCAGCGACGGCGCACGATGCCGACGACGCGGAGCCGCAGGGGACGCCTGCAGACGACGCCTACCGACGCGCAGGGGTACTGCTACGCAAAAGTTTCCGGATCCAGACTGACGCCTGGGGATATTCTAAGGTAAGGAATCTAATACTAACTACTGTTTCTTACAGATATATCGTTACCGAAGGTAAGTAACTTGTTCTTCTTCCCTCTTCCAAAGAGAGGCCCACAATAACAGTGGACTTTCAATAAAAGATCTTCTAAAAACCGAAGTCCCTCCTCGTGGTGTACAATAGTATTCGATGCAGATGGTGGTAGGTATAGTAAACGTTTTAGGGAGCAATTTTCTTCTGTTTGCAGGGCTGTGATATTCACATAACCCCAAAGACCTGCCCCATAAAGGGCTGCACTTACTCATTTTGCTTTGTAATTGGCTGCCATCTCATAAGTTGTTCAAAGTTCCCTAATTTTGAAGAGAATTAAAAAATTCCTTGGGTTGCCCAGCTCATTTTAGCTCTATAATTTAAAATACGTTGTTATTTTCGGGAAATGAGCCATTTCCCGAAAATAAAATACCAAGATAGCAAAAGGAGTTCACTGTATGAATTGGGGTACTGTCAATAAAAAAACGTTTTGCAAGATTTTGTTTTAAGCTCGCATATCATGGTGTATGTTTTCGATTAATGTATTGATTACCATTTTCCTTTGTGTCATAAAATCGAAAAAAGCATCCATCAGTCTCTGGAGGCCTACTGGGGTCCGTGCTAATAGTACTGTGTTGTTCGCATATGATAGTACAGGTATCGATGACCAGCAACCCTGGGGGCGTCCACCTGTATTGTTTGTAAATGGCTGTCTCCCCATTAATGAAAAGGGAGAATAAAACTGGCACCAGCACACAGCCTTGCCGTATACCCCGCCCTACCTTAAATTTAGCTCCGCATTCCTCCCACCTGCCTGAATAGCCTGAAGAACTTCTTCAATGGTAATATTCAAAGAGAGAGAGACCACCCCTTCCGCAACTCCCAATCAGACCTTTCCATCATCTCCCCATTATTACTAAAAAAAATCCTGAAAAATGTCTCCTGTGTATCTGAGGGAACAAAAGAACAGAACTCTGGGATATCGTCTTTCTTCAGGAAGGGAGCATTTACTGTGTCCCAGAAAAAGTTGTTATTCCTAGTTTTAGCAGAAATGGCCATGTTTTCCCATACTTAGGCCTAGAGTGTCTTTTTCCGGGTAGCTATAGCTAGTTTATACTCTCTGAAGAGATTTGACAATTGGTAAATCACGCAGCGATTTAGACAGGGCATGCTTTTAATACCTGTAGTTCTTTAGTGCAAGTGCCATCAAACCATCCCTTTTTGTTATTACATGATGTTCCTGGGTATTTTTGGGGCGATTTCACCCTGTAGACAATAGGTTATTTCCCTGTGGTTAGACACTACTATTTTCCACATGGTCAGGCGTGGATCAACGCCCGTCCACTTGAGTTTAACACTGTTTTATCCTAAAGGGGTCAATATAATGAACTAATTCAAATACATCACTCCTTTGGCCCCAGAAGAAAATCGATAATTTAAGAATTTTATGATCGCTGAATATGAAGGGAGCGACACTGTGGTTGCCACTCATTCAGATAGCAGAAGCAGACACTAATAAATGGTCTATAATAGAAAATATATTTCTCCCTGTAAAGGTTGGGACTAAGTCTCCATTAGGACCACAGCCCCCCCCTAAGTAGTTGGAGATCGTATTTGGTGATCATCCGATTTAGTGCTTCCCCATACTCGTTGTGACAAATTATATTTTCTCTCTCCATCCTGCTAAATATGGCCACATGCCTGGTTATTGGATGCTCCACATGCCTGTATATTAGTCTTCTGTCACAATAAAGCATATTTATCAGTGTTAATTGAAGCCAAAAATATTTCAAGACCATGGTCAAGAGCTGTTGCAACATTACTGCGTGTAGAATCAAAAATTGTGTTAAAAGTTTATAACTACCAAATCTTTCCCTCCTTTTTTTGGTCTCGCCTGAGCCAGTGCGCATGCGCTGCTCTGAGAGGATTATTGTAAGGATTTCCAACTCCCAGAGCTTTGCTCATGTTTTTATTTTTTTTTTTACTGCCACGCATTTCATTGGCCATTGCATAAGGCTTCCACAAAAAAAAGCACGCAAATGGCCAAAGGCTCGGGTATGTCCCACCTTATCTTTAAATGTCCCCTCCCATGTCTCGGGAGCGAGCAGCGCGCCATCTGTTTCCAATTATCGCGCTGCGCTTGTCTTGTTATTTATGTTTCGTGAGATTTGTGTTGGAAGGAAAAGTTGCCAGGAGTGTACTTTAACTCCCTTAAAGGGAGCGCCCGCACTTTTGGTTTTCACAGACATTCTGAGCATGTTGCTTTATGTTTAGACAGCGTGGGACTCCGCAAAACTGTCTTTATATGTGCTAGTGTTGCTAGTGCCCGGCACATTGTTTGTTGAGTGACCACGTGTTGTCTGGTAAAGACACATTGCAAACATTCCATGATACAGGCAGAAAATGCGCTAGCAGTTGGACATTACTTGTTGTTTCCTCATTCAGAGATTCTTCCCGGCATGTTGAAGCTGCTAATAGGACTACCTCTTTGTTTTAAATAAACGTACTTGTCATGCCTGTCCGCGCAAGGCTGATTAAAAGCCTCCTGGATTCGGAGGTTGACTCAGCCGTGGGAAGGAGCTGCCAAAATACCATACCTTTCCAAGTATAAGCGCAGCCAGTTTTCAGCCTTTTCAAGAAAGGGCATGCGAAGGCCCCTCCTCCTGTCAGTTTTAGTTTCGCTGCTGCCTCTGTTCCTGTCTTTGCAGGCTTGAGAAAAGGGTTGGCATACTTGTTTAGAGCAGGCAAAGACTGGTATGTAGAACTGGTCTTACTGTGGACACACAGACCGCCAGTACGAGCTGCCCTTGCAGTCAGCTGGCAAAGTTTCCTGTTTAGCCATGGCTTACTGTGGGTATATTCCCTGTTTACAACTGCTTTTACTGTGGGCACACCCCCTGGTTGACAACAGCCCTTACTGTGGGCACAGTACTCAGGTGAGTATCCCCTTTCAACGGCCCAGTTGCCTGGCCTCTGGCACGGGTCATAGCAGGCACAGTCCTTCCAGCAGAATCGTTCTTCAGCTTGGGTCCCTTGGGCTGTGCAACAGCTGCCGTCACTGCGGGCTGGAGATGCTCTTCTTACCCTGCAGGGGATTGACAGGCAGACCCTCCTCTTCGGCCTACTGGATCACTTGGACTCTCTGAGGGCTCTCTGCGCTGTACTCTTGAGGCTGTAAAGGAGTTCTGCTCTAGCCGGGAGTCTGAGTGCAGCTCCGAGGTGTCTTGTTTTGCTCGAGCCCAGTGTCTGAGTCCTGTTCACAGGCCTCGACATCACCACCAGAGAACAGCAGTGTGTCGCGGTGGAGCCACGCACATGCTTTCGGCAAAGTGTTTTTTTTGCATATCCAGTATATTATTTTCAAAAATATTTCATGGATGTTCGTAGGTGATATCAAATCTTCTCCAGGATGGAGGGGGACCATTTTATTTTGGGGAACCTATCAGACCCCAAACGTGTTGGTGAAATCATGTGCTAGGGGCGCCCCACCTGCGAAACAGGAAAAAGATCCGATGTGTGCCCAGTCTGAGGACTGGCAAGTTCAATGGATTCATAGTTGCATCCCCATGCCGGGGCTTGGCTCTCCCAGCAGAGCCTGTATGTGTTGTAAATACCAGCTTTGCACTTGTGGTGTTCCCAGCAGCAGAGCGCTGCTCTGTACCAAATGCATAACATTGTACCTGTATGCAGCTATCAGCATATTTAATTATTTCAATGTGTTCGCTGTGCATAATACCAGTGCATTTCATGAGCACATGAACACTTCATTTGAATGTGTTGGGTGTGCATTATGCAAGTGTTTTTAAAGTGCACAATATTTGAAGGTGTGCAGTGCAGGCATTGTTTTTTTCCAAGCATGCCGTGTTAATTGATACATGGTTTTAATATCCGAGACCATCTCACCTTATCCGTGGTGACGTCATGTCCTCAGAAGACGAGGTGCCCACACTCTAAGGTCTACGGTACACGTTTGTGATTGCAAATCCGGCTTGGCTCTTTGGTTGTAGCTTGACATCGATGGCGTTTTTTGTTAATCATCCAAAACAATGACTTGTTAAGACTTGTTAAGAGGCTATGCATGATGTGCACGTGTCAAAGGCTGTCGTGACTCATGACATTCTGAGGCTGTCACCTTGTGTTCTGTTCAGTCAGGAGATTCCGTGCTAATAGATGACAGGCAGGGGGCACTCTGAGCACATAACGAGCCACGTCCAAGAGATATGACTTACGAAGGGTCGCACCTAGGCTGAGCGAAATGTAACCTCTTCCTTCTGAAGGTTACTACAAATCATTTGTGCAGTTGGTGCAGTGGCACCAGGCCTGGGGACGGAATGGCTCTCACTGCACCTCAGTTATGGTTGTCTTGTAATACCCAACTGGTCGTCCTGGGTGGGCATTTTGGTTGCCTGCTTTGGTGCCCACATCCGCTTGGTAGCCGCTGCCCCTCCATGTGAAGTGATGACTTTCGAAAAAGTGTCAGGAGCCAGCAGAAGAGATTGTCCCTGTGCTTCATTTCTACCTTAGAAGGCCCCTGCGTACTCTGTATGTCAATGTATTTAGCATTCACAGCGATGGTCTGGAATGCTTCAATTACTTACTGGTAACCCCAAAACTCGAATTCTACTCCCTCTTCGAAGTCTTACTCAATGGGATGAAGACTAGGAGGAAGAAGTGTAAAGCATGTAATGCTTAGATTACTTCCTGGTAATCTCAATTCACTGATTTACTCACTTATGTATAGTGTGTGTTTCCTGTGCATTCTTTCTAATGCATTGCAAATGCTTGTTAGTTTTACGGCACGGCATGGTTGCCAGGTGCTAGACACAGGACGAGCACTGCAGGGGTCAACCGGTCCGCTGCTGCTCACAGGAATGGTGACAGGGGGAGAGAGGGGGGGAAGCCTCTGCCTGGCTGCAGTTCCCTCAACACCTGCTGCTGCTGCTGCAGCAGCACCATGCACAGCTGTGGGTGTGTGGGATAATACTGGCAGAGACCACACGTGCAGCCTGGGCACTGGAGCAGCACCTCTTCCACTCTGCTAAAATCCGCTCCTTTCATCCTTCTCGTCAGTATGGCTTCCAAAGCTCACTGGAACGGGCTTAGCATCCTATTGGTACCTGCTCTCCTCCTGGCTCTCGCTGATATAATTTTTGTATTTTAAGGAACACACCCTGTGATCTTGGCTTTTTACTACTGCTTGTTAGATGGCGCTTAATATCAGCGCTCACTTAGGGTAGAGGTGAATCCCACATTTCTAGATAACTGTTGTGGCATAGCAAAAGCGTGCTTTGCCCAGGATCACTCAAACTAGTGATCCTGGGATTAAAACTCTGATCTTTCTTCTCTATACTAGACAGAAAATACTTGAATGCATATACCTGTTAATCAGTCAGAAAATGCTTTAAAGATTACAACACACAGTCTGAAATATCATCTAAAAAATAAACTAGCACTGACACCAACCACGTTGACGGGTTTGAAAGTGGATGTGTTGTAAATGTGTCGATATAGATACCAAACGCCCCATATTGTTGCCAACTCCAACTAATGCTAGCTTATTAACCAGTACCCGTTGCACCCTTTAACCTTGCTACGTAAAATCTCAATGTTTTCAAATGTTCAATGTATTAAGTTGTGTACTTGTTCATGCACATTAGCAATGCATGTGTGACACCTTCAGCCAGTCCTTGCAGTTGGTTGCATGATGTATTGTTTTTAGCGCCTTCTAAAAGCTGAACCGCATTCACCAAAGTGCAACTTATTATCAGCTGTAGTATACGGATCTTTACTCCTAAAACATTCACTAATGTCTGACTGCTTGTTAATATTATTGTGCTAAGCCTTTTCCTCTTTGATGAAGTGGGCTCTTATTCACTTTGGGGCGTGTTTCCGTTATTTTAAGTTTTTTCTTTTTTAAACAAACTTTATTTGTCACCGTTCACATACACTGCATAGCTCTGCAACACCAGAGACTGCTGCACACATCCAATATACAATAGCAATTGACATTGACTTTTTTATTCTTGAGTAACCAACAAATACACCCCCTTCCCTCCTCCCCCCGATTGCGCCCACGCCCCCTTAGAAACATATAGAACGTCAATGGAATCCCATACAAAGCCCATCAACCCCCCAGCAACGCTCATCTTCTTCACACCCATTAAACTGTCAGCTGATCATCCCCCTCCTGCGGCGGATCTAAATCTAGTCCCCGGTAGTCTGCCCATCGTTTCCAAATCTTATAATGTTTACGAGGACACCCCCTGGCAGTGAAAACCAGCTGTTCGAGGCCCATGCTAAAATCATTCCCATTTCTCCATGCAGTCAGCGACTGGGCCTGGGGTGCCTTCCAAGCCCTAGCTATGTCCCTCTTTGCCAGCGTAAGACCTAGCAATAGGAGATGCCGCTTATACCTATTGCCCCCAACCCCCTCCATGACATGTAACAGGGCCAAACGCGGCGTACGAGGAAGCTCCCATCCCAGCACTTCTGACAGACAGGACAACACCCCTCTCCAAAATCTGTGTAAAGAGAGACAACTCCAAACTGTGTGTAAAAAGGCGCCCTCCTCTGAGCCACACCTAAGATTCTCGGGGAATGTAATCATTCCTGCCCTCCACAAGCGCACCCTGGTGAGATCTACTCGGTGTAAATATTTAAATTGAATCCGGTGCAGCCGTGTGGCTATTGCCGCCCCTCGCGGACTTGCTAATGCCTCCACCCAGTCCTCCTCCTCTAATTCTCCTACATCCTCCTCCCAAGCCGTCTTAAGCTTATTTTAAGGTTTTGAGCAGCTCATCCACACTATGGATAGGAGCAATCAGGATTTTCTTCTTTATATCAAAAAATAAAAGCATCCAATCTCACGGACATGTGGCAGAAGTGCTGGTGAAAGCAGGAGGCCATGCTCACAGCTCTCCTCTTTCCAGCACCAAAGCATCATTCAGCACATCTCCGCATCACTCAGCACCACCTTAGGATTACTCAGCACCACCTCTATCTAGAGTGCATTTACCACCGCATGCGCAAACTACCTAGCCCTCTCTATCTTTCACTTGATCTATTCCGTGCAGCTCTCACCCCTATCGATTCACCCCGCCACATAATTCCACTACGCAAATACACTACACACCACATAATTCCACAACTGACAATTTTAATTCAACCCACATAATTCAACTCCAAACCCCATACATCCACTCCACTCCAAAACACATAGGTAAAAAACATTGTAATTTACAATGCCAAAAGCTCTAACTCTAAAAAATGCGATACCTATTGCATTGCAAATGCTTGTTTACTTAGCCACAACATTTGTGCATGGAGTCCCACAGATGCAACCTTTTTAACATCCGTAGAGATTTTATTAGATATAAGTATATGTAATCCCCCTTCTTTATATTAATTACCTGATATACTGGCTGGTAGGCAACTTGTGTTTTTTGTTTATTGCTTGCAGGCATCAATGCAATGGCAGTACACATAGTTTGAAGGAAATTATCTTCTCTACAGTGCTTACTCTCACCATTCACATTAATTATGCCTATTTAAAAAGCAAAATTCCCGCTACTAGACCTTACTTTTGTGCACTACATAACATGATGGTTAGCCTTTTAAACCGGAATACTTGATGACAAAAGGTAGAAGTTTCAGCTGTCACTCATGGAGCTGAAGTGAAAGCAAAATATTTGGCACCTTAGATCCGATTAAATTGATTTTATGGCACATGTGCTCCTCCATTGTAGTTTAGAAATGCAAATCTAATGTATACTGTTTTTCTTCTTTTCCACACCTTTCCACTTTCATTCTGGTGCCCTCTTCTTACCTGTGTTCTCATTTCTTTTCTTCTCTAATGTTATTGGGATTAGTAACTAAGTGTGAAATATTTTCCAGGATGATTTTCTGCCCCATATATCCCTTTCTCCCCATTCCTTCCCTTTTCATATTTTTTCTCCCCTTGTGGCCTGACTCCTCCCAGGTGCCGTATGTGTTCTGTGACCTTCTTCTCCAAGTCTGAGATGCAGATCCACTCCAAGTCCCACACAGAGACAAAGCCTCACAAGTGCCCACATTGCTCAAAGACCTTTGCAAACAGCTCGTACCTGGCCCAGCATGTGCGCATCCACTCTGGCGCCAAGCCCTACACCTGCAACTACTGTCAGAAGTCTTTCCGCCAACTCTCACATCTCCAGCAGCACACGCGGTAAGTATCCGCCGGCATGCGCATTGCTTCTTCCATACTATGAGTGCCTGGCTTCCAGAAACAGCCTGAAGATAGGCTCTGCTTGATGACTGCTTCTCCTGGTGTGCATGTTTTAAGGGCAACCACACACTGCTAGCATGTAGGGTGCTTTGTGTGTGGTGGCCAATAGAGAGATGTGTATGGTACCTGTAAGGTTGTGTCGAGATTGACATCTGTTCAAAATGCATGCCTCTCTTTCACACTGCCACAAGAAATAGGAGTGTTTTGCATTGTTTACAGTCATTTGGCTGTGTCTCTCTGCATGAAGGTCCATGGCTACTGCTTTTTCCAAGTTTGCAGCGGCATGCTTTTTGTAGAGCTATGGGTTGTCAGTAATTGCAATTCAAGAGCCAGCTCTGCAATTGTAAGGTCTTCCATTCAGACAGTGTCCTCTACGTCTTGCCTGCGGCCTCATGTTGTCCGCACTTCTGGCTGTGAAATGAAATGAAATGGGAAGGGTAGACCAACCTCAACCAGTCACAGCCTGTGTGGAAAATGAATAGTCCGCTCTTACCTTTGTGAGTGGTCTGTGCACTACTGCATTAATTTAAGTGTGGCCATTCCATCATTAATAATGGCAGACATTAACTGCCAAAGTGCAGAGGGTATCAGTTGGGCCATTGAAACAAGTTCCTGTCTGCTTCCTACCTCAAAGCATTGTTCCCTCTTATTTTCCCAAATTATTTTAGGATACAATTATTTTAGGATATTTTAACCATAACCAGTCAACATTTTTCTCTTAATAGCACGTTATCCAAACACCCAGGTTATCACATACATTAATCCAAGCTCATCTCTGCCTCATTCTCTCACCCGTCACTCCAGTTCTGGTGTTCAGCCTTCTTTTCCCTTCCACTTTCAGCACCATTCTCACTCCTCTTGGAGATTAACACGAAGCAACAATTTCTGTTGGAAATTGTCTCAACTTGTTATTCTTCTTTCCCTAATGTATGACTCATTTCCTTACCTCCTCTCTAATATTTCTTACATCAGCTTAGCAGAATAGTAGCTTGCATTGCCAGAGCGTAGGCTTTGACAAGGCCTGGCCATCTGAAGAAGTGGCTGTCTGTTAGGCTGTTCCTACTGATAGTTCCTGCATGTTTGTGATCTTGTTCCTCTTTGAAAAAGTGCACCTCAGCTTTCTGACACCTCTTGCTTCCATCAGCAGGATTACCGTTAGGAAGATTGCCAAATGCAGTCTGGTTCCCAAAAGCTTTCACTTTTTTCATTTTGTCACTTGGTGCTTTGCAAGTGTACTGTACCTATTGGACATGGTTTCCCTTTGAAGTTTTTTTTCATGTCTATGTCCATCGAGTCATTGTTCACTGCTCTAAATGAACCTCTTTTACAACTTATTGCTGGTGTGTACTGTGCTCATTTTCATTTGCATTTATTGTTTGTGTAGTCTGTAAATCGAGGACTTGTTTTAACCAATAATCTCATGTCCATTTCTATTTAATATTGAGACATCCTGCATGAGTAAAAGACTTCACATTCCATCCTGAGAACATTGTTTTTCTCAGCTAATCCCTTCCATATCCTATGTCTGTGGGTCCATTGGCATAGGGTGCAATGAGAGCCACTGTGCAGCTGTGAAGATGGTAGGAACAAGGCCATTTTTATAATAAAATATTTATTAATAAACTCTAAAGTTTAAAATCCTCAGTGTGTGATTTTGGGAAACTTTCAATAGAGATACAAAACTTTCATAAAATAGATGATGCCTATCTGCACTTGCTAGAAAGTTAAGAAAAACTTAAAGCCCATGATGTTTTAATCTATTTATAGCTTTTGTTTTTAAAGGGAAAAAGAAAATTAATTGAAGTTACTAGGTAGTGTTATGCAGCAAATTTAGTCCCTTGAACACATTTATTCTTCTTTATTCACTCATGCATTCTTTATTTTCTCAGTTACCCTGAAAGCATTTTTTTGATTTGTTGTCCCTCTATTTTGAACATTTTACCAAAAAGACAATTGTGTGGTTTGGTATGTTTGTCGAACAGCCACATGTGTCAGGAGAGTCAAGTTTGTCAAAGATGACTTACAAGAGGTAGACTTTAACAGAGGTAATTTAACTTTGGGCTAAGATGGAAAAAAAAACAATACGGGTACCCACCCCAAGTCTCCTCTGCTCCTAAAACCTTCTTGACTGGAGGGTTCCAGCCAGAAAATAGTTAAGTGGTGAACTTTGCCTTTATCTTGGTCCATGCCTTCCAGAGACGTTGCATTCTGCCTGAGAGTCTTCTGAGCAAAATGCCCTACATTTAGATATTACTCTAAGTAGTTTCATTTGACTTTGAGGAACAAAAAACTTTGATGTTGATGGATCCAATGTAGAGAACTTAAAAAAACTAGACTAGAGGCTTCAGATAACAGGCCCATCCTCTGAATCAAGAATTACTATGTGTGGAGTGCTGGTGGAGGTTTTTAAAATGCTTGGAATTTCTGTCATTAGAGTGTCAATAACATGTTTTATGCGTAGTCAGTCTAACAGTGCTATTAAAGTATTTCGTTTTTTAATTTTATCATGATGAAAAAGTACAGCTGAAGTAAAATCACAGAGCTTATAATACCATAAATATAGGTTTAAATAGGATTAATAAAAATCATCAGCTAAGACCATATACCAAAAACCTAGAGACTTTAAAAAGAATGAGGTCTATATACAGGCAATAGAAAGGTTGGTACAGTTGAGCTTTATTCGATAAAAAGATAAGGAGCGGATACAGCAACAACATTTCATCACAAGTCAAACATTTCATTCTGCCTATATAAAAAAGAGTAACCCAGGTTGTAAACAGACCCCAGATCTTTTCCCCTTTTATCCTACCCTTTCTCCCTCTTCTAGATTATATAAATTTGCAAAAACCTTCCTTTCCACTGTTGAAAAGTCGGAGGTTGCATATCTAACCAGGCAGAAGCAACACAAAGTCTTAAAACTGCCATTGCAATAAAAATAATCTCCTCTCCCTGTTTCCTTATTAATTAATTCACCCCCAATAACATAAGATGTGGTGATAGAGGGACATCCTCTTTTAAGACAAACTGTAAAAAAGTACAAATTTCTTGACCTAGTCGCTCAATGCGGGGGCAGGTGGAGAAGATGTGTATTATATCCGCAACCTGTGCCTTACATCTAAAACAGTGGGTTCCCTTCACACCCCCCATTTCTCGATTTTCGCCGGCGTTTTATAAAGATCAAACAGGGTCCTGAAATGTCGCGATTTCAGATTTGCTGAGCACAGCACAAAGTTCTCCAATTCCACAGACTTAAGGAAGCATGAGTCAGAGACCCCCAATTTATCCTGCCATCTTTGCCCATGTTTGTCTAAATGATCTAGCAGCCCTGCCAGCAGGCAGTTATAAAGTTGAGATTGATGCACTCGAACTATGGGTCAGCAAATCGAATAACGCCACCTGCCCAAACCCCACGGCGCCCCCCACTTTTTTAAGAAGGAAGTCCTTCGCTGTAAAAAAAAATGTTAAATCCTGGGGGCCAATACTAAATCTTTCCCGAATTATATCAAAGGGAGCACTGTAACCCCTTTCCAGCAAATCCGCAATCCTATAAAAACCGACTCTTACCCACCTTGCCAAACACTCATCTTGTAAAGCCATCGGAAGCTGATCATTCCCGATCAGGGGAGTGTACCTGTTAAACCTGCCGACTCCTACTTTTTTTCCTTTCACCAGCCCAATTACGAAAGGCAGTAATTAAAACCTTAAACCGGGTTTTTTTTGAAGTAGCTGGCTTCATAAAATATTAATAGGGAGCCATTGGCCCGAGTACCCAACAAGATTTCGAATATTGAGGCGACATAACTAGGATCATTTCCCTCCCTAGCTTTGATTCAGAGCAGATGGCCCATAATATTGCAAAACAGCAGCTAGGTAATATAGTTTAAAATGTGGGAGTCTCAAACCCCCTCTCTTCCTCGGTAGGGATAAAAATGCATTGGCTCTCCTAGTATTGCCGTATGACCTAATTAATCTTGCTACCTTCCTCTCGATTTGGCAAAACCAGAGATTGTGTATTTCCAGGGGGATTGTGCGAAAGACATACAGCAGTTTTTTCAGAATAATCATTTTAATAACATTACACCTCCCCATTATTGACAACTTCAGGTTGTCCCATCGCTGGAGGTCCTTTTTTATTTTCCCCATTATGGGTACCACATTTAACTCTACAATAGTCTCCACCTTAGCTGAAATAGAAACCCCTAAATAAACTGCTTTTTCAATGATCCGACTATCCAAAGACGTGACATATCTATTTGTCACGATCTGAGTTTCAGCACTGTTCAATAAAAAGCCTGAATAAGCCCCAAAATCTTCCACAATGCTTTCCACGGCACACATTGCTCCATCAGGGTCCGCAGAGATTATGGCCACATCATCGGCATATGCCAGAAGCTTGGTGTCCCACCCATGTAAACTTACAGGGATAATATCTGGCGATGCCTCCAGCAATCTAAGAAAGGGGTCTATGTATAGTGCGAATAGCTCGGGGGGGGGGGCACCCCTGCCTAGTCCCACTATCAATTTAGAGAGCCTCTGATTCCTCCCCCGTTATTCTTAGTCGTGCTATGGGATTGATGTAAAAAACCTGTAATGCATTGATGAAGAAATCCCCCAGACAGTTGGCCTCCAAAACCTTCCAAAGATAGTTCCATGCCACTCGATCGAATGCCTTCCCGACATCCAAGAAGGCGACCCCCATAGGTTTTATAAAGACTTCGGTAGCATCAAGGAGTAAAATTACCCTTCTAACGTGGTGTTCCGTCCCCCTTCCCAGTATAAATCCATGCTGCCTAACTGAAATTAATTGATGTATTACAGCATTCAGCCTAGTGTCTAAGATCTTCAAATACAGTTTAGCATCGCTATTGAGCAGCGTTATGGGCCTATATGAGCCCAGGCTAGTAGGATCTTTACCCTTTTTTAAAAAGATAATATTGGCTGTACCCCAAGAGCCAGGTGGGGCAGCTCCTTCCCCAACCTCCTTGAATAAACCTAACAAAGCCTGGCAAGTCTCACTAAAAAAGACCATATAAAATAGGGATGCAATCGGTACCCGTGGCCTCGCCTGCAGGCAGCGCTTGAAGTGCACCATATACCTCATCCTGTGAAAAATCCAGCCCCAGTTATATAATCTCCTCCAGGGATACCTTTCCACTCTGGTAAAATTCCCCCATTGTACCTTCCTCAAGAGGCGAAGTGGAAGGAGAAGCTCTATATAAATCCTCATAAAACTCCCTGAAGGCCTCTCTAATATCACCGGGGTCTGTGACAACTGTCCCCCTCATATTCTTGACCCGTTCAATATGACCTGACGCGGCCTGTTGCCTATCCTTAACTGCCAATAAACGTCCAACGTTCTCACTAAATTCATAACAGTCCTGTCTTTTAGTATTAAATCTGTTGTATTAGTTTTTTTTCAGGAGCAAACATCAAAGACAAAAATCGCCTACAACCCAATGGGCCGGCCTGGAAGCGTAATACCGTGATACCGTGCAGTTGATTCAATGAAAACAGTAATACATCAGGTATTTAACACAGCAAGCCGCCTACAACCCCAAAGGGCCGGCCACGTCTCAAATCGGGAGGAAGGGGTGAGGGGGAAGAAAGTATCGTGTTTTGCATCCTCAGGAAACACCAGAGTAGCGAGCCATCCCGAAAGTTCTCCAGCCAGGCCCTACAAAACGGGTGATGCCACTATCTAGGCCACATTGTCAGACATTTGAAAACAAGCGACTAAAAAAGAAAAACACCCTACCCCAACCCCCGCCCCCCCCCGCCAACCCAACAATCCCACCCTCCTCCCAGGTCCAGGTCCAGCTTCCCCCGCAAGTAAGTGTGAGGTCCGTCAGATTTCCTCGGCTTTCGATCCGGGCCAGGCGCAGCAGGCGCAGATACTTAGGACACATGACTTCTCTAAATTCCGTGGCTAGCAGGGAGAGGAATGGTTGCCACAATTCTGCATATCTCACCCCCTCCCCCGCTCTGATCAGGGGCAGCTTTTCCATGCCCAGAACCGCCCACAGACGATAAAGCCACCCCTGAAAAGTGGGAACGTGTGTGGTGCGCCAGTAAGACAGTGTTCTGCAATGCTGATCCCAATGCGATGGCGAACAATCTGCCCCTACGGGACCATAATGGATACGTGATGGGATTGGGCAAACCCAGTAGTACATAGGAGGGGAAGCGAGGGATTTCGGTATCAAAATGGGTGTCTACTTCATCTAACACTAATTTCCAGTACTCCCGTAAATGGACACAGTTCCAAAGAAGATGGACCAGGGACCCCCTCTCCCCACAACCTCGCCAGCATGTCGCCTCCCTTTTACGGTCCATTTCGTGCAGCCTCTCAGGGGTGTAGTACCAGTATGTTACTATTTTAGTGAGCGTGTCGGTTAGCCCCATATGATAAGCAGAGTGTCGCGCGCGTGTCTTTTAACCAAATGTTTCCCTGCTGTCCGTTCAGTATTAAAATCAGAGAGACAGGCTTTAGTGACCGTTCAGGGTTACTGAGAGATCCTTTCCTCTAGCCACCTTGTTTATCAGTCCTGATTCCAGATCGGCAAGCTTCTGATAAAGCAATTTAATCTGTGCCGCCCCTTTTTTCTGCTTGGTCAAACTATATTCCAGTGTCTCCCCTCTCAAACCTGCCTTGCATGTATCCCAAAACATTCCAGGAGGGGCGCTGCCAATATTATTCACAAAAAACTCTGATCCGCCCCCTCATATACTCAACATATTTACTGTCTGATAAAAGTGCCCTCTCAAATGCCCAGCCAGTATACACCTTTCGTATCGCGCTAAGTGGAAGTTCCAGGACAATAGGGTTGTGGTCAGACATTACTCTCGGAAAAAGTTCCACCCTAACCTTCTGGTTCTGGAAGAGATGGGGAAATTAGAAAATAATCAAGACGAGCAAATTTACCATGCGGGCCGAGTAATAAGTATAGCCAGGATCATTGGTTTTTAATTTTGCCCACACGTCTACCAGACCAATATCTTTTAATAAATTGACAAAAGCCCTCATAGATTGTGGTTTGACCCCTTTACTAGATACTCCATTGTCACCTAGGGTTCCTCTTGAGCCATTAAGATTTAGATCTCCACAAAACACATTTGGAGCCGACCATGAAGGCAGTTTGTAGGCTAAAAAAGCAATAAGCTTGGATCATCTAACACTGATGCATATACTGAACACAGTGTAAAAGAGCCAGCACAGCTCTTGCATTCCATTATAACCCATCTACCATTCCTGTCGACCGCCTTTTTCCCCGGCGTGATGGCGCTGCCCTTCAGAAGGATAGCAACCCCCTTCATCCTTACATCTTGCACTGTATACGCTAGAACCTTCAGCCCTAAAGACTTAAAATAGGTCAAAATCCCTCCGTGCAATATGGGTTTTCTAAAGGCAATACAGATCAGCCTTGAGAACTTTAAGATCTTCTTTTACCTTTCTCCTTTTAACACTGTCATTTAACCCACAGATATGAATAGTGGCAATTCGTAGTTTAGCCATTATGCCTATTTAGAGTATATTTCAATCTGTAAAACCGCTTCTCTTTGGCCTCAGGCCCTATATTGCCTGTATGATCTACTAATCCCAATTTCATTTCAAAATAATCTCTGCTCTGTAATACTCTGCAAAAAACACAACAATCCCAAAAAATAACTTCAGCTGCAAATCTAACTTCACCTTTTTAACCGTTTTACCCAGTGGCCCCCCCCTAGCATCCTCCCACCCCCACCAATCCCTCCATCAACCCCCCTCCCTACCCACCCCACACACCCTTTGAAAGCAGCTGGACCCATAGGGTCCGAGTGATGGAGGTGGCGAGAACCCCGCAGGCCCCCAGCCCCCTGTGTGCCCATCATCCCTTCAAACTTTGACACACTCGGCCGTACACCACAAGGCACCCAACTACCTCTCTCATAAGCTGACCATATCAGGAGGCTCAAGATCCAACAGATGCACAAACACTCTCCTCCTGAAACCACGGAGATTCCGGAAGGAAAAAACATACAAACGCTCCTTCTCTGGAATGGCACCTAGGATCTGGAATGCACTCCCACCATTGATACTGGAACAATGACAGTATTTGGCCCCCACATTATCGGCTGGATGAATATTTATCTATGTCAGTCCATTTTTTTGTCTCCTTCTGGATCTAATTCATTGCACGGATGCTATACTAGTGATTTCCAACTTGTTTATTGGGTTGTACACTAGGACTTGAGTGCCTCAATACGCTCTCAACATTGTGTTTACTCACCCTCTGGGTGCTATAATCTTATCCGTTTAGACATTGTACTGCTTCCATATTATTGTTTCTTGATTGTTATTACTCTGTATACTCTTGTATGATTGATACCCTATTTTTTGCATCTCACTGTCTACGGACTCTCATATTGATTTAAGAGTCTTGTTTATCCTACCTACTGTTTCTGTAAAGCGCTCTGATATCTGCAAAGATCTTGTTCGCGCTATATAAAACTTTAAAAATAAATAAAAATAAATAAACTTTACAAGCCATTTACCATTCACCCAACAGACCCCGAGATCCCTTTAGAAGAGACTGGACCATACTACCCCTTCAGCAACATATAAGACTGCTGAGCTACTTCAGTGACCTAAACTAACTCTTATTTCCCCAGACTTGATCCAGGTACTCTCTTGCCTGAATTTCAGAGGTGAACATTTTAAAAGATCCTCTAACAATCGCAATATACGCTCCACCGTAATGTGGCAGAAATCGGTGTGAACAAAGAAAGAAGACTCATTATATTGCCTTCTGGCTTCGGGATGAGGTTTTTCAAATATAGCCTGTCTAAGCAAAAAGTTGCCAAAAAAGACGAATAGCCCGCGGCTGGTTTGTGTCTCTGCCAGAGGACTTGAGAAGAACAGCTGTGAAGCGATCAACCTACTGGATTTCTCGGTCTCAATCCCAGCCCTCTAGATCAGGGAAAGCTTCTTTAAGTAAGCCCAATATAAAACCACGGATATCCTTACCCTCCAGACCTTCCTTAATCGCAAGAAAACTGAGGTCATACCTCCTCTAACTATTTTCCATGTCTTCTAGTTTCCACATTGTGTCCTTTTATTTGTGCTTCCTGGGATATAAAGCCTTCCTTCACGACAGAACGTTCTCTTTCGACAACATCCGTTCTCATTTCAATGGCGTTCATCCGTTCCCCAATCTCTGCGCAGGCTTTGCTAACATTCCAGCTTCTTTGTAGCTTGTCTTGCTTTCTTACCACCCGCCCTGGTCTCTGCGCGGTGTTCTTTAATTTATTCTAGAATCATGCTTAGCGCAGAGTTCATATCGGGAGTTTAGGTTGCTCCTCCACGAGGGTTCCGGACTGGCCCAGTGTTAGTTCCATGGGACCGACATACCTTGTGTGAGAATAATCCCACTTCAGCTCGGCATAAGTTTGGGACTACATAAATTCTATGTATCTTCCTTTGATTTAAAAAATTCAGTGATAGCCGGTTGGGGGAGTCCTGAGTTTGGGGCAATGTCATCCCCATTGGGGTTGCCCCCCCTTCCATTATCTTAGGAGCGGGCGCTTTCCGTCCACCAGTTTGTAGACGTTCCACCAGGGTACTACGTTTTCCAGTCCCTGAACTGTTCAATTGCTTCTTCAGGTTGCGTGATTCATTAGGTTTAGCTACCTGGCCTGGTGAAGGCTCCTGCTTAGAGCCATGCGTTTGCACAGTGTTTCACCCTGCAGCTTCTTTTCCTAATCTAGAGGCTTTGGGGGGCATAATTCCGGACTCCTCTGGCAGTCTGCAGCCACAGACAGTGATATGAGCCCTCCGTACCAATTTTTGACCACGGGCAGATGCAACGTCCACCCATAACCTCCAGGTGGAGCAAAGTGTCAGCAGCCCTGGAAGCCAGAGCACTGCTACTCCTATTGCGTGCTGTAACCTCGGCAGTCCGGCTCCGCCCAGTCTTCCTCAGCCTGGAAGCCCCGCACTGTTTCCCCAAGCGTCTCGCAGCCTAGCTGGAGCTCCGCCGCCGCCCGGTGAACGCCGCCCATCTATTGAACCCAGCTCATACCGCCGTCGATCCAGATTGCCTTGCCTCGGTCTCGATCCGCCCTGAAGCGTCCGCAAGTAAGCGCCAGTTCTTTTGGCTATTCTTCCCTGTGGGGTGTATTTGCCTAGAGGCACATTCAGCCGCTGAGGGAGAGGCGCTGCCGCATTGCACTAAGTTGCCGCTGCCATCTTGCTCTCCAGCGTGTAGTTTTTTCGCTATTAACCACTTGGCTGCTAAGGTACATCCCCCTCTTCCCATTGACTTTCCATTGAAATCAATGGAAACTCCATGACGAGTTACCCTTGTCATTAGCACTGAAGGGGTTAAAGTATTTCTGAATGCATTTCTGTTAAAAAGAATTACCTGTTTGACAGAGTGCTGTCCTTAGCTTCAGGGGACTGTCTGTTCAGTCAGAAAACTTAAAGAATCACAAGTTACCCAGGCCTATTGGATGTTTAGTAGCTGATGTGCAAAAAAGAAGAAACATAAGGTCGATTACTGAAGTGGACAGTAAGCACTGTGTAGTGAGGGGGCTTTAGCTTTGTGAGGAGTACCTTTACTTTGTTAGCCCAATCACTCTGCTCTCCGAGGTGCTGATTGGGCTTGAATTGTCTCGCACTTTGCTGTGAGGGGGTAGAGTCACTGCACAGGATTTTCATGTACAGGTGGCAAATTAACTTAGCTACAATTGGTTGTTCTACATACTTATCTATTATTCTAGCCTGCAGCTAAGTGAAATAAATGTAAAAGAGCCTGTTAATTGCATGTCTGTTTATAATATTTGGCCTAGAGCAAAGGTTGTCCAGATTATGACAGTGTTGTAAATGTGGTTGTAAAGGCCATTTTGCCAGCTGTGTATGGATACAAATAGGAGGAAGTGTACTGTGTGTGGATGAAAGAGTAGAGTAGTGGCATAAAGTGAAAGGTTGTAGTGTCTGGAGGTTGAATAGAAACGTATGAGGTTGTGTGAGGCAGTTTGTGAAATGGATGTGGAAGGTGGGAGCTTTCCGTTAGAGATAGTCTATACTCAGAAGAAGATTGTAGTGTGGCATTTATCAAGTAGAATTTGGAAATTACAGGTTTTGCAGATAAGTGATGTAAAACTGTGGAAGGATCCCAGTGAAGGCTTTTTAGAATGTTGACATTGCCAAGTCTTAACGGACAGATCACATTTAGGAAAAATTGTACATTGGAAAGCGTAGACCAGATACTTTGGGTTTGTACCATCTCCTTGATTTGAGAGTGGAAGTGCTGCTAGTCGAGGATGAGCAAGTATTAAGAGCTGGTGAATTGCTGCGATACGGGAGGTTTCAGAAATGTTAGGAGATGGTTATAGAGTGGATTGATAAACCATTTTATAGTAGAAATCATTGCTCATGTGGTACTCTTGTTTGAGAGGAATGGAACATTTACATAGTGGATTGATTTGAGAATCTTGATGAAAATCATTCAATTTCCCATTATCAAACATCAGTAAAAATGTAATTGTTGTTGGTAGCAGCAAAATTATCTCAAGTATGGTATATAACAAAATGTTTGTAATATAATTTCAAGGTTTTAATATAATTTCTTAAAATTAAACGGGAGTGAATCTATTCACAAGGTTGCCATTTGGATTGGCATTGGAAGTCTTGCTCTTTCAGTACACAAGGACCGGTCTAAGGAACGAGAAAATCTAAGGCTTTTCAAGGATTATCTTATTTGTGTGCAGTAGAGAGGCATAAAAGTCTTGGGATCATGTTGGTAAAAATCATTGGACATTTCAGTTCACTTGTATAACCCCTTTTGTAGCTTATTGAAGAAATCTGTTGAGATCACGTGCAGTGATCCACAGGAAGAAGCATTTCAAGGAGTTGAGCTAACAATATGTGAGGCATCGAAGTTCTTTTTGTTTGAGAAAAAAAAAGGATAGCAGCTGCGAGCGGGACCTCATAGGAGTTGAGTGCAAACTTTGCGTGAAAGAATGAAAAGAAGCACAGGCTTGAATTTGCAGCAAAAGTGTTGAGTGCAGCAAAACGAGTATACTTATGATAGAAAGGGGAATTCCACTTGCAGGTGTGCTGCGGATTTTCAATTAATAATCTTGGATGGGTTACTTAATTTTAAAAATGCTAGTAGCAGTACGTTTGGAGATTTAGGAACGAAAGATTGTCCATTGTTGCTAGGCCTGATGAAGACGATGTGAAAAATGTGGGTGGTTGTGAGCCAAGAGAAATGGTTTTAAGTGCAGGTAGAGGAGAATGCTAACATGAGTGCAAGAGTATGTGGTTAAAGGAGTAAAAGCATAAACATCTCCGAAGGCTTCACAAACATTTTGGAAAGTAAAGCGTTGTTGATGGATGTCGACTATTATTGAATTTGGAAATGGTTTTACAGTAAGGTTAGGGGGGATGGTATTTATGAATAGATGGGGAAGTAAACGAGTGGGTGAAAGATGTAGCGTGTAGAGGAAACGCTAGTTGTGTTCTGATGCCCTGCATGGCGACACTGGGTAAGCCTTCGGAGAAGCTTGTTTTAGATTGGCCCATTGTGGGACTAGCAAATTGACCAGAGGTTTGCTCTTGTGTTGGTAGCTTATTTCTTAAAGATAGGAGGGTGTTTTAGCAAGGTAAGGTTTACTATCTGAAATAGTAGCTTACATCAGAGACCAAATTATGACTGATGTGTTTACATGAACTTCTCACCTTATTTTCATACAAGGTCTTTTTGGGGTTGTGAGTTCTCGGGTTTGACAGAATTGATTCTTGGTGTAGTGCCAGACAAAGGTATTAAAGGTGCTCATATTCTTAGAAACACCATATTTAATTAAAAAGAATCCTATTGCAAGCGAAGCAGCTGCTTGAATTTTCCCAGTTTAGTGCATCTATGAGGGTGTTAAAACATGTAGGAGTTTAAGTGATTTTGAAAAACTGACCGGTGGAATGCGAAGGCAGCGAATCAAGATGTAAGTATAACAGTCAGGGTCTTGTGATTTTTTTCCTGTGTGAGGAATTATTAGGTGGAGCTATTAATGAGTTCAAAACAAGAGGTTTGGTTCGATGATTGGTGGACATTTCTAGAGTTTCCAGAAATTGTTGAATGAGAGAATTTTGTTTGTTTTTATTGGTGATTGTTTTTTTTTGTGTATTTGAATGTTGAGTGTGTGGTTTTTACATTTAGTGTGGTTTGGAAGGATGATTGGGTTTGGATATGTGTGATAACTCTTGAGTAGGAGTGTTGCAGTGTTTCTATTGCAAAAGAGAGTGTGTTGAAGTTAGCCTTCTGTGTTGGAAATAGTGTGTGTATATCCTCACCATTCTATTCCTACAAGATCACAGGGTGATGGATTGGTGAGCTGAGCAGGCTGTCAATGTTTGCCTGTCGCTGTTAGTTATTAAGAAAAATGCTCCATACCACTAAACATTTGTCAATTATCAGAAAGCATTAATTCCAGCATTGTCACTCATCATGGGTAAGCGTCTACTTTATCCCCTGGCTCCAGCCAAACCCAGAGTCCAGCCTAAGGGGAATCTTCCGATATAAGCTGCCCTTCTAAATACATGTTGTGAAAGAGGTTCTTATCCACGAGAAGCAAACCTTCACTATAGTCCTACCATGGGAGAACCAGGGAAATTCCTGCACAAAGAAATAAATATGTCTGCCCTTGTTTTTTAATAGAACGTTCGAATAGACTTAAAGCACATGTGATGGTTTAATCTATCTCCAGTTTTGTTTTTAAATGTAAAGAAAATAAGCTGAAGATAATAGATGGCTTTATGCAGCAAATTTACCCCTTTTAGCCAACCATTCTTCGCATGAAGTATTCTCTATTTTTCAAGTTTTCCCACTAGCATTTCTTTTCACTTTGGGGGCCTCCTCCTATTTTGGAAAAAGACAATTATTCAGTTTGTCTGAGAGCCCAGTTTGTCAAATATGCCTTACAAGAGGTTGACTGTAAAAGAGATTTAGCTTAGGGCTACAATTTAAAATCTAATTCCGAACCCCAGGTATTCTCTGCTCCTGAGGCTTTTCTTGGTTGTATGTTCCAGTCAGGATATAGTTAAGTGGCAGTGAAATTCAACACAGCACATTCTCAACTTCCCACTCGACCTGTTTCTTTCAAGGAATTGCTTTAAATAATCCCAAGCTCAACATTCCTAGATGTGTACCACACCAGGAAACGCCCTTTAATATATTTTTAACCCTGTCGCTTAAGGATCCCCTTCTCACTTATTCCCCTGGTTATAGACCTTGTCTGACTTACCCTTTATGTCCGCAGAACACCACAATCAAAGATTTAAAAAATATATGTATATAGGACTCAAAAGTTGGGCCTCTATTTCAAGAAGCATCCTCCCACCAGGTTTCCTGACTGTCTTAAGGAGAGCCCCATCATTTACATTATCCAACACTACATTAGATAGGGAAGGTAGTTGCATGAGTACTTGGGGTAGAAAATTCTGTAGAGCCTGTGCCTCTTCCTGCAAGTTCTACAACGTTCCTTGGAAAGGGGACTTTTGACATGAAAAACTTCCATTGCAATACCAGAGATGAGTATGAAGTGTGAATTTTGCGAAATCGGGTACACATTTTACCTGTACCTTATATCCGATGTATCTGCGTAGGGATAGTGTTGTTGAATATATATGTGCAAACATAGTCCCGGCCCAGTCTCCAGCACATCGTTAGACCTAGACTATAACTTTTTGAATATGCCTTTCTCTATTTTGAGCCCATGAGGGTGGTGATAACACAAACAAAGAGTGAAGCAGATCTACTGTTGAGTGAGTTCCTTGGACTTTGCAAAACCTCCAAAGAAAGTGAATTAAATTGTTGGGCTTAACCCATGTTGACATCATGAGACACATAAGTCACTTTACCACAGCCTAAGGTCCCGTGTCCAATGGGTGAAGAGGAAAGTAGCAGCTGGGGGGAAAAACTCCAAAAGATCAAAGTGGTATCTTTTACTGTCTCTCACTTTTACCACCTGACTGGTGATTGAGGGACTTAGCTAATTGCATTGCCGAATGGCAAAGTATTACAAAGGAACAGTGTAAAATAGACATGCTTTCAAATTTATAAGTACATTGCAAACACTCCACTCATAAAATTGTAAGTAGTTCTACATCTGGACTGGCTGAAAAAAGCATTCGTTTACTTCTAACAGGTAATGCAACAAGAGGATGCCCAGAATATTAAAAGGGGGAAAAGTTCCTGGTAGTAGAGGACGGGCCAAAAAAGATCCAGACCCTTTCTGTATTTAGATGCCTCGTAAGAATGATTGTATGTTGCCAATTCAGGTTATTGACCGTTCACTTGATTTAGCCGCATTTATTCTGGGTATTTAGATGTGTTCTATACAGCATCTAGATGAATATTTTATACCTCACGTTAGTATAAAATGCAAGACATCCTGAGTTTGTGGTATACAAACCACAGTATCAATTTATAGTTTTTCAGAGCACTCGCCTGCATTTTGCCATTCTGCACATATCTGATGAAGAACTTCTATGTTCACTCTTAATAGTGGGTTTATCATTAGGTTCCAAAAGACTTTACGGCAATGTTTGAATTTCACTAACTGCTGCTCCTGATAAACCTTTGTGAATCCAACTGTCTTCTGGTGCATATTGTCTAAAGTGATTCCAGAATACTCATTCACTTGGATTTTTTTCTGTTCTTATTGCTTAGATTTTCTTTTGATTTCCTGACTACCCAGTGCTGCTCTAGTTTAGTATTTATGATATAATGAATATTGCTTGATGGCACCTTTACATAAAATCTCATTATTTCATCATGTTACTCTTTCATTAAATACATAATCAGCCCAGCGACATCCCCAGGGAGACCACAAGATTAGATGCAGAGAAACCTCTAAGGAACCTTCCTCCTGGCGGAAAAGTCCACTGATAACTGTTGCTGTATTGTAGGACAGAGTGCTTGACTCCCTTGAAATAAGTCGGTTTTATTCCTTTATATAATGGTAGCTGGGGATATGGTTAGTTTAACTACCCTTTCCTTATTAAATGGCAGTGAAAAGAGATAAAGCAACACAGTTGTGCATTGCAGTTAATTCTCAATTAACTATTTAAACAAACCAAGGTAGGCAGTCTTCACAAAGCAATATTTTCTCTGTTACATTTGTCAAGATCCCACACATCGGTTGAGATATATTTGTTTCCACATTTTATATAACCCATGATGGTCTAGGGTTACAAATAACTTTTCCTTCCACCACACGTGCACCTAGGAAGGGATTGCTCTGGTACAGCCATGCAGCCCCTGCGGCATGCTCAACTAGAGGACACTGTCTGGAGGAACCGTTCCTAGGGCACGTGGAGTGCGTGAATGCTGCCCACAAGGAAGCTCACATCTGAATGCGTTCCCATCATATAGCGCGCCCTTCCCTTGCTTGGGAGATGGAGAACGTTGTCGAAACTCTATCCTTCCACCCCCTCCTGGCAGGATCCATACCAAGGTGCACCCGCAGACGAAGCCTCACAAGTGTCCACACTGCTCCAAGACCTTCGCCAATGGCTCGTACCTGGCCCAGCATGTGCGCATCCACTCAGGTGCCAAGCCGTACAGCTGTAACTACTGTCAGAAATCTTTCCGCCAACTCTCACACCTCCAGCAGCACACACGGTAAGAGCATCTGCCCCTCCCCTGTGCGATAGTTCTGCGGATGTGCTTGTAGACCTATGCGGTAAAAGGACAGTCTGGGTCAGTTTGATCCTGCCTTGGGAGAAGGGCTGGAGGGAGATGCAGTTAGCTGCCATTGGTCAGTTGCACATTCTTTTCTATTGTTCAACTACATGTAGGCGAGAGAGCACAGCCTGAATGGAAGGGTGTCTACAGGGAGTACAAAGGTATTGAATTAAACTTTGAAAGCAACAATGGCAAAATGATTTTTTCAGAATGTAATGTTTCATATTTTGCTAAGCTATGTGCTATTAAATTTGATTCTGCCCTTGTGCGCATGACTTAAGCTTTGTATGAAAGCGAGTTCCTTTGTGTGCACGGTACAAAATTACTAGTGGATAGTGCATGGTATTAGAGCTCTGCTCAGGGGGTTTTCCCCTAATGTGTGCTGTTTGAGAGCAGTTGGTGGCAAATTCGATCTGCAAACTCTAATCCTCCATTTCTCACATTTGCATTAGATTTCTGGTCTTTACATAGCTCTAAAAAAATGTGACCAAGATGTGCTGTCCAATACAAGGCCTTGTTGTTTCACTTTAAACATAATTCATTATAGGTGGTGGGGGGGGGGAGATACAAGCCCCAGGGTCACTGCTTCTGCCCTAATTTTGTGGGTAGACCAGCTTGGTAATAGAATGACAAAATTAGCCAATTATGCATTAGTCTGCAAATTGAGTAATACAAACATGTAGGGAGCTGCTCCCTCTGATCTTTCCACTCTGCAACATGTGCTTACAAACATTTGTGTCTGTATTTGCACTAGTCATTAACATACCAGACGATTTAAGAAAAAAAAATTAAATCGGTATGACTCGCACAATGCATGTACATGTAGCATTTACATTGATTCGAAACCAAACTGTTCTACTATCTTGTGCACAAATGACTTCTGGATCTTGATTTATAATCATTAAATTATTTTCTGCTGGGTACGGGAACTCTTAATATGCAGACTATCTACAAAGAGGGTGTAAAGATTACACTCTCCAATGTACTAATTTCATTTGTTATCCCATTCTAAAACTGTATTGCAGTGCTCCAAGACTGTTTCTACAATGTGTACCTAATGAAAGCACAAAATCAGATGGGTATTAAATTAGAAGAGCTAGAAAAAAGGCTCCCTATGTTTTTAGGAAATCTAGATATCAAATAATGTATGTTATTGGCAGTTACCTCTAAGACCCAGTCTTTATTTATTTTTATTTTTCTCAGTCGTGAGAGAGGGTCCTAGGAGAACTGGGGGTGTAGTTGCTACTCGTTTTTATCTGTTTTGGAAGTTGGAGAAAGGCCTTTCCCCATCAGTCGACCTTTGTCATCTCTAAAAGTGTGTACAAATTTGTGTTGCCTTTTAAAGCCTCATTTTCTGTATGGTTTACCTTCCAAGGTTCCATTCTACAACTGACTGTGAAGTTTGTTATAATGTATAAAAGACAACAGACTGAGGGGCAAGTTAGACAACCTAAAAGCCAAGGGTGAAAATAAATCAAAATTCACTTCCAGAGTGTTACATTTCTGTGATGAGTTCGTTTTGAAAGTATGTATCTGCGTCAACTCATTCATTGTCGGAGCACAATTCTGTGTCATGCATGTTAAGGTTTTCAACAGGTCTTACTAGGCAATGCCTCAGGTTATCCACTCCGGATTCTAATTTGCTGTTCTTGGTCCTTTTGCCTTTATGATCCTAGCAGAGGATCCAGTGCAAACACCGTTATAGCCTTTAGAACCTACACCCCCACCACCATGGGTGATGGTTCCTGGGCCAGAGGTGTGATGAAGCTTCAAGCACATCCTATCGCCCTTTCAGTTAGTATGGAAATGCTTCAACCTTGATCAGCAGGACACCCAGAACCTTACTAAGTCTAGCTCTTACTCTGCTCCCCTGATAGGGAAATGAAGAGGATGGATGTAGGAAACTGAATCGCTATATAGTGCACGAAATGAGGTACACTGTGCAGAGTCCAGGCAACCCGTAGTGGTTTACAGAGGCACAAATTATCACACTAAATGCTCTCTTGTGGTAGTGTGAGCAAACAGTTTAGGCTTATCAGAGGGTGGTTCTAAGCATTTGTTGTACTCAAAGGCAATAAATGAGACATTCGCTCAAGAATAAATCTGAGACCAATGTAGAAAATTTTTATACCAAGAACTTCACTATCAAGTCAAGTACTTCTTTAAATATCCTTTTTTACAGGTAAGTAAAATGTTCACTTTGACAAGTCTTTACGCAGCAATGTTTTCCTATGGGGGAAAAGGCATATGTTGCCTACAGTTATTAACAGTCCGTTTCTGGGGGTCTCCTTCAGTTCTAGGGTTGTAGGGAGGCCAAGGTACAAAGTACCACCAGTAGTTACTCATTACCTGCCCTGGGGCTCCGGGTGTAGAGGTGTTGGTCTGGTTAGTAGCTTTGGGCGCCATGCCAGTGGTAAGAAGGGGGGACACACTGTAGGAAGCTGTGTTTGTTGCAGTACCCCCCAATTGCACCTATCTGACCACATGTTAATAATCCCTTGTAAAAGGTACCATGGGTATCAAGGGCACTGTGGCCAGGGAAGGCCTCTAAGGGTTGCTGCACATATTGTGCCAGCCTTAGAAGCCCTGTACCTTTACACACACACTGCCATTGCAGCCTCAGTTTTTTTGGCGCAGTGCCCTTTCTGGTGAGTAGGAAAACAAAGTTAATGAGCAATAAAGATGCATTTAAATCTTGTCACATTTGCTCCGCTTTCAGAGACGGATGTCAAGTAGGTCGAGGACATTTTTTAACCCCATTGCTGCTGGCGACATCCAACGGACGCCGCGTGCACTACCTCTGTAGTGCTGCGCACTTCCGTTGGACGTCGCTGTCCCGCCCGCGCTATAGAACGTTCCGCATGAGCGCGGAACGTTCAGCGCAGGAAAGGGGTTAAGGTACTAGTCCTGCAGGACTAGTACCATTTTGGTGGATTTTTCGAACCCTGTGGATATTAGTCAGTTACTTGGAGTGAGAAGGATAGCGGAGGGATAAAAGGGGAAGAAAGATTTGCATTCATATAGCACTTGTTACCCCTGATGGGTGTTGAATCGCTTTTTGGGTGAGTAGCACGCCACTCCGGAACCCATAAAGGATTACTGTTGCAAATTAGTGTAGTAAAAAAAATATGAAGTAATTTGAGTAGTGGATATGTTATTCAGTTATTTGGGTAGTATATTAGTATAGTTTAATTTGTAATTTGAGAAGTGAACATGTTAGTCTGTTAATTTCGATTGAAAAAGATAGTGGAGGGATAAGAGTGAGATTTTTTTATTTTTTATTTTTTTTTTAGTCTTAGCAATAGGAGGCTTTTGGATGAGTAAAAGGTGTTTTGGAGGGGAGGACTCAGAGGAAAGAGTTTAGAAAGGTTTGTTTTAGGGGATCGGTATAGTAAAAGAGGTGTCAGATGATACAAGGAGGGGTAGAGTAGGAGAGAGTCTAGAAAGGGTTATTTTGGCAATCATAGTGGTATGGGGTTTGGGATAAATGAGAGAGTGGATGTAGAGGATATATTGATAGATGTGTAGGATGAGAGATTGGGTAGTGCATTGGAAGGAGTAGTAGAAGTCTGTGATGAGTCAGGCTGGGCTAGAAGATATATTGAGCGAAGTATAGGCTGAGAAATAGGGTAGTGCATTGGAAATGCTAAATTAGAAGAAAGTGTTAAATATGTAGATCCATAATTACATTGAAAGTATGTGTTGCAAGAGTTACAAAGTGTGGTGGTGTGCAGTGTGTGTGTTGTCCGTTAGTGTTATTATGGTAGAAGGGAGAGGAGGGTGTTTGTTGGACAACTGATGGAAGGTCTGTTAGGTGTAATTACAGCAGGGAGAGTGTCTGAATGGGATGTAGTTATGTATGGTGTTGTGTTAGTGATGAGTGTATTGGTTAGTGGTATAGGATAGAGTTGTGTACTGTTTGTAGGTGATGGTGGATATGTGTGGTAGTTGGGATAGTAGGGTGTGTAGATGTGGTTTGGTTGGGTTTGTAGTGCAGGCTGGTACATTAATCTGTGCATAGTGTTGTGCGTGGTGTACATTTGGTGTGAGTGTGTTGCTCTGTTTGTGGATGGTGTGGGCTGGGTATTGCTAAATAAGAAAAGGGCAGCATTTCTGGCCCTGGTCCCGACCAGTCTCGAACAGGCTCAAACAGGCAACTGCCCTTGTCCTCTCTGCCCTTAACAGGCTCAAACAGGCAACTGCCCTTGTCCTCTCAGCCCTTAACAGGCTCAAACAGGCAACTGCCCTTGTCCTCTCTGCCCTTCGCCTCGACACCCGGGCTGAGACGCCCTAAGCCTGGCCTTTTTTATAGCCCTAGTAATCAGGTGTCCCTTCAGCCAATGGGAACCCTAACACTATCCAATCACACTAGCCCTAAAATCTAGGAACCTATCGGAGACCAGGACCTTACAGCCAATCTTGGCCATAGTCCAAGCACCCAATCAGTTAAAAAACCCTGATCTCTATGTCCAATAAAGGCCCTTGCCAAAACAAGTCCATGCAACCAATGGCACAGGTAGCCCTAGTCTCCACTTCCAATAGAAAGCCTAACCCTACTCTAAGTCCCACACCTAGTCCAGCAACCAATCACACCAGTAGCCCTAATCGTTACTTCCGATTAAAGGTCTAACCCTAGCCCTAGTCCCACCCTACTCCCAATAACATAGGAAGCCCTAGTCCCTACTTCCAATAGAAATCCTAACCCTAGTCCCAACCCTACAAAGATGGAATCACAGACCCAGAAACCAATCAGAACCCTCAAATACCCAACCAATGAGGACATTAACCCTAATCCAATCGAAACACCAGATACAACTACCAATCAGTGTAGGCATGTACCAACCACTAGCAGACCATATAAGGTCCCAGCGACGTCAGACAAGGTTTGCTGGCCAGGGAGTTGGAAGCTGCTTCTCCTGTTCAGAATCTCCTAGGAGACACAGGCTCAATCCACACTTTGGACTTCAGCAGGTAAGGGCCTCACTAACTTGAAATCTAACATTACTGTTTGAATAAAACTTTACTCCCCGTGCTGGCCAAAAAACGAAGTGCACAGGCCCTAGTAAAACACAGTTTAAACCGCTCACAGAAGCACCCTCTGATGTAGAAAAAAACTTTGTTGTGGGGGCGGGGGGGGGGGAGGGGGCTGGTTTCACTGGCTTGTGAACACAAAATGGTGGCTGGGAGTGCACTGTTTTAACATACAGGTCTTAGCACAGAGCGAAGGAGAAATTTGGAGGGAAAACAGAATTGTCACCAAGGAATGAGAGGGACAACTACAGAGGTTGGACTGCAAATCCCACAATTCAACACACTAAATGCAGGCAATCATGGGCAGGGAAAACCACAAATTTAAAACACAACACAGGTGATAAAATATGCAATTACAGGCAGGCTAAAACAAAAATTTTTAACGGTAACAACCACAGGCATAGACAGTAAACACAGAAAATGAAAATCGTTTTTTAAACAACGTTTTGTCTTGGGAAGAGACGGCACTAGTCTGTCTCCTTACCACTTCCTGGATTCTGCTCACTGCAATCGGGGGCTCCATAATTGCTTTACTGAAAACTGGGAAGTTTGGTATCAAACTTCCCAGCACATTAAACCCACACTGATGCCAGTGTGGGATTTAATGAAAAATGCACTCAGAGGGCATCTTAGGGATGCCATCTGAAAAACGTCCAGCTTCTTGTGGGTTCCCAGACTGGTACACACCAGCATGCCACCACAAGACCTTTTTCTGGACCCCTTGAGTGGGAGCCTTCACTCCCTGAGCCCAGAAACCAAAGCTTTCCTGGGCAGAGGAAGTCACACCTCCCTCCGGTCAAGAAGAGCCATCTTTGGCAGGGGAGCTTCAAAAGTCTTGCTGCCTTTGTAATGCGACCCCCAGCCTCTCCTTCTATCGGGAGTAGGCACCCCTTCTGTTTCCCCAACTTTTCTGCAGGAAGACAGGTGGGAAAAATGTGAGCAGCCCAGAAGGTGTGCCCACCTCTGCCAACCCCACCCCACAGGTGGGCGAGGCGAGGTGAAGTCCTCTCTCCAGTGCCTGCCATCTTACAGATGACAGGCTCTCTCCAATCAGGATTAGGGATTGTGCCCACTCCTCCACGTGGAGTGGGCACAACAAAGATTTAGTCACCCTAAGGTCCGTTTCCCATTGGCTACTGATCTTGAGACAACTAAATCGCCCAGTAAATACAGTATTTAGGGAGCAGCCCTTAACCAAGAAGACAAATTCTTGAAACCTACGAAGAATGACAAAAGGAGATGACCAGCAGAAAAGACTGCAGAGAAGAACTGACTTGGACTCTGCCCTAAGGGCCCGTCTGCAGTTTCCAGAGATCTTGCTCTAAAGGTAGTCTTGTCCTGCAGCCAGCGACCTCCAGAACCCTGGGAGGACTGACTGCCTTCAACAAAGACCGGATCGCCCATGAACAGCAGCTCTGTTTAAGAGACACTCTGAGCCTGCTGAGGACAAAGAAACCAGACACCTGGAACCACTGCACCCCTCGCCCACGGCCAGAGTTCGAGTGGCCCACCGGTCCCAGCGAGGTCCCCCAGAGTCCACTGTGGTTAGACCCCACTAGGACTCCCTGGCGTGCCTGCAGCCTCTGCATGGAGACACCCCCAGCACCATCCTGGTTTTCCTGCCTATTCTCCCACCCAAAGGGGGTGGTACGAATAGGTGGGGCCAGTTGCTGGGAGCAGCAAAGGACTGGGGTAGCTCACAAAACCCGCAAGCCTTTGAAGCTTCCCCTTCGAGGTCCCTGCCCATCCTGGGAGAGGGGGCTTGGCACCTCGTCCCAGGAAGTGCATTGGCACCTCGTCCCAGGAAGTGCATTGTTTCAGACCTCTGAGAGCAGGCTTTTGACCCAGTGGTCCAGAAACATGCCTGGTGAGGGCAGCTGGCGAGCAGCCACTCAGCCAGGACTCTAGTGTTGGGTCATTTTTCAGGGGGCATCCCAATTGGCACTCTTCGGCCACAGGTCAGTCACTTGTAAATGGTACCATATGTACCAAGGGCACTGTGGCCAGGGAAGACCTCTAAGGGCTGCAGCACTTATTGTGCCACCTTTGGAGGTCCTGTACCTTTACAGAAACACACACACTGCCATTGCAGGCTGCGTGGTTTGTTGCAGAACAAAGTGAAGAGTCGACATGGCACACATCCCAGTGTGCCATGCCTACAGCCCACTGCCCTGGCATAGGTCAGCCACCTCACTAGCTGGGTGCACTATACCATGGTATCAAACTTCTCAGCACATTAAACCCACACTGATGCAGTGTGGGATTTAATGAAAAATGCACACAGAGGGCATCTTAGAAATGCCCCCTGAAAACTAGCCTACCACTAGTGTCCAGGCTGAGTGGCTGCTTTCAGTTGCCACCTGCCAAGCCTCCTCCCCCAAGATGGGCAGGGTTCACACCGCCTTTGTGAGCTTCCCCAGGCCACTTGCTGCTTTCAGCAACTGCTCCCCACTGGTTCTGACCCCCACTTTGGGCAGGAGAACCGCTGGGAAAAACAAGTGAGGAAGGGAGGTGTGCCCACCTCTGTCAACCCCACTTCTCAGGGGAAGGGACCCATTGGTCCTGCCTTTTACCTACCTGTAACGCCCCTAAATCTAGTATTTAGGGGCACCCCTGAACCTTGCTTCCTCAGACAAGAAGAAACTACAAGGAGAAGGAGGAGGACCTAACAGTCGTGCATCAGCTAACAAGAGGAAGACGCCCACTGTCTTGGCCCCAGCCCTCCCGGCCTGTCGCCACCTCGAACCTGCTCCTGCGAAATACTGGTGTGTCCTGCAGGCAGCAACCTTGAAAAGCCCAGAGGACCTGCCTGCCTTCAACTACAAAGACTGTCTCCCGTGAACACCGGATTTGTTCATCTACAACCTCTGACTCCTGCCGGACCTGCGAATCAGCCCCACTCCGCACCCGCCGTCCACAGCCCGAGCTCGAATGGGCAAACACCACGAGGAGGTCACCCCAGTGATCCTGACCCAAGATTCGACGACCCCTTACACCTGCCTCCAGCCAACGCCTGCAGCCTAAATCCAGAAGGTCCCCATCAACTGCGACCAGGAGCTGGTAAAAAGATCCGAGATCAAAAGGCACCCCTGCACCCGACGCCCCACGGCCTTGGGTGCCCAAACCAACGGTGCCTAACTAACCCTTAACTTCCCAACCTACCTCTCAAAGTGGTGGACGCACCCAGAAGACCTTCATCCCCAAGCCTGCAGTGCCTTTGCACCCCGGAGGTTCTCCATTGAAACCAACTCGGTACCCAATGTCGAAACCGCAACCTGCACCCGGCCACCCTAGTGCACCTTTGGTGCTACTTTGTCTCCCCATTTGCCCTGAGCTTTGCTCCCACAACCAAGTGGCCTGCTTGCCAGCAGCCACCATCCGGAGGCCCCCTGTCTGATAACATTGGGCCTCTGCACTCTGCACCCGTCTGCCCTAGTGCCCCTGAGGGTGTAACTAGAGTGCATCCTTGACCCCGAGGGACCCCTGAGCCTACCCCCAGAACCTCAACTCCCACTAGCAAATACATACCTCAAGTGTAGAGTTTGGAAACCTAAAGAAATTCTTTAACATTGTACTGTTTAACAAAAACTATTTTACTTACCTGTTTACAGGAAATGTCCCAGAGTAGTATTCAGGTATACTACTCTGAGTAAGAAAAGTAATCCAAAAGTTACTTACCGGTAATCTTATTGAAAGTCCCATTTAAAGTATTTGTACTGTATTCTGAAAAGCATTGCATCATCAGTAACACTACTGTAATCAAATCAAAGTACATTTACAATTTCAAACCGAACTGTTACAATCTGTATATTTACTGCAAAGTACTTATAACTTACCTGTGCCAGGCTGGATTGGTTCTAGGAAATAAAATAACTCAAAGAAAATTTTTGATACAAAAACTATTGGTCTGAAGTTCAGTCTTTGTGTGTGAATTAATTTGCTGACTGTGTTTACAACAAATGTGTAACACTATACTGCCTTACTGCTCGACCACACTACCAGAAATGCAGAGTATGGTGCTATCTAACTTTAACCCTGCATACCTTTTGGGGTTCCACTGGACTCTGTGCACACTGTACCTCAGTTTGGTGTACTATATACAGAGCCAGCTTCCTACATTGGTGGATCAGTGGTGGGATATACAACTTTGCATTTGTTGGACTACTTGGTTACCACCTTTTCACACGACAGAACTCTTAAATTGTCTTTAGAATTCTGATTTTTTAAATTGGCAATTGTTTGCAAAATTACTCAAGTCTTGTTAGGGCCTTGGTTAAGTCCCTTTAGAATTTTAGAAAACTAAGTCACTTTAGGTAGGGTTAGAATTTGTGTTTAACAATATCTCAAAACAAGAACCCAGCTGTTAATGGAAATAACCACAATGCCATAGAAGACATGGTTGAGGAGCTCAACCTCACCCCTTACCTTCACTTGTCTTTCAAGGAGGGAAGTTCCCTATGTAAACTTAAAAACATAACCATGGGGTCCCATCCCACCAAACAAACGCTCCAAGAGCTGTTGGCTGGGTATGCTTAGGACCACCCATCTGAAAATGGTGAAAACCAGTCAGATGAGGAAGTAGTGGAAGGGGGTGACCTGGTAAATCAACTCCCTCCACTTACTAGGGAGAAAAGGGTTCAAGTGCCCTTGGCTCCAAGAATCAGTACCTAGATCGCACACTGGTGGATCAGGTACCACTGAGGACAGCCTCAAGGAGGAGGACAGCCTTTTAGCAAGGCTGACCAAAAGACTGGATGTAGAGACCAGGTTGCTGTCTCTAGAAAGAGAGAGCAGAGATGGGCCTGGCACCCATCCATGGTGTCAGCAATTTACTTAAGGATAACGAGCAATCTTATGATCCTAAAATCCTCAAAGGGATTGTCCCTAAATATGAAGAGAATGATATCACAAAATGGTTCACAGCCTTTGAGAGGGCTTGTGAAATGAGAAAAGTGAGGAAGTCACACTGGGGGGCGCTCCTTTGGGAACTGTCTCTGGTAACTGCAGAGACAGACTCCTGGCCCTTTCTGGGGCAGTAGCTGGGTCTTATGAGCTCATGAAGAGAACTCTGAGGGATTTGGACTCACAACTGTGGAATATAGAACTAGATTCAGGGCGGCTCACAAAACCAATCCTGGATTGTCTTTGTAGACTACTCAGTTAAAACACTAGATGGTTGGTTAACTGGACACAATGTGTATGATTTCAATGGACTTTACAATCTGTTCATGGAAGAACATATTTTAAGTGATTACACTAATGAAAAGTTAAATCATCATATGGTAGACTTGGGTCTAATTTCTCCCCAAGAATTGGGAAAGAAGGCAGACCTCTGGGTCAAGAAAAGGGTGTCAAGAACATCCACTGGGGGTGACCAAAAGATAGGGGTTACAAAACCTCCCCAGGGGAAAGGTGGTGAGATTCAGGGGGGTGGGCCCCAAAACTCTTCCCAGTCCAATAATGGGTACAGGGGAAATAACGTTGATCCTTTAAAAGCCTGGTGTAACAACTGTAAGAAGTTGGGACACTTAACTGGAGTTGCTGATTGCCCAAACAAGAAGGCCCCTAGTCCTACTACAGCTACTCCTGGGGTAGCGCCTCTCCAGATGGGATCAACAGTGTGCCAAGAGAAAATCTGGTTGCACACTGAGGCAGTTCTAGTTTCAAAAGGGGAAGTTGAGTTGCCACTGAAGCTCTGTGGCCACCCAACTTGAAAAAAATACTTACAATAGCCTTGGATAATGGAACCAGGATAGAAGCTCTGAGGGATACAGGTGCCATATGGTGGGAGACGCACTGGTTTCCCCTGAGCAATACTTGATTGGGAGGACTTACCCAGTCACCAATGCTGACCGTGTTACCACTAACCATGCAATGTCTATAATGACATTAGACCGAGAGGTGGCATTACTGGCCTGAAACAGGTAGTGGTCTCTCCAAAGCGACCAGCTGCATGTCTGCTTGGCAATGACCTAGAAACCTCAGCATGGGCTGTGGTTGAAGTAAAAACCTATGCACCAATGCTGAATATCCCTGAATTGGTGTTTGAAAACAAGAGCACAGAGCAGGAAACAGGGTGAAATGTTTTGGAGCCTGGAGGTATGACCCACCCTTCCAAGAGAAAAGGTAAGAAGACAGGGGGACTAGCGTCTGTACAGCAAAAGGATCAGGACCCCTCTCCTTGGGGAGAGGACTTGGACACCCCAGAGAACTGAGCCCATGGAGGTTGACCCTTACCAGGTTGAACTCTTGGGCCCAGGGGGTACCCTCTAGAGAAGAGCTGTGCCATGGACAGCAGGACTGTCCAACTCTTGAAAACCTGAGGCAGCAAACTGCTGCACAGGAAAAGGGAGATGTCAGAGGAACCCACAAAATGTATTGGGAAGATGAAGTACTGTACACTGAGGCCAGAGACCCCAAACCTGGAGCCTCTAGGAGAGTGGTAGTGTCTCGGAAGTACAGGGAGCTCCTCCTAACTTTAGCTCATAACATCCCCCTAGCTGGACATCTGTGCCAAACAAAGACTTGGGAAAGGCTAGTTAGCCACTTTTACTGGCCCCAGATGCACTACAAAGTAAAGGAGTTTGTCAGCTCCTGTGTCACCGGTCAAGCCAGTCGCAAGACAGGTAACCCTTCAAAATTCCCCCCCCCCCCCCCCCCCCCCCCCCGATACCACTAGCTGTGGTGGGGGTTCCCTTTGAAAAATTAGGTGTGGACATAGTGGGCCCACTGAAACCTCCCACAGCATCAGGGAACAAATTCATTCTAGTGGTAGTGGATCTTGCCACTTTTTTCTGTGGCAATTCCCCTTGGGACTACTACAGCTTCTGCCGTAGCTAAGGCCCTCGTTGGTGTCTTCACCAAGGTAGGGTTCCCTAAGGAGGTGGATTCAGACAGGTTCCAACTTCATGTCTACTTACCTAAAACACATGTGGAAAGATTGTGGAGTGCAGTACAAATTTACTACACCCTATCATCCACAAACCAAAGGCCTTGTTGAGAGATTCAACAAGACCTGTACAGGCATGGTTATGGGGCTCCCTCAATTCAAAAGGAGATGGGATATCCTCTTACCATGCTGCTTTTCGTTTACAGAGAGGTGCCACAGAAGGGAGTGGGGTTCTCCCCCTTTGAACTTCTGTTTGGCCATCTTGTGGGGGGACCACTCCCTCTTAAAAAAGAGGGTTGGGAGAAGCCTCTCCAGGAACACAAACAAGATATTGTGGACTGTGCTTTGCTTAAGGTCCATAATGGCTGAGTACATGGAAAAGGCATCCTAAAATCTTACGGCCAGCCAGGAGCTTCAGAGGCACTGGTATGATGAAAAAGCTGCACTGGTTGGATTTCAACCTGGGCAAAAGGTGAGTTTTGGAGCCAGTGCCACCAAGGGCACTCCAGGACAGATGGAGTGGCCATTACCCTATCCTACAAAAAAAGTTAGGGCACCACCGACTTTGGCACAAGCAGGACACCCAACAGGCTTATGCATGTGAACCGCCAGAAGCTCTTTCATGACAGGGCTGACATCACCATGCTGATGGTGACTGATGAGGATCAGGAGACCGAGAGTGAACCCCTCCCTGGCCTCCTTTCATACAGCCCAAAAGATGGGTCAGTGGATGGAGTTGTCTTTTCAGACACCCTCGCTGCCCAACAGCAGACTGATAGCAAGCAAGTCTTGCAACAGTATGCAAAGCTCTTTTCCTTGACCCCTGGTCAAACTGGTGTACCCATGATGTGGACACTGGTGACAGTTCACCTGACAAAACCAAAATCTATCGACAGTCTGATCAAGTCAAGGAAAGCATCCGAGCTGAAGTCAGCAAGATGCTGCTGTTAGGGTTTATTGAACCCTCGGAGAGCCCCTGGACCAGCCCGTTGGTTCTAGCCCCCAAGCCTCATCCACAGAGTGGAAAGAGAGAAATTAGATTATGTGTGGACTATAGAGGACTCAACTCTGTCTCCAGTGGGAGGGGGGGCATAAGCCTCGCCCTGTTGGGCTGGGTCCCCCATCTCCAAGATGGCGGGGACTGAGAGTCATGCTTTACCTCGCCTCCCCCACCTGAGGGCTGGAGTTGGGAGAGGTACACACCTCCCTTCCTCACTTGGTTTTCTGACCGGATCTCCCGCCCAAATTGGGGGTCAGAACCGGCAGAGAACAGTTTCTGAAGGCAGCAAAAGGCCTGGGGAAGCTCACAAAGGCAGAATGCCTTTAAAGCTTTCCCTTCGCGGACCCTGCCCACCCTGGGGGACGAGGCTTGGCACCTCGTCCCAGGATGTGCATTGTTTCAGGCCTCAGAGCAGCAGGCTGTCAAACCAGAGGTCCAGAAACATGTCTGGGGGTGGCAGCTGAAAGCAGCCACTCAGCCTGGACACTAGTGGTAGGTTGCTTTTCAGGGGGCATCTCTAAGATGCCCTCTGTGTGCATTTTTCAATAAATCCCACACTGTCATCAGTGGGCAGGACTTGCAGATCCGGAGGGCACCGGAGTCCTTTGTGTAGGTTTCTTGGGGACAGAGATGCTGTCCTCTGGAGTCTCTGGTCTTTGTCGTAGGTCAAGCAGTCTTCCTCTAGTTCTGGAAGTCGGTGGCTGCAGGACAGGTGGTGGTGTCGTCGTCGTCTTCTTCGCAGGGCCTTTGAAGCTGGAGACAGGCCGGTAGGGCTCCAACCAAGTCAGCAGTCTTCAGGCTTCGCTGCACGACGTTGTCCTAGGCCTTCTTAGATCGACAGGGAACAAGTTTTCAGGTCTGGGGCAGCCACTTAAATACTAACGTTTGGGGTGTTTGCACCCTACCTGGGGTGACTACACCCTCAATTATGCCACCCTCCTGTGGGAAGGGGCAAAGACCTAGCCCTGATTGTAAGGGTCTCCCCATCTTTAAGATGGCTGGGACTGAAAGATGTGTTTCACCTAGACTCCTCCAACGCAGGGGTGGATTTGGCAGAGGTGGGCACACCACCTATTCTTATGTTTTCTTGCCCAAAATAGGGGTGTCAATCGGGGCTGCCATCTGCTGCTAGCAGCAGAGGCTGGGGGGGGGTGTGGTCGTATTACAAAGGTGGTAGGCCTTTGAAGCCTCCCTCTCGAGCACTGGGCCCATTATGGGGGAGGAGGTATGACACCTCCACCCAGGATGTGCATTATTTCTGGTCCCAGAGAGCAGGGTCTCTCAACCCAGGGGCCAGAAACATGTTCAGTGCTGGCAGGCTCCCTATAGCCAGTCTGTTACCACACCAGGATTGGTAGGTGTTCAGGGTGCACCTCTGATGTGCCTTGTGAGTACATGGTTCAGTAAATCCCTCACTGGCATCACTGTGAGTTTGAGAGGAGTAGTTTAGTACCAAACCGTCCCGGCTTCAGAGAAGCCATCATGGTGCTGGGGAACTAGAGTTGTCTAGTTTACAGCCCATGTACCATCTATGGCTTCACTGGCACTTACAATATCTGCAAATGTCCTTAAATATTGTAGGGGTTTATCTGGTTATGGAGATATGCCTATACCTGTAGTATAGTGCACCCTGCCTTAGGGCTGGTAAGGCCTGCTAGACAGGTGACTTACCTATATCTTAGGCAGTGCTAGTTGACATGGACGCAGGCAGTGTACCATGTCAACATTGTCGTTTTTGTCTGCTCCAGGCCATGCATGCTGCAGTGGGAGTCTGCATGGTCTAAGTGAGGGGTCCCTAAGGGACCCTCTTCAGTCCCAATACCCTAGTTCATGACTCCGCATGTGCCCTCCTCGCCTCCTACCTAGGCAACAGAACTTTCTCGGTGGAATTAGGAGAGGCAAAATGTAAATTTTTCAGCTCACCATGTGGGGTTCCTCAGGGGTCCTCTTTGAGCCCCACCCTTTTTAATGTATATGTTGCCCCTTTAGCAGAAATTATAAGGGGATGTGGCTTCACTCCAGTGTCCTACGCCGACGACACCCAAATTGTGGTGTCCATCAGCAAGGATGTGAAGGAGACGGCAGAAAAATGTAAACTATGTATGTCACAGGTCAGCCAGTGGATGCAGAAGAATTGCCTAAAGCTTAATGGGGACAAGAGCGGATTGATGATATTGGGGGCGACGCAAATGTCTGGTCCCCGGCATGGTGGCCTAATAACCTGGGCAGGTGTCCAGATGCGTTAGAAAAAGTGAAGAATTTGGGCATTACTCTGGATACCAGTCTTTCATTTGACGCCCAAGCCAGCAAACTGGCCTCAACAGTCTGGTTCATCTTAAAGATGATAAAAAAAATACTGCCATACCTACCAGAGGATTCTCGCAAGACAGTGATGACAGCTTTAGCTTTGTCAAAACTGGACTACGGGAATGGTTTGTACGCCGGGGCTAGAGTGAAGATCCTAGCCAAACTACAACGCCTGCAGAACGCAGCCGCTAGGCTGGTGCTCGGCACACCTAAATTCGAGCCAATTGGCCAGAAATTAAAAACCTTACACTGGCTTCCAATTGCAAAAAGGGTGCAATTCAAATCACTATGCCTAACCTACAAGGCACTTCAGGGAATAGGATCACAATTCCTGAAGTCCCACCTAAAACCGTACGAACCGGCCAGACTTCTCAGATCCAGCCAACTGAAACTCATCAGGGTCCCGAAATTTAGACGAGCCAGTTGGGGTGGAAGAAGTTTCCTGGTGCACACAGCACGAACCTGGAACCGGTTGCCTCCTTTTTATAAAAAACAGTCCATCTTTGGGGTCCTTCAGAAAGGCAGTCAAAACTTGGCTGTTCACTGTATAGCTCTAGCTGCCTGTCTCAATAGTCGGCGGTCTGTCATAGCGCCAAGACGCCTTCGGGCATTCGCGCGCTTTACAAATGGATAAATCAAATCAAATCACATCATTAGGTACCATTTCCTAGAAAGCTACAGGGGGCCTGAAGCGGCAATTGTGGAATCGTTTTTTTGCAGCGTGAATCTTTCTGGATTCACTATGCTGTGCATTATTCCACGGTCTAGTGGTTGGGTCCGGAATCGTAGTCTTTTCTTTCTTTTTTTTTTTTTTTTCCCGTAGCCCAGGTGGGCATCTACGTCCCACCTTTTGGTGTACTTCCTGTGAAGTCTGCACGCTTCCTGCGGAAGCTCCCACCTTTGGGCACCATCTTCAGCTTCTTTTTTCTGCCGTTGGGTCTGGTTTGTTCCCCAAGGGGCTCCAGAGTTTTGGAGGAAAGAAGACGCAGAAAAGACTAATTTTGCATGGAAAAGATTGAGAAGACGACGAGGAACAACACCATCGAGCCGGGACGACGAAGGAGGAGAACTTTGAGAACTTCGACGTCCAACAGAGAATGCGCACACAGGGGGCCGCCTGAGCGCAAGAAATGGACAAGACACCTTTTAAATTCTGCAATAACTGCCACCACAAATACGCGCAGAAGGACCAGCACCCGGTTTGTAACCTCTGCCTACCTGGCGGCCACGAGAGGAAGGACTGAAACGCCAGCTCCGCCTTCACACTGAAGACTCTCTGGGTTAGAGAGCGACAGAGAAGAGCCAACTACAACATGCAAGGCAAGGGACAACCGCCTTCCCTTCGGGACCTGGGGATCTCGAGCGACGAGGAGGACAACGTCGCCGGAGAAGACGATGACTACACAGTCGTAGAGACCGATAAGAAGACTTCTAAAGAGGTAGGAGAGTGGACGACCCCTAAAGCCCCGACAGACCCTCGAAAGTCTGAGTCAGACTCTCGAAAAACAGAGTCTAAGTCCTCGTAGGGAGCACTGGCGCCGAAAGTCTCGACGGCCGCAGCTGCATCCAAGGACTTACAGCCCAGGCAGCGAAGACCGGCGAAAAGCCACGGTCGTCAAAGCACGTCCCCGAAAGGGATCGATCGACTTCGAAAGAGAAGGACCCAAAGGTCGCTTCGGCATCAACAAAGGACCCGAAGGCCATTTCGACTTATACGTCGAAGAGATCAGCCGAACCGTTTGGCGCCGAACTGGAGAGAAAGAAAAGACAGCTCGAGGCCGAAATGGATAACATCCTGCAAAGAAAGGAGTTTGACGAAAAGATGAAGAGGTTTGCGATTCCGTCGAAGCCAAAGACGGTGATAGTTGAAATAGAAGAGGAGGAGGACTTCGACGCCGAAGGAAAGTCCTGAGACCTAGGACCATCCAGAGGAAGAAGCCTTCTACTACGAGGAGGAGGGCGCTGACTATCAGCGGACGACCCTCGGCTCGGCATCTTCGGGGACACAGGACCTGGAGTGGCAGAACCTCGACACCGAAAGCCCAGAAGAGGGCGTGGACACGTACCCTTCGAGGCCTTCGCCGCCAGATGACATTTGGGTCTACAATATGGTCATCAAGAACGCGGCAACGGCCTTTGGAGTCAAGCTAGATGAGGAAAAACCAAAAGCAGACTTCCTCTTGGCGACCCTGCTCCCCACACAAACTAGGAGCCAGTACCTCCCCATGCTTGAGAGTATCATGGCCCAGGGGAAAGAGGCGTTCAAGGAACCGGCAACATGCAGGTCCGTCACGCCTAGGACGGAGAAGAAATATAAACACTCCCCTAAGAATCCTCCCTACATCCGAGGATCAGTTACAGCAGACTCCATTAATGCGGCGACTGTAGGAAAAGGGCAAATGTGCCAACAACATCAGGGCAACCACCAGACGAGGAGAGCAGGAGGATGGACCTAACTGGGAGAAAGATAGAAAGAAATGCTGCAATGCACTGGCGCATGGCAAACTCAAACGCCCTTCTGAACAGGCACCAGTACCAAATTCTGGATGATCGGACAGCTGATCAAGCACCTCCCCGACAAGTACCAACAAAGAGCTTCACACCTTGTGGAGGAGGGGAAAAATGTGGCAAATTCTTGCCTCAAAACAGCCTTGGATGGAGCTGACACGTCCAGCAGACTGATGATGTTGGGAATCAGAGCGAGAAGGCAGGCCTGGCTCATGATCTCAGGCTTCAAACCAGAACGTGTGGATTACAGTTTATCTTCCATTGCAAAGAAATCCGCACATAGATTTTCTCGGCACTTCCTTCTAAGAAAATCCTGAATAGGACTTGAACAATGAAGTGTTGAAAGACACTTTCCTACCCTTAATAGTCTTATTCACCACTACTCAAAACACAAAATTCTGTATTCTGCCTCTAGGAAACTGGAATAAGGTTAACTGGGATATGCCACTTTTATCGAATGGTCCTGGACAATAGTGTACACTTTACTTCATGTTCCTCTGATTCCAGCAGTGACCTTGAAGTTACAGAGCTGCAAAGCAACATTGTTACTGATTGCACTTTTTTTTTTTTGCAGAGTTTTATATAGCGCGAACTAGACCCGAACCAAATCAGGTATCAGAGCGCTTTACATAGCACCAGTTACGTTACATGAGGACACACTTTCATTTTAGGCACGGGGAGATTAATTGATTTGCCCAGAATCACAGGAGGTTTTTGGCGTCGTTACCGAGACTCGAACCCAGGTCCGATGTCGAGCGCCTTAGCCGTTAGGCCAACCCCTCTCCCCCACTTGAATGGCATAACATAGTTGTTCACAGACCTTTAAGTGAACCTGTGATCACATAAACTGTCATGCAAACTGTATGTGTTGACAAGGCATCAAGGGAAATATTCCAACCAAATCTGACATTGAAATTGGATCTGGACATCCGCCGATATGGCCATGTAAAATTACTACAAGCCTGTATTGATTTCCTTAAAAAAAAAGCTAATAACCCCTCAATAAGCTTGTTTTATTCTTTTAAATGGAAACCGTTTTGTTTATGGTGTCAACAAAAATCTTAATCACTTCCCTTGTCAAGAAATGAATTTGCTATACTTCTTACATATGGCTAAAGGTAATTCAGCTTTACTTGATCAACGTTCACCTGGCAACTGTAATTCCATATAAAAAAGATCTGCCTCAAGCCTCCTTTTTTAAACTTCTAGTAATAAAGGTCTTCCTCGAATACTTTCTTCCAAGAAGAGAAGCTTCGCAGACCTGCCAACACACAATGTGCTGCTGTGTGTCGCATGATTATTATTGAAGATTTGTAGGGCGCGCAGCTACCCCAAGAGGTTTCCCAGTGCCAAGCCTGGTAGGACAGTACAGAGAAAAGGAAGAGCGAGTAAAGACTGAAGTTTAAACAGTCAGGTTTTCAAACCCTCGTGAAAGGCGCAAAGAGGTCTCATTTCGCATGGGGCAGGTAAGGAATTCCATAGTCAGTCCAAAGTATGGGAATGACCAGCCTTTCATACGGGCAAGTCTAACTTTTGGAACAACAAACCGGTTATGTTGGGCGGAATGGAGGGGATGATAGGGATGGTAATGTTGGACCAGGTCCTGCAGGTATTTAGGGGCCGTGCCGGTTTTGATTCTAAACATGTACCACAGAGCCTTAACTTTCTCCCGATTTGACAGTCAGCCAGTGCAAGTCCCGAAGAATCTCCGAGACAGAGGAGGACTTTGGCATACAGAAGGGAAATCTAGCTGCTGCTTTTTGCACCAGCTGTAGTCTCTGGATGGTTAGTTTATCGGCTCCCAGATATAGGACATTTCCGTAATCCAGTCTTGGCGTAACCAGGGCATGGATCACAGTCCTCTGTGCTGGGTGAGAGATCAGCCAGAAATACTTCCTTGGCCATTTCAGGACTGCCAAACAGGTGGATGATACCCTGGCTACTTGTTGTTCCATTGACAGCTGTTCGTCTACAATGAAACCCAGGTCCTGAACCTTTTTCACAGGCACAGGTAAGGCTCCCAATTCCGGGGGCCAGTGTTGTGGTCCCCAAAGGTCATGTCTCTTGCCCAGGATCATAACCTCAGACTTGTCCCCATTTAATTTGAGCAGTTTGCTGTGCATCCAGAGCACAATTTTGCTCAATCATAACTTAAGGTCTGAGGGCTTTCGTCCTTGTGACGAAGAGAGGGAAAAAATAATCTGGGCGTCGTCCACTTATGAAATAAGGAACAATCCTGCATTTTTTACCACCTCCGCTAAGGGCCGTACATATATATTAGCACTGGACATGGCACCGATCCCTGTGGGACTCCTTATGGGGAAGCATGAGAATTGGACCAGGCTGATGTAAAGGAAACCTGAAACGTCCGGTCCTTGAGAAAGGAACAAAACTATTTCAGCGCTATTTCTTCCAAGTCTAGTGACTGTAAGGCACTCAGAAGGATGTGGTGGGACACTATGTCGAAGGCAGGGCTGTGTTCTAGTAGAATGAGTGCCACCATTTCCCCTTAATCTAAATGGTGCCTTAGCATTTCCGTTACCTCCCAAAAGAGTGGATTCAGTAGAGAAACAAACTCTGAATCCTGATTGAGAAGTATGAAGAAAGTTCTGGGATTCAGCAAGGGATGTCAACTGACCATTAATGTGCTTCTCCCCAAAAAATGTAAAAGGTGGGAGCAGGACGAGATAGGACGAAAGTTGTACCGAATGGAAGGGTCAGCGTTGACGTTCTTTAAAAGAGGGAGGACAATAGTATGTTTACATCAGTGAGGGACTAGTCCTTCCTGTAAGGAGGCATTTAAAAGTTCCATTATCATCGATAATATTGAAGTGTCAAGTTGCCTCAGAACATATGAGGGAAGGGGGAGCCAGATTTAATATTGCAAAGGAGGTGATTGAAGGACATAGTCCAAAGGGTCCCAACTTTCCAGTTTTAATTGAGATCTGATATTACTTTTAAGAACAGTTGCAGCAGGATCCGGTCTAACATTAGGGGAGTCCCCTACCTCTGACAAGGTATCCAGTGGGTTTTTGCTTTGCAGCACAGAGTATACGTTTTCAGCTTCAATGAACCAAGGTGCCTGAGGCAAGAGTCTCCTTGAGCGTTTGGTGGAGAGAGGGAGGCATGTTTCTACTGCTTCCATAATCCAGTTGTGGATAAGCTCATGATCTAACAGAAATTTGTTTGAGATCAGGTCTGCTGTTGAGTAGAGTCTTAAGTGCTGGGATATTAAGCTTAGCCCAGCTTCTAGTTTTCTGTTTGGTGCTGAATAAGGTGGCGTAGGGGAACATACCACTATCAGAGTAAAAGGCACTGTGAAGTGGCCAGACCAAGATAATGGAAGGGAAGGAAGGCTACTAAAATCAGGTAAATTAGAAAAGATAGGGTCTAGCAGATGACCAGCTGCATGGTCTGGTGTTGAAGTTAGTCGTAAATTCATCACCCCCAAGTCAGCCATAAACAATGTGTTTTTGGTGCAGTTGGGATCATCTAGATGAAGATTAAAGTCATCCAAAATTGAAAAATGTGCAGCCTTTAGAATGTAAGTGGCTGCTAAGTCTGGGAAAGAAAGGGCCCACTTTCCTACTGGACCAGGGGATTGGTACAACAATTTGCCTTCAAATGTAAATTTAGGCGTGAGCACAAATCTAAATAATAACGCTTCGGAGCCTTATTTCCACTCCCTTCACACTGGCACCAAGTGAGTAGCCAAAATCACACGGTGGCGGGGAAAACAAGGTAAAACCACTGTAAACAGTAGATTTCTAGCTTGTTTTCAGAGGCTGTAAGCATCTATGTCCGTAAAAGGTGTGAAAACACCCCAGGACATCGGCGACAGCCTCGATGACCCTTTGTTTTTGGAGAGGGTGGGGGAGCTTGGTGAGGGGCAGAGTGCCTCTTAGTTAGCTCTTGGCATAGGCCCCACCCCCTTAACCAGTGAATATATTTTATAAGTTGGCAGGTATAGCTTCACCTCATTGGCTCTTTCACCTGTGAGCTTCGGCGTAGTGGAATGCTTTGTCTGATGTTATGGGGTCTCTGCTCAGCGCCGGGACACTCCTGGGGTTAGCCGCGCGCTCTATAAATATTTGATTAAAAAATATATATACATATATATCCGTATTAATGGGCCCAAGCTAAGTTGAAAACAACTTTCTTGGAAAACTCATAAAAATGTTACTAGACCTGCTGATCTAGTGGCTTAAATCTACCCGACCAATTTGTAATGTGTCTGACCCATAAACTGGTTTCAAACGAAGTGATTGTGGGCAAAAAAATGTATTTATTGAGCTGCCATTTTCTTCATTATCATATATGAGAGTACCTTCAAATGTGCGAGTTCAGCATGTCTATTAAATAAAACAAAGGTTTTTTGTAAAGCAGACTAAACTTTTGCTTCATATATAATAGAAATCTAGCCACATATAGGATACACGTGACTCCTCACTTGCCTCTAAGTTCATTAACAGCATTGTAATCAGGGTGGGGACAGGAATGTTTCTCAAATCATGTTTGAAAACTATCACTTTCAATAAATACAGAACTAAAGCATGAAGTGGTAGCACACCGTCCTTGGTATTCAGCAGATTCTACATTGAAATCACCACAAAATGTCCCCACTGACCTGCAGCTTTACTGATAACACTAGTGTAAAACAATGCTTGGATAAAAGTTTCTGCAAATGTCTCTTTTGCACATCAACAAGTAAAGTGTTCTGGTTTGTTTTGCTCCTATTTAACTCTTTATTTGCATTACACTTTTTAATTATAAAAACATTGCTTTTGTGTCATTCCCGATATATTTTGAAATATTTTTAATAATTTACAGGCTATTTAAATGTTATGCTTTATAGAAAAATAACTGACATCTTCAGACAGCTCACTTGACAACCTCAAACTCTAGTAAGAGAGAGAAACAGAAACCCTGTTTTCAAAGCAGCAATTGGTTAAAAGACAAACTGCCAATTGACCCCTTTCCTTGAACAGACTGCAAATGTGTTGAGAGAAAAACCAGATTTAATGGCATCTTTATTGCTCATTCACTTTCTGAATGAACACATCTGTTCCTTTTCAGCCTAAGTTTACTCGCCCGATGGGACTAGTAGGTGCTAAAAATAGCTCGACCTGATAAAATTGTACTCTCAATTACGAGTGGGCGTGTAGATTTTTTTGGGGCCCTGTTTTCTACTTGCTCTGTAGTCGGTGACCTACAAACTCTATTGAATGTTGAGTCCTGTATAGGATTCCATTTCAACAGAGGTGGTTTCAGAATTTGATATTAATCAGGCTGTCACCCTTCTTATATTCTCCAGCATCCCGGGTAGGCCCGCTGAATCTACTCTTCAGTCTCTAGGTGTCACGAAGGGTTAGCATTTTTACCTAGACAAAAGCAAGCCTATGAAGTTAAATCAGCTGTTTATAAATTTTGCTTCAATATGGACACGTTTAGGTACCTTGAAATAGTTGATTTCTCAATGGATTATTCTTTAGGTCTCGCCTAGGCAGCGCTTGTGCTGTCTCTTTGAGACATGCTGTATTCTGGATATGTGCCTAACGCTCCTACTTACCACCCTTCATTTTAATTGGCTCCTGCCCTTTGTAAATGGTGGCTTTTCATTGGTTATTAGGCTTTGTAGTCCCTCTTTAGTACCTCCTGTCTCTTTTTGTAACCTCTGAGGACATCCTCTATTACATGTGTTGTTACGCCCTAGGTTTTAATTACAACCTCAAGGCACTATTTTCTTAAAGGCCTTCAGACAGGACACTCAATTGGTCCTAAACCAGGTTGGCAATGATTACTTTACTCGCTAGCACATCTCACATTTATATTAGACCTTCTATAAATGTCCCTTCATCAGCTCCACATAGAGTACAACCTAATCCGGAATTATTATAATAATTCTTTTGTCACATTTCAAAGCTATTAATTGTATATATTGAATGTACTGTGGTATTGTCTTCCATGCAATGCATTATGGGTAGTGTGGTTTTACCATATCAAATTTCCTTTCATCCGCTCCGCATAGAGTACAACCTAATCCGGAATTAATGTAATTGTTTTTTCACATTTCAAAGGAATAATTGTATATATGGACATAGCTATTTGAATGTACTTGTGGTACTGTCTTGCCTGCAATGCATTATGGGAGTACCGTATGTGACCAAAAGTTTGTGATGCTCACTTGGAGCAGCTTGCGGTACTGGCAGTGATGGTGCCTTGATTACTAGGGACCTTTAGGAGCCGCTTGCGATACTGGCAGTTATGTTATGTTATTTGTTGTTTTGTATAGCGCAACGGTTACTCAAAAAGAGTGTCCCGGCGCAGTGCTGGTACCATGCTCACTAGGGACCTCTAGGATCAGCTTGCGGGTCTGCACCTAGCACATCTCATATTTATATTAGACCTTCTATACATTTCCATTTATCAGCTCCACATAAGAGTACAACTTCACCTAATCCGGAATTAATATAATTATTTTGTCACATTTCAAAGCTACCAATTCTATATATGGACATAGCTATTTGAATGTACTTGTGGTACTGTACTGTCTTGCATGTAATGCATTATGGGTAGGGTGGATTTACCATATCTTCAAAGTTTATGATGCTCACTAGGGACCTCTAGGTGCAGCTTGCAGTGCTGCACCTAGACAAGCAGTGCTGGTTCCTTGCTTATTAGGGACCTCTAGAAACAGCTTACGGTACTTCACCTAGACATGCAGTGCTGGTACCTTGCTCACTAGGGAGCTCTAGGAGCAGTTTGCGTTACTGCACTGAGACATACAATACTGATTCCGGTTCACTATGCAAACATTTGCAATGCACTAGGTCTCGCATTACTGAAAGTATGAGCTATTGGCATTGCGTTCTTTTTTGCAACACCAATGCCTCAAAATATCAGTATTGCGAGACTTATTGCATTGCAAATGCTTGTTGCATTTCCTCTTGTTACCAGTTGGCTAATAAACCACTGCCATTAAAACCAAAAGCCGTTCCACTAGAGGAGAAAACAGCCACTATCAAAAATGTGTTTAGTTAACGTATAATACAATACGGAGCTCTATGGTAGCTGGTAAGATGGCGGGTATTTATCCGTCACGTAGGAGCAGCATATTTTATGGATTTGCCTTTTGCTCTATTTTAATGTTTGACTCGCTGTAGCTCCACAGCTGGATACGATTCCAGGTATCATTAACCTACTTGACTGCCATCAGAGACGGCAGTTACCCTGGCTTCTATTCCTATCTCACCTCCTCCTTCAGTTCTGTGAACAGAGACCTATAAAGAAATATAGTAACAAAAGATCAGGCGATGACCGAAATGGACTACAAGAGGCCCTGTGGAAAACCTAAAAAGGGACAACCATGGGCTGCACTTGTGACGATCACCCAGAAATAAAGTACTATACAGGAAAAGCCCATAACATTGCCCTTGAAAGGTTCTGCAACCCACTTTACCTGCGACGGTTTTGTTTCAAATGCGCTTTCCATCCTCTGCGTGTCAAAAGTATCCTAGTTGGATCGAGAACTCCAACTGCGACCGTCTGGCCTAGCTCATTTTATTTCATCTACGCGTGCAGATCGTTCCGATAGAAGAAAACACCCAGTGATCATTGGGCTAGACGTCGTGAAATGCAGTCAAAACGTCAAATACACGCAGGACATCTTTGACGGAGGATCCAAGCACGAATTTGACGCACAAGGGGCCAAGAAAGAACAAGAACTTGCCTCCATTCCAGAATCAGACTCTGAGATGGAAACAGACTTACCTCAAGGTCAATGTCCCGTGAGTCCTGTGAGTCCCAAACGCTCCTTGACCAAATCTTAGCTGAAACAAAACGGTCAGCTCCGAGAAGATGTTTCTGACTTCCTCCCCTTCGGCTCGGCACCGAAACACTGCACTAAGCCTTCCGACTTGGGATCGAGTTGGCCAAAGTCTGGCACGAGCCAAAACCTTCAGACCCGAAGTTAAAAACTGCTTTGGAGCTGAAATCATTGACACCAAAGGGGAAAACTCCTGCGCCTGGAAAGTCGTTCTTCCAAGGCTGCAGGATCCGATTTTTCGAAGCCCCAACACCCAAATCAGACCCAAAACAAAAGGAACTTTATATAAACCCAGCTACAGGACGTGTTCTTACTACGCAAACCTGAGTCAAGCTACACCCTGTATCAAATTCCTTGAAAGAGGAATAATGTAGGTACTAACCCATCCCCTCCTCCACGTTCCCCTACACTAACTTCTCCACCTTTGCAGCATTTACTGATTACACCAACTAACTCACCACCACCTGAAGATAATGATGGAGATGAGGGGGGACAATATCTTACTAATAGACCTCAGGAAGGATTATAACACAGATTCACCTACAGATAATGACCCAGATCTTTACCCTGCAAAGCCGCCTTCTCCGGACGACAGTGCAGGATATCTAGAATTACTTGCTAGAGCTGCAGAATATCATGAGGTACAGTTACATAAGGAATCTCTAGAGGAAGATTTCCTATTTGAAAAGCTCAGTAGCACACAAAGGCCTAGCCACACTTTACCTATGCTTAAAGGTATAATAAGACATGCCGATTTATATTTTTAAAGATCCAGTGCGTGCTCGCATTCTCATCCCCAGCATTGATAAATATAAGCGTGCTCCCTCAGATCCAGTCTTTATTAAGACAGTTACCACTTGACTCCTTGGTGGTCTCTAATGCCCGTAAACGGGCCAATTCATAGACCACAGGGGATGCTCCCCCTCTTGACAGAGTCAAAACTACTGGACGCATCGGGTTAATTAGTAGCCGCCCAAGCAGCAATACATCGGCTCATTGCCAACACCCAGGCCCTGCTAGCCAGATATGATCGGGCACACTGGGACGAAATGGGGCAATTGCTACACCACCTCCCAGATGAGCACAAAGCAAAAGCCTAGGATTTAGTCCAGGAAGGGAAGCTCATATCCATTTCCTCAATTAGATGCGCTTTAGATGCTGCAGACACCGCAGCTAGAGAGATCAACACTAGTGTGTTATTAAGGAGGCATGCATGGTTGAGGATTTCTGGCATCAAACCGGAAGTTCAACAGTATTTTAAATACTCCTTTTGACAAGGAACATCTCTTCGGGCCCGAAGTAGATAAGTCTTTAGAAAATATGAAAAAAGACGGAAGTAGCCAAGTCTTTGGGAGCTCTGCAGTCTCCCTCTAATCAGGACTCCTTTTGTCGCTCCTTCTACCGGGGAGGGTCAAAAACCATGTCCTCAGACAATACTGCCGCCTCCTACAAAGGCAACAATCAATTGTCCTATAAAAGAGGCTTCTTTAGAGGAGGATACTGAGGCAGCAACAACAAAGGCCGAGGTAGGGGTTCCATACCACGTGACTTGCCTACACCTCCCCCCAATCATTTAACACCTGTTGGGGGACAATAAAGAGAAAAGCTTGGTAACCGTTATAAATGAGTGCACTGCATGTAAAGGTAAAGGTATCTCAATGTTAGTATACGCTGGTGCTCAGGTGCGAAGGAGGTCGGATACCTCGACCTCTCAGACAAATCACAAAAGTGGTTTTCTTACAAATAATAACAATTTCTACCGAGCACTCAAAGTCCATAAATCTCAGTCCTTTAGTTTGTCCAGATTTTCAATTTATTATCTTCATTGAAAATTCATCTTCTACAATCCAAATTATTTCAAACGCAGCCAACACGTGTTTCGTCTGGTCTGTATCGACCACGACTTCTTCAGGGCTGCAACCCAAAGTAATAAACCATATAAGGATTATATAATTACTAAAGAAAAGGCCACAAGTAATGGTCAAATCTATCACATCAAATTATGCACACAGTAACAGTTAGTCATATTGTACTTCTCCATTCATGATGATATCGTTATTATGAAAGGCTGAGACCAAATTCATACTTGACACACTATCAAGGTTCAATAACACATATATCTCTCACAAAAATTCATAGCCAGTTTGGTTTCTCACTTAATCACAATCACCAGTCATGTATGACTGTTTGTAATCTTCTAAGGATGCCATCTCATCAAGCTATAATACACCCATATAACTAAGTATATTTGTATAGCTCTTTCTATTATCACTATTTTCAATAATCATAATCCAAAAAGTGGCTTACCCGTCAACTATCACCACGTACAAAGTATTATAAAATAATGTTTCCTAATAGACCGAAATATCATTCTAATTAAAGAGAAGTAAAAATAAAGAAAAAGGGTAGTCTTCCATCTCACTCTTTTTAGCAAGCCTAATGTTCGCTAGATTAATGGTCAAAAGTTATACTCGAATATCCTCACCTTAAATTAATCGAATTGTAATCTTCATATGATCAATAATCCGTATTGATACAGTAGTGCTCGGTAGAAATTGTTATTACCTGTTGGGGGACGTCTACTACAATACCTCCCCATTTGGCAGTCTATCACCACAGGCAAATGGGTGTTAGGAATTATTCAACATGGTTATTGCCTGGAGCTTACCAACAATCCTCCAAACTTTCCACCACGTTCTCACAAAATGTCACCAGAACATTTACATCTACTTCAGCAAGAGGTCCATAGAACCTGTGCCATTAAAACATCAAGGGACCAGCGTGTACTCCCTGCACTTTTTCATCCCTAAACAGGACGGCTCCTTGAGACCTATTCTAGACCTCAGAGAACTAAACCTCTACATACTTTCAGAGCATTTCCACATGGTGACACTTCAACAAGTGCTTCCACTTCTACAGCAGGGCGATTTTGTGTCTGCTCTAGACTTAAAGGACGCATATTTCCACATTCCAATTCATCCCACTCATCTCAAATACCACAGATTCATAATAGTGGGTCACCATTACCAATGCAAAGTACTACCGCTCGGAGTCACCACTGCTCCCAGGGTATTTACCAAATGTCTGGCAGTAGTCGCAGCACATCTTAGAAGCCAACACATCCATGTCTTCCCATACTCTGACGACTGGCTCATCAAAGCCAGCACTTAACACATGTGTCTCCAACACACTCCAACCACTATTCACTTACTTCAACTAGGGTTTACAGTAAATGTGTTGAAGTCTCATCTACAGCCTTCCAACACACAAACTTATCTGGGAGCTATGATAGACGCTCAAAGCGCTAGCTTCTTCCAATACAGCCTGAATTCACAGTATTCAGTCCCGTCTCACTCAATTTCAGCCCAACCAATCATTACCAGCAAAAGTATTCATGCAACTGCTAGGGATGATTACGTCATGCATTATAATTGTTCCCCACGCAAGACTTCACATGCGTCCCCTTCATGAATGCTTAGCAAGTCAGTGGAAACCGTCCCAGGGTCAGTTGACTGAACTAGTGTTAGTAGATGGGTGCACTCATTGCTCTCTGCAGTGGTGGAACCCACAAAATCTATCCAAAGGGCGGCCCTTTCTCAACCCTGTTCCACAGACAGTGCGAACAGCAGACTCATCGCTCACTGGTTGGGGCACTCGCCTACAAAGTTACACAATCCAAGGATTATGGCGTTTTAAAGTACAAGAACCTCCAAATAAATTACATAGAGCTACTAGCAGTGTTTCTAGCACTCTAAGCCTTTCAAACTCACCTAATAGGCAAAACTGTCCAAGTCCGCAGAGACAACATGACAGCTAATTACTATATACTTAAACAAGGGGGTACACACACTCTCCAACTAACAAGCCATTTGGAATTGGGCCATACATCACAAAATGTATCTCCTAGCAGAACATCTTCTGGGAGTAAACAATCAAATTGCAGACCTTCTCCGCAGACAGAGGCAGCAGAACCACAAGTAGGAACTTCATCCCCAGGTTCTTCTTCCCTACTTTCAGAAATAGGGATTTCCTCACATAAACCTTTGTACCACGGCTGAAAACGCAAAATGCCCAAGCTTCAGTTCCAGGTTTCCACGCCTGCTCTCCAAAGGCAATGCCCTATGGATCAACTTGTCAGGGACATTTGCCTATGCTTTTCTGCCTCTCCCACTCATTCCATTAGTAGTTCGGAAGCCCGGGCAATCAACCCTCAGTCATTCTCATAGCTCCCACATGGACATGTCAACCTTGGTTCACTACCCTACTAGAGCTCAGTAGTTCCACACTAAAAGCTGCATCTCAACTCCAGTCTCCTCTCTCAGACCCATGGAGAAATCAGGCATCCAAATCCCAAGGAACTCAACCTAGCGATTTGGCTCCTGAGGTCATTGAGTTTGGTTATTTACAATTACCCCCAGACTGTATGACTATCCTAAAGGAGGCTAGAAAACCTACTACTAGGACATGTTATGCAGCAAAGTGGAAACAATTTGTTATATACTGCAACAATATCAATCCCCTTGATGCTTCAGTGCAAACCATCTGCAATCTCTTACATTTACAGCAATCTGGATTAGCCTACACATTCATTCGATTGTATTTAGCAGCAGTAGATGCATACTTACAAATCAGACAACACTTATCTCTCTTCAGAGTACCAGTGATTAAAGCCTTTATGGAAGGACTAAAAAAAGTAATACCAAGAGCCCCACCTGCACCAGTACAAAACTTGTACATAGTCCTTACAAGACTAATGGGTCCACCTTTTGAACCAATGCACAAGTGTCAACTACAATTTCTCTCTTGGAAGGTTGCGTTTCTTACTGAAATCACTTCCTTAAGTAGAGTTGGTGAACTTCAGGCATTAACTTTACAAGAGACTTTCTTTCATCTTCACAAAGACAAAGTGGTTCTTCTAACCAATCCCAAATTTCTTCCTAAAGTGGTTTCTGCTTTTCACATCAATCAATCAGTTGAGTTACCCGTGCTCTTTTCTCAAACGGATTCTATAGCGGAACGAGCTCTACACACACACTAGATGTTAGAGCTCTACTATATTATGTGGAAAGAACAAAAGATTTTCGTAAGACAAAACAACTTTGTTCCTTTTTGGCCACCACACAAAGGCAATCCCATATCTAAAAAGGCATTGCAAGATGTATCATGAAATGTATCCAAACATATTATGTTAAAGCGGAAAGAACCTTGACCATATCCACTAGAGCACATTCCACCTGCAAAATAGGGGCTACTATGTCCTCCTTAGGGAATATTCCTGTAGTTGATATCTGTAAGGCGGCAACATGGTCTACACCGCACATATTCACAAAACATTGTGTTAACAAGGCAACAAGCTGATGTAGGCCAGGCAGTACTTAAAACCTGTTTTTTAAACAACTGCAACAGCTACAGGTTAGCCACCGCTTTGGGAGATTACTGCTATATAGTCAATGCAAAGCATGTGATCTACAGCTCACATGCCTCGAACGGAGAATGCTACTTACCCAGTATGTATCTGTTCTTGTCATGTAGAGCTGTAGATTCACATGCGCCTCCCCGGTTACCTGTACCTGTTGCGGTGATATCTTACTTAGATACATGCACACGGACATCTCTATTCTACTATGAAATGAATGAAATGAAATGCAATTTATAAACGCGCAAACTTAGCCCGGAGGCGTCAAGGCGCCTAACCAAAGAAAATCAAAAAGGCAAATCCAGAGCTAGGGGTAGGCTTTGGCAAATAACCACGTTTTGAGCATCTTCCTGAAGGCTTGCTTAGTGGGGAGGGATTTAATCTCAGTTGGCAGCGCATTCCACAACTTAGGGGCCAAGGTTGAGAAGGCTCTACCACCCCATTTGGCTCTGCGGACACGGGGGCAGGCCAACAGGGACTTGTTAGCTGAACGCAGAGTTCTAGCAGGGGAATAGGGAACCAACAGTTCCCTCAGGCCTCTAGTCCCCTTTGAAGCCAAAGCCCCATAGATCAAGCAGAGGGACTTAAAGGCAATCCTGGACTCTATCGGGAGCCAGTGCAAGCTTTTCCTTGCAGCTGTAGCCGAAGCCCGCTTGGGTAGATCTAGAACAAATTTTGCTGCAGCATTCTGTACCATTTGGAGTCTCCTTATGAGGCCCTTGTTAATACCCAGAAGTAGGGCATTGCAGTAGTCTAGTCTCGATCCTATTAAAGCAACTACTACTTGCTTTCTGGCTTGAGGGGAGAGATAGAATTTTATCTTCCGCAGGATGTTTATTATGCCCCAGCAGGTAGAGATGGTCCTGTTTACTTGATGACTCATCCCCAGAGTAGGGTCGATCATGACTCCTAGATTCCTGGCCAGGGCGGTGGGTGTAGGGCACTGGCCCAGAGATGGTGGCCACCATTCCGCCGACCAGATGTCATTTTTGCCTCCGAACACCAGAATCTCTGTTTTCTACTACTATTACTAACTCCATTATCACCCTCTGTAGGAAAAAAATCTAACAATGGAGTCTATGCCCATGCACACGATCAATGAAAGGAGGAGTCACTTACCTTGTGACTTCGTCAAACAAAATGCAAACATCCGGACCCAACACTAGATGAAAGGCTATGCAAAGCATGTGAATCTACAGCTCTACATGCCAAGGACAGATGCATACTGGGTAAGTAGCATTCTCCTTACAGATTACTTTTCTTACACAGTGCAGTATACCTGGATTCTGCACTGGGACATTTCCTGTAAACAGGTAAGTAAAAGCGTTTTTGTTATTTAGTTACATTTTTGAAGGGTTTCTTGGATTTTCCAACTTCACATTTGGAAACTTTTCACAGAAAGTCAATGTTATTATCCTATGGAGAAAAATAGGCTTATCGGTTCAAAGGTAAGTATTTGGTTGTGGGAGTTGGTATTCAGGGGGTAGACTCAGGGGTCCCTCAGGGTCAAGGATACACTCTTGTTACACCCTCAGCGGCACTAAGGCGGTCGGGTGCAGAGTGCAAAGGCCCAATGTTATCCAGTGGGCGATAGGGAGCCTCCGGTTGGTGGCTGTTTACGAGCATGCCACTGGGTTGTGGGAGCAAAGCTCCTGGACTTAAGCTCAGGGCAAATAGGGGTTCAAGCCAGCACAAAAGGTGTGCCCTCTGCACATGGCCGCCCCAGTGACGCTAAGTGCTGTTTTGGCATTGGGCGCCCTGTAACTTTCAATGGGAAGTCTCCGGTTTGCAAACCCACTGCAGGCTCGGGGACGAAGGTCTTCTGGGTGCAACCACCACTTTACCGCAGCTCAGGACCACTCCCAGCCGAGTATTGACGCTGTGGAGCCGGTCCCGAGCATTAAATTAGCGGCGGCCATCTTGTGTGTGGGGTAGGATCGAGTGCGCTCTAGTCGCGCATAAAAGGGGTCCCAGAATACCCAGCACCTGATTGCTTGTCTGTTGAGCACCTCCTGAGGCGGAAAGCCGGGAGGCTGTTGTATGATTCTGCACATTTTGCGCTGTGTACTTTTTAATCTTGTTTTTTAAATTGTACTTGCAGCCGAAATCGGCGTTTTACCCTTTGCACTGTAATTGTAGCAAAATAGCTTGACTTAATAAGCGTTAGCCGACTACCTTGCTCCCCCTCTTTACCGCAGCTCAGGACCACTCCCAGCCGAGTATTGACGCTGTGGAGCCGGTCCCGAGCATTAAATTAGCGGCGGCCATCTTGTGTGTGGGGTAGGATCGAGTGCGCTCTAGTCGCGCATAAAAGGGGTCCCAGAATACCCAGCACCTGATTGCTTGTCTGTTGAGCACCTCCTGAGGCGGAAAGCCGGGAGGCTGTTGTATGATTCTGCACATTTTGCGCTGTGTACTTTTTAGGTTTTGCCTGGCGAAAGCTGCGCTCAGCGAAGCTTTTTCGCTCAGGCGAAAACCTAATGAGAATAGTACGGGAGACAGGAACGGCCCCCGTCTTTCATTGGCTAGCTCCATAAATGGAGGCTAGCCATTGGAAGACGGGCCTGTCCGTCAATGCCAGACCAGATTCGGGGGCGTTCCCGAGATTTTTTGGCTTTTGGCTACGTCACACTACGTCAGCCAAAAGCCCTCGGGAACGCCCCCGAATCTGGTCCGGCATTGAGCCGGCACCCGCCTTCCTGCTTGCGTGAGTGCTTTGTCGAAATATCACAAACGCCGCCATTATAGCGCCTGCATACACCGTTGATGTCTATGGGGCAAAAATACTAACTACACTTGTGAAAGGGCGGAGGACACCGTTTCATAAAAAGATTGCAAACTCGTACACTACCGTCGGTCGGCGTGACTAGGCGTTTATGAGCGCAGGTGAAAGCGAGACAGGGTCACAAAGTGTGACCGGCTGAGTGAACTTTGGAATGAAGGCGCCCCTGGTACACATAGCGTGAAAGTCGACGATTTGAAAGCGCTCGGAAGGCCATCTTGATGCGATCCAAGACCGGCAGGGAAAGATTGCACTTATATTGGGCCTCTCATCCCTCCGAGGTCGATAACACAAGCACCAGTTTCATCTGGTTAATAACGTGTCTATAATCATGTTCTGCCACAACAAAGTCGTGAGTACTGTTAACTCTGCAACCACAATATTTTACATTCTTTTGGGAAGTATTTTAACGGGGGTTGAGGGCGGGTTCGAGTTGCAACAAGATACAAAGGGCCCTATACACCGGAAGACGACGCGATTGGAGAGCGAAGACGGAACAGCAACGGGCAAGTTAGAAACACGCTACTTTTCCATTCCAGTGTCTCCTACGTGTCATAGAACAATTGGCATACACAGGGCACCCGCAACCGTGTTCTGTGGAGGCGGCCGGAGACCCCTTCACGGTGGGCACAGGGTGGAGTAACCACTCCCCCCAGCTCGACAAGTCTTGCACCAAGTCGTGACCCTGATGCACTGTGTGGGTGGGGGCGGGTGTAAGAGTAGGCAGACAAGACATGCCACGCGGTCCCTGGGAAGCTGTCGTGAATGCGCTTTGAAATCAGAGCTGGAGAAGGGGTGGGGGGGGGACATGGGGGCGGCGCAGCTCCAGCTGCCGATCAGATCTCTATGCAGCCGTGGCAGAGGCAATCCGAGCTCCAGGACAGGCTGAGTGGCCCGACAGGCCTCCCAGCCCCCACTCGCCGCCTCGCCTGCGCATATACCTCCACGCACCCCGTCCTCCATCAGAGAATCATTATGCATTTTAAAGTTAATCATTGAAGTTTTTGTCTGCATGCACCTCTTTATGTATGTCCTCTGCTTTTTGACAGGGAGTTGGGACCTGCTTTCCCTTATTCATATTTATTAGTGGAGGTGGGCGTGTGACACGGTTCAAGCATAACCTCAAGCTGCACTCTTTATTTTACACGCTATACTTACATGAAGTTGAATAAAATGCAAGAATACAAATAAGGATATGTTGCTGCTTTGTTGTGTAGATACATATAGTCGTCATTGTGGTGTAGCGGGCTCCCGTACACCTGGCACATATTGCCACTAATGATAGGTGCGCCCCTGTCGGCGTGCACAGATTTCCGGTGATCTTGGAGTTGGAGCAAGGTATTGCGAGTTCTAGTCATAAGGCATCTGATTAACGGAACTGCCGTAAAAAGGTGAGATCAGTTGAACTTTGACCACTGCAGTACCTGAGCACAGACCATGTGAGACAGGAACTGGGTGGTCTGTTACTGTCTAAATTGAGGTTATTATATTGCTAAAGCTCGACAAGGTTTGTTTGCTTATTCTACTTTTTCTTCATATTAACGGTGGGACAGGCACTGTTAAAATTCAGGGGATTTCTTTGTTTTTGCCTACAGAAGCGATGTGAATAAATGCATGCGATTAAAAATCGCTATTCAAACTTGTTTAATTTCTCAGCATGTCATTGAAATGTGCTTGTCATCAAAAACAACAAAGCTTTGCTCATAAAACAATCCAAACATACACCAGAAAATGTAGCCTACTTCCGTAGGCCGGTCCTACCGAATGAATATGTGGTGTGTATACATATCTTTTTGGGGGTGGGGAATTGGCCTGCTATTTACAAGTAAGGGTTCACCAATCCCACATAGACAGGTGTTTGTGCACTCTTTTACATATAGCCGGCGCTTTTACATAGAGCAGTTTGTTATTGAGTGTTTATGTAGATTGTTAGCCGTTGACTGTTTAAAGCGTGACAATATGTGGTGGCTTCTTTGGCGTGTCTGCTTACAGCTAAATAATTGGGATGTTTGAATCTTCCTTCCCTCTCAGTGGCAGTTAAAACAGCAAATGCCAGGGGCAACTTCTTGACTTATTGCATAGAATGCCTCCCAATTACCTATTGTGAATGTTTTGCTAATGTCCAATGGCTGAAAGACAGAGGTACTTTTGTTTTGATTCTTGCTATGGTGAGAAGTGTCACTTGATCTAGTTTTCTCCTCTGCATGGTGTGTGCCTGCTCCCTGGTTCACAGGCCAATTTCGAACGTTGTCATGTTTGCAATTCTTTCAGCCCTAAAGAGTTTCTGGTGTTGCATTTGCCCTTTATCCAGTGAGAAGGCGTTTTTTCCCTTTATTTACCGTACCCTTAGCTGTCCATGGAGTAGGCCCAGAATCAGCATACCCTCATACACCTAATCCAAACACACGATTTGAGGTAACTTCACACCGAACGTTGTTACTTTGCAAGCACACCTTTGGAGACCAAACGACACCTATCCCTCCCTCACCACACACCTTCCTGCTCCATGCATAGCGCATCCCCAAAGCGCAATGCCCGTCCATCCTCTGACACCAAGCAATGAACACACTTACATTCACCTAACATTCAAAATCAATAACATCGGAACACAAAATGTAACCTAGCAACCGACACATAACTCTTTACAGCACACCCTCACACATCCGGTCCTAGCAGACTACTCAGCAGCCGGTACACACATACCTCACTCTACTCAAGGTAGCTTCTTCGCGCGCGCACCCCAAGACATGGTGCACTCCGAGTCCCGTCACACTTTGCCAAACACATCACACAAACTATACCACGATGTGCCTGGCATGCCTCCACGCACACATCAGGATACCACTCCATGCACATCACACACACTCCCTGTTGTCGCCCTCTGCCAGCACGCACCGACTCCTAGAACTATATGTATGTGCGTGTGGGTATACGTAGAGTGTGAAACTACTCGCAGTGTGTGGGGGGGCTCGCAGTGTGTGGGGAAGCTCTGTGTGGGTGTGTTGGGGGGCTCTCTGTAGGTGTTTGTGGGTGTCATTTGCGAAAGATAAAGCTAGTGGCATTGCAAATGACAATGCCATTTATTTATGTAAAAAAAAAACATAAATAAAAATAATGTCAAGAGCATTGCCAATAGCTCAAACTTTAACCAAGGCAAAACCATTGCATTGTAAATGCTTGTTAATCTTGTTTTTTAAATTGTACTTGCAGCCGAAATCGGCGTTTTACCCTTTGCACTGTAATTGTAGCAAAATAGCTTGACTTAATAAGCGTTAGCTGACTACCTTGCTCCCCCTCTTTACCGCAGCTCAGGACCACTCCCAGCCGAGTATTGACGCTGTGGAGCCAGTCCCGAGCATTAAATTAGCGGCGGCCATCTTGTGTGTGAGGTGGGATCGAGTGCGCTCTAGTCGCGCATAAAAGGGGTCCCTGAATACCCAGCACCTGATTGCTTGTCTGTTGAGCACCTCCTGAGGCAGAAAGCCGGGAGGCTGTTGTATGATTCTGCACATTTTGCGCTGTGTACTTTTTAATCTTGTTTTTTAAATTGTACTTGCAGCCGAAATCGGCGTTTTACCCTTTGCACTGTAATTGTAGCAAAATAGCTTGACTTAATAAGCGTTAGCCGACTACCTTGCTCCCCCTCTTTACCGCAGCTCAGGACCACTCCCAGCCGAGTATTGACGCTGTGGAGCCGGTCCCGAGCATTAAATTAGCGGCGGCCATCTTGTGTGTGGGGTAGGATCGAGTGCGCTCTAGTCGCGCATAAAAGGGGTCCCAGAATACCCAGCACCTGATTGCTTGTCTGTTGAGCACCTCCTGAGGCGGAAAGCCGGGAGGCTGTTGTATGATTCTGCACATTTTGCGCTGTGTACTTTTTAATCTTGTTTTTTAAATTGTACTTGCAGCCGAAATCGGCGTTTTACCCTTTGCACTGTAATTGTAGCAAAATAGCTTGACTTAATAAGCGTTAGCCGACTACCTTGCTCCCCGTCTTTACCGCAGCTCAGGACCACTCCCAGCCGAGTATTGACGCTGTGGAGCCGGTCCCGAGCATTAAATTAGCGGCGGCCATCTTGTGTGTGGGGTAGGATCGAGTGCGCTCTAGTCGCACATAAAAGGGGATGGACATGCCTTCGCGCAGCGAACGCGCACAGCGGACGCACCTGACTCGCGCCGGAGTCGCGCCAGAGTCAGGCCCGTCTACGCCCGTCCACGCCAGGACGGGCCAAGGGGCCATGGACCCTGTTACTTCCGACCATTGCGGCTCTATCATCACGTATACGGGTGAGAAGTTAAAACTGCTTAGGTACTTGCCCTCTGTACAGTGCACAACATGCATATTGCCGAGCCATAATTGTAAATGCACTCACTGCAATTTCTCTACGGGCCGGATGGCCGTGTGTAAACAAATGAAACCTTTACATAAACGGGGTAAACCTAGGGGTAGAACTAAAGGCTTTAGATCTCCTCCCATTTGTACAAAGCTTCAGTTTTGGAACATTAACTGTAGATCACTCCCGAAACATAGGATTCATATCTATGATTTTATAGTTGATGTCAAACCCGATGCCGTATTCCTTACGGAAACCTGGCTTCATGAGAGCTCTGGGCCTGATGTTGCCATGGCGGTGCCCGATGGCTATATAATAGTCAGGAAGGACAGAGACTCTGGTAAAGGAGGCGGCATTGCGATAATTCTCAACTCAAAATATACTTCTACTTTTGATGTCTTTCCTATGCCCGGATGTGAAGCTGGATATTTTAAAATCTCTATCAGCTCCCAGTTTACTTTGTCAGGTCTCTTGATTTACCGACCTCCTGGAAACGCGAATGCCTGGACGGCATCTTTTGCAGACACCATCGCTCCTCTATCCCTGAAGGCTGCCAATGTTACTATTCTTGGCGACCTGAATCTCCATCTGGAAGACGAACTATGTAATGTTAGCAAACTCTTTTTATCTGAACTTGAAGCCTTAAACATTTTGTTATGCAACTCAGGACCTACACATTCTGCAGGGCATTTGTTGGACCCTGTTCTCTCCAATCTATCTTTTGAATGCTACTCCCCTGCTCGTCCTCTTGAATGGACAGATCATTATGCTGTACAATTCTCCCTATCCCTGACTAAAACCCCGACTAGTGGCAATGGCAGTAAGGATGTGTTGATACGTCAATGGACTAGGCTCGACATCTCTGAGTTCAACAGGTGCTTGATGGACACTCTCCCGAACACCGATATGTCCACCTCCGTGTTGAACTCAGAGGTATCTAAATAGCTGAGTACTACTATTGATGCACTTCTCCCTCTAACATCTAAAAATTCTATGTCCCATCGAGCTCCTGCGCCCTGGTTCTCTGAGGACCTAAAGTGTATAAGATCTAATTGTAAGAATCTTGAAAGGAAGTGGAGGCGCTCCTACTCTGCTACCCGTAAAACGGCTTATAAGGAAGCCCTTAGGGACTATCACCATCAATGTAAAATGGCCAGAGCCACCTATGTTTCCAATACGGTTACCAATGCCCAAAACTGCCCTCGTACTCTTTTCTCGGTGGTGAAAAAGTTAACAGGGGCAGATGTGGTGCCGGCACCCCCTGCTCTAGACGAGACTCAGTGTAACTCTATTGCAGAGTTCTTTATATCCAAAGTAGAGCGTATCTATGACTCACGAAGTCTTTCTACATCTAATGATGAGTCTCAATCTGAGTCAACAGTGACTCTAGATCCTCTGCCTTCTGCAATGAATAAACTTGCAAACTGGCTGCCCTTTGACGACACCTCTTTCTCTCTCTGCCTGAATAGCATTAAATCTGGTTCCCCTCGGGACCCGGTACCGGTCAAAATTCTAAAATCACTTGAACCTGGCCCACGTCACGTATTAATGCAACTTCTCAACTCCTCATTATCTGAGTCCCTCGTTCCACAGGAATGGAAGCATGCAATGATTGTTCCTTTATTTAAAAAGGCTGGAGCTGATATTACCAACTTGTCTAACTTCACACCAATCTCATTGCTTCCAATTCTGTCGAAAATCCTGGAGAGGCATATTAATACGCAACTAACTCACCTTGTGGAAAGCACGGGATTTCTCCATCCTTCCCAGTCAGGCTTTAGAGCGCATCATTCGACCGAAACTACACTCCTGGGAGTTACCGAAAGTCTGAGACAGTGTCGATCGTGGAGAAACATCTGCCCTCATTCTTTTGGACTTGAGCGCGGCGTTCGACACTGTGTCCCATTCTATTCTCCTTACGGCTCTTCGGTCCCTGGGTGTAGAAGGCGCTGCACTAGCCTGGATAGCCTCTTTTTTAAGTGACCGCACTTTTCAGGTGTTTTCGGCCTCTGCTTCATCTAAGATCTGTCCATCGGCGTACGGCGTGCCTCAGGGGTCTATAATTAGTCCTCTATTATTCAACATCTATGTAAGACCCCTGGCCACCATCATAGAGGAAGCCGGACTCACTTTATACTCCTACGCCGATGACACACAGATCTTTTCTCTCTCTAACACAGAGGGGACAGATACCTCTGTCTTGAAGGCCTGGTTCGTGTCTCTAGGTGGATGAAGAATAATTTCTTTAAACTTAACGGTGACAAGACCGAGGTTGTGATACTTGGCAGGGGTAAGGAGCTCTGGGGCCCCCACCATTGGCCCAATGATATGGGACCCACCCCTCAGCCTGTAACTGTAGTTCGCAATCTCGGGTTCCTCATTGATGAGAAACTTACGATGAGACAGCAGGCTGTAAAGGTAGCCGCTATTTGTTTCGCCACCTTGAGATGGCTTCAAAAAATTCTCTGGATGTTGCCCCCTTCCACACAAAGAACGGTAGTCCAGGCGTTGGTTGTTTCCTGCCTGGACTACGGCAACGTTCTATATCTCGGAGCTGATCTGACAACCATAAAAAAACTCCAGGTTGTTCAGAACGCAGCTGCTCAGCTGCTTCGCAACGTCCCCAGGAGGATATCCGCCTCTCCAGCTCTTCTCGACCTACATTGGCTTAGAGTCCCGGAGAGAATCAAGTTCAAGGCCCTTTGCCATGTTTTTAATATTAAGCAAGGCTCTGCCCCTAAATACCTTCAAGGACTTATTCAGGCCTATAAACCTAATCGTGTCCTCAGATCTTCAGGGAACGGTGATTTTTCCATCCCCAGATTTAGGCTAGCTAGAATGGGAGGCCGCTCTTTTGCCTATCTGGGGCCTAAACTCTGGAATGCTCTTCCCATGACCCTGAAGACAGAAACCAATCTTTTTCGCTTCCGTAAAGGGCTTAAAACCTGGCTCTTCCAACAGTAAATTGGAGCTTCCTTTTGGCATACTCAGCATACAAATTCTTCTTCAGTCTGTGCCTTAGCGCCGGGAAACCCACTGCGGGTAGCTGTGCGCTTTATAAGCTTAAATAAATAAAAATAAAACAAATTTGGAGAGGTAAGTTGGGATGTTGGGCGTTGGTTAGGCACTGTCGGTTGGGCCACGCAAGGCAGGGGTGCCTTTTAGGGTCTGATCTCCTTCCCAGCTCCTGGTTGCGTTTGGGGGAACCTTCCAGTTTGAGGCAGGTCAGGGGTCACCGGAACTAGATTCAGGATCACCGGGGAGACCTCCTCTTGGTGTGGGGCTGCTCTAACTCGGGCCGTGTGTCTGGTGCAGAGTGGTGCAGGCTCGCAGATCCTGCCAAAGGTGGAGTCTGTTGGTAAACAAATCCGGTGTTCACTGGAGTCTTTTCTTTTGAAGGCAGGGCAAGTCCTCTGGGTTCCTGAGGCTGCAGGATACACCAGAGTTTCGCTTCTGCAGGTTCGAGGAGGTGATAGGCCGGTAGGGCTGAGGCCAAGTCAGTGGGCGTCCTCCTCTTGTTAGATTCGGCACGGCAGTTTGGTCCTCCTTATTTTCTTCTGGTTTCTTGCCTGCGGAAGCAAGATTCGGGGTGCCCCTAAATACTATATTTTTGCAGCGTGAATCTTTCTGGATTAACTATGCTGTGCATTATTCCGCGGTCTTGTGGTTGGGTCCGGAATCGTAGTCGTTTTTTTTTGTAACCCAGGTGGGCGTCGGCGTCACACCTCTGTGGGTGTATTTCCGGTGACGTCGGCATGCTTCCTGCAGAAGCTCCCACTCTTGGGTGCCATCTTCAGATTCTTTTTTCCGCGGTCGGGTCTGGATCGTTCCCGTTTGGGCTCCAGACATTTTTGGAGAAAGAAGAAGAATACAGAAATTGGAAGGAAAACAACTCGGAAGACTTCAAGAGACTTCATCAACCAAGGGCCAACGAAGGAGAAGGAGAAAACTTCGAGAACTTCGACGCCCGTCGACGAACGCACGACCAGGGGGCCCCCTGAGCGCTCAAGATGGACAACACGCCCTTCAAGTTCTGCCGGAACTGCCACCACAAGTACGCGCAGAAGGACCAGCACCCGGTTTGCAGCCTTTGCCTACCGGTCGACCACGGGAGCAAGGACTGCAACGCCTGCTCCGTCTTCACCCCGAAGACTCTTCGTGTGAGAGCGAGTCAGAGGGTAGCACACGCCACCCTGCAGGGCAAAGCCCCGACTCATCCCTTTACGATCTGGGGATGTCTTCCGAGGAAGAGGACAACGCCGCCGCCGAAGACGACGGCTACACAGTCGTAGAGACCGATAATACCAAGACTTCTGATAAGGTAGGAGACTCTACGGCCCCTAAACACCCGAGAGACTGAGTCTCGAAAGAGCGAGGGCAAGGCCTCGAAAGCGCCGGCACCAAAAACTTCAGCGCCCGCTGCTGCATCCATGCCCAGCAGATCCTCTGAGAAGGAGTCCCCGGCGCCGAGGGCTGTTGAACAGCAAAAGTCGTCGAAAAACGTTCCCGAAGAGGATCGTTAGACGCCGAGGGAGAAGGACCCTAAAGCACCTTCGATGCCGACCAGAGACACGAAATCCAGTTAGGCGACGAAGCCTTCGACGCCGAGGATCAGCTCGGCGCCGAGCCAACCTCCGAAAATAGCGGCCGAACCATCCGACGCGGAACACGCAGCCGAGATGGAGAAAAAGAAAAGGCGCCTCGAGGCCGAAATGGAAAACATCTTGCAGCGGAAGAAGGAATTTGACGCCAAGATGAAGGCCTACACAATCCCCCACAAAACCAAGGCACAGGTTGTAGAGGTTGTCGAGGAGGAAGACTAGGACGCCGAGGGACAGGCGGCTGACGTCGAGGAAATCGACGACCAGGAAGAGGAAGAGAGTCCCTACTATAGTTACGACTATGAGGAGGAAGAGGACAGCAGGACGGACCCCGGGTCTGCTCCCTCTGAAACACAGGATGTGGATTATCTGGATGTCGACACCTTAAGCCCAGAGGAGGCCATCGACACATATCCCTCGAGGCCCTCGCCGCCGGACGACATCGGGGCCTACAACTCGGTGATAAAGACTGCCGCAGCGGCATTCAGGCTCAAGCTCGACGAAGAGAAGCAGAAAGCAGACTTCCTTCTAGAGACACTGCTCCCCACCCAAACAAAGAGCCAGTAGCTCCCCATGCTCAACAGCGTCTTAGCTCAGGGAAGGGAAGCATTCAAGGAGCCCGCAACATGCAAGGCGGTCACCCCCAGGACGGAGAAAAAATACAAACATTCGTCAAAAGACCCACCCTACATTCAGGGCACGGTCTCGGCAGACTCCATCATCACAGCCACAGCAAGAAAGAGGGCAAACGTGCCCACTACTTCTGGGCCACCTCCAGATAAGGAAAGCAAGAGGATGGACCTGGTGGGCAGAAGGATTGAACGGAATGCCGCAACCCACTGGCGTATGGCGAATTCCAACGCCCTGATCAACAGGCACATGTACCAGATCATGGAGGAGCTCAGTCAGTTGGTGAAAGACCTGCCCCAAGATTCCAGGCAAAAGGCCGAGAAATTGGTGGAGGAGGGGAAGAACGCGGCAAATTCATGCCTCAAGACTGCCTGGATGGAGCAGACACCTCCAGCAGGCTCATGATGATGGACATCACTGAGAGGAGACACGCCTGGCTCAGGATTTCAAGCCCGAGGTGCAGCACAGCATCCTGAACACACCGTTCAACGGCGAAACCTTGTTTGGAGCACCAGTTGATGAGAAGCTCGGCCAACTGAAAAAGGATAACGAAACGGCAAGGTCCATGGGAGCATTGCAGTTCAGAGGTAGCAAAAGGGGCACCCCGTCACGAAGACCCAGCGGGAGAGGTGGAAACCAGCCGGGTACATCACACCAGGCTTTCCAACAAACGCACCAGGCAGACACACCAGGCAGACACACAACCTCAGCATGGTCAGCATAAGCAGTCCTGGCAGTACCAGCCAAGAGGCCAGTCCTTTCGAGGGAGAGGAAATGGACGTGGACAGAATAAAAGAGGGGGTCAGCAGCCCGCCTCTAAGTGACTTCAAAAAACTCTGTGTGCCCACCCACAGAAAAAATCCCAGGGTGCAGCACGTACAGAGGGATCAAGTGTTACACAAACTAAACACCTACGACCACATAACACCAGTGGGAGGAAGATTAAGATTTTACCTCCAAAAATAGAGAGAAATCACATCAGACAAATGGATTCTCAACATCATCCAATTCGGATACTGCATAGAGTTGGAGGGGAGGCCAACAAGCAGAAAACCAAAAAGACCGCTAGCAAACCAACAACTAGAGCGTCTTCAGGAAGAAGCAAAGGAGCTCCTGCAGAAGCAGGCCATAGAACCAGTACCCTTCAGGGAAAGGAACAAAGGTGTATACTCAACGTACTTCCTGGTACCAAAAGTAGACGAAACAATGAGACCCATTCTGGACCTAAGGTTCCTGAACAAATTCATAAGAACGCAAAAGTTCAAAATGACCTCCCTGCAAGAGGTGCTCCCGCAATTGCAAAGCGGGGACTTCATGGTCACAATAGACCTCAAGGATGCCTACCTGCACATCCCAGTGAACAGAAAGCACAAGCATATGCTCAGATTCACCATCGGAGAAAACCACTACCAGTTCATAACACTAGCCTTAGGGCTAAAATCAGCACCAAGGGTCTTCACAAAGTGCCTCGCAGCGGTCGCAGCGCACCTACGAAGGAAAGGAATACACGTATATCCTTACCTGGACAACTGGCTAGTAAAGGCAAACTCATACCAGAGATGCAAGCGGCACGCACAAACAGTGACGACCACGCTCATAAACCTGGGGTTCTCCATCCATTGGAAGAAATCCTCAATGGAACCGGAACAAGTGAAGATTTTCCTGGGAGCACAGATCAACACCTTACAGGGCAAGGTGGTCCCCAGCGAGAAGAGGGCGAGAGCGCTAGTGAAAGAAACTCAGCTCTACCAGAAGGGGCAAGCTCGGACAGTGAGGACTGCGAGCAAGATCATGGGCATGATGGCATCATGCATCCACCTAGTACCAAATGTACGGCTCCACATGAGACCCATTCAAGAATTGTTACAGGGGCAATGGTCACAAGCTACAGGCCGTTGGGAAGATCTAGTGGTTGTAACGCACTCTGCAGAAGGAAATGACATGGTGGAACATGGAGAACATAACAAGGGGAAAGCCTCTAACGCCCCCAACACCAACAGTGACCATCACCACAGACGCATCCCTGAAGGGATGGGGCGCTCACATGGAGGAACTCAAAGTGAGAGGGCTGTGGACACCAGCAGATGCGACCAAGCACATCAATTACCTGGAATTGAAGACAATCTTCCTTGCATTGAAAGCTTTCCAAACTAGGCTGTACAGGCACAAGGTATTGATACAAACAGACAACACCACAGCAATGTTCTACATCAACAAGCAGGGTGGGACACAGTCAGCCACGCTTTCAAAGCTAGCACAGGAGATATGGAGATGGGCCATCCCACTCAAGATAGACCTGCTAGCCATACACCTACCAGGGAAGGACAACGTACAAGCAGATTGGCTCAGCAGACAGACATCGGCATCCCACGAGTGGGAGCTCAATGCACAAGAGGCAAGGTGGCTGTTCGACAGATGGGGAACACCATCGGTGGAGCTTTTTGCCACACGCCAGAATGCCAAAACTTCGCATCCAGACAGCCCGAGGAGGGATCCCTGGGGAATGCCCTATGGATAGATTGGTCCAGGGCATTTGCTTACGCTTTTCCCCCCGATACCGCTGATGCACAGAGTGCTCAGCAAATGCAGAACGAGCAACATGACCCTGATACTGGTCGCACCGCAGTGGTCCAGACAGACATGGTACTCGCAGATCATGGAGATGAGACAGTGTGCACCCCACAGATTCGGCAAAAGAAAAGACCTGCTCTCCATGCAGAACGGAGAAGTGCTGCACCCAGAACCAGAGAAGCCTGAGCCTGGTGGCATGGCTCCTGAGGACATAGTTTGCACATTTAAAACTACCAGAAAGCACCCTGAGGGTTCTTCGGGAGGCACGAAAACCCAGCACTCGGAAGTGCTATGTTACGAAGTGGAAAAGATTCACAATGTGGTGCAGAACAGAAAAGCTTCACAATAAAATGAAGGACTCCACAGTGCTAAAGTACCTCACGCACCTGCTGGAGAAGAACCTTAGTTCATCCTCGTTAAGAGTTCACTTGGCAGCGATAGTCGCTTACACAAGAGGAGAAACGTGCAAGAGTTTCTTCACATCACAAGTGGTGGAAAGATTCCTGGAAGGAGCGAAGAGGATCGCATCACCAAAACGGGTGCCGCCACCTGCATGGAACTTGAACATAGTCCTAACGGAAGTCATGAAAGAGCCTTTTGAACCACTTCACAAAGCCTCCCTAGAGATGCTAACAATGAAAACAGCTTTCCTGGTTGCAATAACCTCCTAACGCAGAGTAAGCGAACTTCAGGCACTAACGCTACAAGAACCCTACATACAAATACACAATGATAGGGTTGTGATGAGAACTGATCCACACTTCATGCCAAAGGTGGTGTCCGAGTTCCACATGAACCAGTCTATACAGATACCGAGTTTTTTTCCAAAAACCAGCCACTAGCGCAGAGCGAGCTCTGCACACCCTGGACGCCAGAAGGGCAGTCATGCACTAAATTGAGAGAACGAAGGGACACAGGAAAACAAAACAGTTCTTGTGTCATTCGCCAACAGTTTCATGGGAAAAGCAGTAACCAAAGAGACCATTGCACGATGGATCGCACAAACAATACAGCTCTGCCACAAGCGAGCAGGACAAGAACTAGCAGAGGGGACACGTGCCCACTCCACTAGGAAAAAGGGTGCTACAATAGCCTTCCTGGCTAACACACCCATACAAGACATATGCCTGGCAGCAACATGTGCTTCGGTGCACACGTTCACGAAGCACTACTGCGTGGATATACAGATGAACAGGGAAGCACAAGTCGGACAAAAGGTGCTTCAACACATATTCAATAACCAACGCTCATCTTCCACCCAGCCGCCACAGAAATGAGAAACCGCTACAAAGTCTATGCACAGCATAGTGAATCCAGAAAGATTCACGCTGCAAAACGAAAAGTTTTCTTACTTGTCAGTATAGTTTTGCAGCTTGAAGGTCTTTCTGGATTCACTAGCGAACCCACCCACCTCTGCCAGAAAGATGAGGCTGGAGAGAGAAAAGGTGGTTAAAACAGAGACACATACTAAAACAAAACACCTTTAAAGGTTAAAAGCGGAAAATTACTTAATGGAACATTGCCATAACTTCGGAAACAGAACAAACACGGAAAAAAGAATCCGAAGATGGCGCCCAAGAGTGGGAGCTTCCACAGGAAGCATGCCGACGTCACCGGAAATACACCCACAGAGGTGTGACGCCGACGCCCACCTGGGCTACAAAAAAAAAAAAGACTACGATTCCGGACCCAACCACAAGACCGCGGAATAATGCACAGCATAGTGAATCCAGAAAGATCTTCAAGCTGCAAAACTATACCGACAGGTAAGAAAACTATTCGTTAGGGGCGTTACAGCTAAGTAGAGGTTGGGACCAATGGGTCCCTTCCTTCGGGTGGGTACACCCCGTATCATGCCACCCTCCAGTGAGAGAGGGGCATATGCCTCACTGGTTGGCTGGGTCCCTCCAACTGCAAGATGGCGGGGACTGAGAGTTGTGCTTCACCTCGCCTCCCCCACCGGAGGGGTGGAGTTGAGAGGTGGGCACACCTCTCTACCTCCTGAAATCGATGGGCACTTGGCGCAAATGGCAACCAGAGAAAACTAACTGCTGAAGAGCGGAACGTCAGGACAACGGGCTCACACCCTCGATAGGGGAGGCAATCTGACAGGAGTGGACGGAATGCCTGGCACACAAAGTGAAAAACGCCACTCAATCTGAAAGGGAGACCCTGGAACTACCAGGCCTTAATCCCAGGGGTCAACAAAGAAGTCCACAAAGTTATAGAACTATAACTGATCATCAAGTGCCTGAAGGGAGTGGCCATCGACTTGTTGGAGTATATCCTCCCCTTCAGTGCAAGAGAGAGAGGCCTGTGAGAAGTGTGGAGTTGGAAAATCTACGAAAACCTTTTACAACTGTACTAAATAACAAAAGCGTTTTATCTTGCCTGTTTACAGGAACTGTCCCAGTGTAGTATTGTGGTATACTACACTGTGTAAGAAAAGTAATCTGAATAGTAATGTACTGATCATTTTACTAAAAAGCCCATTCAAAGTATATGTACTGTATTACCAAAGCGTTGCCTTTATCAGTAACACTACTGTAATCAAATCAAAGTACATTTACAATTGCAATTCAAACTGTTTACAAACTGCATTACTACTGTAAAGTATGTATTGCTTACCTGTGCCAGGCTTGCTTGGTTCTCGAAAATATAATAACTAAAAGAATATTTTTATACAAAAACAATTGGTCTGAAGTTCAGTCTTTGAGTGTGTGGATTCATTTGCTGACTGAGTGTGTACAGCAAATGCTTAACACTGTCCTCTGATAAAGCCTTACTGCTCGACCACACTACCACAAATGGAGAGTGAGGTGCTATCTACTTTACCTCTGCCTACCTTTTGGGTTCCACTGGACTCTGTACACTCTATACCTCACTTTGGTATAGTATATATAGAGCCGGCTTCCTACAAGTTCCATTTTGCTTGACTGCCAGAGTACAGTCCGGGCTATAGTGTCCTGCATGGCTCTTATTGCTACCATCTCTTGGATATGCAATGTGGCCTGCAATGTCAAAGCTTGTTCAGCGGCTTTTTCCACAGGGCCTCGAGTAATTAAATGGGTTTGCCCCAAAGTTTCATGTATTTGAGCCTCGATATTAGAAGGAAAGTGAGCTGTCCGAGTTCCCAGTACCTGGTCAGTGAAATCTCTCTTCTAGGTGATTCACTTGTTTGGTGTAGCAAGGCCTGGGGCTCGTCGGTTCCAGGGACCAATCCAAGGATCAAAAAACTTGTACACTTGAGGTCACGCTTGCGGTAACTGGAGAGTTACCTATATCACCTGTTTTACCTATAATATGGGAATGGCTGGGGCTAGCAGCAGGCATAGACTCTCGCATTTGCTCCTGCCCTCCTGTAGGAAGATCTTCGTACTCCGGTAGGGGGAGAGCAGGGTGTGGAGGAAAGTCTGAAGTCAGATCGATAATTGACTTGCACAGCATTAAGCTGGGGCATGATTATGCCCTTCTTGGTAAGGAGCCCTACATGAGCAGCTTCTTAACTTGGCTTTTTTGTAGCAACCGGAGATGTGCTGGGCAGACAGCTGAATCAACACCCCAAATTATTCAGTCAAATATCTGTGGATGCCATATCTAAAATATATTTTTGCTCCTTTGGAACTGCTTCTATTGCCTTACAAATGTATTGTTTGATTGAGTTCTTTGTAGAGGAGTGCACCTGAGGTGGAGACCGAACAAGTCCCTTGCACCAAAACTCGAGTGATTTTGAAGCTCCTTGAGGTCAGGATTGAAGAGACCGAGCAACTCTCTGTGCCCTCCGCCTCCTGGCCTGGTGCAACTGTGGAGGAGCATGAGCTCGCAGAAGGGGTCTTCCTGGATAAAGGGGCAAATGGCTGCTATGCCTGTGGGGCGGTATATCACAATATGCCACCATGAATCAAATGATCACACTACCATCCCTTTTCCGGAAACCACCAAACACAGCTGAGAGGACCTTACACACACACTAGATGTCAGAAGAGCAGTTATGTTTATATATAGGCTACCAAAGTCCTCAGAAAGACCAATCAGTTTTTCATAGGTCACTCCACCTAGGCCCTAGAAACAGTAACTAAGAATGCCATTTTAGATGGATTGTTCAAACTATCAAAATGTTATTCACTAGCTAACCAGACCGTAAGCATCAAGCTATGGGTGCATTCATCAAGGAAAAAAAGGTTGTTTATGGCTGAATCCTATCATCATATTTGCACAGTTGCCGCATGGTTCTTGGAACATATCTTCAGAAAACACACACTACTTGCATAGATGTAGACTCTCGAAAGGTGGCAGCAGTAGGTCAAGTTATACTAAGAAACCTGTTTGTCTCGATGCAATCCACGGTTTCTATTCCCCAGGGAGGTAATACCAATACATTATCTGTGGAAAGAATGTCAATCAAGAAGAGATTTCAAGCTGCAAAAGAAACCAGTTACTTACCTTTATTTTTGGTTTTGCAGCTTGAAACTCTTCCAGTAAATGCGATCTCTCAGACTCCCCATTCGCGGAGGTTTGTGGAGGCGCCAAGAGTAAAATGAGGAAACTAGAAAAAAATCTGCCGGTGTGGACTCACTGTCACACTGAGGTTGCTGTCTATCATATAAGGGTCTGCCTGTCTACCCCCTGTCACCGCCCACACACACACAGACGAACCCAGTAAAAAGTTTTTAACTAAACCATAATCGCCTGGACCCAACCACTGGCTAAAGGAATTCTGAAAGCATGCAAATGCAGTATTTTCAAGCTGCAACGCTATAATTACAGGTAAGTCACTGGTTTCGTTGTGTTTATTAGCAATAGGTTGGCAATCAAGAAAACAATGTTTTCACTTCTTTCGGTATATTCTCTGCTGCTTTAAAATACTGCACATGGGCCGTGCAAGGTCATGGTTAAAAGGAGTACCAGAGGCACCTGGGAGAGTGAATTGTCCTCTCTATCACCCCACTAACTTTAAAGTCGTCACTAAAGTCATACAATTCCCATGTATTGACAACAAAGGGAAATAAGGACAAAGTCGTTGTGCAGATGAATTCTTTTCATATGTGAAATGGAGGGGCTCATTACTTTAGAAAGGCAGGGGATTTAGCCTGAGAGCATCTGAGGTTCTAGTAAGACCATATGTAATTTAAGTGCTTTGAGTCTGCCTGGAAAGATTGGCCTACCGTTGATCATACACCTTATTTCCTTTATAGAATCCATACTGGAGATCGACCCTACAAATGTGTGCACCCAGGATGCGATAAAGCCTTTACACAGCTGTCAAACCTACAGGTAAGACCTCCTGTGATCTATATATTCCTTTTGACTTAATCGGTCATTGCTTGTGGCCCTTAGCAATGTGGCGTGGTGTGTGCCTCTTAAGATCTCTTGCCCGCAACCTTTGCCATGTAGTAGTTCGCATAGTTGCTTCTGTGCTAGTCACGAGCCAGAGTATAGAAATTTGTGTGTGAAATTGCAGATATATGACGCACATCTCTATTTTTGCAGTTCCAACCAGTTTCATGGTTTAGAAAGTAATCACTACAAATTGATGATGAAACAACTGTAGACAGTCACTTGAGGAGCTTCTAACTTCTGATATTTTTATATTTGTTCTCCAGATCATTTTCCCATCACCATTCTCTTTGCAGTTATTTCTCCCGTTTCCATGATCTTCTGTGCTTACCCCTTGACCTTTTTACTGACATCATTTATCTTCTTCCTGGATTTCTCTCGTTTTCCTCTTCACCTTTTTCCGCCACATCTTTTTTGCCCCAGTCCTCATGTGAGTAGCAGTGCTTTTAGGCCGCATGCCACACTGCTGGATCACACCACTCTGAGCACCAAGGAATATATAAAACACATCAAACTGCTTAACTGTGAAAGACATCCCACAACTATGTACATTTAGCTATATAAACTTTTTAAAATGAATATTTCTTTGCTGATAGTCCCATAGGCGGCAGCACAACAAAGACAAGCCCTTCAAGTGCCACAACTGTCACCGCGCATACACTGATGCTACTTCGCTGGAGGTGCACCTGTCATCACACACAGTGAAGCACGCTAAGGTGTACACCTGCTCCATCTGCAGCCGAGCATACACATCGGTGAGTATGTGCTCCCAAGTCTGGTTGTGTCAACCATGTGGTGGAGCAAGGGGAAATGGGGATATTGAGAGAAGAGTTTGGAGGGGAGTGGAGAAGCACTAGTTCCTAACAGACTTTAATAAGAGGAAGACCTGTTTTGGGGACTTCTCAACTGTGAGCCTGTTTCCATCTGGTTTGAAAAACTATTTATCTCACCAAAGGCTGATCCTGTTTTTCTCAGTACCTGTTTTCCTGCAGATTCTTTGGTCGCCTTTTTCAACCAGGTGTTCTAGTTGTTCTGGACAGGGTGAGCAAGAAGCTGGGCTTGAGGAGAATTGACACTTATAACTGTAGATGCCGAGTTTATGCTGCGCAAGTCAGACTGAGGTACACGAGACAACGACATCTGGAAATACTGAAAAGAATGGATACAGGCTGAGATGTTCTTAATGAGGAGCAGACCTTGCCACACTAAATGATCTGAGCTTTAGCAGATGTTGCAGTCCTTGATGGTATACAGATTTTGCTTGTCATATTTTTGAATTGACATGTATGTCCAGGCTGTCCAGTCTTTGACCTGAGGCCCAGCTTCTAATAAAGTGTAATTTATGAGCTCCTCCTTTTGGTCCTCATACTGGTGAAGAAATTCAAAAGATGAAAACGGAGACTTGAGACTTAAGTGTGGCTCTGCGCTCACTCCACAACAACCCCGAATCTCCAGAGCAAAGCCTCATATGAGCACCACTACTGCACATCTGTTCCTTTCTTTCCCTCACCTTCTGACATGGATCCAGAACTCTACTCCCAGCTTATCGGTCTTTCTGACTAATTCTAAAGGTTTCACCAGTGTGCTAGAGAACAATGGCCCCACCCAAAACAATAGGTTTAAAACCATGCTACGATTGCAGGAAGCAGATGTCCTTCACGAACCCGCACAAGATGTCTTTGGTGTCTGTGCTCGGTTATGTATCTTTAAGTCTTGTGTAAAGTGTGCATGGTGATCCAAGACCAGGAAATGAAGCTGCATGTCACCAAAGACAAGAAGTTTTGGCCTTCACGTAGCTCCTGCTGCTGATGCAAGTTGCAGACACAGTCCCGGTCTCTAGGGAGTTCCTGCAACCATTCCACTTAACCCTCAAAGTCCTTCAGTATGTCCAAGCATAAGAAAGTGAAGTGGGACTTGACCCAGTATTAGTGTGAGACTGTCACAGTATTAGCTGCACCCCTTCGAGTTCTTCTGCCACGGAACAGATCACCCAGGTAGTGCTGACACACCATAAATTTCCTGGGCTGTTGCTGATCCAGCTCCAGATATTTTGTTTTCTCCACATAAAAAAAAATGTTTTGCATTAATACATTGCAAGTCAACAATAAGATGTATTGAGGCATGATCAAGTCCAATACAGCAGTGGAATATTTTCATATTGGAATCACATATATACATCTAGTTGTCTTTATAGTACATCTTAAAACTTGAATTGTGTGATCTGTTAGGAAGGACTGTCACCAGTGTAATAGCACCAGAAAACCATTCAGAACAGCAGATAATTGCCATGTTATGTCTATTCCCGGCGTATTTTCCATGGACCCTATATCTTTTCAAATTTAAGGGGACAATCTCATTCGCTGCCGGATTTTGGTGCTCTTCCTGCTCCCTCTGTCATGTTTTCAGGCCCCATGTAACTGCAGGAGCCCACAGTGGGGTTACCACCAGCACATCCATCCCTTGTGCTGTCTGTCACCATGGGTCCTGTTCAAACTCTGGTACACACTTTCCTGGTCCACAATCCACGCCAGTCTCTCCTACACAGGTCCCAGTAACAACATCAGCACCAAAAGAGGACCTGGTGCCAATGTCAGACCCTAAACCCACTTAGTTGGACCCAACTGGTGTCAGGCTAAAAATATACAAAAGTGCAACCAGTCATCATGCAACCTGATTCTAACCCAGTTCATGTCGCCTATCACCAGAAGCTCAATTATCTTTTTGGTTTTGTGTGTGACCCTATGCTAGAGCAGGGGGCATCTCAAGATGCGGACGATGATTGGGATGGCTTGCTTTCTTCGCTATACTGTTGCTTTGTACTTTGATTTACAGAATGCCAATGGAGAGATCCGCTTGACTGAGTCGGAGCTTGACTCACCTCTTGGGCCACTAGTGGAAGAGTGCCTTATAAGCAGTGGAAGAGTGCCTTATAAGCAGTGGTGGTCTGGACAACAGTTGAGGCACTAGAATTATAACTACCCTCCGTTGAGACCAAAACAAATGTCTTCACAGAGATTTGGCAGCCTGCGCAAGCTATTTCTGAGCTTTTGCTACCTTTAACAATGTCCTCTGGATACTATGATGGCTTCTTGGTTGAAGCCTTGTCCTTGCTCACATGTAAACAGACAGTGGCCAGACATCACAGACCAGCTCCTAGTAATCTAGATTTTTTTCACCAATCGCCCCATTCCAGAGAGCCTTATCATGCAGGCCTCAACCTTTAAGGTAAATCCTAACTCCTTATCAATCACTCCTCCAGATCGAGATCCAGGAGGATTGAGGCTTCTAGCAAGCGCATGTTTTCTACTGCTGGTCGAGCATTACGATCCATGCTGCTTGTTTATTAGGTCATTACACATATGCCCTGTGGGGCCATGCCCAGCGACATCTTGTCATTAATTCCGGGGCACCATCTATCCATTTTAGGTCAGACGATTCATGATAGACAGGACGCAGCCAAATATGTTATCCGTGCAGTTCTTTTTTACAAAAAATTGCCTGGAAAGAGCAGAGGGTACTAGTGTTGTACTTCGTCGACATGCATGGATACGTTGCAGAGAATTCTCTGGTGATGTCCAGGCCTCAGTCATAAATTTGCCCTTTCATGGATCCTGCCTTTGCAATGTGAGGGCCGTCACTGTTAGAGTGCTTTAACCCCTTGATCGCGGTGTTAATTCTCCCGCTGTGTAGGAAAATTAATGAGTGGGCGGGATTCGGACAGCCCCCGGCCGTCATTAGCACACGCCCAGCGTGACGGCCGGGGGCCGTCGTGAGCACCAAAGGGATTAAGGACAGTAGAGCTACAGTACAGAGCTGTGGGGCTGGTGACCCCTGCTAAACGGTTTCAACAACCATTCAAAAAGTTTAGAGGCTATAACAGAGGGCTGTAACGGACAACCTTCCCAACCAGTTCAGCAAGCCCCCCTAGTCCTTTTGAGGCTGTTGACGTGGGTGTGGAATGCAGCCTGCGGGCCAGCAAGGGCATTAGTTCTCCAATTCCTCTTCCTGTACAAAGGAAACAAAACCATTTTAGTTTTGCTTTTCGTGGCGCATGCCCAACCTTTGGGGGCCAGGAGCCAATATTTCCTCTGAGGTTGGTGATCCATCATGTCAGACAGATGTCTTACAAATAGTTCAGAATCGCCGTGGCCTACCTTTTCTTTATGCCCTGCCCCTTTTTCTTTTAACACCGGAGTGGTTTCCCATAAGCACTTGTGATTCTGTTACAGGAGGTGCCGCTGTTGTTCTCCAAAGGTGCCAGAGGTCCAGTCTCAGGCAAAGGTGGGGGTTGTTACACTCACGATTTCCCCATTCTGTGAAGGACTGGTGCATAAGGCCTATTTTGAACTTCTGTGTTAGTGAGAAGGTTCTCACAGCCAACTCTGCTGCCATGTGGTCTTGCAACAAGCAGGGATCCTTTTTAGGACCCGAGTCCTGTCACGAGGCGCTGTACTTCTGGAGATGGCTGAAACGTCAAACTAATTATTTTGATCATGAAACCACCTAGCAGGGTCCCTGAAAGCCAGATCGGATGAATTGAGTAGACATTGTCTAGTGGATCACGTCCAGAGGTGGCACAAGGGTCTTCGAACAGTGAGGAGAACCCTGGATAGATACTTTCACTACCATCCGAAAGCACACTGTCGAACGTTTTGCGTGTTGGATATGCATTCTGGCTGGAAAAGAATACAATATTCGAGTATAGCTTCCCATCCCCTGCCTGTCATGCCCAGAGTTCTGAAAAAAGGTTTAGAACAGCTGGGCCCAGGTCATCTTAGTGACTGGATTCAGACAGGAGGGTGTGTTACCAGACCATGTGTGCTCCTGTTCTGCTTTTACTTTGCAATGACCTCCTGGCCCAGCAACTGGGCAGGGTCCTCCACTTGAATCTGCACAATTGTAGGAAGCTGGCTCTGTATATGGTACACCACTAGGTCAGTGGTTCCCAAACGTTTGACTCCTGAGGACTCCTATTCAGTCGCTGCTGAAAGTCGGGGACCTCAAGCATTTTGTACTATTTAAATTTCAAACATTAAAACAGTAATTTGCAAAAATACACAAGCAAGTGCACACCAAACAAATACTTGAATTACTAAAGATTTTATTTTATATTGAAAAAGTTTGCAAAAATTCAAAGTTTATTTGAAAGACTGTTGCTGCATCTCAGTGACTAACTTGTCAGTGTTTGGGTTAATGTCTCGATACGAGGCTCCTGCTTCTGCCAGGGCCAGACTGAAAACCCAAAGCAGGCCTAGCAAATGTTGTCAGACCAGTCCCAATATGGTGCACACAAAGTGCAGCAAGTGAGCCAGATCACAACTAGGGCGGCTTTTGGGGGCTCTCCCTCAAAGAAAATTAGGGAGAAAATGGTTCATTCTACAACAAATTTGTCATTATATATTGAATTGTATTAACTTTTAAAGGATAGTAAATGATAACCTTACTGTGAACCAGGATACGAGAATCTTCGCTGGGGCTCTTCAATGATTCTTTCACTATCAGCCTCCAACAGTGCATCTCCTCTTTCTATAGCCCCTCTGTTGCATGTTTTTTTAATTTGTTTTATAGCAGCTCCCATACCATAATAGGGTGTCCGAGCACTTTACATCACACACATACAGAGCTAATGAATCATACATGTGGCAATCAGTTCAATTGAAAATGTTACATAGGGCGAAGGGGACTACAAGGTATAGGATTCACATGTCATCCATACTGGTAGGCATTTATTAAGGGAGCTTGATCTGGAGAAGCTCAAACTTCAGACTCAGAACATAACACAGTGGTTAGCCTTGACTTTAATAATAGGAAGGTATTTCTACCCAAAGAAATCTTTTTAGCAGCATAAGGATGAGAAAAACATAACTTACTAACTGGTACCATGCAGTTTCCATGCAGCTATTTGTTGGCAGTTCATAGCTCATTGTGCTAGATTAATATTGAAACTTATGAACTGCACAGTAACAATCTCTGTGACAAAAGCAGTAACCCACTGCGCTATGCACATAAAATATTGTTTAAATGCTTGGTACACGTTCTTTGCAGCAGATATATGTACCATCTGTGCTACCTTAGATGAGTCAAAGCTGCCACTGGACAAAACTCCCATCTTTCTCCAGCAGGTACATTAATCACCGGCGTTATCTTGACACTTTTATTGTTGCCCAAAAACTGCTGATTATACAAGGAACCTTGAAGGAATTTTAAATATGCTGCCTGCGGACCCCCTGAGAATGTGTCACGGACCCCTGGGGATCCACTGACCACGGTTTGGGAACTACTGCACCAGGTGGTTATACTGTGCACAGAGTTCAGCGATTTCCCCCAAAAGTATACAGGGCTCAATGCGAACCCAAAGTGCTCTATTAGTGGTAGTGTGATCAAGCAGCTTTCGGCCGATTACAAAGTGGAAGACGTTTATTGCACACACATTGACCAGTAACTGACACGACTGAAAAAGCAGATCCACACCAATCTTATAAAAAATAAGCTTGGTTTGAGGTTTATTTAAAAACCAAGATCTTCGCTAAACGGCAAGTAATTTTTCAGGAAAAATACTTTAGTCTTTTGAAAGTCAACACTTTGTGCAATTTTCAAACAGTTCAGTGCTATCCTGTGTAGGAAAACAACAATGTGGTTTCACAGGTATGTACCTAACTTACAGTTCCAGTCTTCAGGGTTTAAGAATAGTAGTGGGCAAGGGTCAGTTAAGCACCAATTCTGCACCACCAGTGGATGAATCTCATTCAAAGGCTACCACCAGACCGCACACGCTAAACTGTCCCTACATTGAGGATAAGCAGGTTGACATCAAGAATGATCTTTTACACTTCTCTGTGAAAATTTGTAAGTTTTGGGATCTCGGTATGATTTCAGAGATTATTTAATAGCTACTCCAGTTAAAATAGGGTTACCGATCATTTGACTGATGTGAACATTCATTCCCTATTACTATCCTACAAAGCCGATCATATTGAATCTGCTCCCTCAACATTCAATATCCAAACTATTCCCTCCAATTTGTTTAGAGAACCCAGTGTCAGCCTCAGATCTATGAGCAAGAAACTTACTGTCCACACATCACAGCTTGAAACTGTAGTAACCAGATCTCAAATCAAATCTAAGCTTATTAAATGCAGATCAGCGGTAAGACATGCAGCTGATATTGCTGATCTCATACTCTCATAAGAACCATACCTCCTAATCTAAACTAAAACTTGGCTCAATGAAACCTCTGCACCAATCCTGGACATTCGTCCCCCCTCCGGCCCCCTCGACATCATTAGAACTTTACATACATACGCATGGACATCTCTGTTCTACACTACTAACTCCATTCTCACCCTCTGCGGGAAAACAATCTAACAATGGGGTCGATGCCCATGCGCACAATCAACGAAAGGAAGAGCCACCTTACCTCGTGACTGGATAGACTTCTTTGAAGAAAAACAACGTGCAAACATCCGGACCAACCACTAGATGCTTTCATTTTGGTCAGTATTTTGAGAATCAAGGGGTAGGATCCCAGGCATAGATCTCGGACCATCGCATCGAAAGGACATGCCCCCGAAATCCTGCGAAAGGGAATCTGCCGTCGTAGAACCAGTATTTGATATTGTTGTTCGTTACAAAAAGGTCCATCACCGATTTCACCCATCGTGTGAATACCTTGTCCAGTTGACGCTGGTTTAGCTCCCACCCGTGGCAACTCTCCTCTGTCCTACTGAGGGCATCTGCTAGTGTGTTTCAAAGCCCCGGCACATGCTCGGCTTTTAGGAATATTCTATGATGTCAGCCAACTCCAAAGCTCTTGTGCTTCCTGAGTTAGAGATTTGGTTCCTTCCCGTTTGTTGATGTAGAACATGCTGGTTGTGTTGTCTGTACGGACCAGCACAGAGGATCCAGCTATTGTGGGAGGAAAGCCTGCAGGGAAAGGAATATGGCTTTAAGTTCTAGTCTGTTGATGTGCATGAGACGTTGAGATAAGGACCATTTCCCTTGAATTTGGAGATCTTGTAAATGGCCTTTCCCATCTGTGGGGATGATGAAGTCTGGAAGTAATAGTATAAATGAGAAGCCTTGTGAAAGATGTGACTTTAGGTACCACCATTCTAACGCCTCCCTCATGAGTGGAGTGATAGAGATCACATCTTTGAAGGATCCCATTGTCTGAATCAACTGAAGTTGAAGCTCTTCTTAATTGGGTCTCATTTTGAGACAAGCTAGCCGAACTAAGTCGATCGCAGAAGAAAGCATGCCCAGGAGCAACTTGCATATCCTCACTGAAGCACACTGTTTTCCTGTACTACTTCTGTAGCGTTGGCTGCTTGTAGAGTTGTTGAAGCTTTTAGGAGCCAGTCGTCTAAGTGTAGGAATACTTGATGACCTTGGTTTCGTAATGTGGCTGCGACTGGGGCTATACACTTGGTGAATATCAGTAGAGCAGATTTTATGCCGAAGGGAAAGACCCTAAATTGATAATGGGTACCAGCTACCATAAATCTGAGGTACTTCTGGTGTGTGGATGGCGATATGGAAATAAGCATCTTCCAGGTCGAGGGATGTCCTGTAATCTCCACTGTGAGGCGCTGAAGGATATTTGAGAGTGTAATCATCCTGAAGGTTTGGTTCCGGAGAAATTTGTTAAGGTGCCTGAGATCTAAAATAGGTCTCCACTCCCCTGATTTCTTGCATATCAGGAAAAACTGGAGTAACATCCTTTTCCTCGTTGCGCCACAGGAACTTCCTCTGTTGCTCCCTTGGATGAGCATAAGCTTGAATTCCTGTTTTAATAAGTGAAAGCGAAGGGGTGCACTCCGTTGGGCGGAGTGTTTGGTGGTCGTTGAAAAAACTCTAGGGTATGGGCATATGTTAAATCCAGTACCCATCTGTCTGCTATCTGATGGATATCATTGGAGATTTTCCCACCAACTGGAAGAGAGTGGGATAGCAGCTGGCACCTGACTGCAGTCACTGCTCGCGACCTACTTCGCGGTTCTGGGACGTTGGCTTCCTGCGAGAGCCGTGTCTGGAGAAACCAGCTGTAGACGGTTGTCTGTCTGCTGCTGGTAACCTTGCCGATACTGTGACTGGTATGTCTGGTACTGTTAGGTGCATCAGTATGCACCACTATAATACGAGAAACCTCGTTCACGCACTCCTCGAAAGGGCACCTTTAGATATTTTAGGATCCCCAGAAACTTGACCGTATCTGTTTTAAAGGCCAATAAGGCGTCCTCAATATTCTTCCCGAAAATGTCCATCATACGCGATGTCCAGCATTTTAGATTGGACACAAGGTCTAAATGAGGTTGCTCTAAGCCTTCCCTGGCATTTTAAAACCGCTGCGCAGGCTAGTTGCCTGAAGCTTGTGGTGGCTACATCCATGGTGCAATCGATGACCACGGCGGCTCTGCGCTCACCTTCTGCTAATATCTTCTTGGCTTCCTGCCGTCTATTCTTGGGGTGAGATCCAACATGGCCCCAATATCAGACGACATCTGGCGGTCATAACGGCCTAAAATCGCTAAGGCGTTAGACGCTCGCACAGGTATTACAGGCATGGTGGAGAAGTGCTTTCCAATATTGTCTAAGACGCGTCCTCCTTCATCAGGCAGAAATGTGATGGGGGGGGGGGGGGTGGTCGAAGATTATTTTCACCTCTGTGCTGCCGGCGATATTGGAGTCCAGTTTGGGGTGCCCTGTAAGGCATGCAGGGGAATCCTCTGGTGTCTATATTTCTTGTCTATCCGGAGTAAGACAGGCCCCACCATGGCTGGCGATTTTATAACCTTATGCCCCTTTTGTCAGATATGATCAATGATAGGGATGGAGCATGCTGACTTCCTCGTTTGCTCTTTAATGTCCTAAGGAAACGGTCCGATTGCTTCACTGTGATAAGCAAGTAAAATCTGGCAGCAGCTCTATCCATTTAGTTGTGAAAACATCTATATCCTCCAGAGGAGAGTCAAAAGATTGGTTTGGAGGTAGGGATGGTGCAGGTATAATATAATCATCCCACTCATCCGTAGCTGGTGGAGGATCCTGAATCTCACCCTCTTTCGCGTCCTCCTCAGAAGAGGATGGATCATCCCTAGGTGGTGATGGTATGAGGATTCATCCTAGGAGTGGCCGGAGGAGGAGGTAATGTTAGCATAGAAGGTACCACAGGTGGTGCTGGTGCTGCGTCAGTATAATCCTCGTGTGTGCGGGAACCATTTCCTGTAATCCATCAACATAGCTTGTAAGTCCTGGATCAAAGAGTGTGGCAATTGTGTAGAATCTTGTCCATGAGGATCTACATAATATCTGAACTGGTGGTATAGTTTCATAGGAACCGGGTAATAATGGTGATATTACTCATCATAAGTCTTCATACTCCTCCTGACATTTTACATTCAATTCCGAGGGACTATGAGCTGTCCCAAACAGACAGTTGTCGTCCATTTCTTCTGTGTCCAGCAAGTGATTAGGGCGCAAAAGTGAGGCTTTGCTTTGTGACGAGCTCAGGTCGTAGAGATGCCTTGTTCATCTTGGAACCATGCTGTAGTGGCGTTGATTCCGTCGTCCGAAAAGTCTCCTTCTGACTCCTTCGTCGACTGGTGTGGCGCCGACAGATCCCTCGGCGGCGGTGGTGGCGTCTATTGTGTCATCTACAAAATCCTCGTATATGGTATCGTTGTCATCGACGAAATGGAGGCGCCGGTGGATGCTGTGGATGAGGCACTGTCGACCTTCTCCGTGACGAGAGGGTTGAAGTAGTCTTCGTCGATGTTCGTGGCGTCGGCGGTGATACTGTTGCTGAGAGGGATTTTTGAGAGGATTTATGCCTCAACAAGCCTGACGAGGCAGATATCTGCTTTCCTTCCTCAGAAGTCGTGGAGTGCGATAACAAGGCTGACTTGAGGAGATTTTTTGATGTTTCAGAGCATCTTTTGTCTGATGGGAGTTTTTTTTATGTTTGTCCTTAGACTTACCGTCAGGTGACCTGGCTCTCTTGTGAGACTTGAAAGAGTGGTCACTCCTCATCAGAAGATGTATTCTGAATCTTCTTAAGCAACAAAAGCAGCCTGCCCTCTGTCTCTCATGGTCTTGGAGGAAAAAGTGCGACATATTTTGCACTGTTTTACCTCCTGCTGTGGATGGAAGCGGTAGATGTAGTCTCTGGGAGGGTCATCTATGTGAACCCTCTTTTTCCCACATGTCTTGCAGGGGCTAAACAGGTCTTTGTCAGATATCATATTTTAAAATTGAAAAAGCTGATTCTAAGAAGAAAAACTGAGCAGTGCTCTGGGAGACTCCCTTCACACAGGACATGTGGTGAAAATTTGAGGGACTCCGCCTCTCTTGGGAAGGTTCTACAGGGTGCTAGCAACTGATTGGTTATATCTAAAGTTAGATATAAGGAGATAGGCTATTAAATTCATGGCCTAGTGCCATGATAGCCTAGGGAAATTTAACATACTGCTAGAGTTTAGTACTGTGGGACTCCTACCTCGACAACCGAAAATGGCAGCACAACAATGATCTCAAGCGGAGGGTCCGTTGATTGGAAGCCTCGCTTATTGGTCTCTGCAGTGGTGGAACACCAGCAACCTGTTGCAGGGGCGGACCTTCCACCTAGCGTTGAAGGCCTTCCAGTGCCACATTACTGGCAAGGTAGTCCTCATTGGGAAAGACAACATGACTACAATGCACTATCTACTGCCATGCACCATCTACAAGGCTGCACTCACTCTCCCCAACTGTCCGCGTTAGCACAGGCCATTGGTGGTGGGCACTCCACCACAGAGTCCATCTACTGGTGGATTACCTTCCGGTTCTGGACATCTACCTTGCAAACCTCCTCAGCAAGATGTTGCAACAAGTCTACGAGTGTGAACTCCACCCGCACGTCCTCCTCCTGTACTTCAGTCAGTGGGGGTCTCCCCACGTAAACTTCTTTGCCACTGCAGAAAACGCAAAAAGCCCAAGCTTTTGCCTCCCCGCACCCGTAGTCAACACACTATGGATGAACTGCTCAGGGATATTTACTTGTTCAACTACTCTCACTTCGTGGTTTGGAGGCTTCTGCAGACGTCCCTCATCCTGTTGGCTCCCACCTGGGCCAGTCAGCTTTGTTCCCCACACTCCTTGAACGCTGTGGTTCAGCATGATAGGCTCACCAACAGTCCAGACCTTCTCATGCAGAACCATAGGTAAATCAGGAACCCTAACTCCAGGAAAGTCAACCTTGGGATCTGGCGTTTGTGGTATTAGAGTTTGCGTGTCTAAACCTTCCTCAGGAATGCATGAACATCCTAAAGGAAGCATGTAATCCTACTACTCATACCTGCTACGCTGCAAAGTAGAAACCATGTATCCACTGCTGCCTCTTATGCCGCATCGAACCTTTGGCAGCTACTGTCCTGGACATTGCTACCTTCTACATTTATAGACACGTTTACTAGCCTAAACTTCCATTCGCCTCCACTTAGTGGCAGTAGCTGCCTACCTTCAGAATTGAGAGCATTTAGCCCTCTTCAGGATCCCACTCAGGAAAGCTTTTATAGAATGCCTGAAAAGGGTAATTTCTCTATGGGTTCCTCTAGCCCCTGTATGTAATTTGAACATTGTTCTTACTAGACTCGTAGGTCCTCCTTTTGTGCCCCTCCATTCTTGCCCCCTTCAATTCCGCTCCTGGAAGGCGGCCTTCCTTGTCGCAGTAACCACCCTCAGATGGGTCAGTGAGCTCCAGGATTACATTTGTGAATAACCTTTCTTTCAGGTTCACAGGAACTAGATTGTCCTCTGTACTAACCCTAGGTGCCGGTTCAGAAAGTGGTTTCTCCCTTCTACCTTAACCAGTCTATAGACTTACCTGTTTTCTGCAACCTTTTTCGGTTGCAGAAAGGGTTATCCACGCTGGATGTTAAGCGAGCCCGTGTGTACTATATAGATAGAACAAAACTCTTTTGTAAGACTCAACGCTTTGTTGTCTTCTCAAACTCGCAAAAGGGGCAAGCTCTTTCCAAATCATGCGTAACCAGGTGGATAGTTAAATGTATTCAAACCTGTTATGCAAAAGCCAAGAAACCTTTGCATAGTCAACCCCCTAGAGCCCACTCCACACGTAATCTACGGCCTTCTTCGGAAACATTCACATACCACACACATTCACCAAATACTGTTGTGTGGATGTACTGGCACGCCAACAAGCTAATGTTGACCAGACTGTACTCCGTACAATTTTTCAATCCTTTGCAACATCCTCAGGCTAGCCACCACTTAGGGGAGGCCTGCTTTACAGGGTAAGCACAGCATGTGTATGTATAGCCACACATGACTCTAACTTATGTGTTCAAGGCATGTGGGCTGCTGAATTCATATCTATAGCATAGATCGTCGCCTAGTGTTGGGTCCGGATGATTGCACATTGTTGTCCTGGAAGAGTCTTCGAAGTATCACGAGATAGGTGGCTCCTCCCCTGGACTACAGTGCGCATGGGCATCGACTCCATCCTCAGATTGTTTTTTTCCGCCATTGGGTTCGGATGTACTTTCGTTATCTCCAGTTCGGAATCAACTTAAACTTTTCGAGGCCCAAAGGCCTTTTTTTCTATCCGTCGGTATTGTTTGCGTTCGGTGCCCCGGTTCTGTTCCGACTCAGTTCCCGAGTTGGATTTCCAGGGAGTCGAGTGACTCTTTGGTGATCGAGGCCCAGTCGACGCAGCAAGACCCTCGACGACATGGAACGGAGCCCGTTCAAAAAGTGTCCCGTGTGTGGATCGAAGTACCCACACATCGACGTCCACCCGGTGTGCAACAAGTGCCTGTCGCCGGACCACAATGAAGCCAGCTGTATGGCTTGTTCAAAGTTTCGTTCGACGAAGACGCTTCGGCGCATGGCGCGCATGGCGGCCCGGCAGTCGGCCCCGGCACCGGTGGACATCTTCGACGACGAAGAAGCAGACGAACAAGAGGTTCGAATACGGATTTCACCTCCAACGGTGGACTTCGAATGCGAATACGATGCGGATGTCGAAGGCCTCAATGTAGAAGAAGTCGTCGACGAGGTAGGAGACGACAATGAGGCCTATGGGGCCATGGAAGATAGCTCAGAGGAAGAGCTATGCCCCGTTCGAACATTTACAAAGGCTCAGGTCGAGGGATCGCCACTCGGCCTTACCCAAGAACTTATACCAGCATCCGCGGCCCCGCCTTCTGGCCCGGCTACGGACACTTCGGCGGAGCCGCCATTGTCGAAAACGAAACCGAAACTGAAACCATCGGTGTCGGCGAAAACAAACATGGCCGAGGCGCCATCGAAACCGAAGACGTCTGCTCCCCCATCGACGCAGTCATCTTCCGAGGTGTCGAAGCGGTCGATGCCGAAGACAGCTGTCGACCCGGTCAAGGTGCCGAAAGTGCTCAAGGTCGTCAAGCCGAAGCCAAAGAAGGCCGCCGACTCGGAGTCGAGAAAGACCGTCGAGCCGAAGTCCAAGAAGGCCGTCGAGCCAACATCCGGCAAGGGCGTCGAGCCGAAGACCGGAACCCCGACGCCAGTAGTCCAGGCCGCCGATCCGAAACAGTCTGCGTCCGCGTCTGCGGCCAAAGACAAGGTCCGTGGCGCACCTAAGGAGAATGCTCCTACGCCTCGCTCAGAGGAGCCGAAGTCATCGACGCTCGGGTCTTCCCCTGGGGGTGGACAGAGGTCGACTGTCGGGTCGACAAAACCGTCCGCTTCCTTTACGAAGCAGGTCTCGGACTCCCTCAAAAGAATTAGGGACAAGGCTTCAGCGTCGGAACCAAAGACACCTTCCACACCGAAGCAAGCTGTCCCGACGCCAAAGACTTCGACGCCGATCCTCTTCACGTTGCCGCCGAAGGTGGCGCCGAAGGCCTTCGCACCCCGATCGGTGCCCAAGGACTCTGTGGTATCGAAGCCGATTCACCCGGCTGGGAGTTTGCTGCCTCGACCACACTTACTGGAGGAGCAGAGAGAGCATTTCATCGATGCCGACACCGGGAAGCTTACGCTTTACAAAAGGAAAGTCACGGCATCGCAGCCTTTGGAGTCGTATACCATTCCTCTAAAGCGCAAAAGGCCTGCTCCAGATTCCATGGTCTTAGTCGAACCTATAGTTCCACAGTCTCCAAGAATTGCGACACCCTCACCCACTTATTCTGATGGAGAGGATGCGGGAGCGCAGGACGAGGAATACACTTTTCCAGCCAACACAGAGCCTGATGAACAACAGAACTCCTGGTTTGGGGCAGGTGACCAAGGGGATCAGCACACCGTCCATGACCCTCAGGTGTACAATGTTAAGACCTCTCCCACCGAGGATTCTGCGGCATTTAATGCCTTAATTGAAAGGGCAGCCAAGAACCACGACGTGGACCTACATGCTGACCCTGTGGAAGCGGACTTCCTCTTTGACACTTTCTCAACTGCTGAAAAGACTGTCAAGACTCTTCCTATGCTGAAGGGGGTCCTTAAGCATGCTGCGGACATTTTTAAGGAACCCACACGGTCAAGGGTAGTCAACCCTAGAATCGAGAAGAAATACAGAGCGGCACCTGGCGATCCTACCTACATCAAGGGCAAGTTGCCATTGGACTCTTTGGTAGTTTCTAATGCCCGCAAAAGGGCGAATTCGCAAACCACCGGTGAAGCTTCTCCCCCAGACAAAGAATCCAAAGTGCTTGAGGCATCGGGAAAGAGAGTAGCAGCTCAGGCAGCCAATATCTGGCGTATCTCTAACACGCAGGCACTCTTGGCTAGATACGACAGGGCACACTACGACACACTCGAGACCCTGCTGCAGCATCTACCAGACCAATATAAAGAGGTAGGAGAAATGCTTATCCAAGAAGGGAAGCTCATCTCCAACGCTTCCATCAAATGTGCACTAGATGTTGCGGACACTGCTGCTAGAGCGATCAACACCAGTGTGATGCTCAGGCGTGGCTTAGGATCTCCGGGTTTAAGCCGGAAATACAAACTACCATCCTGAACCAGCCGGTAAACCCAGACAGATTATTTGGTCCCGAGGTGGATACCACCCTCGAAAAAATAAAGAAAGATACCGAGACTGCCAAGTCCATGGGGGCGCTACAGTCCCAGCAGTTTCGGGGGAGCACTTTTCGTCGCTCAGGCAATAGAGGTGTTACCTGGGGCCAAATGTCACAGCAAACACAATTCGACAAAGGTGAGGCGCAATCCTCTTATACCAAGCAAAATAGAGGAGGATACCGCGGCAACAGCGCCCAGGGCAGAGGCAGGGGCAACAACAGCTCCCTTTCCTCCGCCGCCAACAAACAGTGACTCCCTGTCAGTGCCCCCCGACCATCCAACACCTGTCGGGGGGGAGACTCCAGCAGTTCCTGCCAGTCCGGAAATCCATCACCACAGACAGGTGGGTCAGAAAACCGTATCCAGTTCGGGTATTGTTTGGAGCTGACATCCACTCCACCCAACATACCACCAAAACACCGTCCTATGTCCACAGAGCATTTGCACTTATTGCAGCAGGAGGTTCTTGACATGCTGCAAAAGGCGCAATAGAGCTCGTGCCAGTGGAGGAAGAAGGCACAGGGCTGTATTCCCTGTACTTCTTAATCCCGAAAAAGGACGAGTCCCTCAGACCTATTCTGGATCTACGGCCCCTAAACCAGTACATTCTCTCAGAACAATTCCACATGCTAACACTGCAGCAGGTTCTTCCGTTGCTCACTCAGGGAGACTTCCTCGCAACCTTGGATCTCAAGGATGCTTACTTTCACATCCCACTCCATCCATCCCACAGGAAATACCTCAGGTTCACCATTCAACATCGGCATTATCAATTCAAGGTCCTTCCTTTCGGGGTGACCACGGCACCCAGAGTGTTCACGAAGTGTCTGGCCACAGTGGCTGCGCACTTCAGGAGACAGAACGTACATGTCTACACTTACCTGGACGACTGGCTGGTTCAAGCAAAGTCAGCCCAGCAGTGCGCTGCCGATATGTCCCACACCATTCACCTTCTTCACGGTCTGGGCTTCTCACTAAACTATCTGAAGTCGCACCTCCAGCCGGCCCATGTGCGGCAGTATCTGGGCGCGACGATAGATACTCTGGCAGCCACGGCTCAGCCGAATTCAGTGAGGATCGACAACATCCAGTCGCTAATCCAGAAGTTCAGACCGCAACACTCACTTCCAGCGAGAGTGTTCATGCAGTTGATAGGCATGATGGCCTCCTGCATCTTCATAGTCCCGCACGCACGGTTGCATATGCGTCCGCTCCAAGAATGCTTGGCAAATCAGTGGACTCAGGCTCAAGGGCAGTTGAAAGACCTAGTGTTGGTGACCGGTCGGGCATACAACTCTGCATTGGTGGACTCCACACAACCTTTGCAAGGGCCGACCGTTCCAGGAGCCTGTGCCACAGATTGTCCTGACGACGGACGCATCTCTCCAGGGATGGGGAGCTCATGTGCTCCACTACACGGTGCAGGGACTATGGTCGACGCAGCAGAAAAAGATGCACATCAACTACCTGGAACTGATGGCACTCAAGTCCTTCAAAGTACATCTGTGCAACAAAGTCGTGTTGATCCGGACGGACAACATGGCGGCCATGTACTACATCCAAAAGCAGGGAGGTACGCACTCTCCACAGTTGTCTCATTTGGCTCAGAGCATGTGGAAGTGGGCCATTCAGAGGAACATCTTCCTCATGGCGGAACACCTCCCGGGCAAGGACAATCAGATGGCGGATCTGCTCAGCAGGTACAGCCACCAGATGCACGAGTGGGAGTTACATCCATCAGTACTCCGCCCGTACTTCCAGCAATGGGGTCATCCAGAGATAGACCTGTTTGCCACAAGGGAAAACGCAAAATGCCAAAGCTTTGCCGCCAGGTTCCCGCACCCACAGTCGCTGGGCAATGCGATATGGATGAACTGGTCAGGCAGATTTGCGTATGCTTTTCCCCCAGCACCTCTCATACCGCTGGTGGCACGAAAGCTAAAGCAACACTCGATGACACTCATCCTGGTTGCTCCAACGTGGGCACGCCAACCATGGTACACCACGTTTCTAGAACTCTCCGTGGTACCGCATCAAAGGCTGCGCCTCACACCCAGGCTCTTGACGCAGAACCATGGCGACATTCAGCATCCAGATCCGCAACAGCTCAATCTGGCGATCTGGCTCCTGAGGTCTTAGAGTTTGGCTGCCTTAATTTGCCCCCTGAATGCATGGACATCACACGGGAGGCAAGAAAGCCCACCACTAGGGCCTGCTATGCGGCAAAATGGAAGCGGTTTGTCATTTACTGTACTGGACACGACATCAACCCGCTAGATGCATCCATTCCTAATATCATCTGCTATTTGTTACATCTTTACAAATGCAATCTAGCATATGCTTCCATTCGGATACACTTATCCGCCATAGCGGCTTATCTCCAGAATAGGCAGCACCTCTCTGTTTTCAGGGTGCCTGCCATTAAAGCCTTCCTGGAAGGGCTGAAGCGGGTCATCCCTCCCAGGACCCCGCCAGCTCCTGTGTGGAACCTCAACGTGGTCCTCACCAGGTTGATGGGCCCACCTTTTGATGCTCTCCATTCCTGTGAGATTCAATACTTAACATGGAAAGTGGCTTTTCTCATTGCCATTACCTCTCTACGGCGTGTTAGTGAGCTACAGGCGCTCACTGTCCAAGAGCCATTTATTCAAATTCATTCCAACAGGGTGGTGCTGCGCACTAACCCTAAATTCCTTCCTAAGGTGGTTTCGCAGTTTCATGTTAATCAGACCATCGAACTGCCCGCATTCTTTCAAAACCCTGAGACAGTAGCAGAAAGGATGCTCCACACTCTTGATGTCAAAAGAGCGTTGATGTACTACATTGATAGGACAAAAGACTATAGGAAAACACAACAGCTCTTTGTTGCCTTCTCAGCCCAGCACAAAGGCAACCTCATTTCCAAAGCAGGTATAGCCAGGTGGATCGTTAAGTGTATTCAGATTTGCTATCACAAAGCTAAGCGCACTTTAACGGTCCCTCCCAGAGCCCACTCCACCTGCAAGTTGGGGGCCTCTATGGCTTTCCTTGGTAATATCCCATTGGAAGATATTTGTAGAGCAGCCACATGGTCTACACCACATACCTTTACTAAACATTACTGTGTGGATGTGCACTCCAAGCAGCAGGCAGCTGTAGGGCAGGCTGTTCTTAAGACACTATTTCAGACTTCTGCAGCTGGCACAGGCGGCCGCCGTTAATGGAGGGACTGCTATGTATTCTATGCTATAGATATGAATTCAGCAGCCCACATGCCTCGAACTGAATATGCTACTTACCAGTATGCATCTGTTCTTGGCATGTAGGGCTGCTGACATTCATATCGCCCGCCCTCCTCCCCGGCGCCTGTAGCGGCTGCAGACTTTTCTTGCATTTACTCTTAGGCATGGCCATCGCTTACACTATTATACTCCATCTTTGCCACAATGGCTAAAAACAATCTGAGGATGGAGTCGATGCCCATGCGCACTGTAGTCCAGGGGAGGAGCCACCTATCTCGTGATACTTCGAAGACTCTTCCAGGACAACAATGTGCAATCATCCGGACCCAACACTAGGCGGCGATCTATGCTATAGATATGAATGTCAGCAGCCATACATGCCAAGAACAGATGCATACTGGTAAGTAGCATATTCATTCTTACCCTGTAGGCATCTGTTCAAAGCATGTAGTGCTGTAGATCCACATGCACCCACCCTCTTCCCCGGAAGCCTTTCGATGTTGCAGACATTTCCTTTCCTTTTTCTGCATTGTCCTCCTTTTTCCTGTATCGCTATGCTCCATTTCTATTCTCAATGTGGAAAACAATCTAACAATGAAGCTGATGTCCATTTCCAGCAATAATCAGTCACCGTAACTCATGAAGACTTCTTTAAAACAAAAAAAACAGCTGCCACACATCCAGGCCCAACACTAGACCGCAGGCGTATGCACAGCATGTCGATCTACAACACTACATGGCACGAAGCGATGCTTACAGTGTAAGTAACCTATTCTTTTTGTACTTGTTCCACCTCAAGCCCACTTACAACAGAAAAGTTATTTATTGCACATTCTAAACATGATGCTGATGCATGGGGGGCAGTGTTGAGTACTTGTCAGTACCATAGAGCCTTCGGACACACAACAGATACACCCATAATGAAACAGCTTTTAGGTTTAATAAAAATGATGCATTTTTCCAAGCAAAAAATTGATGCTGATATGTATTGAAAGCTTGTGAATCTGGACTGTCATCAGGCTGCCTCATTTTTTTTCTTTCTCTTTATTGCCTTACTTAAATTGTCTCAGATTTCCACAGACTTTCCTTCCTGCTGTAATACTGACTCCGTTCACCTGTACAAGGCTTTATACACACGGTCTTCAAGCAGCCCTGTTCTAGTCGCTAGAGGGCTCCTGGTGATAGTGCCCACATACTAGGGTGCTATATCCAGTTGGATACCATTGTCATTCTTACTGCTTGTGGGACCCTTCACCAATGTAATCTTTACTGTCATGTCACAGCTATGAAGTATAGAAAAAGGATGAAACCAATAAACTGTGAATCTCATTGTAGCTTCAAGGATACACTTAACAGACACAGATGACTTGATGCTGAATTTCCAGCCATTACGATTTTTACATTTCCACAAGATGCGGGGAAATCGGCCTTCATACAAGCACATCCCGCTTGACCAGCCTAAGACCTTAATGTAATTTGGGTTGAGGATCTCCCTCTGATCAAACTGCTTTCGCTCCTTATCACGTGTCCAATCGCTGCTCCTTTTTGATCTTGCTGTTCTCTTCCTTTAGTCTCATTACTGCCCCTGGTTCTGTCTCCACAGGAAACCTATTTGATGAAACATATGCGGAAACATAACGCCCCCGAGCAGCAAACTCCATCACAGGTTGTCCAGCAAGTGATGACGTCCCAGGGGGTGCACTACGTTTCTGCTCCTCAGTCATCCTCTGATGTCCCACAGTGCTCATTTGATCTGAACCTCAGCCCCTACAAATCAGAACAGCACAAAGACATCTGCCTGACTGTGACAACCAGCACCATCCAGGTAGAACATCTGGCGAGCTCCTAGACTGTCAGCTTTTCTCCTTCTGCGCTTCATCCCTTGTCCCCAGACTTACACCTTCCTGTCCTCTGTGAAGACTCGGTGGTGAACCTGGTTCACTGGTGACATACAGCAAATCTGCCTTCCAGTTAGTTCACACAAAGTTCAACATTTCGAGCAGATTTCATTGTGTTGGTACGCCATCTTATGCTACAATGCAAATGCCTCGTCTTGTGAGCGTGAAGGCCTAGCATGGATGATGCTGTCAGGAGCTTCCCTGGTGAAGAGGTGTAGAAGAAGCTGGAGGCATGTAGGGTTATGTCCTCAAACCTCACCGCTCCTCCCTGTCACTGCCCCAGCCCATCCTTAGTATCTCTCTCCAGTGAAGATGAATGATAAACACATGAAATTGAAGACCTGAAACAATAGCTTATGCTGGCATGTATGGTATTTAAAGAACGGGCTTCTTCAAAAACATCATAACAGACCTAGGGAGCATTATTCCGACACCAAGGATCAGCACAATGTGTATCATGATGTGGCAATGCTCTCATCCCTCCTTGCTTGGGCTACAGTTGGGTCTGTCTGCCTCTGTGTGTCTGTCTGTGCACGTGTGTCTGTCTTGAGGTCATAGCCACGCCTGAAGGTCAACTCTAGGGTTGTAACCCTTGTGGTCCGTGAACTCGCACCTAACCCTGAAGATGCACAACATAGTGTGTGAGGTGAGAAACTTCATAGGCTACAGACTGGATCTTAGAACATCAACTTTCCTCGGCCACACCGCAGCTCACTCCACAAGGTTGGCAGAGGTCAAAACCACAAGTATGAGTGCCATTATGCTGAATAGTACTGGTCTATTTGCCCTCAACACTGGGAAAATGGCGCTTGGAATAGCAGGCATTAGTCCAGTTTCCTTCCAGAGAATGACTGATTGAAGCTTGGTAGACTTGGGTTCTATGGGGGTTATTGTTTTTGTTAAACAAGAGAATTGTACACTTTACAATAAAGACTTAAACAGCTTGGCCAACAGAGGACTACTCAAACTTCAGATTTGTGGCCAACATTCTACCGGACAGACAACACTTATGAACCTGGAGTAGAACATTGAGGAGACTTTTGGGGTGCACTGCAAGAACATGTTTGTGTTTCAGGTTTTTCCTTTAATAATACCTTGGCCAGCTCACTTGTCTCCTCGCTTTGTTTCATCCTCCTACATCATAACCGAGTTCCTCGGAACTGGGATATGACTGTCTTCTTGCCAGAGAGGGTAAGAGGTCGATAGTGCCACAGCATAAAATGAAACCTTGGGAGACTCAAGACAATAGGTTCTCTTCCCTGATTAATACATAGCTTTCTTTGTTTTTTGTCTCTGTTGATGAAATAGTTTTGCACTGTATTTGCTTTGCTTCAATTTCTTTTTGTAACTTTTTATAGGAATATCTTTATTCTGCCGATCAGATTCACATGTTTGTTTCCTGGGCCCTGTTCTTCTGCCAGGTTGCTAACATTAAAGAATGCTGGTCATGCGTCTCAGCTTTTTGGAACCTGTGAAACACGTGTTTCCTTTATTCTGTGTTCTACCATACTTGCAAGAACATCCATGGATTTGCCTCTCTTGGCCCACTCAGGATCTATAAAGATCATACCTTCACCCTCTTTGAAGTACCAATACAGTGTCTTATTGGCTTGGATAGGTTCTTGCTATTCCCTCACTCCCTTTAAAGTTTTGTTAAACTGAGAGAATTCCTGCAGATTCTCATAAAACATCTCTGAGGGATATTTGCACAGGAATATGGAAGTCTGCACAACTTGGGTTTCTAGGAGCCTGCCACTGTGTTGGAAAGCGTTTACTTCATGCACTGGTGGCTTATGTGCCAGTCCCAGCAGTAATGTTTGCTCTGTTGAGTTCCTTGTAGTCCTATTCCCTTCCCTCTCTGACCCCATTGGGTCTCTGGCCACCAGAAGGATTACGGATCATTGTTATCGCTAGTATCTTGGTCTCCTAGCTTTAGCACCAGTTAAAGGAGGGCTTGGTGGGTATTAGTCCTAATGCATTTCTATTAGAGTAGAGAGCTATAATGAGCATATCTCGTGCATGCAGAATCTCATCACTGCCATCTTTTACTCAGTCTACACCTTTATGGCAGCCCACTCTTAATGCTTCTAACAAGACAAAGATTGGATGGTGATACTAACAAAATGTAGGACTGCCTCTCTTTTGTGCCCCATCCTGCTTCTTTCTCGACCTCGTCAATTATATTAAGCTTTTTCACGCCGAGGTAGACGATGGTGACATACTTTTGATAGCCTGTGGTGCAGATGTTGCAGGCTCCCATTCTGCGGATCAGGATCTCACCACTTACTGAAGGCTATCAAAGCATGTCAACTGCTATTCAAAACTTAGGAAAATAGGTCCAGGGTCTCCATTAAACAAATTATCTGCAGGAGTTGCCATCATCCTGTGCTATCCTTTGTGGTAGTGTTGCCCTCAGTGGATTCAAATGTTTTTACTATTTCCCATTCTTCCTGGTACCACACTTACATTTGTTTGCATGATGTTTATTCCGCCAAGCTCTGCTTCCATCGTTCCTGCAAACTTGACAAGCTCTGTGCACACAGTCCTATGTATGCTGACATTTGCCTAACAGCATGTGAACGCTGATGCGTGTCCTGGGGTTTCACGCACCTTCAGAGCACCTTGTTGAGCGTGGCTGAGACCTTCAGACCCCAATGCATGGAGTTAGACAGGGAAAGATTGACATTCCATTTGATGGCCAGGTTTATTTTTCAATCACAAAATTTGAGAAATGCTAATGTACTATAAAGTGGATGGTGGCAATGAAACCCTATAGAAATTGTCAGACTAACAGCTCACTGAAATATCTCAGGGATTCTGAACCTCTACGCTGTCTTTAGAGCCTCACTAGCTTTTGTGCCACTAATTTCCTTACCTGGCAGAATTAACACATCAGTGAGAATAAAGTAAATGTTGAAAATGTTCACCGTACCAATCTGACAGTCCCATGCTGGTTGCGGTGGGTAGGGTAGATGGCTATTTGAAAAGGCTTCTGGGCCCTGTGTTGGGCAAGGGAGTTACAGTATGTTCTCCAGGAGCTTGCATCAACCCTTTCTCTCTTGCGTCCCTTCTACCCTCCAGGGGAGATTACCAGAGGTTTCTCTACCCTACCCTCTTAAGTTTAAGTTGGTTGCTTGGTTCTAGAAGAGCTAATCTAAGAAAATGTGAGATTCATTGTGCAATCCCTTGTGGTCTACAGACTACTGCATCCCAGTATAGAAGCATGAGTCTCTGCGTTTGCTTTCCCCTCCACACGTCTTCCTTAAACGTGATGTTTAATGGAATCTTTAAGAGTTTATCTGATCCGGTATAGTTACTTTCATACTTTCCTTTGCACACTGGGTCGGTTCACAACTATCCAACTATGACAGCACTTTTTAATTTCCTCCCTGAAAGGCTATATGTGCTCATGCTTTTGATGAAAGTGCTGCATCCCTCTGGATAGAGATGCTCAAGTTGGCAATGTGGAGTACTATTTTTTTTTATGAGCACTATATATTAGATGCCAGATATAGAGCCGATTTTGTTCAGATCATGCTAAAATATATTGCTGACTGTCATTTTATTTTTAATTTCTGATATAGCTATTCTTTCAGGGAGGTTTATATGCTTGATATAGTCCTCAGCTTAGAGGAAGGTCAGATGAAGCATGGGCATACGTACAGGACGCTTTTTTGTGTACAACGCCCACCCATCCTTTACCTGTAGACCAACCAGCTGGATATATATATATACTTGTCTGTTTGTGCCTGCCTGCGATACTTAATCTTTCGTAATATTGGCAAAGAAAAGAATGCTATGCAGAGTGAGTATTGGTACTGACAATGCTCAGGAAGAGTTAAGAATGCACCTATGGCAATCAGTAAATTTCGTTTTATGCTGTACACAAAATACTCTGCACCCAGCTCTAGAAGAACAATAGGGGAAAGAGAATTTAAGGATTAGGAGTAAGAGTGTTACTTAGGAGTATCCTGCACATGTCTCTAGGTCAGAAATGCATGTGGAACTAAGCTTTGCTGTGGCATCAGTTTCTCTTGGATGGCACAAGACAGGTCCTGCACATTTCTGGTCATGTATTTTTGTTGGACTCTCTGAATTGAGGATTGCAATTGGCATTTTACACCTGAAACTACAAAGATGACTGATTAAATACCCAGGGATCAGAGGGTCAACGTGTTGTCATAACTGCCGGACAAAATGGGTGTCCTGTTTTCAAATGTAAAATGAATTGTTTGTCTACACAGCCTTGAAAATGGGTGTGACACCCTCCCCTCCACCCCATGTATCAGACTTCTCATGATTATATATAAATATATATGTATATGAAATAGCCTTTTTCTGGTATAATTGTACCAACCTCCCAAAGCTGGTGAGGGTTTTTGTTTGTTTTATTATTCATTCATTTCCCCCACCCTAAACGTTTTTCCCTCATTTGTTCAGTTTTTTCCCTACTTTCACACGGTTATTTGAAATATATATATTATACATATGTATATGGTTTTTTTTTTAAATCATGGAGAGGAAAATAACAAAGTTACGAAATAGTACAAAACTTTGGCATTGAAACATAAATGAAAAAAAGTATATGGATTTGTGGACAAAACCTCCCAGAGCCCACATCCGTTTTTAGAATATTGTATGGAAATAAATCTTTGAATGATAACGTGTACGGGGAATGTGCATGTAGTTTATTCTTGAGGTTTTGTTGATATTTTTGTATGTCTGCCAGTTTATTTCAGCTACCATACTGAGATCTGGTGAAACATATCAAAATGTAAGATGTTTTCAACTCCATGTGTATTGTTACTACATAATTAGAATTCAGATTGGAAGTACATTTTTATAGCCCTTCGTAGTATTAAACTCTTATCTTCCCAGCCAAAGTACTGGGCCCGGGAACAATCTTGCAATACAGCCCTAAAGTTTTTTTTTTTTGTTTTTTTTTTAATAAAGTCAATGCCTTGCAAAGGGCACATCTTTTCCATCTCTTTTTTGTGCGTATAAATAACTTATTAAAATAACACGGTCTATGAATATCACTTTATTTGCTAACAGAGAAAAAAGGAACCGAACGTAACTGGATAGAAGCTGATGCACCTAAGCATTTATAATCTGCACAACTTCTTTATTGCAGCAAAGAACTTCTAAGACTCCGAATCCAGGACAGGGACTGAAGACTCATTCCATTGGTAGCTCAATTCGGCCAGTGTCAATCAGATGTGAAAAACTCTTGTTTCCCTGGGAGGCATGCAGGTTGTTTATAAATTGAATAATGATTGAGAAAGGGAACCAATTAATCAGGATTTAAGCTGCACAGATAATTGTGACTTGCTGAGATACCTATTTTGCAAACAACCTGAATTGGTGAGGTTTACGACTTTCTTATAAAGCGGTATGCAACTGTCATTCAAATTATGGCTATGGCAATCTCTTTTGCCAAAGTCCAATTCTTTCGCTACTCCGTTTTAAATTTCCTAGGATGATGCTTCCTTCATAAAACAGAGTATTATGTTGACAATGCAGTGGTAGTTTCATTCGTGTAATGGGAAAAACCTGCTACATTTGGTACAGATGTACCATTAAGTTTGGTAATTGTTCACAATATCTGTACCAGTTGACTACTTCGTAGACAAATATGCCACTCAATGCTTTTTTAAATTGAAAGTTTTGCCTCCGTCAAATGTTCATGCATTTTTTTTTATCCTGACTTATTGCTTTGAATTTGTATTGGTTTGAAATGGGTGTTCTTGTTGTCAATGACAGACTCAAGAATAGTATTGTACTCTCTGGTAATTGATACACTGTTCAAATCAAAAACTGTGTTCAAAATTGTTACTTTTATCGACTGTCCCATATTGTCCTCTGTATAGAATGATGCTTGTGCCGTAGTAATCATTTATTTTAAGTAGGAAGCTGGCTCTGTGTATAGTATACCAAAGTAAGGTATAGTGTGCACAGAGTCCAGTGGATCCCCAAAGGCTTAGAGGGGTACAAGTAGATACTTTACTCTCCATTTGTGGTAGTGTGGGCGAGCAGGAAGTCTTTATCAAAGGGTAGTGTTAAGCATTTTGTACTCACTCATGCAAAAAATTATGCCACACACTCAAAGATTGAACTCAGATCAATTTGTAGTAAAAAATATTTCTTTAGTTGTATTTTATTTTTAGAACCAAGCAGGACTTGGTACAGGCAAATAGAATTGCACTTTTCAAGACAGATTAACAAGCAAGCTGGATGAGAATGACTTTTGTTACAGGTCTGTGCCAAGATTAAAATACAGTTGATATTGCGTTTGGATTACATTTGATTACGTTTTACAGTACTTTTTAGATTACTTGTTCTACGTTCTACTTAGTGTGATGTGCCTAGGTATCGCACACTGGGACATTTAAATGTAAATTGATACTTGTATAGCGCACTACTCACCCGCAAGGGTCTCAAGGCGCTTGTACGAATACCGCTGTGGAACCCATCCTGGCTTTCCCTGTGAGGTGTCCACTCCTGGGCACCTCCAAGGTGAAGCCAGGCATCATTAGCGTTGTGGGGGCCGTTGTGGAGATTAAGCAAGCTATTGCCCAGAGTTGCAGAGTGGGACCCATGATTAGAATAGGCACCGAGGCGAGAATGATCAGGTCCGTGGAATTTTGAGCCCAATATCCGCCGAGGCGGGAATTGAACCCTGGTCCCAGACCAGACCTCTGCATCAGTGTCTGCCGCTCTAACCATTGAGCCACACTTCTCACATTTCCAAGATAAAATGTAAGTAAAACAGTTTTCATAAAGCCACATTTTCTTATGTTTCCATACAAACACCCTCAACAAGTTTTTCTGAGGGAAAACGGTCAATGCAGTCCTATGGAGAAAAATTAGGTGATCGGTTTGCAGGTAAGTAAACAGTCTTGAGAGTTGAGTCTCTGGGGTTAGAACAAGAGTTCCCCCAGGGCCAAGGATGCACTCAAAAAGTACCCTCAGTGGCACTAGGGCTGGCGGGTGTAGAGTGGTAGCTAGAATGTTAGCCTATGGGGGCCCAGGGGGCAGGCGGTTGGTGGCTGTTCACGCGCCGGCGACAAGGTTGAGGGAGCAAAGCCGCTATGGTTAAATTCGGGACAAAAGGGGGGGATCCATGTTAGCACACAAAGTGAACCCACAGCAGCACAGGGGCCGCCGAGTGCAGGGTGGTGGTTTGGTATTGCGTTCCCTGTAGGTTTCAATGGGAGTTGTCGGTTTTGGATTTTGGCTGCAGGCTCGGGCCAGGAAGTCTTCCAGGAGGATTCAACAGCTGGGCAGGTAAGTTGGAGGGCTCAGGGACGTAGGTGCACCTCAGGTCCTCTTCTCTAGGGCTCTGGGTGGCTGTATGCAGGGGTGCCTTTTGAGGTCGATTTAACCTTACCATGCCACTCGCAATTGGGGGAGGGGGGTCGGGGTCCTCTGTGCAGAGGCTGCAGGTGACATCAGGGAGTCTTGAAGGGGTCATCCCACAGTGGGCTCAGACTCTGGAGTGCTGGGGGACTTTGCTAGTACCATGGGCCACTCGGACTCAGGTCATAGGTGATGGGTGCAGTGGTGGTTCCAGGCATCTGGTTTCTTTGTCATCAGCGGGTTCGGAGTCGTGCTTCAGAGATTCTTTTGAACAGAGCTGCTGTTCACAGGAGAGCCGGTCTTTGTTGAAAGCAGTCGGACCTTCCAGGGGTTATCAAGGTCGCTGGCTGCAGGACAAGGCAACATTTGGTGCAGGATCTCTGGAAACTGCAGACGGTCCTGTAGGGCTGGGGCCAAGTCAGTTCTTCTCTGCAGTCTCCTCTGCTGTGCATCTTCTTTTGTCGTTCTTCATAGGTTGCAGGAATCTGCCTTCAGGGTTCAAGGCTGCACCCTAAATACTATATTTAGGGGGCATTTTATGGGTCTTGAGGTATTAGCCAATGGGCTACTAACCGTAGGGTGACTACGCCTCCTGATTGGAGAGTGCCTGCCATCTGTAAGAAAGCGGGCATTGAAGAGTGGGCTTCACCTCGCCTCTCCCATCTAAGGGGTGGGGTTGGCAGAGGTGGGCACACCTTTTGGGCTGCTCTTATTTTTCTTGCCTATCCTGCTGCTGAAAGGGGGGTGAGACAGGAAGGGGGTCCTGCTCCTGATAACAGGAAAGGCTAAGGGTCACATTACAAAGGTGGTGAGGCCTTTGAAGCTCCCCTGCCACAGATGGCTCTTCCCGACCTGGAGGAGGTGTGACCACCTCCGCTCAGGAAAGGCTTGGTTTCTGGGTCCAGGTAGCGAATGCTCCCACCTCAGGGGTCCAGAAACCTGCCTTGTGGTGGCAGGCTGGTGTTTACCAGTCAGGGAAACCACCAGAGGCTGGTCGTTTTTCAGAGGACATCTCTAAGGTACCCTCTGAGTGCATGGTATAATAAACCCCACACTGGCATCAGTGTGGGTTTAATGTACTGAGAAGTTTGCTACCAAACTAACAAGAATTCAGTAAAGCCATTATGGTGCTGTGGAGTTTGTAATGACAACCTCCAAGACCATATACTCTTTATGGCATTACTGCACTTACACTGCCTAAGAATGGACTTGGATACTGTAGGGTTACAGTGCTCAATCAACGGTATCTTGACCAGTGGTATAGTGCACCCAGCTAGAGGGATGTACCTGTACCTTAGGCAGTAGGGTGAAAGCATGGCTCACAGGTATGTGTGCCATGTCGACTCTTCAACTTTTCTCTGCACCAAAATACGCAGCCTGCAATGGCAGCATGTGTTAAGGGACAGGACCTCTGAGGGTGGCACAATATGTGCTGCAGTCCTTAGAGGCTTACCCTGGTCACAGTGCCCTTTGTACCCATGGTACCTTTTACAAGGGGCCATGAGAGGTGCAAATTGGGGGTACAAAGGTACCGTTTTGGGAAAGAATACAGTCCCTGGGAACCTGATTGGCAGAGACCCAGGACACATCAACTCAAAGTGCATCAGAAATCTTGCAAAAAGTGTAGGGGGTTTTACTTCAACAGAAACCCACTGTTCGAGGCATGTGAGCTGTAGATCCCATGCTTTGCATACTCCTGCTATCTAGTGTTGGGTCTAGATGTTTGTAAGTTGTTTTTCTTCAAAGAAGTCTTTCCAATCACCAGTTAAGGTAACTCCTCCTTTCGGTGATGGTGCGTATGGGCATCGACTACATTGTTAGATTGTTTTTTTCCTCCATCGGGTTCAGACGTTTATTGCTGCACTCTGTTTCGGAATCGGTCCTTGGGTTCCCCTCGGTGCGCAATCCACTCTACCCTCAACAGTATTGTTTTCGAACGGGTTTCCTTTTCTCTGCGGTTCGAAAAGACCATTAAGAAATCTCCATTTCGATTAAAATTTCGCAGGCGGTCTTTCGGCATATCTGCTTCGGTCCGGCTCCTTGTCGATGGAACAGACTCTGTTTAAATTCTGCCCCCTTTGCCATGCGAAATATCGGTGTACCAACTTGCATCAGGTGTGTAACTTGTGCTTGTCCCCAGAGCATAAAGAACAAGACTGCGACGTGTGCCGATCCTTCAGATCAAAGAAAACTCTGTGATCGCCTGGCTCGACATTGAGAGATGCTGGTAGGCACCAAGAAGAGGTTTTTAGCGCTCTGCCTTTTAGCTCAGCACCAAAACACTCTGACAAGCCTTCTGGCTCGGTACCGAGTCGGCCAAAATCCACTTCCGAGCCGAAACATTCGGGCTGTAAACACAAAATGGGCTCAGAGCAGAAATCTTCAACACCGAAACCAAAGAAACATTCCTCGGAGCTGAAATCTTCAGTGCCGAAAGGACATTCCAGCTCGGCACCAAAAGCTTTGGTACTGAAGAGCTGCCCTACCACAAACTGATCCAAACATGGAAGTTGTACCACCTAAGTCAGATCTGAAACAGAAAAAACTCTATATTAATCCTGACCCAGGGCATATTCACGCTAAAACGCCATCCAAACACAAGCTTCCTGATGACGACAGCTCTTTTAAGATTCCGTTGAAGAGGAAATTTGTGGGTACTAGTCCTTTCCACACACTACCATCGCCTCCTCCCTCTCCACCACAGCTTGATCCTTTGCACATTACACCTCATCAGTCTCCTCTACCTCACTCTGATGCAGGTGATACTGAGGATGATGAAACACAGTTACCAATAGATTATTGGACGGATTATATAATTGATCCTCCACAGGATACAGACCCAGGTCTTTACCCTGCCAGACCATCTCCACCCGATGAGTCTGCCATGTCAGGAGCTCATTACTAGAGCTGCCCAGTACCATGGGGTGGAGCTCCATAAATAGTCCTTAGAGGAGGATTTTCTCTTTGAAACTCTTGGAACACAAGTGCCTATGCTAAAGGGTATGCTGGGGCACACAACCAACATATTTAAAGATCCTCTACATGCTTGAATCCTCCCTCCTAGAGTAGATAAATACAAACCGTCCCCAACACACCCTATTTTCATTAAGGGTCAGTTACCAGTTGACTCCGTAGTAGTATCTAATGCTCGAAAGCGAGCTAATTCTCAAGCGTCTGGAGATGCTCCTCCCCCAGATAACGTCTCAAAACTGATTGGTGCTTCTGGTAAATGCGTAGCTGCGCAAGCAGCTAATCATTGACATATTGCTAACACCCAAGGTTTCCTAGCAAGATATGATAGGGCCCACTGGGATGAAATAGAGCAATTAGTACAGTTTCTCCCAGATGAGCATAAGGCCAAAGTTCAGGATTTAGTTCAAGAAGGTAAACTAATTGACAGACTTCCAGTCCAGCAATCCATTCTCAACACCTTTTGGCAAACATCTTTTTGGCCCTGAAGTTGATCAAGCGCTCAAAAAATTGAAAGAAAAAAAAGATGTTGCAAAATTCATGGGAGCACTTTCACCTCCCTTGAATAGAGGTTCCTTTCAGTGCTCCTTTTACAGGGGAGGGTCCAAGTCCACAGGGACAGACCAAAATACTTCCGCTTACAAAAATAATTCACAATCTTTTACAAGAGGAGGCTATAGAGGAAATAGTTCCATGGGCAGAGGTAAAAACTCCACACTCCGCAAATCCCCTTCCCCAAATAAGCAGTGACTTCCCCCACACTTCCCGCTGACTTCCACACCTGTCGGATGAAGACTTTAACACTTTCTCTCCATTTGGGTATCAATAACAATCGACAAATGGGTGGTTGGAATTATCCAACATGGTTATTGCATGTAGCTCACCAACAACCCTCCAAACATTCCACCTTGATATCACAAATTGTCACCAGACTACCAGCACTTGCTTCAACAAGAAGTGCAATCTCTAGTACTCAAAGGGCCTATAGAACCAGTCCCACTTCAGTACCAAGGGTTTATTCCCTTTCTTTCAAATTCCCAAAAAGGACGGCTTATTAAGGCCTATTCTAGATCTCAGAGTTAAACAAATACATACTGTCGGAGCACTTTCACATGGTGACTCTTCAACATGTACTTCCCCTTTTACAGCAAGGCGACTTTGTCTACTCTAGATCTGAAAGATGCCTACATCCACATTCCAATCCATCCAGCTCATCGCAAATACCTTTGATTTGTGATAGCAGGCAAACATTACCAGTTAAAGGTACTTCTATTTGGCATCACCACGCCCCCAGAATATTCACCAAATGTCTTGCAGTAGTATCCGCTCATCTCAGGAGACAATGTATCCATGTCTTCCCTTACCAAGACAACTGGCTTATCAAAGCTGGCACTTTCCAGAAATGTATACTGCACGCTCAGGCAACAGTACACATACTTAATCAGTTGGGTATCTGAAAGAAATAGTTATAGATTCTTTACCTTAGAATTACCTCCAGGCGTCAGACTGGATAGGGAAAGTTTTTTTTGTCAGCAGTACCTCTGCGCGTTGGAATGTGGCATCGGTCGGTTCCGCGTCTGTCATTGGTATCGTGGTTGCCAGGATGACGTTGTGGTAGCTACTTAGACGCCGCCCTCGCGCACTGCCGTCAGTTCTTTCTTTTTCTGCGCCAGCCAGCGCAGATCCGAAGAGTGGCACCTCCAGTCACTTTTTGACTGAACTTTTTGAGTGACTTTTGTTGATGTCTTTTTGAGTCCTACGATGCCTGGTGCATGTAGGGATGCCCAGCTTCGAGGCTTGAGGGTCCATTTCTCGACTGTCGGTTACGGATCCGCACCGCATGTGCCTATTTTGCCTGGAGTGCGCCCACAACCCCAAGTCGTGCTCCGACTGCTGGTCCATGGCTCTGAATGCTTTACGGGAGCTTTCCCGAAAGCTGCTTGAGCACCGGCAGAGCCATCATCACTTATTTTCTAAGTGCTCGCACTCTGGGTCAGGTAAGTCGAAGCACTAGAAGAATTCAAAGAAACATCGTTGCTGTTCTACTTCTCCCTGTCGGTCGGTTGACACGACGGATGCGGCCGGTGCCCCTCCCACTGCACCGCGTGCGGAGCCTGTAGAGCTTACTGAGTTTCCCTCCCTTCCCGGGACCCGGAGCGACTCCCGCCGAGCTTCGTAAATTTTACGAGGTGATGCACGCCATCTTTGGGCAGCCCTAACTGGCCGGCATGCCTTCAGGCCCCGCAGACTCGGTTGGGGGGGGCCTAGGCCTTCTCCACAGGCGGTTGACCTCACTACGACTCCACTGGCGCTGCTTCCTCCGGCATTGCTACCGCATTCGACACCGGTTGTGCCCCCGGCCGGCATTGACCCCGTCCTCCATCCTGATGTGGACCCGGAGCCAGACCAGTGTCGCCCGGATCCGGTGCTGAGGGTGGTTTTTGTGCCCCATTTCACTTCTGGGGTCCCTTTTAGGCCAGATTGGCACCCAGAGGAGGACTGGGAGGGATCAGGTGACCCTCTGACTGACCAGTTGGAATGTGATCAGGACTGGAGGGAGGACCTGGGGATGCCAGTGATCTGGACACCTCCCCTGACCTTGGCATGTGGTCTCCTCCTACCGTGGCTACGGAGAAGGGAGCGTCGTATGCAGTGGTGTTGCTTAGGGCGGCCGAGTCTCTCAACCTCGAGCTCCCTACAGTGGCGGTCAGGACTGACCTCCTAACAGAGGTGCTTCAACCGCAAGCGAGCTCTTAGGAGCCCCTGCTGCCATTTAATGAAGCCCTCACTGAAGTCCTTTTGGGCACCTGGTACAGGCCGAACACAGAGTCTCCCGTGGATAGGATGATTGCCCGACACCACTCCCCGGCTCCGGGCGACCCCACCCCTGAGAACTTGGTGGTCCAAGCTTCGACCTCCAAGAGCGCATTCCCTACCGTTCCACCGGAGAGGGAATCCAAGAAGCTGGATCATCTTGGGAAGAAGATTTTCTCTTCCTCCAGCTTGGGACTGTCTTCGGTAAACATCTCATGTCTATTGGGCCATCATTCCCACTCTGTGTGGGACATGGTTACACAAGTGGTGCCTCAGTGTCTGGAGGATCCCCGGACAGTGCTCTCCCAGGCTGTTGCTTCCAGGAGGTATGCAGTGAAGTTTACAAATCTGTTGTGGGCTGGATACTGCCGACTCTCTAGGCAGGACGATTGCCACGTCGGTAGCCCATCGACACTACGCCTGGATGAGATCGACTGGCCTTTCTGAGGATGTCCAGAATACCCTTGTGGACATGCCCTTTGATGGGCGTTGCCCTTTTGGTGACCAAGTGGACAACGCTCTAGAGCGTTGCAAGGACTCACTGGCTATGGCCAAGTCCTTGGGCCTCTCCAGCCTCCCTGCGCAGTCAGCTTTGCCCCTTTCGTGGCTACGGAAGTGGTGCCCCACTCCTTTCTGCCCAGAGCCCCAGGTCGACGCAAGTTCCCCAACCTTCGCGCTGCCCGGGATGTGGGAACCACCGCCGTGGTTCAGGGGGCAAGCGTGCAGGTCAGTCCACCAACCCCCCCTTCTGCAGCAGCCTCCAAGGACTCTTAGTCCTACATTTCAGGCCCATCGAACGCCAGTGGGCGGTAGGATCTGCCATCACCTCCCCTAGTGGCGCACCATCACGTCGGACAGGTGGGTTTTGCAGATAGTCTGAAGGGCTACTCCCTCCCCTTCGAGGCTATCCCTCCAGCCATGCCACCCAGTACCACCGTATGTCGAAGGATCAACTGGGCCTTCTCCAACAGCAGTCAAGGCTCTTGGCCGAGGGAGCCATCAAGCACGTTCCTGTCCCAGAAGTAGGTTGTGCTTGTTACTCCCACTACTTTCTGGTGCCCAAAGACGACAAGGGCCTGCCTCCTATTTTGGATCTCAGGAACGTCAACTGCTTCCTCCGAAAGAAGTTCAAGATGTTGATGCTCGCTCAGGTCTTGTCTGCCCTTGACCCTGGAGACTGATTGGTAGTGTTGGACTTGCAGGACGCTTATTTTCTCGTGCCTTTCCTGCCGGTCCATCGGCGTTACCTGCAGTTCACGGTAGGCCACGAGCACTTTCAGTTTACTGTGCTACCCTTCGGCCTTACCAGTGCCCCTCGGGTGTTCACAAAAGTGATGGCGGTGGTCACAGCTCAGCTGCGCATATCATGGGTTCCAGTCTTCCCATATCTCGACGACTGGCTGTTGAAGGCAGGCTTGCCCTAGACTGGCACATTGATGGATAACCTCAGCGAATGCAGGAGGTCAGCCGTAGTCTGGAGGTGGAAGATGACAGTCACACCTGATCTCCTCTCAGAAGCTCCTCTTCATCAGAGCGGTTCTGGACAAGACACGGTTTCGGGTTTATCTTCCCGAACAGCGAGTCCAGGATATTCGGGCTATGATTCCGATCTTTCAGCCTCTATCTCTGTTTTCGGTCTGGAGGACCCTAAGGCTGCTGGGCCTCATGACCTCCTGCATCCTGCTGGACGATCATGCCAGGTGGCATATGCGCACTCTGCAGTGGGACCTGAAGTGCCAGTGGGCGCAGGTTCAGGGGAATCTGTCCGATTGCGTCCAGATCTCAAGAGGGCACTGCACGTCAACTGCAGTGGTGGCTCACGAACCAGGATTGGGTCAACGGCAGATCCCTCTCCCTTCCCCAACCAGAACACACAGTCGTGACGGACGCATCCCTTCTGGGATGGGGGCCCACATGGGAGAGGCGGAAATCAGAACCTGTGGTCTCTGGCAGAGTCCGGACTCCACATCAACCTTCTGGAGCTCCAGGAGATCCATCTTGCACTCAAGGCATTCCGTCTCTCTGTCCGGGGAAGAGTAGTGTAGGTGTTCATTGGCAGCACCACCGCCATGTGGTACTCCAAAAAACAAGGCAGGTGGTGTCCTGGACCCTATGTCCAGAGGCTCTCCGTCTCTGGAACATCAGGGCATATCCTTGGTGGTTCAACACCTGGCAGGTTCCCTGAACGCTAGGGCGGACGAACTCAGCTGCAGGTGCATGATGGTTCACAAATGGGGTCTTCACTCTGAGGTGGTGCAAGGTCTTGCAACAGTGGGAAGAGCCTTGGTTGGATCTATTTGCCACCATAGAGAACACGCAATTTCAGCAATTCTGCGCGAATTTCCAAGGCGGCACTCGCTAGGTGACGCTTTTCGTCACAAGTGGAGTTGCGGTCTGTTGTACGCCTTTCCGCCTATACCACTTCTGCCCAGAGTGCTGAAGAAGATCAAGCGCGACCGTGCCCAAGTCATTCTGGTGGCTCCAGATTGGGCACGAAGAGTCTGGTATCCCGAGCTGCTCAACATGGCCATCGGTCCTCCGATCCGACAGCCTCTTCGGGAGGATCTTCTGCCGCAGCAGCAGGGGACGTCATTTGACTTGTCTACTGAAGTTCAATCAATCATTTGTAGAGCGCACTAGTCTTCTGTGAGGGTCTCAAGGTGCTGAGCGGAGGGGGGGGGGGTGCAGCTACTTCTCGAACAGCCAGGTCTTGAGAAGTCTCCTGAAGGTCAGCAGGTCCTGGGTTTGTCGCGTCTGTGTGGGGAGGGTGTTCCATGTCTTAGCGGCGAAGTGGAAGAAGGACCTGCAGACCCCTGTGGTGGTCCTGTGGATACGTTTGTTGAGGTATGCTGGTCCGGTGTTGTGTAGTGCTTTGTGGGCATGGGTGAGGAGCTTGAAGGTGATCCTCTTGTTGACTGGGAGCCAGTGCAGGTCTTTCAGGTGGGCAGTGATGTGGGTGTGGTGGGGTATGTCGAGGATGAGGTGTTCTGTATGTGTTAGTCTTTTCTGGAGTTTGGCAGTGGTTCCTGCATAGAGGTCATTGCCATAGTCCAGCCTGCTGCTGACTAAGGCCTGTGTGACCGTCCTTCTGGTTCTAGTGGGGATCCATCTGTAGATCTTGCAGAGCATGTTGAAACAGGATGAGGAGACGGCGTTGACTTGATGGGTTATTGAGAGCGATAAGTCCAGGATGAACCCCAGGTTACATGCGTGGTCGGTGTGAGTGGGTGCGGCTCCCAGAGCGACTGGCCACCTGGAGTCGTCCCAGGCGGAGAGAGTGGTTCCGAGGATGAGAACCTCTGTCGTGTCCGAGTTAAGTTTCAGGCGGCTGGTCTGAATCCAGCTGGCGAATGCCTTCATTCCTTCGTGGTTGTTGGTTTTGGCAGTGGCAGGGTTTTTGCTGAGTGAGAGGATCAGTTTAATGTCATCGGCGTAGGAGACTATGTTGAGGTTGTGCGAGCGGACGATGTTGGCGAGCAGTGCCATGTAGATGTTGAAAAGGGTGGGACTGAGGGATGATCCTTGGGGTACGCCGCAGATAATTCTTGGTGGTTTCAGAGTGGAATGGGGGGAGGTGGACCCTCTGGGTTCTGTTGGTGAGGAAGGAGGTGGTCCAGTCCAGGGTTTTGTTGCATATTCCTGCATCGTGTAGGCAAACTGTGTGGAATGCGGTCGAGAGGTCCAGGAGGATGAGGGCCACGGTTTTGCATTGTCTAGTAGGGTTCTGATGTCGCCTGTTGCAGCGATTAGGGCAGTTTTGGTGCTGTGGTTGCTGCTGAATCCAGATTGGGGTGGGTCCAGGATGATCTCCTTGAGGAAGTGGGTCATTTGTCTGTTGACTATCTTTTCGTCGTGAATGTAAGAAGGGAGATGGCAGGAAGTTCTTGAGGTCCTTTGGGTCCGCTTTGGGTTTCTTGAGTAGGGCGTTTATCTCAGCGTGCTTCCAGCTTTCCAGGAAGGTGGCGGTCTCGAAGGAGCTGTTGATGATTTTCCGGAGATGTGGTGCGGTGATGCAGTTTGCTTTGTTGAAGATGTGGTGAGGGCAGGGGTCAGATGGTGAGCCGGAGTGGATGGTGGTAATGGTCTTGATGGTGTCGTCATCGTTGATATGGGTACAGGAGAGCTGGTGGTTGGTGAGACTGGGGGGGTGGTGAGTCTGCAGTGTCGGTGTCTGTGGGGAGGGTCTGGGTGTTGAATCTGTTGTGGATGTCCACGATCTTGCGGCGGAAGAAGGTGGCTAGGGAGTCGCGTAGGTCTTGCGACGGCGGGATGTCATTGGCGCTGGATTTGGGGTTGGAGAGTTCCTTTACGATGTTGAAGAGCTCTTTGCTGTTTTGTGCGTTGTTGTCGATGCGTTACTTAATGGAGGTCATTTTGGTGTCTCGCATGAGTTGGTGGTGCTTGCGGCTGGTGTTCTTTAGGGCTTTGTGGTTGTCCGGTGCTTTTTGTGGAACCACTTTCTCCCGAGTCTACGGCAAGTCTGCTTAGATTCCTGGAGGTCGGTGGTGAACCAGCTGGCCATTCTGTCGGTGCTTTTGAAATGTAATCTTGGCAGCCAGGCGTCCCTCCACTAAGACTGTATACGCCTGCCGGTGGAACAAATTTGTGGCATGATGCACAGCAATGGCTGTGGATCCCCTTTCTGCCCGTCTTTGAGGTTCTCTTGTTCCTCCTCTCTTTGGCCCAGCATGGCTCTGCTTTGGGCACTAACAAGGGCTATCTTTCTGCCATTTCTGCCTTTCTTCGGCTTCCTGCTCAGCCTTCTCTCCAAGTCCCCGGTTTTAAATTGTTTCTTAAAAGGCATACCTCATCTCTTTCCTCCTATTCCCTGCATTGTGCCTCAGTGGAACTTGAATCTGGTCTTGACCTATTTAATGTGCGCTCCCTTTGAGCCGTTTCACAACTGTCCTTTGAGGCTTTCAACTCTTAAGACTGCATTCATGGTAGCCTTCACATCTGCCAAAAGAGTAAGTGAGCTCCAGGCTCTTTCATCTAAGCCTCCTTTTCTGTCTGTACATCCGGACAAGGTTGTCCTCAGGACTCGTCCATCCGTCCTTCCCAAGGTTGTCCCTTACTTTCACATTGAGCAAACCATCACTGTGCCCACCTTCTTTCCACATCCTTTGAAAGAGGAAGAGAAGCTCCACCGTCTGGACCCAAAATGTGCACTTTCTTTTTATCTGGATTGCACCAAACAGTTCCGGGTGGATGACCAACTCTGTTGGCTACTTGGGTGCCAAGAAAGGTTGGGCCGTACACAAGCGGACTATCTCCAGATGGGTCATTTTGTGTATCAAAGCCTGCTATTCTCTAGCAAAGAAGGAGCCTCCAGTGGGGCTTTGTGCCCATTCCACCAGAGCGACGGCAGCCACTACTGCTTCGGGAGGAGGAGTTCCTCTAAATGACATCTGTCAGGCAGCGAAGTGGGCATCGTTGCACACGTTTATGAGACAGTACTACCTCGACAGCCAAGTCCGGAGAGACTGCTTCTTTGGCCGTTCTGTTCTCCAAGATTTTATGGTGTGAACTTGGTTCGCAGACCCACCTCCGGGGTTGGTGTTGCTGGGGTATCTATTCTAAGGTAAGGAATCTATAACTAACTGTTTCTTTCAGATGAACAAGTTACTTACCTTCAGTAACGATATATCTGTAAGAAACATAGGTTAGTTATAGATTCCTTACTGCCCCACCAATCTTCCCCGATCTGCGAACTGCTTTCTAGGGTTAAGGACATCCTTTCAGGGCCCTAGTTTTGTGCACCGGTGGTTAGTGTCTTGCATGGCTCTGCTTTTCTGGCATGGAAAGTCATGTACAGAACTGACATCAGCGTGCGAGGGCGGTGTCTAAGTAGCTACCGCAACATCATCTCTGCGACCACAACGCCAGATGCGGAGCCAACAATCCAGTTGACGCCTGGGGTTAATTCTAAGGTAAGGAATCTATAACTAACCTATGTTTCTTACAGATATATCGTTACCGAAGGTAAGTAACTTGATCTTCACAATCTCATCTGTGCCCTGCGCAAGTGCAGTCTTACCTAGGAGCTTCCCTCAACACACTCAAAACTCTAGCCTCTCCCAATGTAGCCAGGATTTGCAATATTCAGTCCTCAGTACTACAATTTCGATCCAATCAAACATTACCAGCCAGAGTTTTTGTGCAACTGCTAGGAATGATGGCATCCTGCATTGCACTCGTACCTCATGCAAGGCTTCACATGCATCCTTTGCAGAAATGTCTAGCACATCAGTGGAATCAGTCACAGGGTCAATTAATCGATCTAGTGTTTGTAGATGGCCGCACCCATTGCTTTCTGCAGTGGTGGAACCCTCAACTTATCAAAAGGGCAGACCTTCATAGACTCGATTCCACAGACTGTATTGACAGCAGACTCATCTTTAACCGGTTGGGGTGCCCATCTCAAACATCACACAGTACAAGGGCTGTGGTCAGACAATCGCTAACGTCTCCACATCAACTACCTGGAACTTCTAGCGATGTTCCTAGCAAGCAAAGCTTTTCACACTCACCTTCTAGCAAAACTGTCCCAGTCTACACAGACAGCATGACAGTGATGTATTATCTACAGAAACATCGAAGGACACTCTCTTCAGCTGTCTCGCCTTGCACAAAGCATTTGGAATCGGGCAATTCATCATAAATTTATCTCCTAGCAGAACACCTTCCAGGAGTAGACAAATTCTCCTGTAGGAACTTCATCCCCAAGTTGTTCTTCCCTATTTTCAACAATGGGGGTTTCCACAGATAGATATTTTTGCCACAGTACACAACTCAAAATGCCCAAACTTTGCATCCAGGTTCCCATACCATCTATCCAAAGGCAATGCCGTATGGATGATTTGGTCAGGAATATTTGCCTACCTTGGTACACCACCCTGTTAGAACTGTTGGTGGTCCCACATCAAAAGCTACATTTCACACCCTGTCTCTTCACTCCGAGCCATGGGCAAATCACACATCCAAATCCCACAGAAATTAACCTAGTGATTTGGCTCCTGAAGTCATAGTTTGGTTATTAACTGCTACCTCCAGACTGTATGAATATTCTCAAAGAAGCTAGAAAGCATGTTATGCAGCAAAATGGAAAAGGTGATCTATTGTAACAACAATATCAATCAACTTGATGCTTCTGTGCAGAACATCATTTGTTATCTGTTGCATTTACAGCAATCCGGATTGGCTTACACATCCATTCGTTTACACCTAGCAGCAGTAGCCACATACTTGCAAAATAGACAACACTTAATTCAGAGTACCAGTGATCAAAGCCTTTATGGAAGGATTAAAAAGGGTTATCCCACCAAGAGTTCCACCTACAACAGAATGGAACTTAAAAGTAGTCCTTACAAAACTAATGGATCCACCTTTTGAACAAATGTCAATTTCTGGCCTACCTCAACAGTTTTCAGGACCTAATTCCCAATGCTCTTTTCCTACCTCATTGATGTCTTTACCCATTTTTTTTTTGTTTGGGTTCAGAGGTGTCTACCTTTGCAAATTCTAACTTAGCCAGAGCAAGTCCCAGCTTACCCACAGAGGTTATCCACAGATTGGGTAACCCTACCATGACCAACAGGGTCAGGGGGGCTAACTTGCTATTTGGCAGGTGTAGGAAATTGCTTCTTTTTGCATGGTTGCCCCGCCCCCACCTTTTGCCTGATGTTGATGCTCTTTGAATGAGTGTGACCTGGGTTCCTGCCAACCAGGTACCCAGGGCCTATGTTCTTACCCTAGAAACTGTACTGTATACCCCCACATTGGAACCTCTTTAGCCACATGTAAGTCCCTTGCTAAGGGTAACCTAGGTACCCAGGGTCTGGTGATCAGAGTATGCTTCTAAGGGCTGCAGCACTTATTGTGCCACCCTTAGAGGACCTGTACCTTCACATACACACCTTACCATTGCAGGCTGACTGTTTTGGTGCAGAGAAAAGTGAAAAGTCGACATGGCACATAACCCTGTATGCCATAACCAACTGCCTATGGCATAGGTCAGCCACCCCTCTAGCTGGGTGCACCATGCCACTGGTGAGGGTACAGATGCGTGAGCCCTGTACCCCTACAGTGCCTAAGTCTATTATTAGACATTGTAAAGCCATAAAGAGTACATGGTCTGCTCTGGTGGTTTGTCATTACGAACTCCACAGCACCATAATGGCTTCACTGAAATCTGGGAAATTTAGTATCAAACTTCTCAGCACATTAACCCTACACTGATGCCAGTGTGGGATTTAATGAAAACTGCACTCAGACGGCATCTTAGAGATGCCCCTTGAAAAACGACCTAACTCTAGTGTCCTGGCTACCACCCCCAGACATGTTTCTGTACTCCTGGGTCGAGAGCCTCCCACACTTGAGGTCTTGAAACAAAGCACATCCTGGGCAGAGGTGCCAAGCCTCCTCCCCAGTATGGACAGGGGTCCACAAAGGGCAAGCTTTAAATGCTTGCCACCTTTGTGAGCTGACCTAGCCATTTGCTGCTCCCAGCAACTGGTCCCCACCGGTTCTGACCACCACTTTGGGTGGGAGAATCGGCAGGAAAACCAAGATAAGAGCAGAGGTGTGCCTACCTTTACCAACCCCTACCGGTGAGGTGAAGCACAAATCTCAGTCCCTGCAATCTTGCAGAGTGAGGTTTATGCTACCCCCTACCGGGTGGCAAAATATTGGGGTGTACCTACCCCCAGGAAGGTACCCATTGGTCCCAACCTGTACCTACCTGAAACTCCCCTAAATCTAGTGGTAACCCTGAACCTTGCCTCTTCAGACGAGAAGAAACAAGGACTGAAGAGCCATGCTGAAAGGAGGACATCAACTGACTTGGCCCCATCCCTACTGGCCTGTCCCAGCCTCGACATGCTCCAGTGGAATCCTGGTGTCCTGTAGCCAGCAGCCCCTCAGAACCCAGAGGATCTGCCCTGCCTTCCCTGAAAAGACTGTCTTCCGTGAGCACTGGATTTTCTCACCAACAGACTCTGGCTCCAGCCAAATCTGAGACTCTACACCCGACACGCATGGCTTGAGTTAGAGTGGCACAACACCACAAGGAGGTCTCCCTGGCGATCCTTACCTGGGATCTGGTGATCGTCACCGTCCTCAAGTCTCCCAATGATGCCTGCAGCCCCTCTCTGGAGGATCCCCCTGACTGGGACCTGAGGCAGTAAGAAAAACCCAATGCCAAAAGATGGCTCAACCAATGGTGTCCCGGCATCCCAACTTACCTCTCAACCGGTGGTTGCCGCCAAAAGATCTTCGTCCCGAGCCTGCAGTGTTTGTTTCAACAGTAGAATTCCCATTGAAAACAGGGCACCAGATGCCAACAGAACACCCTGCACCTGCCTGCCCCTGTGGGTGCACTTTGTGTGCTAACTTGAACCCCCCCCTTTCCCCATGAGCCTACTTCCAGAAACTCTGCTCCCTCCGCCTGGTGGCCTGCTCATGAGCAGCCACCAACTGGAGGCCACCTGTCCCCATTAAATAACATTGTGCCTCAGCACTCTGCCCCCAGCCGCCCTAGTGCTGCTGAGGGTGCTCTTGGAGTGCACCCATGACCCTGTGGGAACAGAAACTCGACCATTAAAACTGTGTATTTACCTGAAAAACGATAACCCCATCTATCTCCATAGGATTGCATTGACTGGTTTCCTCTGGAAAAACTTCCAAGTGTTGAGTGTGTTTAATATGGAAACAAAAGAAACTGTGTTTTGATAAAAGCTGTTTTACTCCCCTATAATCCAGGAAATAAATGTCCCTGTGTGATATCTAGGCATATCACACTGAGTAGGAAAAGTGGTCTGAAAAGTAACTTTAAAAGAAACCACAAAGTAATTGCAAAGTAACTAAAAAGTAACTTCAACTGTTTCTGACCATTTGACCTACCTGCAACTGCATTCAACTGTATTACTTGAGAAAAGTATTATTTTACTCACCTGCACCAAGTCTGGCCTGGTTCTAAAAATAAAATACTACAAAGATTTTTTTTTTTAATAGAAAACAGTTGGTCAGAGTTCAGTCTTTGCGTGTGTGAAATAATTTCTTGCCTGGGTGTGTACAACAAATGCTTAACACTACCCCCTGATAAAGCCTTACTGCTCGCCCACACTACCACAAATAGAGAGCAAGGTATTATCTACTTTAACCTCTGTAAGCCTTTGGGCATCCACTGGAGTCTGAGCACACTATACCTTACTTTGGCATAGTATATACAGAACCAGGTTCCTACAGAAGGGGACTAGACCACCATGCCAAGGACAGTGCTGCTATGAATGCTAACACCCAGTGGACCGCTATCAGTGCCCAGAACCACACCTTTAGCTCTTCAATGGTAGATGAAGGGGCTAATTTACATGCTGCTTTGGGTTCTGGTGGCCTGTCTGCTGTTTTAGGGTAGGGGGCCACTACACTTTGTAGTGAACCCCCTTCTTCCACCCTCTGCTATGTCAGCCATTAACTCAGGCTGGACAGTTGCCTGACTTAGTTGTCAGTTGTCTTTTTGTGAGCTAGGGAGGACTTCACCAGTGCCGATTCTCCCTTACTGGGATAAATCACCCTGGCCCACTGGATCTGTGGCTAACAATTGTCCACCTTCCCTACACTGTCTCTCCTTTTTCTAAGGAGCTTATCTGCACTAACTGCAGGGTCAGCCCTCCCAGGATCCTTGGGTGGGGAATAACGTTTGAACCAGTGTCCTACTTTGGCTCAGACCAACCTCTGGGTGGTCATTCCCAAGGAGACAATCAAGGGGGAATGTCTTAATTTCCTAACACCTTTCTCCAGCTAAGAGGCACAGCTATTTCTAGGGGCACAACAGCCACAGGTCTAACCGTCCCTGGGACAGCCCTTACTCTTTTTATCTCCCCTGGCTCATACTGGTTTTAGAGTACCAACCGTTCATGCACCACAGTGTGGCTGGCATAGGTATCTCTGAGGGTAGTGGTTGGGATTCCATTCACCAGTAGGTGGTGGAAGTGTTTACTCTCCTCTGTAATCTCCAACGCACCTTTTGGGCCCATTTTCCAGTTGAACGCTTTGTGGACTTCCTCATCTGAGGGACTACCCCCATAGGCTACACTGTCGACCCCTGGAGCTACACTAGGGCCTTTGTTTTTAGGAGCGCTAGGGTCCTTGGTGTGGTGTCCTGAGTTTTGACGGTTGTGACACCATACCTTGTTGGGATCCCAATTCTGAAATTGGTACCCAGTTTCAGGTTGTAGGTTGTCTTTCGGCCCACCCTCCTGGACAGATTTTGGGGGTCTACATGGGACTCTTTACTTTGATCTTTAAGATGCTCACTGTCTTTCCTCTGGCAAGGTTTTGTAACCCCTTTCTTTTGGTATCCCCCAGTGTTCCACCTTCTTTCTCAACTCTTGGGGAGAAAATGGACCTAAATCTACCAGACACTGATGCAACTTTTCATCAATGCAATTACTTAATGTGTTCTTTCATAAACAAATTATAAAGGCCATAATAATAATGCACTTTACTTCCAGTCAACGAGTTACCTAGTATTTTCATTGAGTAGTCTACAAATTCTACCCTGGAATGACTGTTTTCTGAGCCACCCTAAGTCTAATTCTATACTCCTTAGTAGTGAGTCCAAATCCCTCAATCAGGGTGACCTTCATGAGTTCATAGGACACTGCTTCTGTCTCACTGAGGGTCAGAAGTCTGTCTCTGCACTTAGAGGAGAACAGTTCCCAAAGGAGTACTCCCTAGTGAGATTTCCTCACTTTTCTGGCTACACAAGCCCTCTCAAAGCCTGTGAACCACTTGGTGATATCACCATCCTCAAATTTGGGGACAATCCGCACCTACTATCCCCGTACCCTCCTCTTTTCCTGGGGTCGTGCCCCATCTGCGCAGTGCATCAGGGGGTGTGGGGAGGAGGGAACCTTCATACACATTCTGTGGGAATGTCCCGAAATTTCCATATTTTTGCAGAGGGTCATGGAAAATATGTCGGAGGTGGCGGAAGTGTCTGTCCCCCTTGATCCAAAATGGCTTCTCTTAATGATCAGGGGGAGGCAGACTGGCCCAGGTATGTGGGTATATGGCTAGCACTGAGCCGGGGAGGCAAAGCGCAACATCACCAAACATTGGGGTGTTTCGGCACCCCCTCTGATTGAGGCATGGAAACGTGACCTTGACTGGTGTTGGAGGGCGGAGGAAACTGTATTTAAGAGTAGGGCGTGTGCTCAGAAATGGGAAACGGTGTGGACGCTATAGAGGGCTGTGGGGGCAGAATAGTTTTATGAAAAAGGCTACCATGGGGGCTTGCTCCACCTGAGAAAGTATTGATTATGATTGTTAGAATTGGGGGGGTCCATATTTGGTAGGGCCACGGCCTCTGACCAACTAGGGACCCTCTCCTCTAGTCAAGGCAAGGTGGATGTACGTCAAAAGATAATCCCTGCTCACCCCCTTGGTAGCTTGGCAGAGCAGACAGGCTTATTTCCAGGGCAATGTGTAAAGTATTTGCACCAACACCTTCAGTAATTATAATGGAGACCACAAACGGACACCACACAGGTCTGATATAAAAAATATTTTTATATATTGTTAGGCAGACTTAAAACGGACATAAACCAACATAAAATAGGCTTCTTGAACCAAAAGTATTCTTCTTATGGAAAGTGTTCTTAAAACGTAAAATGAGTCTGTTGCAAAAGATTGGGCAACTCAGAATGCACCCCGAGCAGTCTTTTATGGCCAGAGGACTGCCCCTCTCTTCAGGGGGATCCGATGATTGGATACACAGAAGAAGACACACACGCTGGGTCTCCCTCTCCCCCCAGGTGGACGCGCTCGCACTCGTCTCACACTCGAGCGTTACCTGGGGGGGGGGGGGAGGCTGCAGGCTGCTCGGCTCCCGGGGGGCCGATATTCCTCCTCGCTAGCTGGGCAATCCACACTCCTTCTCCGTGTGAGGCAGGGGCCGCCAGCCAATCCTTGCGCGGCTTGCCGGTGACGCGGCGGGCCGTCAGCCAATCCCTACGCGGCTTCAGGAAATCCCAGCGGTGATGTCAGAGCCCGCCGCCCAATCCCAGCGCGGCGATTTGGGCGAGCCTCCCCTCTACTTCTCGGCTCCTGGTGCCTCGCAGATCTCGATGGTGGGGGCACCGGGGGACGCCGGGTTTTCGCGGGCAGAGTCAGGGGCCCACGGCGCTCCTATTTACTGGCAGGAGGGCGGCCTCCTAAACTTTGGTGATGCTTTCTGAAGTTTGGGACTTGGGGAGAGAGGATACGAGCCCACGGGCTCTCGCAGCACCCTCTCTCTCGGCAATTGCAAGTCACCAACACGGCATTCCCCCGCACACAGCCAGGAGGGGGGGGGGAAAGGCGATGACCACGGCAGAGTTTCTTTGTCCCTGGACTCTGGGGCCAGGAGGCTAGCTCTTCTTCTAGCCCTTGGAGAGTTCTTCTCAGCAGGAGGGGGACAAAGCACACAGCACAGTCCCAACGGTCCCTCTTAGGCAGGACAAGACAAGACAGCAGGTCAGCTTCCAGACACACAGCAATGGCAGCACTGTTCCTGGGGTCTTCTTACGGTGTCCTCTTCAGCAGGGATTCTCCTCTTCAGTCAGAAGTAGTCTGATTCTAATCTACACGGCTCTTTCCTTTATACAGAAAATAGTCTTTGATGCCTTTGAGGTTTGGTGATTTAAGCACGGGTCGCCCTTGTCCAGGCTCTGGCGGCAGGAGTCTCTCGGTCCTGGGGAATCTTCCTCTTTGAGGCAGGGACATCCGTCATCCAGCAGACAGGGGAGCCGGTATCGTAAAGGCAGGGCACAGCCCAGCACCACTCCTCCCCCTAACCTTCAGGGGCAGCCAGCTATCATCCCACTGGAGCTTTCCCAGACCCTGTCACACTCCCTCTAACCCGAACACCCAGGCAACCCACAGGCAGACTGGACAAGAAATTAGCCACTTTCTAAAAGTGCTATTTTCAGACACAACATTTAAAAACCACCTATGCTAAAAGATGTATTATGGATTTCTGAATCCAGAGAAACCAGGTTTGGATTTGCTATCTGGTTCCTAGGGGAAGATAGGCAGGTACCCATGGGCCCCCCCCCCCCCCCCCCCCCTCCCTCATTCTGTCCTATGGGCAAGGCAGCCTGGCTACAGTGAAAAACGAATTTGGCAGTATTCCCCTACTGCAGCCTGTCCCTTACATCTGTACAGGCCCTACCGGAGCACTTGCACCTTGGCACTGATCAGCAGTGGCAAAGTGCCCAAAGCATCTAAACCAGCAAAACGTAATCCAGCATAGAGTCAAAAACATAGGAGGCAGAGATCAAAAAGTCAGGGGAAACCACGCCAAGGATGCCAGGTCTAACAATGATTCTTTGTATATGGAATTTAATGCACTCACGACATTGACGCTGTATAATGTGATCTCTCGAGCTTTTGTTAATAAAAATATATATTTTTTTTTAAATAATTGCGGGACAATCCCTTGGGGGATTTTGGGATCATAAGATTGCTCTCTGTCCCTATTTATTAAATTGCTGCCACCACTGATGGAAGCTAGGCATATCTCTGCTCGTTCTTTTCTTGAGCCAGACGTCTAGTCCCTAGATCTAATCTTTTAGCCATCCTTACTAAAAGGTTGGTCTCTTCATTGAGACTGTCCTCAATGGCTCAGAAGCACATTACCCACCCTTGTGGGATCTAGGTGCTGTGAGTAGTATTCTTGGAGTCAGGGGCACAGAGGTTGGAAGGTATCCTCATCCCTTCCACTTACTTCCCCATCTGAGTGATCCTCATCTTATTCAGATGGGTGGTCCTTAGCATACCCTGCCAAGAGCTCATGGAGCTTTTGTTTGGAGGCATGGGACCCATGACTATGTTTTTGAGTTTATATAGTGACCTTAACTCCCTAAATTCTAGATAGAGGTAAGGGGTAATGTTTGGCTCTTCAACCATGTTCTGTCATTTGGCATGTTTTCACTTCTAGTTGGGTTCTTGTTAAGAAACAAAATAAAATCGAAACCCTCTTATCCCTAACTGATTTTTAAAACATTTCTAAACCTTTCTAAAAGGTACTTAACTAAGGCCCGAACAAGACGTTTAGAAATTTGGAAAAACTGTCCATTTAAAAATTCAGAATTCTGAAGACGATTTAGGAGTTCTGTCATGTGATCAGGTGTTGGCCAAGTCAGTACAACAAATGCAAAGTTGTGGACCCCGCTGCTGATCCACCAAGGAAGCCGGCTCTGTATAACCTAATACCAAAGTAAGGCATCGTGTGCACAGAGTCCAGTGGATCGTCAAAGGCTTACAGATGTCAAAGTAGATAATTCCTTTCTATTTTTTGTGGTATTGTGGGTGAGCAGTAAGGATGTATCAGAGGGTAGTGTTAAGCATTTAGTATACTCGTTCAGGCAAGAAATAATCTCACACATTTCAAAGACTGAACTCAGACCAATTGTTTGGAGTGAAAATATTTCTAAAGTTGTATTTTATTTTGTAGAACCAAGCAGGACTTGGTACAGGTAAATAGACCAGTACTTTTCCAGAGATTGATGAACAAACAAGCTGGATGAGAATGACTTTTGTTACTGGTTTGTGCAAAGATTAAAATACAGTTGAAATTACTTTTGGATTACTTTTTTTTTTTGAGTACTTTTTCTCCTGTGTGATATGCCTAAATATCACACTGGGACATTTCCTAGATAAAAGGTAAGTAAAACAGTTTTCATAAAACCACAGTTTCCTATGTTTCCATACAAACACCCTAAAACTTTGAAGTTTTACAGAGAAAGACAGTCAATGCAAACCTATGGAGAAAAATGAGGTTATTAGTTTGCAGGTAAGTACACAGTCGAGGGTTGAGTTTCTGGGGTTAGAACCAGGGTTCCACCAGGGTCAAGGATGCACTCAAAAAGCACCCTCAGCGGCACTGGGGTGGCTGGGTGCAGAGCGCTGAGGCCCAATGTTAGCCTATGGCGCTAGCAGGGCTGTTAGTTGGTGGCTGCTCACGAGCAGGCCACAAGGTTTAGGGAGCAAAGCTTTCTAGTGTTATGCTCCGGTCAAAGTGGGATCCAAGTTAGCACACAAAGTGCACCCACAGGGGTGGGGGGGTGCTGGTTTGACATTGGGTGCCCTGTTGGTATCAATGAGAGTCACTGGTTTTGGATTTTGGCGACGGGCTCAATCTAGGAAGTCTTACGGGAGGAACCAATAGCTGGGCAGGTTAGTTGAATGGCTTGGGGACGGCGGTGCACCTCAGGTCCTCTTCTCCAAGGTGCAGTGCAGCTGGATGCAGGGGTGCCTTTTGTGGTCTGATTTCATCTTACCGGGGCCACTCGGGTAGGGGGGGGTCTCCATGCAGAGGTGGCAAGCGATGTCAGGGAGTCCTGGAGGGGTTTACCCACAGTAGACTCTGGGGTACCTTGCTGGGACCGGTGGGCAACTCTGACTCGGGCCGTAGGCGTCGGGTGCAGTGGTGGTTCCAGGCATTGTTTTTTTGTCTTCAGCAGGCTACTGATCTTAGGGTGACTACACCCTTGGTATGTTCAACCTACGTGGGGGGGGGGGGGGGCACAATCCTTTATCTTGATTAGAGAGTGCCTGACATCTGCAAGATGGCAGGCACTGAAGAGTGGGCTTCACCTCGCCTCCCCCACCTGAGGGGTGTGGTTGGCAGAGGTGGGCATGCCTGTGCTGCTCTAATTTTTCCCACCTGTCCTCCTGCTGAAAAGGGGATGAGACAGGAAGGAGGCCTGCTCTTAGCAGGAGAGGGTGAGGGTCGCTTTACAAATGCGGAAAAGCCATTAACACGCCCCTGCCACAGATGGCTTTTCCTGACCTGGGGGAGGTGTTACCACCTCTGCCCAGGAAAGGCTTTGTTTTTAGGCCGAGAAAACGAAGGCTCCCACCCCAGGGTTCCAGAAACATGTTTAGTTTTGGTTGGCTGGTGTTTACCCGTCAAGGATCCCACAAGAGGCTGGTCGTTTTTCAGCAGACGTCTCTAAGATGCCCTCTGAGTGCATGGTATAATAAATCACAGACTGGCATCAGTGTGGGGTAATTATGCTTAGAAGTTTGCTGCCAAACTTCTCAGAATTCAGTAAACCCATTGTAGTGCTGTGGAGTTCTTAATGACAAACTCCCAGACCATACAACTGCTCATGCAACTGTACCCTCACCAGTGGTATAGTGCACCCAGCTAGAGTGGTGTCTTACCTATACCATAGGCAGTGCGGTGTAGGCATGGCACACAAGTATGTGCGTGCCCCGTCGACTCTCTGCTTTTCTCTGCACCAGAACATGCAGCCTGCAATGGCAGTGTGTGGGTGTTATGGTACAGCACTGCACCTCTAAGGGTGGCACAATATGCCTGGTCATACTGCCCTTGGGGCTTACATGTGGCAAGAGAGGTTCCAATTGGGGGGTACAAGGGTACAGTTTTGGGAAAGAACACCGGCCCTGGGAACCTGGTTGGCAGGGACCCAGGGCACATCAAGTCAAAGTGCATCAGATATCTTGCTAAAGAACGTGTAGATGTAGGGTTACTCCTAGAGAAACTCAGTTTCCTACAGTAAGCAGTGAAGTTTATTGAAAGGTTTGCATGAAGAATATTTGGATGAGATCATCATTGTTAACCCCCCAAACATGCAGGGGTTATGCTTGATTATGAACTATTTTCTTAGATACATATTTAAAAAAAGAACTCTAAGAAGGTAAATTGAATATTAATGAGAAAGCAAAGAATGATAAGCGTATTACATCAACTTGTGGGAAAACTACTAGAGATGCCTTAAAAGGTTAGGCTTTCAATCTCCATAAGGCCAGCTATGACATGTAATGCTGAATTTGTAGCACGTGTAGCTATAGATTACTTGTACACACTCCTACCATCTTCTGTTGAGCTCTGTAGGTAAGAAAGTAGGTGACCTGTAACTACGGTGTTCCAGTAATGGTATCTGTTAATAGAATTGCATGCCTGAATCATTCTCCTTCGTCGAGATGGGAGTCCCACGATAACCTAATTAAGCAGTATTTAAATAATGCCATAGGCTATAATGCCCCAGAGCCATTTATTTATTTATTTATTATTGACATTTGTTGAGCGCACGGCTGCTCCCAACGGGGGTGTCCCGGCGCTAAGAATTGCGGGCAGCAGGGGGAAAAATTAACAGCCAGAGAATAGGAAGGTCTTTAATTTAGACCTGAATTGAGATTCAATGTCCATGAGACGGAGGCTGATGGGTAGGGAGTTCCACAGTTTTGAAACCACCACTACAAAAGCTCTACCCCCCTTCCTCGCAAAGCGGAATCTAGGTGGGAGTAGACGCCGGAGGTGGTTAGATCTAAGGTTGAGAGCTGATTTGACTGATTTTAGTCTGTGTCTTAGGTACCTGGGGCCTTTTCCATTCAACGCCCTAAAAACTAGTATGAGGGCCTTGAATCTGACGCGTGCAGTGATAGAGAGCCAATGCAGCGTCCTCAGGTGAGGTGAGATGGAGTGGCGATAGGGGACTTTGCAGATCAGCCTGGCTGCGGCGTTCTGCACGATCTGTAGCCTGTGTAGTAGATAAACAGGCAATCCTAAATACAGACTGTTCGCATAATCTAGGTGCGAAGTGATTAAGGCGTGCATCACTGTCTTTAGTGACTCAGTGGGGAGGAAAGGGGAGATTTTTTTTAGCATGCGGAGTTTACCAAAACATGTCGAAGTGACTTTCTGGATCTGGGTTTTAAAAGATAATTCGTTGTCGAATTGGACTCCAAGATTGCGTGCCGTCTTTACCGGGGAGGGCGGCGGGTTGAGTTCCGCAGGCCACCAGGTGGTGGGTGGCAAAGGGCTTGCTTGGTTGAAAAACAGCACCTCCGTTTTGTCCGTATTTAATTTTAGTGTGTTCGAAGTCATCCAGGCTACAATGTTGGATAGGCAGGTTCTAAAAAAATTTAAACCCAGGGGTGAGTGATCTCTGATGGAAAAAATAAGCTGAGTATCATCAGCGTATGAGATCACTCTAACCCCAGTTGTCTCAATCACCTTTGCCAGGGGTGAGACGTACACGTTAAAAAAAGGGGACTGAGAGCAGATCCTTGGGGCACCCCACATCCAAGCGGTTTCTTATCTTTAGACCAGAATGGTCGGCACCATACTTGTTGTGTACGGTCTTTTAGGAAAGAGGCGATCCAGGCTAAAGAAGGGTCTTGAATCCCCATCTCACGGAGTCTGTTTAGGAGGATGGCATGGGAGACTGTGTCGAAAGCTGCGGACAGGTCGAGGAGCACAAGCATGGCTACCTCACCCCTGTCCACACTCTCCCGCACGGTCTCTGAAACCTCTAAGAGTGCTGTCTCAGTACTATACCCTGTCCTAAATCCTGATTGTGAGTCATGTAGGAGATCATTGCTTTCTAAATAGTCAGAGAGTTGTTCCTGGGCAATTTTTTCCAGGATTTTGGCTGGTTTAGGAAGCAGAGATATGGGGCGATAGTTACTGAGTACAGCAGGGTCAGCTTCTGGTTTTTTCAGGAGGGGGATAAGAATGGCCTGTTTCCATATCTCCGGGAACTGACCTGATAGGAGAGAGGAGTTCCATATTGTTACAAGGGTTGTACGATCGCAGGGGCAATGGTGGAGAAGACTTGAGCGGGCATAGGGTCTAGGGGAGAACTTACAAAGCTGAAGTTTGTTTAATGCTGTGTCTAAGGTGATAGGTTGAAACGCGCTAAGCCTTACGTCCTTAGCATTAGTGTGTTCAGGAGGAGCAACCTCTGTGTCCGGACTCTGTGCTACATTAAAAGAAGCATATATGAGATTGATTTTCTCGTGAAAGAAATTCGACAGTCCGTCACAGAGTTCTTGGCAGGGCTCTGTATTGTGCGAGAGGACCTCAGGATTGGTAAAATCTGTTACAATTTGAAAGAGCACTTTGGCTGAATTATCTGCGGATGTAATTTTGCTGGCAAAATATTCTTTCATAATGCTTTGTTTGGTTTTATGAATTTCTTTTAGCGCCCTTCTATAGGTTGTTTTGGCAGCTGTATCGTAGGTGCGGCGCCAAAGGCGTTCTAGCTTTTTACACTTGCTTTTTTCTTCCGGCAACAGCTGGGAGAACCAGGGAGCAGAGGGTTTGGTTCTGGCTGAGGAGAGAGTGGTGAGGGGAGCGATGCTCTCGATGGCAGTGGTGAGGTATTGATTGAGGTTAGCTACGTCCTTATTTATGTTTAAGGAAGGTTGCCATGTTAAACATAGCCCATCTATGTCCTTTTTAAAAAAAGAACCCAATGTTGAATGCAGTCAATCAGCTGCTAGCACCCTCTAGAACCTTCCCAGCAGAGGCAGTTTCCCTCAGATTTTCCCAGCACCTTAGGGCCATATGTGGTAAAACTGGTTTTGCGATACTCAAATTGCGCTTTTTAGGGAATCGCAATTAGAGTTTTGCAAAACGCAATGGAGGTAGGATTAGCAAAATATTTTGCCCACATATTCCTTATTTGCGAATCGCAAATTGAGATTCGCAAATAAGGAATACCTTCCCATTCATTCCTGTGGGCTGAAAGACATTCTCAATTTGCGATTCCCAATTAGAGAATCGCAAATTGAGAATGCAATTTCAAGGTGGCATGGGTGTCAATAGGATACCCTGTTGCACCCCTGTAATAAGCATGTGTGCACATGTGGCGCACATACATGCGCCAAGGGCATGTATGTGTGCCACATGGCACTTTGAAAAATGCAAAAAAGTGAATTTTTCAAAGAAATCGCAAATTACCCCCAACCTGAAGTTGGTAGTGATTTGTGATTCCTTAAGCCAAAATCACACAACTTGGATGCTTACTACGTTGCATTTAAGGAATCGCAATTTGGGATTCCTTAAATGCATTCGCAAAATAGGGAATCGCAAATTTTGCGATTCCTAATTTTCCGAGTGGGTTTTTGTTTGCTATATAGCACACTGCCCAAATTGCGATCGCTGAAATTCAGCGAATTTCAGCATTTTGCGATTGACATTTGGCTTCTTCCATATGGCCCATAGTAAATAATGAGGAAACAGCCTCTACGGGGAGGAGGGTGGGTGCATGTGAATCTATGGAAGCTACCAATGCTGGATAACCATAGTTACAGGTAAGTAACTTATTTTCTTATCCAGTAGTGTGGTATCGCATAGATTCACATGCCTGAATCAGAGTAGCAAGCAGTCACATTCAATTTTAGTTTGTCTGTTGTGATGGTGGATGACTTCTATCACATAATGAACCCCAAAAAATCAAGGTAATATGAAAAACCCCTGAGGTCTCTACCTGTGCGTACTGTTATGTTTATCAATTGTATATACAGCCTTAGCGAGAGGAAAGGAAAAAGAAGCAGCAGCGTAACTAATAGTACACCTTACTCCAGTATTTGAAACCACAATAAAACTCTTTACAATGGCGAGAGAGAGCCTTACCTTAATGGAAGAGATGGTGAATCACCACCTGGCCAACCACTGCATCTGCATCCTGTGCGGATTCCAGGCAGTAATGCTGCATGAAGGTATGAGTGGTCCTCCAGATTGCAGCACAACCGATCGAGTCACTTCCGTGAAGAGGGCCGCTGATGTAGCAACAGCTCTGGTGGAGTGAGCCTTCCCGAAGGTTTGTTAGCTTTGACATGACAGAACTGCATCGCAGCGGATATCCATCTTGTGATAGTGCCTTTTGTTATTGCAGTCCCTTCTCTGCCTTGGCCATAGGCAACAAATAATTGATCAGTCTTTTGAATGTCATTTGTTTTCTGAAGATAGAACGTACGGCAATGTTTGACATCCAGCGTATGTAGTGCTTGCTCTGCAGGCGTTGATGGTTGTGGAAAAGAGGACTGGAGTATAACCGGCTCATTGAGATGGAATTGTGACAGCACCTTAAGAAAAAATTTAGGATTAGTCCTTGGAATCACAGTGTCCTCCTTAAATATTATAAAGGGTTTCCTAATGGTGAACACCTGGATTTCGCTTAGCCTTCTGGCTGAGGTGAGGGCCAGAAGAAGAGCAACTTTCCATGTTAAGAATTTCAATTCAGCTTTATGAATGGATTCACATGGTCTTTTCATGAGTTGAAGTTCCATTCTGATGGAGGTGCTTGCACTGGAGGGAAAAGTATGGGCCAGCTCCTTCATGAATTGTTTGATCAGGCTTGAGGCCATTTAGTTGGCACCAAAAACAGAACCTTTTCCATTTTAGTATGTATGTATTGTTGGTGCTCTCTGGTGTAGATTTCGAGTGGAAATCTCTGCACTCTTTCGAAACGTTCATATTCTAAACTCCAAGAATTCGGTAGCCAAGTGTGTGAGTGCAGTGACTCCGGATTTGGATGGCGAACTTGACCGTTGTCCCTGGTCAGGAGAGGAGGAAACAGCTGCAGACGTATGGGTGTGGCTTCTGAAAGGTGAAGAAGATCCGGAAACCAATGTTGCCTGGACCACCTGGGCGCAATGAGAATCAGGCAACATCGTTCCAGCTTAATTTTTGTCAGTGCCTTGGGAATCCATGGGATGGGGGGGAGCCATAGGCATATATCCTTGACCATCATATCTGGGAAAGACATGGCTTGGTAGTTCGGACTGGACTGTTCCCATCAGGCACAGGGTCAGAGCTGATTTGCATATAGCCAGTGTCTAACCCAGGGTGGTGTGGAGTGCAAAAAAACGATGGATTTAGGCCCAGATCCTTGTACTGGGATGACTGTATGACATTGTTCTACATTCTGTCCATCAACTGTGTTTTTTGCAATTTTCACCCCGAGTGGGCTGGGTATGCTCAGACGTGAGTCCCAGGCTCTCCACACCACTGGAGTCAAGCTATCCAGGCTGGTGAAGGCTGATAGTCAGAAACCGGTCCTTGGATGCTTGATCTGGTCTGGGAAAGACATGGCTTGGTAGTTCGGACTGGACTGTTCCCATGAGGCACAGGGTCAGAGCTGATTTGCATATAGCCAGTGTCTAACCCAGAGTGGTGTGGAGTGCAAAAAAACGATGGATTTAGGCCCAGATCCTTGTACTGGGTTGAATGTATGACATTGTTTTACATTCTGTCCATCAACTGTGTTTTTTGCAATTTTCACCCCGAGTGGATTGGGTATGCTCAGACGTGAGTCCCAGACTCTCCACATCACTGGAGTCAAGCTATCCAGGCTGATGAAGGCTGATAGCCAGAAACCGGTCCTTGGATGCTTGATTCTGGTCTGGGAAAGACATGGCTTGGTAGTTCGGACTGGACTGTTCCCATGAGGCACAGGGTCAGAGCTGATTTGCATATAGCCAGTGTCTAACCCAGGGTGGTGTGGAGTGCAAAAAAACGATGGATTTAGGCCCAGATCCTTGTACTGGGATGAATGTATGATATTGTTCTACATTCTGTCCATCAACTGTGTTTTTTGCAATTTTCACCCCGAGTGGGCTGGGTATGCTCAGACGTGAGTCCCAGGCTCTCCACACCACTGGAGTCAAGCTATCCAGGCTGATGAAGGCTGATAGCCAGAAACCGGTCCTTGGATGCTTGATTCTGGTCTGGGAAAGACATGGCTTGGTAGTTCGGACTGGACTGTTCCCATGAGGCACAGGGTCAGAGCTGATTTGCATATAGCCAGTGTCTAACTCAGGGTGGTGTGAAGTGTAAAAAAAACGATGGATTTAGACCCAGATCCTTGTACTTGGATGAATGTATGACATTGTTCTACATTCTGTCCATCAACTGTGTTTTTTGCAATTTTCACCCCGAGTGGGCTGGGTATGCTCAGATGTGAGTCCCAGGCTCTCCACACCACTGGAGTCAAGCTATCCAGGCTGATGAAGGCTGATAGCCAGAAACCGGTCCTTGGATGCTTGATTCTGGTCTGGGAAAGACATGGATTGGTAGTTCGGACTGGACTGTTCCCATGAGGCACAGGGTCAGAGCTGATGTGCATATAGCCAGTGTCTAACCCAGGGTGGTGTGGAGTGCAAAAAAACGATGGATTTAGGCCCAGATCCTTGTACTGGGATGAATGTATGACATTGTTCTACATTCTGTCCATCAACTGTGTTTTTTGCAATCATCATATCGAAAAGGCATTGCCCTGAGACGCCGGGAGGGGGAACCTGCTGGCATAGGACCAGCATTTGGCGTTGATGTTCATGGCAAACAGGTCCAGAGCTGGCTTTCGCCATATTGCAAATACTCCATCAAGCTGAAATAGGTTGAGTTCCCATTTGTGGCAAGTGTCTGTAGCTCTGCTGAGAGCACCTGCTAGTGTGTTGTGTAAACCTGGAACATGCCTCAAGAGAAATCCTGTGCTTTGTTGCCCAACTCCATAGAACCTTTGCTTCCAGAGACAGCGTGAGAGGTTTGGTCCCTCACTGTTTGTTTAAAGTAGAACATACTGGTTGTGTTGTTCGTACGGACCAGTACAAAGCGCATGCTATTCTCTGCAGGAAGGCCTGTAAAGAGAGGAATATTGCCTTCAACTCCAGGCTACTGATATGTCTTTGTTTTTGAGAATTGGACCAGTTGTCTTGATTTTGAAGGCCCTGCAAATGAACTCCCCAGCCTTCCATGGAGGCATCCGTAGTCAGGATGTAGTCTGGTTTGTTTTGTCAGAAAATAAGTCATTTTGAAAGGTTTGGGGTGTGGTACAACCATTGCATTGCTTTCTTCATTACTGGAATAACCTGAATAATGTCTTTGAAAAATCCAGACGTTTGAAGCCATTGCTTTTGCAATTCTTCCTGGAGAGGTCGCATTTTGAGTCTGGCCAAGGGAACCAGGTCTATCACTGACGAGCACTTCTTTAGGAACGACTTGTATTTCCTTACTGAAACTGACTTTTTTCTTGAGATTGCGATAGCCAATTGTTGTAGACGGGTTTGACGTTCTTGCAACAAAAATGCTTTACATTGGATCGTGTCCAATCTGGTTCCCAGGAATGGTACTGTTTGATTGGGAATACATGAAGACTTTGTGATGTTCACTGTCAGCCCCAGCTTGCTGAAAAGCCAAAGACAAGCATTCATGGTCCTGGTTGCTTGCTTTGCGCTTGGTGCCTTCAGCAGCCAATCGTCCAAGTAGGGAAATACTTGGTGACCTTGAGAACGTAGGGGTGCAGCCACTGGCACAAGGCACTTTGTAAATATCCTGGGTGCCGACTTGAGGCCGAAAGGGAGAACTTTGAGTTGGTAGTGGTTACCATCCACTGTGAATCTGAGGAATTTCCAATGCTTCCGATGAATGGGGATTTGAAAGTATGTGTCTTCCAAATCAAGAGCGGTCATGAAATCTCCTTTGGTGAGATGTCGTAAGATCTCGGGCAGAGTTACCATCCTGAAAGTTTGCTTCCTCAGGAACTTGTTTAACTTTCTGAGATCCAAAATCGGTATCCTGAATTCTTCATAATCAAGAAAAAACGGGACTAGAAAGTAGTTGGAGGTTTCTCTACGAACTCCAGAGTATGACCGAAGGCAATTGGATCCAGCACCCAATTATCCATTGTTATACTCTCCCATTGCTGGAAGAAACTGGGGATCTTTGCACCCACAGGAGGGAAAAGGGACTGGGGAGCTGGTACCATGTCCAGATCATTGCTTTCTCCCGTTACCTCTGCCTTGGGTCAATGCTCTCTTTTGGCCCCCTTGAAGAGAGAAACCATCTGTGGAAGGTTGACGATAGGTGGCAGGCTGATAGGCTTGCCTATATTGTGGCTGATATTGTTGTGCCCTCTGGAAGTTTCCTCTATAGCATGTCCTTTTGCTCCCTGAACGCCATTTTCCTGTATTGGAGAGATCCTACATATTTTGCTGTATCCGTATAATTTTTGATGGATAGATGCGCCTCATTTATATGTTTACCAAACAAAGCGTCTCCATCAAACGCCATATCCAAGACCTTTGTCTGGACGTCAAGTCGGAAGGTGGTGGCTTTCAACCATCCTTGGTGTTATAAGACTGCTGCACTTGCCAATTGATGAAACCCTGTGTTGGCTATGTTCATAGCGCAGTTGATTGTCTCAGAGGCTGCCCTCTCCTTCGAAGAGGATGTTTTGGGCTATCTTCCTCTTGACCTAAGGAATGAGGTCTAGTAAGGAGCCCATGTCCGACCACATCTGTCTATCATAGCGGCCGATGATAGCCAAAGCATTGGCCGACTTGATGGCAGTTGTAGCCATGGTGGAAAAACGCTTCCCAATTATGTCCAGCTTACGCCCTTCTTTGTCCAGAAGGGTTGAGATCGGGGTGGCCATGTTCTTTGATCTCCATTGTGCCACCTGAGAAGTAACATAATCTGGCTTAGGGTGGCCTGTCAGGCAAGAAGCTAATCTTCTGGGGCTGGCCTGTACTACAACTCTATGCGAGAGAGCACTGATGGTATCATGGCTGGGGTCTTCATTATCTTCACTCCCTCTTGCCAGATGATTGGTATTGTTTGCATGGATTTCCTAGCTTCCTCTTTAAAATCATACAGGAAGCAGTCCATATATTTAACAGCCATGGGGAGATGGAATCCATTAGAAGCCCTCTCCATTAAGTTTTGGAAACCCCCTATGTCCTCTGGAGGGGAATCCGCGTGATGGTGTGACTGAGAAGTGGGAGTGGGAATAATGTAGTCCTCCCATGGATCTGCAGGCGTAGGTTCTGAAATTTCACCTTCTCCCTCCTCATCTGAGCAGGAAGGGTTGACCAGATCAGGCTCCTGTATAGAAGGGCGTGGTACTGTAGGTGTCACTGGCGAAACTGGTGTTTCGAGGGATGTGATTGAACCTGAGATTGCTTCTTGTGAACAATTTGAGAGGAAAATCTTTGCTTGAAGTCTGCCAACATAGCGTGAAGGTCCTGAATTAAGGATGGCGGAAGATGTGCAATCTCTCTAAAGCAAGTTTCGTGAGTAGTCAGAGTATTGAAAATTACGTGGCGGTGCCAGATATGGTTGATAGTATTGTTCATCCTCATAGCCCTCGTCATCTTCATGGCACGTAACATGCAACTCTTATGGACTATGCGCCACTCAGTATACTCCATCATCATCCTCCTCATCTTCTTCCGACTCCTGTAGCTCAAAAAAGGTACGAAGGAGGCAAAGGGGAGATCTTACTAAATGCTGACATTTCCGGATGAAAATATTTTTTGTCCCCTTAATCATTGGGCGCGGCGATGTCGACAGTGTCCTCAGAGGAGCTGTCGACAACATTAGGGATGTTAACAGTATAGTTGTCATCAGTATCTTCATCAACTTCGCCAATGAAGCCTTCGTCGACTGCACAGATGGGGTGGATATTGATGATGATGGCCTCAAAGATGCTCTTGTGCCCGGGGATGGCAGCTGTCATTGTCGTACCTGCCGACTACGTAACAGTGTAACTTGTAATCGTCGATGATCTAGTGAATGTCGTCGACGGGGATTTTTAAGTTCTGAATTTCCCCGTATCTGATTACGAGGCTCTATGGTGCTTCTTTCCTCCCTGGAGTAAATGAGACTGAAGACGCAGGCTCAGAGGAGACTAGCATTTTCTCCAGTTTTGAGCTCTTGCTCTCTGAGGAGGGTTTGAGGTGTTTCCTGTCCTCTCCCAGAGTCTTTCTCCTGAGATATTGATCTCTTGTGAGGCTTAAACGAACCATCACTGTCCTCCTCACACTACTTCTGGTGCTTAGTGGGCTGTATCCATAAAAGCAGCCTCCCTCTCTATCTCTTAGTGTTTTTGAAGAGAAAGTTTGACACATTGTGCACTGTTTTACCTCATGGGCTGGGTGAAGGCAATGAATTCAGTCCTTGTGAGGATCATCAACATGGACCCTTTTCTTGCCACAGATCTTGCAGGCATGGAAGAGTCCTTTCTTATCAGACATGATGTGAAAAGGTTTTAGGAAACAATCTTAGACGGTAGAAGAAAACTGAGTAGAACTCAGGGAGACTCCCTTCCCTCACGACATGCTGTGAAAATCTGAGGGGAAACTGCCTCAGCTGGCAAGGTTCTAGAGGGTGATAGCAGCTGATTAGCATCATTCAACATTTGGTCTTTTTTTTTAAGGACATAGATAGGCTATGTTTAACATGGCTCAGGGCCATTATAGCCTATGGCATTATTTAAATACTGCTTGATTATGTTAATGTGGGTCGCCATCTCGACGATGGGGAATGATTCAGGCATGTAAATCTAGGAAAGATTCCCCAGTACTGGATAACAATATTGTTTTCTTTAAAGCAGAAATTTCGATTTTGTGGTGACTCAAAGGACCAATGTGTCACAAAGACAACAAACACGTAGAGTTTCGGACCTGTACACATGGGATGGTCATGCCACAATTGGAATGAAAAGGGTACACCTCAGTCAAACAAAGAATCTTCTCTCTGGGGACCATATTCTAAAGTTTCAACTATATGGCAAGGAGTGGGCCCCAAGAGAGCATTTGCTTGACTCAAATACTGCTTCTGAAAAAGGATTGCGTTGGGTCTGCCCACAGTAGTCGAGACCTTTTGCAGTTGTAAGGCACCTTCAACTTCCAAGGACAGTTTTGAAGTGGAAAACTGCTTTGACACTAATCAGACAAGATCCAACATAGAATGATAGTGAGGCACCAAAGAAAAACAGTGGTAATTGTGTTACATGTATCTCCCCTGAACCTCCTTCTCCCGAACTTCCTGACAGTTGAGAGTGAGAAGTGTGGCTCACCGGCTAGAGGCGGCAGACCCAGAGGCAGAGGTCGGCCCGGGACGAGGGTTCAATTCCCAACGCGGCAGGGTACGGAACCAATGTCAGCGGGCTCGATAAATCTCGCCTCGGTGCCTCTCTAACCATGGGTCCCACGCTGCAACTCTGGGCAATAGCTTGCTTAATCTCCACAACGGCCTCCTCGCTGCTGGGGATGCCTGGCTTCACCTTGGGGATTGCCAACAGGGACCATCTCACAGGGAAAGCCAGGACGGGTTCCCCAGCGGCACACAGCGCCAAGAAACCATGCGGTGAACGTGCGCTCTACAAATTCAGACTAACATAACATAACCGTTCTAACAGCAGCCACATGAAATCTACAGGCTTGCTTTTGAAAATGCAATCTCTTAAAAAAATCATGACTTTTCCAACTCAAAAGAAAAAGAAGACGGACACCACCACATATCTCACAACCACACCCTACACTTGGATTCAAAAGGATGAATCTCCACCAAACACTGTACCTTCAAAATGAAGAAATAGAGCCAATAAAGCAACAGAAAGGTACATGGTGTGATTACACATTGGCTGTGCAAGACAACTCCTCTGGAGCCATAGCCAGTAAATGCTTTCTTCCTTATGATACTTAAGCTTGCTATGTAGTCTTAAGCACAGCCAGCTGCCGCTCAACATTTTGTCCAGCTGCATGTAGAAGAAGAGGATTTCCACTTGGAGATGCTGTTCAAAACAGAGCATAGTACACAATGCTTAAAATAATGCTAAAATGTCGAGACAAAAATGTTAAAAACCCCATCAAAGTAAGAATTGACACCAAGGGTGAAAAAAAAGTTGAAGCCTCCACCACAACATTCCTTATTCATTCTCTGGCATATGCAGCCTGACTCCCTAGTAGTGCTTAGATAATGGAAAAGAACACAGGTGCAGGAACTGAAGATACTCCACCGCCAGACAAAGAATGAATGATTGGCACTCCTGGAAAATGTGTCACTGTGGGGCCGGTTATGCAGTGGTGCTTTGAAAGGTCCATACCCCTTTTTAGGTCTCGCCTAGGCATGCTGTAACTACAATGAGGGATTCAAGCCCCTCCCATCTTTTCCATTCATTCCCTTTAGTGCCCTTTGTAAATGACTGCATTTGTTTAGTGAAAATGCTTAATAGTCCTGCCTTTTACCCTCCCAGGAGACTACCCCTGTTACATGTTGTCTTACTCTTTTTTAGGTCTCGCCTTTCTCATTCCGAAGGAATGGGAAATGGCGAGAATTCAAGTGCTCGAAATCCTCGTGAAACCACCGCTTTTTTCGTGCGGTTTTCATAGAGTTCACGTGGCCACAGGCACGCGCTTTTGGCCCATAAATTTTCATGGCCATCTGTTCCCCAATGTCCCTCCCACCCTTCCTTTGATCTTGCCGCGAGTTCTTACAGGCTAATGGCCCTCCTCCCTCCCCCAGCACAGAGCGCGCATCGCGGCCGCACAGCAGATCAAAGGGCTTCTCCCAGCGTGTGCTGTGCGGCTTCTCCTCCCCTAATTATGTGGCCGGCCGTACTTTCAGTTTCCCGGCCGCTCTTGTTAGGTATTCTTAGCTTTTACTGTGACAGTTTTTTTCATCACTTCTTCCCTCGTGCTCTAAATGGCTTTCTTTTTTTTTAATTATATTTCTTTTCAACGCCTTATTAACTCTACTTTGCTCGCACTGTCTCTTGCTTTTTTTTAGCTCACACAGAACAAGGCAACATTGGCTGTTACTTTTTTCGTAATCACTTGTTCCCTCTTTCTCTCCCCCATTCTCTTTCTCTCTCTCTCTCTCTCACCCTCTCCCCCTCTCTAATTCTCTCTCTCCTTCATTCTCTCTTCCCCCTTCATTCTCTCGTTCGCTTTCTTCTCTCCGCCGTGTTTCTTTCCTGTCCTCTGCCTCTCTCCACGGGTCTCTTTGTTCTTGCTGTCTGTCTCTTTCCTCTGTCTCTTCACCACCTTTTATTGTTTCCCCTTCTTGGCTTATTCTTCTCTTATCTCCGACTACCGTCATGTTGTTTCTGACTGTCCTTTGCCTCCTTTCCTGCCTTTCTCCGTTCTTCTTTTCTTTCTCTCCTGTTCTCCCCTCACAGTCCCCCCTGCCCCCCTCCACGCCACCCTCCTCTGGCCCCCTCCACCCGCTCCCTCCTCTTCGACCCTGCTCAGTTCCTCCTCGGTTCTTGCTCAGCCCCCCCCCCCATTCTGCACTCCCCGCCTCCCAGCGCTGCAAGGGTTACATTCCTTTCCAGCTGAGCTGGCAGAGCGATCCCGGGCAGAGCCGTCAGATTCGCGGTGGGAGCGGGGAGGGGGCAGAGAGCTATGGGCACGGAGGGAGGGGGGGAGGGGGGCACAGAAACTTCATTATCTGCCTCCTTCTATTGCGAGACCTATTGGCAACGCCAGTGCTTGTTTTATTTATGTTCCTTCGTGCAAACTTTTTGGGGGGGGGCACGTTGCGTTTGCCTCGGCTTGTGTAACAGCATGGCGCCTGCTACACGAACACCACGCCTGCATTTTCCAACCTGTTGCGTGTGTAAATAAATGTGTTTTTTTTAGCAGCTCCACGGACAGGCCTGCGCCTCCTGTTGAATTTTTTTGTTTTCCCTTCCAAGGAGGTAGTGTGTGTGCTTTTGGAGAGGGTGCGCTGGCTTTCATGGTTTATCATCGCATTGTCGCTGTGCCGTATCAATTTCTCTTGAGGTCTGGTTGCTCTATGTTTCTGCTCATTTTGTTTACAGCAGACCCAGGAACCCGAAAATCAGCTTTAGGTTAAGGCCGATGCGGCCACTCTCTCCCCTGAATTTCTTTTTCCCCAGTCATTGCTGCTTTTTAAATTGTGGGAAAAGAACCTATTTGTTGGATAATTACTCAATTAGAGAAGACACTAGTATCATGCACAATGGTTTTCAGCAGAGTGTGCAATAAGCAAGTTACCTCTGCTGGAAAAAAATCTAGCAGGAGACACAGTTGCCGATTGTCTCGCATCTCGGAAATCAATCAAGTGGTAAGTCTGCCTCAGTGTTTATACATGATTTCCCCATACCACAACCCCCTCCCACTTCGCTGTTTAAGCCGTCCCACCACCCCTCCCTTTTGTGGGTGCTTGTATGTAGTTCTACATTCATGTCTATTGCCTGAAAAACCACAGGAGCTGTTCGCGAGCCAGCCTCGACTGCCAAGGAGAGACGGAAGCGGCGAGGGCAAGAAACTGGAAAAACATTCCTGTACACTAATTTTGATCTTCAGGCGTGCACAGGTATGCTGGATGGGAAATGGTAGGCTGCTTAGGAAACCACTCTATTACTATTTACTCCAGTGTCCAGTAACTGAAACAAAATCTCTTTTGCCATTTCATTAAAAGGTATTTTATTGCTTATTTTTAAATGCCTTTTTTCAAAGGCTCTACTGTGAAAGAAACAATCTCCTTTTTGATGACAAAAAACACAGTCTTTCTCAATGTATGTCTACAGGTCATATAAACATAAAACCAACCCAACTGAGAAGGCACTTGATGTGTTACGTAGGGCTTGTTCTCTCAAAAACTACTCTTTACACTGATGAGTGTTAATAGAGGATACCAGCCGTTTGAAACAAGTTATCTACTTTTGAAAGAAGGTTTATTTTAGAGTATAAATGTCCATTTCCTAAAACGTGATTCTAAGAAACTTCAACAGTCTTAAGCTGCTTTTTTTGCTACACAACTTTATGTTAAGGCTGCAGCTCTGTGTCGGTATGTTGATTTGTTCCTCCAACCATGGGTGTTCAAAACAGGATCCTACATTCGTGACACTATGGAAGTCATCCAGCAGGTGGAAGATCAACCCATTTGATAAAGGTAAACAACTACTAGTGACATTGGACGTGTCTTCACTCTGTACTAGCATCCCGCAGAAGGAGGCCCAAGAGGTGGCACCTATAGTCCTAGAACAGAGGGAACAACCTCACTTTGTCCCTACAGATTTCATAGTGAGTTTGCTAGAAATAGCAATTACAAGGAATTTCTTTATACTCAGAAATGATTTTTTTCTACCAAATAAAGGGTGTAGCCATGGGGGCGGGGTTTGCTCCAGATATAGCTAATCTATACATGGACGCATATGAAGACAATTCATATGCAAATCCTTACGCTGCCAATATTACCCTATGGATAATATATATTGACGATGTGCTTATGATTTGGACAGGAGAACAGGGTAGTCTACAAGAATTCTTTACATGGTTGAATAGCAGATCAGTAGACATACAATTCACTATGACATCGAGTAAGGATGAAATTGACTGCCTTGATTAATGATTACAACTATAGAGAATACCCTATGCACCACACTCTTTAGGAAGCCAATGTAGTATTCGAGCCATCACCCCAAAAACCTACGGGATAATTTGCCATATGGCCAGTTCCTGAGGCTCCGGAGGAATTGTACACACAGGTCAGATTTCTTCAAGGAATCGGACCTTTTTATCATGCGACTAAAAGAACGAGGCTATCCTTAAGGTTGATTAAGGAGAGCCAGGAAAAGGTCCTGGTATAGCCTTAGAGAGACATTACTTGAGACCAAAGTGGACCAAGAGAACATGAAAGACAGGGTAGTTTGTGTAGCTACCTTTGGAAATAGAAGCAATGAAGTGAAAGAAATCATTAACCGGCATTGTTCCCTGATCACGGATGAAATTGGTAACACAGAACTGCCTTTGTTTGCCTATGAGGGAGGTAGAAATGTTCTTGATCATGTGGTCGGGGGGCGGAGCCGGGACGGCGACCAAGATGGCCGCACGAAGTCCCGGCTCCGCCGGCCTTCTCCCTTCGCCGCCCGATTTGTTCACCCACCCCGCGCTTGACCGGCGCTTCTGTGTGTCGGAGGGGACGCTGCGATGGGGCACCCGATGGCGGTGAAATTTGGAGTCTCAGGGACCGAGATAACCTCCTTCGCTCTGGGCGGCCCGTCTGCTGCTGGCGGCCGGGGCCTCGCGTGGCTGTGCACCCGGCTGCTGGCTCCGTCCCGGCAGCTACAGTCTCCTGTGTGACGCCGCTCTTCCACCATGATGCTCGATGAGTCTCCCCACACCGCCGGGGCCCTCTACAAGACGCACTGCGCGGCCCCTCCGTTTTGGGTGCTTCGCCCCCCTCCCTCCCCCCCCCAGCACTTTTCATCGGCAGCCGGTCTCAGGTATCGGCGCTTTGTCTCCTTCAGGGCGCATTGAATGCTTGCGTGTACTGGGCTGTGCTGCACATTCCGGCCTAAGTGTGCCAGTGGGCACGATGGCGCCGTGTCGTTTTCGTGCTGGGGGATCCTGTGAATGCTGTTCTGTGGAGGGGGTGCCTGTTATCCTATGCCGTGCTACATTGTGGTGGTGCATCCTGAAAATGGCGGCTTGGCGGACTCTCTCCTGGGATGGCGGCAGCCGGGTGTGTTGGATGCCGAGAATGGGCGGACGACTATCCTTGAAGTGCTGTTTCTTCCTATGCTGGTGATGTCGTGATGCTGTTCTGGTCATTTATGCCCGATGTTTACCGACGAGCCATCACTTGTTTTGCCCGCTACTGCTGCGAGACGCCTGCTGCTATCCCCCGGGATGGGGCGATGGCCAGTACTGGATGGGACTTCATTGATGCTGCAGTATGGCCATGTTTCCTTTGAATACTCCTGTTTGGCTCACCGTAGCTTGACTATACTGTACTTGGTCCCGAGGGTGGCGGTTGCTGGCGGTCGATGGGCCGCCCATTGTGCTTTTACGAGACTTTTGTTTATTCTGGACTGACTTGAGTGCCCCAGTTCGTTAGTGCTTTCCTCCGGACCCGTCATCTTTAGCTTTATTCGATCTGTATCATCGAGGAAGGACGGCGCAAAATGGCGGCGGCGCCCCGGACGATGCTGCTTCTTGTTACATTGCAAGGCGTTCGATTCCTTTGTCTTTGCATGTTCGCTTGCTGCGCTGCTCCACTTGTGTTTTCCTGATTGTATTTTGTGCCCTGTCTCTATTCGGGCCGACAAGCTGTATTTATAACATTGACGCTTGGCGCCCTTTCCACTGGCATTGAGAGTTTTGCATATTGCCTGATAAGCTGCGAGGGTGGGCGTTTAATTGGTGGTGTCCCCGCATATGGTTTTTGTGTTTTAATGTTGCTACAGTATTATTACGGGGATGCGGGACCCGGGGGGCGGGGGGGGTCGGGTTCCTTGTTCGTGGGCCCCCCATAGCTTTCTCCCCTTCTGTGGGGTTTTCGATTCTTTTCCTCTTCTTCACCTTCTTTTGTGTTGAATATTGCTTTTCTCTTTCCTCTTCGCTCTTCTTCTACATTTCGGATTTTAGCTCTGGGCGACAGGCACGCTGCTAGGGGGGTGGGCCGTGGCCATGTGCAGTGGTGCAGGGTGGGGGGGTGGGGGTGGGGGTTTTGTTTTTGATTCCTTTTAGTTCCATGGCCTTTTTCATGTTGGTTTTTTTGTGTTTCTTCACTTCTTTTCCCTCTTTTTTCCTTTTCTGGGGTCGGATGCTAGGCACGTCCCTGTGCTGTTCTCGAGTTCGGTACGGGGGTCTCTGTTCTATTGCTCAATTAAATAGCGGGCGGGTGTTGTCTGGGCGGGGGTCTGATTTGTTTGTTGATTATCCTGATTGTCTGCTTTGTTATGTATTCCCTGCCCATGAGGACCTTGCCGTGGATATCCTGTCATTGGTGTAACCCTAGTGTTGGCAACGTGTATTGATGTGCTATCCGATCCTGTTTTTCCTCCTTTAAAAAAGACAAAATGAAACCTTTCTGATCCTGTGACCCGGTTCCATTCGGCTCTCCTGCGTTGTACATTGATATTGTGCGGGGTACCATGGCTTTACTCCTGATTTCCATTGTTTGACTGTACTACCTCTGCACCCTTGATTCACTGGGTCATTTGTCTGATTTGGAATGTAACTGTAAAAAGTCAATAAAGGTTTTTAAAAAAAAAAAAAAAAAAAAAGCATGTGGTCAATACTTACTTGATGAACGCACCTGCCCCAGATCTTAGAACTCAGCTATCGTTACCATCTCTAGTGGGCCACTAGAAGTGTCAACACTGCAAGGCGTGTGACCTGAAAGTAGAGCAGAATGACGTTTGCCATTCAAGAAAGAATGACACACTCAATGATCACACCAACTGCAATAAAAAAGATGTGATTTACATTAGGTGCCCCTCCATCAAGGTTTATGTTGGTCAAACAAGACAAAAAGTAAAATCCTGCATCCTGCAACATTATTCTTGGTGTAAGGTCCAAGGTGCACCTTTAGTTGAACATTACAACTGCCTAAAACACCCAATAGATAGCTTAAAATGGTGGGTACTTGAAAGAATTCTGCAGAACCCCAGAGGAGGTGATTTGTCACCAACTTTAAATCTTCGAGAGTGCACATGGATACATCTCCTTGACTCTGTTAACCAAGGGTTGAATGAATAAGAGGAAATAGCAAGACAGGTTTCTCTATTGTGTACTGGGTAACTTTGTACACAGGCATTTCCTGTTCTTACCAATAGATTGTGGTATTGAATGCCTAACAAACTAGTTATGCCATAAGTTGTATGATGTTACCATAACTCTGCTAAGCTTGTAAATATCCCAGTGAATGTATTGAGACCCAGCGTTTTATGCATTTTCCTATATTTGTAACAAAGATACCTATATAGTGTAGCATGCCTGCATTTCAATGTAACTAACTAGCTATGCCTTAATCAGTATGATGTTGCCTTAATCCTGAAAAACGTGTATATGTCCCAATGTACCACCAAACATTTTATGTATTTTTATATATCTTCAACACAGATGCAAAGGGTCAAATGACACGTATAAGATGTAAGACATACCATGTAATAGATCTAAACCAAACAATTTACCTCAATGATCTGTTTATAACCCTTGACTTCTATCAGCTTCTAGGCCATCCATTCGGATGTTTAATGCCACACCGAACACACCAATCACACTGATATGTTGTATTGTATCAAACTACATATCTGGTACATTGTGGATTCACAAGTCATTCAATGACAAATGTATGCAAGCTGGAGATTCATCGCGTTGGGCATTTGATATCCCCCTGTCTTTTTACATAAATTCTTTTCACATAAAGTTATTCAATATATCGATGTAATCGTACATTGGTGATAACACCGCGACACCAAAAGATTTACCTTGTTTCGGGCAGAGGTTTAATATTTAGAAACTTTGCTGCCAGTTCCACACAATGTTGCGTTGGTTGCCTTGGCAACCTTGAGGAACATCAAATCACGTCTGACGGTGCGCTATTGACAGCTGAGACTTGGGCGTACACATCAACGCTGCGTCCTGTTGCTTATATGCCGTTCACCTCAAACGCATCTCCCGTCATTTAAACAGAGACGGGTACCTTGATGACCGAGCACCACTGATTTCTCAGCAGCCGGTGGTAAGTTCCATTCAAACTTGTTGGCATCGGGCCGGATATGACCTATGCCGCGAAGCCACCATTTCACTCGGAGTCTTGTTAATTAGTATTTTTGAAATGCCTTCATAGATTCAAGTAATTGATTTTGAATCCTCCTTTGACCCCACTCAAGGAACCTAGGAAGCACTTTGTGCTCCAGGAACTTGGATGCCAATATAGTGGTGATCCCATATTAGAGGAAGCACAAATTTGGCTCCTACATGGCCCATTATTGAAGCAGAGTTTGAATTGCCCATCCGCACAGTGAGGTGCGTTTTTCCAGCAATCAACCTTTTTACTTACCACACTTACGGGCCATAGTATCTGGGCTTCTCTTTGCACATTCATTTAAGCTCTGGTTATATATATATGTATATTTTTTACAACGCAGGTAGTGACCAATTAGAGGAGATAACACATGGATTCCTTCTTTTTTTAGACACTCAAACAGCAGGTGAGACCAACTTTGCATTGCTCACTTAGCACGATAATTTTTAGTTTATCACACACTGACACTAAGTAAATAATTTCCTTACCATGCAGACTGTACCCAGTCCTGTTGAAGACCCCGTGGTGATGTTGCCTAACCTCACGCGGTTTCTGTGGGTCGAAACGTTGACGTGTTAATACTATGTGTGCCAAGTCCAAACAAACATGCTAATGACAGGATGCAAGACACATGTCTCTTTAGGGTTTTCTATTGTATTTAGATGCAATAACTAATTCCCTTATGTATGTTTGTTTTATTTTGTTAAATGTTTTTCATTGTTCATTGTGATAGCACCTGTGTTATTTCTAAGGCACGTTTATATATTTCACAAGCAGTGTTCACAGTCTGTACCAATTCTTTTTTATGTATTAGCCCAGAAGATAAATGACTTTCCAATATATATCTATCTTTAATTTTCTTTCAAGTAAACTGGTGTTGTAATTTGTAATATGTGTCAGTGGTGTTTGTTTGCGTATCATTAATTGATGGTCCTAAAATCTTGGTGGACAGATTTTACTCATAGAAAGTAATCATATGTTACATGGCAGAACATTTGTCTTTATACTGCGTTAACATAGTGATAGGCTTTACTATGGACATGTGAGGCGAGTTGTGAGGTGACTTTGACGGGCGGGTTGTGGGGGGGAAGAAGGGGCGGAATCGGAAAGGAGCACATGGGACGTGTTAGTGGCAGAGTGGTACGCCACTGCGCTTTCTATTCCAGTGCAATAAAAGTAAGACTTTTTTGGCTGTGTGTTGAGTTCACCGTTAATGCAACTCGTCATTGCCTATATAACTCAACACAACTAGCTTAGGTGGATAAGAAATCCTTGCGTTGCATTCATGTAATATGACCGTAAGTGCTGACCGACCATAAATGTTTATGTCACTCTGGCTTCTGGCTCTCTTACAAAATCGAACATCCCTCCTAACATTCTGCGAGTGATGCAGTTCTGTGCATCATAAAATACTATACCATGCGCAAACAAATCAAGCAGTTTGGGAGTCAAACATGAAGGTTTATTGGAAAGTGGTTGTGAAATCCAGTCCTTCCTCTAAAAGGGCACACGCTGTGAACACTGCTAAAATCAAATTTATGACACAATTAATACACGTTCTCACAACATGTCGAGTGCCCATTTGGTATTAGGATGTCAATATTAACAAGAGCAATTTGAGTCACAGGGCATTCGCCCAGCAAACTAAGAATGGCGTCTGAAATCCGATAGAAAATATGTTCTGTATTTACATATTAACATGTAATACTGCAACCAAGGCATAATATTAGAAGACCAATTCTAGAATTCCCATCTTTTTTTGACAAATTGCATTGTTTGAAGTTGGTGTTTTTATTGTGAATTTAGTAGGTCATGTATTCTTTGGTCACCTGAAAAACGGAATGACGCCCAAAAGGGCACAAAAAACAAATTTCCCTTTTCCTTCTTGTTTTTAGAGGTAAAGATTGGTGTCTTTCATGCCCTCTAGTCTATCTGTACAAGATGTTTTCATATAAAGTGTAGTCTTAGACAGGTTACCAAATATTACAAAACCATTTAACAAAAACATTCAAGCAGTACTTCTCAGTTAAACAAAACCCCAAAGCAAGGAATGTGCTGGTTACCTATTTTATTTACCAGTGAGTATTTTTATCATCATTATCTGATACAATTCAATAAAAACATTTCTTTGTAACATTTATTAAAAAAGAATTTACAATACATAATATACTTTAAAAACAACTTGGGTGAAAAAGACTTGACACGGCGTTTCGGTGTTCGAAATGATCGTCACCTTCTTCAGGACAACAATTTCAAGTGTTTAAAAACATCTGATTAAAAACAATATAGAGCCTCAATCAATCGGCTATAGTAGTTGATGTCATCCTTCCGTATTTTTGGATAGGAATGTAGAGTGACACTAGATTAATGCAGTGTAAAGCCTCAATCGACCGGCTGCAGAACCTAATAAAATCCTTTTTGGATAGGAGTGTAGATTAATACTGGATTAGTGCAGTGTGAGGCCCCAATCAATCGGCTGCAGACCCTGATAAAATCCTTTAGTATTTTTTGGATAGAGATGTAGGTAGGTGCTCAATAATTTAAGGTGACATTTATACAGGACGGGCTCAGGATAGTTCTCACGGGACCTCTCCTGTTACCTCCCTCTCTTGTGCTTGTTGAGGAAGGTTTTCCCCTATCCTCTTTTTCCTCTCTTTTCGAGATTGTGTTGTGTCCTTTATTAGTTTGCAGGATCATACAATGGGGGCAAGGGTTGTCTCCTGTGAGCATTCGTCCTCGAGGTCCTTCAGTCCCCATGCGCATGAGACAACCCTTGCCCCCAATTTATGATCCTGCAAATTAATAAAGGATACTACACAATCTCGAAACCGTCAATACCCTGCATGGATTCATTCCTTTTCAACTGATCGACCCAGCCTTAATCAACCGGACTATCGCGGGACTGCAAACTATCGAGCCACCTCCGAGGGCGCAACGTATCCAGCGTTTTCCACGCAGGGCTGGACAATACGGGACTACAAATTACCGCGCCACCACCCCTTTTCGGCGCCACGCATCCAGCGTCTCCACGCAGCGCTGAACAACAAGGGACATCGATCTGATACCCCAGACTCGTAGCTGGTAATTCGTTGCTCCCCCTTAGCCTTCGGCTCCGCCTTTGATTCCTGACTGAGATTACGTCCCAATTTGATAATCCTGTCTGCCTTTGGACATTGGTTTCCTCTTTAATACAGCACTGATTAAATTCACAGCATCCCTGTCCTGAAGACGATCCCTACTAACCGAGGATCGAAACGTTCGTCGACAACACACAGCGCATCTGCTGGCGCTCCACCTACAATGGCTCCTCAGAATTATCAAATTTAAATAGTGTTTAAGTTGTGTCTCTAGCCATTTTTATCTCATCACATCTGTCTATAATTTGCACTCACTTCACTTGCGCCGTCCTTAGCTGTGCACAATTGTCACTTGCGTCGCCTTCTTGTGTCACTCACATACACTTTGCACCAAGTACAATTGGGGTTGCTTTTTATACTCTTGTCCATACAGTGCTGCTTTAACTGTACTAAATGTATACCCTTGTTTGAATATATGATGCTATATGCACACCCTAGAAACGATTTTGAGTCTCCTTGTATCTTTGCTAGCAATGCTGTAAGCATGCACATTTAACTGCCTCTCAAATATTACCTTGTGGGATATTGTTTGTTTTTTATATCCTCCTACCCTGCTTCCACGTTGGTTTATGGGTTGTAATCCTGTTGTTTTTTACACACTACAGCATATGACATATGGCAAGGGATAAGTGTAACGTGTGTCTTCTGTCTTCGTATTGTTGTGTACGGGCAGTGATCATATGTATGACAAAGGGAGATAGTGGCCGAACGAAGGAGCCATCTTAGGTTAGTCCATTGATTGTACTGACCTATCATGTTGTTTCTACACAGTATGTGCCGTAGTACCTTTAAACCGGCAGCCCGGCGTTCCTTCAAGTTTAACCATCCACAGATACTGCCTAAGCCTAGCCGGGTTGGAATGATCACCGGCAGCACGATTATAAGGATTTAGACTTCATTACTCAGCCCTGAGGAAGTCGCAGGATTAACTTTCCACATGCGAAGAAACACGTGTCGGCTGTTTTCTGTTATGGCCTACTGAGAATCGTATTAAAGATACAGCAACACTACTGCACCATGATTATGGATCGTTCTTGATTGAATTAAATTGATGTAACAATATTACATACTGTTTATTTTCTAGTTGTGTGCCTAGGACTGGTTTGAAATAAGTCTAACGTGTGTCTTCTGTCTTCGTGTTGTTGTGTACGGGCAGTGATCATGTGTATGACAAAGGGAGATAGTGGCAGAACGAAGAAGCCACCTTAGGTTAGTACATTGATTGTACTGACCTATCATGTTGTTTCTATGCAGTATATGCCATCTGTCCATTGATTTTTATCAGGTTTTACAGCGATTTAAAATTCCACAATATTGCATTGCTGTAAATTGTAGAAATCAATGTAAATCTAAATATATGGCTGCACAGGGGAGGCCCATCACTTTTTATAGGTACGTTACAATACTTTTAGCGTTAAGTCTGTGTATTCGCCTTCGTCATCCAGCCCAAGTTAGTTGTGGGAAGCAAGAGACCCAGGATAATGTGCTGCATGTCTAAAACCTTTTAAGTTCTAAAATGCGAGACCTATTAGCAATGCCAGTGCTTGTTTGTTGATACAATAGGCAACAGTGGGAAGGATCTTAAAATAAGGGAAAAGGACGTGATTGATGAGAAGATCATCTCTTATTCTAACATTAGGTGTGCCCTTGATGCTGAAGGTACAGCCTCAGACAAGTGAACACTAGTGTTTTACGATGGCCAGCTTTGCATTTCTGGATTCTGGCCAAATTCAACACCACTTTTATGATTTGTGGTCTGATAATTGGCACGTTTTTGGACTGCAGGTAGACAAGATGTTCTAAAAATATTAAGAATGACATGGATACAGGAAAGACAAGGGAATTCTCAGGCATCACCAACAAAAGACTGACCCGGACGTCCTGCTCCAAAAGGCGGCCCTAGTACCACAAGCCAACCTTACCTGCAACAGCTGCCCTTTCAGGAGGGACAATAGTCAAAAAGGCATGGACAATACTTTTTGTGGCAACAGCAGAGGCAATGCCAAAGGTGCCAAAAGAAGGTGTTTCTGCCACAAATCAGTGACCATCTACTCATTCCCTCTAACCTCCCAAGACCTATGAGGGAATAACGATCATTCATCCTTCCTCAATGGGAAGATAAAAACTGATCAATTGGCCCGCCACTGCTCACAGCTATTGCCTGCAGTGTCACACCACTCTTCCAAATCATTTACCACAACCACAAAATCAACAAGGAGGAAGTATACAAGCGCCTCTATCAGAAGGATCAATATAGCTTGTCCTAGTGTTTCAGAGAAGACTGTTGGTGCATTCTCTGTACCTTCTCATCATCAAAAAGGGAAATAAAACTGCACATATTCTGTGACCTGAGTTCTCAATCGCTACAGAACTACAAATCACATAATCCTGTCGCTGCTAGGCTTCCTCCCCCGTGCTAAGCCTTTTTTTTGGCTATTTGGGATAATTTATGCTTAGGCCCCTGTAACTTTTTGTCCACATAAGGTATCCATGCCACGTTTGCGTCCTTTTCATCCAACATCTTGAGGATTTTGAAGGTAACCGGATTTTGTAGATTTTCTACACAGTTTTGGCATTTTACTGGGACATAGCCTATTTTTACTATTTTTTTTGGTTTCAACCTTCTTCTAGTTAGTGATAGAAAAGGGCTTGAAAGCAATAAGGGATCCTCGAAAGCTATACATTTCAGAAAAGTAGACCAAATACTGAATTTAGCAAGGGGTTATTTGTGTAGAAATTTCCAAGGTTTTCCTATAGAAACTAACAGTTGAAAAAAAAAAAATATGAAATTGAGTTGAAAAAAAACAGCCATTTGTGACAACGTTTTCACCTGTAACTTCTTCTAACTATGGCAGATATTGAAAGCAATATACCTTTACGTCCGCCAGACCGTTCTGGTTGTGGTGATATATGGTACCTGTAGGTTCACCAAGAACCCGAGGTACCCAGAGCCAATAACTGAGCTGCGCCTTGCACTGGGTTTTCATTGTGTACCGGGTATATAGCAATTAATTTGGTAAAATATAAAGAGTGAAAAATAGGTATGAAGGACACCTATGTATTTCTGAAATGGGAACACAATATAGAGTTTAGAAGCAGTAGTTATTTGCATATCTCCAAAATTGTGGGTACCCATACTTGCATGTGAATTAAAGGAAATTTTTCAAAGTGACTTATTTTTTACACATTGTCTTACATTTTAAAGGCAGAAATGCATAGAAAGTCAATAGGTAATAACAGTTGTGCTACAATTCTCTGTTCCCCTAAGTCTCCTTATAAAAATGGTTACGCACGTGTGTGGGTAGGCCTCATGCCTACGTCAGGAAATGGCCCAAAACACAATATGGACATATCACATTTGTCCAGTAGAAACAGACACCTTTTCGCAATGTGCCTAGCTGTGGATTTTTGATTCTAGCTCAGCCGGCACATGGGGAAACCTAGCAAACCTATACATTTGTGAAAACTAAAAATTCTGGGGAATCTAGGATGGGGTGACTTGTGTGGCTCTCACCAGGTTCTGTTACCAAAATCCCTTGCAAACCTCAAACTTTGTAAAATAAAAATAAAAAATTCCTCACATTTCTGTGATGGAAAGATCTGGAATCTGCACAGATCCACAAATTTCCACCCACCCCGCATTAACCAAAGTCCCCTGATAAAAATGGTACCTCACTTGTGTGGGTAGGCCTAGTGCCTGCGAAAGGAACTAGCACGATACCCAACATGGACACCATATTTTTCCAGGGAAAACTGACCCTTTTTTTGGCAATGTGTCTAGCTGTGGTATTTTAACCCTTGCTCAGTCGGCACCTAGGAAAATCTAGCGAACCTATAACATTTTTAAAGCTAGACACTCAAGGGAATCCAGGATGGGGTGACGTTTGTGGCTCTTACCAGGTTCTATTACCCAGAATCCCTTGCAAGCCTCAAACCTTGTTGGAAAACCCCCACATTTTCCTCACATTTCTGTGATGGAAAGTTCTGAAATCTGTGTGGATCCACAAACTTCCAACCACCCTGCATTCCCCAAAGTCTCCTGATAAAGATGGTACTTCACTTGTTTGGGTAGGCCTAGTGCCTGCAGCAGGAAACGACCCAAAATGCAACATGGACCCATATTTTTCCAGGGAAAACTCGCCCTTTTTTTGGCAATGTGCTGAGCTGTGGATTTTGAACCCTAGCTCAGCCGGCACCTAGGAAAACCGAGCAAACCTATACATTTTTTAAAACACGACACCAAGGGAAATCCAGGATATTGTGACTTGTGTCGCTCTCGCCAGGTTCTGTTACCCAGAATCCCTTGCAACCCTCAAACTTTGTCAAAATACCCACATATTCCTCACATTTCTGTAATGGAAAATCCAAGAATCAGTGTGGATCCACAAACTCCCACCCACCCAGCATTCCCCAAAGTCTCCCAATAAAAATGGTACCTCACCTGTGTGGGTGGGCCATTTACCCGCGGCAGGCAAGGGCCCAAAACGTATTGTTGAGACATCAAATTTACCAGTCACAAAACGACCTGGTTTTGCACGGGGGGTCACCTGGGTTTTCGGCCCCGGCCTTGGCAGCCATCTAGGGAAACCTACCAAACCCAGACATTTCTGAAAACTAGACACCCAGGGGAGTCCAGGGAGGTATGGCTGGTGTGGATCCCCCTACGCTTTCCTACCCAGAATCCCTTGCAACCTCACATTTAGCTGAATAAAAATCACATTTTTATCAAGTTTCAGTGTAGTAAAGTAGTGGGATCACCAGGCTGACGCGAATTTCCCACCACCCAGCATTCCCCCCTGATCTCCCGATAAAATTGGTACCTGACTTGTGTGGGTTGGCCAAGCACCCGCAGCAGGAAAGGGCTCAAACGTATTGTGGAGACATCAAAATCACCAATACAAAACAACCTGGTTTTGCAAAGTGGCGCCTGCGTTTTTGGTCCCGGGCTCAGCGGCCATCTAGAGAAAACTACCAAACCGGCACTTTTCTGAAAACTACTCTGGGGAGTCCAGGGATGTGTGGCTTGCCTGGATCACCCACCGTTTTGAGTCCCCTCCAAATCTCAAATTTAGCTGAAAACAAATCCCATTTTCCTCACATTTGTCTCGGATCTCCGTGCCTGCACATATGTCCTACCACTCGGCACTCCCCTCAGTATCCCAAGTAAAATGATACCTAACTTGTGTGGGTGGGCCAAAGGCCTAGGTCTGGGAGGGGACAAAAACATAGGATTGAGTTGATAGCACAGCGAACTCGAAGCGCTCTATTTTTTTTAAAATAAGTTTTTAGGCAATTCTGCATTGTACACCCATCCAAGTGAGGTATCATTTTTATTGAGAGACCAAGGGGAATGCTGTGTGCTAGGACATTTGTGCCGGCACGGTGATCCCACACAGAAATGAAGAAAATGTGATTTTTTTTTCAGCTAAATTTAGGTTTGCATGGGATTCTGGGTAGGAAAACATTGGGAGATCCATGCAAGCCTCACATCCCTGGACACTCCTGGGTGTCTAGTTTTCAGAAATGCGTAGGTTACCCTAGGTGGCCGCTGAGCCCAGGAGCAGAAACGCAGGTGCCCCCTTGAAAACCAGGTTGTTTTATATTGGTAATTTTGATGTCTCCACAATACATTTTGGGCCCTTCTCTGCCACGGGTACTTGGCCGACCCACACAAGTGGGGTACCATTTGTATCGGGAGACCTGAGGGAACGCTGGGTGCTTGGGCACTTGTGTCAGCCCGGTGATCCCACAACTTCCTTACACAAAAACTTGAGAAAACCAGGTTGTTTTGTATTGGTAATTTTGATGTCTCCACAATACATTTTGGGCCCTTCTCTGCCACGGGTACTTGGCCCATCCACACAACTGAGGTACCATTTGTATTGGGAGACCTGGGAGAACGTCTTAAAGACATCTATCGAAACCTAAAAAACCCAGACATTTCCGAAACCTAGACACCCGTGGGAGTCCAGGGAGCAGTGGCTTGTGTTGATCCCCCAACATTTTCCTTCCCAGAATCCTCTGCAAACCTCAAATTTAGCTAAAAAGTCAAATTTTCCTCTGATATCTGTGTTGGAAAGTTGTGAGCCGACCACACGGCACAAATTTCCTACCATTCAGTATTCACATCAGTCTCATAATAAAAATGATACCATACTTGTGTGGATGGCCCAAGTGCTATGACATGGAAGGGCCAAAAAAAGTGTAGAGATTGAGAGGGTCCAAAACGGCAGTTTGTTTATACGTTTTTAGGCTGATGCTACTTTGGGCGCCCACACAAGTGAGGTATCATTTTTCTCAGAAGAGCAAGGAGAATGGTGGGTACAGGAAATTTGTGCCTGCGCGGTTATCCTACAACTTACCCACACAGAAATGTTAGGAAAATGTGATTTTGTAAGTAAATTTGAGGTTTGGGGGGATTCTGGGTAAGAAAACGCTGAGGGATCCATGCAAGCCATACCGCCAGCCAAGAGTCAGTACACGCACACCACCAACCATGCACACCACCAGCAAAGCGTTATCCACGCACACCGCCAGCCAAATGCCATCCATACACACCGCCAGCCAAATGCCATCCATACACAAAGTCAGCCAGGCACTATCCACGCACACCGCAAGCCAAGCTCCATCCCTGCACACCACCAGCCAAACAGGGCCGGACAGGGAACAGCAGCCACCCCTGGCAGAATGCTGCTCGACCGGCCCAGGGAGGAGGGGATGTGCTAGTAAAAAGCACTGCTCCCGCATTTGTTACTGGGGGCTGATATTGCAGCACTGCTGCAAAACCGGCCGCCATGGCCAGAAAACCGGCCCTCATCCCTCCGGCCCACCAGGGAAATGCCCGGTGCCCGCTATGGCCAGTCCGGCCCTGCAGCCAAGCACCATCCATGCACACAGTCAGCCTAGCACCAGTCCAAGAACACTGCCAGCCAAGCACCACTTCACATGCCCCACCAGGCATGCCCCAATCAACACACACCGTAATGAAGCATGAATCCACACACACCGTTAGCCAAGTACAGGTCCACACATGTTGCCAGCAAAATGCCAGCCAAAGGTCAGTACATGCAGACCGTCAGCCAAACTCCAGATCACACACAAATTCTCCCTGGTTTCTACTGGTTTTCTGCCCACGCTTGGGGGCAGATGAGACTAAATGTATCACTGAAACAGCTAAAAAAAGGGGAGCGGCCCTTGCCTATGGGGCTTCTCCCTGACATGCCTATAAATATATCATTGGTGCCTAGTGGGCTTTCTGTCCCCCCGGGGGAGGGGGCAGATAAGGGGCTATGCCATGATCTGCCTGGGGGGGGGGGCAGGAAGACTTTTTTGGGTGGGGGGGTATTAGCATGCACATTCTCGGCAGCCCCCACACCTACATTTCAAAAATAACAATCCCTGGTGCCTACTAGGACTATTGCCCTGAGCTGCCTCCCAGGGGAGGCAGACAGGCTGCGGCTCATTTTTTCGGGGGTGGGGGTATTGGCAGGCCCATTTTGGGCAGCCTTCACCCCTACGTGTAAATAAATCCAGTGCCTAGTGGGCATTCTACCCCCATCTGCCTCCTGGGGGGGGGGGGGGGCAGAACGACTGTGGAACTTTTGGAAGGGGAGTGGGCATTGGCATGCCCATTTTGGGCAGCCCGTTTCCCTATAGCCATAAAATAAAAAACTCCCTGGTGCCTAGTGTGTTTCTGATCCCCCCGGGGGTAGCAGATCTGGGGCTATTGCCCCCTCTGCCTCCAAGGGGGGGGGGGGCAGAAAGACTGATGTGGCCCAAAAATATGGGGTCTGGTGAGGCAATGGTCACAAAGAACTGGGAGGATCTAGGGTTGGTGGAGCCCAGCGTTCGGCCCAGACTACAATAATTTTTTACTAGGCAGATCATTACTCGACTAATAGCGAAAAGTGACCATCCACTCAGACTTGTCCTTTATAGGCTGGCTATCACACATGGGAAACCTTGCATTTTAAAGTCGGCTGTCTCTGTAAGAGCCATTCCTCGACATCAGTGTCTTGGAGCTTTCGGCGGTTCAGTTAGCCCTTTGGGCTTTCCTATCCCAACTATGAAATAAAGTGGACATGATGTGCAAAGACAATATGACCATGGTGCATTATGTACAGAAACAAGGGGCACACACAATCCACAGTTGTTAAAGATGGCACAATCAGTTTGTCATTGGGTGTTACATCATCAAATACATTTACTGGCAGAATATCTCCCTAGGGTGGACAACATCTGTACCGGTCTCCTCAGAAGGATGCACAGGAAATGCACAAATTAAAAATGACTTCCTAAATTTTCAATCCGTACTACCACCGTTGGGGGGGACTCTAACAGTAAATCAGTTTGGTGCCCATTAGCAATGCCAAAGCTTCACCTCCAAAAACTGACACCCACATTCCAAAGGCAGTGTGCTTTGGATATATTGGTCAGGGATATTTGTTTATGCTTTCCTCTTTCTAGGTGGCTTATGCATCTCAGCCTTAAGTCGCTCAACCTTGCGATTTGGCAGCTGAATGTTATAATTTGGGTATTTGCAGTTATCAGAGGAATGCTTGCAAATTCTGAGAGGCGAGAAATAGTAACTCTTGTCCATGCTATGCAAACACATTGTCAGGTACTATTTCAGTTGTCACGTTAAACACATAACAGCTACTGTGCAGCATATTGTCTGTTACCTATCATACTTACAAAATCTGAGAAAGCGTTCACTTTCATAAAAGTTAAATCTGATAGAGTTCTAGCCGCAGATTCCTCACCATAGAATATTCCCCAGGTGTCAGTGTGTATCTGGAAATTTTTGAGCAGTACCCTTGCGCACCGGTAGGTTTGGCTCCGTGTGGCATCGTATGTGCCGGAAATGACGTATGCGGTCCCTATATAGGTGCCACTCCAGCACGTTGAACTAGGTTCTTTCTTCTCCATGTAATCAGCTCCCCTCAGTCATTTTATTTATTGAATTTTCTTTGACCTTTTTGTTGAATGCGACCAGTGTGCCTTGTTTCCCCCTGGTCGTTTATTATTTGTCTCTGAAGAAATCAACCAGGTTTAAGGCTTGTGCTGCCTGCCAAACATAAACGTCTGTCATAGACCCCCACATGGTGTGTCTGTGGTACCTGGAATGGGACAATGACTCCAAGGCCTGTGCGGATTGCAAGACTATGAATCCGAAGGCCATCCACAAGCGGGCCATGAAGCTTCTCGCCACATGGCTCCACAGTGCTCTAGGTCCCATTCATATGGGAGATCCAGGGACGCTCTCCGAGTCGCTCCCGCTGGTCATATTTGCGATCCCAGACTACTAAGTCCCACAAGAAGTCGAAGCACTCTTCGAATTCTCCGCGCCGGTTCAATTCATCAGATAAGGTGCAGGAACAATGCCACGAATCAAGGCCCAGGCCCCAGGTCACCCATGTGGAGCCTGCATCTTTCACTGGGTCTTCTCTCCACTATCCTGTGTTTCCTGGAGCTGGGGAGACCCCCCCCCACCCAACTTTGAGAATTTTATGAGGCTGTTTGACCTGACATCCTTGGTGTGGCTTTCCCCCCCCAGCTTTTTGCCTTAAATCGTCCTGTTTTTACGGATTATGTTTTTGCTTCCTCGGACCTCTGCACACTTTACCATTGCTAACCAGTGCTAAAGTGCTTGTGTTCTCTCCCTTAAACATGGTGAAATTGGCTTATACCCAATTGGCACATTTAATTTACATGCAAGTCCCTAGTAAAGTGGTGCTATGTGTACCCAGGGCCTGAAAATTAAATGCTACTGGTATGACTGCAGCACTCTTTGTGCCAGCAACCTAAGTAGCCTTTTAAATGTTTCAGGCCCACCATTGCAGCATGTGTACATTTAGTAAGGGCTTTAATCTTTGGAACACACGCTCGTGTGTGTTCTTTTTTTTTCTTCACCCGCTATTGGCCTTTGCATGCGTCGTTCTAAGTAATACAGCACGCAATTGGCCACAGGCGGGTGCATGTACCATCTTCTCTCTGCCCTGGCCTAGGGTCAGCGGGAGCGAGCGCGGCTTTCCTCCCTCGTCATGGCTCATTAAGCCCAGCGTGCCCTCTCAGCTCCAAACGCGGTCACGTTCACTTTCGCGTACCGCGCTTGTTTAATTTATTTATTCTTTTATTTGTGAGCCACTCTCACTGCAGACACAACATCTTTTTTTATGCCCACCACCACCACATCCACCACCATGTCAGCCACGTCCACCGCCAACACCACCACCACATTCACCACCACCACCACGTCCACCACCACGTCCACCACATCCATCACCACCACTTAGTCTACCACATCTACCACCACGTCCACCACCACGTCCACCACCATGTCCACACCCATGTCCACAACCACCACCACCACATCCACCACCACCACCAAGTCCACCTCCACCACCTCGTTCACCTCCACCACCATGTCCACCACAACCACGTCCACCATGTCCACCACACCATGTCCACCACCATGTCCACCGCCACGTCCACCACCACCACGTCCACCACCACATCCACCATCACGTTCACCACCACATCCACCACTACCACCACGTCCTCCACCACTACCATGTCCAACACGTCCACCATCACCACCACGTCCACCATGTCCACCACCACCACCACGTCTACCACCACCACGTCCACCACCATCACGTTCACCACCACCACGTCCACCACCACCACATTCACCACCACCACGTCCACCACCATGTTCACCACCACCAAGTCGACCACCACGCCCACCACCATGTTCACCACCACCAAGTCGACCACCACGCCCACCACCATGTCCATCACCACCACCACATCCACCACCACCACCACATCCACCACCACATCCACCACCACGTCCTCCACCACCACATCCACCAACACCACGTCCACCACCACCATGTCCACCACCACGTCCACCACTACACCATGTCTATCACCACCACCACGTCTACCACCACCATGTCCACCACCACCTCCAACAACTCCACCACCACCAGGTCCACCACCACCAGGTCCACCACCACCACGTCCACCACCACCAGCACTACCACCACATCCACCACGTCCACCACTACCACATCCACCACATCCACGACCAACACGTCCACCACCACCATGTCCACCACCACCATGTCCACCACCCCCATGTCCACCACCCCCATGTCCACCACCACCACGTCCACGTCCACCACCACGTCCACCACCATGTCCACAACCACCACGTCCACCACCACCACCAAGTCCACCTCCACCACCTCGTCCACCTCCACCACCTCGTCCACCACCACCACCACCTCCACCACCATGTCCACCACCACCACGTCCACCACACCATGTCCACCACCATATCCACCACCACGTCCACCACCACCATATCCACCATCACGTTCACCACCACATCCACCACCACCACCACGTCCTCCACCACTACCATGCCCAACACATCCACCATCACCACCACGTCCACCACATCCACCACCACCACGTCTACCACCACCACGTCCACCACCATCACGTTCACCACCATCACGTTCACCACCACCACGTCCACCACCACCACATCCACAACCACGTTCACCACCACCAAGTCCACCACCACGCCCACCACCACGCCCATCACCACCACCACATCCACCACCACCACCACATCCACCACCACATCCACCACCACGTCCACCACATCCACCAACACCACATCCACCACCACCACCATGTCCACCACCATGTCCTCCACATCCACCACCACGTCCACCACCACCACGTCCACCACCATGTCACCACCACATCCACCACCATGTCCACCACCATGTCTGTGTCCACCACATCCATCACATCCACCACCACGTCCACCACTACCACCATGTCTATCACCACCACCACGTCTACCACCACCACATCTACCACCACCACGTCCACCCCGACCACCACCTCCACCACGTCCACCACCACCAACTCCACCTCCACCACCACCACGTCCACCACCACCTCGTCCACCACCACCAGCACTACCACAACATCCACCACCACCACGTCCACCACTACCACATCCACCACCACCACATCCACCACCAACACGTCCACCACCACCATGTCGACCACCACCATGTCCACCACCCCCATGTCCACCACCACCACGTCCACCACGTCCACCACCACCACGTCCACCACCACCACGTCCACCACCACATCCACCATCATGTCCACCACATCCACCACCATGTCCACCACCACCATGTCCACCACCACCACATCCACCACCACTACCTTCACCACGTCCACATCCACCACCACCCCATCCATGTCCACCACCATGTCCGTGCCCACCACCATGTCCATGCCCACCACCATGTCCATGCCCACCACCATGTCCATCACCACCACCACATCCGCCACCACCACATCCACCACCACCACGTCCAACACCAGATCCACCACCACCACCAAGTCTACCACCACGTCCACCACCACCACATCTACCACCACAACCATGTCCACCACCACCACGTCCACCACCATGTCCACCACCATGTCCACCACCACACCACCATATCCCCCACCACCACGTCCACCACTACCACATCCACCAACACCACATCCACCAACACCACGTCCACCACCACCATGTCCACCACCACCACATCCACCACCACCATGTCCACCACCACCACCACGTCCACCACCACATCTACCACCACCACATCCACCACCACCACCACTACATCCACCACCACCACATCCAGCACCACCACGTCCACCATCCCACCACATCCACCACCACCACGTCCACCGCCACCGCGTCCACCGCCACCACGTCCACCACCACCACATCCACCACCACGTCCACCACCACCATGTCCACCACCACCCCGTCCACCACCATCCCGTCCACCACCATGTCCACCACCACATCCACCACCACCACCTCTACGTCCACCACCAGTCCACCACCACCATGTTCAACACCACCACATCCACCACGTCCACCACCACCACCCGTGACAGGTGAAGTGTCACTGGAGGGCAGGGGTAATAGGAGTGTCTGGAACATTTAAGGATGCATTGGGTGCAAGAAGGCCATGTCCACCACCACATCCACCACCACCACCAAGTCCACAACCACCACCATCACGTCCACTATCACCACGTCCACCACCACTTCCACCACCACCACGTCCACCACCACCACTCTGTCCACCACCATGTCCACCACAACCACTACATCCACCACCACCACGTCCACCACCACCATGTCCACCACAACCACGTCCACCACCACCACGTCCACCACCACCTGTGACAGTTAAAGTGTCACCGGAGGGCAGGGGTAATAGGAGTGTCAACCCCGGCTGTATATGGGACATTTAAGGATGCTTTGGATGCAAGAAGATGGGAATAGGGGATAGAAGTATTACACCAGACCCAAGCTACATTTTGAAGAGGCGCAATGTCACAAGGGCTCCTCTAAAAGCACTTGCAGCATCTCTACCTCACAGTGGCATACCTGCACAAGCCACTCACTCAAAACAAGCACTGGCATAGCCAATAGGTCTCGCCTTTGGACCGTTATAAGTGTTTAGCCATGCAACACTTGATGTTGTTGCACCAAGGACATTGTGCTGGATAACTAAACTCTTATAAGGTCCCAAAGGAGAGACCGATTGGCTATGCCAATGCTTGTTTATACATGTCACCTCTTAGTTAGGCCCTAAACGACCTATCTTGGAGCAATACACAAAAAAGGAGTGAGGGGGGAATAGGTGTTGACAGGATGGGCCATATTTGTCAGAAAATTTCAGAGAACTCTGTAGAGGGAGGACTCTAGAAGATTATCCCACTTCAAAGTGAGCAACAGGTATAAGTAGTGGACCCTCGGAACCCAACTCTTCTGTCCACCTCTGGACCTGTGGAAGACTCAGAAGGACTGCTGTGCTGCACGACTACATGAAGCATTGCTACTGTGCTAGCTGAATGAGAAGGACTGGACCTGCACCTTGAACCCAGGTCCACCAGAGTGACTCCAAGGCCTGATGCCCTGGCCTCCTGGTCAGAGCCCCAGGGACGGAAAAAACTCAAACCACCATGAACCTAGACTCTCCCTGTCATGAGTCATGCCCCCAAAGTGGTGCCACCCCCAGTTTTGGACCCTTGGAAGTGGGCCTGAAGATGCTCTGCCATCCAAGCTGTGGCCCTGGCAGATCCGATGCAGTGCCTCACAGGCGCAGGACTTCGCATCACAGTCCGTTGGAACTGCCGCTGTGTAACTCATCTTGACGCAGGACCTTGCATCGCAGCTCATTGGAACTGCTGGTGCGCAATGCATCCTCTATGCATGACCGCGCAATGCTCCACAACCACGATTTAAGGTATTTTTTGGTTCAGTGGGCATAACTTGATCCTTGTAACCGGCCCATGCTTTATTTCGATCGGCCTGAACTTGTGACTTTATCCTGGTCTGGCATGATCCGATAAGTACAGTTTCTGCTTTGTGCTTTAGTACACTATTTTTTACCTTAACCCTTAAAATGTCATCTCCAGTTCTACTAATTGCATTGTTGTCATATGTCGGTCAACTATTTTATTGCATTTAACTTTATTTATTTTTTTAATTGGTGTCAGATTTTTCTTGTGTTTTCACTTTATTACTGTTTGTTTGCTGTATAAATAATTTACACATTGCCTTTAAGTTAAGCCAGACTGCTGTGGTGGCAAGTTACAAGAGGGTTGAGCACCGGTTAATTTGGGGTTTTCATCTGTTTCACCTTGACAAGAATTTTGGTTGCTGATTGAGTAGCATGTCACCCGCCTCAAGTAGTTTCCTTCAGAGGCCATGAGCCTCATTTTTTGAAAGACGGAACCCTGTGGAGCACCTTCTAGACCTATGGTTTTGGAGATACTCCGAGTTTGTTAGTGAATCCATATGGATCCGTTGGTAGATCCATATCGCTTGTGGCTTTGCGACTTCCTCCAGGGACTAGTGCAATGAAATGAAATGAAATACCAGCATTTGTAAAGCGCACGGCTACCTCCGGAGAGGTGTCCTGGCCCTGGGGTCTCTCGGGAAGATTAAGCGAGCTAGTGCCCAGAGTCACATGGTGCTGGGCTAACCTTCCACCTGCGCTAGGGATCGAACCATGAACACCGTGATCCAGAGTCAGGCACCCTGGCCACTGCGCCACACCTCTTCCACGGTGATGGTGCAGCCGAATGGTAGTGTCGACCTTCATTGTGATTCCCGAGTGTGATACAGAGCCAAGCTGGCGTCACCGGAGACTGACTCTGGCACTGACAAGGCCTACATGACCTGAATTGGAGATGGAGCCCTATTTTCCTGAAAGGTCTTCTGAGGAACACAAATGGAGGGAATCTGAGGATCCTCGTGGCTGTTCTGACCCCTAGCAGAGATCACGGCTAGCCATTCCTGGTAGCAGCACCTTGTTGATGCCAGTGTTCTGACTAGCTAACCAGACACTGGGCTTCCCTTCTCCTCCCATGGTGGCTAAGGTCCGAATGGGCTTCCTTTCCGATGGTGGTCTCGAGGGGGGCTAACGTCCTGGAACTTTACCTGCCCACGATTGAGGTCAAAACCAATGTCTTGACAGAGGTAATTCCACCCAGTGTGTCCCCCTCAAAACCCTGAGTCCCCTTCAATGAAACCCTCATTGATGTCCTGCACGGGGCCTTGGACAGTCCTTGCACTGGCCCTCCTGTGCACAGGACTATCTCCTGCCTCCATCTCCCCCTCCCAGCCTTCCTGGGTCCTGGGTCTGGCGGTCCAGGCTTCTACCTCCGCAATCAACAATGGTGCATTCCCTACCACACTAACAGATAAGGAATCCAAGAGGCTGGGTACCTTTGGAAAGAGGATTTTCTCCTCCTCCAGCCTTGCACTGTGGTGCGTGTACACCACATGCTTATTGGGTGGTTGTTCCCATACTGTATATGATACAGTTGCGCAAGTGCTGCCTAAGGTCTTAGAGGAGGCGTGTGGGCCATTTCTCTCAAATTATTGCTGATGGCCGCGATGCAGCAAAGTTCACCATCAGATGCAGATAGGATAGGACCGACTTGCTGGGCAGAGCCATTGCTTGACGTTCTGACATTATGCCTCACTGAGGACAACTAGCTTATTGGGGGATTTCTAGGCATCCCTTATGGACATACCCTATGATTGCATTTTTAGCCACAAAGCGGATTCAGCACTTGAATCTTTCAAAGATAGTAGGGCCACTGCTAGGTTGTTGGGGCACACCATTGCAGTGGCGGCTCGTCCATGGGGGCGTTTGGGCGCCGCCTCACTGCTTTCTCGCTGTGCGAGAAGGCAGAAACAAATGGTAGTTATTACCGTAATAACTACCATTTGTTTCTGCCTTCTCGCACGGCGAGAAAGCAGAAGTTCCTTGTTGAGAGAGTGGGCGGTGTTACTCGAGGGCAGGGGGGAGCGGCTTGCCCACTGTTGTTAATACTGTCTGTTTGGGCAGCCTGAGGCTGCCCAAACAGACAGTATTAACAACAGTGGGCAAGCCGCTCCCCCCTGCCCTCGAGTAACACCTCCCACTCTCCCTGTTCTCTGTATGCTGCAGCATACAGAGAGAAATGACGCGGTTGGGGCAGCCGGCCGCACCAATCAAAGAAGACGCCGCGGTGGAGGGGAGGGAGGCTGCCTGCAGCCTTCCTGTTGACGAGCAGCACCCTGGGAATTCAAAAGGCAGACGGCGGGACGGAGTCGGGAGTCTCGGAACCAACTTAAAGGCGGGAAGGTAAGTTAAGTTTTACAATTACTTTTCACTTTTGTCCTGTGATTTTAAGACAAGGCTAGGTCTGTAAACCCAGCGGAACTCATTTATTTGTTATTGCAGCTACTGTTCTGATTGATTTTGGAGTGTTTTACAAGGTGTGACAAATAAATACAAGTGCGCAGCTAGTTTCTTTTGCGTCCAATCGTGACCGTATGGTTACGTGAACACATGATGTGTGTGTATATATACATGTTTTTGCAGGCGTGGGCTTTTTTCAAGAGTGTTTCAGCGTATGATGGCAACACCTGCCTGTGGGTGAGAATAGCGCCTGGCTTGGACTGCATACTGCATAGCCCAGTAGCAGTGACATGTTTAAACTGGTTTTGCAATATGTGGTTATAGAGACAAGTGGTGGAAACCAGCTAAGCTGTGTCTGCCTAGATCAGACAGTGGTAATTGAAAAATAATTCTCATTCTATCGGACTTTTAGACACGTTGATAGTGTCTGTTGGTTTACATTCGTATAGTTTGCCAGTGGTGGTTTCTTCGCTTTGTTTCTGTTGGACTCCATCGCTACAATATCCAAAAGGCACATGTGACGACGGCTGGATCCAGCAGAAACCCTTTTGAAGTTGTTAACTGGCATTCGTGTCAGAGGTATGGCTGCACCGCATACTAACTCTAGTCGGTTGATGTCAGAGAGAACCCTCTAGAGACCCGCGTTTCACGTCATACTGGCGTGTCAGCGCCTTGAAGTGCTAATTCGCATGCCAGCGATATAGCGCCAAGAAGGGGGTGGAGGTGTGTGTGTGGGGGGGGGTACAGAACGCTACCACACCTACTTCAGGTCACCGTAGTTTGAGTAACAGCAGTCATCAAACAGTTTGTGCTCGTACTGGGGTACGCCCTACTGCTTTCAAATCTCACCAGCCGCCACTGCACCATTGCCACACAACAGCCGCATTTCACCTGCTACCTCTTCGTGGCTACAGTAGGGGCCATCAGCTGCATTCTTTTTCTCCCTAGCCACCATGGCCACCAGGCATCTCAATCCTTTCTTGGCTGTGGTTCCTGCTAGCCTCGTGGGAACCAAGGTCAGAGTTCAAACAGTACGCCCGACCCCTCAGCAATTACAGCCTCAAACCTGTTTAACTTGCCCTGACACCATCACAGCCACCCTGTTGGTATCAGGATTCAACACCACCTGCCTCAATGATACGAAATCACTTCAGACAAATATATTGTTCAGCAGGACTACCCCCTACCTTCCCAACACCCTGCTACTGTCTCCCGATTAGCTGACGGAGGACCACATTCCACAACATGAAGTGTTGGCTCTGCTATCCAAAGTAGCCATCGAGAGGGTGCCGGCATCAGAAGTTGGTCATGGTGGTTAACCCTGCTACTTTGTAGTGGCAAAACAGGATGGGGACCTCTGCCCTATTTAAGGTCTGCGTTGCATCAATTTCTTCCTAAAGAAGGGGAAATTCAAGATGCTCACTTTGGCTCAGGTCAGGTCTCTGATGTGCTCCGGAGCAGAAGTCTCATATCAACCTTCTTGAGCTGGGGCCAATCCACCAGGCTCAAAAGGCATTCCTGCCCTACATTCGCAGTTATTCAGTACAGTTCTACAGGGACAGTATGACCACGACGTTGTATGCCACCAAACTCTGTAATACGTGTTCATACCCTCTGTTTGGAGGCACTGATGTTGGTCCTGAGCTCAGACTCATTAATTCTGGCTGTTCATGAACCTTGTCGGAAACGCCGCCAGGTTCCACGTGAAGACAGACGACTTGACTGAGTCTGCGGTCGATCATTCTTTTTTTCTTTTTTTTTTTTTTATATTTTTATTTGCATCAAGGGGAACAAAAAACAAAAAGAAGCAATAAATCTCTACATACAATTTAAGCAAGATCAATGAATTAACATATCCAAAGCAAGAGAATACATAAATCATAAGCACAGTAGAGGCCAACCACAAAAATACTACAAAAGAAAGAAAAAAGAGGAGAAAGAGACTGTTATTAAGACATTATTAATCCCCACATTCTGTCCACTTTCCGTTTCGTCTGTAAACCCCTTGTAGTAGCAAGAGCATGCTCCATATTATATATTTCCTTAACAAGGCTCCACCACTCCATAACCGTTGGTGGTTTTTTTTGAACCCAAACTCTAGCAATAACCAACCTTGCACATGTAACTAAAATGTTCAGCAAATCACATAATGCACTATTACCCCCCGATATGCCCACCAACACATCCATTGATGAAAATGTAATAGAACTAGCAAGTCTATCAATCAGAAATAACTTTAGTTACTCCATCCCAGAATTCAATAAGATGCGGGCAGGAAACGAACATGTGAATAATATCAGCTCCACTTAAATCATATTTTGGGCATTTCGTACGATCACTGAAGTTATTATTTGTTGCCCATTTAAGAATCCTCTCGGGGGTATAATAAAGTTGGCATACGGTTTTAAACAGCTGTAGTTTAAGACTTGAAGATTGAACAGATTCATTTAAGCTATTAAGAGACGAAGTAATCAAATCTGATGGTACATTCATTGCCAGCTTTCTACTCCATTTCTCAGCTAATTTTGTAATATCGTTAGTATTATAGCCAGAAAAGATCTTATACCCTATGCTAATAAGGGCTTTATCTGCTTCTCTATAGATACAATTCCAAACTTCAGAATCTGATACAGTGGTAAACTCTAATTTTCTCACTAAATAATCCTTAATCTGATAGCATTTAAACCGAGCCACCTCCGGCAAGTTATAACACATCTTCAGTCGCTCAAATATCATAAATCCCGTGTGGTCATATAGATCACCCAATATTTTAATGCCAGAGTCTGATAGTAAACGACAAGCTGAATCCAGAAAAATTGCCGGTAAACCCGGATTACACCACAAGGGTGTTTTATAATGAAAAAGAGAGACCTTACTCTTAACCAGAATGGAGCGCCAAATATTAACTGTATCCCGTACCGTCTTAAACTTTACCGTTTAAAGTAATTGGGGTCGTTTAGCCTATAAAGAAACATATTTGCATCCAGTCCTAACAAAAATCTATGGCAATATAAGCATTTATCGGGGATCAGCAGGCTACGACAGCGGGTCAAAAAAGCCGACCAATAATAAAGTTTAATATCCGGAAGAGCCAGTCCTCCTTGATTAAAAGGAAGTTTAAGTGAAGACAGAGCCCGTCGGGCTTTCTTATACCCCTATATAAAACTGCTAATAATACCCTCTAGTCTAGGAAAATAAGAATTATTTACCCGTAAGGGAATCGAACGAAAAAGATATAAATATTTTGGTAATATTTTCATCTTGACCAAGTTTATTCGGCCAATAATGCTAAGCGGTAGCTTATGCCACTTCTTGAATAGCATAGCAGTCTCTTTTAGTAATGGTTCATAATTCAATGCCACAATTAAATCAATATTCGAGGAGATGTTTACCCCCAAATAAGTTGCTACATCACATATCCCTGAAACCGGGGCTGATGGTTGATGATTCATAATAATCTGAGTTTTGCTGGTATTGAGTCGATAGCCTGAAACTAAGCCATATTTCCCTGCTTCTGCTATAATACCCTTCATAGCTTGAAACACATTGGGAGAGTTTGAACCATTTAAAAAAGGGCAAATTAAAGCCTGGCTCTGAAGTGCAATCAAAAAAGGTTCCATACCCAAAGCAAATAGCAGGGGTGACAAAGGACACCCCTGCCGCGTCCCTCTCCTGATTGAAAAAGTAGAGGAGCAATTTCCCATGTAACATACCTTGCCCATAGGATTATCATACAGCGATTGGATCCATCTCAAGAATTGGCCTTTGATACCAAACGCCTGCAATGCAGCCCATAAAAAGCCCCACCCCACTCGGTCGAATGCCTTCTCTGCATCTAATAAAATCATACCGAGTGGGGTTAACTGGGTCCGTGCAGCATCAAAAGCAGAGATGGCCATATTAATATGTGCTGTGGTATCTCGTTTTGGGATAAACCCATGTTGCTGGGAAGATACAAGCTGAGACATTATTGGTGCCAACCTAGTTGCCAGTGTTTTTGCAAAGATTTTAGCATCACTATTAATGAGCGAGATTGGTCTATAGGAGCCTCTCTCCTGAGGCGGTTTGCCCTTTTTAAAAAAAATAATAATTTGGGTGAGGTTCCAAGACTTTGGTGCCTGCTCCCCATTGCCAATAGCATGAATCACTTTAATTATTAGCGGTATCAATTCCTCCATACAGTATTTAAATAATTCCAAAGGAATAGAGTCCTCACCTACAGCTTTGCCAGCTGCTAAGGAATTGATAGCATTTCTAATTTCTGCCGTTGTGATGTCTGCCGCAAGTTGATCAGATTGTTCAGGCTCCATAGTTTTGACTCTATTTACCGCAATATAATTTTTGATATTATCCTCCGTGACTACGGTTTCTGGTGTATAAAGATTTTGATAGAACAATGCAAACTGTTGCAATATTAATTTGGGATCTAAAAACAATTGGTTATTATCCCCTTTAATTTCCTTGATAACATTCTGAGATCGGTCTTCAGCCACTTTATAAGCTAAGACTTTACCAATCTTATCGCAATTTTCATATTGGTCAAGTTGATATTTCTTTAATTTACTAATACTCTTTGCCCTAAGAAGATTTTTTAAAGCTGCTTAAAGTTCAATTAGTTTGAAGCTTAACGTATCCAAATTAGTTACCCCAATTACTAAAGCTTCAGATATTTGATGTTCAATATTGAGTATTTCCGCAAGCATTTTCTCATTTTGGCATCGGCGCTCTTTATTTTGCCGCCATATAAACTGCTGTGTGAATCCCCGTATGCTTGCCTTACATGCATCCCATACTGTCAAAGGTCGAGCAGAATACATATTTATATCAATAAATTCCTTTATATGCTCTTTAAGTTGGTTCACAAAATTAAGATCCATGAATAAATATCTGGGAAATGAAAAAAGGCGAGGGGAAGGTCTCACTGTTGTAACCTCAAATGTTAAAAGGATCGGATTGTGGTCCGAGGTTACCCTTGGACAAATTGCTATAGAGCTAGTTCCAAGAATAGAATCTGAGACCCAAACCATATCTATGCGTGAGCATAATTTGTGTGCTGCGGAATAGTACGTGTAGCCGGCTATATTGGGGTATAAACATCTCCAAGCATCTTTAAGAAGATGGATTGCTGCAAGATCTATAATTGCAGCCCTAGTTTTCCTCATTCTCTGAAACAAGCTTTTTCTGGTAGTATCTAAATTATAATTCATAATACAGTTAAAGTCTCCAAGCACAATGTATTCCCCATCCCATGCGAGCAATTCCATATTAATCTGGTCAATAATTTTTGGTTCATCCTGATTTGACGCATAAACCCCACATATTGTATAATTACAGCCTTCCAGTATTATCTGTACCATTGCCCACCTGCCCGCCTTATCAGTTAATGTTCCACGTATTTCAACCTTCAGATGTTTATGTTTTAGTATTGCCACCCCGCGGATTGAAGCATTGAATTCAGTACACACCATAATATCATATCCCAATTGTTTAAGCAATTTTCTTATCCTTATATGCTATATGAGTCTCAGTAATAACCGCAATTTGAGGATTGTACATCCTAAATTCCTCATACACAAGACTCCTTTTAATCCTGCTGTTTAAGCCCGCCACATTCCATACCAAACATTTTACTTGATACATTTTATAAAGTGTATTTTCCTATCTATAAAGCCTCTACAATAAATCAAAGCAACCTTGCTATACCTCACATTTATATTGTTTTTTAACCCCCTGATGCATTTTTTACCCCAAAGAATACCTCCCCCTTCCCCACCCCTGCTTAGCAACCCACTACCCACCCCCCCCAACCCCATAACTACCTGCAGGTCCCCCCATTGACCCAACTGCCGCTGTAATGGCAGCTAAAAAGAGGAGTCAACTGCCCTGAGGATCCGGGCATTCAAAAACACTCAAGCTCAGAAAATTTCCAATGCAGATCAGAATTGGACGGGGATATTTACTATCTTTATTCCGTTGGAAAAGTGGAAGCCGATGGGCTCGTTGTATTTGCGAGTCCCAATCCCAGTCTGCTAATTCCGGAAATGCTTTCTGAAATAAGCGGACGATAAATGTTCTAGGGTCGGCTCCCTCAATCCCTTCCGCAATACCAAAAATGCGTAGATTCTGCCTACGTTGCCGGTTTTCTAAATCCTCCAGTTTTACTTGCATTTGACTCATCAGGGCCTCATGTTTATTCACAGCAATTTCAGAGCGCAGTGACTTTTCCTCTGTTAAAAACACTCTTTGCTGAAGCTCCTCCACATCCTGGGATATAGCGCTAAGTTTACAAGACATTTCCTGCAGAGAAGACTGAGTTTTGTTGCTATCTTCCCTCATTTGCTGATTATGCGATTGGGCTTCCTGTTTCTACTCATTTAACAATTGTAAAATCATCTGAAATGATGACGACCCCTCCCCTTGAAGGGTCCAATCCACAGGCGGAGGTGTATTAATTTGAGAGGTTTTCGTCAAGCATGAATCATTAGCATTATTAGATCCAGCTAAGTTAGATTCTTTTATTATCCCTGCATTCAAGGTTGACTCGGGCGAAACCATTGCTGTTGTATTAACTACAGTTTGTGAAACAGGAGTAGCAGAGGGCGCACTAGGAATTACAGCGAATGTTAATGGCACAAGAACTGTTGATACTGTTGATACCTCAGGAGCCGGGGATAGAGAAAGTACAGCCATTGAGGAACCCAGCAAGTCGGACCCGTCCACTAATGCCCCTGTAGGAGTAGGAGTAAAAATAGGTGTAGGTGTAGATTGACCATTCTGGTTTACGGTAATTACATCAGCCATCACCTTTGCAGGGCCCTCGCCCCTAATTAAATCCATCACCTCATTAGAATGACTAATGTCCCCTGAAATACCAACCTCTGTAGGACTATTTCCTGAGAGTCTCATGGCCATTGATTTGACACCACCTTTAGCCTGTACCCATTTTCTAATAGGACTGTTTTCTGCTATCGCCTTTATAGTTGTGGGTTTGGGTTTATTTATAACTTTCTTGACCTTATTCTTGATCTTGCCTCTCCCCTTCTTTAGACTGTTAGCTTTAGCCTTGGCCGAAAGAGGAGGTATATTATTGCCCAAATCAGAAAAATCATAGTACTCCTCATCAGTTTCTGCGCCCTCCACATGTTCCGAATATTCTGCCCCTGTTGACTCCTTTGTATCTTTCACCCCCTCTGTCTCATTACTTGACTCTGCTTCAACTGCGACAACCAACGCTTCAGTTATTGATGCCACTAGAGGTAGGGCCTGTGTAGCTTTCTCCATATTAATAGCTGTTGTTAATACAGATTGTGTAGCATTACTGCGAGTACCAGTACCAGTAATTACCGCAGCTTGTATCTCAGTGTCAGCATTCACCTTTATAGTACCATTAACACTGTTCGCCGTAGCTTCCAAAGCTTCCTGAACAGGATTCACCTCCTGATCCTCTCTATTTGCTACATTGCCGCCCTCTGTTCCAGGAGCATCAGTTAATTCTGAAGACATCGATATGTTAGCCTCCGTTAGCATCAAACTAGAATTTTCGTTTGTCAGATTAGTTTTATCAGCCACAAGTACAGAGGGAAACGTAAGCCCAATTTCTCCCCCAAATTCTCTTGCCTGCCAGCAGTTTTCTTTCCTGCGTCCGGGATAGCCTCAGGCAGCACCATTTGAACTCCCAGGGTCACTGCTGTATTAACTACATTAACTGTATTAACTGCAGGGCAAGTAGTATTCCCGGCATGAACTGAGTCCATGGCGTTGGCTATCACAGTTTGTTTAGCCGCTGTCGTCCGAGTGCTTCTCCCCTGAGGTTTCGGCGCCATTGCTGTTATGCCTGTTGGAAGGCTAGAGCCCTGGTAAGCCCGCAATCCCAACCTGCTAAATGCTGCCCAGCCCTTCACTGTCACAGGAATAAAGCACGGCAGCCGTATAGAACGAATAAGGTCCCTTACCCGGCTTTCAATCAGCCGGATTTGCAGCATCCGCTCGGACTTCCAAAGCGGCTGCTACTGCGGTGATTCTGTGGTGATTCCGCGGCGTCTCACAACAGCGAGCCACAGGTGAGCCGTGCTAGCAAACCATTCCTGGGCGGCGCTTATCGCTTCTTAGACTCAGCTCCGGTGCACCGACCCTGCCCGAGTGGCGTCTTCGTGGTTGATCCAGGTATGCCGCTCTTTAGCAATCAGAGCTTTTGCACGATAATAGTAGCTCTAGCAAAAAGTCCTGAAATCACGGATAGTTCGGCAAAGAAATAAAAACAGTGGTCCGCGGTCCACCATCAACAACAGCCCGGACCCTCAGGCAGCACTCCTCCGCACTGGCGGGGTCAATCCGCCAGCTCAGACTCATTAATTCTGGCTGTTCATGAACCTTGTCGGAAACGCCGCCAGGTTCCACGTGAAGACAGACGACTTGACTGAGTCTGCGGTCGATCATTCTATGAGGATAACGAAGGGCTTCAACTGGGCACATTGACACCCACCCTCTGAGCAACTTGGTAACATGTAATATAGTTGCCCGTCTCTACTACCCCAGTGGGAGAAGTTTAAGAATTCAAACTCCATATATAGTCATGAGGAAGTCAGAAGTTGCCTGGCCGAAATGTGTCGACTTTCTTAAAAAAAGAGTCCACTTCAATCGGAAAAGTATATTTGGTACAAGGATCACCAGCCTATTCACATTATATGTTGAAGACATGAACATTAGGCAATTGGTTCACTGTATTTTGAAGTGGACTACCCTGGAGACGTACCCAATGTAAAAAGTGTATGTTTGGGCCACTTGTGCTTGTTAAGTGTATATAAAGGATAGTGTGGGCTGCATGACATTTGTACTAAGTATGGAATTTACTCTAAGAGAATGAAAATATTCATTAAAAATAATTGATTTACTACTAATTCTTGTAAGTGTTTGAAATCATGAAATACAATGAAAGATATGCAATGAAAGTATGAAATGAGAATCCAATAATAATTGAGGTATTATTATTGACAAAAAAGCGTTATATCTATCCCTCATAAGTCATAACTTTTGGTGATTTAAGGTCATGTACCTTCTAGCAGGCTCAGTAAACATGTGGGCTGACTGTCTCAGTTGGCACCATCTTTGCCAAACATGAGTGGCATCTTCGTCTGGAGATAACTTAATCCTAATTTGCCCTCTTGGGCACCCTTCTGGTGGACCTTTTTGCCGCTCACAAGAACAAATAGACAGCCCACAGTTCTGCACCCTGTAGTTTCAGCTGCAAGTACCCCCGGAAGATGTATTCTGTCAGAGGTGAGACTTCTGCTCTGTTTCCTCCCATCCCTCCATTTTCCTCTGGTTCTGAAGAAGCTGCATCAGGACTGTGCACAGGTGATGTTGATCACACTGGAATGGCCAAAGAGGTTCTGCTATGGGCACTGTAAAAGATGATTTGTCAGCATTTTGTTTTTCTAGGTGCGGCAGATGTTATCGCTCTATAAGTCGCCAAATGTAATGTGCTTGTTAGAAGTTATTGACTTATTACAAGCACATTACATTTGGCGACTTATAGAGCGATAACATCTGCCAAACCAAGAAAACTAAGAAGTTATTGACTTATTGGAGGAGCTTTGGAGATTCCCGCCTCTCTGTAGCACAGGTGATCGATGCCCCGCCCACCGCAGGGAAGATCGTAGTGAAGGTCGAAATGGTGACCGCTCGTGAATGCGGAGAACGCAGAGCTGAAGGACGTCGCTGAGACTCACCAGCAAGTGTGAAATGAGCTAAGCGAACGGTGTGGTGACAACGGGAGCCTCATTTAAATGCCCCATTTTGGCTCCGCCGTGAGACGGCAAGAATTCCCTGAGAATTCCCTGAGAAATTGACTGGAAATCAAGAGATTTGACCGCTGAATATCAAGGAGGGAGTACGGGAGGCTGAAAGCTGAAGGCTGCAGGCTGCAGGCTCAACGGGGTAACGCTGCATTTGTCTCCACCGGTAAGAGTGTGAAGCATGTTATGCACCTCTGTAACCACAGTCGCTTGAGGCATAAGGCTAAGCAGCAAGGCTATTTGCATCAGCAAACAAAAGACATAGATGCCCCTGGTGGGAAGTCTAAAGGAACAAATTGCAGTGAGCGGGAGCAGCAATAGGAGCTGAGACGGCAGGGTGGCGATTGAGATACTTGCTTCCTACTTGGTGAATAGGCAAACAGTTGGAGGTCTCAAGGAATTTAAAATAAGATGGGAAGACATCTGAAACAAGCTAATGCTGTACCCAAAGTTGATGCAGCGACTAGGTTGAAAGCAAAAATATGCCTAGTGCAAGCTAAGGGGGCACTAACCGTGGCTAAAGCCCCAGGTGCAATAAATTGTTCAGGAGTAAACTCAAGTTCTAAGAGCTCTACAGAAGATCCATTTGAGCCACAGTCCGAGCTACAGCAAGGGGGAGAGGACCCCATTCTTGCAACTGATGGATCTAACGAGGGTGCGAAGGGACTGACTAGCGAATCCACACCACGATTTAATAAGGCAGAACTAAAGAATTGTAACGACTTCCCGCAATTCGCCAAAAAGAGCATCTTGTCTTTAGTTATTCAAGGTTCACAACATCTAAGTACAGCTCTGCCAGTAAAACCAGAAGAATGCACAGCAATTAATTTTCTTTAGAGGCTACATATTTCTCCACCTTTTCAGACCCCATCTCTAGCTCTGGTACCCTCAGCATCTTCCCACTTAGAAGAGGGAAATTTGTTGCTCTGTCTGGCAAGTCCACTGGCCTCATTGGATCAGCATTCGCTCCCTGATCAATCCTCCAATGCAGAAAACATCTCAAAACAACTGCTAGAGAGCTGGCAGCAACTTCAGGAGATATCTCAAGCAACAATAGAGAAGGGCTCGGAATTACTAGGTCAAACTATTAATTTCGAGAATAAAACCTCACAAGAGAAGTCGGAACTCCAGTCCATCGGAGCCAACTCGCAGCAGATGGAAATTAGAACTTTACTTAATCTCATATTGGAGGAGATTAGGGATATGACAAAATCCCAGGAACATGAGACAGCCGCTCTCCATTTTAGGATGGAAAAAATCGAAGAATCGATCGCAGGCATTCCCGCAAGATTCGAAGAAGCAGAGTCAAGGATAGCTCCCTTGGAGGATCAGATGAGCTCTACGATCCAGAAAATCAACTCAGTGACGGCAGACAAGATTGTCCTTGAGAACAAGTGGAAGAATTGGAAAGCCATTCACGGCACTCTAATCTTCGAATTGTGGGAGTGCCGGAGGGTAGCGAGGGAACCAACACCCTCCTTTGGGTTGAGACATTCATCAAGCAAAAAGCGCTCCCAGACTTCTATGGAGATTTGACATTAACTAGGGCACATTGGGTTCCTGCTCATCCCATCCCTAATTCCAAGTATCCTCGTACAATTTTAATCAACTTTGCCTACTTTAGAATTAAAGAAAATGTTTGGACTAAAGCAATTCAGCAGAGACAGTTTGTTATCAACAAGGGTACTAAATGTCAGATTTTTCCAGGCATGTCTGCAGGGGGGGAGCACAGACGCAAAGAATGTCTAAAACTTTTGTATTTATTCAAAGCACAAGGGGCTCAGGCATCCATCGCACAGCAATCGAAGTTAAGGGTGCTGGTTAGAGGAAAGTTCCGAATGCTCGCGCGTAGAGGAAGCTCAGGAGCTATTGAGAGAGATTACTACTCTGAGATGAATGTGCAGAATCAATTTGTGAAAATGAATGATGTTTGATTTATGTTCACTGGGTCTCTCCTGTTGTGTGGGGGGTAGATCGCCTAGGGTACAGGAACAGGGCACCCCATTGGTAAGCAGGGAGGGAGAGATATGGGTTGCCGGGCCTGAGGGGATAACCACATCTCTGGGGGGGGGGGGTCAGGGGTAGAGGCGGGTGGGGTGGGTATAGCAGCAAAAAGAGCAATAGCAAATGGAGTACAGCAAGCTGGATATTGTTTTTTTCTGATATGAAACATTTTAGACATGACCAGTAAATGTGGTATAATTTCAGTTAATGTAAATGGAATTTTAAACAAACGGAAGTATGGAGGGCTTATAAGGTGCCTGGCCTCTCTTGCGCCGCAAGTGGTATTTGTACAGGAAACTCATCTAAAAACGAATTCCCCAAACCTCTTTCTCCCTAGAGCCTTTTCCCATGCTTTTTATGCTTCCGCTAGATTGGCTAAAAGGGGCGTAGCTATCTATTTTGGTAGAGGAGTGCCTTGAGAGTTTGCCCAAATCCGGAGAGATCCACTGGGTAGATGGATTTGGGTGGAGGTAAAAATAAATGGAACTATATTAAATTTTGTAAACTACTACGGTCCGGTAGTAGACAATCCTTTACCATTAGTGAAAGTCAGTGAATTACTTAGGGGAACACCGGGGCTTTTTATTATTGGAGGGGATTTCAATTTTATTCAAGACTTGAGGAAAGATACTTCTAATAAAAGTAACAAACTACTAAAACCAAAGACCAAAAAAGTCCTGGAAGCCATAAAACGGGAGTTCCATTTGGTAGACCCATGGTGTAAAAATAATCTGTTAGCCAATGAATATACATACTACTCTCGCCAATTTAAATCTGCCTCTCGAATCGACTATTTTCTTGTCTCTCAATCACTGATGTACTGGATACCGAAGTAGGGGCAAATGCATTCTCGGACCACTCTTTTGTGAAATTTGATCTGGCAATAGAGGAGGGAAAGAGGACAAGATCTAGGTGGCAGATGGATCGCCTCCTCCTACAGGATATCCAGTGGATAGCAGAGAAAAGGGAATGCATTGCAGAGTATTTTAGGATTAACTAAGGACTGCAGATTTATTTTCTGTGTGGGTGAGGTTTAAGGCAACATTACGAGGACAGATAATTGTGGTCTCTGCTACCCAGTCCAAAAACCAACGTGCTAAAATTGAGAAACTCCAGCATGTAGTCGATAGGGCTCTGAGATTCCGAAATACATCTGCACAGGGGGAGAGGGAAGATGGGGACCAGATTGAAAAGGCTAAACAGGCATTAAGGGAATTATTTTTATTAGAAGAGATAAATAGCTCAAGGACCTATCAACAGCGGGTATACGACAACAGCCAAATAGTTGGGAAACTGCTAGCTGGGGCCACTAAAAATAAACAGGAAGCTGCCCTTATTTCTGAAATTATAGATCCCAAGACCAGTGATCTAAAAACTGATAAGGATGGTATAGCTCAAATTTTTACGGAGCACTATCATCAGCTCTACACCACTCAATATGAAGTGGAATCAAAATTAATCCGGAACTTTGAGAAAATAAGTATCCCCAGCTTGTCGGAAGCCCTTAGGCAGCAAATTCAACTAGACATATCAGAAGAGAAAACTTTAACCGTTCTAAAATCAATTCCTGGCGCAAAAGCGCGTGGTAACGATGGGCTCCCCACAAATTTTATAGGACCTTTTCTAAAGAAGTGATCCCTTTCTTGACAAGACTGTTTAATTATATGAAGAAGGGGGGCGGTGTCCCCTTAAGTTTTAAAGAATCTGTGATTGTAAGCTTTATTAAGAAGGGTAAAAACCATAAAGACGTAAACTCCTATAGGCCGATCAGTCTCCTAAACGTCGATTACAAAATTCTTATGAAGATATGGGCCCAATGGTTTATTCCACTCGTACAGGAACTGATTCATAAAGATCAGTCAGGATTTGTGGCTGGAAGGTCAATGTCCTCGAACACCAGATTTCTAATTCAAGCGCTTCATTTTTTTAAGGGTAATTTAACCCCCTCGCTTATTATGATGGTAGATGCTGAAAAGGCGTTCGACCTGGTCAATTGGGATGCTCTCTTTTTTTGGTCTGGGAAATTTTGGGGTTCCTGGCCAGGTGATAGATATGTTTAGAAATATCTACCAGGGTGCTCAGGCCCATGTGGTTATCAACGCAAATCAAATAGGGACAGTGAATATCAAACGTGGGACCAGACAAGGATGCCCGATATCCCCCCTGTTGTTCACTTTTTAGGTCGAGCAGACCTAAAAAGCATGCGAAGCATGCTTTGTCTGCTCGATATCTTTTGTTGGCGTGTTCGGGGGAATGTGAGACAGTGTACATGCATGAGCCTCTGCCGTCTCCGATTTGCCCTCGAGGGCGCGCACGGCGCTGTGCACATCCCCTGCCTGCCATTCACATGCTCTCGCAATCACACACAGGCAAAGTCACGCATGCGCACACACATTCCCACGCGCACACACTCACCCCCCTCCCCCCCCAGGCATACACACAGGCAGGCAGGCACACACACACACACACGCATGCACGCACCCCCCTCCCCCACCACTCACGGGGCTCACGCGCACACACACGCACACGCGTGCACACACAGATCCCCCCCTCCACTCACCGTGCTCTTTTCCGGCGCATCTCTACACGAGGGGCACTTCTCTGGATTTTCGCGCTACCGCGGGGCTCTCCCTCCATGATGGGAGCCCCGCAACAACGAGCATCACCGGCCTCTTCCGGACGCGTCACAGGCCCCGCCCATGTCACGGGCAAGGATGCCTGACTTCCTGGTTTCGCCCCTGCCGGCAAAACTGCTTCTTCGGCGTAAACTGGGCGGCTCGTAGGTTTCGGTTTGAGTTGTTCTTATGTTGCAATCTCTTGTCGCCGTTTTCGTGCAATCTAAATTTGGTGCCAGAGAATTAGAACATGAATTCACCTGAGACGATCTCGGTTGGCTGCCAGTAAGTGGTGTATTTCTGACAGTTCTTTCTATAAGTGGCGACGCAAAAATGTTATTCCTTCTGCTGTCCAATTACAGGAGTACTTGCTGTTGCTATATTTTACATACCAATTATATGAATGTGCCAAACTTGGTGCCTGTCTGCCCGTGCGATGAACAATGGAAATCGATATGTTATTCATTCTGTCGCAATGTAATTGGCCGCTCATCACTGCTTTCTGATTGGAGGGGCTGAGGTGAGATGGTTAGCTGAAAGCAAATGTACTCAAACTGTGAGCCATATTAACAAAGCTATTTGCACACCTACGTGTAATTTGGTGGCTTAAATAGGAGCATTTACAAAGGCAATATCCCTTCCCTGTGCCACACAATCGATAGTTGTAACATTTTGTCTTTTTAAATGGAGTTACTCACACTTAAAAGACGAAGTGATTGTAATTGTGAGTACATGGGGCGTTGAGGTCATTTCACAGTGGGGGTCATCACCAAAACATAATGAACAACCACAATTGCAAATGCTTTGGATAATTACACACTTTAAGCAGAGTTTCCAATCCTGCAAATGGACCAAGATTTACTCATTGCAAGTCAGGAGTAATTTGGTTTCAGGGTGGCAAAAAAGGAGGAAAGACTCGCAAAATATCCATAAGAAGTAAGGAATAAAGAGTTTTTCCAGGATAGGAAAGATATCATAAACGTTATATCTGCATGCAGAGAAATACATTTGCTACATTTCTGTATACATAAGTGCATATGCATGTGAGTACTCCTGGTAAACCGTGATAGTCTCAGTTTTCCAGAAATAACTCTTTAGTTGTTTCTGAATTCCAGAAATATGGGGCATTTGCCCTAAGCTTCATTGTTCTGATGGTAGCAAATGCCTCACTATCCTGCATGCTCTGCCTGAACCAGACTCAGTGTGTCTGTCGTACCTGCAGTTTATTTATTCTTTCCAGTACCCATCTACTAGCTTTGTCAAAGTGTGTGTTGTTTTATGCAAAGTAACACATAGATGCAGTGCATTAAAGGCAACGATAATAAATTGCCTCCTTCGTATACTTTGTATGTAAACTACACATTTCCCTGCACAACAATGTGCAAAATTGAAGAAGGTTGTTCTACGTGAAGGCTTAATGTTTGTTACTAAATTCTAGAGTTTGTTTTTGTTTTACACCCTCCTTACTGATAATGCAAAAGATTATTATTCAATGCACTCAGTTATCATTTCCAATGCTATAATCCTGCATTCATATTAAAGTGTTCCAAAGTTGTAATTTCCCTAACAGAGATTTGGAACCCTGATCATAAAGCTGTGGCTTGAAATCAAGTGAGCTGAAATCACATCTTCTGTGACTTTCAGATTATTTCAGCTTCAATTTTGAATATTGTGTGGAAAGTCATTTAACAACACTATATGTTGTCGAGGAGTAACACAAAATACTTATAGCTATAACATATTCCCAGTGAGTAAGAGAAAGAAGCAGAGAGATCTGTCAGGGTAAAAGGGAAAGGCAGAGGGGGAATCTTTTATTGGAAGTCAATGAATACCTACTGCACAAGTTTCACGAGGCTCTTCAATTTCCTAGGGTGCAGAGCATTTGTGGTTAAATTGGTAAACAAGTCACCTGTAGAAGTTAAACAAGCATTTGCAATGCAATAGGTCTCGCATTTACACGAGTTTGAGCTATTGACATTGCAAATAACAATGCCTTTTACTTTTGTTTTATAAAATATAAATAAATGGCATTGTCATTTACAATGCCAATAGTTTAACCCTGCGTAAATGCGAGACCTATTGCATTGCAAATGCTTGTTTTATTGAGCCTTTAGCGTTGAGCATCTGGGACAAAGAAGAAATTATAGCCCCAATACCAGATATGACAAAGCTAAAACTATTCGCTGATGATATTATTTTATATTTAAGGCCAGAGAGATCGAATCTGGACCGGGTGTTATTAAAATGTAGCCAGTTCGAAAGGATTGGAGGTTATAAAATAAATAAAAATAAAACAGAAATGTTAGTGTTAAAAACTGACGTGGAATTTCTTCCATTAAATCTTAAACCCCAGGCGTTAAGCACGGAACCAATACGTTACCTGGGAATATTTGTCACAAGTCAGTATGAACACGTTTTTAGATTAAACTATTTAGCAATGCAGAATAAAATCAAAACGTTGCTTAATAAATGGTCAATTTTAACTTTAATGTTAATAGGTCGTGTAGCCCTTATAAAAATGTCCATACTTCTGCTATTAGTGTTTCTTTTCATTAATGTACCCTTGAAAGTTAATGTGTAATTTTTTAAAGAATTGGAAACAATGTTTAGAGAATTTGTCTGGAATAAAATGGCCACCAGGGTTAAGCAATCTGTACTCTAGCCAGATATTAAACAGGGTGGATTAGCATTGCCTAGAATGCATACTTATTATGAAGCAGCGATTTTAGATCTTGCAGCGCACTTACTGGAACCAAAGGTCTCACCCCCGGACTCTCGTGGTTCTGGCGAGGTGAGTCCAGATAAATCAAAACTAACTGTGGCCCTCGTGGCCGGCGGTACTGGGCTGCTGCGGTGTGTGGAGAGTGCTGCCCCACTCGCGCCCTGCGGCGCAGTATTCTTGGACCCTTGGTGACGGGGCGCAATGCGGAATCAGCGGCAGGAAGAAAAGTAAACAATCGCCAATGAGATCGGACCAAGGCGGACCCGACTGCTGTACATACTCCCCGGCGAGTGGCGCTGGGAGAACTGTTGGTGCTACGTGCAGCGGAGGCACACGGTGTGACTGCCCGAGAGAGAGCGGGATCACCCGCTGTGTTGGGCGATGGGGTTGGTGCTTCCACCAAAGCTACTCTGCCTGTTGGGCCCGTCCTGAAGCCTGCGTTGATATCGGCCTGGCCAGGGGCGGGGCAGGTGTGGCCCACACTCGGCTTACTGCAGTCCTGATTGCTGAAAGTGTGGCGGCGCGGCCCGCTGCTGACAGACAATGCTGCCTCAAACTGAACTGGGCCCGGCGAACCTCCAGAAGGTAGGCCCAACATAGATACCTCTGGAGGGCCCCTATACAGAGAGAGGAGCCGCCATTTTAGCACTGTGTGGTGTACGCTGAGTTTGCAGAGGCGGTAACAACAATGCAAATCGCGAAACTGGAGGGGCCCGTCCTGGCCCTGAACTGTCTGTGTTAGCAATTTGAGAGTAGACACAATCTATGTACCACTCGGCTTCTAACGTAGTGAAGAGCCTGAAACACCCTGAGGATTGTGACTGTTGCATCGCCCTATACTGCCCTGTGCCTTACATTCTCCACTCGCCCTATACTTACCCGAGTCTGGACCGGCCCCGCTCACCCTTCACTACCGATGTGCAAATCCTGGGTCATTTAACCTGTGAAGTGGAAATAACCCTAATACCACTGTAACCGAGAACACATTGACCGTGCCGCATGTCCTGAAGCTCACAGGTGAGAGCCCGCTACTGTCTGTCAGTAGCCCACCCTGACGCTGGATCCGTGGGTCGATCTTGTCAAGCTGGTAGATGCCCCGTGCCATAGAATCCTGGGCCTGTGCCATCGCTGCCGTGAGGAGCACCCGATGCTCAGCTGAACCTTCACCATCCACAGTGAGTACCTGTTACACCTTCGATTCCTAGCCCAACGACTTGCTGGACCTTGGTCCACGTCTCCTGCTGGAAAGGCTACCGTGATTTCTTGGCCCCCCTCCCCTCTGCCTTTCACAATGCTTGCATCTCAGGCGGAGGTGGAGTTTGCTGCAGTGCCTGTCCCCAAGATGGCGACTGGGGCCAGTACCGCTGCGGGGGACTCCTGAAGTACTGGGGCACTCCCAAACCGAGCTGGTGGGACGTTCCACTGGGTCAAGTATCTCTCCTGATCGGGGCGTGGCCAGCAGCATGGCCGGGTAAGACGTGAACCTCACCCGCTCTGCAAGCCGATCGAAATCCGCCATCCATGGGTCGTCCGTCGGCCCGACACTTGATTTCCACAGATATATAAAGGTCCCGTCCTGCAGCGGAGGTAGACTTTCCCGCTCCGGGAGCTCTGGAAAGTTGATAACACCGGCTTAAATCCCCCGAGACGGCCGGCTCCAGAGCGAGGCCCACCATGGTGGCAAAGGGAGTGGCCTCAGAACGGAGGAAAGTGACTGCGGCCTGGTGAATCCCCGGGACTTGCTGGCGGACTCCCTGGTCACCCGCTAGTTGCCCGTGGCCGAAGTGGGCTCTAAGGCGGAATTCCTTGCCGCGGTCCATCCTTTGAGCCGCGGGGAGACAAGCCGCGGCCCCTAGATCGGTGCATCTGACCGACTGGGAGGCGGTGCTTCTGAAGGCCTACCGCGGAGAAGGAAGCCGGGGCCTAAATTTTGGCTGCGACCCGACGAGTGGGCGGACCCGCCGAGCGGGGCTCCTGGCACAGGTGGAAGTGCGGAGGACGCTGCCTGGTGGCGAACACGGACATATGCTTCCCCTGCACTAAAGGTACCGGCAGCAGCGGAGGCAGAGGAGCACTCACTGCGAGGACGCTGCCGGGAGGTGCATTGAGAGCGGGGACGTCGTGTTACTGGTACAGGCTATGGCGCCCTGACTCTGTGAGTTCTGACCTCTCTCCTTTGGGCGTGGAGCTATTGACACGGTTCCCCGGCCGCCCGCAGCACAGGACATTGGTGGGAGTCATCACGCTGCTGACCCTCTCTGAAAGTTGAGAGCCATAGATGGTGCTGCTATGCAGGAATAGGGAAAGCGGGCACAGTCTGTCCGGGTGGCGCAGAAAGGTGCGGCAGGCCTGCTGCTGACCAGATCCGCTTGCGGCTTATTTTGAGGAGAGAGGAAGCGCTGAGTGCCCAGCCAGACACTACCCCGCGAGGACTGAAGGCAGAGGAAGGTGCGAAGGTGAGAGTCGTAGAGACGACATACGCCGGAATCTCCAGGGTCCCCTGACTACGCCGCTGGGCGCGTCAGTAGGTTCAACTGCCCCCCAGGGAGTAGGGGTCATACACGGCCGCCGGATTCTGAAGGGCGCCGGGTGCTCATTTCTGACGCTGTCAACTGGTCGAGGTGGAGGACGCACGCCCCATCCCGTGGCTGGGGGATAGGGGCCGGATGGCACCCACATACATGGACTAGACTCACCCAATGCCGCGCGGGTCCACACGCCCACTGGTGGTCATCAGAGACGCGCTGTGAGACGGTCTTGGAGACGATAGAACGGCAGCGCTACCACCTTATCCACACGGGGTGTCCCTGGACCAGCTGGCAATACCGTGATGGCGCACCTGTGACGCGCAATTGAAGCCACGGCAGACGGCTAATTTCCACGGAGTGGAGAGGGACAGCTGAACGCGAGTACACACTAATCGAGGTGAGCGTCTGGAGCGCCGGGTGGGCGGCGGTGGCACTTGGGACTCCCAGCTGTGGGGACATAACCAGCGGCCATCAGGTGGACGGTCCCTGTCAATTCCGAGTGCAGGGGGGGGCGATATATCTAGCCACCTGCCATACCAGGGGAGCTGTGCCTGCAACCCGAGGGGGGCACCCGATTGACGTTACCAGACAAGATGGGGAAGAAAGACCCGATCCTCAAACCCCCGAAACAGGGCACCATGGAGAGGTACACATTGACGACCCAACCCCCTGCGGCGGAGGCGATGGGGCCCGCTCTGACACGGAGCTGCTGATGGGGGCTATACAGGCATCCAGAGAGGATATACAAGCTTCCCGGAGCGCCCTGGAAACCAAAATAGGAGAAGTGGGCTCAGAGGTCACCCTACTGCGACAGGATTTCCGCAATCTGACTGAGAGAGTCACCACGGCGGAGAACAGACTGGGGGAAGCCGAGGACACCATTCGGTCACTGAGGTCTGACATCACGGAACTCTGAGAATCTCACAAGCAGCTACAATGGAAGGTGGACGATGCCGAAAACAGGGCCTGCCGCAACAACCTCTGTTTTGTGGGCTTTAGAGAGGGCATCGAGGGGGCCAGCATGGAGGGCTTCCTACGGACTTGGCTGCAGGAGACCTTTCCCACGGCACCTTTTTCACTGTGCTGCATAATTGAGAGGGCTCATAGGGTGCTCTTGGTGAAGCCCCCGGTGGGCGCGAGGCCGAGGCCGAGGCCGGTCATCGCCCGCTTCTTGAACTTTGCTGACCGAGACCTGATCCTCAGAGAAGCCAGAAAACTAGGGGAGATAAGGCTGGACAACGCCCCCATAATTTCTTCATGTGCCCGGAGGAGGCATGGCAGTGGCTGGAGGAGCGTCCCCTGTTCCGGAAACCTGACACGCGAGGACGTGGGACTGACAAGCAACCCTCGGCCTCGGCCGCGGAGTGGGAACAACCGAAATCACAGCGATCGGGGAATGCGAGGGGCGTCAAGAGAGTGCACACCACACCGCATCCAGCAAAACCCGCAACAACGAGACGGAAAAACAACTCTACTTCTATTGACACTGGTCAGCTCTCGGGATCCCGCTTCCACTGCCTGGCTGGGAAAGACAGATCCGAGGGGGAGGAAGAACCCGAAGGAGGGTTCTCGGCTGGCGGGGACAACGAGGAACAGTCTATGCACCCTCTAGTGCTGGCCATCAATGAGATGGAACAAGAGCCATCGCCGGAGATGGGGGGGGCCTCGCCTGACGACGTACAGGACTCGAACTCCTGAACCTACATTCATTGGACATTGGAGAGGCGGCTTAGAGCGGAGAGACACTCAAGTTAATACACCCCAGTTTCTTTTGTTTTTGTCTATCCTATCTGATTGTACTGTATAAAGAGCTTTATTCCATCATTAGTCTGCTATTCTGGACACGGAGAACATTGTGGTCAGTACAACTAAGGATTTAAGGATAGGCTAGTTGGGGGGGGATTTTCTTCAAGGGGGGGGCGACAGACCTTTACTGCCCTAAAAGTCCTGTAGGTACCTGGTTGTGCATATGGGATGGAAGGGGGGAAAGGGTGGGGAGGGTGAGGGCTGGGATGGGGAGTTTTCGGGCAGTTCAGTTAGGGAAGAGTTGTGTGGGGGGAGGGGGGGCAAGCATGTACACGCAGACGCACACTTCAGTACTCCACGATACACTTATACACCGGAGATCGTACACGACAATCGATTGGTGCCTATGAATGGCGGGTGATAACGACTCAGTAAGTAGAGACCACGGGGGATTCAGTGTCCTGTCTTGGAATGTCAACGGGCTTGGTAATAAGATCAAGAGGGGGCTGGTGAACTTGTACATTAAACGGCAGAACCCAGACATAATCCTGCTCGAGGAAACCCATCTCAAAGGAACTAACTGTGCCTTTTTAGCCAGGGGCCGCCACAAAGTGCTGGCACATGCGGGGTATACTACTGACTCAAGAGGGGTAGCTATCATAATAAAGAAGACCACCCCGTTCTGTATCACCCGCTCATGGACAGACCCACTGGGGACTTACGTGGGGGTCGAGGGGACGTGGAATAGGCATACATACACGATTATATCGGTATACGCTCCGCCGAAGCTACAGGCGAACACCCTCAGGAGAGTAGCTGACATACTTCTAGACACTGCAGACACCATTCAAATATTAGGGGGAGACTTCAATGGCGTCATGGATTTGGGGCAGGACCGGTCGGGAACCGCGTCCAGGGTGGGGGCCCAGACCCCCCTGTCCCAACTGATCGCCAATATAGGACTTACAGATGTTTGGAGATGGTTGCACCCCACTCAGCAGGCCTACTCCTATTACTCGGGAGCGCATAGGGTATTCTTGAGATTGGACTATTTATTTATTTCTAGACAATACTTGACAGCAGATGACACTGCAGAGTATAATGCGAGGGGGAGCTCCGACCACTCCCCGTTAATGGCGAGACTGGGACTGGAAAGGGGTTCAGATAGGGCCTCCTGGCGCTTTGCAGCTTGGGACCTACAAAATGCAACTGTTCTGAGAGGCTTAAGGGCGGATGTAACAGTTTATATTGCAGAAAATGAGGGAACGGTCGACTCTAGTGTGACCCTTTGGGAGGCACTCAAGCCAGCCCTGCGAGACAGAATACAGAACAGGCTGGCGGAGGAACGGAGAAAACGTCAGTCGGAGGTAACTGCTGTAGAGGCGAATATCTTAGAGCTGGAGAGGGGCTACCAGTCCTCAAGGAATCCTGAGACTCTCAGGAGACTTCTTGACCGTCAGAAACACTATAGAGAACTAGTGACCGGAGAGGCTAAAAGTCAGGCCTTGGCCACCCTCCATCGCCTGTATGACGTGGGGGATAAGTCGGGCAAACTACTGGTGTGGCTAAGTAAGAAGGAGCGTGCAGCCAGGTGGGTGGAACAAATTCGCGACCCAGATGGGACAATGGTCAGGGCTGACGATCGAATTGCTGAAGCATTCGCCACACACTATGAACTCTTCTACACAGCGAGGGATCTAGGGAAACGCGAGGTCGCTCTACAATATTTGGAGTCGGTGGACCTGCCAACCCTGTCTCCGGAGGCCCTTAAGGCACTGGAGGCTGACATTACCTTAGACGACATTTCTGACGCTATTGCCAGACTGCGGCCGGGCAAAACGCCGTGGCCCAATGGCTTTCCGGCTGAGTTTTTCAAACGCACGGCGGACCTCCTGGTTTGCCACTTGAAAGGTCTCTTCGAAGGGGCTCTACAGGAAGGGAGACTTCCCCCCGACCTTGCCACGGCGACGATCATCCCTATATATAAAGAGGGCAAACCGCGGGAGGACTGCGAGTCCTATCGCCCCATTTCCCTCCTCAACACGGAGGTGAAACTCCTGGCGACCATCCTGGCGCAACAACTCCGGCTAGCGATACCGGATCTTATACACTTGGACCAGACGGGCTTTTTGCCGGATAGGGCCACCAGATTGAATCTCCGACGCTCTCACAACTGGCTTCAGGAGGTGCAGGATAGGGAGGAACCACACTGGTTTCTTTCCCTAGACGCCGAGAAGGCCTTTGATGCCGTTCACTGGCCGTTTCTTGAGGGAATATTACAGAAGTTCGGCTTTGGCCCTAAGTACCAGAAATGGGTGCAGCTCCTGTACACTGAACCCAGGGCCAGAGTAAGAGTGAATGGGAGGATGTCACGGGAATTCCAGATCCAGAGGGGTACCCGACAGGGATGCCCACTGTCCCCCCTCCTCTTTGCACTCACCATCAAGGCACTGGCCGCTAGGATCCGCCAAAATGTAGACATCAGAGGTTTTAGGAGGGCTGAGATGGACTCTGCACAAGAGAAAATATCACTATACGCGGATGATATACTGCTGTATATCACGAACCCGGAGACCACTATGCCTGCACTATTCCAAGAACTAGAGAGATACGGTAGGCACGCGGGCTACAGAATTAATTGGCACAAATCGATCCTTTATGGCTCCAGGGGACTGGGGGAGTGGGCAATTGCAGACAACGGTAGAGGGCTTCCAATACCTCGGAGTTTATATAACTCTTGACAGAACTCTGTCGTTCCAGCACAATTTGGAACTGTGGAGAAGTGTGGCTCAATGGTTAGAGCAGCAGACCCTGATGCAGAGGTCTAGTCCGGGACCAGGGTTCAATTCCCCGCCTCAGCGGGTCTTGAGCTAAAAAATTCCACTGACCTGATAATTCTCGCCTCGGTGCCTATTCCAATCATGGAGTCCCACTCTGCAACTCTGGCCAATAGCTTGCTTAATCTCCACAATGGCCCCCACAACACTAAGGATGCCTGGCCTCCACCTTGGGGGTGCCCAGGAGTGGACACCTCACAGGGAAAGCCAGGATGGGTTCCACAGCGGTATTCGTACAAGCGCCTTGAGACCCTTGCGGGTGAGTAGTGCGCTATACAAGTATCAATTTACAATTTTACAACACATTATCTTGAACTCCATCGCGGATATGGACCGATGGAGGCAGCTCCCACTCACACTTCTAGGTCGAGCGGCCATGTATAAGATGATTATCCTACCCAAGTACCTCTATGCTCTACAGAACGAGTACTACCCACTCCCAGTGAAGGTGCTCTCCAGAATACACGCAGATCTGAGGGCTTTCCTATGGCTCGGTAAACAACCTAGGGTGGCGCTCACTACTCTCCAGAGACACCAATACAGTGGGGGGATCTCGCTTCCGAATCTAGAAGCCTACTATTGGGCTGAACATATTGCCCCGATTAATGACTGGTTGCACGCCCCGGCAGAGCACCCCACTTATGCCCTTGAAAGACACAAAATGTCATCACGAAACCTACTATACTATCTTTATGGGGGCATTAGACGGGAACCGCTTCTCCCGGCTACGGTCGTTACCCTACTCTCGTGGAACAAAGCTACTAAACGTACGGGATGGGAGAAGACGCCCACGCGGCAGACGCCGATCTGGCACTGCAAGTGGTTGACTGAACTAAACAAACTGAGAGGCTTTCAAAGATGGGATGACATAGGCATCTCCACCATAGGGGACGTCATCGACAAGGGGGTACTGAAATCCTATGTAACATTGAAATCGGAATTCGGATTGCATCACTCACAGTTCTTCAAATATGCGCAGCTGCGGAATGCCTGGCGGGCCCAAAACATCCAATTAACCGGGCTCCCGGAATATGCACCATTAGAGGGACGACTGCTGCAGGAACAGATGCCGGGGAAAGCAGTCTCCCTCACATATAAAACCCTGACAAATAACATGCTGGGCGATCTGGCTAAACTGAGACGGACCTGGGAGGCAGAGGTGGGAGACATGGACGATTTGGACTGGGACATAGTATTGATGCATCCCAGAGACGTGGCGATTAAGTCCAGGCTCCGCCTTATCCAATTTAATGTGCTCCATAGAACTTACTATGACAGGGTGCGCCTCTGTAGGACGGGGAAAACGGATGATAAGAGATGCCTTAGGTGTAAATTAGAAGACGGAGACTTTTACCACCTTATGTGGACGTGCGTTTCGATTCAACGTTACTGGACCCACATCTTTATGGAACTGAGTGAGGTCGTGGGGATCCCTCTCCAGCCGGAACCCAGACTGGCACTACTGGGCATGACTAATGACGTGGACCTGACGAGACCCCTGCTGACCTTCCTGGTATTGGCTCTTATAGTGGCGAAACGCGACATTGCGAAATACTGGGGCGCACCGGAACCACCGGACATAGAGGAATGGAGGAGAGGGCTGGACCTGTACATGGCCGCCGAGAGAGTGACTTACAAGGCCAGGGGGTGCCCGAAGAAGTTCCGTAGGGTCTGGAATAGGTGGAGACACTACCATGGATTGGATGGGGGGTTGTGAGAGAAATGGTTTCAGTATCAGAACACACAATCTTATGAGCACACCCGGGATGACTTTATATAGGAGGCTGCGGGATACTTGTACACTGATGTTATTGATATCGAGTCGGCTTGTAACGAATTTTATCAGATATGTACGGCTCTAGGAGGGGTGGGTGGAAGATCTGGGTGTGTGCGCAGTTATTTACATGATTGGGATGTTGTGTTATAATAAAATGCAAATAATAATATATATATATATTTATTTTTTTAAGAAAAAAAAAAAGTATCTCTCCTGATCTAAAATCATCGGTCATCGTCCTGTTCTGGACCGGCCCTCACCCGACCCCGCTCATGCTCACCCTCCATGACACTTGACTCGGAGATCTTTCCATCGACAGCTGAGACCTAGACATTTTGACTGACGCCCAGTGGAGCTACCTCGCGTGCTAAAGAAGAGATGGGCTATGGATTTCCCTTCTTGACCATCACCTACCCAGCCAGTCTTTGGGCAAACTCTCCTGCGTCTCTCTACTGGACTTTTCTCCCTTCTCTTCATCACCATCCCCCTACCCCCACCTCTCTACTCTTCTCCTCTTTCCAGCTATTGATCTTTGCCCTCACCCATCCTTGCTCATAGTTCCCACCCTGTCTATCCACTGGACTTTCTTCTGGTAACTTTCCCTCGTCAATTAAGACCTAGCAATCTGACTGATGCCCGATGGAGCTACCTGTTTAGCTATTGGGGTGATGGGCTGTGGATTCCCTCCTCGAACGTCACCTACCCAGTCGGCCTTTGGGCAGACTTCCTTTCGTCTCTCCTGCCGTCTTTTCCTTCATCCTCCCCCTTCACACTTCCCCCTCCTCTCTATTTATCTCACCTGTCTTTCCTCTCCCAATTTATTGCTTAATTTTTTACGTAATGTGTATTTGTTCTCAATCTCTGTAACATTGTGTATCCTTATGTAAAGTGCTCTGATACCTACGGGTCTAGCAAGCACTATATATAACTTATAAATAACGTTCCTCTGAACTTCTGTTGGATCTTTGATGACGTCCTATGGGTGTCAAAACTGTTTGTACTCACCTCGATACACGAGCAACCTTGGCTGATGCCCGGTGGAGCTGTCATATGCAGCTAAAGAGGAGTCTGGCCCTGGTTTCACCCCCTCGACCGTCACCTACCCAGCCAGACATCTAACATTGTTTTCCTCGTTTTTCCCGTTGTGTATTCCCTCCCTCCCCCTCCTCCTCCCCCTGTGACTCTTTGATTTAAGTGATGTAACTATGTAACCTGTAACTCGCTGTGACTCATGTTAAGCACTCTGATACCTCCGGGTCTAGTAGCGCTATATAAAACATTTCCACAAAAAAAAGGGGTTTATAGACAGTTTTTTCTTGAATAGAATGCTGAAGGAATCCGGTTCACAGATACCAACATTCTTAAAAATTGCTAAACTGACAAAAAGAACTGGATACAAGACTCTTCAAGATTTTGCTTGTAGATTGAAACCTTTTTTTAAGCAAGCAGGCTCCTCTGGGTTTCATTATTTAAAGCTGATAGAATGTAAAAGTCTGGGTCTCCAAATTCATTTTAGTCGCCTGTAAAACTGGAAAGATTGTGGATTGGAGCAGTTGGGACACTTCTTAACGAACAACAAAATAATAACCTGGCAAGAGGTGCAAAGTAAATATGGTGATCTTAAAGAGCTGGGCTTTTTTAAATATTTACAGATCACAAATTTTGTAAAACGATATATAGTCTTATATCAAATGGCGCCCTAACAAGCCAGGTACGTGCCCTCTTTCGAGCTAAATTGAAGGGGTTAGGAAACTGGTATTCACAGCTGATGAAAAACAATGGGTCTCTTGTGGTCGAGGAATTTTTAGTAAGAGTAGCACGGAAAACGAACTGTAAGTTGTCTAGTCAGGAGTGGCAGTTAATATCTTAGCTGCGCATTAAGGCATTAAGGGGCATATTACCAACAACTAGCGATAATTATCGCTAGGTTGGCTTAGCGGGAATATTTCTATCGCCGCCCTTCACCTGTTTTTATCGCTGAGATACCTTGCTATTAGCAAGGTTTATCTCAGGAGCGATAAAAAAACAGGTGAAATGCGTGAATATCGCTGTCAATACAGCGATAGTCAGGCATTACCGTGACAATGCTCTTAGCCATGTTATCCACCTCCCATTGGATAACATGGCTAAGAACTGGTCAGGGCAGGCGTTAGCTTTTGGAGATATTCGCGCTTAGCGCGAATATTTCCAAAACTACGCCTGTGTTGATCATAGGCGATAGCGATTGCAGCGACTGTTTTCAGTCGATGACATTTTGGCACGCCCACTTTGCATGTCATTAGGGATAATTATCGCTGACATGCAAAGTGGACCCCTAAATGCCCGCTATCGCCTACAAGCTGTCGCTAACTGGTGTTAGCGACAGCTTGGTAATAGGGCGCTAAAATTATCGCCGCATTAGCGGGGGAAAAGTCCCGCTAAAGTGGCGATAATGGCCCTTGGTAATATGCCCCTAAGTTCTGCCAACTTTAAAAGGATGGCCTTCCTGTCCTGCTGGTTGGCATATTACACCCCCCAATCCCTTAGTAAAAGATATCCGGGGGTAGGAAATAAATGTTTCTGTTACCAATCTCAGGGGAGAGGGGACTGGCTCCATACTTTTTTTACGTGCACAAAATTAGAGCTTTTCTGGGTGAAGATTTTCTTGGCTATAAGTCAGGCAATCCAAAAAAAGGTAGACCCTGAAGAGCTGGTAGCCCTTTTTAGCATTTCCAGAGTAAGTGGAAATTTGACAAAATCAGAGACGACTTTTATAGCGATCAGCTCTTTGGCTGCCCACTCCCTAAAATCCTCCAGATTTGGAGGTCGGAGGATGTCCCCTCATACTTGAACTGGATACATAAAATATAACATACTATGCGATTTGAAGAAGCATAGGCTCTGAGGGTAGGAGCTACAAGAACATTTGAGGCAGTCTGGAAGTGTTTTAAGAATCCAGAAACGATGGCGCGACCAGAAATGTTATAGTTCTTGCACTACAGCACTTTGACGGATTAGCACGATGCACTTTTTATGGGTCGAAAAAGTACATTTAAAAAGCATGATAGCACTTTGTCACGCTTTTGCACTTTTTTTTGCACTTTTTTTCCTAAAACATGAAGGGGGAACGGTCTTCTGTAGCACTTAGCACTTTACTATCTTAATTGAAAAATGTAATAGCTGTAAGAACTCGTAAAGTCCTGCTCATTAATTGACATTACATATTGATGTTTTTATATGTTATCATATTTGGATTCTTGTTGTTTGATAGCTAATTTAAAATTGCTTTAGTAAATGTGTAATGTTTAGTTCAATATCTTGGAGACGATAATTGCTTGTTAAATTTTCTCCTTTTTGCTTTGCTCAATAAAAATATTTAAGAAAAAAAAAGAAGTTATTGACTTATTTATTTCATATTTCACCTTCTCTGTTCATTATAGCACAGTGGGACCTTAATTTGGTGCTCAATTTTCTGAAGTGCTCACCCTCCAAGCCCTTGCAGAGTTACCTTTCAAGACTACTACTAAAGCTGAAGACTGTTTCCTGATGGCTGCCGCAGCAGCTCTGTGTGTTAGTGAGATGCAGGTGTTGTCTGTTCAGCTTCCTTTCACTTCTTCACATTTTTTCTTGAGAACTGGACTAACGCGTCTTCTCTTCCAAAAGTGGTCACTCCATTTCATGTGGGCCAATTATACACCCTGCTATCGTTTTATCCACCTTTTAAAATACCGGATTATTATTTAGGGTGCATGATTACTCACCTCAAGGAATGATCACAACCTTATCAGACTGAACCGTTAAGGTCAAGTCAAGTCAAAGGATCTTTATTCGGATATAAAAAACATCCATAAAAGTACATATACATCACAACAGTTCATTAATAAAACAATTATTTAAAAGTGGAATAAGGTTATTAGTGCAAATGTACAATATGTAAAAGTTTAAACAATAGTGCAAACTGCAAAGATATAACAGTAAATCCTTTTATCAGACCATGTTCATTGAAAGTGCAAATGTGCAATATGTAAATTTTTAAGCAATAGTGCAAACTGCATGGATGTAACTATAAATCCCTTTATCAGACCATGTTCATTGAAACACGGGAGCGAATTGCAGACTGAAGGAAACAACTTACTTTAAAGATTACATCATCAGAGCCTAGCATCAATAGATCTTTGAATGCTAAGTTAAAATCCATCAGAGCGTGTTCTCTGAAATACGGGATTAGGTAAAGTTTGGTATATTTTACATAGAAACCACAAAAAAACATAAAGTGTAAAAGGCTTTGTTTACAACCTAAATTACATGGACAGTGTAAATTCCCCAGGTTTTTGTTAAAGCCTAATGGAAAGCAAAATAGGTGTTTGATGCTTCTGTCCCTAAAACGAAACAGCAGGCTCCTATTCCATCTGCCCAGTTTTTTCCGAAGATAACCCTGAGGCGTGTTATTGGGCCTGTCACATGGTTCCAGTAGGGGCATATATTTTATAATAGATGGCTTAAGGTGCTCAGTGCTTTCTCTATCTTTTCGGTATAGGTCGTACAGAGCCCTTTTTACTGAGTTCTTGTGGGTACAGTCAATGGTTAGGGGCAAAGAAAATAAATGTCCCTTTTCCACACTTGCCAAACTTCTCTCTACTGCCCTAAGCCAGGGCATATGGTTAGCCCGCTCACATTTTAAACAGTCCGTGATGATATCTCGGGTCAGAGAGGCCGCAGGGTTCCGCCATATTTTCAGCCAAAATAGGGAGGGCCTGGATCTTATGAAATCCTCTGTATATGGAAGGTTCACTTCCCTATGACAGATGTAACTTGGGGCTGAGATAACCGCCCCAGAGCCTTCCTACAAAATCTGTTCTCTTCGATCTGTATATTAGTACTATTCGTGTATCCCCAGACCTCTGCGCCATAGTTGCCAGTTGGCAAACATTGAGTTCTGTATATTTGTAGCAACGGCATTATTACCTCGGCGCGTTTTGGTTGACGAAGACTGATTATAGAGTTAATGGCTTTACCCATTTTATTCCTTCCCTGGGCCACATGGGGCTGCCAGGATCCGGAATCAGAGAACAACAAACCTAAATAAGGGAAAGTGCTGGTGCTTTTTAAAACATTATTTCCTGACACAATTTGACTAATGTTATGCTTTTTGGGGCCACAAGACATTATAAAAGATTTATTAAAATGAGTACATAACCCCAGGTCAGCCATATATGTAACAAAGCCTCTTATTAAAATACGCAGTGCATTGGGTGTGCAGCCCATAAGGACCGCATCGTCCGCGTAGAGGAGTGCTGGAAGTGATTTACCATTGATATTGGGGACATCACCTGTTAATTTACACAAAGAGTTACTTAATTCATTTATATACAAAATAAAAAGCAGGGGGGGGGGGCAAGACACAACCTTGTCTGACCCCCCTGCCAATTAAAATGTCCCCTGAGACTTCACCGTCATTATTTATTCTTACACGGGCTTTCAGGTCCCTGTGTAAGTGGGCCAAAAAATAAACAAGTGACTTGTCTAACCCATAATTTAACAAAACTGTCCATAAACGGGAACGATTAACAAAATCAAAGGCAGAACTTAAATCCATAAACCCCAAGTACAGTGGGGCTTTTTTGGCAATGGTGTATTTGGCCAAAATTAAATTTAGATTCAAGCATTGCTCCACGGTTCCCACATTGCTTCTAAAACCAAGCTGGCACGGATGTAAAATCATATTTTCCTCTGCCCAGATCCTGATCTTGTTAAAAATGACTCTTCCTAGAATCTTCAGAGTATTATCTGTTAGAGATATAGGGCGATAACAGCTAGGTTGGAGTCTATCGCCTTTCTTAAAGATTGGCACAATTATACTTGAGTGGCGCTCTCAGTTATGGGCTAAGTCTGTGTACAAGCCGAGTTTTGTCCTTCTTTAGGGGGGACTATAGTAATGTTACCATCAGCTAAATGCAGAGATTCATTATCAGTTCCACCTCCAGATGGTGTTTTCCCTCTAGTCCACATACTCTGAGGAGTAGGTTGGCCCTTGTTGCGTGGGGGTTGTTTCCTCTTATTTAGTGTTTGTTTCGAGGGGCCTCTTTTCCTTTTCTCTCCAGCGGTCTTATTACTTGGGGCCGAAGAAGGGGTAGCAGCTAGAACGATGGGATATTGCTGTGAGTCAATAATGATGGCAGGGCTACTGCCCCCAGATTGGACTACAGGTGCGTTGGCCAGCGAAGAGGGTTTTATAATTGTCACCACTGGGGAGAGAGGCAAGGCATTGTTTGGAGTAACTTGCTCGGGCTCTAAGTACGAGCTCGTAAGACCCACTGACATTCTCCTTTCTGTATTTGCAATTTCGGTGGTAACCAAATTAAAAGCATTTTCCAGCATACTTTCGAAAGTGGGCGGGAGGACAGTAGGACCTTCAAAGGCCTGTGTAACAGTGCTAATTTAACGTTTCCCCATGATGTATTTTGGGCTCACCTTACTGACAGCTGTAGTTTAGAGGGGTGGCCCGCCCGACTACTGTTGACCACGGAGGGCCACAGAGGACCCGCCCTTTGCCCGGGCTTCTCCCGGTCGCTCCCGCGCACGACTCGCGGGGCGAGAGGCGTTCCCTGCTAATAAGGCGCCTCCGGGCACGTGTCAGGCGTCACAACCGCCGCGTCCACCCCCGGGGCAGCTGCTTGATGTAGTTTCCCTGCTGCAGCTACACCGGGTGGATGGCGGTGAAGGAGCTAGCCGTTTCCCTCACGGCACGATTCAGGTGCTGCCAAGGTAGGGTTTCACTCTCCCTGAGCCGTTCCCGTCACGGCAGGCGTGGTGAGTGCTTCTGAGGTCATTAAATTAACCTCAGCTCAACCTCCTGGCAGCTAAAGAGACAGAGCAGACAGAGTTAACTTAGGGCGATGTGTAAAGTCTTTTGCAGTACCAAAACACAAAGAAAATCAAAATGCAACACAATAAAATCTCAAACCAAATTAGAAAAAAGTTACATTTAATTTGTAATTAATAAAATGACACCAAAATGACAAAAGTCCAATAAGGGGAACCAGAGATATGAATAGCAATAAGAAGCATAAGGTGCCTATGATATACAATGTTTGCAGTAGTCTGGGGCCTAGGCGCAATTTGACTCTGATTGCGATGGAGCTTGGGTTGGATACACCAATCAGGTTCATCCTGGTCGAAGATTTTGCCTTCTGTCCTTAGTCCTTTAAGTCCCAATCCACCCCAGGTGTACACTTCTAAAGGCCCAGTTAACCTCAAGGGAAGCACTCAGAGACTGACAGGGTGCCAGGAAGAGCCCAAACAGTAGGGTCCAGTCCAGGTCTAGTTTCCAGTAGTCAGTTGGTAGGTTGCAGGAAAAGGTATCTTGCAGCTTGTTGAGTCATTATAGTTTTAACAGGAGTGCAGCCTTTCAGTCCCTGCAGTCCACATCTTTGTCCTCGGTACAAGAACTAGCAGATACGGGGTCCTCTCAGATGCAAGACAGAAGGTTCAGTCATCTTCTGTTCTTCTTCAGGTCCAGGAGTGTTCTGAAGTGGGTGCCAGGAAGTACCGCATTTATGCCTGGCATAAGTGAGTAGGTGGGAATGACTCCTGGGCATGCCCTACCCAATGCGGTAAAAGTTCCTGGGACCAACCCTACTCACTTTGGGCATTTCCAAGATGGCTAACATCTTCAGTCCCACTAAACTTGACCTCTGGGGACTGGGTGTGTTTGCGGGGAGTGTGCTATGGTAACCTTAGTCTCCGCCTACATATAACACCAGAATCTAGTATAAAGCAGCCATGGTCCCCTACTACATCCAGAGACAGATATATGGTAGGACAAAACAGGGCTTTCCAGTAACCAGACAGTGGCTACACAAGAATTGTTTTGCCATCTTGTTTCCCTTTCTTTCAAATGTGCCCCCAGTGTTATATATAAACTCAGCAGACCTATCAAGCAGGATTTCACACTGTAATGACTAAATGGATGCTCACAGCCACCACCCTGCATATTCTTTTAAGTTCAGAGGAGTCATCTCTACCCATTCAGGTCAGCCTACTGTTTACTCCTGGAACGCTCTTCACACCTATTTAAATGCAAATTACTGACTGGCAGATATGGGAGAAAAGATGCACATTTAGCCTCCAGGAACTTTAGGGAGTGAAAGGGTAACTTTCTAAAAGTTACTTTTCCTTCACATTTATTAAAAATCCAACTTCATAATTGAACTGGATTTTAAAATATATTAAAAATAGTTGTTTCAAGTTGAAAAAAATAAATAAATAGTTGTTTCATTATTGTTTTAGTTAGTCCCTTACTCAAGATACATTATTAGGATTTTTAATCTGTAATCTTGTTTTCTATATAGCACAGTGAGGCTTGCCACATTGAAAAAATAGATTTTAGGTGCTAGTCACTATAAGGGCATGGTTATATTTACATGTCCTACTTTTAAAAAATATGCATCCTGTCTTGTGAGCAACAAGGCCTTCATAGGGGTTACTCATTAATATTTAAAAGGGGTTAATTTATTCAGGTCAAATTGCAGTTTTATATCACTACAATGACGCTACACTGGTAGACCTGAAGCCATGTTTGTACTGCCACTGTAGTGGGTGGCTCAAAAGGTGCTGCAGTCCACTAGTGTCATTTAACACTCAGGCCCTGGGTACATCTTGTGCCATAGACTAGGGACTTAAAGGTAAGTTAAATATACCAATTAGGAACATGCTGATTTGACTATGTTATCCACTCGTTAGCAGGGTTAACAGAAGTCTAAAACCAGGAAAAATATAGGGTTGAGAAAAAGGCAAAAAGTATGCGGTGACCACACAGAAAAGGCAGATTTCCTACAGACCTCCTTATTCTATCTAAAAGGAGACAAGGTTGCATGGTTTGGAAACCCTCATAAAGCTCTGTTGTTTATATTAAAAGGACCTGCAGTATTGAGTAAATTCCCAACTTTTCCTGGGCTATGTGAAATGCACGATGATTCAGAATGCAGACAGGTTCCAGTTGGCTCATGCAGTGCGTCAAGGTGTGCTGTGCCATCGCCAAGAAGGAACCTCATGAAGACTACACAGCCCAATCCACCAGGGAATATGGTGCCTCTACACTGCTGTCTAGTGGCATTCCCATATCATACCTGCAATATTGGGCCACACGTTCATCAGGCATTACTATTTGGATTTCAAAGGCCACAGAGATGGTCAATATACCAAATATGTGTTACAGGACTTCTTTGTTTGACCATTTTCTCAGATCCACCACATGGGAGGTACTGCTTAGACACTGATTTAAGAAGTGATGATCTGCCGGAAGACGTTTTCCTCAAAAGAGCAGGTGACTTATATTCAATAACAATCTTTCTCGTGGGCTCTCTATGTACCCTCGTATTCTACATCAATGTCGCCCACCTTCCTGTTTTGAAGATTAAGCTTACATCTGTTAATAAGGTCCCGAGTTGGTTTTGGTGCACTGCAACTTCTGAAAATCTCATGAGGCTCATCTCCACCTCTGATGGCATAAAACAAGCATTTACAATGCAATGGTCTCGACATTGTTAAGGTTAGAACTTTTGGCATTGATCATGACATTATTTGTATTTATGTTTTGGTTTTTAAAACATAAATAAATGGCATCATTTACAATGCCAATAGCTTAATCGCTCGCAAATGCATGGCCTATTGCATTTACACCAACACAGAACCACACACAAAGCCACCCACACACACATACAAAGCCAACCACACAGTCATTCACATAGAGCCACACACACACACAGAGCCACCCTCACATAGAGCCACCTAGTGCAGTGCCTGTTCTCTGTGGGTGTCACTCCCATAGCATTGGTGCACTGCCTGTTCTCTGTGGGTGTCACTCTCACAGCATTGGTGCAGTGCCTGTTCTCTATGGGCGTCATTCCTATAGCATTGGTGCAGTGCCTGTCCTCTATGGGTGTCACTATCATAGCATTGGTGCAGTGCCTGTTCTCTATGGGTGTCATTCCTATATCATTGGTGCAGTGCCTGATCCCTATGGGTGTAACTCTCACAGCATTGGTGCAGTGCCTGTTCTCTATGGGTGTCATTCCTGTAGCACTGGTGCAGTGCCTGTTCTCTGAGGGTGTCACTCCCATAGCATTGGTGCACTGTCTGTTCCCTATGGGTGTCACTATCATAGCATTGGTGCAGTGCCTGTTCTCTATGGGTGTCATTCCCATTGCACTGGTGCAGTGTCTGTTCCCTATGGGTGTCACTATCATAGCATTGGTGCAGTGCATGTTCTCTATGGGTGTCACTCCCATTGCACTGGTGCAGTGCCTGTTCTCTATGGGTGTCGTTCCCATTGCACTGGTGCAGTGCCTGTTCCCTATGGGTGTCACTCTCACAGCATTGGTGCAGTGCCTATTCTCTGTGGGTGACATTCCTATAGCATTGGTGCAGTGCCTGTTCCCTATGGGTGTCACTATCATAGCATTGGTGCAGTGCCTGTTCTCTATGGGTGTCATTCCCATTGCACTGGTGCAGTGCCTGTTCCCTATGGGTGTCACTATCACAGCATTGGTGCAGTGCCTGTTTTCTATGGGTGTCACTCCCATTGCACTGGTGCAGTGCCTGTTCTCTGTGGGTGTCAATCCCATAGCATTGGCGCACTGCCTGTTCTCTATGGGTGTCACTCTCACAGCATTGGTGCAGTGCCTGTTCTCTATGGGGGTCATTCCTATAGCACTGGTGCAGTGCCTGTCCCCTATGGGTGTCACTATCATAGCATTGGTGCAGTGCCTGTTCTCTGTGGGTGCCACTCCCATTGCACTGGTGCAGTGCCTGTTCTCTATGGGTGTCATTCCCATTGCACTGGTGCAGTGCCTGTTCCATATGGGTGTCACTCTCACAGCATTGGTGCAGTGCCTGTTCTCTATGGGTGTCATTCCCATTGCACTGGTGCAGTGCCTCTTCCCTATGGGTGTTACTCTCACAGCATTGGTGCAGTGCCTGTTCTCTATGGGTGTCATTCCTATAGCACTGGTGCAGTGCCTGTTCCCTATGGGTGTCACTATCATAGCATTGGTGCAGTGCCTGTTCTCTATGGGTATCACTCCCATTGTACTGGTGCAGTGCCTGTTATCTGTGGGTGTCACTCCCATTGCACTGGTGCAGTGCCTGTTCTCTGTGGGTGTCATTCCTACAGCATTGGTGCAGTGCCTGATCCCTATGGGTGTCACTCTCACAGCATTGGTGCAGTGCCTGTTCTCTATGGGTGTCATTCCTATAGCATTGGTGCAGTGCCTGTTCCCTATGGTTGTCACTACCATAGCATTGGTGCAGTGCCTGTTCCCTATGGGTGTCACTATCATAGCATTGGTGCAGTGCCTGTTCTCTATGGGTGTCACTCCCATTGCACTGGTGCAGTGCCTGTTCTCTGTGGGTGTCACTCCCATTGCACTGGTGCAGTGCCTGTTCTCTGTGGGTGTCACTCCCATAGCATTGGTGCAGTGCCTGTTCTCTATGGGCGTCACTCTCACAGCATTGGTGCAGTGCCTGTTCTCTATGGGTGTCATTCCTATACCACTGGTGCAGTGCCTGTTCCCTATGGGTGTCACTATCATAGCATTGGTGCAGTGCCTGTTCTCTATGGGTGTCACTCCCATTGCACTGGTGCAGTGCCTGTTCTCTGTGGGTGTCACTCCCATTGCACTGGTGCACTGCCTGTTCTCTATGGGCGTCACTCTCACAGCATTGGTGCAGTGCCTGTTTTCTATGGGTGTCACTATCATAGCATTGGTGCAGTGCCTGTTCCCTATGGGTGTCACTATCATAGCATTGGTGCAGTGCCTGTTCTCTATGGGTGTCACTCCCATTGCACTGGTGCAGTGCCTGTTCTCTGTGGGTGTCATTCCTATAGCATTGGTGCAGTGCCTGATCCCTATGGGTGTCACTCTCACAGCATTGGTGCAGTGCCTGTTCTCTATGGGTGTCATTCCTATAGCACGGGTGCAGTGCCTGTTCTCTGTGGGTGTCATTCCTATAGCATTGGTGCAGTGCCTGTTCTCTATGGGTGTCACTCTCACAGCATTGGTGCAGTGCCTGTTCCCTATGGGTGTCATTCCCATAGCATAACTTGCAAGCACAGAATAAATAAATGTGGCACGTTTATTATTACAAGAGGTGTGTATATGAAGGGTTCTTTTGTGCTGAGGCGTCACTATAGGTTTTTATGCAATCTACCTAGTTTTGAAGAGTACAGAGGAGGTCTGCGTTAATAGTGGTACGGCATCTGGCTTCAATTACCACAGGCCCACAAGCTTTGGCAGGGAGCCAGCATGCGCGCACACAATGCAATCGGGCTCGGATTTATTTGAGTTTGACCTAATGGCATTGTAAATGCCAATGTATTGTTGCTATGTGTTATGGAGTGTGTTCATGTGGTGTGTACTGCCAGTGATCTCCTTGTGAGTGTGAGAATATTGCACCGTTACTGCCTGTGATGTCCTTCTTGTGAGTGTGAGAAGCTTGCACCTCTGCTGCCTGTGGTCTCCTTGTGAGTGTAAGAAGCTTGCACTGCTGCTGCCTGTGATGTCGTTCTTGTGAGTGGGAGAAGATTGCACCTCAGCTGGCTGTGGTCTCCTTGTGAGTGTATGCACTGTCATCGCTAGCCTGTAGATATGCACTGTCATCGCTAGCCTGTAGATATGCATTGGCTTCACTAGCCTGTAGATATGCACCGTCATCGCTAGCCTGTAGATATGCACTGTCATCGCTAGCCTGTAGATATGCGCTGTCATTGCTATCCTGTAGATATGCGCTGTCGTCGCTAGCCTGTAGATATGCACTGTCATCGCTAGCCTGTAGATATGCTGTCATCGCTAGCCTGTAGATATGCACTGTCATCGCTAGCCTGTAGATATGCATTGGCTTCACTAGCCTGTAGATATGCACTGTCATCGCTAGCCTGTAGATATGCACTACGCCTCTGTACTACGCCTCTGCACTACGCACTACGCCTCTGCACTACGCACTACGCCTCTGCACTACGCACTACCACTCTGCACTACGCCTCTGCACTACGCCTCTGCACTACGCACTACGCCTCTGCACTCTGCACTACGCCTCTGTACTACGCACTACACCTCTGCACTCTGCACTATGCCTCTGCACTACGCCTCTGCACTACGCACTACCACTCTGCACTACGCACTACCACTCTGCACTATGCCTCTGCACTACGCCTCTGCACTACGCACTACGCCTCTGCACTCTGCACTATGCCTCTGCACTACACCTCTGCACTACGCACTACGCCTCTGCACTCTGCACTACGCCTCTGCACTACGCCTCTGCACTCTGCACTGCCACTCTGCACTACGCACTACCACTCTGCACTGCCACTCTGCACTACGCACTACCACTCTGCACTACGCCTCTGCACTACGCCTCTGCACTCTGCACTACGCCTCTGCACTACGCCTCTGCACTCTGCACTGCCACTCTGCACTACGCACTACCACTCTGCACTGCCACTCTGCACTACGCACTACCACTCTGCACTACGCCTCTGCACTATGCCTCTGCACTCTGCACTACGCCTCTGCACTATGCCTCTGCACTCTGCACTACGCCTCTGCACTACGCCTCTGCACTACGCACTACGCCTCTGCACTCTGCACTACGCCTCTGCACTACGCACTACACCTCTGCACTACGCACTACCACTACGCACTACCACTCTGCACTACGCCTCTGCACTCTACACTACGCCTCTGCACTACGCCTCTGCACTCTGCACTACGCCTCTGCACTACGCACTACGCCTCTGCACTACGCACTATGCCTCTGCACTACGCACTACCACTCTGCACTACGCACTACCACTCTGCACTACGCCTCTGCACTACACACTACCACTCTGCACTACGCACTACCACTACGCTCTACCACTCTGCACTACGCACTACCACTCTGCACTACGCCTCTGCACTACGCCTCTGCACTACGCACTACCACTCTGCACTACGCCCTACCACTCTGTACTACGCCTCTGCACTACGCACTACCACTCTGCACTACGCCTCTGCACTACGCCTCTGCACTACGCACTATGCCTCTGCACTACGCCTCTGCACTACGCACTACGCCTCTGCACTACGCCTCCGCACTCTGCACTACGCCTCTGCACTACGCACTACCACTCTGCACTACGCACTACCACTCTGCACTACGCACTACAACTCTGCACTACGCCTCTGCACTACACCTCTGCACTACGCACTACGCCTCTGCACTCTGCACTACGCCTCTGCACTACACCTCTGCACTACGCACTACGCCTCTGCACTACGCCTCTGCACTCTGCACTACGCCTCTGCACTACGCACTACGCCTCTGCACTCTGCACTACGCCTCTGCACTACGCACTACCCCTCTGCACTCTGCACTACGCCTCTGCACTACACCTCTGCACTACGCACTACGCCTCTGCACTACGCCTCTGCACTCTGCACTACGCCTCTGCACTCTGCACTACGCCTCTGCACTACGCCTCTGCACTCTGCACTGCACTACGCACTACGCCTCTGCACTACGCCTCTGCACTACGCACTACGCCTCTGCACTACGCCTCTGCACTCTGCACTACGCCTCTGCACTACGCACTACCACTCTGCACTACGCACTACCACTCTGCACTACGCACTACCACTCTGCACTACGCCTCTGCACTATGCACTACGCCTCTGCACTACGCACTATGCCTCTGCACTACGCCTCTGGACTCTGCACTACGCCTCTGCACTACGCACTCCCACTCTGCACTACGCACTACCACTACGCACTACCACTCTGCACTACGCACTACCACTCTGCACTACGCCTCTGCACTACGCCTCTGCACCACGCACTACCACTCTGCACTACGCCTCTGCACTACGCACTACCACTCTGCACTACGCCTCTACACTACGCACTACCACTCTGCACTACGCCTCTGCACTACGCCTCTGCACTACGCACTACGCCTCTGCACTACGCACTACGCCTCCGCACTACGCCTCTGCACTCTGCACTACGCCTCTGCACTACGCACTACCACTCTGCACTACGCACTACCACTCTGCACTACGCACTACCACTCTGCACTACCCCTCTGCACTACGCCTCTGCACTACGCCTCTGCACTACGCACTACACCTCTGCACTCTGCACTACGCCTCTGCACTACGCACTACGCCTCTGCACTACACCTCTGCACTACGCCTCTGCACTCTGCACTACGCCTCTGCACTACGCACTACGCCTCTGCACTACGTACTACCACTCTGCACTACGCACTACCACTCTGCACTACGCCTCGGCACTACGCACTACCACTCTGCACTACGCACTACCACTACGCACTACCACTCTGCACTACGCACTACCACTCTGCACTACGCCTCTGCACTACGCCTCTGCACTACGCACTACCACTCTGCACTACGCCTCTGCACTACACACTACCACTCTGCACTACGCCTCTGCACTACGCACTACCACTCTGCACTATGCCTCTGCACTACGCCTCTGCACTACGCACTACGCCTCTGCACTACGCCTCTGCACTACGCACTACGCCTCTGCACTACGCCTCTGCACTCTGCACTATGCCTCTGCACTACGCACAACCACTCTGCACTACCACTCTGCACTACGCACTACCACTCTGCACTATGCCTCTGCACTACGCCTCTGCACTACGCACTACGCCTCTGCACTCTGCACTACGCCTCTGCACTACACCTCTGCACTACGCACTACGCCTCTGCACTACGCCTCTGCACTCTGCACTGCACTATGCACTACGCCTCTGCACTACGCACTACACCTCTGCACTACGCACTACGCCTCTGCACTCTGCACTACGCCTTTGCACTACGCACTACCACTCTGCACTACGCACTACCACTCTGCACTACGCACTACCACTCTGCACTACGCCTCTGCACTACGCCTCTGCACTACGCACTACGCCTCTGCACTACGCCTCTGCACTACGCACTACGCCTCTGCACTACGCCTCTGCACTCTGCACTACGCCTCTGCACTACGCACTACCACTCTGCACTACGCACTACCACTACGCACTACCACTCTGCACTACGCACTACCACTCTGCACTACCACTCTGCACTACGCCTCTGCACTACGCCACTGCACTACGCACTACCACTCTGCACTACGCCTCTGCACTACGCACTACCACTCTGCACTACGCCTCTGCACTACGCACTACCACTCTGCACTACCACTCTGCACTACGCCTCTGCACTACGCCTCTGCACTACGCCTCTGCACTACGCACTACGCCTCTGCACTACGCCTCTGCACTACGCACTACGCCTCTGCACTACGCCTCTGCACTCTGCACTACGCCTCTGCACTACGCACTACCACTCTGCACTACGCACTACCACTCTGCACTACGCACTACCACTCTGCACTACGCCTCTGCACTACGCCTCTGCACTACGCACTACGCCTCTGCACTCTGCACTACGCCTCTGCACTACACCTCTGCACTACGCACTATGCCTCTGCACTACGCCTCTGCACTCTGCACTACGCCTCTGCACTACGCCTCTGCACTCTGCACTCTGCACTGCCACTCTGCACTACCACTCTGCACTGCCACTCTGCACTCTGCACTACCACTCTGCACTACGCACTACCACTCTGCACTACGCCTCTGCACTACGCCTCTGCACTACGCACTACGCCTCTGCACTACGCCTCTGCACTCTGCACTACGCCTCTGCACTACGCACTACCACTCTGCACTACGCACTACCACTACGCACTACCACTCTGCACTACGCACTACCACTCTGCACTACGCCTCTGCACTACGCCTCTGCACTACGCACTACCACTCTGCACTACGCCTCTTCACTACGCACTACCACTCTGCACTACGCCTCTGCACTACGCACTACCACTCTGCACTACGCCTCTGCACTACACCTCTGCACTACGCACTACGCCTACGCACTACGCCTCCGCACTACGCCTCTGCACTCTGCACTACGCCTCTGCACTACGCCTCTGCACTACGCCTCTGCACTACGCACTACCACTCTGCACTACGCACTACCACTCTGCACTACGCACTACCACTACGCACTACCACTCTGCACTACGCACTACCACTCTGCACTACGCCTCTGTACTACGCACTACCACTCTGCACTACGCCTCTGCACTATGCACTACCACTCTGCACTACGCCTCTGCACTACGCACTACCACTCTGCACTACGCCTCTGCACTACGCCTCTGCACTACGCCTCTGCACTACGCCTTTGCACTACGCACTACGCCTCTGCACTACGCCTCTGCACTCTGCACTACGCCTCTGCACTACGCACTACCACTCTGCACTACGCACTACCACTCTGCACTACGCACTACCACTCTGCACTATGCCTCTGCACTATGCCTCTGCACTACGCACTACGCCTCTGCACTCTGCACTACGCCTCTGCACTACACCTCTGCACTACGCACTACGCCTCTGCACTACGCCTCTGCACTCTGCACTACGCCTCTGCACTACGCCTCTGCACTCTGCACTGCACTACGCACTACGCCTCTGCACTACGCTTCTGCACTACGCACTACGCCTCTGCACTATGCCTCTGCACTCTGCACTACGCCTCTGCACTACGCACTACCACTCTGCACTACGCACTACCACTCTGCACTACGCACTACCACTCTGCACTACGCCTCTGCACTACGCCTCTGCACTACGCCTCTGCACTACGCACTACACCTCTGCACTACGCCTCTGCACTCTGCACTACGCCTCTGCACTACGCACTACCACTCTGCACTACGCACTACCACTACGCACTACCACTCTGCACTACGCACTACCACTCTGCACTACGCCTCTGCACTACGCACTACCACTCTGCACTACGCCTCTGCACTACGCACTACCACTCTGCACTACGCCTCTGCACTACGCACTACCACTCTGCACTACGCCTCTGCACTACGCACTACGCCTCTGCACTACACCTCTGCACTACGCACTACGCCTCTGCACTACGCCTCTGCACTCTGCACTATGCCTCTGCACTACGCACTACCACTCTGCACTACGCACTACGCCTCTGCACTACGCTTCTGCACTACGCACTACGCCTCTGCACTACGCCTCTGCACTCTGCACTACGCCTCTGCACTACGCACTACCACTCTGCACTACGCACTACCACTCTGCACTACGCACTACCACTCTGCACTACGCCTCTGCACTACGCCTCTGCACTACGCCTCTGCACTACGCACTACACCTCTGCACTACGCCTCTGCACTCTGCACTACGCCTCTGCACTACCACTCTGCACTACGCACTACCACTACGCACTACCACTCTGCACTACGCACTACCACTCTGCACTACGCCTCTGCACTACGCACTACCACTCTGCACTACGCCTCTGCACTACGCACTACCACTCTGCACTACCCCTCTGCACTACGCACTACCACTCTGCACTACGCCTCTGCACTACGCACTACCACTCTGCACTACGCCTCTGCACTACGCACTACGCCTCTGCACTACGCCTCTGCACTACGCACTACGCCTCTGCACTACGCCTCTGCACTCTGCACTATGCCTCTGCACTACGCACTACCACTCTGCACTACGCACTACCACTCTGCACTACGCACTACCACTCTGCACTACGCCTCTGCACTACGCCTCTGCACTACGCACTATGCCTCTGCACTCTGCACTACGCCTCTGCACTACACCTCTGCACTACGCACTACGCCTCTGCACTACGCCTCTGCACTCTGCACTACGCCTCTGCACTACGCCTCTGCACTCTGCACTGCCACTCTGCAATACGCACTACCACTCTGCACTGCCACTCTGCACTACGCACTACCAGTCTGCACTACGCCATCTGCAGAACTAACACATTGCCCTAGGCCAGGCCTCCGCCGCGCCGGCCCTCCATGGTTGGCTGGTCGAGCACATTCCGCAGGGGCATAGATAAGCATCCCCGCGCCAGACATCGAGTCCAGAAATCTCCGAGCCTTAGGCACACGCTCTGCCCGGCTGCCCCCTCCACTTCACACGGCAGTGAATCACACAGGTGAGAGATAAGAACTGAGAAGGAGTCAGCACTCGTGATGTGTGAAAAGTTCAAGCAGGACACCTCTCTTAACCATCTGGATTGCATTACACGGGCACTCTGACAGCTCCTAATTAAGATTAATCACTCTGCCGTGCTCGTTCTCGCACAGAATATGCCACATCGGGCACGCGTAAATTACTTACAGCCTATCACGTCAACGCTACTAAATACACAGCACAGCGAAGACGAATCACTAGGCAGATGCCATAAAAAACTAAGAAATGTGCCAGCCGGACCCCTTTCTGCATTTTTTTTTTAACACATAAGAGCTCGAAGCTCCGCCTCCACTTCGTGGTGGCTTAGGCCCGAGCCCTAAAAATGACCTGGATAAGGTGAATGCGCACAGAGCATCTGCGTTCAATTACCACAGCCCATGACAGCTGGTAATTGATGAAATATAGACTTCTGGTGCGCGTCCTCGCACGGATTATGCAGGAAGCGGAGCAGCTCAAAAGCCTATGGCCTATCGCGTGCTGGCTTGTAAAAACACAGCCATGCGTGGGCCAATGGACATGCAGCTGCCATAAATTCCGAACCCATTTCACGCGCTTCTCTGGAATGTCTAGGTTAGCTCGCCGAACTGCTCTCTAGAGGACTCTGAAGCCACACCCACTTCGTGGGATGTAGGCCGAGCCCTAAAAAGGATGGCAAAGTGATGTCCATGCACTGCTCTGTGATATCACATCCAGGGTGGAACCCACATTTGGAACAGAGCTGAATCCCCGCCTATGGGTGCAAGAGAGCTATTTCAACTTTCTGGATCCAGTCTGGCAACTGTAGGAGATTAAAGAGGTGAAGAATCTGCAGGCAGATAGAGTTATCCCCCAAAAATGTGATCTACAGGACTAGTCTGCACTGAGGACCATAGCTGATTTTGGAAGCACGTTGTAGTTTATTTGATGTTGACAGACTTCAAAACCTCTTGCTGGAAAGATATTTACATAAAGAACTTCTTTAAGTGTTATAAGTGGAGTATCCAGTCAGGGAGGATGTACAACAGCACTGCAATTTGGGGAAGCTGTCACTTAAATTGTCCTGTTAAGAGGAGGTTTACAAAGATTAGGCTTTCGTTGGAGGAACAGGCGCGATAAGAGTAACTAAGTCAGTATCAATATATTGTTGTTTTGTCTAATGCAAAATCAGAAGTCGAATGGAGTTATGTTCTACTTATAAATACCGATTTGGAGTAACTCTGTAACTTTGAGTTGCAGAGCATGGAGCAAAGCAATAACAAGATCATGTAAACAAGATCATGTAAACTAGCCCAATGGGGCAGGAGAAATCAACTTAAGAAGCTCAGTCCCTCTGGGGACCTGGTGAAAAACAGAGCATGCAGTGCACCTCTACAAATTATAAAAAATGCCCCAAGGCTTGGCACATGCTCATTTTGCTTAATTTCCATGCAGAGGAGGTGTGCACGTGGCCCTCTCCCCAAGAAGAACTGTGGCCCACACCAATTCTATACCCCATGATGTGGCACACCAAGGAACTGTCCTGAAAAAAACCCATCACCTCAGATCAGTAGAGAAGATGAGGGCCACTTCACTGCTGGATTGGTGTGCTTCCCCTCTGTCTGTGTCTAGGGGAGAGGGTCACACACCGCATGACCTCCCACCTGCGAGGACACAGACCAGAGCAAGGCGATGCCACCACAAGAGCAGTGTCAGGCTGGTGGGCAGCTAACTGGCAATGCTGGAGTGGCCTTCCACGTCTGCGCTGCCCTGACCCCCTTGCTGCACAAGCTGGGTGTCCCAATGGAGAAGCAGAGGCACGCCTATACTAATTAGAAACGCTGTGTTGCTAGGCTCTGCATTGACAATTAAATGGAAAACATTTAGCAAATTCTCTGGGGCCCTCAATAAAGTGTACCTATTGGTATTTGTGGGGGCCCAAGAAAAGCAGGTGCGCCACAATTATTTAGAGCATGTTCTGGGGGTTGGCAGAGGTGCAGTACCCCCTCTAACGACCCTACATTATTTGGCCCAAATGTTGCCTTAATTCTCCAAAGAGTTCTATTAATCTCCCCATGATAGGTTTTGCCAGGTTTAAAGCACTCCTGGAGCTTGTGTTTTTGCACATGGGTGGGGAGTCTGAGTGGCTGGTCCTAAAGCTGCAATGGTAGCATGACACGAGTAAAGAAAGTCGTTACACCCACAGAATTGATTTGATAATGACAATGAAACACTGGAAGAATGTAGAATGTAGTGTGGTTCTAGTCTGGTAATGTCAGGCTATGTGATTCCAGGAGATTAGTTGATGTTGGAAGCAACATGGCTCTGGATGGGATGCTCTCTAATAAAGGACCAACTTAAACCTTTACCAGCAGTCTTCTCTATTACACTGGCGACGAGGATGGGATAAAAGGGCAACTTAACAGCTACAGACATCAATTCCAGGATTTTGCATGCATTTGTGGATGCAAGTAGTTTAAGTTGTTTTGATCCAACCAAACAATTTTGTATAATGACCGATGAAAGCACGAAGGTGCAGAGAGTGATGCTGAGGAAGGTGAACATAGACCTATAGCGTATGTATCTGCGACATTGCGTGGAGCGGAGATGAAGTACGCCATCATTGAAAGGGAGGTTTTGGGAGTTTATTGGTCCGCGAAGTAGTTCAAATATTTTGTGTGGGGAAGGCAATTTACCATGTGTACAGATCACAAACCGTTGGTTGAGGTGATCAACAAAAAGGGGCTTGACGTGATTTCCATGCGCATTTGTAAATGGATAGCGGGTCTCCGGGAGTTCTGTACTCAGGTATGTTATGTTCCAGGACCAAGGAACAAGGTTGCTGATTGTCTTTCAAGACTCAGTTCTGTTGTTGAAGAGGGTGATCAAGAAAAGGATGAGCAAGTGAAGGTATGCAGTGTTACAGAGGGGTGTGGGATACAGGATGAGTGGATTATGCTGTTGCTGGTGATTCTGTCCTGCAACAGGTTGATGATGCCATGTGCAATGGGTGGAAATTAGAAATGAAGATGGATCCGGTGTTGGAAAGTTTTTGGAAAGTGAAGGATGAATTGTCATCTGATGGTGGTGTTCTTTTACGTGGGTTGAGGCTTGTAGTGCCCACATTATTGAGAGAAAAGGTTAGGAGTTTGGGACATGAAGGACATTAGGAAATGAGCAAGACCAAGGTGAGAGTGCGCCTTTATTACTGGTGGCCAGGTATGGATTTGATGATGGAGAGATTAGTCAGAGATTGTCCTAATTGTAGGAGTAGGGATAAGGTGTATAAAGTCAGGAGGCCCCCCGTGAGGTGTAGGGATTTATTATTATTATGATAATTATTGTTATTATTATTGTGGAGTTTATAAAGCGCTAACCTACTCGAGAACGAAGTGTCCCCGCGCTAGGAAATCAGCCTACCAGGCCATGGGCAGTTGTGGCTCTGGATATTGTAGGACCATTGCACTCTAAAGGAACCTCTAACTACCTGCGAGTGCTTATTGATCATTCTCTCATTGGGCAGACGTTGGGATTTTCAGTAGAACTGAGACTAGAAGAATTACTGAATTTCTGAGTGAGATTTTCAACCACGAAGGTTTACTTAATGCTATTCTGCCTGATAATGGCCCCCAGTGTGTGTCGGTGGAACTCTTAAAATTTTTGCACAGGAAAGATATTAACCCGTTGCTTGCGTCGTACGGCCCCCTGCCGTCCGACGTTACAGTGGGCGTGTGCGGAGGGCGGCCAGGGGCCGTTCAAAACACGCCCACTCCATAAATCACCCGCACCGCGGTGGAATTCACGCCGCAGTCAACGGGTTAAGCACCGAAAGTGTTCTCTGTACCATCCTGAAGGGAATGGGATAGTCGACAAATTCAATAGGGCACTTAAAGATTGTATTCAACTGGAGGCAATGCAGGAAGATGTTGGAAGGAAGGGTTGAAGAAATGTTTATTTGCTTATAGGTTTCCGCCACACATCACCTCAGGTGAGATCCCTTTTGAATTGTTCAGGGGAGGAAGGCAAATACGTTTTTTTTCCCCTGGGTGGTTGAATTGGGGGAAAATTACAGTTTGTCTTGGGAATTGTTTAAAGATGGTAGTTGAAAAGAAAAGTTGTGTGCGTAAAAACGTAAGCTAAATTTTGACATTCGTATGGGATGTGCCTGCGGGGCATCTGGTGTTCAGTAAAAAAACAGTGTCATTGAACAGCGCGTTCAAATTCATGGGTTTCAATAGTGATCTCTAAGCTAGATTATGGTAGCGCAACCCTTTGCGGCCTTCCAAGATCTAAGACGGCTCCTCTCAGGGCTGCCATCAATTCTGCTGCAAGGCTCTTAACAGGCGCTAAAAGGTACAATCATATCTCTCCACATCTGAACTGGCTCCCATATGAAGCTCTGATACAACTAAAAATTGCATATATGGCACATAAAGCCATTCATTTCAATACCCCAATGTACGTCGCTCAAAAACTGGAGCACTCCGGTGTTTCAGGAACCTCTAGAAATGCCAGAACTTTACTGCTCAAACCACAAAAATTCAATTTTAAAAAAACCTATAGTCGAGCCTTCTCTGGTATTGTCTGAGCATATGGAACCCCATATGGAACCCCATATGGAACCCCATTGCCCCCTGTAGTCAGGCTGAATACCTCTACTGTCCTTTTCAGAAAGGAAGTTAAATTGTTACTGATGAAGAGATTTTATCCATAGAAAGGTAGCTTCCAAGAAGCTAGAGGACACCCTCGCAGGTTTGAGTCCACGAACTCTGTTTTGTGGACCTGTTGGTCCTTTGTGACCTCCGCGTCTTCTGTTTGCAAATGTTATACATTATTGTGTCATGACACCCCTATGGCCTTGTTCGCTACATTGTGATTCTCTCCACTACCTTTTCAAGGAAGCAAAGGATACGGATGAAGAATCCTCTGCCTTAGAGTCCTAGCTTCCAAGGCTCCCTAGGGTGCCCAACTCTACAAGAATGCTAACTTTGTTTTTCGTTTGTTTGTTCTGTTTTTACCTCTTGTATCCTTCTTGATGTATAAACTGTAAAGCGCTCTGATACTCCGGTGGTCATATTCGCGCTATATAGAATTTTTCTTTTAATAAATGGGTCCCCAGGGAATTGTCAAACTTTTCCACAATGCTGTTGAGGTGTAAGATGGAAGAACGTGGAATCTTAACTGATTTGTGAAGTACAAGAAAAATGATTCAGAGTGATGAGTCTATTATGATGTAGTCCACTGTGTAGTCAATAGCTTTGTATAAGTTTATGTAGTTACCTTTCTCTTGTTCTTTTCTATTCTCATTTCATTTGCTTCCGGGATTTATCTTATATGTATTTTTATGTAAAATTGTGTAGGAGGGAGGTGAGTGTTATCTAGTAATAGTTGTGGGGTAATTAGGTAAGCTGTGCTACAAGTAGGAAAATGTAGTGTGGTTCCATTCTGGTGATGTCAGGCTGTGTGATTCCAGGAGATCTGTTGTAGCTGATATTGGAAGCTACATGACTCTGGACGGGATGCTCTTTAATAAAGGACCTAATTAAACCTTTACCGTCGGTCTCTCTTTATTACAATATGGTTTTATTAAGGTCATGAAAAGGTGTTATTGACAAGCACACAATTAACAGTCAATTATTACAAGTTTGAATGAAGGTCTGGGACATATTTCAAAATGCTTTATTGACAAACCAAGGTTAACAGTGTGTCGTGACAAGCAATGATTGTTGTTGTAATGTGCACATTTACGTTATGTAAGAAAGGTAAGCCACCAAGGGCTATTGAGTCATATTGCCCTGTATCGCTGTAATGCGAAGTCTACAAAATACAAACGAAGATTATTATATCTAGGTTCAACAGAAAAAAAAATCCTAATATCCCCCTGGCAGCACAGTTTTGGACCAAAGCATGACACTGCTGCTCATACCAACCTAGGGATACCAAAGGGGATGATGGACGGAGCGTTCGAGCATTTCAAACACTCACCCCCAGTCAACTGATCTGGGTTTAATCCATCATCATTCTTTAGCTCACTCCACCACCCCAGTTCAGACATGGCCATATGCAAATCAGTCTGACCCTGTGCCTCATGGGAACAGTCCAGCCCGAACTGCCAAACCATGCCTTCCCTGGACCCGAAACAAGCATCCTGGGACCGGTTTCGGGTTCATAACCCTCATCAGCCAGGATAGCTTGACTCCAGTGGTAGAGTGAGCAAGGGACCCACGTCTGAGCATACCCTGCCAACTTAGGGCAAACAAAGCGATACCAAAGGGGATGATGGACGGAGCGCTCATACCAACCTGGCAGCTATTTTGATAAATTGAGCTGAAACAACAGAACAACCTCTGGCACTTTTTACTCCCACAAAAGCGAAACTGAAGGTCGCTCATTCTACATCGTACCCAAAACATGGAATGACCTCCCTCAACACATCGGGCCTCCCTCTCACTTTTTGAGTTCCGCAAAAAGCTAAAGACCTGGCTCTTCATATAAACACATTGGGGACCACAAACCCAGCAGCAGTCGGTGCAGGAAAGCGTGGAGGGGCGGTGGGGGGGGGGGGGGGAATATGTCAACAGATGACAGAATAGGGAAAAATAAATAAATAAATAAATAACTCCTATTCGTGGTCTGTTGACATTCCTCCCTCCAGCAGCGCCCCGCTTCGCTTCCCTTACCGGCACCGGCTGCTGCTGCACAGACCTACACTCCTGCCCAAGTGCCTAGATACCCTCTCGGGTGATTAGTGCGCTATACAAATCAACATAACATAACTCATAGTGAAGGATGCAGAAAGAGTGTTTGACCAGGTTGTATGGCCATTACTAGGGGCTTATGTAACAGTTTGGTTTTTCTACACCCCAAGTAAGAGCGAGTCAAGATTTGGGTCGCCAGCCGCAGCACCAGTTAATGGGCCGGATTTCCAAACTTTTTTGATTACTTGAGGTACAAGACAGGGGTGCCCTCTCAACCTGTCTTTATGCACCCTATATGGAATCATCCATCAAAATGCTAATGGGTGACTCGGGTATTAAACCAATCAGGCTTCATATAAACTAATGGTATATGCTGATGACGTTCTTCTAGTTAATGCACCTGTCGAAGAGTTCTGTGTGTGACTAGAAAGTCACAGGTTCCACTTCCACTAAGATGCCTGAACAATAAAACAGCTGTTGCAGAGAAGTGCGTGTTCCCTGCAGGCCATGTATGTCTGAATCCCAGCAAGGTATCTCATGTGGTTAATGTTCGTGTTGCTCTTATCAGTGTGTAACCTGCAGAGCACGTGCTATTTAAGACACCAGTGGTTTATATTGAACCTGCTGAAAACGGTGTGTGTGTGTGTGTGCGTGTGTGCGTGTGTGTGTGTGTGCGTGTGTGCGTGTGTGTGTGTGTGTGTGTATATATATATGTATATGTAACATACAAGGTTTTAAACTCAGTAAAGTAGCTCATCTGTGTATATTGTGCATTTTGCATATATCCATGTACACATTAGCTGTGCACTGCACACGAGACAAGAAAAATGAACAAACAGATCATACGTTTTTCCATGCATGTTTGCATTAATGAGTGCTATACTTGGTTGTGCTTGTGAGTGGGTTTCTTTGATGTATGTATTTTCCGGTGTTCCTGGTAAATGTTGCTGTGTGTGTGTTGAAGCTGTTTAAGTGCCAGTCTGTTTACATATGTGTGGTTATGCATTCCTGGAAGTTCCTTTGTTCATATTTGCTTCCGTTTTTTTAGTTGAGTTTCCGTGTGCTTGTTAATGTTTCTGTACAAGTGTGGGAGTGTTTTTATACTTACCTGTACATTTGTGTCCAAAGATATATATTTGTGTTAATACCTGAGCTTCTTAGTGCGTTGTCTCCCTTGGGCTGCAGATATTTCCAAATCTCCTTCTCGCGCCTATAAGTGTATTTGCCAATGTTTACGACCAGAGGTCCCTGTCTTTGTGTGTCTGTGAATGTGTATTTGTGCGGTCCGCCGGGTCCTTTGCGCGCCAGTTTGTTTGTCCGCGTGCGCGCCTGCATTGTGTTTGCAGCGGCGCCCCACTGCTTTTGTTATGGGGTGAATACAAGTAGCAACCCTCGAAGGCAGCTGGGGGTGGGCGGGCTGTAAATCTGGGGGGCTTTTATCTTGTCTGCACGGGGGTGGGGAAACCGCCAAAAGTTCATGTAATGAGAGCGCCAATTTATTTACAGCGCCCCCAAGCAAGGCGCGCTTTCAGCACAAAGAAAACAAACAATTGGGTATACAAACCGAGAATCTTTCTGCTCACTTACCAAATCACAGATTTTTTTTTCTTGTTAATTGTAACTCATTCCTAATAGCCTTTTATCCCTCGGTGCCCCCCAGCCCCAGAATAATGCGGAGCCTCTTAGTATAACAGGTGCGACCCTGAGGCGGGAATTAAGACCGTGGAAGGGGGGTGAGAGGGGGGGATAGGATTACGAAAAACAGTCTCACTGGTACCTGTTTTTTGCACCTCTACAGGTTCAAAGGTTACCGCCCTGAAGGCCACACCAGGTGTTGCAGCAGGCGCATTAACCACCTAATTTATTTTCCCAGGAACTGAACTGGTAATTAGCAGCCCCCAGTCTTCCTAGACTACTTACAATGGATGTTTATTTAATTTTAACACGTCCACCCAATAAAATGCTTTCTTATTGTTACTAAACCTCAGATCTTCTTTTTTTGAATCACTTAAATGTGAATAATTTTCCGAGCTAGCCGTTGGCTCCAATGCCATACATTCGGCGCAGGCAGAATTATATATATATATATATATATATATATATATATATATATATATATATATATATATATATATATATATATATATATATATATATATATATATATATATATATATATATATATTATAATTCATATTTTTAGGGAGCGATCTTCCAAATTCTATCTTTTTTCTTCCCCTTTCTTTTTTAAATTACCACTAATCTTCCTCGTAAAATGACCGTTCTCACCCTTTATCAATACCGACCACTAAACCCTAAAATTATCCTTACCTCTTTTTTTTACCACTGCCGGCACCTAAAAACCCTTCCTAATTTAAATAACAGACAAAATATGCTCTAATAAATACCTGCGTGGTAAAGTTGCAATCCTTAGTGAGTTGTAGAGACGGTTTCCCGCCTTCCACCTACATATTTCAGGCAGACATCAATGGGGGGACTCGACCCCTTTCATCTCGAGCCCCCAAGGCGGTTTCTGGATTTAAAACGCTCAACAACTCCATCTGGTTTAACCTGTGGGTCAGAGGTTCAAAACCTGGCGTGGTCAACTCAGCCTTTCATCCTCACAATGTCGGTAAAGTCAGTACCGTTATTTGCGGCAATAGTAACGTCTGTTATTTACAGCTCTTATGTTTTTTTTTGCATATTTATATAGCGCGAACTCGACCCGAAGGTATTGGAGCGCTTTACATGGGCACCGTATTTACATGACACATTCAGGCACAGAGAGATTAAGTGATTTGCCCAGAATCACAGGATGTGGACGCGACCCCGAGGCTCGAACCCTGGTCCCCAGCACCATGAAACATTTTATTGCAAATAAATAGAGGTTATGCTGTTCCAACGATTTGCTCAAACCCACTGACAGCTGAAGACTGAATTAGGCGCCTCTGTCCCAAGCGGTAAATGCGCGCTGGCGTGGATGGCCATTACTGTCCTTTTAAACCTTCGGTGGAGGGGGGTGGGGGGCGCCCCCCGGACACCAGGCTCGTGCTATAGAAGACATATGAATACGTGATGCTGGGGCGGGGGTCTGTAAGTGATAGCGGGGCCGGGGGGGTGTCGGTGTCACTGAAGGCATGCACCCGGGCGGAGGAGGCGCACACAGGCCCCTTTGTTGTGCCGTCGAGCCCCATCTGTTCGGCGGATTAACATCAGAAAGCGTGGCCGGCTCCTCCAGGGACATCCCTCTGCCTCCCCTGCCATTCATCCCGGGCGCCCCTATTATCTGCCCCCCTCCTCTCGGGTGGCAACAGCTGTCCCCTTTGTGGCCTTTGGAATCTCCTCCAAACAAGGCCGCGGTGACGCCAGTGCGCGCAGGACCCGAGGGGCTGTCCCGGTGTCCCCTGACTCCGCACACCAAACAACGGACCCCCGAGCTTTATTCTTTGGTGGGAGGGGGTGGCAGGCCGCGGGGATTGGTGGGCGTCGAGCGCGGGCCGCAGGTGCAGGCCTCGCCCCCAGCCCGCTATAAAGAAGTTGGGGACAGAGAGGGGAGTTTAATAAGGCGTCCCTGGCGTCCTGGGCTGGCAGAGGGCTCTCGGGGGGACGGAGAAGATAGAGTGCCCATACTGTTCCTGGCACCTCATTAAACGCCCTCTCCCAGGAGCCACTCGACAGGTGGCGAAGACAGGGCAGAGAAGATGCAGGCACATGGGACCCGGACACAGATGGTGGCTTTAAGGGGACAGATGGCGTCACTGGGGGCCCCGGGACAGGTGGGGGCACGAGAGCCTCAGACAAAGATAGGGACCCCGGAGACAAAGGTGGGGACCCCAGAGAACGGGACTAAGGTGCTAGCACGAGTGACCCCGACGCGGGTGGTGATAATGCCAGCCACTGAGGAGCAGATTGTGATGCCAGGGGGGCAGCCGCGCACGGGTGCCTCAGAGTCAAAGCAACAGACGTGTGCCCCCCAAATCCAGCCACAGATCGGGAAATCAGGGGCACAGCAAAAGACGGATGTACCAGAAATTCAGGTACAGATGGGTGCATCAGAGAGCCGGGCACTAATGGTGGCACCAGGGAGTCAGCCACAGATGGTGGCACCAGGGAGCCAGCCACAGATGGTGGCACCAGGGAGCCAGCCACACGTGGTGGCACCGGGCAACCAATCACAGATATTGCCACCAGACATCCAGCCACAGGTGGCAGCACCAGATATCCAGCCACAGGTGGCAGCGCCAGGCATCCAGCCACAGGTGGCAGCACCAGATATCCAGCCACAGATGGGGCCACCAGACATCCAGCCACAGGTGCCCGCGCAGAAGGAGACGGGCGCCCTGGACCGACCCAAGCATCTGGTGTACAAGAAGGTGAGTCCCCATGGAGGGAGGGGGCTTTTGGCGGGAAGGGGACGGGGTCACACACACTTGTAGAGATAGACACAGAAACGCTCACACACACATTTATATAGGCGCACCGGGTCACACACATACTCACAGGCTCAAATGCACGGTTTCTATCACGTGGGCATGCACAGGAAGGCACCAAGACATGTCCACCCTCATCACATGTACAGGCTCTCACAGGCACTCTCACAGATGCATGCGCTCACTTTCAGACAGAGACTTGCAATCACATGAACACACAGCACTCACAGAGAGTATGGCCTGACGCCTTCACACACACACACACACGCAACCACACACACAGACAACCACACACAAACACACGCACAACCACACACGCACAGACAACCACACACAAACACACGCACAACCACACACGCACAACCACACACGCACAGCTAACCACACACGCACACAACCACACTCACACAACCACACACACAACTACATACACACAACCACACACACACAGACAACCACACACACACAACCTCACACACACAGACAACCACACACAACCACACACACACAGACAACCACACACACAGACAACCACACACAGACAACCACACACACATACACACACACACAGACAACCACACACACACAGACAACTACACACACAACCACACACACACAACCACACACGCACAGCCAACCACACACACACAACTACACACACACAAACAACCACACATACACACAGAAACAAACACAATCACACACACAGAGTGATACCGACTCTTGCACAGATTCCCATAGACAGATCAGCACATTGCTACACAAAGACAAAACAACACACTGACTGACAAACACAGTGATGGTGCATTCACAGACACTCCCCTTTCACTCCCAAGACACAAGCACTCCAGAAACAGCCAGGAAAGTGCAGCGAATGTCCCGTGCAGCTCGAGGTCCCACACCCGCGGAGATAGCAGACACTTCGTGCCAGAACCCGACACCGCGCCCCACACCCGGCCCTGGCCGCCACCTGCGAACCTGCATTGTTGAGGACATTAATGCAGGACAACAAGTAGCCGGACCCCAATGGCCTCCTGAGATCTCTGTCTGTCAGCGTCATTTAGGGCTTTTTGGGGCACAGGAGGGCGGCGCTGCGCCCTGTCCTCCTTTAAGTCATACAGAAGGTGGGGTTCTAGGAGGGGAAATTAGACGATGGTGTGGGGAGACCCCCAGAACAAATGGGCTGTTTGGGATGCCTTACAGAGGGTACTCCCTTCCAACAGAGGGACCACAGGAAGTGGGGCAGGGACCAGACAGACCGACAGACACATGTCAGAGCTAGACTGCATGAGAGGGCGAGGAGGGAATAGAGAAGGTCAGAACAAAAAAGAGACAGAATAGAAGAGATAAAGGGACAGAAAGAGAGGCGAAAAGATGAAAAATGGGCGGGAAAACCGAGACAGTATAGGGAAAGAGACAGAGACAAAACGACTAAATAGATGCAGTCAACAATAGAGAGGGAGAAGAGAAGACAAAAAGCAAGGACTAAGTGAAGGAGAGATGAGGGCAAAGAGGAGGCGGAATAGAGTGAGAGACAGAATCTGGAGGAAGAAAGTGACGGAGGCAGGAAAGTAAGAGGTGGAAGGTCAGGGAAGGAGGGTAAAAGAGGCACAAAGAGACAGCGCGGCAGAGACTAAGGTACGAAGAGACTAGGAAAGGCAAAGTGACAGCGCTAGGAAGAGACGGAAATATCCTGAGCCAGAATACGAGACATGTGTACAGAGAGCGACAAAGAGACGGGTCCATACTGCTGCCACTCACCGGTAAACACCATCTATATAGATGAACACATTGATTCAGACAAAAACAGAAAAGAAAGGGCAACAGAGAGAAGGGAGGGGGAGATTACAGATAAAGAGTCACACAAAGAGACTCAAGGCACAGAAACAGGCATTCACCCAGCTGCAGGGCAGGTGGCAGTGCTGTGCCTGTCGATGCGGCGCTGCCTGCTGCTAGAAGTGACTGAGCTGTTTACCCCGTTCCTCGTGGCCCTTTAAATGATGGCTGTGGGGGTGGCTGTCTCCATGGTAACAGCCGAGGCCGCCCTGTGCTTCCCCCCAGTGATTCTCAGTGGTGCCCTGGTGGTAGCTCTACCCACCCTGCACTCCTAGAACAGGTTTCTCTCTGGGTGAGGGTGTTGTTGGTTCTGATATTTATGGCAGTAGGAGTGTTGTTGGTGGCAGGGGTGGGTGCCTTCCCTAGTGGGATCTTTCATCAGCTGGTGCATCCAACCCCAAGGAACTCTGTGGGTGGTGGTGGTGATGTGTATGGCAGAAGTAGTGTTGTTGGTGGTAGTTGTTGGTTGTAGGGGTGGGGAATTGTGGGTGTCATGGTGGCTCCTCCTTGGTGGCATCTTTGATCGGCTGGTGCGTCCTCCCCAGGTTTTTCTGTGGGTGATGGGTGGTAAGATGTTTGGCAGTAGTAGTGTTGCTGGTGGTAGAAGTGGTGAGCTTGGGGGGGCTCTGGTGGGTGCCCTCCTTGGTGGCATCTTTTGATCGGCTGGTGCATCCTCCCCCAAGTAACTCTGCGGGTGGTGGTGGTGATGTGTATGGCAGAAGTAGTGTTGTTGGTGGCAGGTGTGGGGTTCTGGGGGTATCCTGGTGGTTTTCCCTCCTTAGTGGCATCTTTGATCGGCTGGTGTGTCCTCCCTAGGTTTCTCTGTGGGTGAGGGTGTTGATGGTGCTGATATTTATGGCAGTAGTGTTGTTGGTAGCAGGAGTGGGGTGCTTAGGTGGCTCTGGTGGGTGCCCTACTTGGTGGCATCTTTGATCAGCTAGTACATTCTCCCCAGGTTTCTCTGTGGGTGATATGTATGACAGTAGAGGAGTTGGTGGTGGCACAGGTGGGGAGCTGTGGGTGTCATGGTGGTTTACCTCCATGGTGGCATCTTTGATTGGCTAGTGTGTCCCCCCAGGTTTCTCTGTGGGTGATGGTGGTGATACGTACGGCAGTAGTAGTGTTGTTGGTGGCACGGGTAGGGTGCTGGGGGTGCCCAGGGGGTTTCCATCCTTGGCAGCAGCTGTGACCGCTCTGTACTTTCTTTCCCAGGTCATCAAGCCTCAGATTGAGAAGAAGCGCCGAGAGCGAATCAACACCAGCCTGAGCCACCTCAAGACCCTCCTCCTGGAGCCCGCCAAACCTGGTCGCAAGGTAAGTACTCTCCACCCCCAGCAGGTCCACCCCTAACTCCATGTGACTGTCCTCCTTTCTGAAGTCCCCGGACCCAAGTACCAACCACATCCGTGCATGTCCAGTCAGAGACCCCGATGCTCCTCCTACTGACCCCCACCTTTGGATTGATCCCCGGGCCCGTCCTCCTCTCCTGGACCTTTATCCGGGGTAATCCCCAGAACAACCTCGAACCCCCCACCCAGCACTGAAGAGCCGCAGGACCCCGACTCTGGGTCCCATGTTGAGTACTCCCCTCCGTGCATGGTCATTCCGTGCACCTCGTGCTGTTGGGCAGCCCTCTATAGGTTCCATCCTGGGGTCCGCACGCTAGGATAGCCCTCTAGCCACCACCTCAAAACTCTACCCATAGGATGCCATCCTGGGATACATCCTTGTTCCATCCCATTCTGGGACTAATCACTGACTCCTGGTAGCCACCATCCTGAGATGCTGCCCTTAGGGCCACACCTAGAGATTAGCCCATGTGACCAGTGACCCTTGGATAACTCACCCCAGGCCTGCGTCCTGGAGCAAAGCACCCTAGGACTGACACTGAAGCTTCCTGACTCCTCACTGACACTCTGGAGCCACCAACCCAAGATTGACATGTAGGGGCCTCATTCTAGGACTGACTCCAGTTATTTGGACCATGAGGTTGACCTAGGGGAGGCCCCTGAGACTGAGCACCTGTAGCTGCCACCATGGGCTGACCGATGGAGCCAACACCCTAGAACTGTCTCTGGAGAACCCTACATGTCACTGACCACCTGTTGCCATCACATTGAGTCTTACCCTCTATGGCTCTCACTGTGGGACTGACCCTGGAAACTGGACCCTGAGACTGGCGAATTGTAGCCGACCCCTGTTACCTGAGGTTGATTCCTAAGGAGCTCCCGCTGGGACTAATCCATGGAACAACTATCCAACTAATGCCTCTTGGGAGTCACAGCCCAGGACTGCCTCTAGACAGCTACACCCAGGGAATGACCTAACACCATGGGCCCGATTCACAGAACTAACTTAAGACAAAATCCTAAACTTACTACTTTTGGTATCCATAGAAGTTAGGATTTTGTCCTAAGTTTGTCTTAAGACAGACTTAAGACAGACTTAAGACAAAATCCTAACTTAAGTCTGTCTTAAGTCTGTCTTAAGACAAACTTAAGACAAAATCCTAACTTCTGTGAATACCAAAAGTAGTAAGTTTAGGATTTTGTCTTAAGTTAGTTCTGTGAATCGGGCCCCATGTCACTGACCTACCCAGGATTCTTACCCATCACAGACCTCTCAACTACCACCCTTGCATCGACTCGCAAGACCCCTGCACCAATATGACTCTTCCGTCCAAACATCCTGGGGCTGATCCCTAGACCAGAACCCTAAGAGTGACCCTAGAATCTTCCCTCTCTTTTCTCTCCAGTCTCTCTATTTCCACTCTCTGTCTCACACTTTGTGAGTCGTCTCACGCTCTCCTTGTCTTTATCTTGGCAGCCTCACCCTTCCCGACTGGACAAGGCGCACATTCTGGAGATGGCTGTTCTGCGTGTTCAAGGACTTCAGCAGGCAGGTGAGTGACAACAATCCCCTCTCCCACTGTTGTGGTCAAAGCCGGGCATCATTTCTACAACACATGGGTTTCACCCCATTCTGTGACCTCTGCTGTTCCCTCCTTTGGTCATTTAAAAAGCCTACTTTCCTCCAATGTAGGGTTCAGAGGCATGTGTTCCCTTATCCTGGTTTATTATAACTCTCTCTGCAAGAAAATGACTCCAATGTGTCTTCCTGCCTCGTTTAGAGTGTCTGTGTCTCCTGCCTCATTTCAGGATCTGCTGCCAATGGGAAACAACCTTTACAACGCAGTCATCAAATCGCACTACATTTATAACGCAGTCATTACATCGCAAAATCATTTACAACGCTTGTCACTACAAGGCAGCCATTACATTGCATGTCATTACAACGCATACCATTACAACGCATAGTACCCCTACTCTATCCAACACTTACCCTACTGTTGCACCCCCTGGAGTTAGAATAGTCAATTTTAACCCTACACTATCCAACACTTACCCTACTGTTGCGCCCCCTGGAGTTAGAACAGAAATTTTTAACCCCTACACTATCCAACACTTACCCTACTGTTGCGCCCCCTTGAGTTAGAACAGAAATTTTTAACCCCTACAGTATCCAACACTTACCCTACTGTTGGCCCCCTGGAGTTAGAATAGTAATTTTTACCCCTACACTACCCAACACTTACCCAACTGTTGCGCCCCCTGGAGTTAGAATAGTAATTTTTACCCCTACACTATCCAACACCTACCCTACTGTTGCGCCCCCTGGAGTTAGAATAGTCATTTTATCCCCTACACTATCCAACACTTACCCTACTGTTGCACCCCCTGGAGTTAGAATAGTAATTTTTACCCCTGCCCCAGCCAACACTTACCTTAAATGCAATGTAATGGTATGCGTTGTAATGGTATGCGCTGTAAAGGTATAATGCGATGTAATGGAATGCGTTGTAAATGTAGTTTTAAAAAATATGTTGCAATGGAAATGTATGCTGTTTAAGGGATGCTGCGGTGTAAAAACTACATTGTAAAGGCATGCGTTGTAAATGTATGCGTTGTAACGTCATACATTCGCTGCCAATACCAATGTGCCTTGTAACCCAATGGTTCCACCTTCACGTGTGTGTCTTCCTGTGCTTTTGAGTGCAGTGGTTCGTGGTGCACCCTGTGCGGCCCATGCATGCATGTGGTATTCTAGCCAAGCTAAATACACTTGCCAGGTTAGCAGGACCTCCCTATTGGGCAAGGGAGCCAAGGGTAGAGATCTCAAGTTTTCAATCTCCTTGGTACATGATATATAAAGTGGCATTAGTAATGGGAAAACCTGACTACAAGTACCAGAATGCAACAGAAACACATGGACTGGGTGAACTACTCATGCATGGACTTTGAAAATGAGAGACCTCCCCAAGACATTGACTTAACCTCTTCGACACTCATGACGAGCTCAGCTCGTCATGGGCCACGGTGCTCCGGTGCTCATGACGAGCTCAGCTCGTCATGGGCCATGGAACGCTCAGGTGCGGGGAGAATTCCCCCGCTGTGCTGAGCGTTCCACGGGAGCCGGTGCACCTGTGACGAGCTCAGCTCGTCATGAGCACCGGAGCGCCGTAGCTCATGACGAGCTGAGCTCGTCATGAGCATGCGGGCGCTGTGCACCTCCCCTCCCCCCCCAGCGCAGCTGGGGAATAACCCCCGCAGCGAAGGGGTTAAAATGGAGATCAAAAGCAGTAGCAAACCTTTCAGACATATGTGTGGCTCATTCTACCTGTCCAGGTACATGACCTGGGGGGCTAGCTGTTTCCCAATTAGCCCAAAGTGGTGAGCTTCCATGCTTTGGCAATATAAACAAACTGTGACGTAGCAGGGCCAGGTTCATTTTGGAGCAGGTATGCCAGCTCTAAAAACATAAGGCCATATTTATCAATGAGTGACGCAGTGTAACGCAGCAAGTCACCTTTCTGCGTAACAGGGAAAGGGCAGGAATGTGGCGTTTTTAACACCATACAGCACATTCCTGCCTTTTCCCAGCGATGGTGCGCAATGTGCTGCCTAGCGCCAACGCAGGCACTCTTGCACCATGGGATTGTTTTTATGTAGGAAGGGGTGACTTCCTGCACAAAAAAACCCTCTGAGGCATTTCCCTCTATCTATGTGTGCTGCAGAATGCAACACATATAGAAAGAGGAAAAAATAAGCAAAATAAACGTATTTCTCCTCGTTACGCCTCCGCTGGTGAGGCGCAGCAGTTTTAGTGCATTTCCAAGGTCTAACTCTTAACCACATCGCTGCGGCGGCTATTCCGCCGCAGCGCTAAGGGGGCGGGATGCCGTGCGGCGGCCGCATGCTGGTGACGGAACCGCTCCGTCATCAGCCGCGGTTGGGCTGTGCTCATGTCGGAGCGGTGCGCCCCGCCCGCTCGATAGAACACCCAGCGTAGGGGCGGAATCCGCGCCGCGCAGGCGCGGCGGCCGGGCCATGACGGAACCGCTCCGTCATCAGCACAGCGCCACCGCAGCTGACGATGGAGCGGTTCCGTCATCAGCATCCAAAGGGTTAAGGTAAATCTGGGAATGTGTCAAAATCCATGAGTGTTGTACGGGAACACCCATGCACCACCCACGGACCGCCCACGGACTGCCTCCCCGGGCAAAGCAATGCAGCAATTTGCGATGTGTTGCGTTACTCTGGATTTATCAAGCCACTCAGGCCCGTAGTTCTCCTAATAAGGTTTACCCCAGGACATGTACTTGATGCAAAGTAAGAATACATTCCCATTCTCCATAGCTTGACTAGAATGCATCTGTGCATCGGTATGTTGTCTTAAAAGAAAGAATTCCTTTAACCCCTTCGATGCTCATGACGAGCTCAGCTCGTCATGAGTTACGCCTGTCGTACGCTCATGACGAGCTGAGCTCGTCATGAACCGCGGGTTTTCGCAAAAGTCAGCGCAGAGCGGGAAAACCCGCAGCGCGCATGAGGTTAACTTTTACACATTGGTCTTTCACTGAGTTCGCCAACCTTTTCTGTAATAATTCAATGAAAATCATCCCAAGGTTACAATGTCATCAGTGTTGTAACAGTGACCACATTAGGCAAGATAACATTAGTGCCAACACTATGGAAGGTGACTGGCAGTGATCAAATTAGTTCATCAGACAGGAGCTCCCAACAGAAATGTAAAAAAGGCTTTGCCAGCGTGGAATGCCTCTCCTTGTGTTATACATAACAGCCATTACTGCTAGAAGCCCCCCAAGGACTGTCAGCAGTCCCCACAGGAGAGCTTCCTGATGGGGTTGCTGAGAAGGAGCAAGTCGAGGAGAATGAAAGGTTGATGGCTGATGTTCAGGTGCTATAGTCAGGGCGCGCTGTCAATCTACCCAACTTTGCTCAGCCCTACCAAAATAGGCCCTTTATTAACTGTGCTCCACTGCCATCTTGAGGGCATAAATTAACTCAAAATATCCAAGTGTTAATACATATTTTGCTGAAAGCAGAGCTCGGAAGTACAAAGCAGTTATTGACTCTTTATGTTTCCAAACTCTTCTTCCAGAAAATATTAAATAAATAGGGGATATTTTGAGTTCATATATGCATTGAAGATGCAAAAAGAAATGTACAGATCACTTCTGCGCCTATGCAGCGGAGAAACAGCATTATGATATGACTTAGCAATGCACTAACTATTGATCAATTAATATTGATCAGCTAACACAAAGAGCTGAACCTGAAAGATTTGCCAAGACTAATAACCTTTAAAGAAAAGCATTGAAACGATTTTATTCAAGGATGCTTATAAGTCAGAACAAGTCTCCTCAGGACCACCCTTCCTCCTAGCAGAGACTGTGCCCTGTCCCCCACCTGAGAATCTGTCATAGCCCCACCAACTGACGGGCGGTCCAGGAGACTCACCCATTCCTCGTCATTAACATGTTGGTCCGAAGAGATAACTGACCTGTCTCTTTCACAAGATGTTCAGATCAATAAATACAGTGAATAACTAATTGCAGGCATGCTTTTATCTAGGGCCTCTCTTACAGTGTCATTTTACCCATGCTCTTATTTGTGAGTAGGCCCAAAAGTTCATTGTGTGTCTGTATGTGTGCAAACATGTGCATGCAGTTCCAAAGGTGGAGCTGTGAAGAACCATTTGTTCATAAAAGTAAAGAGTTTTTCAGAACCTGGTGTCAGACGTACACACCCACAAGTATGAGCACAGACACACTCACTCACATATATATGGGTAAAGCGGGTTTGTCAGTGCGCTCTGTGTTGTACCCATGCCATGGTTTGTCTCACCTTCCTTTTCTTTCTGTCTTACAGCCTCTCAGGACGAAGGTTTTTCTGCTGGTTTCACCCACTGTCTGTCTTTGATCGACACTTTTCTTGCCTCAGAGACACCGGTGGACAGTGCCCTGCAGCCTAAACTGGCGGAGTACCTGGGAAATGCGCTGCGACCCATGGAGGCTCAGAACTATAACCTGGGCAGTGCCCTTCAACCCATGCAGACCCAGAACACTAACCAGGGCTGTGCCCTGCAACCCATACAGGCCCAGGACCATATCCCGGGCAGTGACCATCGACCACTGTTGGCAGAGTACCAAAAACAGGACAGTGCTCCTCAACCCATGCAGGCCCAGAGTCATACAGGCATTGGCATGCGATCAGTGCAGGCCCAGAACCACAGCCAGTGCAGTGATCTTGAACCACTGCAAGCAGAGAACCAAAACAAAGGCAGTGTCCTCCAACATACGCAGGCCCAGAACAAAAAGCAGGGTAATACTCTCCGATCACTCCAGCTGGAAACCCAGAACCACAGCAGGGCCCTCAAACTCATGCAGACCCAAAACTACAACCAAGGCAGTACCCTGCAACACACGCAGAGTATGCAAACTGAGAAAAAGTTCCAGGGCAATGCCCTCCAAATACATTTGGTGGAAAACAAAGGCACTGCCCTACAACTGATGCAAGCAGAGAACCAGAATAAAGTCCTTCAATTACAGCAGGCTTCAAAAAAAGATTTGAACAACCAGCCAATGCAGGTGGCTGAAAATCAAGGCGGTGCACTGCGACCGAAACATGCAACTAACCAAGGCAGTACTCTGCAACCACTTCAGGCCCAGAATCATGCTCTGGGAAGTGCCTTCCAGAGGCAGCAGGCTGAGAACCAGGCCACTGCAATCCGTCTCCAACAGGACAAGAAACAAGGCAGTATATACCAACTTATGCACACACCGAAGCATATCCGGTGCAATGCCCTCCGACTAAAGAGAGATGAGAACAAGTGCAGTGCCACAGTTAGAATGCCCGCCAAGGTCCATGGCGGTGGCCTCCAATTGAGGCAGGTCAAGGACCAGAGTCGAGTGCTCCAACCGATGCAGCTCCAGAACCAGGACAGAGCTCTTCGATCGATGCATGCCCAGAACAATGGCAGTGCCATTCAATCAATGAAGATCCACAATCAGGGCAGTGCTATTCAATTGATGCAAACCCAGAACCAGGGCAGTGTTCTCCGATTGAAGCAGGTTGAGAACCGGGATAGAGCAATTCGATTGGAGCAGACTGAGAAACAGCGCAGTGCCCCCCAAATTCAGAGAGCCAAGAACCATAACCCTAGGGGTGCGATTCAACTGCAGAATCATGAAACCAAAAACCAAGGCAGTGCCATTCGACAACAGATGGCTACGAAACAGCGCAGTGCTTCGCATTCACCAAAAATCAAGAACCAGGGTAACAGGCTGCAACCGTTGCAGGAACAAACCCATGGCACTAGTGCCCTCCGGCACAAACAAGCTCAAGCCGTTGACAGCATCCAACCAGCTGCTGCAAGTGCAACTCTCCAGACACCCCTGACTCAACACAAGGAGAACCTGAGCGAAGACAAAGAGAACATAAATCCACCTGAGCTTAGGCAGTGCCATGGCTTCGAAGAGACCCCAGGGTCCTGGGAGCGCCCAGTGGCCGGGGCAAGTAACAGTCGTCCTCATCCATGGAAGGGGGTGCGGAGGCTGGCCTTCACACCACCAGAAAAAGATTCTGTGGAGCTAGAGGAGGCCCACCACACTCCCATCAAGAAGAGAGCCTTGGTTGCCTTAGGCTTGGCCAGGGACAACTGGGCAAGGACACATGCCCCACCCCCACTCCAGGCCAGGCCCTCAGCAGAGTCACCCAGCGAGGGCAACTATGGACCCTTGCAGGGTTCAAGCACAGAGCTCGTTTGGAGACCGTGGTGATGTTGGGGTGAATTACAGACTGTGATGACCAGTTAGGTCAATCAGAGAGAGCGGGTCTTCAGGGTGTAACATTTACACCTTTAATTTATTTTCAGATTTTTTTGTAAATAACTTATTTATATTTTGGCAAAGTTGTTATGAAAATAAAGCTATTTGTTTCTTATTTTTGCTAAGGCAGCACTTCTATTACAAATAGTAAAGCAGACGGGGAGGAGGGCCATGAACGGTATTAGATTAGAAGAACCTCGAAATAGTTACTCAATGCACTCACACATTTCAATGGAGCCTCGCTCATTCCTCGTCAATATCTTCATACACTTTAATTGAGTCTCACTCGCTCCTCATCACTTGACTCATACACTTCAATATAATCTACTCACTCCACATCACTGGCGGTTCATGCTTCAATGGTATCTCTCGTACCTCATCACTTGACTCTTACAATAAAATAAAGTCTCACTCACTCTACATCACTGGTGGTTTATGCTTCAATGGAGTCTCAATCGTTACTCGTCTCTCGACTCGTACACTTCAATAAAATCTCACTCACTCCACATCACTGGCGGTTCATTCTTCAATGGTATCTTTCGTACCTCATCACTTGACTCTTACAATTAAATAAAGTCTCACTCACTCTACATCACTGGTGGTTCATGCTTCCATGGAGTCTCAATCGTTCCTCGTCACTGCGACTTGTACACTTCAATAAAATCTCACTCACTCTACATCACTGGTGGTTCATGCTTCAATGGAGTCTCTTGTTCCTTGTCCCTTGATTCATACACTTCAATCTATCCTCACTCACTCCACATCACTGGTGGTACATGCTTCAATGGAGTCTCTTGTTCCTTGTCCCTTGATTCATACACTTCAATCTATCCTCACTCACTCCACATCACTGGTGGTACATGCTTCAATGGAGTCTCTTGTTCCTTGTCCCTTGATTCATACACTTCAATCTATCCTCACTCACTCCACATCACTGGTGGTTCATGCTTCCATGGAGTCTCAATCGTTCCTCGTCACTGCGACTTGTACACTTCAATAAAATCTCACTCACTCTACATCACTGGTGGTTCATGCTTCAATGGAGTCTCGTTCCTCATCACTTGACTCTTCCAATTCAATAAAGTCTCACTCACTCCACATCACTGGTGATACATGCTTCATTAGAGTCTCTTGTTCCTCGTCCCTTGACTCATACACTTCAATACAAATATATGATGTTACAACGCATGCTTTTACAACGCAGTCTTTACATCGCAACTACCATTACATTGCATGATTTTACAACGCGTGCCATTACAACGCAATTATAAAGACTACCATTACAACGCATACCATTACAACACATAATACTTTTAGGCAACAGTAGGGTAAATGTTGGATAGCGTAGGGTTAAAAATTACTAAGTGTTGGATAGTGTATGGGTAAAAATTACTATTCTTATTCCAGCGAGTGCAACAATAGGGAAAGCGTTGGATAATGTAGGGGTAAAAATTATGATTCCCATGTACCCTAAAACCCATACCCCCTCTACTACCAAAAACATCTCCATGAATTACCTTATAATGCGTGGTAATGGCGTGTATTGTAATGGTATGCATTGTAATGGCATGCGTTGTAGTGACATGCAGTGTAATGACATGCGATTTAAAGGCAGTTATGTTGTAAAGGTAGGTCATTGTAATGACTGCGTTGTAATGGATGTTTCCCTTCACCACAGTCTCACTCACTCCACATCACTGGTGGTTCATGCTTCAATGGAGTCTCACTTGTTGATCATCACTCACTACATATTCTAATGATGTTCCACTCATTGCAAACTACTCTCCATTGCTCCATGGACGTCAATGGATTCCCACTCACACCTAGCGTCCAAGTAGTCCCATATACATCTGAAAGGTCTCACTCATCCTACCAAGAGTCTCTGCGTGGAGCACATCTCCTGTGTGCTCTCGGCGCCCACATCATCTTCTTCAATTAAAGCACTATTCCTGAGCAAATCCAGTTTGTTTCAGGCTTAGGCCATCTCAACAGTGTAAATGAAGCAGTAACTACTTCAGACTATTTTCTTCTCGAACACCCTATTCCAAGCAGCCCAGACCCAAGCAAAACCCTACATGGCAGCAGTCCAAGAAACTACAACTCAAGATTCATAAACAGCACTAACAACGAGCGAAAGACACTACGCACTCGTCTCCATCCCACACTACAACACCATGCACTGACACATCTATGAACCCACACCAACAAATGTTTCTACGCACAAACATGGTGCTCAAATAGAACCTCTCTAGGAATATCTCCTTTGTGGTTCTTTTTCAGCTCTCACAAATATTGAATATTCACCTTAAACATGTTCTTGGAATGTTGGAGCTGGTTCACAGCTAGTCTCTTCTTATCCTTGAGACTCAGCTCAAGACACTACCTCACCGCTAGTCACCGCCAGTGGCCCAACCCAACCAACACATGGTTACTATATCACTCATCAGCATACACCGCAACTGTACAACAAGCCGGGGTACTAGAATGCCATATCTTGCCTTGTTTCCAGCTGACTGAATTAGTATAGAAGTCATAAGCTGTCTTTAGGTGAAGGACCCAGATACTCCATTGACCACCTCGGTATTCTTCATCACACTTACGCACTGACAAACATACGCCACATCCTCTGTGCCTTTTGTTTGAACATAATACATCTTGTATAGTTTCTGCACCATATTTGCGTTTCTTTGGCCCTTTTCCTTACCCCAGCACAACAACCTAGACCCGCCAACACATCCTGGAACAGCCTCAGAGATGGGATTTCTGGCTCTCGTTGGCTTGAAACGGGGAAACATCGATGGTGGAATCCGTGGTGTACATGATTGTAATAGGCTCATTAACTCATGCTTCCAGTTTAAACACGATCCTATCTGCCCCCGCCATTTTTGTAAAAAAAATTCTGCCCCCGCCATTTTAAACCCCCCCCCCCCCCCCAAGCTGGTGTGTAGTGACCCAAATCTTAAAGGGCAGAAATGACTCTGCCACCCAACTTTTTTCTACTTTTAGTGAACTTAAAGTCTCAAGCACACAAAATATGCTCAACATGTTTGATCTATGAGCAGACAGTTCTGTTGGACTGTGGGCAGTGCTTAATTTGATCCGGTGATTTCCAGTGCTCGTCTCCTGGAACTTAATTGTCAACACCAGGAATTTTGACATTCTGCCACATGGTGGCACTATATATTTAATTTAGATATGAGGACAACAACAGTTGTTTATTTGTTCAGTATACAGTAAACATTACTAATGCCTACCCTCCAATCCATTCTAATAGCATTGGGGGCATGGAATAGTCTGAATTGTCACACTTGTAGGAGTGCGACGGCTAGTAGTTGTGTTGGTTCTGTTATTGGCAGTGCTGGCAGGGGCATTGGGCGGTGCATGCTGCAGGTGGATCCTGACGAGGGCCCCGACACTTATTCTTTTTTTACAAACTAAGCACAGGCTGTGGGTGTTTCCAAAGTTTACCTCCACAATGTGGATGGTGGTTATTGCCCACTCACAAGGCTAGGGGATAAACAATTCTTTGTGGTAGCTTGTTTCTAATACAGGAAAATAAGTCATATCTGTATCTTAGGACCCAACATCTGGGAAACAAGGAAGAGGAAAAGAGGCAATGAGAGACAGCGGGAAGAGATGGAGAAGGACACCAGCCTGAAATGGAAAGAGTTCGAGCTGGTGACAGTGAAGTAAACCTCAGCATCCATGGCGGCTCCACCTTTTATTAATCCTCTCCAGCCTCACTAATGTTCCCAGGAAAGTGGGATACCGCATTGGCAAAATAAAAGCTGTGCACATTTCTTTCAAGGCTTATGTGAATATTGCCCTAATAAGTGAACTTATTTAATTGAAGCCAGCAAATCAGTTACTTTGTTTTCTATGCTTTTTTTTTTGGATAGATGAGTATTTATCTATCTATCTACCTATCTATCTATCTATCTATCTATCTATCTATCTATCTATCTATCTATCTATCTATCTATCTATCTATCTATCTACCTGTCTGTCTGTCTGTCTGTCTGTCTGTCTGTCTGTCTGTCTATCTATCTATCTATCTATCATCTATCTATCTATCTATCATCTATCTATCTATCTATCTATCTATCTATCTATCTATCTATCTATCTATCTATCTATCTATCTATCTATCTATCTATCTATCTATCTATCTATCTATCTATCTACCTGTCTGTCTGTCTGTCTGTCTGTCTGTCTGTCTGTCTGTCTGTCTATCTATCTATCTATCTATCTATCTATCTATCTATCTATCTATCTATCATCTATCTATCTATCTATCATCTATCTATCTATCTATCTATCTATCTATCTATCTATCTATCATCTATCTATCTATCTATCTATCTATCTATCTATCTATCTATCTATCTATCTATCTATCTATCTATCTACCTGCCTTTTTCTCGCTGCGAAAAAACACAGTTAAAGGGTAGTTATGATTCAGCTAATTCAAACACGAAAAAAACATGACATTCGCCAGTAATGGTTCACAATTGCATACCACACAACACACTATTACTCATGTCACCCGCTATGTTTTGTTCTTGGTAGTTAGCCTTTTTATCCTGTACCAGTGGCAAAGTAGTGTACTGAGTATGGCTGTTTTTTCTAGTTTAAAATCTTTACTCCATAAAAAACATTTATCTCTGGTTTTTTTAATGAAGCCCTGTTCCGAACCCAGTTCCTGCGTTCAACCTCCAATGCATACAGCCTATGCCTATATACATGCAGGGTTAGCTTGCAGGGCCTCTTCTAGCGGCCGAGCACCAATGGGAAAGGCCTTTGGGCGTGTGCAATGTTGATTGGCAGCCAGTGCTGGCCTATTACCAGGCTCTGCTTCCTGCCCCCCATCAGGTGCCAATCCTCACTGCACATGGCCTTCCGTCATGTGCAGCCTGGGTTGGTAGAAGATTTTTTTTAAATGCCTCGTCAATGAAAAGTGCGGCTAAACCGTAACTCAATCCCCCAAACTGCTATTTTACGTATGACCTATACACATATATATTCACCGAAAAAAACCCAAAGGTTACAGGGACGTTATAGAAACGCGCAGATTTTACACACACAAAACCATAGAAATTCAGCAGTTATAGTTACCTGAGCTAACTATAACTTGCGTCCCCGCAATGCATTGCTTATGACCTCACATATTAAATATATAATATATACATATATTTGGAAAACATTTAGCAGGGAACTGAGTAGTTACCTGGTTTAGGTGAAGAGCAGCTCTTTATATGAAAGACCCTACGACACCAAAGGCGCGCTGAATCTGTTCACCACAAATGTCTGTTTCTCTAGTAGAGTTTGCAAGTATAGGATTAGCACAGTGTCATCCACGCTGAGCTAGAGTGACAAAGGCTTTTGTCATTTTTACAGCAAAGTCAGTAAGCATAGGATTAGCAAGAGCCATCCACGCTGAGCTAAAAAAGTGAAAAATAATGTTTTACTACTGCAGGCAAAGTATTCATTTTTTGGATTTGTAAAATACCATCCAAACCAACCTGGAATGAATAAAAGCAACACCTGAAATATGTTTCACTCTCATTAGAGCTCATCAGAGATTAGTAGCTTTGTCCAGACACAATGGAGCACCCAGTATAAGTCAAAAAATACAGTTCCAAGCTCAGAGTGCTGCATAAATCATACAACAAAGGAAGCATGTGTAGCTGTAGAACAGCACCTTTATATAGAGCACCCCACAACACCACCAAAACTCTGAATCTGCTCACCTCAAATGTCTGTCTCTCTAGCAGAGTTTTTAAGCATAAGATTAGCACAGAGCTATCCATTCCAAGTTAGAGAGCGACAAAGCCTTTTGACATTTTTACAGCAAAGTATATAAGCATGGGATTAGCAAGTGCCAACCACACAGCTTAAAAAAGCTGTTTACTAATCCAAGCACAGTATTACAGCTTTGGAGTGGTAAAATACTTTCCAAGCCAACCTAAAAGGAGTAAAAGAAACCCTTGACACGTGTTTCACTCTTGTTAGAGCTGATCAGAGAGGTATAGTTTTGGTCAGACACAAGAGAGCACCCAGTATAAGACAAAACAATGACATTTCAAGCTTAGAGTGCTGCATAAAATATGTAATGAAGGAAGCAGGGAACTCTGGGTCATTCCCAAGTTAAGGTGGAGAGCAGCTCCTTTATATGGAGCACCCCACCCCACAACACCACCAGCACTCTGAATCTGTTCACCTTAAATGTCTGTTTCTCTAGAAGAATTTGTAAGCATGGGATTAGCACAGTGCCATACACATCAAACTAGAGAGTAAAAAAAGCCTTTTTCCATTTTTACAACAAAGTCTTTAAGCATTGGATTAGCAAGTGCCATCCACGCTGATCTGAACAATAACAGAAGCCTTTTACCAGAAAAAAGGCACAGTATTACAACTTTGGATTGGTAAAATACCATCCAAGCCAACCTGAAATGAATAAAAGCAACACCTGACACGTCACGTTTTTCGCCCTAGTTAGAGCTCGTCAGAGAGGTACTGCTTTGTCTAAACACAAGGAAGCACCCAGTATAAGTAAAAAAACACAACCTTTCAGGCTTAGAGTGCTGCATAAATTATGCAAAAAAAAGCAGGGAACCCAGGGTAGTTCCCACGTTTTAGGTGGCGAGCAGCTCCATTGTATGGAATACTCTTGCTTGTATTCTGGGTCAGGGAGGACCTGGTCTGGCAGTTCAGGCTGTACTGTTCCAATTGGAGCAGGTTTTTGCATATAGCTGGATCCAAACTGAAGTGGCATTGTGTGCAAAACAATGATAGACTGGGATCTGGACTGAGTGAATACCAGTGGTTGAGATTAGGCCCTGAGTGATTACCAGTGACAGAATAATTCAAGTATTTTATCACTTTTTTGTAAACATTTTTGTATACTTTAATGTTTAAAGCTCCCGCTCTGCAAATGTTTCTGTTGCAGCCGTGACCAGTACAGGTAAGAGCAGTGAGGCGGTGGGGGCGGGTTGAGGAGGGATTCGACAGATGACCATGAGGGAAAATTAAATAAATAATTGATTTTCCCTCGCCGTCTGTTGAAATTCCCTCCCACCGGGCCCACCGTCCCACCGCTCTTATCTGCACGGGCAGCAGCTGTTCTGTTGTCAAAAAACAAGCTCCCAAAACAGGAGTTTATCTCCTCAAAACAAAAAACAAATGGCCAGATTATCATTTTCCCTGCCTGTTTCTAGGTAGGCAAACTTTTTTATTGTCAAGAAACAAACCCCCCAAAGCAGTTTATCTCTTGAAAACAAATGGCCAAATTATAATTTTCTCTGTCTGTTTCTGGAACATGAGTGGCGGTTGTCCCACTTTAAACAGGTCAGGAAGACCATTATGTTGACCCTACTGTACAGTCGCGGATCGACCGCGGGGTCAAGGGTTTCCATGGCAGGAGTCAGAGGAGGGTCTGCTGGTGACAGACTGGCACTTACCCAGTACTTTTTCCAACTCTAAATACAGCAGGGAAGCCATGGCTTGGCCTGGCAGGAGGAACACTGTGTTAAGGTATTCTTCTCACTCTGCCAAACCATAACCTTCTCAGTCACATTTTTGGTCTTCAAAGCCCTATGGTGGGGCAAACTTAGAAGTTGTACTAAAGGATGGCTGCACTATGCCAGGTCTCTCTAAACCTGTTTTCTGAAGGCCAAAGTCTTCCACTGGGCAAAGTCCAAGGTAGAAGCTTGCAAAGGACCCTCAGAGATAGAAAAACTGTTGTTGAGCGCTTGCTGAAGCCGTCGATTTTGGTTCCAAAAGCTCTGAGTTAGACAAAGCTGGATTTTGTAATTGCTGGGGTTGCTTTGCCATGTGGATGAATTTGCCCCCTTGCCCTGGTGAAAGGTTTTACCTTCAGACTTAGGACCTTATTTAAAGCTTGGGGTTGAGATACTCTGTTACAAACACAGAGGATGTCCAGTCCATGGTATTACCAGCGGATTTTATCTTATGGCACTTATATCTGATTTGCCAAACTCTAAATAAGACCTTCAGTCATTTTTTTGATTCTCAAAATTCTCTACTGACGCATGGATGGAAGCCTTTCCCACAAGGTCCTGTTGAACCCATTTCCAGTGTGGCAAATAGCTTAGAGCAAGAAAAACCTGTTTTTCTTGCCTAGCAATCGCTTGGTCAGCATCCCGACCCATACTTTTTTTGCCCACCATGCCACCTCCATTTGGACCCAGCCTCATTCACATCAGTCTTGACCCTGCTCCAATAGGAACAGTCCAATCATACTGCCAAGCCAAGTTCTCCCTGAACCGTAACACAAGCAACCCAGGTCTGGTTTTGCCCTGGAACCAAGCTAGACCTGGCTGGTGAGCCCTGATAAGGGGAAGACCGTTCCTGGGTCAAGGTTGATGTGCATATGGCTGGGTCCAAACTGAGGTGGCATGGTGAGCAAAAAACAATGACTTCGGATGTGTGCTGAGTGATTGCCAGTGGTTGAGAATAATTCAAGCATTCCATCCATCACCTTGTTTTTGATGCCCTATGGTACTAATACGAGCAAAAAAAAGTGTTATGAAAAAGGCAAAAAATATGTGGTGGCCATGCATTAAAAGCAGATTCTTCACAATAACCTATACTTACCTTAAGGTGTAAAGACAGACATATCGTGGCATCCAAAATAGTGGCCAAGGCTATATTGTGGGGTTGATATAATGATATAGCGCTATAAGGGAGGCAATTTATTGATAGTACACCACCTGAATAGAGAGAATATTGTCTCTTGAAGTATAATCTATTTCTTAACTGGATGCTACAGACAGATGTATTTGTTTATAACGTTTTTACTAACCAGCATAATATTGACCAGCCACCCAGGGAGACACCACGATTACCTGAAACATATCTGTGTTTCCCTGAATTAATGGGATGAAATAACTAAACCAAGACAGGACTCTTCACAATAACTATTTAACAATGATAAGAATGTCTTCCAAGGTTCCATGGCCAGCTTGCCCTCTGCCCCTCAGAGTGGCCCTGACTCAAACATAAAGAGAGAAGGCCAAACAACTAGCACAATTGAAAAGAGGTGCAATTGAAGCAGATCTCAATGTCATAATACCATCTGCAATTGTATGTTCACCGAGGTTCCAGTACTCAAATGGGTTTTTGGACCTGCTGATCCATTTCAGGAATTTTGCCATGAATGCAATGCTGGCACGATGGTCCACTGCATTGAACATTCACCTTTGACATTGTGTGATCTACCTTTCAAAAATTGAAATTCCAGCAAGCCCAATTCAGCCTCCATTCTTTCAAGGACAGGTAACTGGGCACCACTAAATTGATTAACTAAACTGCACAGCACACAGAAATGGCAGCGGTTCGGTATGAAGCAATATGTCAAACAGAAGATGATATTATTGAAACTTCACATAAAGACATACCATGCTTTCAGCCATCCAACAATAGTCACATTCGCACTTGCACTACAACACCGCTCTAGTGATATATCTGTTTATTGGCAGCTAGGACAGGAGCATTACACTATGTTTAGTGCATCCTAACTTCAGCACATCACAAAACAACAAACACCCCCCATTAAGAACACATTATTTTGGAAAAAAAGAGCTTGGTACACTCCTGAGAAGTATAGCTGTAATTACTGCAACCCTATAATTATCCTCTGGTAAATTTCCACAGGTTTAACCTGTTTTGATCTTCTGAAGTATGTTTTATAAATGTGATTCTTATTCGTCTTTCTTGATAGAACTTACTCTTCAACATGAACGTCAATTCACCAGCTACTCAACCGAGTGGAATTTTTGGAGGAGCGCGCTGAGGATGCAGAAGGTCGAGCGCGACGGAATAACATCCGCTTAGTAGGCGTTCCGGAGAAATGGGAGGGGATGGATCCAGTTGGACGAGTTGAAGCCTGGATACAAGACTTGCTACCGGAGGGAGCACTGTCGCCCCTTTTTGTGGTGGAACGGGCGCACCGGGTACCCACACGGCCCCTACCCACTGGTACCAATCACAGGCCCCTAATCTTCCGAGTCCTCAACTACAGGGATCGTGACACAATCCTGAGAGAATCCAGAAAACTTGGAGATGTCCAGATAGATAATGCCACGGTGATGTTTTTCCCTGACTATACAGTACAAGTTCAAAGACAACGGCACTCTTTTTTGGCGGTGAAGAGACGTCTACGCCAAGAGAACCTCAAATATTCACTGCTTTTCCCCGCTAAGCTCCGTGTGGTGGCACAGGACAAAACACACTTTTTCACCGACCCGGATGAAGTTGAGGCCTGGCTGGACGGGGGTGTGACTGAGATGCCTAGGAGGGCGCGGGGGACCAACACGGCTTTGCGAGGCCGGGGATCCAGACGGCGCCGCAGGTGCAGAACTCCCACCCCCACTCGCAACCAGGAGACACCCACACACTCCCCGCCAGCGGACCTGATACTACAGGAACAACAAGATGCGCTGCGCAGGGTCACAGAGATCAGCAACCCCCCAACTCCATCTGGTGCCCTGAATGCTAGCCCGACAACGTTTCCAAGTGACGATGAGGCGATCTACGGCCTACCGGACTCCCAACACTCCACGGACCCTCCGGACGTCACGCCTCAGACAGTGGACCTCCTTGGCTGAGGTGCCCGCGAGCCTTACTTCCCTACGGCATGGGAATAGTGCAGTGCAACTGATGATGTTTGGCTTGGTCCCGGAGTTGGCGTCCTCCGACGCAGCCTGTCACAGGTTTTTTTCCAACTACAGGAGCTGAGCGACGCAGCGACACAATGAGTAACGCCACTATGCGCACCTGCGACCCAGTCCTCTACCCTGCTATGCTGTACTCGACGCACCTGCTGTGCCTACGCACGCACTGATGTCCTTTACTTGACTCCCCCTGAGAACAGGATCCTTTCACGGGCACTGGATATGTTGCCCGTCGGCTCGTGTCCCTACCCCCCCCCTCCTAATACATAACTCGCTATATTTGGGGACGATGGACCCCGGGGGCTGCTTGTCTGGCACGGCCTCTCTTCTTTGGCCCGGGAGAGGCAGCACCACTTCTTTGTAGACTTTATTGTTCATCGGACTTTGATCGTGAAAACTGATCGCCACCCCCCTAGAACTGTATAGCTCATTTGAGAGTTTGGACGGCGACATGTTGTTTAGCCGACCTTTTGGTATTACCTACAATGTTACCTTATCTTGGCTTAGTATACCCTCCCTCCTCCCCCCCCCCTTTTTATTTTTTCTCCTTGTGTACCTGCGGGTGTGCTCCGAAATTGTGATGATGTCTGGTTGTGGGCTGGGGACTGGGGTGGGGGCGAGGGGCTCACTGGGTACTCAACATGCAGAGCGGGCCCGAACGGGCGAGAAGAAGACCTATACAAGTGGTAAACATGGCTGAAATCAAGATCTGTACCTGGAATGTCAGGGGCATGCACACACCAGCTAGGCGCTATCAGATATATTCCTACCTTAAACGACACAATATCAACATAGCGCTGCTCCAGGAAACACACTTAAACACTGTGGAGGTGCGCGCATTGCACCGTAGGTGGCGTGGGCAGCTCTACGCCACGACCTATTCCTCATATGCACGCCGGCGCCCTATTGTGGGTTCGGCCTGGGACCCCCTGGGTGGTTATGGACACACACATAGACCCTGAGGGTAGATATGTGGCGGCCCGGGGCAGGCTCGACGGACAGCAGGTGATACTCGCGTCTCTGTACTCCCCAAACACAGACCAGAGCAGTTTTTTTGCGCACCTCTCTACGACACTGGCGGCCTGGCACGCGGCCCCATGGATCCTGGGAGGCGACTACAATTGTGTATTAGACACAACACTTGACCGCTCCTTCCCGCCCCCACCCAATGCACCAACACATGGCACTACGAAGGCGCTGCTAGGCTGGGTTGCACAGTGGGGTTTACATGATGCCTGGCGAGTTCGCAACCCTGCGACGCCTCGACAGATTCATGGTATCCACCGACCTCCTCCCACTTGTCACAGATACACGCTACATGGGCCGTACACACTCGGACCACAACCCACACTTCCTGGCCATTGCCTGGGAACGCCCGCACCCACCCGTCCCCACCTGGAGACTCCAACCAGCACTGCTGCTGGATGCAGCATTTCGCGACTCCCTGCTCACGCAGATGGCCCAATATTTTGAGGAAAATACAAACACAGCGTCCTCTCCCCAGATTGAATGGGACGCTTTCAAACAATGACTCGGGGGCACTGCTTGGGCACTCAGGGGCACATGCAGTGCCAACTGGAGGGCGACTTAACATGATTGGAGACCGACCTGCTCGATAGAGAGCAGGATGCGGTGGGCGGCGCGGCTGTCCCGCTGACGGAGGCGCGGACGGAACATGCGCGCCTTTTGGAGAGGTTGAGAGTTCTTAACTACGCAGCTCACTCGGCACGTACACACCACCTGAGTGATAGGCCTGGCAAACTACTGGCGTGGTTAATTTCGCGGGAGGACCGGACAGCCCCGGTAGCAGCGATACATGTGGATGGGATGGGCCTACAATACACACAACGCTGCATCCACGAAGCGTTTACGACACATTACGACGCCTTGTATCGCTCCAGGCTCCGCGATCCCCACCCAGATATAGTTGGATACCTGTCCCCCCTCCAGTTGCCACAATTAACTATTGCACAGCGAGATGAGCTTGGAGCCCCCCTCACACCTGAGGAACTCCGTGACGCCATCTTTAATTTATCTAACGGTAAAACCCCTGGCCCGGACGGGTTACCGGCCGAGTTTTACAAGGCTGGCTCGGACATTCTAGTGCCGAAGCTTCTAAAAATGTACACCGCAGCAGCGGAAGACTCCATTCTCCCTCCCACACTGAACGAGGCCACCTTGATATCTATACCTAAACCTGGTAGGGATGCTACGCGACTAGGGTCTTATCGCCCCCTGGCCCTCCTGAACACGGACGACTGTTGTACTACTTCTCCAATATTCCGACTTATGTCCCCACTAAAGTATTTCGAGAAATTGAGATGCTACTTCGTGGCCTCGTCTGGAACACGAGCCGGCCCCGCGTAGCGCTGACCAAATTATATATGCCCACTGCCTCAGGAGGCCTGGCGATTCTGTGGTTCTGAAAAATCTGGATTCATATAATAGTACCGGACTCGAGAATAAAAACTTCGTCGAAATAGGACGAATTTGGTATCAAAAAACCGAGAATGACGAGTACATCAAGTACATGTATTTTCGGCATATTCGAGTGACGATTTCACCTCGAAATCGTCATTTACCTTCTAAACCCTTAGCTGCATGTTGCCCTCTACATAGGCCTTAATCCAGTTGAATTTGATTCCACAAGGACACATACTCCTTAATCGACTTCTCTCTGACCCCAGTACAAGTTAGAACCATTGCCCCAGGCCGAGCTCGTTAGGTCAGTTCCCTCCCAGTGGCCGAGCAAGATAGTATCTAGGCCCAACCGGCCATAAAGCCATTTCAGCACGCACACCTGCCATATCTCGCTCACATCTTTCTCCACTCCTTTCCTCACTTGTTTTATGGTGGGGAGGTGACCGTTTTTATTAGGGGTACAGCGGTATCTGATGAAATGTTGGGCCTTGCCGGATGATTTGTTATGGGCAGCACGATGTGAAATATGTACATGTCATCATGACTCTGCTTTTCTTTTGTAATCAGTAACCATAAATGAAATACCACGAAACCAAGGAATGTTTTGCCCAAGGCTGAATATTTTGTATAAGAAGAGAAGCCTAACTTCGTGAAAGTGTGCAGTCTCCTGAATATACTTGTATCGTACTTCTAGGACCCTGTCACCTTGGTTGCAGCCAATAAACGAATCTTTGACTTCACCTGAAAGACTCTGAAGTTTCTGTAGGTCTGACTCAGGAGAACCCGAGGTCTCTGGTGTGTTGATCCCCTGGCACCGCTGGGTTACCGGTTCTGTGCCGGTTCTTAAAAACCCAGTACCTCATTTGGCGCCCAACGTGGGGCAATTCCAGTGGTACCAATCAGCCTGAAGATCGTGAGGAGCTTCGTGTGAAAATTCCGGAGGAGGGCCCACCACCTCATCGACCCCTGCATGTCGACGTGGTCCGAAGGTCTTTACTGCGAGGTTCCCCGCTTCTCGACGGCTACAAGGACTGCTGCCCTGGCTATCGCCCTGATGTTGGACCCTTGAAATTTTCGGTAGAGCGAAACGCTGAGACGAGTCTTCTGGTGAAGCCATCGATATTTTTCAGTTAAGTATAAGTGGAGCGTCTCCCAGTCCTTAGTTGGACTTCCTTTGTGGTATCTTGGAGATACATAAAGGTTTTTATTGGTTCTTGCAAGCACCATAACCGAAGGACTCGTGTTTTCACGAGCAATATCGTAATCGATAACTCCTTTGAAGTTTTGGAACTAGACTAGAGAGAAAGGATGCCTAGTCTTAGACTCGGGAATTGGTTTTGTCTTGGTAGTAATAATAGGGACTCCCGATTGGAGGACTCATGTCCGGTTCCTCCAGTTGGAACTCCGACTTATGAGCTGTACGTTAAACATGGGGTAGGCCCCATCGTTTACAACGAGGTATGGATTAAATACACTAGGAAAGATGGTGTTTTAAAATGGCCCCAATATGGTAGCTTTGATTCTGAAATCTTAGACAACCTTGAAGTTAAACTCTTCAAAAAGAAAGCCCGGCCGGCGATGTTTGACTCTTTCCGCATATGGCGCAAAGAAGCCAAACAAAAAGAAATTAAATTAGCTAAGAAAAATAAGAGAGAAGGGGGACTTTCAGAAATGCAAGCTGCCGTGCAGTTTAAAGATAATGAGGAAGAGCAGATAAATGAGCAATTGCACAGGCAACGTAAAATGGCAATAGATAAGTGCTATCCAGTTTTGCCGTCTCTTCAGCAAGGGACAGCAAAAGAGCGTGAAAAAGACCAATTAATGTCGCAATTATTGACTTCGCCACCCCCCTATGCCCAGAATGCTACAGCACCCCCGCAACCTTTAGTTGCACAGACTGCGCCTCTGGCTCTTCCACAGCACTCACCAGCTGTTCTTCAGCTGGCTCCTACTTCTTCGGTGCAGCCTCCTCCAGGCCCACCGACCACTTCTGCTTCATCTATGTCTTCTATGATTTTGCCTAGTACCACATCTATTATTCCTCATACCTCTTCTGCCATCACTGCACCCGCCTTATCTCACCCCGTTTTTTCATCTGTTTGTTCTTCCGTTTCACCTTCCCTTCGGCAGAAAATGGCCAGCACTGTTACTAATCTTCTTTTACCCCTTTTCGGGTCGCCTGCTACGACTCCTAACATAGGAAGAAGACAGTTGCGAAGTCAACTGCCCGATTATCAAGAGAGAGATTCCCTGAATAGTTTAGCTCGGAAATGGGTCATGGACACTGCAAAATATGATTTGCAGTCTGTCATGGAACTTTTCCATCAATGGGAAACAGCGACACAGAGATATGTGTTCGAACAGATGTGTGTTTTTCTTTGCGAGGATTTAGAAGACAATGATCAGGATTGCCTCCCACAAGAGATGTGTCGTATAAGGTTTAAGTTTAGTCTGGGTATGATTGTAGGTCCCGATGTGGACGAAGCAGTTGAAATGCTATTATCATATCGAAGTAAGGGAAGTAGTTCTGGGTCACCATCGGAATCTAGTGCATCTAGTAGGAAAAAGGCACGACAATACCCTATGAGAGAAGTTCCCCCACAATGGAGAGAGGGTGACGCGACAGCTGTCCCACCTGTCCTGCCCCTCTTTCACCGCGTATGGGTACATGTTCCATGGAAGCGAGCTGAAGTTTTAGCACTCAAACAAACACTACCAGATCCGCGTAAAAATCCTGCAGGGTACTATAAAGAATTGTCGCAAACTGCTGGGTCATGTATAATGAATTTGGCCGATATCGATATGTTATTCGGAAACGTTGTTCCACAGCCTTTATGGGGAAAAATTTGTCATGTAGATCATGACCAGGAATTAGGTGACACGTGGGCTAATATTACTGCTGCAGATGCACGACAAGTGGGTGGTGCCAAGCCTGAGCCTCTGATAGCGGAACTACCTGGTAGAATAGTAGATTACATGAAAACGATAATGCCTGCAATACGCGTAAATTGGGATAAGTTATCTGCATGCAAGCAAAAGAAAGAAGAAACTGTTTCAGATTTCTTCACCAGATTTGAAGAAACATTCATTGACCACAGCGGTCAAGATATGACCACAGAAGGTGGCCAGAGATTGTTTGTCGATAAATTTGTGCACAATCTACTTCCAGACTTGTGTAGGAAATTGAAAGATTCGGAAAGTTCTTGGGCAGTCTCATCTTCAGCCCAGATATTAGCTACCGCACAGTACTACGAGAATAGAGACAAGGATGAGAAAGATAAAGTAGAGAAGAAAACTAGAGAACTGAAAACGAAGGTTTTGCTACAGCAAGCCTATCCTCCACGTGGTGGTGGTAATAAAAATAATAATGGTCCGAATCACTACCAGAACACTTTTCAGCAGCCTCAGAGGAACTTGCAGAGATTCGATTACAATCAAAACCGCGTAGGTCCCAACCAGTGTTTATACTGCAAACAAGAGGGTCATTACAAATATGACTGTCCTGCCCTGCCGCAACGTACAAATGAATTTTCTGGCGTAAGAGGTCGTGGTAGTCAGCAAGCGCCTAGAGGTAGAGGGCGTGGAAACGCCCCTCAGGACGCACGTCCCCTTCCACCACAAAACTCTATGAACAGGTTTGACCAGCAAAATAACGTATCTGACCGGACAGCTCAATACTACGTCGATGAGAATTACACAGAAAATGAGCAGTGGGAGAGTAATGATTGCTAGGACAGCCTTAGACAAGGAGAGGGAGTTGTTTCAGTTCCAGTAGATCAGAGTGGACCTTACGTTGAGGTGATTACATCGGGTGTGTCAGAACCTTTTCTGTTGGATACTGGTGCTACAAAGAGTTCTATTATGCACTCCAAGCTCCCTGGCGCACCTTTGTCTGGCGAAATGAACGTTTCCGTAGGTTTTTCTGGCGCCCCGGTTAGAAATCCGATTTCTGACCCTTTATCTCTTTCTGTTGGTCTTGTGAATTCGAAGCACCCCTTATTTTGACAACAGGTTGTGGTGAAAATTTGCTAGGATTAGATTTGCTAAAAAGATTGTATGCGACTTTGTACTGTTCTCCCTCAGGAGTACAACTGACTTTAGGTAAGAAAGTGGTTTCTCCCATGTATTTGTCGAGAAATACGCTTCCAGCAGAATTGGCACTCCTTCCGGATATTCTTTGGGCAACTGGTCCGAATGATGTAGGTCTTTTAGAAATTCCACCATATATTGTAACATTGAAACCGAATGTCAAAATGCCACGAATTCCCCAATACAGAATATCCAATGAGGGCGAAAAAGCTTTGCTAGCGATTGTTTACGAGTTGATTGAGAAAGACGTGATTGAAGAAACACGAGGAAATGTTTGCAATAGTCCTGTTCTGCCTGTTTTAAAACGAACTGACCCTTCTCAGCCACCTGTGTATAGATTCGTGATTGATCTTAGGGAAGTAAATAAGATAGTGGTGCCACAATTCCCAGTTGTCCCCGACATTACAACATTATTGACTATGATTCCAGCATCTGCATCCTGGTTTTCGGTGATTGACCTGAAGAATGCTTTCTTCAGTATCCCGATTGCTGAGGAAAGCAGGGATATTTTTTCCTTTAGTTTAGGTGGTCGCAGCTTCCGCTTTAAACGCGCTCCTCAAGGCTACTGTGAAAGCCCCTCAATATACAGTCAAGCTCTGAAAAGTCAGCTCGACGCAATGGTTTTGCCCAAAGGTTCCACTCTCGTACAGTACGTGGACGATTTGCTCATAGCTGCGGATACTGAGAAAATATGTAAAATGGCCACGTTGGCACTACTGCGTCATCTATGTGATCTGCATCACAAGGTGTCACTTTCCAAGCTTCAATATTGTCGACAAGAAGTGACCTACTTAGGTCATCTCTTATCGAAGGAGGGAAGGAAACTGACCCCAGAAAGAATTCAGGCAATAGCTAAATTGAATGTGCCAAGAACGCAGAGAGAAGTACGCGCTTTCTTGGGCATTACATCGTACTGTAGACAGTGGATTCCAAATTTTTCGTTATTAGCCAAACCCTTATTGGCGCTAACGTGTACAAATACACCCAATCCCATTCCTTGGTCCGATGAGTTTTCTCGAATTACGCACAGCATTATGTTCGGCCCCTGTGTTAGGTAACCCCAACTACAGTAAGCCCTTCACATTATATGTCCACGAGAAGGAGGGCTGTGCATTGTCTGTGCTGACTCAGTTATACGGAGATAGACAGCGGCCATGCGCCTATTTTTCGTCAACTTTGGATCCGGTAGCACGAGCATTGCCAAGTTGTTTAAGGGCCACAGCAGCAGCAGCTGTTTCTATTCGACAGTCTGCAGGTCTAGTAATGAATAATACACTAATCGTGATGGTCCCGCATGCAGTAGACACATTGTTAAATAGGACCAAGACACAGCATTTAACTAGTGCTCGACTGTCCAGTTATGAATTGACGCTACTAGCGAGCCATGTGCACATCAAAAGGTGCAGTACCTTGAACATAGCCACATTGTTACCAATTGCTGAGGAATCGGATGCTTCAGAACAGCACGATTGTTTCCTCAGAACGGAGGAAGAGACGAAAGGGAGAGTTGATCTATTCGATACTCCTCTTGCTGAGAGTGATGGTACATTATGGGTGGATGGTTCATGCTTTAAACTCCCAAATGGTAACGTGACTACAGCGTATGCTGTCACAACTTTGCACACAATCGTTGAAACTGCGCGAATACCACATGGTTCAGCTCAAGCCGCTGAACTCGTGGCGCTAACGAGAGCATGTGTGTTATCCAAAGGAATGAAAGTGACTATCTATACCGACAGTCAGTATGCTTTTGGAGTGGCTCACAGTTTTGGACGATTGTGGAGAGAACGTGGGTTCTTGACTTCGCATGGAGCTAAGATTCAGCATGGTCAGTTGGTGAATGAGCTTCTTGAATCACTGACGTTGCCCCTGAAAGTAGCGATCGTAAAATGTAGTGCACACAAGAAAGTGATTGATGATGTTGGTCGTGGAAATGCATTTGCTGATGAAACTGCTAAGGATACGGCAAAGAATATGATGAGCCGAATGTATGTTGCGAGCCCAGAAAGATGGACTGGTGATGTTGGAATATGTGAAGACACGATAGAAAGTGTGAAGTCCATCCAAGCTGAGGCCACGGAGAAAGAGTTAAGCATGTGGAGAGAAAGTACAGGGAGAATGGATGCAAATGGTTGTTGGATTGAATCGACAGAGCAACAGAGATGGTTGTTACCCGATGCATATGTGCCTGCAGTGGTTACAATGGCTCATGGGATGGCCCATATCAGCGCGAAAGGGATTTGCGAGTTGTTAGCCCCAGTGTGGAAGAATTCAGGGATTCCCAAGTGTGCAGAGAATGTTGTCAAGAATTGCATGGTATGTCTGAAGCACAATCCTGGTAGGGGAACCCCAACTCCAGCTGGTCATTTTGCACCTCCTACGTATCCGTTCGAGGTTTTGCAGCTAGATTTCATACACATGGAGAGGTGCAACAACTTAAAATATGTGCTCGTGGTTGTTTGTGCCTTCTCAAGGTGGGTAGAAGCCTATCCCCTAAGGGACAATACTGCCTTGTCCACAGCGAAAGCCCTTGTGAAAGAGTTCTTCCCCAGGTTCGGAATGCCTAGAATGGTCTGGTCGGACAACGGAAGTGAATTTGTGGGTTGTGTGATGAAAAGAGTGTGTGAAGGGCTAGGCATTAGGCAGAAGTTCCACGCTGCAAATCACCCCCAATCAGCTGGATTAGTGGAATGTTACAATGGCACGCTTAAACTTAAATTGGCCAAAATCCAAGCGAGCACAGGTCTTAAATGGCCTGACGCTCTACCCTTAGCACTCATATCCACCAGAATGACTGTGCATTCGCGAATGAAACTCAGCCCCTATGAGATAATCTTTGGTCGGCCAGCCAACATATGGGGAGTGCCTAGGCCCACGAAGTTTAGCGAGCTGCAACACCCCATTTTGCTTGACTACTTGTATGAATTGACGGCTAAATTGCGTGTTTTATATCAACAGGTCCACAACACCTTGCCTCCGGTCTCTGAGACACCGGGTCACTCCATTGACCCCGGCTCCTGGGTGCTTGTCCGCAACTTCCAGAGGACAAGAAACGACCAGCCCAGATGGACCGGGCCACACCTCGTCCTCCTGTCTACAAGGTCGACTGTTAGAGTGGAGGGGAAGGCCAATTGGGTCCACGGGATCCATTGCAAGAAAATACCTTTCCCTCTGCCACATGACCAATGGGTCCGAACAGGAGGCACTGACTCAAAGCGCACAACTGATGAACGCGTAAAAGAAGCTAAACGTGATTGTGAAAGTGGGAATATTTTTCAAGAAACTACGCCGCCATCGGAACAATTGAACTCTGTGGAACCTGAGCTACTATTTCCGGACCAGACAGTACCCGGGAAAAGACGCTACAATTTACGACCGAGAAAAACAGACTAAAGTAAAAGTGATTTATTTTATGATCCGAGAGAAAAACCTGTGGACTAATAAAAAAATAAGTTTTTTTCCCAAAATCCTATTTTTGAAAGTGCAGATTCTCCCATCTAGGTAACTTGCTTATTTTTGTTTTTTTCGAACCGCCATCCGGGTTCCGCTGCTAGGGTCGCGGTTGAATAAAGACTTTTGGGTGCAGCTGACGACGATAGGTCGCTGGTTCCAGTTGGTCCAAGGGAGCCACCCTAGACTGACGGAAGCATCCTTTAGCAGAAACAACCTACCGCCGCGGGCAGCACCTTAGAGAGGATGGAGTTTCCTGATGTGGAGAGAACTGCCAAACAAATGAACTTTAAGCAGAGACTTTTGGAAACAATGAGGAAGAGAATTTTTATAATGATGTGTATTTTTATGCTATTTAGCGTAATGGTCTTTTTTATAAGCTATGTTTTATTCTCTTTTCATGTGACATTCACGCCCACTACATCACCCATACCTCCCCCTACTGTTTCCTCTCATTCTTTCCACTCTTTGCCTGACCACGAATCAAATAGGAGATTAGAGTTCATTAATAACTCTTTCGTTCAGCTATTACACCAACACCAACTTGTGATGAACACAACCAACTGTTGGGTGTGTGGTCTCATGCCCCACACCACGGATAGAGGTATCCCCTATTTGGTCCTACCATTCAGTCGCAATGGGTCAGTATGGGCATATAGGACAATGTTCATATATGCACGAGAAATCCAACCCCTACGTTCTGTAAAAGACAACCTCAAGACTAGCGCCCTAGTCAAGGGTATAGTTGACATGATCAAGGAAGTAACTTCTTACGAAGATACCCCGGATGATGAGATACTTGCATATGTAGGTTGGAATGTGACCGGATATGGCACTACAGTAAGTGAGAAACAGCAAGCCAAGAGATCGTCCCCAATCTGGATCGTACCGCATCAAGGTCACCTGTGTCTGCAAGGTATTGGTAAGAATCCCAGAGCTCAGCTAGGGAAGAGTGTCTGTACAGAAACGTACGTTTTTGGATCTCAGACTTCCCCTGCCTTTTTAGCCGCTAAGGGTACTTATTTCATCTGCCGTGATAGAGCCTATACATGGTTGCCCCCTGACTTCTCGGGCTCATGTTTTGTTTCATTCCTGTTTCCTCCCACCTACACAGCAGCGGCGGATTACCATCGGACAAGGGTAGTTCGAGGTGTTTTGAGTAAAGAAGACACTGCGGGTCAAGAATTTGGTGACTTTGCAATGGGTGTTCTGCCGTTCTGGGGAGCCATGGTTAACAGCAGAAACATAAGGCAATTGACAAGGGTAGTTGAATCCACCGTGATTGAAACTGCTGGTGCCCTTAGTAACCTGACTGCTGAGCTCCAGTCGGATCGACTGATGACCCTTCAGAACCGGGTCGCTTTGGATGTAATACTTGCGGACCGGGGTGGAGTATGCAAATTGATCCAGTCCAGTTGTTGCATTTTTATTCCAGATAATGCTCCAACAGTGTACGGGGCCATCTCCAAACTACATAAGATTTCCGAATATATTCATGTGGATAAAGGAGATTGGTCATTAATGGGATGGTTCTGGGGACTGATATCTGCCTGGGGATGGAAAATTCTGATGGTCATTGGGATGGTCTTAGCCATTCTTTTCCTGTTCTGTCTATGCATACAGTGTGCTCCTGCAATATGTGGCCTCTGTGCTACATCATGTGTAAGGAAGCCTGTGTCAAGACATGAGCTAAGCACTAGAATGATGTTGCAGCAACATCTCAATGACTTTAGGAATATAGATCTGGACTCAGGTTAACATGAGGATAGATTAATTGCCTATCTAAGGGCAAAAGGAGGGTCTGTGGTTCTGAAAAATCTGGATTCATATAATAGTACCGGACTCGAGAATAAAAACTTCGTCGAAATAGGACGAATTTGGTATCAAAAAACCGAGAATGACGAGTACATCAAGTACATGTATTTTCGGCACATTCGAGTGACGATTTCACCTCGAAATCGTCATTTACCTTCTAAACCCTTAGCTGCATGTTGCCCTCTACATAGGCCTTAATCCAGTTGAATTTGATTCCACAAGGACACATACTCCTTAATCGACTTCTCTCTGACCCCAGTACAAGTTAGAACCATTGCCCCAGGCCGAGCTCGTTAGGTCAGTTCCCTCCCAGTGGCCGAGCAAGATAGTATCTAGGCCCAACCGGCCATAAAGCCATTTCAGCACGCACACCTGCCATATCTCGCTCACATCTTTCTCCACTCCTTTCCTCACTTGTTTTATGGTGGGGAGGTGACCGTTTTTATTAGGGGTACAGCGGTATCTGATGAAATGTTGGGCCTTGCCGGATGATTTGTTATGGGCAGCACGACGTGAAATATGTACATGTCATCATGACTCTGCTTTTCTTTTGTAATCAGTAATCATAAATGAAATACCACGAAACCAAGGAATGTTTTGCCCAAGGCTGAATATTTTGTATAAGAAGAGAAGCCTAACTTCGTGAAAGTGTGCAGTCTCCTGAATATACTTGTATCGTACTTCTAGGACCCTGTCACCTTGGTTGCAGCCAATAAACGAATCTTTGACTTCACCTGAAAGACTCTGAAGTTTCTGTAGGTCTGACTCAGGAGAACCCGAGGTCTCTGGTGTGTTGATCCCCTGGCACCGCTGGGTTACCGGTTCTGTGCCGGTTCTTAAAAACCCAGTACCTCAATTCCCAACATGGAATTGTACTACCTGGCGGCGCAGCTACAGTGGGTATCGGGATGGCTTAGCGGTAAACATCTGGAGTATACTGCCTCTGCTGACACTGTCTGGACCCAGGCGCAGATCTACGCTTTGTTCCACCCCTTAGCTCGACCCACTTGCCCTTCACAACTCCACCTGGAGGTAGCACGGAAGTGCTTCCTCCGCTGCTTGCGACTCACTCGCACCACAACACCATATGCTCCGATACTCCCTCTCCAGGGCACCCCTGGGGCGACAGGGGCATTGACGGAGGCCCAGCTGGCCAGCTGGACAAGGGCGGGAGTGGAAACACTGGGAGACCTCTACGCCGAGGGCGAGCTGCTCACCTTTGAGGAACTCGCCAACACCACGGACCTTCCTGCGGGACAATTTCTACTGCATGTGGCCATAGTTCGCACACTGACCGCCCCCTGGGGAGATCTCTCAGAGGAACCCCCGATGCATCACTTCATGCAATATCTACACGTCATGGGCAACGGTACTCATGTGATACACTGGCTGGCGCAGGCCCTGCTGACACATACACAACCCTCCCTCGCGCCTTTGAGGGAGAGATGGGCAACTGACAGAGGCAGAGACTGGACGGACAAAGAGTGGGAAAGGATACAGCTGGGGCCGACCAATATTCCACGCAACCCCCGTTTTAAGCTTATACAACTTTACATTTTACACCTGGCCTACCTCACCCCTGATAAAATTAACAGGTACTTCTCCCTTGCAGACACCGCTTGCCAGCGCTGCTCCCTAGTGGGAGCAGATCTCCTACATATGCTCTGGCACTGCCCTGATATTCAATCATACTGGGCAGAGGTCACAACTTCGCTCACACAATGTACTGACGAGAATGTGCCGCACACATGGGAAGCCTGCATACTGGGACTTTACAAATGCACAAAGCTGAACAAGGTACCGACACGATTCTGGGACATGGGTCTCATCACGGCCAAACGTTTACTTACTAAACATTGGAAAGCCACTACCCCCCACACGCCCGACACTGGCATGCATCCTTCATCAACTGGGCACGAGCGGAGAGCACAGTACTCCACCGGGAGGAAACGGCAGGCCTATGGAAGTTTCCTATTGCACAGACCTGGGACACTTACCTCAATTCCTTTCAGCAGGCTTGCCGGGAACGTGAGGCGACTTGAGATGCTGTGACTAGCTATTGCCGCACTGTCACACGGCATCACAGACCGACACGACCCCGACTCTTCCCCCTCCCCCCCACACTCCATCTGGCTGCCGTTGCACCCATGCCATTACTAGCGCTTTCGCTTTTTGCTCCCCTGCCATGGCCACATCTGGCTTGCATCACGTACACAACCATATGCTTGCCCCCCCCCTACTGCTCGCTCTCGCCACATGCCCCACTGCCAATGAAGGCTCGCTGCCCCCGCCCCCCCCCCCCCGGGGCCTCTAACTACAGACCTCTCATCGCATACCACGCTGACAACACTGCCACTTTCCCACTCCCGCCCCGAAGTTACTCCACTGTTGCGTTTATCGTTTATCATCAAGTTCCCCGACCGACCCCTATATTGCTGCGGATGCCGACACCCCACACGCAGTGATGCTGCTACGGGATAACACACGCCTGATGACATGTTCCAACCCCGAAGCGATACCATCTGGTCATCCTCCGCACCCGCACACTATGGCCTGCGGGGAGGATGGATTCCTCTCCCTGCCGCTGGAGGACCCAGAGAGAGAGCCTCTGCTATATACACCCATATGGTTAACACCTAGGGTCGCCATGAATGCTAGGTTGTCGAATACCTCTATCTTATTTGTACTGGACATGCGCTGCCGTCACCGATGACGGGAGCACACTTCTTGCATTAGTGAGCTGTACTCATATACAAGCGTTCATCTCATAGCGTCCTCACACGCCTAGCGTTTTCAGTTCCTTGGTAACCTATCCACACCAAACCTTGCATTTACCTATGTCACTACACACTCATTGTGGATATAGGTTATTACCCAGATAACACAAATGTAGTGGACGTGCTGTTTAGCCTACATTACTGATTGTAGAAAATGGGAAAATCCACGGACCTGCTTAATACTCGTGCTAGATGATGTACTACGTCTGTGTGCTTTATTTAACCTACGCCGCCGAACCCCCGGGTTGTCGGCTGAATGGCTGTGTCTTCTTGCCCAATACTCCCTGTTTACCAACCAACGCAGCCGGCCCCTGTGGGTTGTAGGCTACAAGCTGTGTGAATGTAACACGGATTGTCTGGAACAATAAAGGTCTTTATAAAAAAAAAAATTTAAATGAACGTCAATTCACCAGAATACTTGGGGTAGCGGAAGTGACGTCATACGCCTGTTGACCTATATGACATTGCAGGATTTAACATAATTTGATGGCCCATTGACCCTGAATTAAACATTTGAAAGCTGTTGCATCAATAATCTTTAATTCTTTAAAGGACAGGAAGGTGAGGATTATGCTTCTCAATGTTTACTGCAAAACTTTCATCAGACAATAAATATGAAAAAAACAAAAACATGATTTCCCATAAAATCAGTCACCAATCAGGGCACACAACTCCCTAAAATAGTTCAAGCACCGACCAACTCCTCTTTCTTTTCAATATTCAACAACCAACAGTTCATGAAATAATAATCTGTCCTTAAGGAGCAAACAGACTGGCTCAGAATGTCCAACTTCCCAAACTAGATCCATGAATAGGATCTGCAAAATCAGAATAACTGTATCCCTTCCTCTGACCAGACTCCCCGAAGAGCAACCGTGCAAGCTCCTATCCTATATATATTCTTTCATTTATATATTTGCATTTGTGTTTAGAACAGACCAGGCCAAGGGAGCGTCAGGTTTTTTTTATACTAACATAGAAAATACGGAGATAGAGAAAGGGTAGAATATTATTATGACGTTGCATGAAACGGTTATCAAATTGCAGATGTTTTAAATCATTTTCTCAAGGCAGACTGAGGGTTATTTATCTGGATTGCTTAGGGTGACGTTTCAAATTTAGAGAATGCAGTCTTAGAAAGGCTATGCAATGATTTCTTAATTACCAATGATATCAATAAAGGGCTTTAGAGCTTCAGGAAGAGAAGAGGCAACGTGGACTTTCAGTTTCTGCAAGAAACAATGGGTGACACCAGTATGTACCAAACTGTGGAAGAAGCAGGTCATTTTGTGGCTACACATGGCTTCAATATATGACCTTCAATTGGGAGAGATATACATTAGGAATTCCAGGGAGTAGGGAGGATCCATAGTCTAGTCTTGAGAACACAATGGACTGAACTATTACTTCCATTCAAGGTGGTATGGGCTACCTAGATTCAACTTCTGTCAAGAGACATAGAAAAAGAGGATGGTGAAGTTATGGTGTCTTTATCAACACTGATATTGTCGTGTATTTCTATAGGTTCTGAATCGATCCCCCTATTCCTGACCCTATTCTGGTTAAACTACCTAGCTAGTTAACTAACAGTCAGCCCATGAGGCAAGAAATCCCCCATGATGCAGATACCGTTATCTGACGCAGTCACACTACGGCACAGGAACGTGTTATCTGATTAGGTCATAACGCTTGAGATCTAATTAGACAAGCGACATTCCTCCAGCCCCTGATAAGGCATACGACGTTCTCATAACAAATCAAACCTATGACAACCTGGAAAATCCGTGCGGCCATTGTTTTGATTTCACAGAGAACTTTTGCAAAAGAATGTGCTAACGAGCAAGTCGTATGACATCTTTATTGACGTACCTATGTCCATCCTTACGTCAATCTCGGCACCTTTAAGGTATAAATATTGCCGACCTTGCCCTATGCAAACACACGCGTGGTGACAAGACGGAGCAGCCATACTTGCCGAAGCCGAGAGCAGAAGCAGACCCCGCAGGCAGCAGCCCCGCCTTCCTGACGCGCTGAGAGACGCGCTGCTATCTCAAGCCGAGAGACCCAGCACCGGCGCTTCTGGGCAGCCCTCGCAGGCAGCCTGGAATATCGAGAGCAGAGAAAGAGATACCATTCCTCATTCATCCTAAATTCCAGGTACAGAACTGAATAACCCCTCCTAGAGAATTCTTTAGTTATTCACTTGGCAAAAACAAACTTAACTTAAACTGTAACTTTCTATTCCCGCCCACGCATTAGACTTAGGTCAGGTACACGGGGTAGGCGTATTTAGAAACACCAGTTGAGTACGTTTAGTCAAATGTATATGTGTATGTAAATATATTTTAATCATTTTAAACATCATATGGCTCAGAAACCATATCAATGTTTTTACAGTATTATTTTATACTATTGCTTCTAATGTATGCACTTTACTTAACTATAGGTATTGCAATAATATCGATCCATTTCTCTTGTACGAGAAAAGAGACTGATCAATAAATAACATCTTTTATTGAACACGCCCGTCTCTTCCTTTTCTCTACATTCTGATGAGACTAAGAATGCACGTACTGACTGAGTAAAATAATTGCCTTGTGCTCACACGACTCTCGAGATTGACTCTTGATTAGGGGAGAGCAAAGTTGTCATGTTCTATGGTTGTCAGAAACTAAATCCCTTCTTGTCTAATCAGGGGAGTTAATCCTTCCTTGAACATTCGAGAAAGTTTCTAGCGAACTCTGAGCTTAGCTGGCAAACCCAAAAATTAAGTCTAGTTTCGACAGTAGTAGACCTAGTTAACGTCTGGCCTAGGCCTTTACTGCTGTAGGTACTATTCCAATGCGCAGAGCCTATTGGGAAAATAGGAGCTACACTACATGGCGCCCAACGCGTTTGGAAAGGGCGATAAAACTAACGTAAGACATTTAGAGTAACTCAGTCGTGCTTTCTCACTCAGACCCCTTTTCCCAAATACTCCAAAGACGTCTGGAGTGGGTGAAAGGTTATTATATCCTCCAAAACCTCGCAGGAGGGAACTCCTATGTATGGTTCTTGGTCTAGTCAACGTTGAAGGATAAAACAGTTCCAGAATATTGTGCATCTAATCTCTGTTTCCATAAGAAACCTGATCTGCAAACAAACATAATACCATCCTGTCTGTAAAATGGCAGAGAGTGATGATGAAAGAGAGGCAATTAGATTAGCTACTGAAATAGCAGATGCTGATGCTACCATGCAAACAGCAGACCCGGATATAATACTCATCCAGGTCGCCAAAAGGAGATCTATAACCTTAAAACTTATAGAAAATGGACCGACACCTAGAGGTGGCACAGTCATATTCGTAATTGAGGCACACGAATATCGGCAGACAGAGGTATACTATACATGGATAAATTTTCCAGCAGCAAATGCTGTAACAAAGTACTTCCACTATTACAAAGTAGAGGAACCTCCTGAAACGTACACTCCTTTCGAGGAGGTGGAAGTACCACTCAAATTCCAAGAGCATTTGCTCTTATTTGATGGCGCCCTAAAACATAACAATCACATTACAAGGCTCGGTCCTTTAGGAAGACCAGGAGCAACGTGGCCGGTCCTAGCCGGATACACACCACATCCAGACATCGAAAGAATGCCTGCAGCAGAGCTGTTAATACAGCTAAAACAACTACTAAAAATTCACAGACAATTAGTTCAGTATGTAATGCGGACTTCAACAATTCAGCCAGCGATTAAACTTCCACAGCTGACCCCTCACCAGGGGAACACAAATAAAATCACACCACAGAACATCCAATCCTGCCTAGGTAAAGTTCCAGCTAAACGGGAACAAATACCCTTCTGGTTGGCACAGAAAATTACCCAAATAGAGGCGGTGTTTCCTGACACCACCCCGATAGAAAAACACAGGATTCTGACTATATGTCTCCCAATGGGAATCGCACCACACATTGAGGACTGTGACACTTGGGGTACAGTCTTTGCTTCCATCTATACAAAAACGCACGGTGATCCATCCATTTCGGTGATACCAGATGTGCTAAAACAAATTCAAGATGAATACGGTCCAGAACCTGCTTTAACTCTTGGTATGAAATTACTGAAAGACTTCAAGCAGGTCTCGGCTATATTATTAGCCAACATAAAAGGTGAAGCAGCAAACGTGGCGATCCGCCAGAGGTTAAAAGAGACAGATATAGCAGACCAACCAGCTGAAATTGCCAGAATCATAGAAAAATCCTATGAAGAACTAGGCAGAGATAGTCTAGGTGGAATACCAGTAAAACCGCAACTGACTACAAGTCCAGAAAAAATGTTTTTTAATAATAATAATAATTCACCAAAAAAGAACTGGGATGGGAACAAACAATCCAATCCTAAAGAAAAGAAATTCCAGTCCAGAGGAAGGTCTCCTAGGCGAAGAGAGAAATCTCCAAACCCGAGACAAAGGTCACCCCAGAGTGACCCCTCTGGGAATAGATATAACCTTAGAAATAGGGATAATATTAAAAAACCTGATAGATATCAAGACATTGATACACGTCCCTCTCAATCTTTTCAGAATTCCGCGCAGAAATCGGAAAGAAGAGGACGATCAGAAGAGCACGCCAAGTCCAAAGACAAGGAACCTGCTCAACTGAAAAAGAAATTACAATTTCCTAAAAAGAAGGTAGCCAGTATCAAGGTAGTTAACAATGCCGAGAATACTGAGGACACAACTGAAAAACGGAGAGTGGGCTCAGACAATGCTAGACAGCGCAGCAGAGGTGAGCATAGCTCGCAAAGTCCTTATGAATCATCTGGAGACAGTGGACACGAATGAATACCTTCAAGTGGAAACTGCAGATACCAGAGTTAGAAAGCCCCACAAAATATACGAGATAACATTACGTATAGAGGGAGATAAGACTAGGAAAATAAGGGGACTATTTTGGGATAACCTATCCAAGGGCTATGACATCCTTCTAGCTGAAAAAGACTGGCCACCAGAGTTTGTCAGGGAGTGCCCTCATGGCGAAGAAGTAATTATGCCTGCCTTCTCGAATCAAATCCCGATTCATAAAAAATATACACTTGCTAGAAAGTGGGCAGTGGCCTTAGCACCTGCTTTATATAAAAATCATGTAGGATGGGATGAGGATTCTCCTCCTCACAAAATCCAGTTAAAATCACAACCAACTGCACAAAGGCAGTACCCAATTAAGCAAGAAGCTAAAAAACAAGTAAATGAAATACTAGATCAGCTAGAATACCAGGGGGTGATTGAAACTTGCACCTCACAAATGAACAATCCTTTGTTTCCGGTCTCCAAACCAGACAATTCATATCGCCTAGTTTTGGATTACCGACACCTTAACACATGTTGCAAAACTTTTGCAGTGCAAAACTCACACAGTGCTGCACTAATGAATAACATAGTGCGCAAAAAATACAAAACAACCTTGGACATCTCCAACGGATTCTTTTGTCAAAACATAGCACCAGAGAGCAGATATTTAACAGCTTTCTCAGTAAATGGCACTCAAAAACAATTCTGTCGGTTAGCCCAGGGGTACAAGAACAGCCCGGGGGTATTCTCAGCGAGAGTAACAGAATTACTACAACTATATGATGATGAAGCATTATCTTATGTCGATGACATTTACTTAACAGATGATGACTTGGAGACTCACTTGAAAAGAGTGAACACCATAATACTTGGTTTCGCTGCAGAGGGTTACAAATTCAACTTCAAAAAGTCCAGAATTGCCCATCTGACGGTCCTATTCTTAGGATATGAGCTATCAAGTGAAGGTAAAAGCCTGGCAGACAATTTCCTAGAGAAATGTGCCGTTATCCAAGCTCCTAAAACACTAAAAAACCTACAGTCAATTTTAGGCTTCCTAAATTTCGGAAGAACATACATTGCAAATTACGCAGAAAGGGTGAAACCCCTTTACGATCTAATTAAACCAGACTTTAAAAGATCCAGTTGGACTCAAACACACACAGAAATTTTGAGATCCTTACAAACAGACATGCTAATTAAGACAAAATTAGAAACCCGTGATAATACACGCAACCTTGTGATCCGAGTCATCCCAGGGAGATGCGGATTCACATACCTGACCTCTAATGAGGGAGAAAAGGTACCAATTGCATTCAAATCATACTTGTACACAAAAGCTGAACAGAGATTCAGCAACAAAGGAAAAATTGTTCAAGCCGTTCAAACCGCAATAGCTAGAGAAAAAGACATAGCTGACGGTAGACATATCACAGTCAGAACAGCTGAATCAGCCTTTGAGGCATTAACAACACCGTGTAATTTACCATCAACAACATTGGATCCAGAATGGATACAATGGGTGAATTCAATCACAACGGACAAAGTATACTACTACTTTGATCCAGAACTAGAAGAATTAAAAAACCTAAAATATGAAAAGACGTATCCTCTGCCAATCGACATTCTGCCTCTACGACATTACGCCTGTGTAATCTATACAGACGGACATGCTCAACCCTCCGTCTGGGGAGAACATGCATACAATCCCACATGTGAGATTACAAAAGAAGTGTGGCGCGGAGGTAAACTAAGACCTCTATTAACAAAATCACACTCAGTAGAAACTAATTCAGAACTACAAACTGAAATAATAGCTTTGAAAATGGCGCTAGATAATGCGGATCGCGAATTCCCGACACTTATAGTGTCAGATTCATATTTCTGCGTCAAAGCATATAACAAGGATTTGCAGACATGGATTCAGAACGGTTACAAAGATGACACAGATGCACCAATAAAGCAGAGACTGCTCTGGGAACAAGTAGCTCTTTTGAAAAAAGAACTACCAAAGACTCACGTGACACACTCACTGAGTCACCAGCGTGATGGCGTTCACGTTGTAGGGAATTCATTGGCTGAAACAGCCGCAGCGGCAGCCAGTAAACCGGCTCCCGTAGATCGAAAAAAGCGTACATTAAAATACATTGACGGCGAAACATTGCTGGCGGTGAAAACATCATCAAAAGGCGACTGCTCAGCGTTACCGATCAATTATCCACTCAATTATACATACATAATCGATGCAAACTCCGTCCCTTTTGCTCGAATCCCTGGAGTGGGGGATAGAGTGATTCCAAACATGGACAGGAGAAACTTGTTAATCGCAGACGCACACATGGGCGAGGGTCTCAGACACCTTAAATTAAAAGATTCTCTGGAAGAATTACAATCACGGTACTGGTGGCCAGGCATGAGCCTGCACTACACCATGTTTGTAAAAAACTGCCCAAACTGCAACAGAGATCGCAGTGGGGAGAGAAGCAGTTTAATACCTCGTCGTATCAAGGCAGATAATATTACCAACAAAAAGAATGGCTTGCGATTAACATACACAGGCTAGTTCCACTTATAATGTAGATCCACAGCACTCGGCTGACGTCCGGACTGTTATACAAGATTTGCGAGTCTAAATGGCATATACGCTAAGAGCATGCTACGTTCGACCATTTTTTTTCACTCAGGCAATCCAGCCTGGGGGGGGGGAAGAATGGCCAAATGAGCACAGCCCAGCGGGAATCTTCTCACTTCCTTCCTGAGGGTATGGGATGGTGTAAAGAAAAAACCAAGGCAGAAAGCAATCTATAATGGAAAGGACATTAGGTTCGGGAGCTGGGTGGGTCAAACATCTAATAAGTGTCCAACGTAGTCTAAATAACTTGCCAAGAAATTCTCTGAAGGGATTCAGTCCGTACGAATTATTATTCGGAACTAGGATGTTGATCTCTGACCTTGATAGTCAGACTTCAGTGGTAATAGAAAAAACCTTTGATGTCAAAGACCGTTTGGCTATTTTGCAGGACTTAAACAAAACAAGAAAAGACCTGAGCAACATACAGTTGAAACAACAGCCAACAACCACTGAAGAATCACCACCTGTCCCAGCAAGACCTGTCTGGATTCCAAAAGTCGGGGATCTAGTCAGGGAGAAGATCGCGGTAAAGAAGGAATTTGGGCCTTCTTACAGAAAAGCAGTTCCTGTCTGGTCTGTAAACGGGACAAGATCAGTTGTACTACCGCCACTTGCTGGAAAAAAGGAGAACCGAGTTGTATCCATCGACCTGGTAAAACCACAACATGTGGCCGATAACAAACGGTAGGCCAAGTGGACTCCCAATAAGTAGCAGAACACCAAGGTTTGCTACCAGTACAGAGGTCCTAACAAAGAGGCTCATCACATTCGAAACGCCTAAAGAAGAACAACAAGGACTATGCAACAATGCAAGTTGACCTCTGAAAACCCAAATAAAGACATTTAGCAGAGACACACCAATCTACAATGAAGTTCCAAGTGAAAATGCAAGAAACAAAAATCCTGAACCAATTGGAACAATTGACAGAACTGCATCTGGTTACTTCATCAACTTCGATGATTCCTCTGAAGGTTTCAGCGAACAAAAGACACAGCCATCATCAAAATCCTTTAAAGACAAAGCTAAGGAACTTTTGAAACAACTGAAAGAAACATATCTGGTTACTCCATGGATTGAATTTTGGGTGGGTTTTGGTGCATTTATCCTCATACTTTGGCTCATCATGGTATTTACCTTGGGACGCTTCATTGAGGGAAAATATGCTAAAATGGACACAGCAAGTCAGAACATCAACTTGGTCCTCAAACCACACACATCTTCACACGTCGAGAAACGAGAACTTTCTTCAGAACTTTCTTCAGCCAACTTCACAGCAATTCCAATACCTGGTGGGGTAGCCTGGGACAACACTGACTATGAAATTTATGGTCCGGTCGAGATCCTGAAATATCCACACCAAATCAAGATCTCCTTGAGTGACTTTGCAAAACCAAACTCATTTGCTGATGATTGGGACTTTGAAAGTATAAACAATATGATGTCTGACTTAGTAATGTCTGCTAAATTTACAAAACATGATTATTTGCAAGGTTCTACAAATTATGATAGTATGTATTGCTATAACCATTATGGTAACCATTTCTTGCATAAATCTGCACAACCTAGAAATGTTTTAAATTATAATCAATGGGAACATTATGCTACACCTCCAAAAGGGAGCTCTAGAACCGTTTATGACAAATATTCATATTTTTCAGGTTTTAACATAACTAATGCTGAAACATTTTATTACAAATTGTCAAACAAGACAGGGATGAAAACCATGATAACCAACACGAAATTGATATATTCAGATTCATTCTTTGAAAAAATGAATACTTTTGGATTTGATTATTGGGACAAAAATGTTGATTTGAAAAGTGTTTGGGGTACAAAAGAATGGCAAGTACAGGGTATAGAAGCTTTGTTTAGAGCCTGCATGATCCCAGAACAAATGATATTTTTAAATGACACTGTTCAACAAACCACCTGTCTTGGCTTAGCCAAAATCAAAGATTTAAATAACCTGTCTATTCCAAAGCCAACAATGTTTAGCAATAACTCAGATACAGATGAAGAAATAGACATAAGCCATATACTTAACCAAAACAGAACACATCCTGATTGGAAACAATGGTTGATCTGGCCCACAGATACAAATAACTGTCAAGATAGATTCCTGAATAAAACACAGGGTTTCAAAATGACCAGGCCAGACCCTAGATATCCTCAAAGACATCACCCAGGGATAATAACAACCTACAGTGTGGGCAAATTATGCCTTCAATGGCTACAAACTTCCACACTGCCTGAAATTAAGCAACACCTAACTTTACTTACTGATGGTGCTGACTTGCGTGATTTCATACTGGGACCACGCAAACAGCGTCAAAGCGTTTCATAGCAGCCTCTGTATATGCAGCATACAATGAGGCCTGGAAGGTTACTCAAATTGAAATAGCAGAGAGAATACGTGAAATTGATCGTATTAATTTGGAAAAATCACTTTCTGTAGTGGACAATGGGTTAATGACTCTGTCCTCCAGAATATTTTCATTGGACAGCATTGTGTCTTCAGCAATCGACATATTATCGCAAGACTTACTGTTATTACAACATGGTCAGTCGCAATTGCGCTGTATTGTACAGCTTGGCTGGACGTTACAAGATCTGCGTTCAGGCTATGTGCCTTGGCGTTTAATCAACACAACGTCACTATTCCAAATCTTTAACCTTACTGATAGACAAATCGGTATGGCGCAGAAGGGTGCTGATTATACAATCTTGAGCATTGAAAAACTAGAAAGATTACCGATGACAATGTCAGAACGACCTGTCAGTGAATGGATAATCCACGGAATCATAAATATTCCAATCTCAACCTTCAGGTTTCAATACTGCCAAAAATATATACAGGCTGGCATGTACGAGAAATTGGGAAAGGGGTACCTTAAAACAACTTGGAACCTGCCCTATTCACATGCATGTGTCAGTAACAAAGGACAGAAAGTGTTTCTTAGTGGCAACAATTGTGCTATGTCACTAAGCGGCACGCTTCTGTGTAACGGTATTAGTTTGCACGGAGCCTGTGAAGGGAATTCATACAACCTTTCATGTCACCAGCAAGGCGCACCTGCAACTGAAATAGAACCATTCTTTCAAAGACTCTATAATGGGAGTTACATTCTTATTGTAGACCGCAGATGTTGTAGTCTTATGCCCGGGACTCCTTATCTCGTCACCACGACGGCGAAGGTCAAGTGCTGTGGACGTTCTTTGTTCCCCAGCTCCTTACCAGACAGGGAGGCAAGGGCATGGCCCGGTTTGAAAATTACTTCTATTCCAATAGACACTTTAAGCAGAATGAAAACAGTGCTTCTTCAGACGCCTACAAGGCTCACGTCATCTAAAGAAACGTATGATCTACAAGTCGCAAGGACGACTGCAGAGATACATACATTATTATCAACTAATTCTCCCGTACATTTCGCGGAAATCCTGAGCGAAATCTTAAATATTTCTGATACCACTGGGGTCTCAAAGGTATTTAAGACAGTATTTTCGATGGCATTAACACCATTCAAAGCCATACTGGGTATTTTTCCAGATTTCGTCTATTCGATTTTTGGCGGACTTCCCCTGATCCTGGGACTAATTGCAGGAATCCTATTCCTAGTCCTTATTTTTCGTTATGGCAACCCATGTCACAGATCAAACTCTCGCGACAATGGAAGATACGATCCTAGCCATTGGATACCGGGACCGGATATCAAAAATCCTGGGACTCTCCCGGCTTAGAGACCTAAACATGACTTGGTTTCTATCATTTCGACCAATGTGGCAAAGGTGTGTTTTACCTGTACTAAGGTGTCTGCTATGCGGAGAAGAATGCGTGTTAGACACCTGTCTGACGCTACAATCGGATGCGCCGGTGGATGCAGATACACTGTTGGTTCCTACCAAGGTTCACGCACTGTGCTGCCCTCAAAGGCTGCCAATCCTGATGACGGCATTCCTGGAATCTTCACCACTACGATTGAAGAGTAGTGAAGTTCAAGATGAAAGCAACATCGAACAGGTACGACCTTCTGTCAGCAATGCAAATCAGAATGTCAATGGAGACAATCATGCGCACGAATGCATGGTTACCCCTATTTCCGACTTAGTGGAACTTTCCCATGAAGCTGTTGACAGTTTTTTCGAAAGCCTGAATGATATGATGTTCTCTCCGGAACAGAAATAGAGACTTTTGAGTAAACTCGCACACGGCGTTCCCTGAATTCGGCCTTCAACCTTTAAAAATAAAGTCACATGAACAATTACAATCCAGTTCACGGACAGCAACTTTTTTCAGCAAGCCCTTAAAATATTTTTCTATATATTTTTTCCCCGGGACACTGATCTTCTGCTTAAAGTAAGAAACTATTCCTAGAGAACTAAGATTTCTATTTTAGATACTTTATATAGACTTTAGCTGCCCGCTGGTATGTTCACAAATATTTTATTATGTGATGAAATGGTCTCGACCTTCCTTTCTGTATAGCTATATTAAGAGCCATTTCATGTGTATTTCTCATATACCAAAAAGCAATAATGCATTACAATGCGTGTTTACTTTTGCATTTAATTCATAGCTTAAGTGCATACAATATATATGACTGCAATTTTTCAGTATATTTGAAAATTTCGAAATGCATTTATGTATTTTGGGGTGGTAAGGTATACACTATACTCTATAGTATGTTGTACTATGTTATACTATGCATAGATTAGTAGATATGACCATAGTTAGCGTGGAGTGGGTGTCGTGTATTTCTATAGGTTCTGAATCGATCCCCCTATTCCTGACCCTATTCTGGTTAAACTACCTAGCTAGTTAACTAACAGTCAGCCCATGAGGCAAGAAATCCCCCATGATGCAGATACCGTTATCTGACGCAGTCACACTACGGCACAGGAACGTGTTATCTGATTAGGTCATAACGCTTGAGATCTAATTAGACAAGCGACATTCCTCCAGCCCCTGATAAGGCATACGACGTTCTCATAACAAATCAAACCTATGACAACCTGGAAAATCCGTGCGGCCATTGTTTTGATTTCACAGAGAACTTTTGCAAAAGAATGTGCTAACGAGCAAGTCGTATGACATCTTTATTGACGTACCTATGTCCATCCTTACGTCAATCTCGGCACCTTTAAGGTATAAATATTGCCGACCTTGCCCTATGCAAACACACGCGTGGTGACAAGACGGAGCAGCCATACTTGCCGAAGCCGAGAGCAGAAGCAGACCCCGCAGGCAGCAGCCCCGCCTTCCTGACGCGCTGAGAGACGCGCTGCTATCTCAAGCCGAGAGACCCAGCACCGGCGCTTCAGGGCAGCCCTCGCAGGCAGCCTGGAATATCGAGAGCAGAGAAAGAGATACCATTCCTCATTCATCCTAAATTCCAGGTACAGAACTGAATAACCCCTCCTAGAGAATTCTTTAGTTATTCACTTGGCAAAAACAAACTTAACTTAAACTGTAACTTTCTATTCCCGCCCACGCATTAGACTTAGGTCAGGTACACGGGGTAGGCGTATTTAGAAACACCAGTTGAGTACGTTTAGTCAAATGTATATGTGTATGTAAATATATTTTAATCATTTTAAACATCATATGGCTCAGAAACCATATCAATGTTTTTACAGTATTATTTTATACTATTGCTTCTAATGTATGCACTTTACTTAACTATAAGTATTGCAATAATATCGATCCATTTCTCTTGTACGAGAAAAGAGACTGATCAATAAATAACATCTTTTATTGAACACGCCCGTCTCTTCCTTTTCTCTACATTCTGATGAGACTAAGAATGCACGTACTGACTGAGTAAAATAATTGCCTTGTGCTCACACGACTCTCGAGATTGACTCTTGATTAGGGGAGAGCAAAGTTGTCATGTTCTATGGTTGTCAGAAACTAAATCCCTTCTTGTCTAATCAGGGGAGTTAATCCTTCCTTGAACATTCGAGAAAGTTTCTAGCGAACTCTGAGCTTAGCTGGCAAACCCAAAAATTAAGTCTAGTTTCGACAGTAGTAGACCTAGTTAACGTCTGGCCTAGGCCTTTACTGCTGTAGGTACTATTCCAATGCGCAGAGCCTATTGGGAAAATAGGAGCTACACTACAATATGGCCTGATTGGATGCTAGGATAATGAGCAGGTCAGCATGAATTTGCTACATCGCTTTTAGATCTGACTTGAAAGCGCAGCTGTCAACAGACCTTACGAGAACCAGAACAAGAGGTTTAAGAAGCAGTACTAACAGATGGTGTATGTCTCCGCTCACAATTTAATCATCTTTCCTACAACAAAGCAAGATGGATCTAGGCCTATTCCTGTGATAGAAAGCTGGGCCTGGATAAATCTTTAATAACTAACAAAAACATGCGGGGCAGCATCACACCACAGAATGTAGAAAACCATGGGCACTATATGAATTTGAAAACCATCTCTTTGAAGAGACACAGACATCCTGGTCAAAAGGGATATTCAGTCACTGCGCACACGAAGTCCTCAAGATCTAGCCCATGATATCCTGGAGAAGTACAGAGAAAAACGGAAAAAAAATCAGATTGAGTTCCAACCAAATTCACAATCAGCTTCTCCAAAATTAAAAATCCAAAAGAACTTGTTGTTTATTCTAAGACAACATTTTCGTCCAGGTAAAAGGTGTAGCCACGGGCTGTAGTTCTGCCCAATAAACAGCTAATCTCTGACCAAATTTTAAGAACATTAATTTCTCAGAACATACCCTCAAAAACAATCTGGTTAAATGGCAAAGGTAGAAAGATGTCGTCTGAAAAATTAAAAGAATTTCACAGATGGATGAACAACATGATGGTTGACATCCAAATCACAATGGAGTTCAGTAAAACTAAAACCTATTTCAGTGACCTGTGGTTGAACCATGAAGAACAGACCAAGTGACAGGACACCACCTTACATTTCATAAGGTAACACTCAACTACTCCAAAAAGGATACATGTAGAATGCAGAAGCATTGATCCATAGACTAAAACAAAGAGACTACCATGACAAATTTCCCAGTAATTACAAAAAAAGAGCATGGTACACTACCGAGAAGTATTACTTGTAGCGACAACAAACTGAATTGACCAAAACTGACTTATGTACCCACATTTGGCAAACACATATGTAGTAAGAAGAAGGTCACCACATAACACTGACACATATAGGACACATTAGAAAAGCCATTGGAAAAACCAATAAAACCAATCTTTTGGTTAAAGCCCCAAAAGCTAACTGTAGTCAAACAATTTAAGAAGTACATCATTTCCTGGCCATCAAGTCCTGTGATGTTTGCAACCAGAAACGTATGGGAAGTGAATTCACATACAATGGTGTAATGGTTATGTACACAGAATTCACCAACTGTAACTCCCAAAATGTGCTTTGTATAGTCTCATGCCCTTGTGACCTGGTGTTTGGTGGAAAATCTGATGAAAAAATTAAAACATGCATCATGCAACGCAAATCTAGGATCTAAGGCAAAACCTAGGATGTTCTACTAGTGTTATACTTCACACTTCGGAACCATTTTGAACAAGATCTACACTGAAAGGTCATTTGTCAAATAAAACATGATATTGGAGAAGGTGATTTAGAGTCCCAACTACAATGGGCTGAAGGCCCTTTTGTGACAATGTAGAATCTCAAAACTATTTATCCTGTTATTTTAGCAAACAAAATGTACAATAGAAATGTCTCTTGCATTCTACTCAGATTTCCCAAATGACTGTCTAATTGAAATCCATCCTACTGACAGCCAAAACCGTGTAAAGAACATCCAGTGAAGATGCAAAGTGCAATCGCACAAGAGATGGTGTTTCCTGTATCTGTAGAAGCTTGTTTGTTTGTTAATTTAAGAATATGGTTTCTGTCAGGCAAAGTATCCTCCATAAAAATGTATTAAAAATGTAATAAAGAGCTTGCCTGCAACTGTACCGCTTGATTCATTGGGAGAGAAAGGAGTTGGAAGATACATCAAGATAAATGACTTATTCCACACATTGGACAAATAACAAAAATCCACCACCGCCCCACTGCAACTATGCCACCCAATTTATTGAATGTGAAAGGAGTTGGTTGATATGTTCAAACTTCCAATAGTAACTGACAGCAGCAGTGCTGAAAGACACCCAATGCCTCTGCCAAGATGTTCTCGCTATCTCCATTCAACAATGAGCTAAAATGAGCTACTGAGTGCAACTCAGATTTTAACAAATGTATAAGTGTCCACTGGAATTCACCTGATGAGCCTGCAAAAGGTTGACATAATATACTATTTTTGTGGATTCATATTTTAGTAATAAATATGGTTACAGGTGCCTGGAATGGATTAAATTGTGAGGATAGATTATGTGATCTTTGTATGGCCTAGATCCAAGACCTTAATCATGTGTTATTTGTTTGTCCCTCTTTGCACCTTGATCGTTGTCATTTATTGAAACCTCTGTTTGTAAGATATGGGGTTCCTTCGCGGAACGAAGCGTTGCATTTTATTCTTAATCCTGTGAATGAAATGGTCTGCTTTAAAAAAAAATTATCTTTTAATTTAAAAAAAAAAGTGTTTTATTGATTATATTATGTAATATTAACAATGTGGATCTCATAGTAGATCTAAATCATATATCAAGGATGCTGAGAAGGTCTGTTACGTTTTCTTCTTTATACCTCAAGGAAAGGACAACTCCGGTAGACACATTCCCATCCTGCCCTTACAGATACATGTGAAAGGTGTTAAATGTGTTCTTAAAATGGTCCACATTATAAGGAAAAAAACACAAGGGCAAAAATCCTCCTTAGCAATTTTATAGATTTTGTTTGAATATAAATAATAATGCAGAAGCAGATATGATAGGTACCAATCTCTCCCTAACATCAAGTAAGAGGAAAGAGCCAATAAAGAAATGCAAAAGAAACAACAAAAGCAAAATTCTGTTGCAAAGAAACCTATATCTGGGTCAAAAATAGAAGCAAGTGGGTGATGTACGTGACACAAAATATGGGAAGGCATTGTGACTCGTCCTTTACTTGTTAATGCCTACTTTATATTTGGTTAAAACAAGAACTAATATAACTAACATCACAGGAAAAGCCTCAACTTCATCGTGGATTGAGAACCTCATTCAAAATCCTCCGATCAGGCCACCATCTTGCAAAGGGCAATTGATAGCTCTTGGCCACTCTCCTTTGCCGTAACTCATGGTGTTGGCTTAGTCTGCAAATTGGCAGCCTATGTTAGACATCTTTTAAAGGTACCCTTTCCTCACGACGCTCCTTGTCAGCAGCACAGCACCTCTTCACATGAGTATGCCCAGGGACAGGCACCAGCACAGTCAACCCCACACAGCCAACCCCACACAGACATCCAGTCACCCAGTCACCCACTGAGTGTGGCGCTCTCCTAGATGCCGGCTGACTGCACACTTAGCCCAATGTCCTACTCTCAGCGCCCTCACAACCTCAGTTAAGCTCTTGGCATGGATGTGACACCAATCCAGACAAATAACCTCTTAAAAAGAGCCATTTTGGTTCCTAACCTGTGTTGTTTTTTGTGTGCCCATAATGATTACAGTTAACATTTGTAAAAAATAAAACTAACATTTGCAAAAAAATCACTTGCTGCTGTTCTTGTACACAATTTTAACAAACAATGGCATATTACACGTGTGTTTCTGATCTCACTGAAATATTGTGAGAGTACTCTATTGCAGTTGTTTAAAAAGTATTTCCCCGGTTACTTACCGGTAATCTTCATTACCGGCAGTCCATCTTGTCTTCGTCCCAGTAATTACAAAGTGAGGTGATGTCACCTCATGACAGGAGCAAGGAACCTTGAAGGATGCTTGAAGGCTAGCCCCACCCACCCAACCTTGGTGCCATTAGGGGGGCAGACACTCCTGGCTCCTCTTATATATATCCAAGCCCTTGTCGAAGGAGTGTCAGGATGGCTGGATGTAATGATTGTGACAAGAACTAAGGGTAATGAAGACTACCGGTAAGTAACCAGGGCATTACCCCTGCATCCCTCATACTTGTCCCGGTCATTACAAAATGAGGTATACCAAAGCCAAAAGTCCTTTGACAAATGGAAAGGAATGAATCACTGTAGTAATGAAACACCTCGTGTTTATGCATGCAAGTACCAGAAGCAAACCAAAATCAGAACATAGCGGTTAAAAACAACTGTACCCAAACTCAAATGCATTCCAGACATATTATTAAGTTAATAATTCTTGACAAATGTATGCTTTGAGGAGCAAGTAGCTGACCTACATATTGCCTGGACTGATACTGCCTGGAACTCCGCCCACGAGATGGCCATCCCTTAACTGGAAGATCTCCTGAGCATCCTGTAAAGCCAGCAACATTGTAGACTTAAACTATCTACTCAGAGTCATAGAAGTCACCTTCCTGCCTTTTCCAGACTGCCCAAAAGTCACAAATAAGGAGTCAGTTTTCCTGAACTGCTGAGACTAGGCAAAATAAACCAAAAGAGCTATTTTAAAATCAAGTGTATTCAACAAATGTTCCTCCGCAGAGGATGGAGAGGGCATGAAAGAAGGGAGAAATATTTGCGGGGATCTATGAAAAATAGAGTCAACATTTGAAACAAAAGTTGGTTCAAGTCTAAAAATGACCCCATCTTCCAAAAATCAAATGAAGGGAGAGCAGTATGTTGAGGCTCCCAAGTCCCCAATTCTTCTTGTCAAGGTGAGAGCAACTAGGAGAAGAAACTTATTGGAAAGAAACTTTAAGTCTACCATATCCAGAGGCTTTAAGGGATGGAATTGCAAAGCCCTCGCAAACATAGGAAAGGGGATAATTTTTCATTGATTTAACCACCAAAAAACTCCTGAACGTCTAGATACCAAAGATTGTAACACTGAAGAAGGTTCAGAAAAGTCTCTAAAAGCCTTGATCGCAAATCATTGAGCTTCCAGAGTGGAAAGGGAGTGATTCAAGTGAAACCCATCCAGTAGAAAGTGCAAAATATCAGACAAACTAAAGGTAGGTGCCAAACGATTGTGAGCAGAACACCATGTGTCAAAAGACTTCTAGTGCTTTGAGTAAGACTTCAAAGTGAAAGGCCTTCTGGAGTGCTAAATTACCTCCACCAAAGAAGTTTAGTCTTCTCAATGTCCAAACCAATAGTGTGAGTTGAAGCCATAAGGTCAGGGCCGAAGTCCTGATAGGAGAGAGAAACTTTGGCAGTACCCAAGGAGGTAGAGGAGCTAGGGACTTCTGAAGTGGAAACCATTACCTCTGTGGCCAATAAGAGAATATAAGAATCAAGTCCACTTCCTCCTATTAGTCAGGTGAGCCACCACTGTCGCCATTATTTTGATGAAGACCCTCAAGGCTAATTTCTGGCCAAATGGAAGAACTATGAATTGCCAATGGAGATCCCCCACTGCAGACCTCAAGAATCTGTGATGTTGGGTGGCAATAGAAATGTGCAGGTAGGAGTTCACAAGATTCAGGTTTATTAAAGAGTGGTTGAGCAGGATCAGGGGAATTGTTCTGTGAAGTGTTTCCTTTTTTAATCTGATATCCTAAATGAAAGAATTGAGATTCTTCAAAGCGATGACCAGATGAATGACCTTTGAAGCCTTCGGAACAAGGAAGACAATTGAGTACATTTAGTTCAAAGGGGGTTCTACCAGTAGTGTTGTGTGGGGTGGTGCGGTATGAAAACAACCTGGTTCTGGGTGCTGCCTCGATGGGAATGTGGGATTTTAAAGCCATTTGGATGGTTTCTTTGATTAGGCAATTGGCCCTTTCCACCTGGCCATTGCTTTGTGGGTGGTATAAAAAGGACCTCACATATCCTATGCCATTTTTTTATGAATGAAACCAACTCAGATGATACAAACGGTAAACAACCTTTACAACGCAACTTTTACCACGCAGTGCCTTTACGACGCAACTTTTACAACGCAAACCATTACAACGCATTGCGCTGGGGGGCGCTCTAGGATAGGGAATAGGTTTAATGTACTATCCAACACCTTCCCTACTATCCACGGGGACTGGAGTTGGAATAGTAAATTAAACTATTCACTATCCAGCGCCCAAAAGCACTATGCGTTGCAATGGTATGCGTTGTAAAACTTGCGATGTAAAGGTAGGCGTTGTAAAAGTATGCGTTGTAAGGTCATACATCCGATACAAACTGCACACCGTTGTCGGTGACTAACTTATGTGGAAAACCCTCTCTGCAAAACAATTTTTTCAAGAAGTTCACTACTTCACCCATGGTGGGTTGTGACACAAATTTGACATCCTCCCACTTGCTAAAGCAATCAATTATTACTATAACATAGCGCATTTCTAAGCTCAATGCATTCATTGGTCCAATAAAGTAGAGGCAGACTTTTGTTCAAGGACCCTTTAGTATTCCACGGATGTCATGGGACAACGGTGTGTCGGTATTGTCTTGTCTGCCTTAGCGCAAACTGAATAATGAGTAAAAAATACATCAACATTGCTATCCATGGAGGACCACCAGTATGTTTCCCTTAATCTCTGTTTGGTGCCTGTCACCCCGACATGGCCTTCGTGGGCTAATGTTACCAACCTATTCCTTATGGCCATTAGTGCTATCAAAGTTTCACCACGCAGAATGATATCTTCGACAACACTGATGTCTTCCTTTATTTTCTTATAGTCTGAGTGCTTCATCTATACCCTTTCGCGTGGCCAAACTTTAACCACATATTTCTTAATTTCATCAAACACAGTGTCACTCTTTATTGTCTCTAACCATTCTGATTTAGTAATGGTGCCATTACATTCCTCATATTCAAGCAAGCACGCAGCAAGCAAGTCATCTTCCTCATCCTCTTTACACTTTGATCCATCGTCACAAGGCACGTGATAAGTAATCTGCCGACACATTCACTCTGCCAGGAATGCACTCCATTTTAACCTTATACTTACAACTTACAGGCCTACTTCGCTATTCTTGGCGAGGGTCGACTAGAATCCTTTCCTCCAAGTATGCTGACCAACGGCTTGTGATCAGTGCGGATGGTGAATTCTTTGCCCCACAGAAAACTTTTTAACTTTGTTACTGCCTAAACACAAGCCAACAATTCACGCTCAATTACTGAGTATTTTGTCTCTGGGTCTCTTAGCTTGCGTGATGCGAATGCAATGACTTTTTCCACTTTTTCAGTTCTTTGGCTGAGCACTACCCCCAGCCCGATTTGGCTGGCGTCTGGGGTCACAGTGCTTTGCAATTTCTTGTTGAATGACTGAAGTGATGGTGCTTGCTCAAGTTATTTTTTATGACCTTTATGCTCTGCTCGCGTTTTTTGTCCCACATGAATTCTGGATCCCTCTTTTATCAGTTACCAAAGTGGTTCGACCTTGGCAGTGTAATGTTTTATAAACTTAGAGTTTTACTCACACATTCCTAAGCAGGATGCGAGTTCTTCCTTATACGTAGGGTTTGGTGAACAAGAAATTGCATATATCAAGGACGGCTATCGTCCAACTCCATTTTCATCGATGAGGCGACCTAAGTACTAGACAGTTCCTTTGAGAAATTTGCATTTGTCTTTTTGCAAGGTGAGACCACTGTACTGAATCCTTTGAAGGACCTTCCTTAGCACGGCTAGGTGTTCTTCTTCCATCTTGCTGAAAATCAGTACATCATCTTGGAATGACTTCACACCTTCCATGCCACTGAACAATTGATTCATTGTGCGCTGAAACACAGCAGATGCTGAACATAGCCCGAAAGGGAATCTGCAAAATTGATATGCGCCTTCAAGGGTGATGAACGCAGCATATTTTTTTGACTCCTCATGTAGTTTTATTTGATGGTACGCTGCACTGAAGTCCAATGTAGTAAAGATCTTTGCTTGATCTAATGTCATCACCGTCTCGTTAATCAGAGATAGAGGCTGGCAATCTGGCGGTTTAGTTCACGAAGGTCTATGCATAAGCGGATCGTTCTACTCCTTTGCTTTGCAATAACTATGGGTGATAGCCATTCAGGCGCATTGATTTGTTCGATTATGCCATCCTGGAACCAGTTCTCCAGAATGACCTTAACTTCATCGCAGGAAATTAACGGTATGTTCTTGACCTGTTGTTTTACTGGGTATGCATTAATCTTCAGCATAATCTTGTGTTCAAAATTCTTTAATTATCCCAATTGCTCACTGAACACCCCCTTAAACTCTTTGAGAATGGTTTCCAAGTCGTCCTCTTGAATGATAAATACATACGGTGGTTGGCATGGCTTGATCGTCATTTTCAGTTTTTGTTGTTCCAACCAACCGAGGATGTTCACATTATAATCTACTACGAAGATTCTTGTGAAGATGTTTTTCTCTTTTAATGTCAAATCCACCTTAAACACCCCTTCCAATTTTTTTTGTGTCATCCATAAGCACCTGGGCGATTCTGCTGGATTCCAATGGTGTCTTGCACTTTAAACCAATGTAAGTGTCCTTTCACAAGATTGTAATTCTCAATCCAATGTCCACCAACATCTCAACATTTTCTTCGTTCACACTGACACTGCACCTGGGTTGATTCTGCACATCTTCTTTGTTGATGATGGCCACAGGAAATACCAAGTTTTCCAATAGTTCACTCTTGTCAGTCTTCCTCTGATTTGGATTCATTCACTGTGTAAATCTTCTTTGAACGGGAAGCTCTGCAAACCTTAAGGAAATATCCCATTTTACGGCATCCTTTGCAGACCTTGGCCAAGCAGGACACTCTTTGTTGGATGCCACATGCGCACTGGACCTGCAACGATAACAGCTAGGCTTGCCGCTGCATGTGCTGGAGGTCTTCCGTGTATAGTTCTTCCGGGGTCGATTAGATGCTGGCTCTTCTTCTTTGCGAACTAGATTGACACTCACTTACTGGGTGTCAGGTTTGCGCAGCAGCTTCACTCCTTTAGCTGACCTTTCCATGCTCTTGATGGTCGAAATTACCTTTTCCAGGTTTGGGTTCCTATGACACAACAACTTCACATAAGTAGTGCACATCACCACCTGATCGCGTATCATCTCATTTATGTCTCTGAATGTGCATGTTGTGGCCAACATCCTTAGTGTTGCAACATAAGATTCAATTGACTCACTTGGTGCTTGGTACCTGTAGTAGAAGTTGTATCTTTCCATTATCGCGCTCATAGTGGTATCAAAGTAATTCTTCGTTCTCATTTTGGCTTCAATGAACGCATCCCACTCTTCATCCTCCTCTTTTTCAACAGGAGTTATGTGATCAAACAACCTCCTTCCCTCTGCCCCTAAACAATTGTACATCATGGCTTGTTTCCTGACTGGATGGTATTCAGTCCTATCAATTGCCTCCAGATGTTTTTCAAAACATTTAACCCACTGTGTCCAACTTTCAGTAGGTGGCCCAGGGACTTCCAAAAAGGTGCTGGGCGTAGCCAGTGCATTCATCATACCAGCCATGCTGACGCAGTTCCACCAGTATTATTGTAGAATGAGCCAAAATGTATCTTTTTCCACAATAAAAAGTTTTTTGTGAGGCTTTAACTTCCTCCAGTGTCTGTTTAAGGTAACACCCCGTGGACAACAGCAATTTAACTTGTTCACTCACCCTTCATCGCAGCTCCTCCCAGGGGCTGGCAGAAGAGAGGCGGATGTGAATCAGATGAGGCAGAGAGGGATGTACAACCGGCTTGGGCGTGAAGCAGTTGGTGATCAAAAGGAGTCAGCTGACACCCCTCCCACCACATAACGTCGAAGAACTGATCCGGGTAAGGACCGGACAGCAACAGCCTTGACTACACTGCTGTGCTGTATTCGTTGAATATTTCAAGAACAGGAAGCATCGGCATCTCATCCTCGTCGCCGAAAGAAAATCCTTGTAATGACGAGGAGACACGCAGAAGGTGCGACTAACTTTATTGGAAACCCTCAAAGGAATCCCGTTAGCCAACGGCTTCCTCCCCCTCACTTATCAACATTCCAGCCGCGCGACGGGAGCCACACGCACACACACAATAGGTGGGACGGAAGCGGGGAAGAGACATAAGCTGTGGGTATGCATAAACAGGTAAGGACGCAGGGTCAAGACTGATTTGCATATGGCTAGGTTCAAACTGGAATGGCATGGTGAGCAAAAAAACAATAGATTTAGGCCCAGGTCTTTGTACTGGGGTGAATGTATGACATTGTTCTGCATTCGGTCCATCAATTGTTCTTTTTGCATTTGTCACCCCGAGTGGGACGGATATGCCTAGACGTGGGTCCTGTGCTCTCCACGCCACTGGAGTCAAGCTATCCTGGCTGATGAGGGCTGAAAGCCCGGAACCGGTCCTAGGATGCTTGTTTCCAGTCCAGGGGGGACCTGGCTTGGCAGTTCCGGCTGGACTGTTCCCATTGGGCGCAGGGTCAAGACTGATTTGCATATGGCTTTGTCCAAACTGCAATGGCATGGTGAGCAAAACAATGATGGATTTAGGCCCAGATCTCTGTACTGGGGTGAATGTATGACATTGTTTTGCATTCTGTCCATCAATTGTTCTATAAGCAGGTAAGGATGGCATATTACACCCCTGACCCCACTCCTCTCTGAGGACAGGAACAATTGCACTCTCTGCTGAAGCAATGAAACTCTATCCAACAAAGCGCTCTTCTTGGATGGGTCTTGAGGCATAATCCCTGGAGAAACTGAAATAGACTGGAAGACTACCACATAACCTCTCATTATCACCTGAAGCACCCACTGATCCATTGAGAAGCAAATTGTTTAATCCTTCCACTTACCCTTATTACAAAGGTCTCCATCTCAGCATAGTCAGGATCCGGTTTGTTCATCTTAATAGGTTTGAAGGAAGTTGTAGCCTGAAACTTTGTTGACTGGTCCAGATTATGTTGCCTTCTTGAGGGCAGTTGAAATGATGATCTGAATTTCAAAGAACACACCCCTTATGAGGAATGGAATGGCAAAAAAGAACAAAAAATGTCTTTCCTTAAAAATACGGTGCATTCAATCCTCCAGCTCCATAACAATGAGACGAGAGCCCTCAAACGGCATCTTGAGTGCAACAGCTCTTTGTGTTGTGTCAGTATTCAAGTCTTTCAAATAAAGATTTCTTCTTGGAGCAATAGATGCTCCTTCTGTAAGAACTTCCAATCTCACCACATCAAAGGAAATGTCGGAGAGGAATTCAATCTGACCTTCTATATCATCCAGCAAGGGGAGGCACACTGCCCTGTTCTGAATGGCAGTGAACAAAGCCTTGAAATCAGTAATGAGAGATTGTGCCATGTAAGCCCCATAAAACCCTGCTCTCATTGCCACATGGGAACCAGAAAAAAACTTTTTGTAAGGCAGAATCCACCTTTTTGTCTGAAGAGTCTCTTAATTTGTTCTCCTCTGCCATGCTATTCTTGAGGGAATGTAACTTTGTCATAAACCGGGGCAACATAATTTCATTTGGATCCTTCCAATCCTGTTTGATGACCTCCTTAACAAACTGATGGATTGGCAACCCAGAACGAGATGGAACTGCCTCAACAGGGATTCCTCAGAGGTTCCAGGTCTATCTCCAAGAGGAAATCACACATTTTCCCTTAAAATGGCCAACACATCTCCAAGCAGTTCTTTTGTAATATACTTCCCGTTTAACTCAGCAGGGATAGAGGCTTCATCAAAAGAATCAGAAGCCCAGACACAGACAACGCCCCTGAACCCTTCTTGCCATGAGTAGAAGGTGTTTATACCTGAAGGCAACCATGGTTTCTAAAACAATCTGCCTGTTTATCTCCTCCCCCTGATGTTTTCTTCTATGCTTTAGGACAGAAGACTGACCAGGAGAAGGAGAAGAATTAGATGGAGTGGGAGAAGCATGCCTCTTTTTTAGGTTTCGCCTGGCGTCCGCTGCGCAGCAGCGTTCGCGCAGGCGAAATCTGTTGATCTACAGTATGTGGCAATGTCCCGCCTTAGTCTACTATTGGCTAGCTCCATAAATGGAGGCTAGCCATTGGCAGACATTGTTGTCCGTCACTCTTTGCCCGTCCGGACGCGAATCGGGGGCGTTCCCGTGCCTTTTTTTAAGTCCCGCCCCCTTCTTTCGTCACCCGCCCATTTTTTCGTCACGGCCTTCGTCACCCGCCCTCCGCCCCTTTTTTCGTCACGGCATTTTGTTTTTGTTGTGTTCATTACGAGTATGAGAGGTAAGACTTTTTTTATTATTTATTTTTAGTAACTGCTAATGCTAATGTGTGTTTAATGCTGACTCTTTACTAATGTGTTTATTTTGCTAATCGTATGTTTATTTCTGTGTTTTTCAGGTCCAATATGGCCCGTGGCGTCTCCGTGCAGCTGTGTGCACTGCCGTGCACGAACTGGCCCCGATATGCTTCTGTTTTGCTGGTGCAGGTAAGGCATTTTGTTTATTGTGCTAATCTTATGTTTATTTCTTTCTTTTTCAGGTCCAATATGGCCCGTGGCGTCTCCGTGCAGCTGTGTGCACTGCTGTGCACGAAGTTGTTCCGACTGGTATGTATGCTGCTGTTTTGCTGTTGCAGGTAAGGCATTTTGTTTATTTTGCTAATCTTATGTTTATTTCTTTGTTTTTCAGGTCCAATATGGCCCGTGGTGTCTCCGTGCAGCTGTGTGCACTGCTGTGCACGAACTGGTCCCGATATGCTTCTGTTTTGCTGTTAAAGGTAAGGCATTTTGTTTATTGTGCTAATCTTATGTTTATTTCTTTCTTTTTCAGGACCAATATGGCCCGTGGCGCGTCTCCGTGCAGCTGTGTGCACTGCTGTGCACGAAGTTGTTCCGACTGGTATGTATGCTGCTGTTTTGCTGGTGCAGGTAAGGCATTTTGTTTATTTTGCTAATCTTATGTTTATTTCTTTGTTTTTCAGGTCCAATATGGCCCGTGGCGTCTCCGTGCAGCTGTGTGCACTGCTGTGCACGAACTGGTCCTGATATGCTGCTGTTTTGCTGTTAGAGGTAAGGCATTTTGTTTATTGTGCTAATCTTATGTTTATTTATTTATTTTTCAGGTCCAATATGGCCCGTGGTGTCTCCGTGCAGCTGTGTGCACTGCTGTGCACGAACTGGTCCCGATATGCTGCTGTTTTGCTGTTAGAGGTAAGGCATTTTGTTTATTGTGCTAATCTTATGTTTATTTCTTTCTTTTTCAGGTTTAATATGGCCCGTGGTGTCTCCGTGCAGCTGTGTGCACTGCTGTGCACGAACTGGTCCCGATATGCTTCTGTTTTGCTGTTAAAGGTAAGGCATTTTGTTTATTGTGCTAATCTTATGTTTATTTCTTTCTTTTTCAGGTTTAATATGGCCCGTGGTGTCTCCGTGCAGCTGTGTGCACTGCTGTGCACGAACTGGTCCCGATATGCTGCTGTTTTGCTGTTAGAGGTAAGGCATTTTGTTTATTGTGCTAATCTTATGTTTATTTCTTTCTTTTTCAGGTCCAATATGGCCCGTGGTGTCTCCGTGCAGCTGTGTGCACTGCTGTGCACGAAGTGGTTCAGACAGGTATGTATGCTGCTGTTTTGCTGTTGCAGGTAAGGCATTTTGTTTATTGTGCTAATCTTATGTTTATTTCTTTCTTTTTCAGGTTTAATATGGCCCGTGGTGTCTCCGTGCAGCTGTGTGCACTGCTGTGCACGAACTGGTCCCGATATGCTGCTGTTTTGCTGTTAGAGGTAAGGCATTTTGTTTATTGTGCTAATCTTATGTTTATTTCTTTCTTTTTCAGGTCCAATATGGCCCGTGGTGTCTCCGTGCAGCTGTGTGCACTGCTGTGCACGAAGTGGTTCAGACAGGTATGTATGCTGCTGTTTTGCTGTTGCAGGTAAGGCATTTTGTTTATTGTGCTAATCTTATGTTTATTTCTTTCTTTTTCAGGTTTAATATGGCCCGTGGTGTCTCCGTGCAGCTGTGTGCACTGCTGTGCACGAACTGATCCCGATATGCTTCTGTTTTGCTGTTAAAGGTAAGGCATTTTGTTTATTGTGCTAATCTTAAGTTTATTTCTTTCTTTTTCAGGACCAATATGGCCCGTGGCGTCTCCGTGCAGCTGTGTGCACTGCTGTGCACGAAGTTGTTCCGACTGGTATGTATGCTGCTGTTTTGCTGGTGCAGGTAAGGCATTTTGTTTATTTTGCTAATCTTATGTTTATTTCTTTGTTTTTCAGGTCCAATATGGCCCGTGGCGTCTCCGTGCAGCTGTGTGCACTGCTGTGCACGAACTGGTCCCGATATGCTGCTGTTTTGCTATTAGAGGTAAGGCATTTTGTTTATTCTGCTAATCTTATGTTTATTTATTTCTTTTTCAGGTCCAATATGGCCCGTGGTGTCTCCGTGCAGCTGTGTGCACTGCTGTGCACGAACTGGTCCCGATATGCTGCTGTTTTGCTGTTAGAGGTAAGGCATTTTGTTTATTGTGCTAATCTTATGTTTCTTTCTTTCTTTTTCAGGTCCAATATGGCCCGTGGTGTCTCCGTGCAGCTGTGTGCACTGCTGTGCACGAAGTGGTTCAGACAGGTATGTATGCTGCTGTTTTGCTGTTGCAGGTAAGGCATTTTGTTTATTGTGCTAATCTTATGTTTATTTCTTTCTTTTTCAGGTCCAATATGGCCCGTGGCGTCTCCGTGCAGCTGTGTGCACTGCTGTGCACGAAGTTGTTCCGACTGGTATGTATGCTGCTGTTTTGCTGTTGCAGGTAAGGCATTTTGTTTATTGTGCTAATCTTATGTTTATTTCTTTCTTTTTCAGGTCCAATATGGCCCGTGGCGTCTCCGTGCAGCTGTGTGCACTGCTGTGCACGAACTGGTCCCGATATGCTGCTGTTTTGCTGGTGCAGGTAAGGCATTTTGTTTATTGTGCTAATCTTATGTTTATTTCTTTCTTTTTCAGGTCCAATATGGCCCGTGGCGTCTCCGTGCAGCTGTGTGCACTGCTGTGCACGAAGTTGTTCCGACTGGTATGTATGCTGCTGTTTTGCTGGTGCAGGTAAGGCATTTTGTTTATTTTGCTAATCTTATGTTTATTTCTTTCTTTTTCAGGTCCAATATGGCCCGTGGCGTCTCCGTGCAGCTGTGTGCACTGCTGTGCACGAACTGGTCCCGATATGCTTCTGTTTTGCTGTTAGAGGTAAGGCATTTTGTTTATTGTGCTAATCTTATGTTTATTTCTTTGTTTTTCAGGTCCAATATGGCCCGTGGTGTCTCCGTGCAGCTGTGTGCACTGCTGTGCACGAACTGGTCCCGATATGCTGCTGTTTTGCTGTTAGAGGTAAGGCATTTTGTTTATTGTGCTAATCTTATGTTTATTTCTTTCTTTTTCAGGTCCAATATGGCCCGTGGCGTCTCCGTGCAGCTGTGTGCACTGCTGTGCACGAAGTTGTTCCGACTGGTATGTATGCTGCTGTTTTGCTGGTGCAGGTAAGGCATTTTGTTTATTTTGCTAATGTTATGTTTATTTCTTTGTTTTTCAGGTTTAATATGGCCCGTGGCGTCTCCGTGCAGCTGTGTGCACTGCTGTGCACGAACTGGTCCCGATATGCTTCTGTTTTGCTGTTAAAGGTAAGGCATTTTGTTTATTGTGCTAATCTTATGTTTATTTCTTTGTTTTTCAGGTCCAATATGGCCCGTGGTGTCTCCGTGCAGCTGTGTGCACTGCTGTGCACGAACTGGTCCCGATATGCTTCTGTTTTGCTGTTAAAGGTAAGGCATTTTGTTTATTGTGCTAATCTTATGTTTATTTCTTTCTTTTTCAGGTCCAATATGGCCCGTGGCGTCTCCGTGCAGCTGTGTGCACTGCTGTGCGCGAAGTTGTTCCGACTGGTATGTATGCTGCTGTTTTGCTGGTGCAGGTAAGGCATTTTGTTTATTGTGCTAATCTTATGTTTATTTCTTTGTTTTTCAGGTCCAATATGGCCCGTGGCGTCTCCGTGCAGCTGTGTGCACTGCTGTGCACGAACTGGTCCCGATATGCTTCTGTTTTGCTGTTAAAGGTAAGGCATTTTGTTTATTGTGCTAATCTTATGTTTATTTCTTTCTTTTTCAGGTCCAATATGGCCCGTGGCGTCTCCGTGCAGCTGTGTGCACTGCTGTGCACGAAGTTGTTCAGACAGGTATGTATGCTGCTGTTTTGCTGTTGCAGGTAAGGCATTTTGTTTATTGTGCTAATCTTATGTTTATTTCTTTCTTTTTCAGGTTTAATATGGCCCGTGGTGTCTCCGTGCAGCTGTGTGCACTGCTGTGCACAAACTGGTCCCGATATGCTGCTGTTTTGCTGTTAGAGGTAAGGCATTTTGTTTATTGTGCTAATCTTATGTTTATTTCTTTCTTTTTCAGGTCCAATATGGCCTGTGGTGTCTCCGTGCAGCTGTGTGCACTGCTGTGCACGAAGTGGTTCAGACAGGTATGTGTGCTGCTGTTTTGCTGTTGCAGGTAAGGCATTTTGTTTATTGTGCTAATCTTATGTTTATTTCTTTCTTTTTCAGGTCCAATATGGCCCGTGGCGACTCCGTGCAGCTGTGTGCACTGCTGTGCACGAAGTTGTTCCGACTGGTATGTATGCTGCTGTTTTGCTGTTGCAGGTAAGGCATTTTGTTTATTGTGCTAATCTTATGTTTATTTCTTTCTTTTTCAGGTTTAATATGGCCCGTGGTGTCTCCGTGCAGCTGTGTGCACTGCTGTGCACGAACTGATCCCGATATGCTTCTGTTTTGCTGTTAAAGGTAAGGCATTTTGTTTATTGTGCTAATCTTATGTTTATTTCTTTCTTTTTCAGGTCCAATATGGCCCGTGGCGTCTCCGTGCAGCTGTGTGCACTGCTGTGCACGAAGTTGTTCCGACTGGTATGTATGCTGCTGTTTTGCTGTTGCAGGTAAGGCATTTTGTTTATTGTGCTAATCTTATGTTTATTTCTTTCTTTTTCAGGTCCAATATGGCCCGTGGCGTCTCCGTGCAGCTGTGTGCACTGCTGTGCACGAAGTTGTTCCGACTGGTATGTATGCTGCTGTTTTGCTGTTGCAGGTAAGGCATTTTGTTTATTGTGCTAATCTTATGTTTATTTCTTTCTTTTTCAGGTCCAATATGGCCCGTGGCGTCTCCGTGCAGCTGTGTGCACTGCTGTGCACGAACTGGTCCCGATATGCTGCTGTTTTGCTGGTGCAGGTAAGGCATTTTGTTTATTGTGCTAATCTTATGTTTATTTCTTTCTTTTTCAGGTCCAATATGGCCCGTGGCGTCTCCGTGCAGCTGTGTGCACTGCTGTGCACGAAGTTGTTCCGACTGGTATGTATGCTGCTGTTTTGCTGGTGCAGGTAAGGCATTTTGTTTATTTTGCTAATCTTATGTTTATTTCTTTCTTTTTCAGGTCCAATATGGCCCGTGGCGTCTCCGTGCAGCTGTGTGCACTGCTGTGCACGAACTGGTCCCGATATGCTTCTGTTTTGCTGTTAAAGGTAAGGCATTTTGTTTATTGTGCTAATCTTATGTTTATTTCTTTGTTTTTCAGGTCCAATATGGCCCGTGGTGTCTCCGTGCAGCTGTGTGCACTGCTGTGCACGAACTGGTCCCGATATGCTGCTGTTTTGCTGTTAGAGGTAAGGCATTTTGTTTATTGTGCTAATCTTATGTTTATTTCTTTCTTTTTCAGGTCCAATATGGCCCGTGGCGTCTCCGTGCAGCTGTGTGCACTGCTGTGCACGAAGTTGTTCCGACTGGTATGTATGCTGCTGTTTTGCTGGTGCAGGTAAGGCATTTTGTTTATTTTGCTAATGTTATGTTTATTTCTTTGTTTTTCAGGTTTAATATGGCCCGTGGCGTCTCCGTGCAGCTGTGTGCACTGCTGTGCACGAACTGGTCCCGATATGCTTCTGTTTTGCTGTTAAAGGTAAGGCATTTTGTTTATTGTGCTAATCTTATGTTTATTTCTTTGTTTTTCAGGTCCAATATGGCCCGTGGTGTCTCCGTGCAGCTGTGTGCACTGCTGTGCACGAACTGGTCCCGATATGCTTCTGTTTTGCTGTTAAAGGTAAGGCATTTTGTTTATTGTGCTAATCTTATGTTTATTTCTTTCTTTTTCAGGTCCAATATGGCCCGTGGCGTCTCCGTGCAGCTGTGTGCACTGCTGTGCGCGAAGTTGTTCCGACTGGTATGTATGCTGCTGTTTTGCTGGTGCAGGTAAGGCATTTTGTTTATTGTGCTAATCTTATGTTTATTTCTTTGTTTTTCAGGTCCAATATGGCCCGTGGCGTCTCCGTGCAGCTGTGTGCACTGCTGTGCACGAACTGGTCCCGATATGCTTCTGTTTTGCTGTTAAAGGTAAGGCATTTTGTTTATTGTGCTAATCTTATGTTTATTTCTTTCTTTTTCAGGTCCAATATGGCCCGTGGCGTCTCCGTGCAGCTGTGTGCACTGCTGTGCACGAAGTTGTTCAGACAGGTATGTATGCTGCTGTTTTGCTGTTGCAGGTAAGGCATTTTGTTTATTGTGCTAATCTTATGTTTATTTCTTTCTTTTTCAGGTTTAATATGGCCCGTGGTGTCTCCGTGCAGCTGTGTGCACTGCTGTGCACAAACTGGTCCCGATATGCTGCTGTTTTGCTGTTAGAGGTAAGGCATTTTGTTTATTGTGCTAATCTTATGTTTATTTCTTTCTTTTTCAGGTCCAATATGGCCTGTGGTGTCTCCGTGCAGCTGTGTGCACTGCTGTGCACGAAGTGGTTCAGACAGGTATGTGTGCTGCTGTTTTGCTGTTGCAGGTAAGGCATTTTGTTTATTGTGCTAATCTTATGTTTATTTCTTTCTTTTTCAGGTCCAATATGGCCCGTGGCGTCTCCGTGCAGCTGTGTGCACTGCTGTGCACGAAGTTGTTCCGACTGGTATGTATGCTGCTGTTTTGCTGTTGCAGGTAAGGCATTTTGTTTATTGTGCTAATCTTATGTTTATTTCTTTCTTTTTCAGGTTTAATATGGCCCGTGGTGTCTCCGTGCAGCTGTGTGCACTGCTGTGCACGAACTGATCCCGATATGCTTCTGTTTTGCTGTTAAAGGTAAGGCATTTTGTTTATTGTGCTAATCTTATGTTTATTTCTTTCTTTTTCAGGACCAATATGGCCCGTGGCGTCTCCGTGCAGCTGTGTGCACTGCTGTGCACGAAGTTGTTCCGACTGGTATGTATGCTGCTGTTTTGCTGGTGCAGGTAAGGCATTTTGTTTATTTTGCTAATCTTATGTTTATTTCTTTGTTTTTCAGGTCCAATATGGCCCGTGGCGTCTCCGTGCAGCTGTGTGCACTGCTGTGCACGAACTGGTCCCGATATGCTGCTGTTTTGCTATTAGAGGTAAGGCATTTTGTTTATTCTGCTAATCTTATGTTTATTTATTTCTTTTTCAGGTCCAATATGGCCCGTGGTGTCTCCGTGCAGCTGTGTGCACTGCTGTGCACGAACTGGTCCTGATATGCTGCTGTTTTGCTGTTAGAGGTAAGGCATTTTGTTTATTGTGCTAATCTTATGTTTATTTCTTTCTTTTTCAGGTCCAATATGGCCCGTGTTGTCTCCGTGCAGCTGTGTGCACTGCTGTGCACGAAGTGGTTCAGACAGGTATGTATGCTGCTGTTTTGCTGTTGCAGGTAAGGCATTTTGTTTATTGTGCTAATCTTATGTTTATTTCTTTCTTTTTCAGGTCCAATATGGCCCGTGGCGTCTCCGTGCAGCTGTGTGCACTGCTGTGCACGAACTGGTCCCGATATGCTTCTGTTTTGCTGTTAAAGGTAAGGCATTTTGTTTATTGTGCTAATCTTATGTTTATTTCTTTGTTTTTCAGGTCCAATATGGCCCGTGGTGTCTCCGTGCAGCTGTGTGCACTGCTGTGCACGAACTGGTCCCGATATGCTGCTGTTTTGCTGTTAGAGGTAAGGCATTTTGTTTATTGTGCTAATCTTATGTTTATTTATTTCTTTTTCAGGTCCAATATGGCCCGTGGCGTCTCCGTGCAGCTGTGTGCACTGCTGTGCACGAAGTTGTTCCGACTGGTATGTATGCTGCTGTTTTGCTGGTGCAGGTAAGGCATTTTGTTTATTTTGCTAATGTTATGTTTATTTCTTTGTTTTTCAGGTTTAATATGGCCCGTGGCGTCTCCGTGCAGCTGTGTGCACTGCTGTGCACGAACTGGTCCCGATATGCTTCTGTTTTGCTGTTAAAGGTAAGGCATTTTGTTTATTGTGCTAATCTTATGTTTATTTCTTTGTTTTTCAGGTCCAATATGGCCCGTGGTGTCTCCGTGCAGCTGTGTGCACTGCTGTGCACGAACTGGTCCCGATATGCTTCTGTTTTGCTGTTAAAGGTAAGGCATTTTGTTTATTGTGCTAATCTTATGTTTATTTCTTTCTTTTTCAGGTCCAATATGGCCCGTGGCGTCTCCGTGCAGCTGTGTGCACTGCTGTGCGCGAAGTTGTTCCGACTGGTATGTATGCTGCTGTTTTGCTGGTGCAGGTAAGGCATTTTGTTTATTGTGCTAATCTTATGTTTATTTCTTTGTTTTTCAGGTCCAATATGGCCCGTGGCGTCTCCGTGCAGCTGTGTGCACTGCTATGCACGAACTGGTCCCGATATGCTTCTGTTTTGCTGTTAAAGGTAAGGCATTTTGTTTATTGTGCTAATCTTATGTTTATTTCTTTCTTTTTCAGGTCCCATATGGCCCGTGGCCTCTCCGTGCAGCTGTGTGCACTGCTGTGCACGAAGTGGTTCAGACAGGTATGCATGCTGCTGTTTTGCTGTTGCAGGTAAGGCATTTTGTTTATTGTGCTAATCTTATGTTTATTTCTTTCTTTTTCAGGTTTAATATGGCCCGTGGTGTCTCTGTGCAGCTGTGTGCACTGCTGTGCACGAACTGGTCCCGATATGCTGCTGTTTTGCTGTTAGAGGTAAGGCATTTTGTTTATTGTGCTAATCTTATGTTTATTTCTTTCTTTTTCAGGTCCAATATGGCCTGTGGTGTCTCCGTGCAGCTGTGTGCACTGCTGTGCACGAAGTGGTTCAGACAGGTATGTGTGCTGCTGTTTTGCTGTTGCAGGTAAGGCATTTTGTTTATTGTGCTAATCTTATGTTTATTTATTTCTTTTTCAGGTTTAATATGGCCCGTGGTGTCTCCGTGCAGCTGTGTGCACTGCTGTGCACGAACTGGTCCCGATATGCTGCTGTTTTGCTGTTAGAGGTAAGGCATTTTGTTTATTGTGCTAATCTTATGTTCATTTCTTTCTTTTTCAGGTCCAATATGGCCCGTGGTGTCTCCGTGCAGCTGTGTGCACTGCTGTGCACGAAGTGGTTCAGACAGGTATGTATGCTGCTGTTTTGCTGTTGCAGGTAAGGCATTTTGTTTATTGTGCTAATCTTATGTTTATTTCTTTCTTTTTCAGGTTTAATATGGCCGTGGTGTCTCCGTGCAGCTGTGTGCACTGCTGTGCACGAACTGGTTCCGATATGCTTCTGTTTTGCTGTTGCAGGTAAGGCATTTTGTTTATTGTGCTAATCTTATGTTTATTTCTTTCTTTTTCAGGTCCAATATGGCCCGTGGCGTCTCCGTGCAGCTGTGTGCACTGCTGTGCACAAACTGGTCCCGATATGCTTCTGTTTTGCTGTTAAAGGTAAGGCATTTTGTTTATTGTGCTAATCTTATGTTTATTTCTTTCTTTTTCAGGTCCAATATGGCCCGTGGCGTCTCCGTGCAGCTGTGTGCACGAAGTTGTTCCGACTGGTATGTATGCTGCTGTTTTGCTGTTGCAGGTAAGGCATTTTGTTTATTGTGCTAATCTTATGTTTATTTCTTTCTTTTTCAGGTTTAATATGGCCCGTGGTGTCTCCGTGCAGCTGTGTGCACTGCTGTGCACGAACTGGTCCCGATATGCTGCTGTTTTGCTGTTAGAGGTAAGGCATTTTGTTTATTGTGCTAATCTTATGTTCATTTCTTTCTTTTTCAGGTCCAATATGGCCCGTGGTGTCTCCGTGCAGCTGTGTGCACTGCTGTGCACGAAGTGGTTCAGACAGGTATGTATGCTGCTGTTTTGCTGTTGCAGGTAAGGCATTTTGTTTATTGTGCTAATCTTATGTTTATTTCTTTCTTTTTCAGGTTTAATATGGCCCGTGGTGTCTCCGTGCAGCTGTGTGCACTGCTGTGCACGAACTGGTTCCGATATGCTTCTGTTTTGCTGTTGCAGGTAAGGCATTTTGTTTATTGTGCTAATCTTATGTTTATTTCTTTCTTTTTCAGGTCCAATATGGCCCGTGGCGTCTCCGTGCAGCTGTGTGCACTGCTGTGCACGAAGTTGTTCCGACTGGTATGTATGCTGCTGTTTTGCTGTTGCAGGTAAGGCATTTTGTTTATTGTGCTAATCTTATGTTTATTTCTTTCTTTTTCAGGTTTAATATGGCCCGTGGTGTCTCCGTGCAGCTGTGTGCAGTGCTGTGCACGAACTGGTCCCGATATGCTGCTGTTTTGCTGTTAGAGGTAAGGCATTTTGTTTATTGTGCTAATCTTATGTTCATTTCTTTCTTTTTCAGGTCCAATATGGCCCGTGGTGTCTCCGTGCAGCTGTGTGCACTGCTGTGCACGAAGTGGTTCAGACAGGTATGTATGCTGCTGTTTTGCTGTTGCAGGTAAGGCATTTTGTTTATTGTGCTAATCTTATGTTTATTTCTTTCTTTTTCAGGTTTAATATGGCCCGTGGTGTCTCCGTGCAGCTGTGTGCACTGCTGTGCACGAACTGGTCCCGATATGCTTCTGTTTTGCTGTTGCAGGTAAGGCATTTTGTTTATTGTGCTAATCTTATGTTTATTTCTTTCTTTTTCAGGTCCAATATGGCCCGTGGCGTCTCCGTGCAGCTGTGTGCACTGCTGTGCACGAACTGGTCCCTATATGCTTCTGTTTTGCTGTTAAAGGTAAGGCATTTTGTTTATTTTGCTAATGTTATGTTTATTTCTTTGTTTTTCAGGTCCAATATGGCCCGTGGCGTCTCCGTGCAGCTGTGTGCTCTGCTGTGCACGAACTGGTCCTGATATGCTGCTGTTTTGCTGTTAGAGGTAAGGCATTTTGTTTATTGTGCTAATCTTATGTTTATTTCTTTCTTTTTCAGGTCCAATATGGCCCGTGGCGTCTCCGTGCAGCTGTGTGCACTGCTGTGCACGAACTGGTCCCGATATGCTGCTGTTTTGCTGTTAGAGGTAAGGCATTTTGTTTATTGTGCTAATCTTATGTTTATTTCTTTCTTTTTCAGGTCCAATATGGCCCGTGGTGTCTCCGTGCAGCTGTGTGCACTGCTGTGCACGAACTGGTCCCGATATGCTGCTGTTTTGCTGTTAAAGGTAAGGCATTTTGTTTATTGTGCTAATTTTATGTTTATTTCTTTCTTTTTCAGGTCCAATATGGCCCGTGGCGTCTCCGTGCAGCTGTGTGCACTGCTGTGCACGAAGTTGTTCCGACTGGTATGTATGCTGCTGTTTTGCTGTTGCAGGTAAGGCATTTTGTTTATTTTGCTAATCTTATGTTTATTGCTTTGTTTTTCAGGTCCAATATGGCCCGTGGCGTCTCCGTGCAGCTGTGTGCACTGCTGTGCACGAATTGGTCCCGATATGCTGCTGTTTTGCTGTTAGAGGTAAGGCATTTTGTTTATTGTGCTAATCTTATGTTTATTTCTTTCTTTTTCAGGTCCAATATGGCCCGTGGTGTCTCCGTGCAGCTCTGTGCACTGCTGTGCACGAACTGGTCCCGATATGCTGCTGTTTTGCTGTTAAAGGTAAGGCATTTTCTTTATTTTGCTAATCTTATGTTTATTTCTTTCTTTTTCAGGTCCAATATGGCCCGTGGCGTCTCCGTGCAGCTGTGTGCACTGCTGTGCACGAACTGGTCCCGATATGCTTCTGTTTTGCTGTTAAAGGTAAGGCATTTTGTTTATTGTGCTAATCTTATGTTTATTTCTTTCTTTTTCAGGTCCAATATGGCCCGTGGCGTCTCCGTGCAGCTGTGTGCACTGCTGTGCACGAAGTTGTTCCGACTGGTATGTATGCTGCTGTTTTGCTGGTGCAGGTAAGGCATTTTGTTTATTTTGCTAATGTTATGTTTATTTCTTTGTTTTTCAGGTCCAATATGGCCCGTGGTGTCTCCGTGCAGCTGTGTGCACTGCTGTGCACGAACTGGTCCCGATATGCTTCTGTTTTGCTGTTAAAGGTAAGGCATTTTGTTTATTGTGCTAATCTTATGTTTATTTCTTTCTTTTTCAGGTCCAAAATGGCCCGTGGTGTCTCCGTGCAGCTGTGTGCACTGCTGTGCACGAAGTGGTTCAGACAGGTATGTATGCTGCTGTTTTGCTGTTGCAGGTAAGGCATTTTGTTTATTGTGCTAATCTTATGTTTATTTCTTTCTTTTTCAGGTTTAATATGGCCCGTGGTGTCTCCGTGCAGCTGTGTGCACTGCTGTGCACGAACTGGTCCCGATATGCTGCTGTTTTGCTGTTAGAGGTAAGGCATTTTGTTTATTGTGCTAATCTTATGTTTATTTCTTTCTTTTTCAGGTCCAATATGGCCTGTGGTGTCTCCGTGCAGCTGTGTGCACTGCTGTGCACGAAGTGGTTCAGACAGGTATGTATGCTGCTGTTTTGCTGTTGCAGGTAAGGCATTTTGTTTATTGTGCTAATCTTATGTTTATTTCTTTCTTTTTCAGGTTTAATATGGCCCGTGGTGTCTCCGTGCCGCTGTGTGCACTGCTGTGCACGAACTGGTCCCGATATGCTGCTGTTTTGCTGTTAGAGGTAAGGCATTTTGTTTATTGTGCTAATCTTATGTTTATTTCTTTCTTTTTCAGGTCCAATATGGCCCGTGGTGTCTCCGTGCAGCTGTGTGCACTGCTGTGCACGAAGTGGTTCGGACAGGTATGTATGCTGCTGTTTTGCTGTTGCAGGTAAGGCATTTTGTTTATTGTGCTAATCTTATGTTTATTTCTTTCTTTTTCAGGTTTAATATGGCCCGTGGTGTCTCCGTTCAGCTGTGTGCACTGCTGTGCACGAACTGGTCCCGATATGCTTCTGTTTTGCTGTTAAAGGTAAGGCATTTTGTTTATTGTGCTAATCTTATGTTTATTTCTTTCTTTTTCAGGTCCAATATGGCCCGTGGCGTCTCCGTGCAGCTGTGTGCACTGCTGTGCACGAAGTTGTTCCGACTGGTATGTATGCTGCTGTTTTGCTTTTGCAGGTAAGGCATTTTGTTTATTGTGCTAATCTTATGTTTATTTCTTTCTTTTTCAGGTCCAATATGGCCCGTGGTGTCTCCGTGCAGCTGTGTGCACTGCTGTGCACGAACTGGTCCCGATATGCTGCTGTTTTGCTGGTGCGGGTAAGGCATTTTGTTTATTGTGCTAATCTTATGTTTATTTCTTTCTTTTTCAGGTTTAATATGGCCCGTGGTGTCTCCGTGCAGCTGTGTGCACTGCTGTGCACGAACTGGTCCCGATATGCTTCTGTTTTGCTGTTAAAGGTAAGGCATTTTGTTTATTGTGCTAATCTTATGTTTATTTCTTTCTTTTTCAGGTCCAATATGGCCCGTGGCGTCTCCGTGCAGCTGTGTGCACTGCTGTGCACGAAGTTGTTCCGACTGGTATGTATGCTGCTGTTTTGCTTTTGCAGGTAAGGCATTTTGTTTATTGTGCTAATCTTATGTTTATTTCTTTCTTTTTCAGGTCCAATATGGCCCGTGGTGTCTCCGTGCAGCTGTGTGCACTGCTGTGCACGAACTGGTCCTGATATGCTGCTGTTTTGCTGGTGCGGGTAAGGCATTTTGTTTATTGTGCTAATCTTATGTTTATTTCTTTCTTTTTCAGGTTTAATATGGCCCGTGGTGTCTCCGTGCAGCTGTGTGCACTGCTGTGCACGAACTGGTCCCGATATGCTTCTGTTTTGCTGTTAAAGGTAAGGCATTTTGTTTATTGTGCTAATCTTATGTTTATTTCTTTCTTTTTCAGGTCCAATATGGCCCGTGGCGTCTCCGTGCAGCTGTGTGCACTGCTGTGCACGAAGTTGTTCCGACTGGTATGTATGCTGCTGTTTTGCTTTTGCAGGTAAGGCATTTTGTTTATTGTGCTAATCTTATGTTTATTTCTTTCTTTTTCAGGTCCAATATGGCCCGTGGTGTCTCCGTGCAGCTGTGTGCACTGCTGTGCACGAACTGGTCCCGATATGCTGCTGTTTTGCTGGTGCGGGTAAGGCATTTTGTTTATTGTGCTAATCTTATGTTTATTTCTTTCTTTTTCAGGTCCAATATGCCCCGTGGTGTCTCCGTGCCGCTGTGTGCACTGCTGTGCACGAACTGGTCCCGATATGCTTCTGTTTTGCTGTTAAAGGTAAGGCATTTTGTTTATTGTGCTAATCTTATGTTTATTTCTTTCTTTTTCAGGTCCAATATGGCCCGTGGCGTCTCCGTGCAGCTGTGTGCACTGCTGTGCACGAAGTTGTTCCGACTGGTATGTATGCTGCTGTTTTGCTGGTGCAGGTAAGGCATTTTGTTTATTTTGCTAATGTTATGTTTATTTCTTTGTTTTTCAGGTCCAATATGGCCCGTGGCGTCTCCGTGCAGCTGTGTGCACTGCTGTGCACGAACTGGTCCCGATATGCTGCTGTTTTGCTGTTAGAGGTAAGGCATTTTGTTTATTGTGCTAATCTTATGTTTATTTCTTTCGGTTTCAGGTCCAATATGGCCCGTGGTGTCTCCGTGCAGCTGTGTGCACTGCTGTGCACGAACTGGTCCCGATATGCTTCTGTTTTGCTGTTAAAGGTAAGGCATTTTGTTTATTGTGCTAATCTTATGTTTATTTCTTTCTTTTTCAGGTTTAATATGGCCCGTGGCGTCTCCGTGCAGCTGTGTGCACTGCTGTGCACGAACTGGTCCCGATATGCTTCTGTTTTGCTGTTAAAGGTAAGGCATTTTGTTTATTGTGCTAATCTTATGTTTATTTCTTTCTTGTTCAGGTCCAATATGGCCCGTGGCGTCTCCCCGTGCAGCTGTGTGCACTGCTGTGCACGAAGTTGTTCCGACTGGTATGTATGCTGCTGTTTTGCTGTTGCAGGTAAGGCATTTTGTTTATTTTGCTAATCTTATGTTTATTTCTTTGTTTTTCAGGTCCAATATGGCCCGTGGCGTCTCCGTGCAGCTGTGTGCACTGCTGTGCACGAACTGGTCCCGATATGCTGCTGTTTTGCTGTTAGAGGTAAGGCATTTTGTTTATTGTGCTAATCTTATGTTTATTTCTTTCTTTTTCAGGTCCAATATGGCCCGTGGTGTCTCCGTGCAGCTGTGTGCACTGCTGCGCACGAACTGGTCCCGATATGCTGCTGTTTTGCTGTTAGAGGTAAGGCATTTTGTTTATTTTGCTAATCTTATGTTTATTTCTTTGTTTTTCAGGCTGTCTCGGCTTTCATAAGGTAATTGCTGTTTTGTGCCAATGTTTTATTGAAATTGTCAACACAAGATGGTTTTTTGTTTGCATTTTATTTACAGGCGGCTGCAAAACTGATCGGACTTTACTGCTAATGTGTGTTTAATGCTATTGAGGCTTTCTGTGTCCCGTCGTCGACTTTACTGCTAATGTGTGTTTAATGTTCTTAAGAATGTTTTAGTCAATGTGTTACTATTGGATGTCTTTCGTCTAACTTTTTGTAAGGCGGAACCGTTGCATTGTAAATGCTTGTTAGGTTTTGCCTAGCCAATGCGTACGAAGTACGAATGCGCTAGCAAAATCTTATGTTTTTCTCTGTGGGGTCGGGTATCCGCCCCCTCCTCCCATTGGCTAGCTCCATAAATGGAGGCTAGCCATTGGGAGAAGGCTCCAATCTTATGTTTTTCTCTGTGGGGTCGGGTATCCGCCCCCTCCTCCCATTGGCTAGCTCCATAAATGGAGGCTAGCCATTGGGAGAAGGCTCTGTCCGTCAATCCCGGACGCGATTCGGGGGCGTTCCCGAGATTTTTTCCATGGGCGTTCCCTCTGTGTAGTCATGCGGCGGTGGGCGTGTTGTTTTTTTTTTTTGCTGTCAGGGCGTGTTTTTTCATTCCGCCGAAGATGGCGCCGGGGCCCGTCGACTTCTCGTTGCTCCAAGAAGTCCAGGTGAGTGCTCAGCATTTTGATTTGATATCCCGCCCCCCTCCCGCTGTCCGTGTGTGCCCCGTTCCCGCCTTCTCCCCCCCCCCCGCTGTCTGTGTGTGCCCCGTTCCCGCCCCCCGTGTTTCCGCCCCGTAAATGCTTCCGCTGCACCCCCGCCCGGACAGGGCAGGCCTGGAGAGCCACCGGCCCGACTGCAGGCAGGGCTGTGGCGAGCTGGAGCCACGACGTCCCGGCCGCTTCTCCACAGCCCCGGGCGCTCGTCTGCAGGAGTGCGCTCGACAGAGAGGTCCGCTGCAAAACACGGAGGTGGCGGAGCGGGAAGGGCGGGCGGGCGGCAAGTGATGTAAGAGCCGCCACCCGACCCCTGTGCGCTCAGGCGAGCGGGCGGAGGAGCTCAGTCTCACCGCGGGGCTCCCCTGCCTGCTCCTAGCCGCGCCCCCCCCCCGCCCTCAAAGGTCTCCAGATTTACGTTCGCTTCACAATTTATAGTTGCAAAGTGACACACGCTGCTTGGTATCACCCTGTTCCCCGACTCTCAATGTACTTTCTAGCGCCTGTCCAGTTTGATAACAGCAAATGGTTGCTACGTGGTCTCCAGCCCTCTCAGGTGGCTCTCATTGACGTCACTTGTAGTTACGCTCAGTGGAGTAACGCATCCGTAGCGATGCAAACTGCAGGATAGAAGCTGCAATCCTGGCGGGTGCATTCAGCCATTCATACTCCTGAGGCTTATACAATCAACAGGGCTTTAAGTGGGATGTAAAAACTGGGGGGTCTCTCAAACGGCCGTGGCCAATGTAATGAAGGGCGTCTTAAAAATACTTAAGCTAATAATCTGTGTTTAGCCTAGTGTGCCACCCGACTTGTATTTTGCTGTTTCTGTCATTGCATTCAGATATATGATACAACAAGTAACATCATACCTTCAACGAGTCAGGGCTATTGGCTTTGCCAGTGGTTGTTAGTGGTGTTCTTGCATTCTGTGCCCCTGACGCGCAACGGTCTCTAGCTCACATTGCATTGCGTGTATCCCTTCTCTCTCTGCATCCCCGAGCCTCGATACCATGTGGGACGCTGGCTCTACCGACTGCACGCTTAATACTGATGCAAGGTCGCTGCCAGCTCTGCCTCTGAACCGCAGACTTACAATTACCACTGACAGAGTCAACATTACTGCTACAAGGTCTCCCGCGTTTCCTTTCCTGTAAGCCGGACCTATGAAGCGTATTTAAAGGAAACACGAATAAGAAAAGGAACTTTTCTGATATTCGAATTTAAGGAGTATGGAGGGCGAGGTAGACGTATCTTTGAAAGCAGCACTTTATATGAGCAGGTCCTGACGGCTCTCAGTGCGTGCACTTCTCAACAGCGTTCATTGACATTAATGAGACAGTCCCGGCACTTCGGAACAGGGCCACTAAACCTAAGATGTAACAGCATTTAGTGGACATTGGTAGCACTTCTAAACAGAGCCACATAGGAGCTTGGGAAGGTGTGTACTTCTCAACAGGGCCGCAGTGCATGAATAATGCAGACCGGCACTTCTTATTAGGCCTCAAATACGTGCACAGTAAAGTGCTCACAGTTTTAATCCATCCATACACCCATCCATCCATGCACCCATCCATGCATGCACCCATCCATGCATCCACCAACTCATCCATTCAAGCATTACAACAAGAGCCCGCAGCTCTCCTTCGTCTCTCCCCGCCCCCCCTTCCCTGAGTCCGCAGCTCTCCTTCGTCTCTCCTCGCCCCCCCTTCGTCTCTCCTCGCCCCCCCTTCCCTGAGCCCGCAGCTCTCCTTCGTCTCTCCTCGCCCCCCCTTCCCTGTGCCCTGCCCTGCTATTGTAAATGACAATACCATTTATTTAGGTTAGAAAAAAACATAAAGAAAAATAATGTCAAGAGCAATGCCAATAGCTCTAACTTTCACAAAGGCAAAACCATTGCATTGTAAATGCTTGTTTCCAAATGCTTCCCGATAGTGCCAAGAGAACAGCACCAGACCACAAACAGCAGAGACACACCAGAATAAAGAAAGTCTCTCACCTCGGTCTTTGATATGCTGGTGAAAACATGTTTCCTCCGATGCATCCAAACAGAAGAGACGCACACGCACACACTAAGGCTTCTCATACTGGGCATGTGCACGCTTCCACTCATCGTGCATGTGATAACCAAAGACACTACCTCCCTTCTCTTGGCTTACCCGAGGGAGCATTGTGAGGAACAAAGATGGCGGCACCCCACCTTTCCTGCGCTGCAAGGAAAGACACATTCCGGGCCTGAAGGAAGTGACCCGAAATGGGCAACCCGGGTCACTCGTGACCACCGCTCAACCTTCCCAAAAATGAAGAGTCGGGATAACAGTGGAGAATACAATCTAACACCTTTATTAGTAAATACACTGCAGCAGAGCCCGGTCTGACCAGCCTCACAGGATAGCTGTCCAGGGACTGGCCTCAGAACACTTGGTAACACAAAATAAGCCTTCCAACATCTCTCAAAACCCTGACCCTGATGGAAAAATGCTGCTTGGGCAGAAAACTGAACAAAGAAGGCACTGAGGGATGAGCTACCACCTGCAGAATGGGTACACGTTATCACGCCCCTAAGGCCTTCTTACTTAGTCTCAGCTCTCTCTAGTGTGGGAGCATAACTATGTCCAGGGATAGGCATGCAAAGCTGAATAAACTATTCTCTTCGTGCATCTGGGTTCCAACCTTGGATGAGGTAAGTATTTATATTTATATTTATTCATTTGTAGAGCGCATGGTTACACCAACGGTGTGTCCCCGCGCTGAGACATGGTCAGGAGAGAGATTATGGTTGCTGAGTACGTTTTATATTTTTTCCTCAGTATTGGAGAATAGCCAGGTCTTTAGCTGTTTACGGAATACTTTCTCGTTGGGTTCCAGCCTTAAAGCGATTGGAAGTGTATTCCAATTTTTGCCTGCCAGGTATCTGAAAGAGCGGGCTCCTGTGCGGGCTTTGAAGATTCTGGGTATTTTTAATTTCAAAAGTTTTTATTGGACGTTTCAGGGTTATATATCATACAAATCATAAATTGGATTCTGGGTATTTTTATCAATGCTAAGTCCGCGGACCTAAGATGACGTTCGGGAACGTATTTTGTCAGAAGAGGTTGCAGGTATTTAGGACCTTTCTGTGAGAGGATGTGGTGGCAGTAGCACATTGCCTTGAACTTGGCTCTTTTTTCCACTGGAAGCCAGTGTAGGATGTCCAGGGTCTTTCTAGTGTTTGTTCTCCTAGGGAGACTGAGAACCAAACGTGCTGCAGCATTTTGCACGCGCTGTAATTTGGCTAGGCCTTTTTTGAGGCCCCTAGGTACAGTACATTTCCATAGTCCAATTGAGATGTAATGACTGCATGGACTATGGACTTTCTTGCTTTGGCTGGAAGTAGCTCTATGACTTTCCTAAGGGTTTTTATAATGCCGTAGCATTTCCCGGTTACCTTCTGTATTTGGTTATCGAAGGATAGTTTGTGATCTAACCATATGCCCAGGTTTTTTACCTCCGGCTTGGGAAGGGGAACTTGTCCTAGTACTTCCGGCCACCAAGCAGATGACCAAATGGTAGGTGTCTTTCCCACCACTAATACCTCCGTTTTATCACCATTTAGTCGGAGGCAGTGGTTTGACATCCAGTCAGCTACCTCCTTAAGACAGTTACCAAAGCAGGCGGCCGCCTGACTTTTGGTTTGGGATAACTTTACAATTAGTTGCGTGTCATCCGCATAGGATAGTATTGACACCTCATGTTTTTCCACGCATTTGGCCAGTGGCCCCACATACAGATTGAAGAGTGTGGGGCTCAGGATTGATCCCTGTGGGACTCCCTGGGGCAGAGGATAGCTCTCGGACATGTGCGTTTTTTGGGTCACTTGGAAGCTTTGTTCGTCCAGGAATGAGATCAGCCATTTCAGGGCTGTATTTCTAATGCCGCAAGATTCCAGTCTCTGAAGTAGTTTTGGGTGTGAGACGGTGTCAAACGCCGCGCTGAGGTCTAGTAGGATCAGCGCGGCTGTTTGACCTTCGTCTACGTGTTGTCTCAGAGGCTCCGTTGCCATTAATAGAGCTGATTCTGTTGAGTGTGCCATTCTGAAGCCTGACTGTGATGGGTGTAATAGGTCATTAGTGTTTATGTGATCAACTAGTTGTTTGTTAGTAATTTTTTCGGCTATTTTTGCCACAAAAGGGAGTAGTGAAATTGGGCGCAAATTGTCCAGCCTGGTATAGTCAAGGGTTGTTTTTTCTTCAGTGGTCTAACAATGGCTTGCTTCCATTTCCTAGGGACTACGCCCGTTTTGAAGGAGTGTGTAATGAGTTCCTTGATGTAAGGTTGGATAATTTCCATCCCTTCCATGATTTTCTCAGGTCGTGCTGGGTCTCTTGGTGAGCCAGATTTTATTCCTTTTATAATGGCTCCTAATTCCGTGCTTTCTGGTATTTCAAAGCCCTCTAAAGGGGTTTTAACTAATGTTACAGGTTCGTCCTCATGTTTGGTAGTACCTAGCCGTGCCTCTGCCGGAAAGGTCTCGTATATTTTTGTTACTTTATTAGAAAATAATTCAGCTATCTCGTTGCAGCTTTCTTTGATGTATAGAATATCAGCTGTTCTTTCTTTTTCAGTTTTAAGGGATTTTAAGATAGAGAACAGCTCTTTGTGTGAATTATTGGCAGTGTCTATTTTGTGTGTGTATAATTCACATCTGACTTTCTTAAGAAGTGCGTGGTAGGCTTTTAGTTCTTTTTTGTACTCGTCCTTGGATTTTTTACAGTAGTTCGTTCTGCCTTTTTAGATGTTTTTCTAGCCTTTCTTAGTTCATCATTGTACCAAGGTGCTGTTGTTTTAGGTCTTTTAGGAATTCTTGTACTCCAAGGTGCCACTTCATCAAGGGCCTCTGTAATCCAGACCTCTATCTGGATCTGGTTATTAGCTATGTTAATATCCTGGTCCAGTATGGGTTTCTGTTTCATAAGTGTGTGAAAAAGAGGTAGAGTTGAATTTAGCCCATTTTCTGGTGGTGATTTGTTTGGTGCATTCCTGTACCTTTATTTTCTGAGAAGGTAGAGTGAAAGGGACTAGGTAGTGGTCAGACCACAGGATTGGTTGTGGTGTTCCCACTTCAATATCCGGGCAATTAGTAAATAGCGGATCTAAAATGTGCCCCCCTTGATCAGTTGGTGATTCTACTTTCTGTGTAAGGTTTAATGCCAGAAGGTCATTGCGGATAGTGTTTCCTTCTTTATTATTTGCCTCGTCAAAATGTATGTTTAGGTCCCCAATACAATTAATTTAATATATCTCAGTGCTGGATGGACAACCTTATCCCCCAAACTAGTCACAAATGTATTTGCTTGCCCCGGTGGGCGGTAGATAAGGAACCCTGTAATGGTGTTGTCATCTGTTATTGCTAGCGTGAAGAAGAGAGCCTCACAGCTCTCTAGGTCACTTTGTTGGGCCTCATATCTCATCTTATCCTTATGGATTATGGCAATTCCCCCTCCTCCTTGGCCTATCCTGTCTTGGCTGACTAGGCCGTAGCCGTTCGGGATGGCATCTATCACATCAGGTATTGAGGTGTCATTAAGCCATGTTTCGGTCAGAAACAAGGCGTCTAGTTTGTTCTCCTCTAATAGGTCATGTATTTCATACTTATGTTTGGCAATGGATCTACAGTTTAGTAGTGCCAGCTGTATTTTTGGTACAGCTGGCACAGCAGCTTCTGCTGAAGCAAGCAGAGAGTGGGGGCACAGAGGCCGAGTTCTTCTTACAGCGTAACATGGCAACTTCGGGAAGGAAAATGGCGTCTTCGATGCTAACTTTTGCCTGCACAACTTTACGAAAAGCTGGACACACATACATTTGCAACAGCGATCAATATGAAATAGCTACATGAATACCAACATAACACAGTATACATCACGGAGGACAGGGCAATGGTACATTCAATCCTAACAGCCCCTCCTTTTAGCATTCATTGCTAATTCTTTTATTGTTGCTATCAGGTTAGGGTCTTTACAATTTGAATGGAGGGGAGCCATGATGTCACATATATAACGGTTAAACATTGGGTGATCATCAGCAATGTTAGGTAGATACACCTATGAATATTAAAAAATGCCCTCGTCAATGGACATCAAATCATGAACAGCCTCTACCATCATGGCCAAGTGTTTAGCTGTTTGCTCTTGAACCCCAGGCTTGGGTGTTAACTTTTGTATGCAATAAGAACAACAGGCGGGAAGGCAATTGATGCACAAACAACAGGTGAATACAATGCCTGCAATGGCTATTAACTAGAATAAGAGTATTTTCCAGCACCATGTTGCTATCAGACCCCAAAACCACCCAGGCAGGGACCACGTGCCATTCTTCTGGTGGATGTCAGATGCTAGTCTGTGTAACTTTTGTATTGCTGCATAGACATTAGGAGCGTGGTCCAGTATGTACACACAGCAACTACTACCAAAGATGCAATAGGCCCCACCCGATCAGCAAGGATGACTTCTAACACCATCCTTTTTCGAATGGCAATGGGTCTCATAGCCTGAAGCTCAGCTGTGTTGTTGGTCAGTATTCCTGCTGTGGTGTTGATAACTCCTTCTACAACCCTTGTGAGTCAGCGTATAATATGGCTGTTATGCAAGGGCCCCAAAATGGCAAAATACCATTCATGGCATCTGTAAATTGCTGCAAGGTAGTGTCAGTCTGATCGATATTATTCATGTCAAGAACCCTTCTTACTCAGGACAGATAGACACTCCTGCATCGTAATCTGTGGTCTCTATGATAGTTGGATTGTGCAATATACACAGGGGCAAGAGAAAAGACACATAGCACACACCAGACCACCCCCTAGGAAGCCATATGTAAGCCTGGGACCCACAAACGAAGTACACGTTGTGGGGCGGAAGCAATGGGGGACGACAAGTGGTGTTCAAATCATAAGTGTAGTTGCAAATACTCTCTCCTACCGGAACCTTTCCAAAACCTCGGATACAGAAACTAGTTGTTGTATTAATCACCGCTACTGGCATTGCCTTATCCTGAGTAATATTACGTAACTGAAAGGACCTGAAATATTCAGTGACGTTAAAGTCTTGGAAATCTATCATCTCATACAGAAGCCATGTTACATTTTTCTTTCTTTCAGACACATTCATACAGGCATCGGGATGTAGAGTGTCAGTCGTCCCATACCTCCCCAGGGTAAATCCTTGGTGAGTTGCCATATAACCCAGCACAGCCTAATAATCAAGGTATGTCATATTCATTACATCTGAATGATAATGGATATATACCATGGTGAACAAATGAAACCAGGCTTCACAGCTGCTAAAGATAAGAGAGGGGCAAGGACATTAACAGGTCTTTTTTATGCATCACTGAGGGGAGTAAGCCACGAACCCAACAATCGGTGACATTGGTGGTAAGGTGGGCCTGGTGGAGCATCTGCAGGAAGACTTTATCCACATAAGTCTGTCGATGTCTTTCCTTATGTGGAGCCAAAGTGACAAAGACATGTTTGGGGGGGCATAGTTGTTCCAATTGGGGAACGCATAGGATGTCTTTCTTCCAGGAACCATGCACTGCTACCAATGCAATGAAAACTATCACTAGGAACACTATCTTAATCTTGGTGGGCCAGCTCAACCAAGTTGGGCTATGTCGGTCAAGTCGGTGTTCTTCTAAAGGCTGTTCTTCTCCCATAACAATGCAGCCAAAGGGGTACATTATATATATATATATATTAAACTATCAGAGGAAATCCTGTGATATGGAGGCAGAGATACGAAAGAAGGGAAAAAGGAAAAAATGAAGAAAAAAAACTGTTCGTGTCTAGAGTCTTATTGTTCATTAATGATGGTGCTACCGAGCACTTCGCGGAGGGGCTGCCCTTTCTGTTTTTTCACTCAGGGTAGGGCAGCTTCCCTCCTGGGAAGGCACCCCCCACTTATCCTGTCCAATGTCTCAGACAATGCACCAACCTCTCTTTATCTGAACTACCATTGGTACCACAGACACGGTACATGTACCCTATTCTTCATCCTTGAAGTCCATGCCTACTAATCTGACTTTCCCTTGGGTGCACTGTCTCTTCGCCGAGAGTGCAATATATACCTGATTACTCCAGGCACTGTATAGTCACAAAAAAGGATCTTAAATTCAGAGGAGACAGGGGACTGAGACTCAAGCTCCTGTGGACCAGATAGAGGAGAAACCTGGGCAGCCCTTATTTCTGGAGGGGTCGCCTCATTCAAAGCAGAGTTGTTCTCCTCTTCCGTCTGTGTCCAGGTCAATTTGGCATCAGAAAAAGGAACAAAGTGAGGCACCTGCTCCGTCTCATGGTCCCCTATTCCTTCACGGACCCATTTGTCATGGGGGGGGGGCAATGGGACTCGCCGGCAGTGCGATGAGTGAATCCAGTGCTTCCGGCTGTCTACCTTCACTGCCGTCCGCGTGGCAAGCAGGACCAGCAGGGGCCCCTTCCACCTTGGCTCCAAACACCCTCGCCTCTGATAGTTCCGAACCAGGACGTAGTCACCGGGCTGGAGGCAGTGCCCAGGCCCCTCAGGTGCTGGCGGGAGTGCCTCATGTATCTGTTGATGGATAGAATACACATTTTTAGTTAGTTAAAACAAGTAATCTACAAGCAATCGATATTCAATCTCAGAGAAGTGGCGTGGGCGGGGGATGCCCCACACATTCGCGGGTGCCCAAAAACAACTTCGTACTGGGATAATCCTATTCTAGAATGGGCTGTCACCCTCCTGAATAATAGGGCAAGCGGTAGCGTGTCTGGCCATTGCAATCCTGTGCTCTCACTGATCTTTGCCGACTTCAACTTTAGAGTACCATTGTACTTCTCAACTAAACCGGCAAACTGGGTATGATTCGCTGCATGAAACTTCTGCTTAATGTACAGACCATCACACACCACCTCAATCACCTTTACATTGAAGTGACTCCCGTTGTCACTCCAAATCAAACGGGGCAAGCCGAAGCGTGGGAAAAACTTCTTCAAAAGTGCCTTTGCCATTGCTGTAGCTATGTTCTCTTTTGTGGGTTAAGCCTCAATCCATTTACTGAATGCACAAACAAAGACCAGCACATATTTCAAGTTGTTAACTCATTCCATTTCAATGCAACCCATCTGGAGAACATCAAAAGGGAAAGAAGGGGGTGCAAAATTATCAGGAGGTGTAGGAGTACCTTGCCCAGGATTATGTATCAAGCAGACCATGCAATGCTTCACTAGATGGGCAGCTACTTTAGAGATATTGTCATTTCACCATACTGGGTCCAGTAATTTACATATTCCCTTCACACTAATGTGGACTGGGCCATGTGCGATTGTAACTACAGGGAATACATATGCATCTGGTAACGTCCATCTCTGCTTTTCTGATTCATCGGTCCAGCACCCCTCCTCGTTTAAGCGTCCCGTACTCTCCTGCCATGTCACCAGCTCCTCAACTGTTGCCTCCCTTTGTATTTCCTTCACATTCTCTAATGTGTCCTCAAACAACCCATTGTCAGGCACCCATCTAGCTGGCCCTGCCACGAACATTCTCTTCATCTTGGACCTAGCTGTCTGGTCTGCAAACGCATTTCCCCTCCCCACATCGTCAGTAATCGCTTTATGGGCACTACACTTCACTATTGCCAATCTTTTGGGAAGCGCCAGGGCTGACAAAGGCCTATGTATCAAAGGGCTGTGTTGTATCTTGATGACGTGGGAATTCAGGAATCCTCTCTCTGCCCAGAGCCGCCCAAAATTATGGGCTACTCCAAACGCATACTGGCTGTCAGTATAAATATTGACAGCCAATCCAATCCCTCACTTAACTCACATGCTCGCAAAAGAGCAACCAGCTCGGCAGCTTGTGCTGATTGGTAGGGAACATGTGATGTCTCAACTACAGGGCACAGCGTAGTAATAGCATATGCTGCATGATTATGGTGCCATCTGACAATTTGAAAGATGAGCCATCGACATATAGTTCCCCTGACGGGTCAGATAAGGGAACGTCAGTCAGGTCTACCCATCCCTTTATCTCCTCATCTGTCAGGAATAAACAATCATGGACATCTGTTTCCTCATTTTCCGAAGGGAGGAGTAGTAACGTGGCTGGGTTCAGAGTGGCACATCTTTTAATTGTGATGTGCAGCTCAAACAAGGTCAATTCATAACCAGTTAGACGAGCACTGGTAAGGTGCTGCATCTTTGTCTTATTCAGAAGTGTGTCCACAGCATGGGGTGCCATTACTGTGAGATTATGATTAAGGATGAGCCCTGCCGATTGTCGAATAGAGACAGCCACGGCCGCAGCTGCTCTTAAGCAGCTCAGGAGGGCTCTGGCGACATTATCAAGAAAAACAGAGAAATAAGCACACAGCCTCTGCTTATTTCCAAAGGCTTGTGTTAACACAGAAAGCTCACATCAAGCCATCTCGTGTACGTACAACACGAAAGGCTTTTGGTAGTCAGCCATACCAAGCACAGGTGCAGAGCAAAGCGCAACTTTTAATTGCTCAAAAGCTTGCTGATATTCATGCGTCAAGGTTCCTGCACGTCTTTAGTAGTTAGCTGCAACAGCGGTTTTGTTAGTAAAGAATAACCAGGTACCCAATGACGACAATACGAGGTGATGCCTATGAAGGCATGCACATCCCTCTGAGTATTGGGGACGGGCATCTTGACAATGGCATCAACTCATTTTGGTGTTAGCCTCCTTCCCTCCTTTGACAGCAGGTGACCTAAATAGGTGACCTCCTGTCAACAATATTGGATCTTTGAAAGGGGCACTTTATGTCCATGCTATGTCAAATGTAGTAACAATTTGACTGTGGCCTCTTTGCAACCCTCTTCAGTATCGGAGGCTACCAACAGGTCGTCCACATATTGCAATTATATGTTACCTGAGGGAAGAGAGAGGGAATCCAACTGACCTTTCAGGGCTTGACTATATATACTAGGGCCTTCAGTATAACCCTGAGGAGCTTGACAGAATTGGAAGCTCCTGCCGGCCAATGTAAAACCAAAAAGGTGCTGGCTATCCAGGTGGATGGGGATGCTAAAAAAGCATTTTTCAGGTCAATTACAGAAAATAATTTGGCTGTAGAAGGAATCATTGTTAAAAGGGCAGTAATGTCAGGCACCACAGGAAACTGAGGGACCATTATTTTGTTAACCTCCCGTAAATCAATCACAAAGCGATAAACATTGTTTTGAACATTAGGGGAATCCAATGGTGTCTTTTTAAGGATAGGGAGAATAGGGCTATTACAGACATCCGCAACCATCTCCTCGACCACCCCCTGTTTTGATCAAAACCTGTATAATCCGCAACAAAGCCCTTTTCCCCGCCTGTGGTATTCTGTACTGGGGAATACGAGGTAACACCGCATTCTCCTTAATCGTAATAGAGACTGGAGGAATCTGCAATAACCCTACATCCGTATCTCCCATTGCCCACAACATGGGCAGCACGTCTTTAAATTCAGGAGGAAGCGGAGCATCTTCTGAAAAACACTGTTTGGTACAAGCTACATCAGGTCCTATTGTCATATAAACACCATCTGGAGAACATGAAATTGTGGCATGCAACCATTTCAATAAGTCTAATCCCATTACATTTTCTCTGCAATTCATTGTCAATAAGAATGACGAGTCCACAGTGAAGGGCCAATGGTCAAAGCAAGCGGTTGGGAGATGGGACTTACAACCGGTACGCCTGAAAAACCTACAGAGACATTGTTATGGCCAGACAGGGCTACTCCAGTGACCAGTGAACGAGAAACAGAGCTATGCATTGCACCTGTATCCACCAGAAACTTCTTAGCCGAACCATGCAAATCCGCTGTGACATAAGGACCATGCTGATCTACAGGTATTTGAATTGGTCCCTCACCCTGTCCTTGGCTGTCCTTGTTATAGGACATCCCTGACGCCTCGTGCAGATCATAATCATTGTGATAGTACTACCTTACCCAGGGGTCATCAAAATAGTTCTGATCGGAGCGACCCCAGGGATGCCCCACTCTGAACCTCATCACGACCGCCCTCATCACGACTCCGTCCACCTGCACCCAGACCTCTCCAGGCTGCTACCTTCTGCAACAAGTCCCGACACTCACTCCACCAGTGCCCCTCCTTCCTACAATACGCACACTGGTTCAGCCTCACCGGACCGCCACCTCTGCCTGTGCCATGCGACCGTTGAGCCAGACCAGTGCCACGTCCTCTGCCAGACCCATTTGCTGCCTGTTGCACTAGTACCTTAGTCTTCAACTACTTATTCTTTTTCTCCATCTTCTTCTTCTCTTCATTTTCCCTATGCTCATAGTACTGAGCCATACTCAATATCACTGAAGGGGAGGAGGTAGTCCAGGTGCTCTCAGAAGCCTGCAACTGAGTCGCGATCTCAGGAAGCAGGTTCGTAACAAATCTGTTAGCAAACAACTGGACACCGCCTTGCACCGACAAATCTTGCCCACTGAAATCCAAAAACACCCCTTCAAACCGAGTGGAAAAATCTGACACACTTTCATCCTTCTTCTGACGACATGCCGTTAACTTGTCCCAATCTACTCATCTGGGCGGAAGGAGAGAATGCATGTAAGTAATGATAAGACTCTGCAAAGCCAGTATTTCAGCCTTAGGCTTCTCACCAGGTTTCCCTTCCTGATCCCAAGCCCTGTTCTCATTCCAAGTGCCCCCCAACTCATCGCAACATTACTAAAAACATAATTAGGGGCCATATCAGCAGCGTATACAAGGTCGAAAATGTCATATATTATTTGTGGTGCCACACAGCCGAAACACTGTTCCCACAACCCTATTAGTGTAGCCGACATGCTTGAGAGCATGCTGCTGTACAAACGTCTCAAAATCTTTCAACATACTCCACACATCCTCTACACTATAGATTTGACTCTGTGCCCACTGTGCACCCTGATCAGCTACCATATTTTTCTCCTTGTCCCCCACATCTGATCGAATCAGCACCTGCCCCATTCGTTCCTGTGTTGCAGCCCAATGCCCCTCGTCCAACCCACGCACTGGTGTCCCAACACCCAACGATGCCGGGGATGAAATGTCCAGGAAAGAAATGATGGATGAAGGGACGGGCACCAATGTCAGCAATGACTGCATCGAAGGGGTGAAAGAAGGAGGGGAAACAGGAGCGGGGACAGCAGACACAGTGAGAAGAGCTGTAGCTACTGCACCCGCAGCTTGCTAAGCCAGGGCGGGGACAGGCGTAGCCGTAGCTGAAGCAGCCCGGTCAGAGACAGATGGGCCAGAAGCAGAAACAGGAGGGGCAGGAGACTGAGATGTCGGAAAAACAGGCTATAGCCTCTGTGGGGCATAAGGAGGTGGTGGCCAGGTTTCTAAGAGTTCATCTAAAAAGGCATCACCTTCATCTAGGGCGATATAGGACTTATCACATTGCAATCGAAATTTCTTATCAGCACACACTATACCCTGTTCTATTTTCTCTCTATGAAGGGCTGTTGCTTTCTGTGTTACTGTTTGCATGTTTCCTTTCCGGGCCTCCTTCTCTGCTCGTATGCGCCTTTGCCTAGCTTCCTTCTGCCAGACTTGGAGTGAATCAAACATCGACTACCTACTTCTCCTGGCAAATAATTTATCCTGCAAAAAATTAAATTTCTATTCATGAAAGGTACCTGTTGGTGGCCACTAAAGCTCGGCATTGTCCCTCGTATATTTGTGCCATAATGTACTAAACGGTACAAAAGGGGGTGGTGATGGACGGAGCATCAGAACCAATCAAACACTCACACCCAGTCAAAAGATCTGGGTTTGATCCATCACCGTTCTTTAGCCCACTCTGCCACCCCAGTTCAGACATGGCTATATGCAAATCAGTCTGACCCTGTGCCTCATGGGAACAGTCCAGCCCGAACTGCCAAGCCATGCCTTCCCTGGACCGGAAACAAGCTTCCGCGGACCGGTTTCTGGCATTCCAGCCGTCTTCAGCCCGGCTTGCTTGAATCCAGTGGCAAAGTGAGCAAGGGACTCACGTCTGAGCATACCCTGCCACACTTATGGTGGCCAAAGCGGTACAAAAGGGGGTGGTGATGGACGGAGCATCAGAACCAATCAAACACTCACACCCAGTCAAAAGATCTGGGTTTGATCCATCACCGCTCTTTAGCCCACTCTGCCACCCCAGTTCAGACATGGCTATATGCAAATCAGTCTGACCCTGTGCCTCATGGGAACAGTCCAGCCCGAACTGCCAAGCCATGCCTTCCCTGGACCGGAAACAAGCTTCCGAGGACCGGTTTCTGGCATTCCAGCCGTCTTCAGCCCGGCTTGCTTGAATCCAGTGGCAAAGTGAGCAAGGGACTCACGTCTGAGCATACCCTGCCACACCTATGGCGGCCAAAGCGGTACAAAAGGGGGTGGTGATGGACGGAGCATCAGAACCAATCAAACACTCACACCCAGTCAAAAGATCTGGGTTTGATCCATCACCGTTCTTTAGCCCACTCTGCCACCCCAGTTCAGACATGGCTATATGCAAATCAGTCTGACCCTGTGCCTCATGGGAACAGTCCAGTCCCTTGCTCACTTTGCCACTGGAGTCAAGCTATCCAGACTGATGAAGGCTGATAGCCAGAAACCGGTCCTCGGATGCTTGATTCCGGTCTGGGAAAGACATGGCTTGGTAGTTCGGACTGGACTGTTCCCATGAGGCACAGGGTCAGAGCTGATTTGCATATAGCCAGTGTCTAACCCAGGGTGGCGTGGAGTGCAAAAAAACGATGGATTTAGGCCCAGATCCTTGTACTGGGATGAATGTATGACATTGTTCTACATTCTGTCCATCAACTGTGTTTTTTGCAATTTTCTGAATAAACTATTTTCTTCGCGTATCTGGGTTCCAACCTTGGATGAGATAGGGGAACTTTCTGCACAGCAGCTTCTGCTGAAGCAAGCCGAGAGCGGGGGCACAGAAGCCGAGTTCTTCTTACAGTGTAACATGGCAACGTCGGAAAGGAAAATGGTGTCTCAGATGCTAACGTTTGCCTGCACAACTTTACGAAAAGCTGGACACACATACATTTGCAACAGCGATCAATATGAAATAGCTACATGAATGCTAACACAGTATATGTCATGGGGGATGGGGCAATGGTACATTTCATCCTAACAGGCCAGAAACAGTAAAAGAGGTCTGTGCATCCTCTCTCCTACTGCCAGCTGATCTCCCAACTGAGGCCTGCCACCTTCTGAACCCGGCAGGAATGGAGTCAGGCCTCAAGTAAACACAGCCCCAGCCCAGCAGGGACCTCCTCAAACTTGTCCAGTCACAGGAACAAAAAGAACTGGAGGAGCCAGGAGTGCCAGCCCCCTTTATGGCACTTAGGTTGGGTGGGTGGGGCTAGCCTTCAAGGATCCTCCTGTTCTTCGTTCCTGTCAAGAGCTGACATCACCTAAGTTTGTAATGACTGGGATGAGGATGAAGGACCTAGGGTGTCTGTAGCATCTTCCCCAGCACTGTAACATGCAGATGAATCACGCCAAACAGGAGCTGTGGTTAAGCATTACTTTATTCAATCCTACTGTACTTATAAAGCGCTGCTTGTCACTCATGAGGGTATCCATGTGCTGTGCTGTAGAGTCAGTCGAAGGACCAGGTCTTCAATCCCTTCCTGAAGTGGGTCAACGAGGGTGAAGTGTGGAGGTGGGGGGAAAGGGTGTTCCAAGACTTGGCGGCAAGGGGAGAGGAGCGTCCTTCGGTGCTGCATTGGCTGATGCATGGTACCAGGATGAAGTAAGCGGAGGTTCCTGGGTTGTAGGCGGATGTTCAGGCGGTGGTTCATGTAGGCAGGTCCTTGGTCATGGAGGACTTTGTAGACATGGATCACAAGCTTAAATTGGCATCTATTCTGGTTGGGGAGCCAGTGGAGGCCTTTCAGGTGCTGGGTGATGTGGGTCCTCTTTAGCAGGTTCAGGATCAGTCTGGCTGTTGCGTTCTAGATCGTCTGGAGTCTCCTCATGAGTTCGCTGGTAGGGCGTGCATAGTGTGTGTTGCCATAGTCCAGCCGGCTGGCGATGTGGACTTGTTTCACAGTTTTCCTGGTTCTGATGGGGAGCCACATAAAGACGCTGCGGAGCATACAGACAGTGTGGAAGCAGGCTGAGGAGACGGCGTTGACCTGATGTTTCATGGAGAGTTCGCTGTCCAGGATGATGCTACTCCTATTCCTTAGCATACACTCTCACAGTGTACACTACCTCATACTTCCCATTAACCACACACAGATTTGTGGATTTTGGGGATACCCTATGTTGCAAAGCCGTCATCAAGACGTCTTGACTGTGTTCCGGTAGTCCTGCCTGGCTGCAGTCCCAAGTACTCCGTTGAGTTGACAACCTTCCGTCCGTCATATTTAGATGGGACATTAACAGACTGGGTAACTGCAGAATCGGCAGTCTTTTCTGCTGGTTACCAGTACCCTGTCGCTGTTATGCTGGGTTTGCTCAAGCATATTTAGATGTTAACTGTGCTGGCAGTGTCCTGGTCATGGTGGTGTGGAGACAGGTAAGTACACATATGTGTTGTGAAACTGTCAATATGTATATGTAGGTAATGTGCGATGCCGTTTTTTGACATACAGCATTACACACCAAAAACAAACACACAATGTTGAATGTGCATCAACAGGCACCACAAGCACAACACCCACAACCACAACCATCAAATAAATATTTTTTTAAGTGTCAATACAGTGTGTACATTTTACCATAATAAGTTGTAAGATAAACACTCATGCATTACACTTTATAATATTTCATGCAAAAGCAATGTAAATATACACAAGGCTAAAGCAAATGTGACCATATGATTCATACTGAAACAAGTGACACCGAAGCCTACCTTAGATTCCGGTGACAACGGAGTGGCTTAGCATTTTAGCGATGTAGGAGCAGCACAGGAAAGACCTGGATGACGGGGTTCAAGATAGAAACGGCAGTGGGAACACAGAAAAAGGTATGTTGTCACCTCTTTTTCTTAGTTACTGCCAACTTGAAGTAGGAGGTTTACCCACCAAGTTTTCTAACAGAAAGGCACCTGGTGATTCAGTCGGCAGGAATCCTGGCTGGACTCCCTCCAACAGCTAATTCTGCCTCTGATGCAGCGAGGCGGGAGGGATATGCTTGCAGGGTCGGCAGGACTCAGTCAGCCTTTCATTCATGGACCCGCCAACATCTAAATCAAGCGGACAGACCACCAAGTAGGTGGGCAGGAAAACCGTTGAAAAAGTAAAGGTGGGACCAGGTCCGCCTACATCCCAACCAGGCCCAAAGTCATGAATTGTCAAAGATAAATCTTCGACCAAAGGAAAACGCAAATATTTGTCAATGACTACTATAAGACTCAGGATGCATGGATACTACAAACCATTTAGGGTTTCAGACAGGAGTTTAATCAGACACCCCGACCAATGGGGCCCACTCAGCAGTTACACTTTTCCCTACGACAGTCAACTTTTATAGACGCCGAACAGGAAGATTTGGTGCAGAAGCAAGTGGTGGCCTATTACAACCCCCATCCCACAGGTTTCTCAAGCAACATCTTTTTACTACAAACAGAGGCGGTGGACACAAATTGGTTCTCAATTTGAGGGAGTTCATCAAACAAGCCTGGATCCGCTCCACCAGGAAGAGGTATTCTTCAGCATGGAGATGCTGGATGGGTTGGTACCTAGAACAGCATGTGGATCCTGTGGTGGCAGACTTACCTTTCATAGAGTATTAGCTACATCGGCGATAGCAATGCTGTGTTCCAAAGACAGAGCTGCTGGTGTGCTGGATCTCACAATGGCCATCCAAATGCCCAGAGACACATTGTGACCCATGCCAGTCAACACCTACCTGAAACTGAACATTCCTACTCTCATCCAGAAAAGGAGAGTCTGGCTGTGATGTGGGCCTCCAAACATTTTATGTATTTCTCTACAGAAAGTGATTCACTGTTCTCACAGATCATCAGGCGTTGCTCACAATCTTTGGAAACCCGAAGGCTAAGATGCCACTTTGCATCGAGAGGTGGGGGTTATGACTGCAAGAGTATGACTGTAAGAGTGTGCATTAACCTGGGAAGGATCAAAACACAGCAGATTACTTTTCACAAGTGCCACTACATCGTCACAGTTCAACATCCAAGACAGCTGAAGTGTGCTGCCACTCGAGGGACGAGAGAAAGCCGGCGGCACTCCTAGTATCGTTACGAGTAACGGAAGGAGGTGGTACTAAACTCACAGAAGGAGTTAACCGAAAACTGTTTTTAAGACCTCTCGGCTGGTAGGAGAGATGACTGCTGATAGAGGTGTTTGAAGCCCTGGTGTCCAATGCAGTGGCGTAAAAAGTATATGCCCTGAAGAAATTGCCTGACTAGTACCATGGCAATGAAACATGTTGGCGAGTAGAATGTGGCTCTATAGGCAGTAGCCATATTTACTTTTTTAATGTACGCAACCAGCACAAAGGAACAAGAATAAAGTTATCTGTCCGTGCTGTATGCGCTGTTTTATGTTATATGTTGTGTGACACCATTGTATGTGGTGCCTGTTTCGTTTCCACTGCACTCATCACTGTTAACACAGTTGCTTTCACTTGGACACTTTCCTTTAAAGCTCGATGGCACCAATGATGATAACAGGGCCGTCCTGGTGAGTACCTACCAGGGGTCCCATTGGTGGTGCGCCCGTGAGGTGCCATCTTGCTCTTGCACATTTTTTCCTATTACACGTTGGTGTGGGTTTCTTTTCTGTCTAGATAAGGGGACGGGCTTTTTAAAGGTGGGCTTTTGACTGGCGTAGACCCTACCCTACATGTATAAGAAATGGGAGGTGGTTGTAATTGACTGCGACGTGTAATACCCCAGCTCGACATAATTGAATGTGAATGCCCTAGACCTAGGTCATTATTGTTGTTGAGTGGAGGGCGACCTAGGTCTGTATTTCCCTCTTAGCTCCGTGTTGATGTGCATGTTCTTTCTGTTCCCTGCCAGAAACCAGTATGTCATCACTGTAATCGAAAGCATGTGTAACAGGTTGGATTACTCAGTGAATAACATCCTGAAATATCTCAGCAGCCGAGGATACTCCAAAACTCAGACTCTTATATCCAAACAAACCAACATGAGTCGAAACAGTAGTATTGTACCTGCAGTTCTCCTTCAGTTTGAGTTGATAGTATCCTTTATTCAGGTCAAAAAGGGAAAACACTTTGTCTCAGTTCAATTGCATAATCATGCCCGCTATGTGTGGACCAGGGTTTCTCACCCTCTCAATGGCTTTGTTTGCGTGGTGCATAGTAACACAAATACACACTGATACTGTCCTTTCTTGGTACTACTACTATAGACAAAACTCAAGGAGTGGGGCCTGTGGAGCCTTCAAAGATGTCATGTTTTGTTTTTTTCACTATTTTTATTGTTAAACTTGCACACACTTGATTGTTACAGCAATTGATATTACCACATCACATCATCTCCTCTAGCACATCAACAATGCCCACTGACGAGTAGTTCTTACATTGGAAAATTACAATTTATTATTCCCTCCAGCTTGACCTCTGCCTGGGGATTTTCCCATTCTCGAGTACAATTGGGGTGCATATCTGTCCCCTGTGTGTGTTCCACTTGCTCCAGATTTGTTCCCATTTCTTGGGGCACCCTCTTTTTTCATAGACTGTCCTATCTGCAACGATTGCCAAGTCCATATCCCTCTCCCATTCTGCCAAGGTGGGCAGGGCATCCACTCCCCATTTTTGCGCAATGTTTCGTTTGGCTACAACAAAGCCTAGCGTGACCAGAATACGTTCCTTACTATCGAGGTCTGTTGGTCCCCAATATTGAGCAGACATAGTTGTGGTGTTTGTCGGATTCCCTTGCCTATCACTTTATGTAGTTGTACCACTATTGCCATCCAGTACTTCTGGATGAGGGGACATTCCCACAGAATGTGGAAGAATGTATCATCTGCCTTACATTGTCGTCTACATGTAGAGTCATGTTTTCGTTTCATTTTTGTCATAGTGGTACAGGAGTAATAGTCTCTATGTAGGACTCTGAGTTGTATTAGCTTCAGCCTGGAGTTTAAGGGTACTTCACTAGGTGAAGCGAGCGCTTCTGTCAGTCTTCATCTTCTAATTCTCCTTAATTAACCTGCCATTACTCTTTTAATTTTGTAAGGAGGTCAGGCATTGTGTTTAGTAATTTTTGGTATGCCTTCGATACAGCTTTACCGTCAATTCGGTCGCATAGTAGTCTGTCCTCTAGTGGGGACGATTCTGTAAGGTCTGATCCCGAAGGGAGGGCAGACATTAATGCATGTTTGATTTGCATATACCAGTAAGTATCGGATGCTGCCATATGAAATTCTTCCTGTAACTCAGTTAAGGGTTTGATCTGTCCTTTTGCCCATAAGTCACCTACTTTTGAGATGCCTATCATGTCCCATTTGTCAAACCCCAGCTGTTTAATCAGTTCTCTGAGTACGTCTGTGTCCCACAAAGGTGTAAACTGGATTATTTTATTTTCCCATCCCAGCTTTTTTGTTACCCTGTGCCAGAGATGGGCTGTTTGTTGCGTTGGCCCAGTTAGTACCTCATGTTTGGGGTTCATATATAGTGCCTGCCTGTAACTTCTAGGACCCATCAGGAATTTGTCCATTTGGTATGCTGGATCCAAGTGTGGGCCGTATATCCATTGAGTAATTACCGCTAGTTGAGTGCCCAATGATATACTTGGATGTCCGGGAGGGCTATACCTCCCCCATACCACCCCTTCACCTATTTAAATGTGGCTGTCCTTGGGTTATTCCTTCCCATAGCAGTGCTATTGTTTCATTCTCAATCTGAGAGAAGTATGTATTTGGTATAGGGAATGGTGTATTTTATAGGGCATACAGAAACCTTGGCAGAGCCATCATTCTAAAAAAAGGCAGCGCGACCCATAAGGGACAATGGTAATGTTCTCCAGGTTTTTGTGTCATTTGGTAGCCATTTTATTGGGCCGAGGAGGTTGTGTGTGTGGAATAGTGAAGGATCTCTTGTGACATAGATCCCCAAATAGCGTAATCCTTCCTTAGTCACCGTCACTGCGAAACCTGTTGGTTATTTTGGGATGGGACCTTGAAGCATGAATAATACTGATTTGGGCCAGTTAATGGTGTAACCGGAGTACTTCTGAAAATCAGAAAAGATTTGTATGATCCTGCTTATGGATGAGTGAAGTGATGCCATGTATAGGAGGGTATCATCTGCATATAGGGAGAGCCTGTTTTCCCATCCCACTATCCACTGCAGACCTCTGATTATTGGATCTCCTCAAATCTAAGTTGCAAGGGGCTCTAGCATTAGAGCAAAAATCAAGGGTGAGAGTAGACACCCTTGTTGTGTACCTCGTTTGAGGAGGAAGGGGTGTGAGGCGCATCCATTCACCACCACGTGAGCCAAGGGTTGTGCATATAATACCTTAACTCAGGTTATATATTTAGGGCCAAAGCCTAGTCGCTCTAGTACTGCTAATAAATATGGTCATTTGATGGTATTGAATGCTATTCGTGCGTCAAGTGATAGTATTGCTGCAGCTTCTTTAATGGTATCATTTCTACCCAGCACTCCATGTAGATGTCGTAAGTTTAATGTCGTGTTTCTTCCTGGAATGAAGCCGGATTGATCCAGGTGCACAAGGCTCGTGATAACCGGCATTAGTCTGTTAACCAACAATTTGGCCAATATTTTGACTTCTGCCTTGAGGAGTGATATGGGGCGGTATGAGCTACACAGTTACGCTGGCTTACCCTGTTTGTGGATAACTACAATAGAAGCAAGTCTCTGGTCTTGGGGTAGGTAACCCCGTTGTATGCTCTCTTCATATATTTTTCTTAGGTAAGGTGCGATTTTTGTAGACACAAGTTTATATAATTCAATTGGGAGACCAATAGTCCCTTTTGCTTTTCCGGATTGTATTCTATGGATTGCCCTAGTGATTTCCTCGTCTGTGATGTCACTGTTCAGGGAAGTAGTGTTGTCCACCCCCAGGGAGGGAAGAAGCATTTCTGCGAGTAGTTCTCGCGAGTCGTCTGGTGTGGCTGTGGTGGTGGGCGTGTATAGATGCCTAAAGTGTGCTGCGAATGTCTCTACTATTCCCCGGGATCCCTTATTATTGCACCATTCTCGGATTTCAGATATGCCACCCACCTATTAGCTTGTACACGCCTGCCTAACCATGCCAGTCATTTCACGGCTTTTATTTCTGGTTTCATATATTTTGTTGAGCATTGTCAGTCACTTACTTTTTGCTTCTTCGGTTACTTGATTTATAAATGCTTGTCTTTTGATAGCCAGCGCATGTTTGGCCTCTACGCTGTCTGATTCGACAATTTGTGATTCTCTCTCTAGAATCTCGGTTTCTAAGTCCGTAAGTTCCTTCTTTCTGTCTTTTTTATACCCAAAGGTCCCTTAATTACTGTTTTGAATGCTTCCCAGAGTATTTGTGGGGAAGAGAAGTAGTCTTTGTTTTCTTTAAATTTGTTTTCTGTGGTTTGACTTAATTAATCTCGTATTTGTGGGAGTCTTAAGTACCCAGGGTTTAGGGTGATTGTGTTCTTAGTTAGCTTTGTTCGCTGAGTATAGGTGAGCCAAACTGGTTAATGATCTGATATTACCCTTGCCAGATATCGGATTTCTCTAAAATAGGGCAGTTGTTGTGCCAACGTTAGTATATAGTCAATAAGCGACTGGCTGTTATGTGCCCCTGAGTGGAAGGTAAATTGTAAGGTCTGTGGGTTGTTCGCTCTCCAGACGTCTACGAGACCCGTTGCTTCTAAATAGTTTGATAGTGTAGAGTTCCTACTGGATATCAGTTTAGAGGGTTTTAGGTCTTTTTATCCACAGAGCGTCATGTTTAGATCTCCTCTGAGTATCAAATCTTCCGCTGGTAGTTCGGGGAGAAAGGTACTCAATCAGTTAGGGTTACCCTCTGCAACGCCAGTGGTATGTAGACTGATAGTATATTTAGGGGTGTGCCCTCCCACATCCCTGTGGTGGCTGCGAATCTTCCCAGTGGGTCTGTCCATGTATGATCTACCATATACAGACATTGGTTGTGCAGGAGTATTTCTGCCCCCCTGGAGCCTGTTGTGAAGCCTTAATGAGCTAGCAATTTGTATCCCCCTCTGTTCAGTGCTTTACGTGTTACCCACTTGATGGGTTTCTTGTAGTAATACCATGTCTGGTCAATCAATCAATCAATCAGGTCATTTGTAGAGCGCACTACTCACCCGTAGGGTCTCAAGGCGCTGGGTTGGGGGGGGGGGGGTGCCGTTACTGCTCGAACAGCCAGGTCTTGAGCTTCTTCCTGAAGGAGAGGTGGTCTTGGGTCAGGCGTAGGTCGGTCGGGAGTGAGTTCCAGGTCTTGGCGGCCAGGTAGGAGAAGGACCTTCCTCCTGTTGTCGCTCTTCGGATGCGGGGGACGGCGGCGAGGGCGTGGCTGGTTGATCTGAGGAGGCGCTTGGGAGTGTAGAAGTTGATCCGGTAGTTGAGGTAGCTCGGGCCTTGGTCGTGTATGGCTTTGTGCGCGTGGGTGAGGAGACGAAAGGTGATTCTCTTGTTGACCGGGAGCCAATGCAGATCTCTCAGGTGTCCGGCGATGTGGCTGCGTCGGGGGATGTCGAGGATGAGTCTGGCCGAGGCGTTCTGGATCCGCTGGAGTCTCTTCTGGAGCTTGGCGGTGGTTCCGGCGTAAAGGGCGTTGCCGTAGTCCAGTCGGCTGGTGACGAGGGCCTGGGTGACCGTCTTCCTCGTCTCGGTGGGGATCCACCGGAAGATCTTGCGTAGCATGCGCATGATGTTGAAGCAAGACGAGGAGACGGCGTTTACTTGTCTGGTCATGGAGAGGGAGGAGTCCAGGATGAAGCCCAGGTTGCGTGCGTGGTCCGTCGGTTTGGGTGCGGTGCCCAGGGCGGGGGGCCACCAGGAGTCGTCCCAGGCGGAGGGCGAGGAGCCCAGGATGAGGACCTCCGTCTTGTCCGTGTTCAGTTTCAGGCGGCTGGTCGTCATCCATTCGGCTACCTCTCTCATCCCTTCGTGCAGGTTGGCTCTGGCGGTGGCGGGGTCGTTGGTCAGGGAGAGGATCAGCTGGGTGTCGTCGGCGTAGGAGATTATGTTGAGGTTGTGTTGGCGTGCGATGGCCGCGAGGGGGCTCATGTAGACGTTGAAGAGGGTGGGGCTCAGGGAGGACCCTTGAGGGACGCCGCAGATGACTTTGGTGGCCTCTGACTTGTACGGTGGTAGGCGGACTCTCTGTGTTCTTCCGTCGAGGAAGGAGGTGATCCATTCCAGTGCCTTGTCCTGGATTCCGATGTTGCCAAGGCGCTGTACTAGGGTGCGGTGGCAGACAGTGTCGAAGGCCGCGGAGAGGTCCAGGAGGATGAGGGCCGCTGTTTCTCCGTTGTCCATCAGAGTTCGTATGTCATCGGTGGCGGCGATGAGGGCGGTCTCGGTGCTGTGGTTTGCTCGGAAGCCAGACTGTGAGGGGTCGAGGGATCCATTCGTCTCGAGGAAGGCGGCCAGCTGTTTGTTGACGGTCTTCTCGATGACTTTGGCCGGGAACGGGAGGAGCGAGATGGGACGGTAGTTCTTGAGGTCGGTGGGGTCTGCTGTGGGTTTCTTGAGAAGAGCGCTGAGTTCGGCGTGCTTCCAGCTCTCAGGGAAGGTGGCGGTGTCGAAGGAAGTGTTGATGATGTCCCGCAGGTGGGGTGCGATGACAGCGTCGGCCTTGTTGAAGACGTGGTGAGGGCAGGGGTCAGTCGGAGATCCGGAATGGATGGAGTTCATTGTTTGGATGGTGTCTTCGGTGCTGATCGGAGTCCAGGTGCGGAGGGTGGTGGTGGGTGGCGTTGTTGTGGTTGTGGCTTGCGTTGGTTGGTTGCTGAAGCTGTTGTGTATGTCCGCGATCTTGTTGTGGAAGTAGGAGGCGAGGGAGTTGCAGAGGTCTTGCGACGGGGTGATGTCATTGTTTCCGGCGTTGGGGTTGGAGAGCTCTTTCACGATGTTGAAGAGTTCCTTGGAGTTGTGTGCGTTGTTGTCCAGCCGGTCCTTATATGTATTTTTCTTGGTGGCGCGGATCAGTTGGTGGTGTTTACGGGTGGCGATCTTGAGGGTGGTCATGTTGTCCGTGGTTGGCTCCCTTCTCCAGACTTTCTCGAGGGCTCGACAGTTCTTCTTGGAGCTCTTGAGTTCGTCGGTGAACCATGGTGTTTTTCTGCTGCAGGGTCTGCTGGGTGGCGTTCTCAGAGGGGCGAGTTCGTCCGCGCAGTTGTTGATCCACTTCGTGAGGTTGTCGGCGGCCTGGCTGGGGTTCGCTGAGCTGGCGGGAGGGTGCTGGCTCAGGGAAGCGGTGAGCTGGTCGGCTGTGATCTTGTTCCAGCTTCTTCGGGCAACCTGTTGCTGGTGGTGGTGGATCGTTGATCTTTTGAAGGTGAAGTGGACGCAGCTGTGGTCCGTCCAGTGGAGTCCTGTTGCGTGGCTGAAGGTGACGTCTTTGCTGGATGAGAAGACGGCGTCGAGTGTGTGTCCGGCGAGGTGGGTGGGGGTGGTCACCAGTTGCTTGAGTCCGAGGTTGGCGAGGTTATCGACCAGGCTGATGGTGTTCCGGTCGTTGTTGTTCTCCAGGTGGAAGTTGAGGTCTCCCAGGAGGATGTAGTCGGCGGAGGGGAGGGCGTGCGGGCTGATGAAGTCGGCGATGTCCTCGCTGAATCGTGTGCGTGGACCCGGGGGTCGGTAGATCAGGGTGCCTCTGAGGGTGGTCTTCGGGTTGGTGTGGATCTGGAAGTGCAGGTGTTCGGCGGTGGTTAGGGTGTCGTCGGTGTTGGTCGTGATGCGGATGGTGTCTCTGTGGATGATGGCGATGCCTCCTCCCGTCTGGTGTGTGTTGTCTTATATATTGAAGGGCTAGCCCGCTTTTCAGCCCGTCCCCCAGCCAGTTAATGTTCCAGCAGAGAAGCCTGAGAGTGGATTCAGTCTTACCCGGGGTCATGGTTGTCACAATAGGGGGTATATCTAATCGCATATCTTCCAGTATCACGAGGTGTGTCACGGAGTTTGTGGTGTTGCAGTATGTGTGCCGTCCCCGGTGGTAACCGGTTCTCTTGGGTGTCTTTACATTGAAGCTGTGTGGTGTTGTGCTACTCTTATTACACTACACACTATACATTACATTAAAGCTACACCAACTTGCTCTGTTAAAACAATGTTCCGAACTGCTGTCCATATGAAATGTTCCATCCTCCCTCCCTGCCTTCCTGCATGACGGTCCTAGAACTGCCTGCCTCCTCAACACTGCAGAGTGCCTGTCGTTCCTCCCCATTAAACTAAGGGGGGACTAGGACTCCCGGAAACCAGTGCTCTCCTCCCTTGATTCTCCTGGTTATCATAGCTGTGTGGTGCCTGTGATACAGTTCCCATATATAGTTTCATTAGCTCCTTTTCTTCTTAGTTTCAGGAGAGGAGCCAGCAGTCTACATATGTGCATTTATCCCCACTGTATCAATGTAGGCCCTCTTACAGACTAATCAGTCCCTATATGAACCCGGACGTTTCACAGCAAGAGCCACAGCGTGTTATTTAAGTTGTGACGCAGATTGAAGTAAGTCATGGGATAATAGATCACTCATCTGTATCTGATCCCTCATATGTTTTCTTGGTGATTCACTGCATTGCATCTGCTTTTCCCATCTGTGTATCACCTCTTCCTGCCTTGTCTTCAGAGGAACTCGCTTTGTCCACTGTGCACAATCAATCTAGCCAATGCCAAGTCTCTTCAAAAGTGGAGAAGAACCAGATTTTACCATGTGCTTCCACCCTCAGTTTAGCGGGGAACAGCATTGTGTACTAGAGTTCTTAATCTCTGAGAGCCTTCTTTACTTCGAGGAAGCTGCGCCTTTGCCATTGAACATTGATTGTGAAATCTGGGAATAATGAGATTGATGCATTTTCATATTGTACTTGTGGAACTGTACGGGCCGTTTGCAGTATGACTTTGCTCTCTCGGAAATTAAAGACTCGGGCCAAAATCGGTCTTGGCGGGGCTCCTGGTCTGGGCCTCCCCCTGGGACTCTATGTGCTCTCTCAATGGAGAAGTAAGTTGACAAGCCTTGGGGTTGTAAATGTTGTTGGAGTCATTCCACCACAAAAAGATCCATTGCTGGCCCCTGGGCCCGTTCTGGTTCCCCGAATAATTATTATATTCTTCCAACTGGAGCGGCCTCAGTAATCATCCAGTTTAGCTTCAAGTATCTTAGTTGTGGTTTGCAAGCATTGGACTTGTTGTTGAAGGATCCTGGTGTCTACTTTTAGCGAGTTTGTTGTGTCTTCGACTTCCTGAACTCGGTCACCCAATTTGCGCAAGTCTGCTCTTATTAAGGAAACCTCTGTAGATACCGTATCTATTTGTGCTTCTAGTGTGGACTGTACTTTGCTGATCAGCGCGATTACATCATTTAGTGTTGGCTCCTCTTTTTCGATTGTGCGTTCGGGTTCATTACTCACGTCCTCTGGTCCTTTTTGTAGGGCGTTTTTATCTAGTTTTGTTTGGTGTGTTCCGCGCCCTCCTTTGTTGCCCGACATGGTTGGTTTGAATGATGGTTGCTTACAGAGTATATCTGCTGTCTTCCACCACCTGGGAAATCCCCGCTGCCGGTTTGGCGTGAGTTCACCACAGCCTGCCGGTTTTCCCTGAGGATAATTGAAGTGTGAATTATCTGTGCGCTGACACTCTTGTCACTGTTTTGTGTGGGCGGGACTCAGTGTTTGACAACTAGTAGTATTGCAGGCCAGGCATGGAACAAACCACTCTTCTGGGAGAACTGGGTGCATCATGCAGTCTGATGTGCGGCCGCCGGACCGACCGGGACGTAGAGAAGTGCATATAAAGTAAGTGTACTTTGGCCAACGCTGCGCGCCAGGCAGAGCAGCGACTGATACTGTGTAGTGCAGTTATGTTGTTTATGTTGTAACTTGTCAGAGACACAGCGCCGCAGAGCGCAAGCATGAGGAGGTAGCACTAGGGTTAGTGCCCATAGTTCCATTTCTGGTGCTCTGCAGCAGTTTTAATAAGTTCTTGGAGTTATTTGTTGCTCAAACGGCTGTAATTTTAGATATTTAGAAGGTTTCTCTCGTCTTCATTGCATGATTTTTGCTCGCGAAAAAGTGTCACTCATGGTCGTTGAAATGTCACTCATAATTTCACTGAAGTTATACAAATGTCACATATGGCAATCTGAAACCTTGGCAGCTATGTGTACTTATTTGAATGAGTGCTGCCTTTACCGACAACAAGGGGGTTTCCCTCACCTTATTTGGCTTCTGATAATGAAATTGTGAGAGATAAAGTGCACTGATATATATTTGTTTTATTTATTTATTTAATGCATTTTTATATAGCGCAGACTTTACACGAAGGTGTCCGAGCGCTGTACAATAGAACCAGTTACGTTACATGAGAAAAATGTTGTAAAATAGAACGTTACAAAAATAAACAGGAGACTAGAAGAGGTAGGGTAAAACCATGGAAGGCAAGAACACAAAATCACACACAGCAAGCAAGGGTGAGGGATGCACAAGAAAATATTACAAATTTACAATAATGAACGAACTTCCTAGAGGGGTCTGAGAATGAAGGTATTCATTCTGAAAGTCCCAAAGAGGCCGATAATAAGAGCCGCCAATGCCTATGCTTATTTCCGCCGTTAATTAAGCATGTATTTAAACCAGCATTCGTATTTAATCGAACATGAACAGTAATCTAGATCAATACTTAAACAAACAAAACCAATAGGAAAACGGGTGTACAGGTTTGCCTTGATTAGTTCCTACACAGCGAGGACACAGCTCCAAAATGACGCTAACTGGACACACCCCTCCTGAAAGGAGTCATTATTCCTGTGCAGGAACGAAGGGAAAATCTTGCCCGAAAAAAAGATGGCGGCGGGCTCGCGCTCTGAGGTGCGGAAGTAACGTCACCTGCGGAGAAGATAGCGAACGGAAGAGGGGCGGGAGCCGGAAAGGGCTGTTTGTTTTCTATCAAGATGGCGGCTGGGATGTATCTGGAGCATTATCTGGACAGTAAGAGGATGAGACAATTTATAAGGAGTACCGATTTCAAAGAGGGGGTATGGGGGGAGATAGTGACGAGAAAGGGTGCACGAGAGAGGCGGGACGGTGTAGATTGGAAGGGGAGGCGCCAATTGAGGCAGAAGTGGGCGGGGGGAGTAAAATGCGAGCATTTGGTGGTAAATATGGTGATGTGCGTGGATGGAGCGGGCAGTGAAAGGGAGTAATACGATGAGAGCGTATGTCCAGGGAAGGGTGCCGTGCACTTTCACTATGTCATTAGAGCTTTATTCGATTTGTTCGTTTAAAAAAACTATTGTATTTCAATTAATTTCAAGCGAGCCAAGATGACAACTCCTGCAGTGCAGTAAGCCAGTGAAAGCTTATGTGTCAAATATATGACTTGGCTCCTGTGGTATCGCTAGGCACAGAAGGAGGGCAGAACAAGCGTCCACCATCAACGATGCTGTCAGGGTCACAGGTTCGAGTCCTTGCTGAAAAGCCATCGAGCATAACATTATTTGGTGTGACTGTATTCTTCTTATCTTCACGATACAGAATGGTGGCTAAGTACTGGAGGATGAGCAGATTCCCAATACCAAAAAGTGGGACATTCCGGTAACTGAGGATGCAACTTTTACACACAGTAATATATGTTAATTGAATCGCTTTCTTACAAGGACTGCTAACCAATCCTGCACTGAAACTCATGATCGCTTGGCTCTGTGTTCTGCCAACCGTCTCTGAATATGGGACATCTGCTCACCCTCTGACAGGAGAGCTTCAGGCAAGAACTGAGATAGTTTCTAAATGGTCAGAGGATAGCTTCTAAATAGTCAGAGGAGATACCTCTCAAAATAAATATAAAGCAAGTAAATATACAGTCAAATTAGGGGCACAGAAGAACACAACACAACTGATTGGTCTTATTATACCAAAACTATGTTTAATCAACAAACGACGATATAGAATTATATTCAAACTACAAGAACTAAAATAAACATTCACACTCAGACGTACATACATACACTCCTCATCATTTTTTTTTAAATATCTTAATTTGCATTTTATTTTTTCTGTTACATACATTACTGGCAACAATATATGTCAGCACTCATGACAATAACATTTGTTTTATGACATTGTGCATATAATCTAAAATATTTCTTTCGCATTGTTGTAACAGCATTCGCGTTGTTGGTGTAAGAGTGCTCACACATTTATATAGAGCCTTGGGCTCTTACAGCATGTACACCCTGTTATCTCCATTCAGGGGTCAGGAGAGATCCATTCACTGCGACCTCTCCATGCCAATGTTTGATAATGCAGTAAGGCGTCCATATACATATAAGTGTTCTGTTTATATGTGGCATACCTGTTAGTTCACAGTATGAAGCACTTCCTGGGTAAACAAAGTCAATTTACATATAAATGCCGTATGTGCTCATTAGATATCGGTCTTCATAGCAAACAACCACTTCTAATGAAAAAGAATATTAAATCAGAACAAAGAGATATCAAAGAGCTGAAGGAATATATAACTAGTGTGCCATCTGGGCATTGTGACAGCTAGGCCTTGGTGCGAACAGTGATTACGGGCCACTACTCTCGTGTGCTATGCGGCATAGATAAATGCTAGGATGGCGTGTTGCAAAAGCCACGTCTGTGTGATGTCTTGTGAGAAATGCGAGGTCTGCACCAAGCGCAGCAGTCGTGGTCAGGGTGACACTTGAATGCAGCGCATCCCCTGCCTCTATGCAGCCTGCAGGATGCTTGATCCCGCCTACCATGCAGGAGGCACCCGTAAAGCGGCAGTAGTGCGTACTAGGGTTTTGAGCATGCTATCCCAGGACTGTGCAATTGGATGTTTTCGCAGCCCTGCCGTTTCTTCCCTAAGTAGAGTGGTGCCCTCTGCCTGTGCCCAGACTTCTAGGGACCTCACCCAGTGTAACACTTCCGGTGGATTCTTGTGCTTCCAACGCTTAGTTATAAGCCGCTTTGCTGTTATTAGACCTAGGTCGCGAAACCTGGAACTTACTTTATTGGCCTTGGTTCTTTTAGAATACATACACTCCTCATCATTTTTTTTTTTTTAAATATCTTAATTTGCATTTTATTTTTTCTGTTACATACATTACTGGCAACAATATATGTCAGCACTCATGACAATAACATTTGTTTTATGACATTGTGCATATAATCTAAAATATTTCTTTCGCATAGTTGTAACAGCATTCGCGTTGTTGGTGTAAGAGTGCTCACACATTTATATAGAGCCTTGGGCTCTTACAGCATGTACACCCTGTTATCTCCATTCAGGGGTCAGGAGAGATCCATTCACTGCGCCTCTCCATGCCAATGTTTGATAATGCAGTAAGGCCTCCATATACATATAAGTGTTCTGTTTATATGTGGCATACCTGTTAGTTCACAGTATGAAGCACTTCCTGGGTAAACAAAGTCAATTTACATATAAATGCCGTATGTGCTCATTAGATATCGGTCTTCATAGCAAACAACCACTTCTAATGAAAAAGAATATTAAATCAGAACAAAGAGATATCAAAGAGCTGAAGGAATATATAACTAGTGTGCCATCTGGGCATTGTGACAGCTAGGCCTTTGTGCGAACAGTGATTACGGGCCACTACTCTCGTGTGCTATGCGGCATAGATAAATGCTAGGATGGCGTGTTGCAAAAGCCACGTCTGTGTGATGTCTTGTGAGAAATGCGAGGTCTGCACCAAGCGCAGCAGTCGTGGTCAGGGTGACACTTGAATGCAGCGCATCCCCTGCCTCTATGCAGCCTGCAGGATGCTTGATCCCGCCTACCATGCAGGAGGCACCCGTAAAGCGGCAGTAGTGCGTACTAGGGTTTTGAGCATGCTATCCCAGGACTGTGCAATTGGATGTTTTCGCAGCCCTGCCGTTTCTTCCCTAAGTAGAGTGGTGCCCTCTGCCTGTGCCCAGACTTCTAGGGACCTCACCCAGTGTAACACTTCCGGTGGATTCTTGTGCTTCCAACGCTTAGTTATAAGCCGCTTTGCTGTTATTAGACCTAGGTCGCGAAACCTGGAACTTACTTTATTGGCCTTGGTTCTTTTAGAATACATACACTCCTCATCATTCTCAAAAACAATATAATATGAAAATACAAAAGTTATATTTTGATATTTGATGATACAAAATTGGACACAATAAAAGATTAACCCCTTTGGTGCTAAGGCAATTCCTGCTTTTACTCTAATTTCCATTGAAATTACATGGTCAGCTTGGCTGCAGTGCATGACGAGCTGACCTTGTCATGAGCATGGAAGTGGGATTTTGTCAATTAATATGCATATTGTAACCATAAGACATAATTCTAGAGGGCTATGATGTTCGAACATCGTCGTTTATTGATTGAACATTTTTCTAGTTTTTGTATAATAAGAACAATCAGTTGTGTTGTGTTCTTCTGTGCTCCCAATTTGACTGTATATTTACTTGCCTTAGATTTATTTTGAAACTTTATTATCTCTTCATTTGGCAAGCCATTTCGTTGCAGGGGACCCCTCCTTTAAAAAAAAAAAAAACAGGAGATACCGCGCCACCCCAAGCAATGAACTCATGTGAAACTGGCGTTGGTGGTTGAGAAACTCCATGTTGTGCTGCCAGTTTGGCAGGAAACTGAGCCCGGTAGTAGAGGGTAAGCTGAGCAGAAGCAGGTAGGGTCTGATTAGGTCTTTGCAAGCTCCATATTATCTGCATGGTTATCAAAAGGCTTTTAACTGTACATTTGAGGGGTGGGTCAATAGATATTATTGTAATTGTATCTATATAGTGCTTACTACTCCTGATGAGGCGCTTTTAGGCGAGTAGCACGCAACCCGAGAATCCAGAAAGGATTAGTAGTGGATTAGGAAGATCGTAGTAGTAAAATGAGGTTTAGGATGGTGAAAGAAGGGATACATGAGGGAAGAATCTAGAAAATGAACCCCCCCCCTCTTATCCAAAGGGGTTTAACCATGATTGTTGTTATGCCAATTGTAAATTAAACAGGGCACTTACAGCTAGTCCCAGGGAACCTGTGGTAGTTGCATTATGTCACAAGGAGAACAAAGAAGCTATCGCTAGAACGAAGCAGGAATTACTGCAAAATCGGTGGGACTCACTTGCTTTCTTCGGAGCCACAAAGAACAGTAAATCATTCTGGAGGGAGGTGTTAGCAGCGAGGAGAGTGATCCATATTGCAACTCCTCCAATGCCACATTGCCAGTACCACTTGGGAGGCATGCTTTTCAAAATTTACGCTGCTATTCATGATCCGATCACTCCTGATCTGAAGTGTACCCCTGGGGAGTTTTTGGTCTCCTTAAAGGAGGTGGAAAAAGCCATCAGGCAAAGTTTAGATGGAAAAGCACCCAGACCAGATGGCTTCCCAATTGATCTTTTTAAACCTACCCCAGAGTTTTGGGCACCTCTGCTGATGAATGTTTTTAATGGTGTGACCCACTCTCCATTCCCTAGTACATGGTCAACCTCCATTATTGTGTTGATTTTTAGGGCTCGCCTGCTGTGCGCATGCGCATAGCTGGCGAAGCTCTATAGGGGCTTAAACAGCGTTTACCCAAGCACGATTCCACTGGCGATTTCTTGAAGTGCATGTGCTTTTTAGGTCATTGCGCAAGCGCAAGCCCTAAAAAGCGCGTGCACAATGCCACCAGCCGCCTGCCTGCCTGCCTCGCATTACCACATCAAAGGCAGCTTCTCAGCGTGCGCTCATCCCCTAATAATTCACGTCCGGCCGGCCGTACTTTCAGTTTCACGGCCGCAGGCCGTGTCTCCTTTTAAAACTTGTTTAACTTGTTAGAAAAAAGTGGTCCAGCATAGTATAACTCGCAAAGGGAACTGCAGCATCAGGATTGCCTGAAAGTACCATCTTTTCCAGAATACTAACCACTGGACTTTCATCTCGACCGGATCCCTTAACAGACAAAATGATTGAAACGGAAAATCTTACATAACTTGTTTTCAAGTTACATTCCATGTTTACTTCCTTGGAAATTAATGTGTCCCAGCGATTAGGAGCAGCTGGGCGCTCTATAACACGATGTGACCCCCATTTCCTCCTCACACAACTCCCACTATTAGAACTATTGCTGCAGGAAGCACATATCTCCCGTCAGGAAAACAAACCAAACAGCATGCACGACCAGAGTCCTTATAAAATGCGAATCTCTTGGCGGCCCCTGGAGAGTTGAGCTTTGCCAGACCACTTCATGCCGAGCCGCTTTCTTATCTGCAGCAAGACTCAACACATTGCTGAGATTTCGGCCTCAGGGCGCGTGCAGCTCTTTGCAAGCTCCTCCCCCTCTGCACCCCGCCCTCAGCCCTCCAGATGCTGCAGAGCAAACGCACCGTTAATAGTTAGGCATCCCTCTCTTCTTTTTGCAGAAATGTGTATATATATACACACACGCACACACACGCAAATACACACACACACACGCACACACACACACACACACACACATACACAGAATAGTTCACGCAAATGCACTCTTTTTTTCCTTTGATTTTTTTCACACAACTCTCTGATGCTGACCAGAAATAAATATATGAATACCTCTGCTGTGTGTTAGGAAAACTGTTGCTGAAATGTACTTTGATTTTAACCTTTACGCATCTAGAAAATAATACACAGCTGCAGCAGTGCGAATAAGCAATTGACGAGCACAACGAGAACAGGGGCCATGTCGCATAATGTGAGCGCTGTGGTTGAATCACGATACATTTTTGTCTGGCGCCGTTCCATGTCTTTGTAGTAAACATACATGCCAAAACACCCGATTGCGGCGGGAGAACCCCGATTTCTGAAACCCAAACAAGAATATGACTCCAGATGTCCCAGTAATCAACGACTCTGCATTAGCGTAACTTTTGTAAGCTCATGATGCTATTTTAATGGCGCATACACTGAAAGTCTTACGTCAGTTAGTCCATGGTTTTGTTGACTATTTGGCTGCCTTGGATCTGCAAACGGACTTCCAAAAATCTTTTTTTATGGCCTGTGGCCCCAAGAAATGCAGTCTGTCCTCCCTCTCTGTAGGTAATAATATTTTGGCACATACAAACACTTTTTCTCATTTGCGTCTTACATTTGCTGCTACCGATTAGTGGGCCCTACATATGGCACACCACAGGCTAAAACTATCCTACCACAACCCAGGGGGGGAGGTGCCTTCTTCCCAGTATTGCTAATTTATAAAACACTATGCTTGACCTTTTTTAATAAAATGTTGTATTAATAACTTGAGGGATGCCCTGAACATGTTTTCTCAATTGACGGATGAGAGTATTCGCTTAGGTGCTTTTTTAGGTCTCGCCTAGCGACGCAGCGCGAAAGCGCTGCCGCTAACGAGATCTATTGTTATGGACTTGCTTTGGAAGGGAGACAGGACATGTGCACGCGCAGGAAGGACTGCAATTATGAACGCGCACCACAGCATTAGATTAACTTGCAGGACAGGGGATGTGCAGGTGTATAGCTGGTGCCGCGTTCACGCGATGTCGCTAGCGAGATACGCGTGCACATCTCCTGTCCAGGCGCGGCGCACTTACCACGTACAGCACGTACAGCATGCCTCACCCCACTCACCGGCTCTTGTGGGGACTGTACGCTGCTCCTGGCTTGTCTCGCCTCTTCACCCGGTCACTGCAGCAACACCCCATGTTCCGTCTTGCTCACAGGAGCTCCGCCTGAAATACTGCCCCATCTGCACCATGCGGCATTCACGAAGGCGGGGTGGGCTCCCGCCGGACTTCCTATACTGCGGCAATCATGAAGGCGGGGTGGGCTCCCGCCGGACTTCCTCTACTGCTTGCCAGTGCGGGGTGGGCTCCCACCTCGCTTATCCACGCAGGCTGTAACACGCGGGGCTCCCTTAGCTCACGGGAGCCCCGGCCACTTCCATCCGCGCGCTCCATGCCCTGCCCATGTGCCGGACAAGGTTGCCTGACTTCCGGGTCGCGCTGAGAGCGGCCCGGAGAAGGCTTCCAGAACAGCTCTGGCTGCGGCGGCGAAACGCGGGGTGGGATCCCGCCTCATCCGTTTACTTTGGTGGTTACACAGCAAGTCTTTTTTAGTCTGTAGGCATTATTTTATTTAAATAGTTGGGCCAGACAGTGCTTTGTCCATAATAAATAAAATAGTCAATTCATCACCTTAAATGCAAGCTAATGTATTGCTTAAAACCTTCTATGTTTTTCTTTCACACACTTAGACATGAATGTGTTGTGTAGATAGAAATAGTTTTACCATGTGCTTCCGTTTGTATGTTCTACTTTCAACAAAGTTTGAATTGCCATGTTAAATGGGCGGGGCTTATTTGCAATCAATTTTATTTGGATAGGGCAGTGACTTCATTTAGTGTAACGTCATTGCTCACTGTGCACCTTGCATACTGACGTGTGCCATCATATATAATGTTTTTAAAGGCTTGTGACTGCTAATGTGTGACTGTATTGGACTGGTGTCCTCGTCCGGAGGCACCTTTAGAGCTCAAGCAAACCCTTTTAGGAGCTGAGTGTTCAGAAAGGAGCAAAGGATGGTTTCATGGCAAGGTGAAGATGTCTGTGATAGTGCATTTAGCTGACAGACTCTCTCAGTCGAGAGGCGGGGGACTTGATATTCCCGTGGCTTGAGTGAGGTTTGATTTGTAGAGTGGGTTTTCCAATATTCGAAGTTGTTAAGGGGTTCAGGGTAGGAGGGGTGTTGGCGGCCCTCTGTCGCAACTTGGGTAAATTAAAATTATCATAAGATAACCCCGAGTGATCCGTTGTAGGGGTGGAGCTCGTGCTAACCCCTGGTGTCTGCTGCCGAGTTGTCTATCTGCCAAAAGATCTCAGTAGGGGTAACGGATCTCACACCCGTCCAGGCATCTTAGCTCGATATGGGTTGAAGGCATTGTAGTGTGTGGTGTTGGATTCATGAGATTCTTGTCCTGGTGGACTAAGTGGGAACGGTGTGATGGTGTGTGCCCGTGTGATGGTGTGTGATGGTGTGAGCGCCTATGTGTGTGAGCACCTGTGTGTGTGTGAGCCTGTGTGTGTGTGAGCGAGCACGTGTGAGTGAGTGAGCACGTGTGTGTGTATGAGCGCATGTGTGTGTATGTCGCAGGTGTCTGTGTGCGCACACGTTGGCGCCTGTGTGTGTGCGCGTGTGTGTGTGTGCACCTGTGTGTGTGGGGAAATCAGGTGCTGGGGGAAAGTAACTGGTTGATACAGTCCACCGAGAAGCTGTTCTGTTCAGGTGGGCTGTTTTCTGAGAGGATCTTGTCTAACAAGCATTTGCAATGCAATAGGTCTCGCATTTACGCAAATTTGAGCTATTGGCATTGTAAATGACAATGCCTTTTATGTAGGTTTTGGGTTTTAAAATATAAATAAAAGGCATTGTCATATAAAATACTGTTAGCTTAAACTCTCGCAAATGCGAGACCTATTGCATTGCAAATGCCTGTTTAAAACAGCTGTAAGAGCCCGTGGTACCATGAATACTACATAGGCTTGCTGCAAGGATTAAACTTAAACTTTGCACTTCATGCAATTTTGCCAGGGGACTATGATTTTAGTTCTCTGTATGTTTTTAATCATTTACTGTGTTTTAAAACTATTTTTATGTATTTCATTCCACTGTATTGTTCTTTCATGGAAACAATTTGTATTCAAATACATTTTTTGAATTTTGAATCTGTTGAGGGTTATTTGAGAGATCACTGTAATAAAATGAGGTTTGGGGTGATTTAGGATTCTGAGAAGTGATGTTCGCTGCGGCACAAGATGTGACCTAAAGAGGCTATAACAAAAAATCTCAAGGACCAAAAAGTGTTTTTAAACTTGTAGAAAATGCTTTCTCCTTTGTGAAATAGGAGCGCCCTCATGCTGCCAACCAGACTTGTGGTGCAGCACTGCTCCGTGACCACCTAAAGTACACAATCTGGAGCATCGATAGGAAAGTCTCCTCAACTGAAGACAGTGTGAGGACTTAAGGGTTTGAGTTGGCAAGAAAATTTCAAAATTGTGATGCCTTGTCCAGCGAACCTTAAAATTCGACAGTCAGATGCACAGCTAGCAGATCGTAATTGGACACTGGGACAACTGTAAGTAGTGCACCATCACATCCCTGGATGACTAGAAAGAGAGGTGAATTCTCTGGACAACATAGCCAGGGCTTTTCGTTTAAGGCTCATGCGGTAATCCCGCTAAGATATGGTGGATGTGATTCTACCTAGCTTCTCTAGACAGAGATACTGAGAAGTTAAGATGACTCTCCTTTTGATGCACGAAAAGCAGTGGTCTCCCCCCCCCCCCCCCCCCCCCCCCCACCGTTGAGAAAACAAATCATCAGGCCCCCCTCCAAATATTATATTGAATTGTCAATGTTTAAATATCTGTAGACTTATTTAAACAGTGGAGTTTTCATACCATTTAAAAAAGGCAACCAAATACATGACTGACCTGAACAAAGATGTTGCTTAAACAGCAAAACACACGTTTCCAGGATGACACACGAATTAAGGAATCCACTGCGCTCGGCCTTCCCTGACTGATAAGGATTTTTTCATATACGTCACAGCAGGACGAGTCAACTCTTGTGGGGCACAGTTGGTCAAGAGGAAGCAGAAGTATCTCTTCGCTCCTCTAACGATGCCGATAGCCGTGACCACGCAGGTGCCGTTACCAGCATATTCCCTCACCACGTACGTTGTAAAAAATTGCGTGGTGAAGGCTATGCGTGGTAACAGTGTATGTGTGGTAATGCCTGCGTGGTAAAGGCCCTGCGTGGAAACAGCCGCGTTGTAATGGCTGTTTCCCCCTCTGATATCAATTGGGTGGGGAATCAGCTTTTGATAGCCTCAATCAATTGACTCTGTTCCTTTACTGAATTCGCCGCCATCTCCTTGGAGGACTCTGAGAAAGCCCTTAAATCCTGTAAATCTGGTTCTCTCAATGATGCTTGCCCCTCTCATATTATTTAAAAAAAATAAAAAATCTTCATTTGCATTTTTAATAATATAAGTAACAGTGTACATATAGGAGGTAGGGTTATGCGAACATCTTTAAACACTACAAACATTGCCATGTCCTTATTCATGCATAATGATATTTTACCAACTCAGGTTCAGTGTCCCGGTTAAGTTGAACACAGTATTAAAATGTTAATACACAGTAGCTTTCTTATACTCTACATGGGCCACGGTTGTAGGTTCATTGGAGTAACAGTATATTGCCCTTACCCTACACCGATGCTGTTTTTCCATTTGCCTATCTGTCTTTCCCTTTTTCTTTCGTGCCTCATTGTCCATTTCGTGGATACAGCTTGGTGCAAATATAACACAATAGATAACCAAACAATCAAAAGAAAACCATCATCATTCCGTCACACCCGGGTCATTTTATGCAAGTAATGAGTTACCAACTATATTTTAGTTTTGAACTTGTCTACCACGTGATGTTTGGGACGATGATCTGCCGGATCCCTCCCTCCCTCTTACACACTACTCCTGTCAGTGCCAACCTTGCCCTCCTAAGTTGTGGTGCGTTTGGACGTCTGTGTCTGTGTCTGAGTCCGGCCTTTCTGCAGCCTGTGAGGGACTGTTCTCGGTCTATCTGTATGTTTCAGCTCCACAAGCATTACATCCCACTGTTGCGCAATGCAATATTTACGTAAACCGGCTATCTCCTCTCTGTGCAAGGATGTACTTTCGGCTTGTGCCCATACCACCAGTGAATTTTTCCAGCTGGTAAAGACGGGGGGGGGGGGGTGTTACTATTCTTCCATCTCTTGGTGAGTAGTCTGTTGGCAACTATGAGACCTAGGTCAGTGAACCTAGAGGTAACCTTATGCTTCTTTGATCTGAGGTAGAAGCCCAATATGCATGCTTCTCATGTTTGCAGCGGGGGGCCTTCCGGTGCATGTCGCAAGTGTTGTTATTATTTCCTGCCAGTATGTTTGTAGGGAGGTACACAACCACAACACATGAAGGAGATCTGCATTTGTCTGTAGGCAACAATGGCATGCTGAGGTGGTCATATGGAGATATTTGTTCAGTTTATCTGGGGATAGATATGCCCTGTGTGTGATGTATGTTTGTATAAGTCTGAATTTGGAATTTCTCTGTATTTGCGTGGGTTAACCAAAATTGTGTCTCATTCACGATCTGTCCACAGAATTCCCCTGTCCGCCTCACACTTTGTGCGCAGGGTCATCATAGGTTGTGTCGAATAGGATAATAGCGTCTCCGCCAGCCAGTGTACTATGTGTGAGCCGTTGCACATTACATGCAGGTATTGTATCAGGAGGTGCATCTCCAGTTCTGTATTCATGTCTCCCCAAGCCTATGAAAGTGATCTTGTGATAGAGTTGTATAGCAGGAATTGGCCTGCTGGCAGATCGTATTCCTCTGACAGTTTATCAAAGGGTCGGCATACAGGTCACTCAGCGTATGCAACTCCGCTGCATGCCAGTGTGTGAGCACCCTATTTGAGGTGCCTGTCCTGCTTCTGGGCGTTCCCAGGAGCAGCAGCGGTGGAGCATAAGGGACTATATTTCTGTTAAGGTATAAACTTCTCTTGTAACAACAGTGTGCAAGAGCAAGGCAGGCCTGTGGCACACAGGGGGAGCGGGCAACAGGATGAAACAAGTGGTATATCTGAGATTGGGACCATGGCGTTTGTGAAGTGGCCGTGTTGTTTAGATTAAGTCCAGCGAGCCTCTTCGTCACCCACTGCAATTGCGCTGCTAGTAGTACAGTTCCATATTAGTACTGCTAGCCCCCCCTGCAGGAAGGTGCGTGCAGTTTCCATAATGCGGCCCGAGTTCCATATGAGGCCTCAGGTCAATTTTTTTTAGTTCCCGAAATATTTTAGCAGGAACATAAACAGGGAGGTTGGAGAAGTAATACAGTAGCTTTGGCAACATCACCATCTTGGTCAGGGAAATTCTGCTCATCACATTAAGTGGGAGTGTCTTCCAGAACTTGACCTGCGACCTGATGGCAGTTTTGGCCTTGATCAGGTTTCCTTCCAGGATATCAAGTCCCAATATACGAAGATGCCCAGGTATCTAAATGTGGATGGCTGCCAGTGGAGGGGGGAAGTTGTTTATGCTCAAATTCAGATTGGGAGTCTCTTCCCTTAAGGGGTACAGGCACGACTTTGCCCAGTTTACCCTAAGGCCCGATATCGTCTCCAATTTCCGTAGCGTTTCCGCTATGGTGGCAACTATGTTATGTAGGTCTCTAAGGTATAGTAGTAGATCATCTGCATAGAGAGAGACAGTGTGCAAACCGTCTCCCAGCCAGATACCCCAGTCTTCGCCTCCGTTCCGAAACTACGCCGGCAGCGGCTCCATTACGAGCAAAAAAAGGAGCGGGCACAAGGGGCAGCCATGCCTAGTACCTCTGTTGACCTTTATGTTCTCTGATATCAGACGACCCGTTTGTACCCGGACCGAGGGTTGCATGTAAAGTAATCTAATCATGTGAAGGAATGTGTCTCCCAACCCGTACCCACTTAGAGCCTCAAAGAGGTAGGTCCATTCCAGCGAGTCAACGGTCTTCTCCAGATCTAAGACCAGGCAGCCTGAATGGGGCGTCAGTAGCATAACATTGCACCCTGAAAAATCTGCAAATGTTCAGCGCTGTGCTCCGGATGGGGACAAACCTGTTTTGGTCTGCGTGTACCAGGATCCGTACCAATGGGGCCAGTCTTGCAGCGATTATTGACGCTAGGACCTTATAGTCCGTATTGAGTAGCGCCAGTGGTCTATACGACCCTAGCAATTCCGGATCCCTGCAGGCTTGGGGAGAGAGATTAGCAGCGCCTCATTCTGCGTGGCTGAGAGCAGGGTATCTGCCAATGCGGCGTCATACACCCTTTTGAGTTGCAGTGCCAGTGATTCTGTGTAAACCTTCTAAAATTCCGCCTGCAGACCATCAGAGGGTTTTGCCGGTTGCCATGGTGTGTATGCCTGCTTGGATTTCGTCCAGGAGTATGGGTCACCCAGTTCAAGCCTCTGTTCGGGTGTGATCTGTGGTGGCGTAATGTCTGCCAGGTACCTGCGAATATTGTCAGTTGTAACTGAGACTGAAGATTTATATAGCATGGTGTAGTGAGCTGTAAATTCGCGGTGGATGTCCTGCTGCAAGTATAGTGCCTTGCGTTGAACGGAGTGATGTGACAGGCAAAGTGATGTCGTCCTGTCGGATGAGCCACACCTGGAGCCTGCCAGCTTTCTCGCCCGAGTTGTGTACGCACGGAGTGTGCAGCGTAATTAAGGCAGTGGAGCCTCTCAAGTAACTGGGCATGTTCTGTCCTGCTGTCATCTAGCCTCCTACCCGAACCCCTGACTGCTTGTCTCTCATGGGACGCCAATCTGTTTTCTAGGTTGGTTAGGTCCACCTCCCAACGTTTTGCGCTTGCCAGCTTGTGTACCTATGCAGTGCCCCCGGATAACTGTTTTAAAAGCGTCCCATTCAATTAATGGAGACGAGGTGGAGTCAGCGTTTTCCTCAAAATACTGTGTCACTGCCGCCCCTAGCGAATCCCGAAAGGCCGCATCTACTAGTATGTCAGGCTGCAGACGCCAATCTGGAATCTGCGGCGTGCTGGCACACCATTCTAGTTGCAATGCGTGTGGGTTATGGTCTGAGTGGGTTCTCCCAAGGTATTGGGGGTCTGTGATGACTGGCAGGAGTTCATCTGACACTAGCACGCGGTCGAGCCGGACATGTAGGCCATGCGCCCGAGAAAAATTAGTAAACCCTGTCAAATGGATTCCTGTGCCTCCATGCGTCTACTAAATGCCATTGCGTGGACCAGCAGTTTAGCGTCCTCATGGCTGTGGCCTTGGGCGCCCCGAATAGGAGCGATCCAAGGCCTCATCCAAAACCCAGCTATAATCGTCTCCTAGAATCATCGGGACATCGTGCCAATTTGATAATTTACTCGACAGAGCGTCTAGGAATGAGGCTTGCTCCGTGTTGGGTGCATATATTGATGCAATGATAACTGGTTGACCATCCAATATACCCCGTACAATGACATATCGACCCTCCGTGTCAGTGAGTGACTCTTCTATGCGAAAAGGGGTCCCTGGCCGGACCCAGAATAATGTGCCTCTGCCGTACGCTGAGTAGCCCGTGGCATGTATTTGCCCACTCCATCTCCTCTGTAGGTTCTTTACCTCAGGTCTTACCAAATGTGTCTCTTGGAGGAGCCCTATCTAGATTTGATGCCTCTTGAGATATGAGTAAATCAGGTATCTACGGGAGGGGTATGTATGCCTCAATGTGCATATCTTAATTGTTGCCATGATACCATTATAGGGGTAGATGTGTGGCCCGGGTGAGACCCATAGGCATTGGTGGTGCGTTGGGCGTGAGCCATGTGCGGGAACTTCAGCTGTCTATCTCTGGATCCTGATAACAGGCCGTGCTGACCCAGCGCGTGCCGGTTGGCAACACTGATCCAAACAAAAACATATAATGCCAGAAGAGTGATAGTGCAAGAAGCAATCGTCCAAACAATATAACTAAACGAAATTATGTCAGTGACAAGGAGGGAGTTTACACAGGCTGATCACGTCTACAATGAGATTAATGCAAAACATAGTAACACCCCTATACTTTATAAGGGAAGTATTTACTGGGGCCTCACGGTTCTGTGCATGTGCCATTCCAGTAGGAGAGGTCATGCGTCTATCTATGCGGGAGAGCGTTTTGTGGGGCATCATCTCTCCTGCACACATTACCAGTGACATGAAAAAGGGAGTGATTCACATTGCCAATAATCATTGTTTTGTGACCGTTTTATCAGGGTCCATTTATTCTTGCGTAGACGTTGCCGAGGTCTTGTTGGCCTGTTCACAGAGTTCGACACCGGGTGTTAGATTATGCCATCTGCGGTCTGAGGGGGGACCTCCGGTAGGCGTTCTGAGTCCTGCGAGTTCAGAGTTCCATCCGATAGTTCTGCATCACTGTCTCTTTCCTGTAAGCTGAATATTTAACCATGTGCACCTCCTATTTCTGCTGCTGCTTGGAGTGCATTCCGTTGGTCCTGCTCCATCAGTTCCAGATTGGGGCCATGCTTTGGAACAGTAGGGTTTTGCTGCGCCTCTTCTCTCTTTTACGTTGCCTGGAAGGGTCACTTGGATGTTTCTCCCCTGCTCTTGCTGCCGAATAGGTGCCTCCTGTGGATTCCCGCGTGTCTAGCCACTTGCCCGCTGCTCCTGGAGTATCAAAGAAGTATGTCTTACCCTTTGCGATCACCCGTAAGCGGGCGGGGAACAATAAAGAATATTTGAGGTCCTGTTGTCAGAGTACCGTTGCAGTAAAGTCAGGGAAGAACATGACTGTGCGGTTTCCCACTTGTACTTTTGGTAGCTTTCTGGTTTCCTGTAAGATTGCATCCCTGTCCCTGTAGTTTAGAACGCGAAACAGGAATGGTCTTGGGTTGGCGCCTGGAGGCGGAGGTCTGTTCGGCACCCTGTGTGAACGTTCGATGACAAAGTGGTGAGAGAGCGTACCCTCCGGCACCAGATCACGAAGCCAGGTCTCTGTGTAAGCTAGTGTGTCCTTCCCTTCATTGCCTTCCAGAATCCCCACTACACGCACATTATTCCGCCTCAATCGTCCTTCGGCGCCCTTAACTCGATTTTCAAGGAAGTCGAGTCGGGCTGCGAGATCCTTGAGGCGCTTTTCCACTGCCTTCGCCTGTGGGGAGATTTCCGCCATTGTGGCTTGCATCCCAAACGTCCTGTCTAGCCACTTGCCCGCTGCTCCTGGAGTATTAAAGAAGTACGTCTTACCCTTTGCGATCACCCGTAAGCGGGCGGGGAACAATAAAGAATATTTGAGGTCCTGTTGTCGGAGTCTACGTTTTACTTCCAAGAAGGAATACCTTTGCCTCTGTACCGTTGCAGTAAAGTCAGGGAAGAACATGACTGTGCGGTTTCCCACTTGTACTTTTTGTAGCTTTCTGGTTTCCTGTAAGATTGCATCCCTGTCCCTGTAGTTTAGAACGCGGAACAGGAATGGTCTTGGGTTGGCGCCTGGAGGCGGAGGTCTGCTTGGCACCCTGTGTGAACGTTCGATAACAAAGATCACCAGATCACGAAGCCGGGTCTCTGTGTAAGCTAGTGTGTCCTTCCCTTCATTGCCCTCCAGAATCCCCACTACACGCACATTATTCCGCCTCAATCGTCCTTCGGCGCCCTCAACTCGATTTTCAAGGAAGTCGAGTCGGGCTGCGAGATCCTTGAGGCGCTTTTCCACTGCCTTCGCCTGTGGGGAGATTTCCGCCATTGTGGCTTGCATCCCAAACGTCCTGTCTGTGAGTTTGCGGTGGTCCGCATGTAAGAAGTTCAGGTCGATCGCCACCATGTCAATCTTGCCCTAGAGAGAGGTGCGAGTTTGATCCATTGTTGCATTTAGTTTCTCCACCGCTGCCAGAACGGTATCCAGTTTGCTGGACATCTGTTCTGAGGACCCTTCCCCGGACATTCTGTCGGACTGGGCGCGGGTTAAGGGGGCTGAGTCAGTCGGCCTCCGGTGCAGGTCCTTGGCCGGCCTTTGTGCGACATATGGTGCCTGCGGGACGTGTGGCAGCAACCACCTGTCTATTCTGGTGCTGTAGTGGCTGAACGTTCCTGTGTCCAGGTGTTAGACGTTGTGCTACACCATGTGCCCAGGTTGGTAGCAAGGTCGAGGGTAAGCTTGACTGCATTTATTTGGTCCTTGGTTTCGTGGGCTTGCACCACCCTCACAGTAACAATATTGTCTGCATGGCGCGGGGCCTGCGAAAGGGCGTGTGATGTCCTTACTGCGGCGTTTCTCCAGAGACTTGAAATTTAGGCAGAGTTTAAATTTAGTACGGCCCAGCACTTAGAGGACAGAAGCGGGCATCAGGGACATGATCTCGCTCCCTGCACTGGTTTGTTATGCACGTTTAATATGCACGCCCTGTCCTGCTATTTAATTGCCTCCGTGCCCCAGCGGAGCCCTATGAGTGTTGGCCGAGGGCCCCTCCTGTGTTGCCTCATCAGTGCTGCTGGGGTATCTACTTACAGCAGAGATCCCCGTCGGCCGGTCTGTGCTGCCGTTCCTACGTGACAGGGTGGCATGCTCGTTGCGGTTCCTTGCTCTACTTGACTCCCGGGCCGTTGGCGACTGCTTGCGTCCTGTCACGGGAACCCAGGCTGCCACTGGAGAAGCACAGTCGGGGGGGGGGGGGGGGTCAGGCAGATCATCCGGCAGTGGCGCACTTGTGTTCACGGCGTGGCCTTCTGCATGTGGTGTGCCGTCAGAGCCGCGGCTGCGCTTTGTGCACTTCCGCTTTGTGCCTCACCACCGCTGTATGGTCTCTTCGTCTGCTCACTCAACCGTGGCGCTCTCAAAGTTTACGGGACGTCCCGGGTCCAGTTGGGGCTCGGTAGAGCCTATTAGCGGCCCTGGTATTGCATTGAAACAGATTTGTGTGCGGATTAAGGGGGTAATAAGCGGCCGAGCTCTAGCAGAGCACGTCCATCTTCATCGCCTGCATAGCCATGCTCCCATGCCCCCTCATATCATGGCAACCAATCATGTGGCTTTAAATCCTACTCTTAAATGACTCCCTAAGCAGATCCACTGTTCCCAGCTGTTGGAAAAAAGCTTAGTCTACTTTTGAAAAAACCTTCTGTCAACAAGTCTTATCTTGGCCAATTACAGGCCTATTTCATTATTGCCGGCTTTCTCTGAAATTCTGGAGAAACTGATTAATCACCAATTGTCCAAGTAAATTGACTCTAATCAGTTGCTGTCCCATCTCAATCTGGTATTCGCCCTGGACGCAGGACAGAATCTACACTGGTAGATGTTTCCGACAAGCTTGTGGTGGACAAAGAGAAGCATGTGGCCGTCCTGCTTTTAGATCAAGCAGCGGCGTGCAATACAGTTGAGATAGGTGGGACAGCCTTGTCCTGGTTTGGGTCTTTTCTATCTCACAGAAGTCAGTCTGGATGAGTTACTTACCTGTAATCCTAGTTCTCTTCCAGGGGTATCCTCATCAAAGTCATAAGCACATGAATACTCCCGCCCATGCGCCAAACCCCGGAAACACTTCACATATATGTGAAAACCATATATGTGTGTGTGTATATATATATATATATGTGTGTGTGTGTATATATATATATATATGTGTGTGTGTGTGTGTATATATATATATATATATATATATATATATGTATGTATGTATATATATATATGTAGAACCACTTCCCTCAGAGAAGAAAAGCGCGGAGGTCAGAGGGGAATCTTTTGGAAGCCCTTTATTAAACGAACACACCAGCTGGAAACGGCAAATGCATTTCGGCATAACGATGCCTTCCTCAGTGCCTATGCTCCAAACTAGAGTCTCTGAATAGCTTCACCATAACTGCTTCGCTGTGTGCTGCGGTTGACACTGAACTCCTCCCCTTGTAAATAGGCTCACCTGTTGGAGGTCACGTGAGCATGAGGGAACTCCAACTCCCAGCAGGCACCATCTTCATGCTGCTGGGTCGGTGGTGTGGGAGGCAGGAAGAATTGTCAAAATCTGCTCCAATGTCTTTTGCAGTGATGAAGGTAAGACTCCCAAAGTGCATCCGCGTTACAAAGTTCTTCCTCCGGTCCCCTCAGGGCTGCTGGGCCAAGTAAACAGTGTTGAACCTGTGCGGGATAGCCATGTGGCAACACAACTTTCTAACGGGGGCAAGTGTATATACACACACACACACACACACAAACACACACAATGCAGCCTTCCATAGCAATGTTGTAAGAAATTCTCTTATACATAAATATATTCCAATAAAGTAGGGAGAAAGAAAGCATTTGAAAACTGCTTTAATATACAGCAGAAAACACAATCCTGCAAGGAAGAATGAAAACACATTGTCAGCACATAGGCTGCATTGTAGAAACATTAGTGTAGAAAGCTGAAAAGCTAACCCACAGCAACACTCAGAATAAACTGACACTTTGCCTTTAAGGCAGCCATGACCCCTAGCTTCCCATCATGCCTGAGGGGTGACAGTTAGGTCAGTTGTTCTTTGCGGAGACCCTCAGACCATTTTACAAAGAGATGATATGTATCATGTTCACTTGCCCGGCGAGGCGGGTGGGTTGCTTATGACTTTGATGAGGATACCCCTGGAAGAGAACTAAGATTACAGGTAAGTAACTTATCCTTCTCTTCCAGGGGATCCTCATCAATAGTCATAAGCACATGAATAGAATAGCAAGCCCAACCCCTCCTTCTGCGGGCAAGTAAACAGAGTACAATCAAGATACATTGCAGCCATAAGACATGTATAGACTCCAATAGGTTAGCATTGGAACAGATTCCTCAAGGAGGCTTGTACCACTTGGGTATCTGCTCTGGAGTCAGAATCCAGACAATAATGTCTGGTAAATGTATGGACTGATTTCCAAGTTGCAGCCTTGCAAATCTGCCATCGGTACATTGTGCAAGAATGCAATCGTAGCAGCCTTGCCCCTAGTAGAGTGAGCTTTAGGGGAGGCAAACCGAGGCTTGTTCGCTACTTGGTAGGCCAACTTTATACAAGATACCATCCATCTTGAAATGGATCTTTTAGAAGCTGGGAAGCCTGTTCTAACAGAGCTGTAGTTTACAAACAATTGATCAGCCTTTCTAATGGATTTTGTTGCCTCCAAATAGAATTTGAGAACCCTCTTAAGGTCTAGCGAATGAAGAGACCTTTCCGCTGGTGTAGCAGGATTGGGAAAGAAAGAGGGTAGATAAATTGTCTGATTAACATGGAAATCAGACACGACCTTGGGGAAGGAGGAAGGGTGAGTTCGCTTAACCACCCTATTGTGGTGGAAAACCGCATACGGTTCCTTAGAACAGAGTGCTTGCATTTCACTCTCTCTGCGTACTGATGTAATCGCCACTAGAAAGGCTACTTTCCAAGTAAGGTGTTGTAATTTGGCCTTATGAATGGGTTCAAATGGAGGCCCATCAATTTGGACAAGACTAGATTCAACTCCCAAGGAGGAGAAGGAGGTCGAACAGGAGGATAAACCTTCTTCAACCCCTGTAGGAAGTCCTTAACCACCTGAAGCTAAAAGAAAGAAGGTTGGTTAGGTGATTTACGATATGCTGTGATGGCCGCCAAATGCACTTTTATGGATGAATACTTCAAACCAGAATTGGCCAAGTAGAGCAGATACGGCAAGATTACCTCTTCTTGCCCGCTAACTGGACTCCAACCATCACAAGTAAAACCTTTTCCATTTAGGAGAGTATGAGGTTCTTGTGAATGGTCTCTTTGACTCCCTCAAAATGTTCATGCAGTCCTGAGGGAGGTTCAAATGTCCGTACTGCAGGACTTCAAGAGCCATGCTGTTAAGCTGAGTGAGGGAAGGCTGGGGGGCAGAATCTTCCCTCCCATTTTGGTGAGACGGTCCGGCCTGCACAGAAGTTTCCGATGTGGGCGAACCGAGAGCTACAACAGGCCCGGATACCACCATTGGAGAGGTAAATCCGGTGCTATGAGTATCATTGTCACTCCGGATCTGATCAGTTTGGCCACAACCTTCTGAAAGAGAGGTAGGGGGTGGAAAGGAGTATGCAAACGTCCCTGACCAGTCTCTCAAAAGAGCATTCCCCCTCGTTCCTGGTCGGTAAAACCTGGATGCGAAGGCGTTGCATTTTCTGTTTTGATCGTCTGCTAAGAGGTCGATGAAAGGATGACCCCATTGATAAAAAATGTCCGCCACCACTTCATCGTTAAGCACCCAGTCTTCTTGCTCATCGAAGTGACGATTGAGGGCGTCTGCTCGCACGTTCTGGTCTCCTGGCAGATGCACTGCAGTGATCGATAGGTTCCTGGCTAGCAGCCAGTGCCAGATTGCCTGGGATTGAAGAGACAGAGGCCAAGAGCGTGTTCCACCTTGTTTGTTCAAGTAATACATGGTGGTTGTATTGTCTGTTTGTATTAGGATCGATCCGGATTGAATTGACGGCTGAAAAACCTTAAGGGCTAAATGAACCGCCCGCAGTTCCAGCATGTTGATATGATATGTCTGCTCTCTGCTGGCCCATCTGCCCTGAGTTTGCAGATGACCCAGATGCGCTCCCCAACCCTGAAGCAACGCATTGTTGTGGCAGAGGTTGATGGAATGGGACTCCCACCAGAAGGTTTTGTGGTTGCAGCCACCAGAGAATGGACTTCTTTGCTGCGGGAGAGAGGAGAATCCGGTTGTTTCACTAACACGAAGATTGGCCCCATTTGTCTTTGAGATCTTGCTGCAACGGTCTCATCCGCAATCTGGCATTGGGTATGAGAAAAATGCAAGAGGCCATCGACCCCAGCAGAAAAGCCACCTATCTTACTGATGGCTGATGAGCTTGGAGAATGATGTTGCTTTTGTCTCTCATTGATGACAATCTCTCCTCCGAAGGAAACACTTTTCTGAGGTCAGAGTTTAGGTTGGCGCCCAGATAGTGGAGTGATTGGGTCGGTTGAAGAACCGATTTGTCCAGGTTGACATGCAGGCCTAAGCACTGAAGGAGATCCAGGCTGATGTGAAGGTGTTCCTGCACCATGTGAGGAGATGATCCCTTCAACAGCCAGACGTCCAGGTATGGCTACACGAACAGACCTTGGCAATGTAATGCTGCCGCTATTACTGCCATGCATTTTGTGAATACCCTCAGAGCAGATTTTAGGCCGAACGGTAAGACCTTGAACTGGTAATGTCTTATGACCCCCATGAACCGCAGGAACGTGCGATGTCGTGGTGTAATCGGAATATGAAAGTATGCATCTTAGAGATCCACCGAACACATCCAATCGCCTTTTCTCAGATGTGGAAATATTTGATGGAGTGCCAACATTCGAAACTTCTCCTTTTTGATGAACTTGTTCAGAGAACGTAGATCTAGAATTGGTCTGAACTTGTTCGGTTGGTCTTTTTTCTGAACAAGGAAGTATCTTGAGTAAACTCCCTTTCCCCTCTGTACAGGAGGGACCTCTTCTATTACTAGCTTTTTGAGAAGGGTCGACACTTCCTGACGCAGGAGTTCTAGATGTAGATGATGATATTTTACCGGAGGAATGTCTCTTGGGGACGCGCAAAAGCGTAGAGCGTACCCATTTTTAGGTCTCGCCTGTCAATGCGCATGCGGGAGCGAGACTATAGGGGCTTAAACAGAGTTTAACCAGACTGGCGATTTGATGAAGTGCATGTGCGCTTTTAGCTCAATGCGCAAGCGCAATGAGTTAAAATGCGCGTGCACAGCATCAAATCGCCAGCCATCTGTTGCCCAGCTTGGTGCCGCCAGCAGCTCTTCCCGCTCCGCCCCCTGCTGCATCAAAGGCTTTCACAGCCGGCCGACCGTGCTTTCAGTTTCACGGCCGGCAGGCCGTGTCTCCTTTTCTTTTAACTTGTTTACCTTTTCGCGGCCACGTTTTTTAACTTGTTTTCTCTTTAAGTTATCTTTTCATCAGTCACGGGGTCTACGTGCACCGTGGAATGCTAACCCACTTTACTGACTGCAACATAGTTGTTGTTGCAGGCACAAAAGCTACGCATTTCTCCAACCGTACTTCCCCAAACATGAAACATTTCTTAGAAGCTGTTCACTTTATACGTTCCCCAACCGTAATGCATTTTTTGGGCTTGCGTTAACTTTTAATCACAAACACGGTCTAAGTGCACGTGATACGTTCTCCAGCTTTTCCCACTTTGACCGTACTTCCACTTCTTTAAAGCTGTTCTTGGAGGCACAACGGCTGTGCATTTCTCCAACCACACTTCGACCAGCTGCTACAGGAAGCACACAGCATATTTCCTTTCATCAACCGGGCGCCTGCTGTGTTTTATCTTTTCAAATGGCAGCCGCGCATTTTCTCACAGCTCTCGCCAGTGCAGGAGTGCGTGGAATGCTAACCCACTTTACTGACTGCAACATAGTTGTTGTTGCAGGCACAAAAGCTACGCATTTCTCCAACCGTACTTCCCCAAACATAAAACATTTGTTAGAAGCTGTTCGCTTTATACGTTCCCCAACCGTAATGCATTTTTTGGGCTTGCGTTAACTTTTAATCACAAACACGGTCTAAGTGCACGTGAAACGTTCTCCAGCTTTTCCCACTTTGACCGTACTTCCACTTCTTTAAAGCTCTTCTTGGAGGCACAACGGCTATGCATTTCTCCAACCACACTTCGACCAGCTGCTACAGGAAGCACACAGCATGTTTCCTTTCATCAACCGGGCGCCTGCTGTGTTTTATCTTTTCAAATGGCAGCCGCGCATTTTCTCACAGCTCTTGCCAGTGCAGGAGTAGATTTGTGCCCTTCACCCTCCTAGCTGTGTCTCTTCCGGGAACCCAACTGCCTCGCGGCGCACCGCAGCTCCCCTTCCCACTTGCTTTTTAAAGTTTCTTGCCTATTCTTCTCTCCAGCCTCTGAGGCGCACACAGACGGAACAAACTTCATGCCTCAGGCGATTTAAAAAATCAGCCGCACAGCAATACGGAAACATTGTGGGCCATTTGTGTAGCCAGAAGCATATTGTTGTCTCTTTCCATGCTCCTCCACCCCCAGCTCTCCGCTCTCATCCCCCCTCCCTTCTCTCACTCCCTCCTTGTTTAAAGAGCTTGCTGGAGCTCCGTTGTCATCAACCTTTCACTGAGGAGGGGCGCTTTACACTCCTCATTGCAGTCAATCTTGTAAACAAAGACGCCCTGCACAAAATCCACTTCATCAATCTACTCTTAGCACAAGAAAATTGGTCGAATTTGTTTAGATGATTATTATAAACGTCAAGTTTTCAGAAATTCACAGGACATGACATAATAAACTGAAAAAATGTGATCCCTGCAAACGGTTCTTTTAAAACGGGGCTTACAATCAGTCCCACCGACTTCTCTGGCAAAAAAAAAACATTACGTATGTTGGAAAGCTGTTAGGCTGGTACACACCGCGCTGTTTCAGACTAGCCTTCCTGTATTTAAGACTCTGAGTCTAAATGTTCTCCCTGCTCTTCAAGCAGAATAACTTCAACAAAGGGAACAACCAGACAATTCACTGTGTCTGGTAAAGGAGTGTGACTTGCTCAAACCATCGGTATAAGCAAAAGCATATTTTTTGTCTCAAAAAGCACACACTGCCGCAGTGGTCCCAGTCACTCAAGGAAACTAATTTGTGTGTGGATGTGCTCCTTGTCAAAGGGCAGTATGCAGACACACACAGTCAAATTAGCCAATAGATTGAATGGGTTGAACCGCTGGCTCATGCTGTACATTGTAGTAGACAGAGGAACAATATGAATGACAATAACAAACCACTGGATTAAGAGAGCTGGCCGAAACCCACCCTCACTCAACCCTCTCCTCACTCAACCCTCTCCTCACTCAACCCTCTCCTGTTTCGAGCTGTTTTCAAGCTTTCAAGCTTTATTACAAATGTCACAAAAAGATGTTAATATTTCACTTCAGTTCTTGGATTTTCGTCACAATAAAAAACAATGAACATAATCTTCACAAAAGTTATTTACAAAAGTTTAAGCTATTGCCATTACAAATTAAATAATTTATTTAAGTATTAATCATTTTAAAACATTAAAAGCCATTGTTATTTGTAATATCAATACATTTAAGTCACGTAAATACAAAACATGTTGCATTACAAATGCTATAGGTGTTACATTTGCGAAAGTTATAACTATTGCCATTGTAAATGACAAAGCTATTAATTTAGCTATTTCAAAAAACAACACAATAATTAAAAAATGTCATTTATAAGACCAATAGCTCAAACTTTCCTAATGCGAGACCTATTGCATTTCCAATGCTTGTTTTGTATATTCAGCACCCACTGATCTTTGGTTATGTTGCACCACTCTTGAATGTAATTTGTGATACTTCCTTCCACTGGAGTGTGCAACGGTGCTAGAGGAAGCAGAAACTCATTGCTTCCCTGGAGTTTTTGTTGTGGAAGAGGACTGCTGTTGATGACCTCCTCTTCCTCTTGAGGAACGACGGCCTTGGTACTGGGACTTGTTCTGCTTGTTTTGTGACCATTTAGGGGTTTGAACCCTCTGTTGATAACTTTTCCGATTGTAGGACCTGTATCGTCGCTTACATTCCTTTTTCTTCTCCAGGCCCACAGCCTTTAAGGTGTCCAACTCGGCTTTCATACTGGCCATTTCTTCGTCTGTGTGTGTACCGAACAGTGAGGTGCCAGAAAACAGAAGATTCAGAATGCGCTGTTGTGCCTCTGGTTTTAACGCTGTGAGACGCAACCAGGAAGATCTTCGCGCACATATGCCATGTGCATAGAAGTGAGCTGCCAGAGATGCATCATCTGCTGCAGTGCTGATTACCTGGTTAGCCACCAGCGCACCTTCCTGGAGGATCTCCGAGAAGTCCTGTTGATCCTCCTGTGGGAGTTTGTACTTGAAACGCTCCAGTGAATCCCATAAGGACCTGTCATAACGGCCCAGCAGAGCCGCATTGTTAGACACTTGAAGAGCAGACGCTGCAGAGCCACAAGCCTTCCGTCCCCAAGAATCCTGTGCTCTACTCTCTTTATCCGGAGGAGCGGAGGAGGAAGATGCACCTGTGTGTCTTCTTTGCTGCTGCAATAATGACCGAGTCCGGAGGTGGATCCGATTTGAGGAAAAGAGGATCTGAAGCAGCTGGTTTATATTTCTTCAGGATCCTAGCTGGAGCTGCTTTAGCTGATGATGGAGCGAGGAAGATATCCATTACTGGCTCGATGATATTAGGGACCAAAGGAAGCAATGGCCTAGTCGCAGACCTTTGATGGAGGGACTCGAAAATGATTGACGTGGTGGTCTGAGGAGCTGACATGGCGATGCCCAGCTTTTGAGCTCCTCTGGTGAGAACATCATGAAAAGTGTTCACATCATCAATAGGTGACACTCTAGAAGGAGGACTACCCGTCAGGGTAGGTGAGTAATCCCTTTTGGATGAGTGCATCAAGAGGAAGACCAAGATGGTGTACGCCGCCTCTTGCGATGCCCCTGAGACGACCTGCGTTCAGGGGATCTGCCTTGGTGCTCTCTGGTGTGAGTTGTGGGTGACCTGTCCACTTCCTGCACAAGATGTTGCAACGTTGATCTGTGCAGTGGACTGGAATAGTTCGTAGGCCGCTGAGCGTGACCTGCAGGCACTGTTTGCCAATAATGGAGAGATTGGAGCCATCTGGGAGAGAGATGGATGGAAGGAAATCGCTGTCTCCTTGGAGAGCCTCTTGTCGGTGTTCTTAGAGGCACAGGCGAATGCGCAGAAGCACTGCGTGACGACGAAATCATCTGGGGTTAGCTCTGAATAGAGTGAGAGGACTCTCTGCGGCTTCTGGAGCGCGATCGGCGTCTTGATGAGCGATGTGACGTCGATGGGGAGTGCCTCGGCGTCGACCGGCTCTGTGTCACCAACACTGGTGAGTCCCTAGAACCTGATTGTCTACTTGACGTCAATCCCTCAGTGTGCTTTGACGTTGTATGGTGTAACGTCAAATGTCTGGAGCTCATAGACCTCGCCTTCGACGTCGAGCGTGCAGAAGACCCCAACGATGAACAATTAGACTGAGAAATTCTTCTTGGCATCTATCTTACTCTTGACACTGACCGTCTACTGGAAGTCAGTGGAGTCGAGATCGGGGCACTTCTTGTCGTCGACTGAGACCGCCGCCTCGACGTCGAACGACGTTTGGTATATTTTACTCTTGGTCTCGACATCGAGTCCCTCGCCGTCGGAGAGGATCGAGCCTTCGACACCGAGCGTCGCTTGGACGACGACGGAGATGATGAGTGCCTGGCCTCAGGTGATGAGGCGTGTCTCGACGTTGCCCGCTGCCTAGTTGACGGCACCGGAGACGCCTGTTTCGCTGCCGATCGCCGGTGTTCTTGCTACGGTGGAGCATGTCTCGACGTCGAACGCCGACTTTACGGTGACGACGAAGATCGGTTTCTCGATGTTGGGCGAGCCCGCATCAACGGACAGCGATGCAGATCGCCGCCGGGTTGATGACGGCGAAGGATCCGACGTACCTATGATCTTCGTCGACGATCGGTGTTCTCTCGACGGCGAGCCCGCCGTTGATGGTCTTCTCGTCGGCGTTTTCTTCGCCGATGAAGAAATTTGAGCCGCCGAGCCCGATGCTGATGGAGAGCATACTGGAACCTTACTTCTAGATGGAGTGGTGGCTCTCTCTTTCCTCTTCTTCATCGGAGACCTGCCTTTTGAAGGAGATTTCCTCCTCTCAGCCAGCCCATAGAGGCCAATCCTCTCCCTGTTCTTTTGGACAGCCGCTGGCAATGCTGGCAGGTCTTTGGATTATGATCAGGAGGAAGGCATAGAATACAGACCGAATGAGAGTCTGTTTTAGCCTTCTTCTTGCCACAGGAAGGGCAAGGGTCAAAAATAGAGAGCATTTTTGTCTGAAAAATAATGCTCAATTCTCTAAAAAATAGTAGAGATATACTCCAACACCAAAAAGACGTCGAAGTAAAAAGGTTATGACAAAAAATAGAAGTATTTTTTTATAGAAATCAGAAAAAAGTTTGAGCTGAAGTAACCAGGGTCCTGACAGAAGGAGCCGGAAAGAACAACTGACCTAACTGTCACCCCTGAGGCATGATGGGAAGCTAGGGGTAATGGCTGCCTTAAAGCCACGGTGCCAGTGTATTCTGAGTGTTGCGGTGGGTTACCTTTTCAGCTTTCTACACTAATGTTTCTGCAATGCAGCCTATGTGCTGACAATGTGTTTTCATTCTTCCTTGCAGGATTGTGTTTTCTGCTGTATATTAAAGCAGTTTTCAAATGCTTTCTTTCTCCCTACATTATTTATATATATTTATGTATAAGAGAATTTCTTACAACATTGCTCAGCATTGCTATGGAAGGCTGCATTGTGTGTTTATTTATATATATATATATATATATATATATATATATATATATATACATATGTAAAAAAAAAAAAAAAGGTGAGCTGCGAGGCGTGAGAGGCATGCAGGCTGGATAGCTAAGGAGCGCTGCGTGTGCCTGTTGAAAAGCGCAGGTGCGCATTTGCTGCAAAAAATTTCCTCACGGCTGCCCCTGGCCGTGCAACAGAGCACCATCACCGGCTGCAGTTTCCTACTGACACACAGCGCGGAGAGGCCGTTCCTCGCACGAAGCAAGGTTCCTGGTGCAGCGTTCCCATGGACAACAATTGCCTTGCAGTTCGCCAGCTCTCCCCCTACTCAAGGGTTTACAAACACTGGCTAATAATTTTTCAACACTTCAGGCCACCGAACTAAGGTATTTTATATGGACTCTCATTCAGGACTACAACAACCATCATTCTTGATGGTGACAAGACAATGTAGCCACGCCCACTCAGGGCGTTCCCTCACTAGTGAAATAAAGCTGGTGCCAAACGAGCATGAGAGCCTTGCCTGTCTTTTTGAACTATGCCCCATGAAGAAGAGGCGGCCAGCCTCGAAACGCGTCGGGCACATGTGTACAAATGAGGAGAAAAGGTGAGCTGAGAGGCGTGAGAGGCATGCAGGCTGGATAGCTAAGGAGCGCTGCGTGTGCCTGTTGAAAAGCGCAGGTGCGCATTTGCTGCAAAAAATTTCCTCACGGCTGCCCCTGGCCGTGCAACAGAGCACCATCACCGGCTGCAGTTTCCTACTGACACACAGCGTGGGAAGGCCGTTCCTCGCACGAAGCAAGGTTCCTGGTGCAGCGTTCCCATGGACAACAATTGCCTTGCAGTTCGCCAGCTCTCCCCCTACTCAAGGGTTTACAAACACTGGCTAATAATTTTTCAACACTTCAGGCCACCGAACTAAGGTATTTTATATGGACTCTCATTCAGGACTACAACAACCATCATTCTTGATGGTGACAAGACAATGTAGCCACGCCCACTCAGGGCGTTCCCTCACTAGTGAAATAAAGCTAGTGCCAAACGAGCATGAGAGCCTTGCCTGTCTTTTTGAACTATGCCCCATGAAGAAGAGGCGGCCAGCCTCGAAACGCGTCGGGCACATGTGTACAAATGAGGAGAAAAGGTGAGCTGCGAGGCGTGAGAGGCATGCAGGCTGGATAGCTAAGGAGCGCTGCGTGTGCCTGTTGAAAAGCGCAGGTGCGCATTTGCTGCAAAAAATTTCCTCACGGCTGCCCCTGGCCGTGCAACAGAGCACCATCACCGGCTGCAGTTTCCTACTGACACACAGCGCGGAGAGGCCGTTCCTCGCACGAAGCAAGGTTCCTGGTGCAGCGTTCCCATGGACAACAATTGCCTTGCAGTTCGCCAGCTCTCCCCCTACTCAAGGGTTTACAAACACTGGCTAATAATTTTTCAACACTTCAGGCCACCGAACTAAGGTATTTTATATGGACTCTCATTCAGGACTACAACAACCATCATTCTTGATGGTGACAAGACAATGTAGCCACGCCCACTCAGGGCGTTCCCTCACTAGTGAAATAAAGCTGGTGCCAAACGAGCATGAGAGCCTTGCCTGTCTTTTTGAACTATGCCCCATGAAGAAGAGGCGGCCAGCCTCGAAACGCGTCGGGCACATGTGTACAAATGAGGAGAAAAGGTGAGCTGCGAGGCGTGAGAGGCATGCAGGCTGGATAGCTAAGGAGCGCTGCGTGTGCCTGTTGAAAAGCGCAGGTGCGCATTTGCTGCAAAAAATATACATATGTGTGTGTGTGTGTGTGTGTGTGTGTGTGTGTGTGTATATATATATATATATATATGTTTATAAATATATATATATATGGTTTTCACATATATGTGATGTGTTTCCGGGGTCCCGCGCATGGGCGGGAATATTCATGTGCTTATGACTATTGATGAGGATCCCCTGGAAGTGAAGTATGGGTGCCACCTTTAACGTTGAACCCCAAACCTTTATGATTCGGCGTTCCTCAGGGCTCAGCCCTGAGCTCAATGCTGTTTAATGTCCGGGGTTTGTTCTTTGGCCGTGCTGGGAGTGCCGTCCCGGTTGCCTGTTCTTTTCCGCCTGCCTGCTGATTCCACGCCTCGCGGCCTCCGCTCCGCGGGTGCCGCTCGAAGGCTCAAGACTTTGTCAGGGTTATGGTTGTTGGTCCCCTGTAGTGCATTGGAGCACCAACGCATTTGCTAACTCTGCATCCACAAGCACAGAGGCGGGACTGCGAGGACCAGCCTGCTGAGCGGCGCAAATCGGCCGCAGCTGGTCCTCTTCCCGCCCCCTCCACCGGTTTAAAATCATCGCGGAGAGTGTGCTGCTTGGGTTTGTTCTTTGGCCGTGCTGGGAGTGCCGTCCCGGTTGCCTGTTCTTTTCCGCCTGCCTGCTGATTCCACGCCTCGCGGCCCCCGCTCCGCGGGTGCCGCTCGAAGGCTCAAGACTTTGTCAGGGTTATGGTTGTTGGTCCCCTGTAGTGCATTGGAGCACCAACGCATTTGCTAACTCTGCATCCACAAGCACAGAGGCGGGACTGCGAGGACCAGCCTGCTGAGCGGCGCAAATCGGCCGCAGCTGGTCCTCTTCCCGCCCCCTCCACCGGTTTAAAATCATCGCGGAGAGTGTGCTGCTTGGGTTTGTTCTTTGGCCGTGCTGGGAGTGCCGTCCCGGTTGCCTGTTCTTTTCCGCCTGCCTGCTGATTCCACGCCTCGCGGCCCCCGCTCCGCGGGTGCCGCTCGAAGGCTCAAGACTTTGTCAGGGTAATGGTTGTTGGTCCCCTGTAGTGCATTGGAGCACCAACGCATTTGCTAACTCTGCATCCACAAGCACAGAGGCGGGACTGCGAGGACCAGCCTGCTGAGCGGCGCAAATCGGCCGCAGCTGGTCCTCTTCCCGCCCCTACCTGTCACTCCCTCTGAAATTCTGCCCCAGCCACGCGCACGCGGGACGCGCGCGGGGCGAAGATCAGGCGAAGACCGGGCAAAGAGCGGGCCGTTGTGTGGCCGTTAGGTGGCTGGTGAGGCTGGGCTGGGCCCTGTCCCTGAGACTTTGTGGCGTATACCCTGGACCTGAGCACCTAATGTATGCCTCCTTAATGTGCTGCTTGGCGTGCTGGATGTGATTGTCTAGTGGCTGCTAAGCCCCTCTAACTTTGTTGGCTGGGCAATTATTACGACGGTTGCTCTTGGTTACTTCCCATAGTTGTCTATTTTTTTCGTCACTATGGACATGCCCTCACCTGGGAAAGTGGGGGTAAATCTTAACAAGGGGACACTGGACAATTACTTCAAGAAATCCATCTCTGAGGTTGAAAGAGAAGAATCTCTGGAAGAGAAAAGGATGGAGCGTCGTCGCTCCATCGAGGGTCATAAGGCTAGATCCACCTTGGGTACATCCCTGCCCAATCGACTAACTAGTATAGAGTTGATCACTGAGGACCCCTTTACATCTCAGGGTGTCCCAGAACTCTTAAGAGATATCTCTCCTCCGCCACTTTCTCTTGTGGATCCCTTTAGTCTACCTCCTCCTGCCCCCACACCATCTTGTAACTCTGATCTAGCCTCGAATCCCCCGCTAGCTCACATCCCAATTGGAGTAATTAACCCCAAAAATCTGCAGAGGAAGGTTGTGGCCCAGATAAATCATGGTCCTCCGCCCAAAAAGAGAATGAGGAAGAGGGGCCCTACACAAAAAGGTAAAACTAGTCATACTGAATTTGGCAAGGGGAAGGGGGGGGGCGGGGTACAGCCTCTGTTCCTAAATTAACTGAAGGCACAAGACTTGATATTCCTGTAGTGACTATACAAGACACACCATCTCCCACAGTAGTTACTACCCCTCCAAATGTAAATTCTGAGGAGATTCTCCCGCTCGCCCCCACTCTGGAGTATCTTGGGCAAATGCTCAGGACGCTCACCTCCCCAATCATGGACAGACTACGGGCTATTGAAGAGCGGTTAGGGAATCTAGAGCAGACTATTCTTAATAAATTGGACAACCAGATGGCTGCCCCCATGTCTAGTACAGTGTCAGCTCCAGTCAGTTCATCAAATAGTTTAAAACCCTCTGTACCCAAGAAGGTCCACCCACCTTCTACTAACCTAGCCAAGGCGGCTCACATAACCTCTATCACTACCGCAACGGCCTCTCTTCCCATGTCCAATCTCCCTACCAAAATAGTGGCAAACAATCTCTTAGGAACTTCAATTTCTAAAAATGTTTTTGGACCTGAAGTGCACTCGAATGGTGCCATTCCCAAGGGCGGAAATAGTATGTTACCCAGACCAATTCAGTCGGTTGAAGTGAGGGAACCCCCTAGTAAAGTACAAAAACGTAGGACCCCTCCGGTTGAACTGCCTCCGGAATCACTACCTTATGTAGTGGTGCTTACGGGTGTTCCCACCCTTGACCCTGATAAGCGAGAAGGTCTACAACAACTCAAAAATAAGACCATGTATTGGCTGTCTAAGAATAGACCACTCCCTGGGAATGTAAGTGGGGACATAGTGCACGTGCGCCGACTCTCCTGGTTGGGGGGGCGGGTGAAAGATATAGAAGGCGATCTGATTGTGATCAACTTTAGGGACCCAGAAGTTGTCAGGCACATTCTGAGCTGGATGCCAGGGAACCTAGGCAAATCCATCATGCCGTGTGATCTCACTTATTTCTACCCTAGAGCTCTAGTGGCTCCCCTGTCATGTCCATGGCCATCTATGTCTCTGACAGGTATTAATGGTCCTAAACAAACCAACCACTATCCTCCCTTGCACCCTGACCCCTTGATTCCAAAGAATCCTTATAGGTGGGAATTTGTCCCCCAGAGGGGCTATGGTTCCAACTATAGGAGTTTGGACCACTCCTCCCAAACGGGGGGGATGGACCACTTGCTTCCTTTTACACCTTAGGAAGTTAGCAACAGATTCGAAGCATTTTCTGGTTTAGATTTTTGCGACTGACTCGAGGGGTGCTCCCCTGGTTATTCTATTGCAGAGGGGGCCCCAAGTGAACATAATAGTAATTCTGTTGCTCAAGCTTTTAATTCCCCCCGACAACTGTGTGGCGATGTCTATGGCACAACCCAAACTCATCCAGCTGGAAGTAATCACAGTTTATCTCCCCCCCCACGGATCTCCCCCTCCCATGTATGCAGTGGTGGAGATACTTCTGAGGGGCAGGGTCCCACATTCCATACTAAGTCTAGAACCCTGAGGGTACTTTCATGGAATGTTGCAGGTATTTTTAACAAAATACAAACTGAAGAATGGGATTCCCTGATATCTAATAACGAGATTTGCCTCCTCCAAGAGACATGGGCGAGGGAACCGGTTCACAAGAATGGTTATGCTGTATTTGAAATTCCTGCTACTTGGAATGGAAGGGGGAGGCCCTCAGGTGGTTTGGCGGTGTGGATAGCATCTCACACTGGGTGCATAGCGGAAAGTATAGCCACGCTCTCCCAAGACATCCAGTGTGTTTTACTAACCTGGACGGGTGCCCCGAAGTTGGCAATAATAAATGTTTACTCCCGCCCAGTAGGGCCAACGGCGGAGTCTTCTACACTAGAAGACCTTGCGTCTTTTTTGAGCCAGCTGCCGTCAGACTGTAAGGTGATTATGGGTGGCGATTTTAACTGCCATTTTGAACCCCTAGAGGGCTTGAGGGAAGGGGCCCTCACGGCAGAGGACGATTACTGGGGTATACCAGCATGCCAATCTCCCCATCCCAGATCCTGGTCTCCACTTGCGGTTCAAATCATGACACTAACTCTCAACTATGCGTTAAGAGCTTGTAATGGTCGCACACCCTCAGACACCCCCTCAAAATGCACATTTAATAGACCAAACCATGAGTCAAGACTGGACTACATTTTTGTGGATACCAGTCTGTGGCCAAAGGTTGAGGATTTTAATATAATCCCCCGCACTGATAGTGATCATAATGCCCTTTCACTTTCCATGGCCTTTCTTCCTGAGCCCACCGGACTCTCCTCCCCGGCGGAAGGAGATGAACGGGGAAACCTTGTATTAACCTCTAACAGGCGTAGGGTGAAATGGCAGAAATTCTCAAAGTCGGAAGAAAATATTGGGAAAATTTACAACCTTGTCCTCCCAAGATTTGAGGCTTTGGATGAAGTGATCAGTTGCTCCAGTGCTCAGGACCTATTTAAAATCCTACCTTCCATACATGAAGACCTAGTGGGAGCTTTGGGAGAGGTCCTATATCCAGAGGTACCTAAACCCAAGTATAAAACCAGAACCTCCACTTGGTACAACTCTGACTGCAGAAAGGCAAAATCTGATCTTATTGCTGCAGTCAAAGAGGGTGTCCCCCGTACCAGGGTGTCCGCTCTGCGACAACTGTACAAAGACATTATGGCTCGTGCGAGGTCCGACTGGGACTGGGATAGATGGCACGATCTTTCGGCAGCACTAACAGCTAAGGATACTAGAAGATTCTGGTCCATAGTCTCTACTGGCTCAGGGGAACCCAAAGCAGCAGTTGAACCCAACATAGCTGCACATATATGGGAAGACCATTTTGGGAAACTTTATACAGATGAACTAGAAAACACTGATGTCACTATTGCAACACTTCTCTCACTCCCAGGTGATACTTTGGAGTTCACGTTAGGGGAAGTGGTCGGTGCAATAGATGGCCTAGCAATGGGCAAGGCCCCCGGCCTTGATAAACTACCCGGTGACCTCTTTAGGTCCCATTCAGAGATCTGGGCGCCCTACCTTCTTATCCTTTTCAACTCAATAGCATGTGGAATGGCGATCCCCTGCACTTGGCTGGGGGCAGAGATAGTCCCCATATTCAAGAAGGGCTGTCCTCTGCTCCCATCCAACTACAGGCCGATCAGCCTGATAGATGTCCCCCAGAAGATTTATTCGCGACTCTTATTGGACCAACTCATGGACTGGATGGAGGAAAATGAAATTTTAAGTCCTCTCCAGGCTGGCTTCAGGAAAAATACGTCCACCATGGATCAAATCTTCCGCCTCGTCCTCCTTTACTGGAAGACGGTGACCATTGAGGGCGGGAGATTATACATGGTGTTCGTAGACCTGAGGTCAGCGTTCGACCTTGTACCACGGAAAAAACTCTGGGAGGTCCTGAGGGAGATGGGAGTTCCCACCAGTTTACTCCAGGCAATTATAAGACTCCATCAGGGTAATTTCGCCCAGGTGCGCTGTGGGCGGGGTGGTTCTTTGACACAAAGGTTCCCTGTTTCCCGGGGGGTCAGGCAGGGGTGCGTCCTTGCCCCAACCCTTTTTTGTCTATATGTGAACAGTGTCATCTCGCATTTAGCCAATATTGGGGACAACGACGCCCCGATCCTGGCAGGCAGGAGGGTACCGGCAATTATGTTTGCTGATGACACCCTCCTGCTTTCCAAAACGCCCATGGGAATTCAGAGAATTCTGGATGGCTTTGATCTCTTTTGCAGGCAGTATGGCCTCGAGATCAACGCCGGGAAGACCAAGTATATGATTTTTAACCCCTCCCCCACTACTAGACCTAACCCATCCCTAAATTCCACGGTCTTAGAGAGGGTAAAAACTTTTCAATACCTGGGCGTAACCCTCCAGGAGAATCTTTCATGGTGTCCCCAGATTGCAAGTTCGCGAATAAGGCTCTCTCAACTGTCTGGGGCTATCCTGAAGATTACAAATACTTCAACTTATAAACCCATAGCTCCTGCAGTCGAGATGTACAAAACTCAAGCAAAATCTGCTGCACTATATGGCAGCGAACTATGGGGACACCAAGCTGCAAATGAGATGGTATGTGTTGAGAATAATTTCATGCGGCGTCTTTTGGCCCTCCCAGCTGCAACTCCCTTGCTTCCCCTACGTCTTGATTTGGGCTTATCATCTATCAGGGAGGATGCTGAACTTAATCCTATAAGATTCTGGCACAGACTCTGGTCAACTAAGGAGCTTAGCCACTACAGGCGAGATCTCGTGCATGTTATGAATTTAAACAACAACGACAAGATCCCCTGGCTAACTTTTGTTAAAAAAGAATTGTTCCGGCTAGGCTTCAATGAACTCTGGCTGGCCCCCGAAATTGGCTGCTATAAGGTCTCCCGGAAAAGACTAGTGAAAGCCTACAAGCAACAAAATCTTGTATCCCAAATGACTGCACCTAGCATCGGCACCCTAACCCATTGTTTTACCCAATCCAAAAATACTTACAAATTTGAATCTTTTTTGGATTTTATTTACCCGGTTACAGCAAGGAAGCTTTTTATACAGTGGCGGTTCGGAACCCTACCCCTTAAATCCTTTACGAGTAAATGGACCAATGGAGGGGACAAACTATGCCCTGGCTGCAATTCTTGTGATGAGGAGGATATCCATGTCTCGTTTTTCTGTCCCACTTATAGGTCCCCAAGGAAGTATTGGTTGGTCCCTTTATGCAGAAACATGGCAATAAGAAATTGTTCAGCATCGTATAGAATTTTGAAATCGGATTCCTCACCCCACATTGTTTTTGCAGTCTCAAAATATCTGTTCGCCATGTGGCGTATTAGGTCCAAGTTGATTAAGGTCATACCAACATAGGATGGTAGTTCCAGCCACTGTCTTAAAATAATTTTTAGCTCCTTACGTAAAGTTGTTATATTAATGTCTATCTTACCTCAATTGATATGAACTGTGTTGTATTTTTCTTATTCATTTTATCTCATCTAATTTTAACTTCCAAGATACGTATCGATTGGCACTTACATGTACTTAAGTATTGGTTTTAAAATGTTGTATGTTTTTTTCATGCATCTTTTATGGTCTTAATGGCCGAAATAAAGATTTTTTTGGATTGGATTGGATTGGTATAATGTCTACATGACTCCTGGCAGTCCTGGTGGAATCTTTTGGCGACCAGATGGTGTTCCAATGCCGACGACACGTGGATTCTGCTTACATGGGACAGTAATATTCCCATTGCCCAGAACAGATTTTTAGCATGTCTGTCAGCAGTATTCCAGTGGGTGCGCTGGAGCAATCTTCAATGCAACACCAGCAAAAGCGAAACATTGTTTTTTGGCACCACTCCTCCTTTTCTGGGATGTGATTTCTGGCACAGTTCTGCTCACTCTCCTCCTACCCCTGCCACAGTCATACGCTAACCTTGGGGTAAAGTTTGGCAATAAGTTGTCCATCAGCTCCCAGGTGGAAAGTTTGGTAGGAGTGTGCTTTGGCCTTCTTAGATCCTTAAAAAGTTTCTATTTCTGCTCCATTCACATTTCCAGAAGATGGTAATTCATACTCTCATAACTTCACAGCTGGACTACACCAATGCTCTGTACTGTGGTCTCCCAGCGTTCCAACTTAAGAAACTCCAGTTGGTGCAGATCACGGCAGCCTGACTTCTTTTAGGGCTCTGGAAAAAAGAATCACACTCGACTGCACCTCAAGGAATTGCACTGGTTGTCAATCCATGAGAGAGTTCATTTCAGGGGGCTTGTGATGGCCCATAAAGCCATTTAGAAGTCAGGTCTCCGCTACCTGGCTAACACTCACATACTACCTTGCAGTGAGAACTCTGCATTGCTCTGATGCACTGTTGGCTGTTATGCCAAAAATCAAAAGGAAGAAATGAGGCTGCTCCTCTTTCTCTGCTCTAGCCGCTTCTAGCTGGAATGCTTTTCTCCTTGATCTGAGAGCCACTAAAGATGAAGGTTCCTTCAAATGGCTGTTTAATCTGTGTGAGAAGTTGGCCTGATGTGCAGTGCTCACTATTCTAGTGATCACTATATATCAGTCCAAACAACCCTTATTGATGATTGGTTGTAAGTCAACCTTATAGACCAGCTATCCTAGTAGCATGGATACGAGCAGTCTAAGGCTAAGACTCTAGAGGGCGTGTTAAGCCAGCTGTTTTACCATCACATTACCCCTTGAACACCCAGTGAAAGGACACCACACAAGTGTTATGAAAATAAACAATGTATTTATTAGAATCACAACAACCCTGTACTCTTTATGAGGACAGGGTGCTAAGCACACAACAAAACTCTTACGAAAATACTTTTAAGTTAGCACGTTACACAAATGCCCGAGGGGCACGAAAAACCATATACGCTAAAAGTGGAATGCGAATTACTAGCAGGTAAGTAACGATTCTCAGAGGCTTTGGGATCGCTAGGACTGGACTACTGAACCTTTAGATTACTAGCAGGAGGCCTAGGGAACTCGGGTGCAGAGTGTGCACTCTCACGCGGGATGCGGGACAAAGTCTATGGAAGCTAGAATTCACAAAGTTAGTGTTCACGGGCGAACCCGACCTGGTGGGAAGAAAACGACAGTGGATCCTGACCCTAGAATAGTGAGGCTATGCTGGGACACCGAAGTGCCGAAGTTACCTAGCCCAGGGGCTGCAGCTGCATAGGCCTGAAAAGACGTCGGGGATCTCGTTGCCGGACCAGGAGCCTGGAAGAAAGAAGTTGCTGGCAGGCGACCAGTGAAGGAAAGTTCGATGGATCCAAGCCTGGATCAAGGAAGAAGAAAACCTGAAAGCAGAGGGGACCAAGTTCTTGAATCACTAGCCAGTGATTAAGTGGGCACCAGGATGGCACCGGGCGAAGTCACCGCAGTCAGGTGAGTGGGCACTGCTGGGCTCTGCAGTCTCTCGGACCAGGAGGCGTTGTCGGCGACCAGGATGGAGGTGCGAGCTGTCCCACGAAGGTTGAAGTCGTCGGCGTCGAAGTTACCCAGGAGTGGGCAACAAGCCTTGGCTAATTCAAGCCCACGCGGTGGACTCAAAATGGCGTCTTGAGTGGACCAGGAGGGTCCAGGGTGTTCCTCTTCGGGAAGGGAGCAAGGGCCAGTCTGGAGCAACCAGACCAGCAGCAGAAATGTCGTCGGGCGTCGTCAGGAAGGCCACAAGCCAACGGGCTAGTAGCCAAACAACGCGGTGAGCAGCGGAAAGCAGAAGGGCCCCACGCAGATCGTGGAGATGCTGGGGGGCTGCACTTCGGAGCTGGAGCTGCTCAGAGTCGGGGCTTCTCGGACCCCAAAGCACTCACCAGTAGATTACTCGGCGGGCTTGCTGGAAAGAAGTTGTGCAGTCTTGCAGATGGCCGGTCCCTTGAGGTCTCGTCGCACCCACGGTTCTCAGCTGGGCTGTAGAGGTGGGTAGAGGTCAGAGGTGCCAGGGAAGCCGGTTCTCGTCGAGCTGGGCAGTCGGATTCCGAAGGAAGGACTTACAGCAGACCGCAGTGTTCTTGGATGGTGCCTGCGGATGCAGGGTGACTACTCCTTAGTCACAAGGGAGAAATCTTAGGAAGAAGTCTTGAGTTCCTTTCGCAGAAAGTAGTTTCAGGATTCAAAGATGATCTGATTTGGAAGGGGGCCAGTCTCTACCTTTATCCTGTAAAAAGGGGCTGGCACGCGTCTAGGTCCTGCCCTATGGGTGGGACCAGGAGGGGGGGTGGTTACACCCACTTCCTTGGCGGGCTTTTCCCCAGCACAGGGTCTGGAGTGACCCTGGAACTGGTTCAAGCCGGCCTATGCACAGTGAGCACCGGGGTGCTACTTGCAGTCACCTTCCTCTAAAGCCCTGCCTACCTACAATACACAAAACCCTGTCTGGGACGGTGCTGGCACCGCCCCTGGCAGGAAACCCTTTGTCCTTATCTCCTGCTCTGGGAGGACTCCCAGCAGCAGGAGGGCAGACTTGTGTCTCGGTGGCAGCATCCATTTTGTGGATGCTAAGGCTCTGTCTGACTTTTAACCGGGTTATAGGTTACAGGCATGTCGTGTCCCTCTAGAAGGGTGGAATGCTAACCCCGTCGCCAGAATTGGCGAGGGGTTAGTATTCCAATTCGTATGACACCTTACTCGACATGTTTTGATAAAGCGATACCAGAGTTGGCACATAACCGCGAGGATTATAATGCACTTAAGAGTATATGGTATGCGATATCATGGAAACGGCTAAGGGATGGATCCCGAAAGCCGCAGACAGGCTCAGCTCATGCCAGAGCACCATCTCACACGATTCCAAGCACTCTGCCTTCAGGATTGTCAAGGCCTGCCATAGGAGTGACTGATAGGAGATCTGTGTGTCCATTTTAGGGTTAGATATAGGTATACTATATCTAAAGCAAAGGGTGTGTACACCACCTTGCCCCAGCTGTCGTGCAGCCAGTTGTGTCAGTTTTAGTTAGTCAATCCAGGGGTGGCATAATACATGCTTCAGCCCCTGGGAGACTTCTGGGTGCACCTCAGCCCTGAGTACAGGGACTTGGAGAGGGCCCAGGGCCAATTCAGTACCTGAGTACAATTTGGATAGAGAGAACAGCTAGGCTGTGGGTCTGATTAGCAGGCCCACAGCCAGGGAAAGTCGTAAACCAGTGCAGCAAAAAAAGCAAAAATCTGGGTGATCATAGGATTGCAGACCCTACTCTCCTACATGACCCCCCCCCAAACTTTGGGACAATAAACTAACCTTGACCAGGTGAGTCTTCTTGCTCTAAGTGGAAATACCTGGAGAGCCCATCAGCATTGCTGTGATCAGTCCCAGGTCTATGCTCCACTGTAAAATCCATCCCCTGTAGGGAAATGGACCACCTAAGCAGTTTGGGGTTTTCACCCTTCATCTGATTTAGCCACAAGAGGGGCTTATGGTCTGTCTGAATGGTGAAGTGAGTGCCAAACAAGTAGGCCCTCAGCTTCTTCAGGGCCCAGACCACAGCAAAGGCCTCCCTCTCAATAGCTGACCAATTTTTCTCTCTGGGTGTCAACCTTCTACTAATGAAAGCAATAGGCTGATCATTACCATCAAAATTCAGTTGAGACAGAACAGCTCCCACACCCAACTCAGAAGCATCTGTTTGGACAATGAATGGCTTGGAGTAATCTGGACTCTTGAGGATAGGTGCTGTGCACATGGCCTGTTTTAGGTCATTGAATGCTTTCTGACAGCTTGCTGTCCACTGAACTTTCTTTGGCATCTTCTTGCTTGTCAGGTCATTAAGGGGGGTCACTATGGACCCATAATTTCTGACAAACTTCCTATAGTACCCAGTCAGGCCCAAGAAAGCTCGAACCTGAGTCTGGGTGATTGGAGGAGTCCAGTCCTTGATGGCCTGTACCTTACTCTCCAGTGGCTGAACCTGGCCTCCACCTACAAGGTGGCCCAGGTATACAACCTGTGTCTGCCCTATCTGGCACTTTGTGGCCTTGATAGTGAGGCCTGCCTTTTGCAGGGCCTCTAACACTTTCCTCAGGTGGACCAGGTGATCCTCCCAGGTGGAGCTAAAGACAGCAATATCGTCCAGATATGCTGCACAGAAGTCATCCAGCCCAGTGAGGACTTGATTCACCAACCTTTGGAAGGTGGCAGGTGCATTTTTCAGTCCAAAGGGCATTACCACAAATTGATAATGCCCTCCAGGGGTAGAAAATGCTGTCTTTGGTTTGGCTTCCTCAGCTAACCTGATTTGCCAATACCCAGCTGTCAAATCAAATGTGCTTAAGAAGTTGGCAGAAGCCAATCTATCTATAAGCTCATCTGCTCTTGGGATTGGGTGGGCATCAGTCTTAGTGACTGCATTGAGGCCTCTGTAGTCTACGCAAAACCTCATCTCTCTCTTACCACCCTGGGTGTGAGGCTTTGGCACTAGAACTACTGGGCTAGCCCAAGGGCTATCTGAGGGCTCAATGACTCCCAGTTCCAACATTTTCTGCACTTCAGTTTTTATGCAGTCTCTAACATGATCAGGCTGTCTGTAGATTTTACTCTTGACAGGCAGGCTGTCTCCAGTGTCAACATCATGGGTACACCAATCAGTTTGGCTGGGTGTCAGAGAGAACATATGTCGAAAGGATTGCAGAACTTGCCTGCAATCCTGTTGCTGATGTTCAGTGAGGCTGCCACAAAAGACAACACCATCAACTGACCCATCATCAGGATTCTGAGTGAGCAGGTCTGGGAGAGGGTCACTCTCTTCCTCCTGTCCCTCATCTGTGGCCATGAGCAAGCTCATGTCCTTCCTGTCAACATATGCTTTGAGCCTGTTAACATGGAGCACTCTGAGAGGGCTCCTGGGAGTTCCAAGGTCCACCAAGTAGGTAACCTCTCCCTTTTGCTCAATGATGGTGTGGGGCCCAGACCATTTGTCTTTCAGAGCTGCTGGGGCCACTGGCTCCAGCACCCACACCTTCTGTCCTGGCTGGTACACAGTCAGTACAGCCTTTTGGTCATGCCAAGCTTTTTGAAGTTCCTGGCTGGCCTCAAGGTTTTTAGATGCCTTCTCCATATACTCAGCCATCCTGGAGCGGAGACCAAGTACATAGTCCACTATGTTGGTTGCAGGCTTTCTGAGAGGTCTCTCCCATCCTTCCTTCACCAAACACAGGGGTCCTCTTACAGGATGCCCATACAGAAGCTCAAAAGGGCTGTAGCCAACCCCCTTCTGTGGGACCTCTCTGTAAGCAAACAGGAGGCAGGGGATCAGGACATCCCATCTCCTCCTAAGAGGTTCAGGTAGCCCATGAATCATCCCTTTCAGGGTCCTGTTGAATCTCTCAACAAGCCCATTGCATTGTGGATGATAGGGTGTGGTGAACTTGTAGTTCACACCACACTCTTTCCACATGGCAGTCAGATATCCTGACATGAAGTTTGTACCTCTGTCAGAAACGACCTCCTTAGGGAAACCCACTCTGGAGAACACTCCAACTAGGGCTCTTGCCACTACAGGGGCTGTAGTGGTCCTAAGGGGAATAGCCTCAGGATACCTGGTGGCATGGTCCACCACCACCAGTATAAACTTGTGTCCTGATGCTGTCTGGGGTTCCATTGGACCAACAATGTCAATCCCCACTCTTTCAAAGGGAACCCCCACCACAGGTAGTGGTATGAGGGGGGCCTTTGTTGTGCCACCTGACTTACCACTGGCTTGGCAAGTGACACATGAGCGACAAAACTCCTTGGTATTCTCATTCATATGGGGCCAGTGAAAGTGTGAGACAAGCCTGTCCCAAGTCTTTGTCTGACCTAAATGACCTGCAAGGGGAATCTCATGGGCCAAGGTGAGAAGGAAACCTCTCAGAGACAAGGGGATGACCAGCCTCCTGGTTGCACCAGGCTTGGGGTCTCTTGACTCAGAGTACAGGAGTCCATCTTCCCAGTATACCCTATGGGCACCTGTGGCATTCCCTGCAGCCTCAGCAGCAGCCTGCTGTCTGAGGGGTTCAAGGGAAGGGCAGCTCAACTGTTCCTTCCCCAGGTCTGCTCTGGAGGGTCCCCCTGAGCCCAGAAACTCAACTTGATCAAGTTCAAGCTCTTTAGGCTCAGTTTCCCTCAGCTCTGCTAGATCAGCCTCCTCAGAGACTTGATCCTCAACCTGGGGCAAGGGGGAAGGCAAAGCCTTACCCTTACTGCTCTTCTTCTTGGGAGGTGTCTGGTCCATAATTTCAGGATCCAGCACCTGTTCAGTGGGGCATCTTCTGGCCTGTGACCTAGTCACAGCAAGCACATGTGCTGGCAAGCCTAACATCTCCATGTGAGTCCTCTGCTCCACTTCTGACCATTGTGATGACTCCAAATCATTGCCCAACAAACAATCAACTGGGAGGTCTGAACTGACTACAACTTTCTTTTGTCCCTTCACTCCACCCCAGGAGAAAGCCACAATTGCCACACTATGACTAGTAGTGACATTGCTGGCATTGGTCACCAGGAAATCAGTACCTGGCATGATCTGTCCAGGGTCCACAAAGTTAGGTGTCACCATGGTGACACTGGCACAAGTGTCCCTATAGGCCTGAGCCATTTTGCCATTAATCAAAGGTGTCTGCCTGTATTTGCCCAAAGTATTGGGACTTATTTCAGGGGACATATCCATATCCCCTGTACAGACAAGGACAGCCTGAGTGAGTGTGCCAACTAAGTTGTCAGACCCCTCAGTACCCAAGGTTAACCCAACTAATGCCTTGGGAGTGACACTACCACTACTGACTGTACTAGGGGGTGCAGTTGCTTTAGGAGCTGTAGTGGCAGGAGTTTGTCCTCCTCCTCTTTTGGTGCACTCACTAAACCAGTGAGATTTACTTTTACAGTACTGGCACCACCTTTTTGACTGGCCTTCTTGAGTCTTCTTCTTCTGGGAAGCCTGACCCCCACCCTCTTTGGTTTGTTGGGGACCTGGTGAAGACTTCTGGTCATTTTGCTCATTCTTTACATTACCCTTCTGGTCTGCTTTCTTCTGACCACCCTGGTTCTGGTTCTGGTTCTGCTTGATCCTTGTCCTGACCCATTTGTCTGCCTTCTTTCCCAATTCTTGGGGAGAGGTCAGATCTGAATCAACAAGGTGCTGGTGCAGCAACTGGTTCTGACAATTGTTCAAAATTTGTTCTCTCATCATTAGATTATACAATCCTGTGTAATCTGTAACCTTGCTACCCAGCAACCAGCCCTCCAAAGCCTTAGTGGCACAATCCACAAAATCAGACCAGTCCTGAGACTGAGTTTTCTGGGTGTCTCTGAACAGCAACCTGTACTGTTCAGTGGTTAAACCAAACCCATCAACCAGTGTATTCTTCAGGACCTGGTAATTGTTAGCATCCTCCACTCTTGTAGTGAGGAGCTTATCTCTACCTTTACCATCAAAGGAGAGCCACAGTATAGCTGCCCACTGACTCTGGGGAATGTTCTGCACAGTGCAGGCCCTCTCCAGAGCAGCCATCCATTTCTGGATGTCATCCCCTTGCTTAAAGGGGGGCACTATTTTAGTCAGGTGTTTAGTATCTAAACCCTTCTCTCTATCTCTTGGGAGATTGCTGCCACCAGTGGGAGCTAGCCCACTCATCTGCTGCTCTCTTGCCAGGGCAAGCTTCTCTTTGGCCAGGGCAATTTCTTCCCTTTCAATCCTCAGTTCAGCTTGCCTCATCCTAGCTTCATGCTCCTTTCTCTGAGGGGAAGTAAATCTCCTCTGTGGAGGATTCCTTCTCCCTTGAGAAGAGGCATTAGAGTGCAGAGATCTATTGGAGTCCCTAGAAAGAGATCTATCTCTCCTAACTCCAAGGTTAGGCCCACTTCGGGTTAGTACTGGGGGGCCCCCAGATCCTAGCCCAAGTAAGTCTAAGTTGGTCCTAGTTAGCCTTCTGACTACCTCAAGACCCTTGTCTACCTCATCCCCAGAGAGTACCTCCTGATCCTCCTCCTCAACTGCTGAATCAGTGTTGTGGAGATCTGGATCCCCAGAGGTTCCCTCTAAGGCTGGCATGCTCTCATGTAACTGAGAGAGCTTTCTGGCATCATATGTCTCTAAGAGACCTATCAGAAAGGGAATGGTGGGGTTAGACCCCTGCTTCAGTTTCCTGGAGACACAGATTTGTCTCATCTCCTGAAAGCTGAGAGCTGCATATCTTGACGTGACCTGTGGAGGGTCAACACTGACCAGAGGAGCCTCAGTAGAGTCCCCCTGAGTCGACATGCTTTTCTAGTGAGGTGTAAGTGGTGCACTTACCTACACTATATGTTTGCCTACTGATCCCTTGCTAGAGTTGTAGTTTAGGGTGTGCTAGGCCCTAGGAGCTACAACAGCTGGTTCAGTAGAACTCAGAGTATTCTAAGCTAAGTTATATGTACCTTTAGTACTTATGTGATCTTTCACAAGATATTCTTAGGGCATGTGTGGTAAAACAACAGCAAGCTCAAATCCCACCGCTGCCACCAATGTGAGAAGTTGGCCTGATGTGCAGTGCTCACTATTCTAGTGATCACTATATATCAGTCCAAACAACCCTTATTGATGATTGGTTGTAAGTCAACCTTATAGACCAGCTATCCTAGTAGCATGGATACGAGCAGTCTAAGGCTAAGACTCTAGAGGGCGTGTTAAGCCAGCTGTTTTACCATCACATTACCCCTTGAACACCCAGTGAAAGGACACCACACAAGTGTTATGAAAATAAACAATGTATTTATTAGAATCACAACAACCCTGTACTCTTTATGAGGACAGGGTGCTAAGCACACAACAAAACTCTTACGAAAATACTTTTAAGTTAGCACGTTACACAAATGCCCGAGGGGCACGAAAAACCATATACGCTAAAAGTGGAATGCGAATTACTAGCAGGTAAGTAACGATTCTCAGAGGCTTTGGGATCGCTAGGACTGGACTACTGAACCTTTAGATTACTAGCAGGAGGCCTAGGGAACTCGGGTGCAGAGTGTGCACTCTCACGCGGGATGCGGGACAAAGTCTATGGAAGCTAGAATTCACAAAGTTAGTGTTCACGGGCGAACCCGACCTGGTGGGAAGAAAACGACAGTGGATCCTGACCCTAGAATAGTGAGGCTATGCTGGGACACCGAAGTGCCGAAGTTACCTAGCCCAGGGGCTGCAGCTGCATAGGCCTGAAAAGACGTCGGGGATCTCGTTGCCGGACCAGGAGCCTGGAAGAAAGAAGTTGCTGGCAGGCGACCAGTGAAGGAAAGTTCGATGGATCCAAGCCTGGATCAAGGAAGAAGAAAACCTGAAAGCAGAGGGGACCAAGTTCTTGAATCACTAGCCAGTGATTAAGTGGGCACCAGGATGGCACCGGGCGAAGTCACCGCAGTCAGGTGAGTGGGCACTGCTGGGCTCTGCAGTCTCTCGGACCAGGAGGCGTTGTCGGCGACCAGGATGGAGGTGCGAGCTGTCCCACGAAGGTTGAAGTCGTCGGCGTCGAAGTTACCCAGGAGTGGGCAACAAGCCTTGGCTAATTCAAGCCCACGCGGTGGACTCAAAATGGCGTCTTGAGTGGACCAGGAGGGTCCAGGGTGTTCCTCTTCGGGAAGGGAGCAAGGGCCAGTCTGGAGCAACCAGACCAGCAGCAGAAATGTCGTCGGGCGTCGTCAGGAAGGCCACAAGCCAACGGGCTAGTAGCCAAACAACGCGGTGAGCAGCGGAAAGCAGAAGGGCCCCACGCAGATCGTGGAGATGCTGGGGGGCTGCACTTCGGAGCTGGAGCTGCTCAGAGTCGGGGCTTCTCGGACCCCAAAGCACTCACCAGTAGATTACTCGGCGGGCTTGCTGGAAAGAAGTTGTGCAGTCTTGCAGATGGCCGGTCCCTTGAGGTCTCGTCGCACCCACGGTTCTCAGCTGGGCTGTAGAGGTGGGTAGAGGTCAGAGGTGCCAGGGAAGCCGGTTCTCGTCGAGCTGGGCAGTCGGATTCCGAAGGAAGGACTTACAGCAGACCGCAGTGTTCTTGGATGGTGCCTGCGGATGCAGGGTGACTACTCCTTAGTCACAAGGGAGAAATCTTAGGAAGAAGTCTTGAGTTCCTTTCGCAGAAAGTAGTTTCAGGATTCAAAGATGATCTGATTTGGAAGGGGGCCAGTCTCTACCTTTATCCTGTAAAAAGGGGCTGGCACGCGTCTAGGTCCTGCCCTATGGGTGGGACCAGGAGGGGGGGTGGTTACACCCACTTCCTTGGCGGGCTTTTCCCCAGCACAGGGTCTGGAGTGACCCTGGAACTGGTTCAAGCCGGCCTATGCACAGTGAGCACCGGGGTGCTACTTGCAGTCACCTTCCTCTAAAGCCCTGCCTACCTACAATACACAAAACCCTGTCTGGGACGGTGCTGGCACCGCCCCTGGCAGGAAACCCTTTGTCCTTATCTCCTGCTCTGGGAGGACTCCCAGCAGCAGGAGGGCAGACTTGTGTCTCGGTGGCAGCATCCATTTTGTGGATGCTAAGGCTCTGTCTGACTTTTAACCGGGTTATAGGTTACAGGCATGTCGTGTCCCTCTAGAAGGGTGGAATGCTAACCCCGTCGCCAGAATTGGCGAGGGGTTAGTATTCCAATTCGTATGACACCTTACTCGACATGTTTTGATAAAGCGATACCAGAGTTGGCACATAACCGCGAGGATTATAATGCACTTAAGAGTATATGGTATGCGATATCATGGAAACGGCTAAGGGATGGATCCCGAAAGCCGCAGACAGGCTCAGCTCATGCCAGAGCACCATCTCACACGATTCCAAGCACTCTGCCTTCAGGATTGTCAAGGCCTGCCATAGGAGTGACTGATAGGAGATCTGTGTGTCCATTTTAGGGTTAGATATAGGTATACTATATCTAAAGCAAAGGGTGTGTACACCACCTTGCCCCAGCTGTCGTGCAGCCAGTTGTGTCAGTTTTAGTTAGTCAATCCAGGGGTGGCATAATACATGCTTCAGCCCCTGGGAGACTTCTGGGTGCACCTCAGCCCTGAGTACAGGGACTTGGAGAGGGCCCAGGGCCAATTCAGTACCTGAGTACAATTTGGATAGAGAGAACAGCTAGGCTGTGGGTCTGATTAGCAGGCCCACAGCCAGGGAAAGTCGTAAACCAGTGCAGCAAAAAAAGCAAAAATCTGGGTGATCATAGGATTGCAGACCCTACTCTCCTACAATCTGGCTTTCCAAATAATTTCTTCTGACTAGTGGTTAACAAACTTTCGCGCCGGGACACTCATCTGAGTAGCATTGTGCTGTACAAACTCCTAATAATAATAGAGAGGTTACAACATGGCTGAGTGATGACAGTAAATCCCTACGTGACCTCCCAACAGTCGACAGAGAATGGTTATCAGCAAGGAGCAGTGTAGGTATAGGATGCAAGGGGGTAGGAAGCAAACATGGAGGAGCGGGTAGTGGAAGCATAGGAAAAACTTGCTGTAGCTACCACAAACATGGTGGTTAGGAAGGAGCAGGCAAAATCTAAGCAAGTGATGAGGCATGTCAAGGGAAAGACAGATAAGAGGCAGAGGGAATTCAGAGAGAATACAAACTCTACTGCTGACATAAGAAGATACCTGTGGTGTGCAGAGGCAGCCTATGTAGTCACCGCAGGGGGTCGTGTGGAACATATGAAGAGGGGTTGGGCACAGAAGTAGTATAACCTGCAGCCTCGTATTCAAGAATGGGCAGAAATGAGTTCTTCAGAGGTACAGCGATACAGGGAGAAAAAAAGCCAACATCTGATGACCCATTTTGACATTCGTGCAAGAACAATAAGCATTGACAAGGCTAATAGGTCTCACCTTTAGGCTTTGACAATGCAGACTTAATAGCTTTGCCGATGCTAATCTTAGGCACTAAAAAAAGTTGATGTATATGCATGCATGCAACATCACACCAATGTGATCCCGGTATGATGACATACACATGTTTATTCATCATGACATGTACGTCAATTATTGGAAGCGGTAAATAAAAAATTTTTTTTATGGAAAAGCACATTTCCAAAAGTAGTGTCTGGTAGTAAATTGCTGCTGCCTGGTGGCCATCCTAAAAAGTTATTTTTTTTTAAACAAGAGGCAGGGAGAACAGGGGTCAAAGAAAGAAGCAGGTTTTAGAGTGGCAGCAGGGAGGATAGAGGTGGTGAGGTTATGAAAAAAGCAAGCAGGATGAACAGGGGTGTGGGAAGCAACATGGAGAGAGTGGGGATTAGAGTGTGAAGGAGGATGCAGGACACACAGGAGAGAGCAAAAAAAATGCACTCCCATGGATTGCTAAAAGGCAAAAGAAAAAGTAGTTCCCGCAGTTTAAGAAGAGGAAGGGTACAAGTCACCTGTTCAAAAGAATGGTAAAAGAATGTATGCTTCAGGGACGGGCAAACGCAAGAAAAGGAAGAAAAGCCATTGAATAAGAAGAAAGCAAATTAAATTGACAAGAACACCATCCAATGATGAGCAGTGGGAGTCACTCTAATCCCACTGTGTATATTGGTATTGTCCATAATAATACTTTTAACAACAGTCAGCAAAAGCTGTGTTTCAATCAGACCTAAAAATAATGGCTGTAGCCAATGCTTAACTTGAGCCAGTGGTTGTAGGTGGGGCACATCGGCTGTCTTCTTCAGGGACCAGGATTTAATTGTAATCCTCAGACATTGACCCAGAACAACAGAGAAATGAAGCAAAAGGGAAAAGGAGGAGGTTCAGAGAGCTAGAAAAACAGCGACAAAGACACAGGATGAAAAAGAACCTGCAGGAATGTCATAAAGGGACAGCAAAAGTGTGTTGGTGGAAGAGACATGAGGTGGAATCAAGACTATACAACCTTGGTATTTTACAAGCACGGCATTCATTGGTTTCGCCAGCAGGCTTCGAGGAAGAATTGGGCCCTGGCAATTATTCTTTTACAAACTCTTGTCTATAACACTCTGATCGCCAGGCCACTCAAAGAGGAGTGGGAGCAGGGTTAGCTGAGTAGGCCTCGTGCCTAACAGCTTGTGCTGTGCAGTCGCAGCTTCCGTGGGACCTCAAAATAATACCTGTAGCACATCAATCATCAAGCCACTCAAAAAGGAGGGTGATCATTATTAAGTGGGTAGTCTTCATGGCTAACATCAGAGTGTGCTGTGCTGTCAAAGCTTTCCCGGGCTTTCGAGTAAGATAAGATAAAAGAAATGAAATTGAGAGAGGGAATGTTATGTTGACTTGGACTTAACCACTTTTTAGACTGCATACACCCTCTGAGTTTGAAAGGAAGAGGGATATGGAAGCAAGAAAGAGGGAAGGATGAACATATTTTGTTATATTGGTTGTTTGTGTAGCAGATGGGGAGGAAACGAGTGAACATGGTCATCACAGTGAAGAACATGACATGAAAGAGTGGATGGAAGGAAAAGACACCTGGTTTCTGGAGCACACATGCATTTCTCAGAAATGCTCAGTCCTTCTAATGATCTAAAATGTAATCATCACTACGGACCCATGCATGAAGTTTTATAGAAATGTAGCTATATGTTGAGTGACTTGCCACCAAAGACATAAATTACACTGCTTTGGAATAAATGTGTATCTCTTTCGACCCATAGGGTGGGTAGATGTTTTCACTCTGTTGGGAATGCAGCTTAGAAAAGCCGGACACACATTTGTCCTATGGCTATATATTCTCCCCAACACTTGGAACTAGCCTAAAGGCTACACTCACGGGGGCGTTAGTGACAACGGCGACCTTAAGGTGAATACAGTGCAGATCTAGGTAGTGCCACAAAGACACTAAGAATGCACGATTACTGTAGAAGGTGCCAACTGTTCCCCAGTTCACAAATTATATCTTTGCTGAATTGAAGTTTAATCAATGAAAAGAAATTTACTTTATGATACTGTTCCATGGAAGGGTCACAAATGCCAGAGTATCAGCTGAAATTGTTATCTGGAGTACAGATGAATAGATCTTATCTGCATATACAAGCAGCGATGGAGGGGTTGAATATATATCAGCCTGGGTGAGGGTGTCCTGGGCTCAAGCATTGCTTTATTACTCGAATGGTGAGAGATGTACTGGAGCAGTAACATTGGAGTTGATACTTTTACCTTAGACTGGTAGAGGGGTTTGTTCTCCCATTAGGTGAGGTCACAAAATTAATATAGGGGCTTGGTTGGTGAGTTAAATAGAGAGGACATCTCTCTCTGCTTTGTATAACGCAATTCCTCTTATCTCTTCCACATCCAAAGGTATTGAGAATCTTCCCTTTGAACTGCAGCGGAATTTCCAGCTTATGAGAGATTTAGACCAACGAACAGAAGGTAAGTGTGGTGTCTACTCCAAACATATGTGTGTGTGTGTGTGTGTGTGTGTGCATACACACACATACATATTTATTACACTGCATGGAGGTATGTTCCTTCTAACTGGACATTCTACTGCCCTTGAGAGATGTGATAGACCTGATCTGCACGAGTAAACCCTTTGAGCAATTGGATGCTAAGGCATGTCCATCTTTGTATCAAACAGACCTCAAGGCTGAGATCGACAAGCTTGCCACGGGCTACATCGCCAATGCCCGGACTTTAAGTTCAGAAGAGAAGATGGGCCTATTGAAACAGATTCAGGAGTCCTACGGCAAATGCAAGGAGTTTGGAGATGACAAGGTGCAGCTGGCAATGCAAACATACGAGATGGTGAGTGTATGGAGAAAGCCAGAACTGGATTCTTGGGCATTCACACCCTTCATTCTGTCAACCTTATTCTTTGGGCTAAGCATTTCCTTCAGCTGATCGCATCAGCTCATCCTTTTTTGCTTTTCTGCAGGTGGATAAACACATCAGGCGCTTGGACACAGACCTAGCGCGCTTTGAGGCAGACCTGAAAGAGAAGCAGATCGACTCTAGCGACTACGACAGTTCTTCCAGCAAAGGCAAGAAAAGTGAGTACTACCTTGATTCATACAAAGAAGGAGGGGAATGCCGCTTAGATTACAGGAGAGCAGAGGTTAGTACCAGTCACACCCTCCACGATTTGTGAATGTGCCCATGCAGTGCAATGAATGCTACCACTTCCTGTGTGGATTCAAAGATTCAATCAATCAGGGGTTTTTATATCACAGGTTCTCCCCCCTGAGGGTCTCAAGGCACTGAGGGAGGGGGGTGGATGTTGATCCATCTGGGTGATGGGGTTCAGTCGAAGAGCCAGTTCTTGAGATCCTTCTTGAATTGGTCAGCGACGGGAATTGCCTGAGGTGAAGAGGCTGGGTATTCCAGGTCTTGGCGGCGAGGTAGGAAAAGGATCTTCCTCCGGTTTCAGTCTTGTGGAACCATGGGACGAGGGCCAGGGTCAGTTGGGTGGAGTGGAGGTGTCTGGTGGGTACATGGAATGAGAGGCGGTGGTTCAGATATGCTGGTCCTGCATCGTGGAGGGCTTTGTAGGTGTGTGTGAGGAGCTTGAACGTGATTATTTTGTTGACTGGGAGCTAGTGGCGTTCTCAAAGGTGTTCGGTGACATGGTTGCTGCGTGGGGGATGTTGAGGACCAGTCTGGCTGCGTCATTCTAAACGTTCTGTAGTTTCCTGAGAAATTTCTAGGTGATACCGGTGTAGAGTGCGTTGCTGTAGTCGAGTCTGCTGCTGAGGAGTGAGTGGGTGACCGTCTTCCTGGATTCTGTGGGGATCCATCTGAATGTTTTTCGAAGCAGGCGTAGCATGTGGGAAGCATGATGAGGAGACAGCGTTGATCTGATGGTTCATTGTGAGCGAGGAGTCCAGTGTGATGCAGAGGTTTCGTGCCTGGTCCATGGAGGTGAAGGGGTTCGCAATGCGGTGGGCCACCAGGAATCATCCCAAGCTGAGGGGGTGAGTCCCTCGATGAGGACTTCGGTCTTGTCCGAGTTGAGCTTGCGGTAACTGTCTGGCCTTCATCCCGCGGCGGAAGTTGGTCCTGGTGGCTGTGGGTTTGTTGGTGAGAGAAAAGTTCAGCTAGGTGTCGATGGCGTAGGAGACTATGTTGAGTCCATGGTTCCTGACGAAGGCTGCGAGTTGGGCCATGTAAACGTTGAAAAGGGTGGGGCTCGGGAGGGGCCCTGGGGCACGCCATAGCTATTCTCCGTGGGTTCTGAGAGGAACAGAGGTAGTCTGACTCGCTGTGTTCAACCGGTGACGAAGGAGTGGATCCATTCCAGGGCCTTGTCGCGGATGCCAACGTTTTGGAGTCTCTTGATTAGGGTGCAGTGGGAGACTGTGTCAAAGGTGGCAGAGAGGCCCAGAAGAATGAGTGCTGCGGTTTCCCCCAGTCAAGGAGGGAGCGGATGTCTTCAGTGGCGGCGAGGATTGCTGTGGTTGGTTCGGAAGCAGGATTGGGAGATGTCCACGACATGATTCGCTTTGATGAACTCCCATCTCGATTACCTTGGCTAGGAAGCTGAGCAGGGGGATGGGTCTGAGGTTTTTGAAATCTTTATGGTCCGCATGTTCCAGTCATCGGGTAAGGTGGCGGTCTCAATGGAGCAGTTGATGGTGCGCTGAAGCATGGGTGCAATGGGGTGTCTGTTAGTAGGAAGATTTAGGGCAGGCATGGGTAAGAGGGGGCTCCGGAGTGGATGCTCATCATGGTCTTGAGTGTGTCGTCTGTGGTGAGCGGGATCCAGTTGAGCAGGATCTGTTGGGGTGTGGCGTGGTTGGGTGTGGTGTGGTGGTTTCGAGCATTATGGGAGGGTCTAGAAAAGTTTGTGGGTCTCGTTCAGTGATGCGAGGTGGCTGGCGGTGTAGCGTCCAGTGTCGAGGGAGTGGAGGATGCTGGCGTCGTATCAGTGGAAGGTCTGAGGACCAGGGTCTGGTGTGCTGGGTGCGGTCCAGGCGCAGATAGAATGTATTTCTTTAGCCTTGTTCCCCCCCGGATGGGGGGAGAGATGTACACCCACAAGGTTGCAGGTGGACCGAGAAAAGGACCGCACATACAAGTGATGCCTCTGTGGTCTACATGGATAGGTCCATGGTCTATGGCCAGAGGATAATGAAGGCTGAAACCTGCTTTGCTTAACATTTTCCATGCCTAATCTGATTCTACCAAGACTTGCTCTGTGCTCCTCAAGAAGGAATGTACACTTCTAAGGAGTAATGCTGATGAAGGCACTTAAAGACTCTAAGCTCCCCAGTCTATGCAGTGCAGTCACACGAGTTGATGCAGCCTGCGCCCCTGTTTCGATAATGGGATACAATTGTTAGACTGCAGGCAGGCAGATACCTGCACCTCCCTTACGCCCTGCACGGTCCTCATACTTTGACTTTTACTGTCTGTGACACTTAGTCTTGAGGTATACACTACCTGTTCGAAGAAAGCTCCCTGCTCAACACAAGATATGTACCCCTACATTAGATACAGGCCATGGTCTGCGTCATCAGCCTATCTCCTTGCCCCTTGCACCACAAAATAGTCCATTAGCGGTGGGTTTCCCTCCACTCGGCTGAATTCGCCTTCTCCTAGGGCTGCATGAGATGATCAGGTGTCCATTTAGTCATCGGGACTATAGTGGGTTTTTTCTCCCCCATAAAACAGTGTGAATCATCCTTCTCATGGGAATTGCTGGCAAATGACGCAAAGTGTTTAGGAAGCCATATCCCTTGCTGTTCACGTTTGGTAATACCAGGGTGGCATAAAGAAGGAGGTAATGATTCTCCTTCATGTCCTTCACTCCCCCACTGCTGAATTGTTTTTTCGTTGTTATACCTCTCTCAGAAGGCCGGGCACAGAAAGAGAAAAAGGCGGCTAAGGCAAGGTCGAAGGTGAAGAACTCTGATGAGGAAACGGTCAAAAGCAGCCAGAAGAAATTGAAGCTCACACACACGTAAGTTTCAGTCAAGGGATGTGTGTTAAATGTATGCATAATGTGTCTATTCGTAAAATTATCATGCTTCCAAGTGGTTTGTCTTGGGATGATGATAGTGTATATTGACTGGAGATCCCTGCTTCTTTCTTCACATGCAACTGTTGCAGTCTCTAATAGACTCAGCAACACATTTTCCTCTTTATTTCTCACTTAGCCGCCTTACTGGAGGGCATGAGGCCAACTACTTAGGTATGGGATCTGTCAAGACAGATACAAGCTGTTACAATGAACCTCTAAGTTACCTGATGACTAAAGGGGATTGAAGTAGGGAAAACACAATTTATGTTGCCAATTCCACTGGTGGACCCAAAGACTGCAGTCTCTAGTCATGGTCTCCTGCATCAGTGTCTGGATTAGGAGGATGATGGTTTTGAGACAGACAGAGGAGGTTATTATCTCATATTCTCTTCTTGGGACCAGAGAAAATTCCCCTTAGGAGTGCCCTACATGGGTGTCAGTTTTATGAATGTGGCCTGCCATCACTGTGAAAAAGTCCAGTTAGAAAGCCAAACACCTGTCGAATTGTTCAGCCACTGCATTTGAACTGAAAGGGACAGTGTTCTTTATATAAATTGAATGCACATGTATTTGCTGAACAGAAGTGCAGTACATAGTATTGAAATTCACTGTTGGAAAGTTGTAGCAGTTAATGAGATTACTAGATGATTGTTCGTTTCACCCAACATACAGGGGTTGTTCATAATACACCCCATGGAATGCAGCAAGCTAAATAGACCATGGGGTGAAGTGGGAATAGTGAGTCTTCAAGATGCAGGAGGCAGGGAATTCGTGTTTTTTTCTGTAAAAGTCACTCTAGCTAATCTGAATTTATGTTGTGATGGTGCATAAAACAATAAAGATCGATTGGAGGAGAAATAATTGAATTTTGAGAAGGTGCATTGGACTGAACAGGTGCAAAGGTGATACTGGGCTTGTGACTGAAGGGGTCATATTGTGGGTGTAGAGTCAGATGGTCTTGGCGTCTAGTGTGACTATGGAAAACCTGATTAGGGTTTTGTTAGAAGGGGCGATCCCAGGGGGGACAGAGGTCGTTCTCCTGACCACCCCGTGACCCGCCTCTCCCAGGAACGCTGCCGAGCACAGGCGTGAGGCCCTACAGGGGAGGGCTTCTTATGTAGGATCGTACACGCTGAGATTCCACCACTCTATAAATGGACACCACACAGAGATTACTGAATGAAAGGTTCTTTATCAAGCAGTAGTTATGAGGTACTTTCAGGTCAAATAGTCAAATATTTACATTTAGGTCGAGGGTTCGTAAGTTCTTGGTTGCAGGGGTGTGGGAAGCGGGACAGTCACAGTATTGGGGCCAGTACGACGCGTATCCGGCGCACGGCTCTCAATCCTCGAGCCGGGGGATACGGGCTGTTGTAGGCATCGGTCGCACTGGTTGCTCCATTCACCCTCCTCGAGTTACGTTGTTTTGGTAGCGTCGTCGGTCCAGCCGGACCAGAGTACTCCTCGAGCCGCGACCAGGTCAGCAGGGCTCGGGCACGAGTGAACGGAGTGTCCTTCAGTTCTTGGGGAGCCGCGACCACGTCAGCAGGGCTCAAGCCGAGGCTGTTGCAGCGTCGTGAGGTTTCAAGGGAACCGCGACCAAGTCAGCAGGGCTCACGCCGAGGTTGTTAACGTTCGAGGGAGCCGCGACCGAGTCAGCAGGGCTCACAAAGGTTCCAAAGTTCGGGTAGCGATCTTTTCGTGAGATGGTGGAGCAGCGACCAGGTCAGCAGGGCTCTCTTCTTCCAGGATCCCTATGCCCGCTAGTTCCAGAGCGGCCCTGGTTATAGTCCTGTTCCCCTTTGAAATCCGAGCCCTCGCAGGCGAGTATCTGGTGCCCAGGGCTGATTGTCGGGGTTTCCTGCTATCCGGCCCTTTGATCTTTTGAAGATGGGTCCGGGGGTTTCCTAAACACCCAGCAGGGCATGAGGCCCGCTCTCGGGGAGGTCGGAGGGGCGATCGAAACCAGTCTTCAGGGGGAGGCCAGAGGTGTGATCGAAACTACTCCACCCTATCTCATTCAGAGGAAGCCCTCTACCCCCCAGCCGGGCATGGCACGTCTGGTGCCTGGGTTTCGCTGGGGCCGGGGTCATGCAGGGGGCCATGGAGTCCGGGATCTTAGGGAAGGGTGAGGGCTACCGGAGGCCTTCGGGGTTGATGCGGGTTGGGGACGTCCGGTACCGGGGAGATAGATGGCGGGATACGGGGATGGTCGTCCTATCGGTAGGGTCATTGAGGGAGCGGGGGCGGACAAAAGATGGGACGACCGGGGGTTTCTGCTGTACAGGGGCAACTATCGGGGTGCTGAGGGTTGGGGGGTACCACGCCACGAGGCCAGGTCTAACAGGTTTATGGAATTATTTGTGTAGCAGCAGCGCACTAATAACTGGTTTATCACTGATTTGTTACTCATGTGAGATGTTTCCATTTACTGTGCAGTACATTGTGCTTGCTCTGTTATGAATGAATGAATGAATGAATGAATGATTACGGGCTTATATAGCGCATGGCTACCCGGGGGCATCCCAGCGCTTTTAGACCAAGGACAAGTAATCACCGCTCAGCGAAACAGAAAGGTCTTCAATCGTTTCCTGAAGGCAAGATGGTTAGTTTCAAGCCGAATACATTCGGGGAGCTGATTCCAGAATTTAGCTGCATGAAATGAGAATCGTCGGCCACCCATGTGAGTACGTTTGATCCTAGGGACTGTCAGTAGGTTTTTAAGGTTGGATCTGAGAACTCGAGGAATCTGATGGTGAAGAAACATAGGGCGTAGGAGGGCCGGGCCATTATCAGTCGTTGACTTATGGACCATACACATGGCCTTAAACCAGACCCTTTCCTGCACCGGCAGCCAATGGAGTAGTCGCAGTGCCGCAGAGCTATGTCTAGGGACATCCATTAGCAGACGGGCCGCGCAGTTCTGGACAGACTGTAAAATTTTAATGGTGCCTAGCGGTGCACCCAGATAGACCGCGTTAACATAGTCCAGGCGGGATAAGATAAGTGACTGGACTAGGAGGCGTTTAACCTCAGGCGGTAGAAGCGCCAGAACCTTCCTTAAGAGTCTGAGCAAACCATAGTATGTGGCAGCCACCTTACGCGCCTGCACTCGAAAACCCAAAGTAGGATTGAGCCAGACCCCAAAACTCTTGATGTGATTCTTCGGGGTGGGAGGGGGGCCAAGACTCTCAGGCCACCCAGGGTCAAAGTTGATGGGTGCATTGTACCCTAGCATCATAACTTCCGTTTTTGAGCCGTTGAGCCTAAGGAAGGAGGCGTCCATCCAAGCAAGAACCTTGGTAAGGCAGGGGGACAGATTGTTTACTCCTGAATCGACCGCATCCACCCTAGAGAGGGAGACAACCAACTGCGTGTCATCGGCGTAGGTGACCAACTGAACTCCCCAGGGAAGAACCACGTCGGCCAACGGCCTCATGTAGATATTAAACATGGTGGGGCTCAACGAAGATCCCTGGGGAACGCCATAATGCAGGGGAAGCTGTTTCGACATTGCTTCTTCTTCGAACACTGTAAAGGTTCTATCAGAAAGAAAGGACTGCAACCATTTAAGAGTAGTCCCTGTGACTCCTACCTCCCTCAAGCGATGAATCATGAGCAGGTGATTTATCATGTCGAAGGCTGCGCTGAGGTCCAACAGGACCACAGCAGTGCAGCCTCCTGCATCCACAATTTTTCTCGCTTCCTCAGCTACGATAACCAAGGCAGTCTCTGTGCCCTGCCTACTTCTAAATCCCGTCTGGGTGGGATGCAAGGCTTCGTTGTTCTCAATAAACGATGATAATGCAGAATTTACATGTTTCTCAGCGATTTTACCAAGCTCAGGCAACAAAGATATGGGTCGGTAGTTTGACCAGTCTTCAGGGTCTAGACTGGATTTTTTCAAAAGTGCCTTGACTCTAGCCTGTTTCCACAGTGGCGGAACCAAACCCGCAACAAGGGAAGAGTTGATAACGTCCCTAATAACTGGGGAGACAGTCGCAGAGGCCTGTTTAAGGACAGATGGAGGAGCAGCATCTGAGGGGGAATCAGATTTAAGATTCCCAAGGCATCTTTCTACAGTGGCTAAGTCAAGCAGTGGAAAAGACTCAAGCACTGCAGGAAACGGGGGTGTTATCAAGGGTAGGGTGGAGTCGGTTGGGTGAAAGGCTGAGTAGATATTCGCCACCTTAGAGGCGAAGAAATTGGCCAGCTCATCGCAGCGTTTCTGGGGGTCCGATGATTCATTGGGAGGACATGGGGGGGTGACCAATGATTTAAAAATTTCCCTAGGGGAGTTGGCTGCAGCAGCAATCTTAGCTTGGTAATAGGAGGATTGTGCAATTTTTAATTGATTTTTGTATGTCCGTATTGCCAATCTGTAATCGTTTTTATTGTTGACAGAAACTTTTTTTCTCCATTTTCTTTCAGACCGCTTGCAGCTTTGTTTAAGCCTTTTTAATTTGATAGAGTACCATGGCATTTTATTAGAGCCAATAAGATTGCACACATCTGATTTGGGGAGGGTAAGATCCAATGAAGTCTCTATCCAGCTGTTGAAAGATGCGTTAGCGATGATGGGATTATCACACAAGGGAGGGGGGGTACTTATTCAGGGTGGCTACCCAGTCATCCAGAGAAAGTTTAGACCAGATCCGATTCAACTTCCTAGTTAATCTGACCGGATAATTTTGGTCAGGAGGCGACCACGTGAAAGATAGTAAAGCATGGTCTGACCATGGGACAAAGAGTGACTCTTCCCAACAGAGTTCTCTCTCTCAGGGACATTGCTATTCCAGTTTAGTAATATCATTTGAGGCAATGTCAGTTTAATAAAATGGTTTTCAGTGCAGTTTGATTCGGAGGGATTAGATTAGCATCACTACGCATGGGTCTATGGGGGTCCACCAAGAAGCAGTGAAGGGGCAACAAGTAACTCCTAACACGTCTCATAAGAGGGTCTATTGTGTTGACCTAGTATTAGTGAGGGGATCAAACCTAGGAAGTCTCAGTTATCTCAGTCAAGAGTTTATGTTGTCCATCCAGGAAGAATGAATGGAGTAGCCCAATTTCATAAAAGTGATTGAGGCATCCCTGATCCATATTGGTGCTGACGTGGTGGGCACAAATCACAACCATGCTCCAATCCTTAGGTCATTATCAGTTCAGCATATCAATAGTTGATCCCTCTTCCTTACCCTTTCATTCCTTTCTGCCATTTATAGAACTGGAACAAATTCCCGGATCCCCTGGCCCAAACAGCTCTGAGTCCTGCGCAGAGGATCAGACCTTCAATTATGTTGTGGTGATGTACCTTCAGTCCCTCAAACCTTTCTTTAAAGATCTAACATACCCATCGTCTGCCCAAATGGTACCTTTCACTTTAAAGGCAAAATGACAACTCAGAAGGCTGTAAGCAATCAGGATTCAGAGCAGCTCACACAACAAAATCTGCTCTTCTGAACTTGACAGTCCTAGTGCAAATGAACCCTTCGATTGCCTTCAGCACGCTTATCTGTGTGCTATCTGGCAAAGCTATGGATGATTCAATACGGCCAGTTTTATCTCTTTGAAGTCTTAAGATCAGTCACATCAAATGGCTTCCTTCTAATAGTGTGTATCATATTGTAGTCTTGCTGTAGAGGAACAACATGGACGCAGTTGATGCCAGTCACTTCTTGAAAAATGGCTCTGGCCTGGCCTTCCAGAGAATCTGTGTGAAGAAGAGTACTATTTAGAATTTTAAAAATCATATCTTATTAAAAAAATGTTTTTTTAGCCCAAGTGGACACAGTCCCCAGGCTACTGCAAAACCTGAATTAATCAAGACCAACCGAGACCTATCTGAAGCACCATACTTGTGCCAGAAAATAGGAAGCCTGATGACTTAAAACACAATGGTGGAAATGCTGCTCAGGTGTCAATTTCAGGAGCCTCTCTGATTGGCTGGTGTCCTACAACACAAAGTTTATATTGTCTTAAGTGACTGAGTTTGTTGTCACATCATAATCTCATGGTTCATACCCGGGGCCAGTAGGCATTTCCCATCATTCAGGTGCCTCTGTCTCTTGTATTGAAAGCTTGGCCCCAGACTGTAGTATTCTTTGTTACTTGCTTTTTGATTTGATTGCTTAGCAGATGGGCTTCTTTTTTTCTGTACATCTTGGACTTTGAATATGAGAACTAGACACCCTTTAAGGCCAGCAAGTAAACTGGGTGTGTGAGTACAGGGTAGGGAGATGTTTGCCAGAGGTTAAAATGCATATGATAAGAGAGTTAAGGTGAAATCCCGACTGACCTGGTTTGAAAAATAAAATGAGTCCTTCACAAGGGAATTGTGCGCAGTATAGTAGTAGATCGAGATGTGTACATGCTTTGCCAAGTACTCTGAAGTATTATTTATTTGTAATGTATGCTTCAGAAAACATGCCACAGACCTTGGCTGTGCTCAGCAATCTGACAAACTTTTCCCCTGACTTTTGTCTTTTGTTTTTAGGACTGAGTATTCAGCGCCATCTGTGAACTTTGGAAATGTACATCCTTCCGATGTTCTGGATATGCCAGTGGATCCAAACGAGCCCACATACTGCCTGTGCCACCAGGTGTCCTATGGAGAAATGATCGGCTGTGACAATCCAGACGTAAGTAGCGCCCCTTCCACTTTTTTTGCCTTCTTTTTTTCACTGCCTTATGTGAACATCACTTTTGAGGTAAACATCTTTCTATTTATCATATTCCCTTCATCCATAATATTGCAACTTTTCATTTTCTCCTTCCTTAACCGCCATATCCTTCCACCCTTCATGGTACCCATATTCTGTCTCACTTTACTCCATCCTTTTTCACATTCATTCAGTTTGTTGTCCCGCAACGGGATATCATTTGTATTTTCTTTTTCCTCCAGTGTTCCATTGAGTGGTTTCACTTCGCCTGTGTGGGGCTAACTACTAAACCCAGAGGGAAATGGTAAGTTTCTAGGTTTTGAAGAGGGAAGTGTTAAAATCTAGTGAAAGGTCCACTCATACAACTTTGTGTGTATGTGTACCATTTCTTGAATAGTTTTGGGCAGTGGTTCTTAACCTGTGATCTGGGGACCCCTGGGGGTCCGCGAACCCTACTCAGGGTGGCCTTGACTGATTAGAAAATTAAATAATAGTGACAGATTAATAAAGTGTATATAAATAAAAAAGCAAAATGTACAATTGAAAATGTAGTATCCTTAGAATGACTTATGAAAGCAAATGTATCAAATAGTATAAGTATGGAAGATGAGTGACCTCAATTGAATTTAGAAAAACTCCAATATTTCCGTTAAAATTAAAGTTTAGATTTCTTGGTATTTGTTTTTTAATTAAATAAAATATTCCATCATTTAAAAAAAATATTTCTTTGAATGCTAGTTTCTGTATTTTTATGTATTGTTTTGAGGTTCAAATTCTTGAATGCTGAGGCTGGGGTTCCCCAGCTTCCAGTAATTACTCAGTGCGGGTCCCCGTATTCCAATAATGCTTCATTGGGGGTCCCCTGGTTCCAGTAATTCAGTGGGGGGTATACAGAAGTCAAAAGGTTAAGAACCACTAGTAAATGGTGTTAAGTGTGTGTGTGTAGGACCTCGTTCTGAAATAGTGGAAAGTCGTACGTTGGGTCAGAGCTATGCGCAGTGGTTGTTCCAATTCTCTCTGGTGAAATATTTTCTTCTTTTTCAGGTTCTGTCCTCGGTGTTCTCAGGAGCGGAAAAAGAAATAGAACACTTTGAAGTAGCTGCTGCCGGTTGAACAAAACTCACCTATCACCGTCCCCTCTGCCTCCCTACTCTCCTTGGCCTGTGACCATCTCTGTTAGGCCCACCCTCTTTGGGGAGCATCTGCTGCTGTTGGGAGAGGAGAATTGTGAGGTAGAGGTAGATGGGGCTGCCTGGAGCGGCCCTGCGGTTCCCATAGCGTGTGTGAGCGAGAGAATGTGTTAAGAGTGAATGAGGAAAGCCCAGAGAATGTGGTGTCCACACTGACTCCAGGTGTGTGTATGGCCAAAGTGATTGTTTTGTCTATGGTGCTAGGAAGTATTTCACCCTTGTGATGAGAGCCTATCATAACTCTTCTATGGGCTGCAAATGCACACAATGAGATGGGACAGAGGAACCAGGGTAGCTGTGCCTGGTTCGTCTCTCTTAATGCCAGTGGGTAAGAAGGACGAGGTGCTCTTGCTAAAAAGAATATCTTGCAGTAACCTAGTATCGGGAATACAGACAGCGAGGGGGTGGCTCCAGCTGCTCAGGGGGTCAACAGGAAGAGGCTCCTAGTTAGGCTGGGGATCTACAATGCGTCAAGATGGAAAGTTGGGACATTGTTGGCCCGCTCTGAATCATTATCTTCAGGAGTTCAGACAGGATTAGGACCCAGCAATCCTTTTTTTATGGTAGATGTTGTAAACAGGGGTTTTCATTTGAAAATATGCTAAGACCTTTCACCATGAATGGTCTGTTGCTGTGTACAGTCCTTTGTAGACTAGTCGAATGTGCAGTGTCTCCTGGTGCGCAAAAAGACTTGGTCTCTGTTTGTTTGCTAACCTCTTTTCAAGAGACACCTCTGCAGATAAATGCTGCTGCTTCGTATTTGTGCCTCATCCTGTGACAGTGGTGCATGCTGTGGGCTTCTCCCTGGAGACTAACTCTTCCATTGAGAGCTTGCACTGCTTTTTGACACAATTTTGCTTCCGTTAGAGACAGCCTGTCTGGGTGCTACTGCTCTTCCAAGAGATAGCTTGTCCACTGCGCCCTTAAGCTTCCTGCAACACTAACATGCCCTCCCTTCGATAGTCTAATCCCTTGTAGACATTATGACTTTTGCAAGAGACTGGTCCTGTGTTCCCTTCCCCAGTTATCCCTTGGAGATGGGCTGTTTATCGTCGGGCATGCCTGCTCTCTCCACAGAGGGTTGATGCTGTGCAGATGCCCACATCCTTGCACGAGGTACTATTTGTCCCTTCGTAGAGGCGCCAGTTTTTGTCTCTCTGGTGTTTATTAGTTATTTCCTTGTACGTACATTTACTTCCTCGTTCCCAAGTCCTTCCATGAGAGGAGGGTGTAGTGTATCAGGTTTTCTGTTACATTCCCGACATCTGTTCAATTTTGTGTTTAAAGGGTCATATATTTCAATAAACATGGTTATTAAAAACAAAATGCCAAAAAATGAAATAAAAAGGAACGATGTTTAATGATTTTGTGCCTATTTCCTTTTCACTGTGTATATACCTGGTTTGGTATTGCTTGGTATCCCTCTAAGACGTGGAAGAAGGTGGGGAGGTTTTAGTGTGTATGTTTAGATTGGGCATGCTGCCACAGGGAATGCCTGGGTGAGTTGAGAAAGGTATTATTATATTTGAACCTTAAAGGGAACAGATTGTCAATGTGGAGAGGGGTATTTTCGGGGATACCCTAAGGCTGTGGTGCAAATGAATAGTTTTCTTAGATTCTTTTCCTAGATACAGATTGAAAAAAATGTAAGACAAAAGACACAGCTGCCCAAGAGAAATGGTGCAGTTCAACACCCAAGCACATAAAATCAAACTGACAAAAAGAAAGGTGAAGGAGTAACAAACTGAAAATGAACCTGCAACCACATGTACCTGCCCCCCCCCCCCCCACACACACATCAGTCAACCATAACAGGGTATATGGCTAAGGCTCAGGGCTTTGAGGGAAATACAGCATTTTGTACCTGAAGTGGCCCATATGGACTTGGCCAAGGTGCTAAAAAAAAAGAATAATACCTTACGGATCTAGTCACAGTGCAGCTCTCGGACAACTGAATTCAACAGCTTTCAATGGCTTTCCTTCCTGGATCACAACTACTACAACACTCCCTTTGTGAGAACGATACCTCTCCCAAGAGCTGTATTGAACTGTGCTGCTCAACATGATGCATATTGTGGTGTCCATTTTTTTGACGATGTTAAAGTACTTGTGCTGAGATTATAAAAAACGAGCACTGGCAAAGGTTGTAGGTCTCGTTTTTTAGCTCTCAGCCTGCGTAGGCTGCGTTTGTGCAGACTCGCCGGCGAGATTTTATGTTTTGGAGTATGGGGCTTAAACCCGTCTCTCTTCTCCATTGGCTGGCTTCCTAAACGGAGGCCAGCCATTGGAGAAGACGGGCGTCTCGTCCATTTAAGCCCCGTCTTTTTTGGATTCGGGGGTGTGTTTTTTAGTTTCTTTACTCCTCTTCCCATTGGCTGGAATTTTACATTCCAGTCAATGGGAAGAGGAGAGAAAGAAAAACACGCCCCCGAATCCGAAAAGGATGGTGCGTTTCTCCGAGGCATTTCTGCTTGACCTCGGAGAAAGATGGTGGTGTCATGGCGTGGTCCGCTTTCCAGCCGGAGCTCGCTTGTATCAATTGTACTTAATGCCTTATCTGGATTGATTCATTAAATGTGAGGTGTTGTAACATAGTAGTTTAGAACATAATTTATTTGCACTCGTTATAACGGCCATTGTTCGTCGAAGGCCGCCCCTCTCTCTCTCCCTACGGGTATCTGATTCGCATCGAGCTGCCTCCCCCGCTGCCGCCTCAACAACAGAGCGCTGCTGATGTGGAAGTACGCTGCTGGAATCTGGTTTGGTAAATTCTGCAGGGCATATAAAAATTGTGGCAAAGCTATCATTTCAAATATGGCCACTCTACCAGAAGGAGACAGTATTCCCAGGATCTAAAATCTTGTTTCATCTTAGTTGGGAGTTGAGGGAGGTTGAGAGACCATGTCCGGGCGGGTTCCACTTAGACATGCATGCCAAGATAATGGAAACTAAAACGTTTGATTGGAATCTGTGTCTGGCAGTCCATAGTTTTCGGACTGTGTCTGCGCCAGCTCCGCTACGTCACTTCCACCCGGCCGGGCCTCACTGTGGATCTGCGGCTCTGCTCGCGGGAGGAGAGCAGCCGCCACGGGCGGTAAATACAGGTAGGCGGCGAGAGTTGTGAGGCCTCTGCGGGGCACGACAGACCTGGGGCGGGCACGGGACTGGGAGGGACCAGCCCACGGGCAGTGTTGGGAGGTTCAAGCGCTCCGGTTCCGCCCAGGCCCCTCTTCCTTAAAGTCCACGGATAAGGTCCGCCGGGGGGGCCACTGTTGTTCTTCAGGCCTGTCCTGCCACTGAGTCGCCCCTGCTTAAGCTGGGCTCACCATGGCGATACCGGTAGCCAGGCACCGTGCTCTAGCAGGGGGAGGCGGGGAAGTTTGAGTACCAAGCACAGGACAGGGTTCGAGCTCTTTCTGGCAGTAGAGGCAGATCCAGGGGTCCGTGCAAACATCTATCTCAACCCCGGCGAGCGTATTGCATGACACTATGCGAATTAGCAGACGCTGTCACCATCCCTGAAACGGTTGCTTCTCGACCACTTTCGCTATTGTTATTTTGGTACCATAAACATGTGCTGGTGTGACCTGGACCATTGAGTGGGAGACTCATTTCTTCTGTCTAAACGTGTCAAATACGTCATACAATGTTGTTTTTAATGTAATATCATGTGATCTATTTCTGTTACATTATGCAGTGTTAACATACGGTTATTTCTAAGCATAGCCCGCGCTATGTGGGAGTGATCGAAGTTGTGGGTTGTCTCCGTTGTGTATCGATTTTGTGGTTTAGGTTTTATGTCCCTTCGCATGATCTATGGCGACTTCTCCCCGGGACACTACAAGGTCATCAAGGGGCTGTTCAGGGTGCGCAGGCTGCCAAGCGCCGCAGATCACACCTGGCGGCTGCTGGAGCCGCATGTTTACATGAAATAGGTCTATTTCGGGGCGGGCTGGAGATCACACTTGGGGTGAGGGGAGGCTGCTGGATCCGCATGTTTACGTGAAATAAGTATATGTGGGGGAGGGCTGGAGATCACACCTGGGGCGGGGCTGCTGGAGACTTATGTATCACATAAATTAAGTATATCTGGGGGACTGCTGCTGGAGCCACATGGTTTACATTTGTCAAAGATGGCTGAAGGTGTGTCTAGGATCACACGTGGTGTTGTAGTATCTGGTGTGTAAGTACATCCATCTCTGCCGTGGGATGGCGTGAGCCAGCAGGATAAGGGGCTGTCATCCAACATGAACGTATCAGCGTAGGGACCGAGATCTGTACTAACCTACATCCCTTAACTTATCGGCTCTATTGGGGGGCCAGACTTAGTTGCGTTTCTTTATTCTGATCCTCTAGATGCTTTGTTTAAGATCCCATAATGTGTGCAAAACATGGTGGTGCTACTGAACCGCGTGTGTATATGTTTAATAGAGGTGTTTGGAGGCGTGTCTACGATAACACACCGTTAGTGGCAGATACACCCTCCCTGCGATCTGCAGAGAGATAATCACAAACGCACATGTGTCCACCTTCGGGTAATGTTTGCGCTACAGAAAATCGCATTAAATAAAATAAAATACATAGAGGGTGTCTATACATCATCAGAAATGTCACCACTCGCCACCGGGGTCCCGAAGCCCACTCTTGATCCGCACGTCTGATGTGCAGCCCAAACTTTGCCCGAGGTCCCTGGAAGTTTTGGAGCACCGAGGAGGCGCCTGTGCTTCCATGTACTTGTTGTGGTACTAAACTTCTCCCCTTGGCCCCCTCGCTCCTCCTCTCTGCTCGCTATCTTCCGATAGCCCTTCTATTTAATTATCTGCGCTCCTTCCCCTGTGCCTCTCCCTATCGCCTCTTTCCTTCCCTTGCTCACCTCTACTTTCCCCTTTCCTCAACACACCCAACACTACCCCATCCCCCTTTATGGCGCGGCCTATTTCATTTTCAATGTGTGTATGTCTGTCTGTCTGTGTGGGGGGGTCTGTGTGTGTGTGTGTGTGTGTGTATGTGTGGGTCTGTGTGTGTGGCTCTGTGTGTGTGGCTCGCTGTGTGTGTGTGTGTGTGGCTCGCTGTGTGTGTGTGTGTGTGGCTCGCTGTGTGTGGTTGTGTGTGTGGCTCGCTGTGTGTGTGGGGGGCTCTGTGTGTGTGTGTGTGGCTCTGTTTCCGCTAATACTCTCCACTACTCTCTAATGCTCACCTATTGCCATTGTAAATGGCAATACCATTTGTTTTAAAAAAAAAAAAAAAAAAATGAAAGCAATGCCATTTGCAATGCCAATAGCTCTAACTTTAACAAAGCCGAGACCATTGCATTGTAAATGCTTGTTGGTTTTTTCATTGCTTTTTAGGTCTCCGCCTAGCGAAGCTGGGGCGAACTAATGTTTTACAGAGTGGGGCTTGAACCCGCCCCTCTTCTCCATTGGCTGACTTCCTAAACGGAGGCCAGCCATTGGAGGAAAGGGGCGTCACCCTGTTTAAGCCCCGTCTTTTTGGGATTCGGGGAGGTGTTTTTTTACTTTTTTTCTCTTTTCTTTCTCTCCTCTTCCCATTGGCTGGAATTTTACCTTCCAGTCACTGGGAAGAGGAGAGAAAGAAAAACACGCCCCCGAGTCCCAAAATGACGCTGCCTTTCTCCGAGGCATTTCTGCATGACCTCGGAGAAAGATGGTGGTGTCATGGCGTGGTCCGCTTGAACACCCGAGCAGCCGACATAATGGCCAATTCAAAGACCCCGGGAAGGCGGCGGCGAAGGGCGGCCATTTGCGCGCAGAGCCCGGGCAGGCATCGGTAATGTATTCATAGCCATGACACACAATGGCGGTGTCATGAACTTCGCCCCCCCACCCCTACCAGCGGGTCTGATATCGGCTCTTGTTTACTGGTAGCATACGCAATTTTGTAAATGTAGGCGAAAATTCCTTCAAACTCGAATTTCACTCCTTATAACGGAGTTAGTAAGAACTAACATCCTCCCAGTGTCCGTCCGTGCCGTCTACACCCCACCGGTCACAATTCCGCACCTTTTTTTACTCAAACAGTGTTCCGGGACCTTCCCTCCGATGAGGACTGGTGCACAATGTTCACACCCAGCTAACACAATACAACACCCCTCAATGGGGCGTCCACCTTACCAACTGTGCCGCTGGTGGGTCTCTGCGCACAGCCGGCCTCGGGACTCTTCTCGGCCGCTCTTGCACTGGCGTGGGGGCTCTCTGCCCAGCCGGTATTTATCATCCGCTTGGAGCTGCTGCTCCTAGCAACGATAGAGGACATTGCCCGGGGCTATGGATCAGAGGCGCTTCCCTGTGTAGCAAGTCAAAGTATGCTTTATTTGAGATTTCACTCATAAAATCAAAACATACAGTAATTAAAAATTCTATTAAATTTACCATTCATTATTACGAACACTAAGCATACTATTTACAAATTTTGACTCAATGAAAACCAGTGCAATATTTAGATACAGAACAAGATAAAATAGATTTAAAAAGTACAAAAAATAAGATTAGATAAGTTAAGACAGTTTATAATAAAAACCGTTTATAGAAAATAAATGATGCAGAGAAACATTCCAGACAGAGAATAATCAAATGACTAGCAGTCTCTGTCTAATCGACCATGCCCATCCTAAGTATTTTGCAGTGGCTATTACTATCCATGTTAAAGTGCTAGTGCATATTACACGCAGCGCAATGGTACCCCTGATTGCCCCCAAATTCCTACACATCGGTACTAGCCACACACGTCTAGGGTCAGAGTAAGCTGGGCAAGTGAATAGAAAATGGCCCGTTGTTTCTTTAGCCATACCACACGCAGGGCATATATCACTCAGTCCACCCTCCCATCTGGCTGTCAGAGATCTGAGAGGAAGTGAACCTACTCTCAATTGAAACAAGAGCTTTCTATCACCAGGCCTGGCTATAATATCCCAATAAGGTTCCAAGGAAGGATACAATTTAACGTCTAAGAAACTCTTAGTCATAGATCCTAGACCAGAGCTACCCCATGCCCGGGATGCTATCTTCTCCCAATAGATTTCTTTTTGCACCTTTTTTGTTGAAAAAGTTGCTCCTGCTGGGTCAGCCCAAAGTGCGCTCATGCCAAGCTCAGTCAAGACTGTCTTTAGCGTTTTGAGCCACTCATTTTTGTGAAATGTATCTAATTTAATGATGTCTAAGAACCCTATGGCGTAGTGAGAAAGCTCCGGAGTAGTCCAAAGCCTGCGCCAGTACAGTATTGGTCGAAGCCTGGCCAGGTCTGTGATAGCTTTTCTGCCTAGCTCATACCTAAGGGGCAGCAAGGGAGTGCTCTTAGGGAGACCAGTAATCGCCCGTAGAAACTTGTTTTCCGATGATTGAAGCAAAGATAGTTTCTCGAACCCCCAGAGCTCAGCACCATAAAGTGCAGATCCTAGGGCCTTTGCTTCATACACCTGGAGAACGGGCTTTACAGGTTTCGTTAAAGATTTTCTATGTTCAGAGCTAATAGCACCTGATAGCTGCCTATACCTTAGTGTAGCAATATCTATATGCTGTCCCCAGCCATTCTTATTTGAAATATGTATACCGAGGTAGGTAAAAGTATTCACCACCTCTAGAGGGCGACCATTCATAGTGATTTTTGATTTGAAACTTCGGTGGGGATTAAAAATCATCAGTTTTGTCTTTGCGACATTAACCTCGAGCCCATGCTCCCTACAGAATAAATCAAAAATAGATAAAGCACGCTGCAAACCACTCAGAGTTTTTGATAGGATGAGCGTGTCGTCTGCAAACATTAAAATAGGCATTTTTAAGCCAGCTAAAGAAGGGGCATCTACCTCTGCAGATAGCATACGTGAAACCACACCGTTAACATATAACGTAAAAAGAGTAGGTGCCATTGCACAGCCTTGCCGGACTCCCCTTTCCACCGGGAAATCCTCTGTCACCATACCCTGACCTCCCCACTGGATTTTAGCATAAGTTGCTGCATGGAGCCGCATTACCAATGTCAGTAATTCAGTTGGTACACCCAAGTCCTTTAAGACAGACCACAGCTTGAACCGTGGAACTAGATCGAAGGCAGCCCGCAAGTCGACAAAAGCCGCATACAGGCTGCCCCCTCCCAGGTCCACGGTCCTCCACTGCAGCAAGTTAAAACGGAAGACCTGGTCCACCGTACTTGTGGACCTGCGGAAGCCCGCCTGAAAGGGAGACAAAGCATTATTTTCCTCCGCCCAGACTAGTAGCCTATTCACGATCACACGCCCTATTATCTTTTGGGAAGTGTCAATAAGGCTTATTGGCCTGTAGTTTCCAGGCTGGAATCGGTCGCCTTTCTTAAAAACAGGTATTATTACCGCACCCTTCCTGGATAGCGGTACCTCGGCACCCCTAGCAATTGCATTAATAATTAGACAGATGTATTTGCACCAACGTTCCCTATCGTTGATAAAGATGTCGGCTGGTACACCGTCCATTCCAGGGGCGCGCCCGCTGGCCACAGAATTTAGAGCAGCCAAAATCTCTTTAGGACAGAAATAATTTTCTTTGAAATGGGTTGAAGTTATGTTAAATGCAGTAGGGACTTGATTTGTTTCAGCATACTGCATTTGGAAAAATTTTACCCATTCGCCTTCCGGAACATTGTTGTTTGGAGGATCAGGAAAACCCTCACCTCCCCACTTCACAATATTCCAGAACAATCTAGAATCATTTCTGTCACTAGCTCTTTTTAATTCAGACCAGTGATGCTCATCCCAAGCTTTTTTGCCTTTGTTATAGTATCTTTGTATTCCCTTCTGGCAGTTTGTATAGCAGTGGCCTGTCTCCCTTTTATAGCAACCCCCAGGGCATGTCGTGCATCCCGACAACAATTATTATACCATCCTGGATGTTTGGGAGCTCTTGCCGCATTGGTCTTTACGGGCTTGAGAAAATGGTTCTGTGTAACGCCGCGGTGCACGGTGATTGTTTTGTGGCTAATTAGACCAAGCTCAGCTGTCCTTGTTTAGTGCCTCTGTTCCCTGCTTGTGATCGATTTCTGTGCCTCTGTTCCCTGCTTGTGATCGGTTTTCTGTGCCTCTGTTCTGTGTGTGTGTGGCTCTCTGTGTGTGTGTGTGTGTGTGTGTGTGTGTGTGTGTGTGTGTGTGTGTGTGTGTGGTTCTGTGTGTGTGTGTGTGTGGCTCTGTGTGTGTGTGGCTCTGTGTGTGTGTGTGTGTGTGGCTCTGTGTGTGACTGTGTGTTGGGCTCTGTGTGTGTGTGCTGTGTGTGTGTGTGCTCTGTGTGTGGCTCTGTGTGTGTGTGGCTCTCTGTGTGTGTGGCTCTGTGTGTGTGTGGCTCTGTCTGTGTGTGGCTCTGTGTGTGTGTGTGTGTGTGTGTGTGGCTTTGTCTGTGTGTGTGCGTGGCTTTGTCTGTGGCTCTGTGTGTGTGTGGCTCTGTGTGTGTGCAAAAAATGCTGTACAGTGGAGGTAGCCAAACGCCCACCTCCTGTCCGTGTAACGGAGGCACAGACCAACTGGCCACAAAGCTTCTCTATGGCAATACGAAATCCAGTTTCTTCGCAGGAACATAGAGGGATACGTATTCCCAGAGCCAGCAATGGCGTTACAAGTAATGTGATGCACTTCACAAATGTCCATGTTGAACTGTCGCCACTGTTGTAAGAAACAATGTTGTCCCCTGGCCACATAGAAGTAGGGAAAACAATCTGCAGTAGGACTGAGGCCAGGCCTAGTTTCATTTGGCTTGGACATACACAAGCGAAGAGGTACATACCACGATGAACCCCTCTTTAGTCAATGTACCATACAATGCACTTACTGCTCCTCACTTAAAAAAGAAACATAAATGCGCTGCTTGCAATTGATAGAGAACTATATGAAACACTTGCAACTCCTGCAGCATAGTGTTCAATGCATTTCCTGTCATTCCAGTGGAAAGACTGGCTTGAAATAGACCCAGTGGCCTCATCACAGAGTCTGGTGCACTGCAGTGCATTCACTTCTGTGTGTGGGGGGCTCTGTGTGTGTGTGTGTGTGTGTGTGTGTTCTGGGGGCTCTGTGTGTGTGGAAGGGGGGCTCTGTGTGTGTGGGACTCTTTTGTGTGGGGCTCTGTGTGCGTGGGGGGGGCTCTGTGTGTGTGGGGGGGTCTGTGTGTGGGTCGGTGTGTTTGTGTGTGGCATCTGCGAGATATTAAACTATTGGCATTGTAAATGACAATGCCATTTATTTATCTGTTTTCAAAACCAACACATAAATAACAAAAATTGTCATTTTCAATGCCAATAGCTCTAACTTTTGCAAAGGCGAGACCGTTGCTTTGTAAATGCTTGTTATAGGTGCTTGTCAGCTTGGGAAAAAAGAAAAAAATGTTTTGCAGAAAGTAATGAGTATCACAAAAAAAAATGAAAAAGACACTGGGGTGATAATATGCATGCACATGCGTCATGGTGCTATCGCAGCCCCAGCGTAAGGATATGCTCATGTGCAACAAATGGCCTCCAAGCACTACAAGGAATTCCAAGTCTTAGATCAGCCATTAGATTGTTTAGCCATGGGATTTTTTCTGATTTCTATCCAATGTATGATTTGCTGGTGGATATATTCTCCATTGATTTCTTCCAGGCTAGAATAAGTGTAAGTTACACTACTACAATTGTATACAAGCCTCCACCAAAGTAACACCAACCTGGGGAGAAATTAGAGAAATAATCATATTACTAAAAGCAACATATACCTTCATGATGTTAAAATTATTGCCAGAGGCAATCATTTGTCGAAAGACATAAAAAATAATTAGAAGATCACATCAAATGACACAAGAGGCAGTATACTTACTTGCACCAACTAATAGCTATGAGTTAAAGTTTGACTCCCAGAGATAGCAAGTAAAGTATTGTAAAGAGTGTAAAAGAATGCAGTGTAACTCATCTATTAAAAGTGATGTAACTGACAGTATCAGATCTTCAATCTGAAGATTTTCTTTTTTATAACCAATTTTTATTATTCTTTTTCCCCAAAAAAACCACTACCACGCGCACCCCTTCCCGATTCCCTCCCCAGGTCCCCAATTTGGATATGTCAGTACAAGGATTGCCTCCTCACCCAGTAAAGACAGTTTTGCTTAGTCCGGAGTAGGTCCACCATCTGACCCATATCTTGGCATGCTTATGCAGACAACCCCATGCCTACTTAAATCTAGTTTGGAACACCAATCTATTACCAGGTGCCAGTTCAACACTTTGGGTTGGGCACATGGTGCTCCATTAACGTGCTATGTCTCGTTTGGTGAGCAGTGTACCCATGCTCACCAACACGCTCTCTCCTCCGGGGTCCTCCAAAATTCCCAGCAGTGCCAATTTAGGAGAAAGTTCCACAGGCCACTTCAGTACTTCTGTCAACGCCTGCCCTCACAGTCGAGCAGTACTGTGCAATAATAGGACACAACCATATCACATGGTAAAAGTCTGCTCCTGGAGTGGCACAACAATTACACTGTGAAGGAAGTCTCTTATCCGCCCTCCTGAGACACATCAGAGTGAGGTAGGTGGCATGCAAATAATGGTGTTGGATACGCTGCAGGTGTGTAGAGATGGCAAACAACCAAGGGGCCATATGCGCATCCCTTCAGTCTGTGTCATCTAAGGGGCTTATCCAGGCTTCCCACTTTTGTTTGAGGTCAGATTTGTTGGGGGAGTTAAAGACCAATGTCTGATATATTTGAGAAATCTGTTCTTTGCCTGGGGGCCCTGAAGCAGTTTGGCCTCGGGCATGTTATAGTGAGAGGATCACAAAGTTCTTCCCAATAGGAGTTGAGCATGTATCGCAGCTGTAAGTACTTGTGAAACTGTGTAGTGGAAAGTGAGATCTGTGCCTGCAAGTCTTGGAATGTTATAGTGGTATCTACCCTTCCACACATTGCCATTGCCCAGGTATGTAATACCAGTACGGTCCTATTTTTGAAAGCCCTCAAGGCGTGACACCTAGGTGAGTCATCGCCCCCTCCATAGTGCTGTCTGTTGTGTCATTCTCTGTTCCCACTCCAGTCTTTTCAGTGTCATGTGGAGAACACCACTCTGGTAGGCTTGGGGAGGAAACGGGAAAGGCTGTCCATAAAGCATGTGATGGAAGTTATCAAGACACAGCAGGGAGAGTTCTAGTTGATCAGCCAAGTCCACCAGCCTTGGTTCATCCAGTAATTAATAACTAGCAGTTATGACGCCCAATAGTACAGCCGAATTTCGGTGATGCCTGTGCACCAATCATAGGTCAACTGGCAACATTTGCCCCAAGCAAAACAGCGGTGGCAGCCAGCCCAGAGGAAGGATCTGATAGTGGCTTCAAGGATGTGGAAGTACGCTGCTGGAATCTGGTTTGGTAAATTCTGCAGGGCATATAAAAATTGTGGCAAAGCTATCGTTTTAAATATGGCCACTCTACCAGAAGGAGACGGTATTCCCAGGATCTAAAATCTTGTTTAATCTTAGTTGGGAGTTGAGGGAGGTTGAGAGACCATGTCCGGGCGGGTTCCACTTAGACATGCATGCCAAGATAATGGAAACTAACACGTTTGATTGGGATCTGTGTCTGCCAGTCCATAGTTTTCACATCCCTGGTTAGTGGGATTGAGAGTAATTTAGCCCAGTTGGTTTGTAGACCCAATGCTTCCCTGTAGGAAAGTGGATTTCTGTTGCCGTAACCCCCCACCTTTTGCCACATTTCTGATGCACTTTAACTTGATATGCCCAGGGTCCCTGCCAATTAGGTTCCCAGGGCCTGTGTTCTTTCCCAAAACAGTACCTTTGTACCTTCAATTGGTACCTCTCTGGCCACCTGCATGTCCCTTGTAAAAGGTACCATGGGTACCAAGGGCAGATCTCTATGGGCTGCAGCACATATTGTGCCACCCTTAGAGGTCCTGTACCTTAACAAACACTGCCATGCAGGCTGCTTGTTTTGGTGCAGAGGAAATTGAAGAGTTGACATGTCACACATACCTGTGTGTGCCATGCCTGCAATCCACTGCCTATGGTATAGGTAAGACACCCCTCTAGCTGGGTGCACTATACCACTGGTGAGGGTACAGTTGCATGAGCACTGTACTCCTACATTGTCTAAGTCCATTCTTTGACATTGTAAGTGCAGTAAAGTCATAAAGAGTATATAGTCTGGGAGTTTGTCATTACGAACTCCACAGCACCATAATGGTTTTACTGAATTCTGGGAAGTTTGTTAGCAAATACCATGCACTCAGAGGTCATCTTAGAGATGCCCCCTGAAAAACAACCAGCCTCTGGTGGGTTCCCTGATTAGCAAACACCAGTCAGCCACCACGAGACATGTTCGCTTCCATGGCCAATAAACAAAGCCTTTCCTGTGCAGAGGTGGTCACATCTCCCTAGGTCAAGAAGGAGCCATCTCTGGCAGGGGAACTTCAAAGGCCTTGCCACCTTTGTAACATGCCCCCCAACCTCTCCTGCTATCAGGAGCAGGCTCCCTTCCTGTCTCACCCACTTTTCGGCAGGAAGACAGGCCGGACAAATTAGAGCAGCCCAGAAGGTGTGCCCACCTCTGCCAACCCCACTCCTTAGGTGGGGAGGCGAGGTGAAGCCCACTCTTCAGTGCCCACCATCTTGCAGATGGCAGGCACTCTCCAATCAGTGTTGGGGATTGTGCCCACTCCCCCACATGGGTTGAGCACACTAAGGGTGTAGTCGCCCTAAGGTCAGTAGCCCATTAGCTACTGACCTTGAGACCCCTAAAACGCCCCCTAAATACAGTATTTAGGAGGTAGCCCTGAATCAAGAACCTATGAAGAAGGAATTACGAAAAAAGACGCCCAGAAGAAGAGACTGCAGAGAAGAACTGACTTGGCCCCAGCCCTACCGGTTCGTCTGCAGTTTCCAGAGATCCTGTGCCAAAAATTACCTTGTCCCGCAGCCCGTGAACTCAAGAACCCCTGGGAGGACGGACTGCCTTCAACAAAGACCGGATCTTCTGTGACCAGCAGCTCTGTTCAAAAGAATCACCAAACTCCGAGCCTGCGGAGGACAAAGAAACCCGATTCCTGGAACCACTACTGCACCCAACACCTACGGCCAGAGTCCAAGTGGCCCACCCGGTCCCAGCGAGGTACCCCAGTGCTCTAGAGTCAGAGTTCACTTTGGGTTGATCCCTCCAGGACTACCCAACGTCACCTGCAGCCTCTGCACGGAGACACCCCCAAACCGCGAGTGGCCTGGTAAGGTGAAATCTGACCTCAAAAGGCACCCCGGCACCCGGCCGGTCTGCGACCTGGAGAAGAGGACCTGAGGTGCACCTACGTCCCTGAGCCCTCCAACTTACCTGCCCGGCTGTTGGCTCCTTCTGGAAGACTTCCTGGACCGAGCCTGCAGCCAAAATCTCAAACTGGCAACTCCAATTTAAAACAGGGCACCCAATGTCAAATCAGCATGCTGCACCCTGCCGCCCCTGTGCTGCTGTGGGTGCACCTTGTGTGCTAAGTTAGATTCCCCTTTGCCCTGACTTAAACCCCAGGAGCTTTGCTCCCACATCCACATGGCGTGCCCATGATCAGCCACCAACCAGAGGTCCCCTATCCCGAATTGGATAATATTGGGCCTCCGCACTCTGAACCCTGCCGCCCTAGTGCCACTGAGGGTGCTCTTTAAGTGCATTCTTGAGCCTGGGGAAACCCTTGTTCTAACCCCAGAAACTCAACCGTGAAGACCGTTTACTTACCTGCAAAATGATAACCCCATGTTTTTTCTCCATAGGATTGTATGAACTGTTTATCTCTAAAAAATGTCTACGTTTTGAGTGTTTTGTATGGAAACCTAAGAAATTGTGTTTTGAGAAAAACTGTTTTACTTACCATTTATCCAGAAAATGTCCAAGTAATCTGATAAAATGACTTAAAAGGTAATTACAAAATATTTGCACAGTAAATTCAACTGTTTTTTGCCCTACCTGTAACGCATTCACCTGCATTCTTCTTGAAAAGTACTATTCACTTACCTGTAACAAGTCCTGCTTGATTCTAAAAATAAAACTAAGAAATATTTTTATGCAAAACAATTGGTCGGAGTTCAGTCTTTAAATGCGTGAAATCATTTCTTGCCTGAGTGTGTACAATACATGCTTAACACTTCTCTCTGGTAAAGCCTTACTGCTCGCCAACTCTACCTCAAATAGAGAGTAAGGTATTATCTACTTTTACCTCTGTATACCTACAGAGGGACAAGATGCTCATCACTCGCTGCCCGGAGTCCTGTAGGATTGTCATGTAAAGAAGGACATCTGTGTAGATCGGTTTTCTATTCTTCTCCCCCATCCATTACTTGCCCATTATCTGTGCATCTCTCGGATGATACCTAGTGCTAAAGCAGAAGATGAGGGAACTGACTTCCCGTGGCACATTCCGATATCCCTCACCTTGCCCGTTCTCTATTTTCAACACAATACAGGAAGTCAGGAAACAGAGACCGTGGCATTCCCTACGTCACTTCTCTGAGAACAAGGAAACCGAAGTTACACAAACTGGACGCGCTCCCTTTAAAAGTAATTAGGGAATAGATCCTGTGTGGCCTAAGAAAAGCAGCCTGAGATTTCTGAAGCTTACAGAGGAGGAAGTGAGGAGTGTTATCGAAGAAGATGCAGAAGTGGAGAAAACAGGATTGGATTGAAAGGACGACAGTGGCATGAAGAGAATCCAGGAGCTGTCAGCAGACCATGAGTATCCCGGGGCACAGGAGCCAGTTGTAGTGAAGACCTTGCAGCTCCCAGTCGACTCCACCAGGAAGCCTGGATACCCTCAACAAAACGAAGCACCCCGCCATGCTCCAGGAGGAGCGTTGCTAACCCAGGTACACACTCACCTGCGGCGATATGGGAGGGAAAAGACAGGCGGGTGGAGAATCGGAACGTAAAATCCAGGGAAACCCTGTATTTACTACTGTATCTCTTGCACTGTACAAGATTATTAGCACTAACACTGAGGTGCAGGGCAAACTTGCCATTCTTTTCCTTTAGTTTCCCCCCCACCCCCTCTCCCCGGATCTCCAAAGGTGTTGAGGAGCGGAGTCATTCCAATAAAAAACACCTGAATTACTTGGTGATAATTCTCTCTATTCTTAGTGAAGTAACTATAAATAGTGGCATTTCTGTTCCTGGTTTGAGTATGTGGTGATGGGTACACTGGTAGACCCCAAATAAAAGGAAATAACCCACACAAGCATATTCCCCCTCTGTGTAAGGAACCTGTAAATAAACAATTGAACATATCTAAGGACTATTGTCTACATCTCTTGAGGAGCACATCCACTTCTGGTGGTTCTGGCTGTCCTGCAGCTAAGGAAGTAGAGAAGGGGAAACGATAACTATACCAAGTGTGAAAAGCAAGGGGGACAAGGGGACCCTTGTCTGGTATCCCTGCAAATGGGGAAGGATTCGGACAGAGTTCCACTGACTCGCGCCTGCACAGAATGGGAAGAGTATAATAGTTGGACATAGCATATCAATCTCGGCTGAAGCCTACACATTGTAATACTTGGACCAGAAATACCCAATCGACCAAGTCGAAGTCCTTCTCAAAATCAATAAGGAGGGCATGTGATTGTTGGATCTTAGTGTACTGGGGTAGTGCCATACGTAGTTGTTTAAAACAATGTCTCAGGTTGCGGCGCGGCATCAAGCCTCATTGAGCAGGTGGATAAGGTCAGGGATAGTGTGTGGGCAAGCAATTTTGTAAAAAAATTGGTATTAATGAGCGAGACTGGTCTATAAGAGGTACAACATTCTGAGGGGTGATCAGGTATGTACAAAACTATTATGGTTGCAAGGTAACCCTACCCTGTCTACCCCCTCCAAATAGAGGTCCAACAATCGAGGTTCTGTAGTAGGGGATCTCTGTGTATAGTCATAATCTAGTGAATAGTCCCGCCCATGTGTGTGGACCTCTGAGCAATAAAAAATAATCTCAAGCTGTCTTCATTGCAGTCCTGCATAAACACATAGAGAACATTAAAGACAATAATGCAGCCTGTACCTACAAGGTTACACTGTCCAGTACTTCAACTAGAAATGCCAAGGATATTACTAACACATTTAACACAATCTGTTAAGTTTCCCCCCTAGAGAAACTTTCCTCCCCTCACCAAGTCCTTGAAATGATAGAGGAAGAGATGGACAGACAAGCCTCCATAGGCTGCCATTATGTGTCTGGAAAAGAGATACCGTGCCTTTAAGGAACTCTCTAGAGACCCTCGGTATCCCAGCATGCACAGCCCACTCCTTTTACTTTCAGTTCTTTTTTCCGGCTCCTGCTAGCAGGACCCTGGAGCATTGAGCTCTCCCTTTTTGGGTGTTTTGTGTAATTGTTGGCACTTTTAAAGTGTTAGAGTGTGTTCACTCGACATATTTTTGCTTCTTCTTCACTTTGCTGGAGTTTTCTGGTGCTTTTGGCCGCTCTTTTGTCAAATATGCCTGCCTTATTTGATAAATGTCCTGAGTGTGCCAGGAAGAAGGCTAAATCAGATCCACACAGGGTGTGTATCCTGTGTCTCCCTTCTTCTCATGTCCCTGAGACTTATGTGATCTGCCAGCAGTTCTCCAGCAGCACCCTGAAAGACAGACAGAATATCAGGCTCCAAGGACTGGAGCAAAGAAAGCAGCAGGGTCCAGGTGGGTCTGGGCATGACGGGACCTCTTACTCTGCCCGTGCTTCGACCTCTGGGGGGGCTCCCCAGTAAGGAGAAGGCCAGAAAACGCCACCGCTCTCCGTCGATAGCCTCGACGTCGGCGTCGAGAGGAATGACCACGGTCTGCTCCCCGTCTCCCCAGGGCTCTGGGTCGAAGCGACGTCGACGTTCGACGTCGAGGGGATTGACGTCGAGGACTGCTTCGTCGTCGAGCCATCATCGACGTCGAGAGGGTTCAAGAAGGCGCAGGCGCTCGCCGTCGAGGCGACACCGCCGTTCGACGTCGACTCGACATCGAGAAAACTATCATCGACGTCGAGAAAGCGATCAACGACGTCGAGAAGACGATCATCGACGTTGAGAAGACGATCATCGCCGAGAAGCCGATCATCGACATCGAGAAGATGATCATCGACATCGAGACGACGATCATCGATGTCGAAAAGGCGCTCAGCGTCGAGGAGGAAAGCATCGTCGTCCAGGAGGCGTTCCAAAGCCAGGACTGAGTCCTCGGTTTCCACGAGTCCGCGGTCGCGGCAACGCCGTCGCTCGGCTACCAGGGGTACGGCCTCGAGGTCTCCCCCTTCAGGTCAGGCAAAGAAAAGAAGGAGAGTGGAAGAGTCTCCGGGCTCGGAGCACTCGCAAGTCTATTTGCCCTCCAAGCCGAGGTCACCTACACCTCCTCCGTTACCCAGGGACCCTCCTCCGCGTAAACCAACGCCTCCTCCTCCGCCTCCTACACCACCACCTCCGCCGAGGTTTGTCTCGTTGCCACATCTCCCGACGCCGCCTACGGGGCCACCACAACCTAGGCTCCCGTTTCGGCCTCCACAGCTCCCTCCTCTACGGCCCGTGAACCGTCCGAGGCCGCAGAGGTCGAGATCTCGCTCCAGACAGAGGGATAGATCCAGGAGTCGCCGTTGCTCTTCTACGAGATCCAGACGGCGCCACAAGAGGGACCGGTCAAGGTCCCGCCACACGGATTCATCCAGTGCCAGGGACTATTCACCTACTCTGTCAGACTCCCCTCGGACGAGGGTGTCTCCAGTGGACGATATAATCTCCTTCCTGGACGTGTTGCTGCGAGGGGCGACTAAGCTGGGCATCACGCTCACTGTGCCCGCGCCATTGACTTTCGTCATTTTCGAAACTCTGCACAAGAAGCAGTTATCTCGCCATTTGCTGCCCTTGGTGCCTGGGCTGGTGGCACCTGCCATGGAGCTGTTCCTCACCCCTGCGGCTACAAGATCGGCACCTTCCAGGCTGCAGAAGAAATATAAGGCTCCTGACTCGGACCCAGCATTTCTTCGTTTGGATCCCGCGCCGGACTCGATAATTGTGACGGCAGCAAGAAAACAGCACGCCACCACCCCGTCATCGACAGTGCCTCCTGACAAGGAGAGCCCCTGGATGGATTCAGAAGGCAGGAAGGTTTGCGGGACGGCCTCCACCTCAATGAAGGCCGCGAGTGCCTCAGCACTGTTGGGACGTTACGATCGGGCTCTGTGGGAGTCCCTCCAACAGTTTTCGGATGGCTGTTGGGTTGGAAATGCCTAAGGAACAGAAAAAGACCGTCTGCCCGTTCCAGAGGCGGTACGGGGCGCAAGGCAGAGGGCAAGGTCGACAGGCTGGACAGCAACAGCAGCAGTTCCAGCGGAGACTGTTTCAAAAGCGCCAAAAGGGCCGAGGTGGTCAGCAGTCTTCCTCCGCGACCTAAGGCCCGGCTGGGTCTAGGCCCTGAGGTGCTTCTTACCCTTCATCCGTTACCCGCTCCGGTGGGGGGAAGCATCCAACATTACCTGGCAGAGTGGAGAAACATTACTCAGGACAAGTGGGTGCTGAATATTGTTTGCAATGGATACAGTCTTCGGTTCACCAGCCTGCCTGCAGCAATTCCACCGGTTGGCTCGCAGTTCCAACTGCACGAGCTCCAGGCGGAGGCCAATACCCTGTTAAGAAAAAGGGCGATAGAAGACGTCCCTCTGTCTCAAAGGGGAAAGGGTCTTTACTCACGCTTCTTCCTAGTACAGAAGAAGGACAAGAACAAGTTCAGGCCCATTCTGGATTTGCGACAAGCAAACAAGTGGATTCGCAGGGAAAGGTTTTGCATGCTGTCTTTGCACCAGATTTATCTTCAGCTGCAGAGAGGAGACTGGCTGTGCACGATAGATCTGCAAGATGCGTACTTCCATGTGCCCATTGCACGGAAACATCGGAGGTCCTGCTTTTCCTCGTCGGCACCAATCACTATCAGTACACCGTACTACCGTTTGGACTGAAGTCTGCACCCAGGACTTTTTCGAAATTCATGGCTGTGGTGGCAGCGCACCTGAGAAAGAGCAAGGTGTTTGTCTACCCGTACCTGGACGATTGGTTAATCAAAGCCTCCACCTTCCAGGAAGCGCAATCGCACTTCAACAGGACGGCCGTCCTGCTGAACCGACTGGGGTTGCACATAAATCTGTCCAAGTCTGTCCCGATTCCTGTGCAGTGCCTGCAGTACTTGGGAGCCTCCATCAATACGCTGTTGGCAAGCGTGTCTCCTTCGGAGGAGAGACGCTTATCCATCCTTCGGAAGGCTTAGGCTCGCATAGTTGCTCCATCTACAACAGTGAGGACGGTGTCTTCTCTACTGGGATCGATGGCCTCTTGTATCTTCCTCACTCCGCACGGGCGCCTACACATGAGGCCGCTACAGGAATGTTTGGAGGACCAGTGGGACCAGAGGAAAGGGTGTTGGGACGACAGGATTCAGTTGTCTCTTCACGCCCAACAGTCCCTGAGATGGTGGTGCTCGGCAGAGAATCTCCTCAGAGGGGTTCCTTTTCACAAGGACATCCCGACTCAGACTATCATTACGGATGCGTCTTTCATGGGCTGGGGAGCGCATTCAGACCATCTACAGATCCAGGAACGTGGTCTCCGGCAGAGTCCACGTATCACATCAATTTCCTGGAACTCAAAGCTGTTCACTTGGCACTGAAGGCCTGGCATCTGTCCTTCCAGACCAACTCCTTGCTTGTGCAGACGGACAATACGACCACTATGTATTACCTCAACAAGCAGGGGGGCTCGAGATCACGCACACTGTCACAGGAAGCGCAGGCGATCTGGCACTGGCTGTTAGCCAGAGGACTGACGATAACGGCAACTCATCTGCCAGGTGTGCAGAATGATCAGGCGGACGCCCTCAGCAGGTTGCTTCATGAAAACCACGAGTGGATCATAAACGACGAGGTGCTCAACGACATCTTCGCCATGTGGGGCACTCCAGAAGTGGATCTGTTCGCCACCGCCGAAAACAGCAAATGCCGCGACTTCGCCTCGAGGTATTACTAGCTGGGGACTCTGGGGAACGCGTTATGGATCAGCTGGTCGAACAGCTTTCTGTACGCTTTTCCACCCATTCCCCTGATTCCGGTGGTGCTCATCAAGCTGGCCCGGTCCCAGGCGCGGATGATCCTCATTGCACCGGAATGGCCCAGGTAATGGTGGTTCACGGACCTGCTTCACCGGTCGATCCTGCCTCATCGACGGCTGCCGTGTTGGCCGGACCTTCTCACGAAGTTCGGGGGCAGATGGTGCACCCCAACCTCTCATCGTTGAGTTTGGCGGCATGGCTCCTGAGATAGTGCAATATGGCCACTTGAATCTTCCTAGGACCTCTTATGCTTACAAGTGGAAGAGATTCTGCATCTGGTGCATGTCTATGAACTATGATCCGACGACCTGCAAGGAGGATGTTATCCTTCCATACCTTCTGCATCTAGCTCAGTCTGGCCTTAATTTCCATACCATTAAGGTTCACCTGGCTGCATTGACTGCTTGCAGAAAATGTCCTTCGCAGACATCCTTCTTTCAGATTCCTATGATCAAGGATTTTTTGGAAGGATTGAAGGTGTTCCCTCCTGTTTGGCTTCCTTCGCCTTCATGGGAACTGAATGAGGTGCTGTCCAAACTAATGAAGGAACCTTTCGAGCCTATTCATAAGGCTTCACTACAGCACCTGTCTTGGAAGGCGGCGTTCCTCGTGGCCATTACATCGGCCCGCAGGGTGAGTGAAATTCAGGCATTGTGTTGCCAGGAACCTTATACTGTATTTCATGCTGCTAAGGTTGTTATGCGTACTCACCCTAAGTTCCTTCCCAAGGTGATTTCTGATTTTCATGTTAATCAGACTATAACTTTACCAACATTTTTCCAGAATCCTTCCACTCCCGCGGAACGGTCTCTTCATTCCCCGGATGTCAGAAGGGTGTTGAAATTCTATCTGGATAAGACCAAGGGTATTCGTAGATCCGACCAATTGTTTGTCAACTATGGGTCGGTTAGGACTGGTCTGGCTACTTCGAAACAGTCCATCTCTATGTGGATTGTGTCATGTATCGAGCTCTGTTATCAGAAAGCGAATAAGACCTTAGGGGGTAAGCCTAAGGCTCATTCTACCAGGGGCAAAGCAGCTACAACAGCTTTGCTTCGAAATGTTCCCATTGCAGAGATCTGCAGGGCGGCCACTTGGAAGTCGGTCCACACCTTTGCTAGGCATTACTGTCTGGATTCTGATGCCAGAGCAGATGCTCAGGTTGGGCAGGCTTCGCTGCGGAATCTGTTTGCACAATAGTGGTGTTGTCTGTTTCTCCACCGCCGGGTTGTTTTTTGGATGGGCTTGCCATTCTATTCACTAGATTATGACTATACACAGAGATCCCCTACTACAGAAGGAGTAGTTTATTACCTGTAACTCCAGTTCTGTAGTAGGGGTATCTCTGTTATAGTCATAAGCGCCCGCCCTCCTCCCTGGTGGAGAAAATGGTACTGTGATGTATGCTACAGGCCTTGCTTTATGCACCTTAAAAAAGAACTAAAAGTAAAAGGAGTGGGCTGTGCATGCTGGGATACCGAGGGTCTCTAGAGAGTTCCTTAAAGGCACGGTATCCCTTTTCCAGATACATAATGGCAGCCTATGGAGGCTTGTTTGTCCATCCCTTCCTCTATCATTTCAAGGACTTGGTGAGGGGAGGAAAGTTTCTCTAGGGGAGGAACTTGACAGATTGTGTTAAATGTGTTAGTAATATCCTTGACATTTCTAGTTGAAGTACTGGACAGTGTAACCTTGTAGGTACAGGCTGCATTATTGTCTTTAATGTTCTCTTAAGTGTCTATGCAGGACTGCAATGAAGACAGTTTAGGAGATTATTTTTGATTGCTCCGGGGTCCACGCACATGGGCGGGACTATTCACAAGATTATGACTATAACAGAGATACCCCTACTACAGAACTGGAGTTACAGGTAAGAAACTACTCCTACTAAGGTATCTTGATATTTACAATAGAATTCCACTGGAAAGCCACCTGGGCTCGGGGTCATGCCAGTGTCCATCACAGTTAGGGCCTGTATCACATCCATGTCTGCATGTTGAAGCGGATAAATCTGTGGCAGGGGGATGTCCGCAAGGAGGGAGGGGCATGTTTTGACAATGGCAGGGAAGCGTACAGGGCTCAGTAGTTTGTAAATGCTTTGTCAATAGCAACGCTGTGTGGTGTGTCTCGCCCCTCTTGTCTACAATTGCAAGAACTATCCTTTTTGTGAGTTTTTTGCAGTTTTATATAGCACAAACTCGACCCAAAGGTATCGGAACACTTTACATGAGCACCAGTTGCATTACATTTTTGATTTGCCCAGAATCGCAAGATGCTTGAGCCTCTCGCTAAGACTTGAACCTGGTTCCCCAGCCTCAAGGTCGGCCCGTTTGGCCGGTAAACCACATCCTCTCTCCACCAAGAGGGCATTTCCCTAGTGGCCAGCCAAAAAAGTATTTTACTGGATTTGTCTCCAAATTCAAAGACTCGATGGAGGGAGGCCCTCCGACATTGGCGGGCCTCCTCCAAAATGAGCCGCCTGAGACAGGACCTGGCCATCTCCAATTGTCATGAGTAAATGGTGTGGGGGCCCACCACTCATTGTTTTTCAAGATGTAGGATTTGGGTTTCTAGGGCCACCATTTGCCAGTATTTCTCACATTCTTGGGTATGGATCAGAGATTTAGTTTATCCATGGATCGTTGATTTGCCTGCTACCCACAGAGTGCCAGCAGAGGCGACCGAAACCTGGTTGGAATCAAAGTATGCTGCTACCTTCCCTCCAAAGTGCTCTGAATACTGTTCATCTGCTAGGAACCAGCCATTCAGCCGCTAGATTGATCTCCGAAGGACAGATGACGTACCTATGTGAAGATGGACTGGGAAGTGATCGGATATGCCCCACTGGAAAATCTACACCGCCATTGTAAGGAGGATATCAGCCACTGGGAGCAGCACCAGATCAATGCGTGCAAGGGTTTTGTGTGCAGGGGACGTCTGTGTGACTTCTCTCACCGAGGGTGCAACCGCCTCCACACATCACATAAGCCTAAGGAGTTCATCCAGAACTCCAGATATTTGTAGCCGCTTATCCAGTGCGCCGTTAAACCTGCAAGTTGAGCCCTGCGTGGGATTGGGAACTGCATTTAAGTCACCCGCAGTTATGGTCAACCCGGGGTGAAAACCTAGGATCAACTTATGGCGGGAATTCAGTGCTCCTTTGGGAGACTGTGGAAAGACATAAATGCTAAGGTGGTTGTAATGGGACCCCTCCAGGCTACCCTCAAATCCCAAAAATCTGCCCTGAGGGTCAACGTGTATTTTAGTGTGAATCATGGGGAAAGATATATGTAAAAGTATGGCCACCCTCTCAAACCTCTAGGGAAACTTGCATAAAACAGGGCTGTGCCCAAAGCGACAGAAGAAGTGGCACTGGGTGCCCATTAAGTGAGTCTCCTGGAGCATAAGGCTTGCTGGGACCCTTCTATTAGCATACCAGCGGATTGCTGCCCTTTTGACGCAGTCTAATATGTTATTGAACATCCAGAAGAGTATGGAAAAATTAACCATTTGGCCTGTGAAGATAGTGGATGACAGACACAAGTGGGGCAACGGATGAATGTCTGGGGCCCAGAGGGTGTGAATTGTGTGCAAAAAAGGTGGTTGGGTGGGACACTTATAGGTAGGTAGATAGGTTGGATAGGTTGAGCTTAGGCACTGATAACTTTAAGCAAACCACATGCAACAAAAACTCCCCCATTTCCAACCCTCCCTTTCCAGGAAGCATCTGTCACCCACCAACTACACCAAGAACCCTAAATTGTAACCAGCCCTTAGGAGATTCGATGGAGAACCTCCTATTATGCCAGGGTGAAAAGTTGTGTCCATGCCCTTGGCCAAGGACAAAGGTCCAGAAGTGTAGACCAGGAGACCCTGGTCCAAACTAAGCACGGAGCCAAGAAGGGGGCTACCCAAGGGGCAGTCAGCCAGGGCCTGCCCTGAATGGTCCATCATAGGATCCTGTGAAATTAGTGCTGCTATCTGGTCACCTGTGTCAGGTCTCTGTCCCAGAGGATTTTAAGGGATACTCCGGCCAGGCCGTGCCAGTGACGTGACGCCGTCCTCCTTCAAGCCCAGGGATAGGGGTGCTTGATTGGGCCCTCCGCGGTCCTCTCATAGCCTCCTCTCCACCATCAGATCGGTAAGATTCCCCTTGCTCCGCTGCCCATTCACAGGCCTCCTCTGGAGTGCTGAAGAATTGGGCACAAGATTCATTTATCGCTTTCAGGGTGGTGGGGATCATCAGGATATATCTGAGGTTCATAGCTGTCAGCTTTTGTTTAACCTTATCGAAGGATGTATGGTTCTGCTGCACCAGTCTGGAATGATCATAAAGAGGGTGGACTGATACTTGAGGTCTCCCACCTTCCACACCTCCCAGAGAATCACGTCTGTCTTGGAAAAAAGGTTCCAGGCAATCACAAGTTGTGGGTTGGCCCGGGGGTGTGAGTGGCTTGCTTCAGTCCGAACTAGGGGGAGAAAAGATCTGCTGAGACCCAGGATCTGAACCAGGTTTTCGAGAATTTCTCTGGGTCTGTCCCTTCCGTGCTGTCCAGAAACCCCACGAAGCAGAGGTTATTCTGCCAAGCTCTGTTTTCGGTGTTGTCTGATCTGGCTTCAAGTTTTTTGTCGATAGTGTCTGTTTTGAGACAATGGCCTTAAGTGTGGACACTCCATATTTTTATATGGAGACTTGACTTTCGACCCCCGTGACCTGATCTGCGACATTGCGGAGGCCCTGTCTGAGTAGAGTGACGTCCATTCTCCCCTCAATTCTCGTTTCCGCTACCTCCCTCGAGGCCTGGATGGCTCTCGTTTCCGCTGCCTCCCTCGAGGCCTGGATGGCTCCCATGTCTGTTTATTCCATTACCTGGTGCCCCTAGGTTCTGTTGGATGAAACCCATACCGCTTCTGCCGGGTGAGTGGTAAATCGGTCTATTTTCGACTGAGCCTCGGATTTAGGGCCATTGTTCTTACCCATGGCTGCCAGTCGCTCTGCAGGCAGATCCTCCCAGTCGCCACACAGAAGAAATAGTCACTAGTGGTTCCCCTACGCTAAATGAGCCCAACCCACTTGCCACTGCTCAACGACTGTAGGGTCAGGCAGCTGGGAATCTGCTCACTCCGGGACTCCCTGAGCTTCTTCCCCTATCACTTCAAACAGTTTGGATAAATCCTAGACTCAGCTGGGTGTCTCCTTAGCCATGGTCCCAACTCATCACCTTGGGTCGGCCTGCTTGCCCCCATGTGTAAACCTCAGAAAATAATCTGTGGCAGCACGAGCAGTGGGCCAGTCAAGCAGTAGCACTCGAGGGACCCAGATTAGTCCAGTCCCCCAAGCCACACAAGTCACTGGACATCCAACGTGGGTTCATCACTTGCGTCACAAGTTGGCAGGAACTCTTTTCTGATAGATACATCTGCCGTGTGGATTCCTCACCTTGTGAATACCCCTTGCGTCAGCAACATTCGGAAATTCTTTTTTTTTGTAGCCTCGCGCCGACGTGGACTCCTGACGTCATAGAGACACGACCTCGCTCGCGACTCCGCTGACGTCCCCGACGCCTATAATAGACCCACGCCGGCGTGATGACATCAGTTCCCTTTTTTCCGCGTCGTCGACGCTAACGGTTTCGGGATACTCTGTAGCCTTAGTACAGTGTTACTTTATTTCCTCGATTCTCCATTCTCGGATATTTGTGTTCTATTGTCATGTCGACAAAGAAGACCGGTTTTAAGCCTTGCAGAGAATGTGGGAAGATGATGTCCGTTACGGACCCTCACCAGGACTGCATCTGGTGTTTAAGTTCGGATCATGACGTCGATGGATGTTCATCGTGTCAAAAGATGAATCCGAAGGCTCTCCGTGAAAGAGAATCCAAGCTTCTTGTGGCCAAGCTTAAGGCGAGTAAGGTGAAAAGATCATCGAAGCACTCGAAGAAGTCGAGGTCGAGATCCAGGTCGAGGTCTCGGGAGGCGTCGGCTTCGAAGTCTTCGTCCGGTCACACCTCTGGTTCTCACAAGAAGCACAAGAAAAGGAAGCATGGTTCCCATCATCATTCTAGATCGAAGTCTCCCAAGAGGATGAGGTCGAAGGTGATTCCTCTTCAGGTGTCGGATCGAGAAGGTGAGGCTTCACCTTCGGAGTCGGTGGTCCAGTCTCCGATTCCAGTTACGGATCCGTCCCCGGCTCCGTCCCCGGCTCCGTCCCCGGCTCCATCTCCGACTCCGGAGGACACAGTTGGGGTTCCTGTTGAGGAGGAGGTTTCGAATCCTGTTGCGGAGACAGATTGGAACGTGCCACGAGGTCGGCCTGAGCATCCACCATTCCCGGCTCCAGGTCAGGACCCCTCTGAGTTTTTAAACGAGATGTATGGTGTCTTCTCGAGGTCGTGGTACCCCTCTGGAGCACCTTCGGGTCCCATGGGTCCAATGGCTTTCAATTTGGGTGTTCCACACTCATATGCTCCGGCACCCTTCATGCCGTATATGCCGGCTCCGACTCCGTTTTGGCAGTACCAAGCTCCACCGAGGTCGACGCCGGTGTCGACGCCGGCTCGGCCGAAGTCGACGACTCCGGTCCCGGCGTCACCGGCTCCTTTGAATTCTATGGGGCGGCCTTCCAAGCCCTCGGATTTGGTTCCGAAGTCGACTCCGGCGCCGTCGAATTCGGCTTTGGATTCGACCGCACTTCGAGTGAAGATGAGATCTCGTAGAGAAGCTCAACGACTTCTGGATGAACAGAGGGTTGATGAATCATCTTCTGAAGTGGAGGAAGGTGAGCTGGAGGGGAGTTGTTTTGAAGACCTGGCGGATGCTAGTGGTCTCGAGTTTTCTCCAGAGTGGTCGTTGCCTTCAGGACCTGATGCTCCCTCCAGGGATGTTCAACCTTATCATGTTGTCATGAAGAAGGCAGCAGGACTTTTGGGTTTGATTTTGCCTTCTGTCGAGTTTAAGTCGAACTTGTTAACAGAGGTCCTCCATTCTCCAAGCTCGTCGGTGGAACCTTTGCTACCATTTAATGACGCTTTAAAGGATCCCATCATGGAGGTTTGGAAGAAGCCCTTTTCTGCTCCTGCAGTTTCGAAAAGTGTGGCAAGGAGGTATAGAGTGGCTCCTGAGGATCCTGCTTTCTTATCTTCTCATCCTTCCCCTGAGAGTTTGGTAATTCAGGCCGCTTGCTCTAAAAAGTCTGTTGGGGCTTTTCCGCAAGTACCTGCCGACAAAGAGGCCAAGAAGCAGGATCAAGTGGCGAAAAAGGTTTTTTCTTCGGCCAGTATGGCTTTGAAGTCTTCTAACGCCACTTGCCTTATGGGAAGGTACATTCATGCTCTTATGGACTCTATGCGTTCATTGGTCCCTAAGGTTCCTGAGGAAAGTAGAAAAGACTTTGAAGAAGCTTTGTCTGACTCTCAGGCGGCGGCTCGTCAGGTCATCCAAAGTGGACTTGATACTACGGATTCTGTGGCAAGGATCATGGGCACGGCGGTTGCCACGAGGCTTTCAGCCTGGTTAAAGTCTTCTGATTTTTCAACTGATGTGCAGTCTGCATTGTTGGATTTGCCCTTCGATGGTGTGGGGCTTTTTGGAAAGAAAGCAGACACGGCCTTGGAAAGATTCAAGGACAGCAGGGCAACTGCTAGGTCTCTTGGACTTCAGGTCAGGGGCGCAACGACCAGGAAATTTAGAGGATTTGGCCGCTCTTCCTTTCGGTCGTATAGACAAGGCCAGCAACAGCAGCAGCAGCAGAATACCTTATATAGGTCTTACAGAGGAAAGCAGAGGGCACGTCCTCGAGGGCGTCAAGCCTCTTCCTCCTCCACCTCCTCCAACCCCCCAGCCACAGAAAAGCAGCCCTAGATCCGCCATTCAGGATCATGTAGGCCCAGTGGGGGGTCGGCTTACCCACTTTCTACGAGATTGGGAATCGATTACATCAGATCTTTGGGTTCTCAATCTCATAGAAAATGGGTATGCCCTTCCCTTTCGGGAATTCCCTCCCAATTACCCTCCTTGCCAGGGGTATTGCTCAGAGGAACATCTGTTACTCCTCCAGGAGGAAGTCCAAACCCTATTGATAAAAGGTGCGATGGAGGTGGTTCCAGAGCAGGAAAGGGATCAGGGATGCTACTCCCGGTATTTCCTGATTCCCAAGAAGGATGGCAGGCTTCGTCCAATCCTAGATCTCAGGATCTTGAATTTTTATCTGAAGCAGGAGAAATTCAAGATGCTCACCCTTGCTCAGGTTCTTCAGGCTCTGCTGGAAGAAGACTGGATGGTGTCGCTCGACTTGCAGGATGCGTATTTTCATATTCCGATCCTGAAGTCGCACAGGAGGTATCTCCGTTTTACGGTGGGGTCGCAGCACTATCAGTTTGCAGTCCTTCCGTTTGGACTTACTACTGCACCTCGAGTTTTCACCAAGGTGATGGCAGTGGTGGCGGCGCATCTCAGAAGATCGGGGATTCCTGTATTCCCGTATCTGGACGACTGGCTGATCAAAGCGGAGTCATCAGAGAGAGTGCTTCATCATCTGCAGGAGACAACACAGTTGTTGTTCAGGTTGGGTTTTTCGATAAACGTACCCAAGTCTCACCTGGTGCCCTCCCAGCGCAACCTGTTCATAGGTGCAGTACTGGACACGACTGTATGTCGTGCATTCCCTCCCCCTCAAAGGATTCGCGACATACAGGAGATGATTCCTTTATTCTTCAATGGAGCGGTTGTTCCAGTCCTGAAGGTCCTCCGCCTGCTCGGTCTGATGGCTTCTTGCATTCTGTTGGTCAGTCATGCACGCTGGCACATGAGGGCACTCCAGTGGTGCCTCCGCAGGCAGTGGTATCAACACAACGGAGATCTCAGGGAGTCGGTGAGGATCTCCAGAGAAGCTGCAGCGGATCTGTCTTGGTGGGGCGTGGAAGGCAATCTGTCTCAAGGAAAGCCTTTTCATCTGCCTCCATCAGTGGCCTCAGTGATAACGGATGCATCCACTCTCGGGTGGGGTGCTCATCTGGGGGATCTGGAGGTCAAGGGCCTTTGGTCTCCAGAGGAAAGGTTGTTTCACATCAACCTTTTAGAATTGCGGGCGATACGTTTGGCGCTCAAGGCCTTCCTCCCTTCTCTTCGCGGTCAGTCAGTTCAGGTCCTGACGGACAACACGACTGCGATGTGGTACATCAACAAGCAGGGAGGAGTGGGGTCGCAGTGTCTCTGCAGAGAGGCTCTGCGTCTCTGGTCCTGGGTTCAGGACCATCAGATTTGTCTGATGGCAAATCATCTGGCCGGGGTGTTGAACGTTCGTGCAGACAGTCTCAGTCGGCAGTTCTCTGCCGACCACGAGTGGAGGCTTCACCCGGAGGTGGTTCACGACATCTTTCAGATGTGGGGGACACCTCGGGTGGACCTGTTCGCCACTCGCGAGAATGCTCACTGCCTGTCATTCTGCAGTCTCCAGTATCCGATGCAAGGAGCCTTGGGGGATGCGTTTCAGTTGAGTTGGAGAGGTCAACTCCTTTACGCGTTTCCTCCCATACCCTTGATTCCTCGGGTTCTGAGGAAGATTCGGCAAGACCGGGCCCAAGTCATATTGGTCGCCCCGGATTGGCCAAGAAGGGTGTGGTATACAGATCTTCTCCACCTCTCCTCTCACCCGCCGCTCCGTCTCCCTCACAGGGCAGACCTCCTCTCTCAGATGGAGGGGAAGGTTCTACACCCCCACCTCCAGACATTGCACCTTCATGCCTGGAGATTGAGCGGGGCAACCTGATTTCCTTTTCCCTCCCACCTGACGTTGTGGATGTCATCTTGTCAGCCAGGCGTGACTCCACTAAGTCCATCTATTCTTATAGATGGGCGAAATTTGTCTCGTGGTGTGGGGAAAGGTCTATTGATCCTTTGAAGGCCCATTTGTCTCACGTTCTCCAGTTTGCCCTTTCTCTGGCTCAGCAGGGTCTTGCTGTTGCCACGGTTAAAGGTTATCTTTCTGCGCTGTCAGCTTTTCTCTGTTTGCCTGACCAGCCTTCTCTTTTTAAGTCACCTGTGGTTTTAAGGTTTTTAAAGGGCCTTATAAATAAGTTTCCTCCTGTCCCTTTTATTGTGCCTCAGTGGGACTTGAATCTGGTCTTGACCTTTTTGATGGGTGCTCCCTTTGAGCCTCTCCACAAATGTCCCTTGAGGCTTCTTACCTTTAAAACAGTCTTCCTCGTTGCAATAACCTCGGCAAGGAGGGTAAGTGAGCTTCAAGCTCTTTGTCACAAGCCCCCTTTCTTGTCCATACATGCTGATCGAATGGTTCTCAGGACCAGGGCTGCTTTTCTGCCTAAGGTGGTAACTCCCTTCCACCTAGGGCAGTCCATTACTTTACCTTCCTTCTATCCTCCCCCTCACCCTTCTAAGGAGGAAGAGAGACTGCACCGTCTGGACCCTAAGAGGGCGGTGTCCTTTTACTTGGACAGATCCAAGGACTTTCGTTTGGAAGACCAGCTCTTCGTTGGATTTGCGGGTGTTGTGAAGATCTGTTGGGAAATAAATGGACGGGCTGTTAGGGTGGTGAACGGGGAATGAATGCGTGATGATCGCCGAGGGGCAGAAGATACTCGAACGTGACTTACTTCATGACGAAGACAGTGTTCGTCTAAATAGGTACGGCTTCCTATGGAGTGGGCTCCGATGGGGTCTCGAAGAACAGAGCTAGTGAACGCGCGGTTGTTATTTAAACAACTCGCCGGAAGTAAAATGGTTCAGAGGACGGACTAATTTGGAAAGAAAAACTGGTGGCCATGTTGGAATGGTGAAAATCGGGTTGGAAGTGATGAAGGGAGGAGTGGGGTATGTCATGTATGTTGGTGTGGAAATGTCAGAATAACAAATTAATTAAACATATAAATGCGTCCGCATTATTTCGCAGTTTTGTCAAATAACTTTGAGTGATGTTTACAGAAAGCTGCTCAGTTCAATACGATCATTTAGCCCGAAGGGCTTCAATGACTGAAGGTGGTAAATCCAAAATGTTTCCCTTTGCAACAGGGTTCTGTTATTGTCTCTTTCTTCGTTTTTCTTCGTTTTTCTTCCACGCTAACACCTTAATCAAGTACCACCAAGCCTTACGCATACCACGCGGTCTAAGGATTTCACTCAAACCCTCCTTATGTAAAAATTGAAAGGATTTTCAAGAAAAATGGAACGCAATTTTAAACAAGTGCAGCCTTGACCTCATTTTGCTAATAGTAGAAGAGTTATCACATATTCTCACAGAATTGACTAAAGAAATTAAAGAACTTGAAACTGAGCTTGAACAAGCAATCACACCGGAAGAACTAAACAAAACATTGGAGGAAATACAACAAACACTTGATAAACATACCAAGGAGATCAATGAGCGAAAAATCCGCAAATTTAGACGTGACACTTTAGACTACAAATTAGGTGAAGTGTACACCTGGGCAGACATCTATGCACAACGCCGTCACAATAAACCATACAGCCAACAGACAGATACATCCTCATCAGGCAGCGAAACATCTAACCGCCCACCAAGACAAACCACTTTCGCAACCACACCAAGGAATCCGAAAGAGACAACTAAAGACACTGACTCATCATCTCAAAACCTACCTACTACGGATCCTTTTTTAGAGGAGGGCCCCGAGGAAACAGAAGACCCCGGCGGGGCAAAAAATCAAACCGAAACAAGAGGTTCCAAAAAAACAAACAGAAAGAAGAATCGCTAGTGATAAATATATCAGACACAGCATTAACGCCATATGAAGTCGAACTCCTACAAAAAGGAACGTCGTTCGTCCCAACACATTCAAGCAATCTCCTTGAACTAGAAATCAGCACCTTCAAGTTAACTAGGAAACTAAGGCTCAGACATTTCTTTAACAATATATTGACTCCTTCAATTGCTGACAAACCAGACCAACTGCTGGGCTTACGCCCAAAAAGCACATACATGCCACCAAGTTCCCACAAAACCATTGACACCTTTGAAACGTTGGTCAGACAAGACATCGCAGGAATAAACTTCTCCAAAAGAAAGACATCAAACATGACTCAGAAAGATAAGGACACGATAAGAAAGATTTCCAATAATCGACAAATAAAGTGCATCAAAGCTGACAAAGGAGGCGCACTAGTAATAATCAACACCAGCATGTACACAGCCAAAACAATTGAACACATTTCTGATCCTACCACATATATGCCACTTGACGGCAACCCAACGCTCGAATTCAAGAAAGAACTGTTGAGAATTCTGGAGAAGGCTAACAATGATGGAACCATTAACGACAGAACTAAAAAATATTTGACAGTTGAACACCCACGCAGCCCCTCTATATCAATGCTCCCTAAAATCCACAAAAATGCACTAGATCCACCATTTAGACCGATAGTCTCGACCAGAGGTTCTATCCATGAACCAGTGGGAAAATTCCTTGACCGATATCTACAACCATTGGTTAGACGACAAAGGAGCTACATAAAAGACACGACTGATTTTATCGCCAAACTGTCAGATATTCATATAAACAATGATGAAAAGCTCATCTTATGTACTGCTGATGTACGAAGTTTGTACACTTCCATACCACATGGTGGTGGTATCGAAGCCGTAGAGAAAGCCATCCTGGATAGTGAAATTCCCTCCAACCTACAGATATTTCTCATGGAGCTTATGATATATACGCTTTACCACAGCTACTTTTCCTATGACCATCAATGGTATGCACAACTGTCGGGCATGTCTATGGGCAACTGTGCCGCGCCCACGTATGCCAACCTATACATGGCAGAATTTGAAAAATCATTCATCTATGACCAATATGCATGGCAAGATCACACCAAACTCTATGTACGATACATAGATGATCTATTCTTTATTTGGAACCACACAAGAGAAAGTTTGGAATCGGCATTGCGTGAACTCAACACGAGAGACGAAAGAATTCAACTAACTTGGCAGATTAGTGATCACATTATCAACTTCCTGGATGTTTCAGTTGAAATATCAGAAGGGCGCATAATAACAGACCTATATAGGAAGAAAACAGACCGTAACAACACGTTACATTACACAAGTTTCCATCAGAACTCACTAAAAAAACATCTTCCATATAGCCAAATGTTACGTGTGAAACGAATAACATCAGAAACGGACACATACAACAAACGCATTGAGGAAATGGAAACAAGATTTCTGAAAAGAGGGTACCCTCAAGAAACAATAACAGCTGCAAAAACAAGAGTCAATTCCATTACACGCAATGAAGCCCTTTCCAGGGTCAAAAAAAAGGATGAAAACCGAATGGTAGTGGTATCCCAATACTCCACCCAAAGCAGGCAATTCAAAAAGATAATAACTAAACATTGGCGAATCTTGGCCACTGAACCTGAGTTTAAGGATTTGTTTATCAATCCACCAATTTTCGCTCATACCCGTGCATCTAACTTCAAAGAATTGTTGTCCAAAGAGCCCCAAGTACCAATCAATTACAATGGAACTGTTCCTTGTTACAACTGCAACAATTGCAACAACGTCATTAGAGGGAATCAGATAAATCACCCCATGAAGGGGCATATTATCAAACTAAAGGTCAACGCCACCTGTGATTCGACTAATCTGATCTACTTAATCAAATGTCCTTGTGGCAAGATCTACATCGGGAAAACTGCAAGAAAAATAAAGACAAGAATGAATGAACATAAGTCCAACATCCGGACCAAAAACGAACACTCAAGTGTTGCCATGCACTTCAATGAATTTAGGCACAACATAGCCCAACTAAAATACATGGTTCTTGAAATGGTGGAAAAAAACGAAGAAAGAGACAATAACAGAACCCTGTTGCAAAGGGAAACATTTTGGATTTACCACCTTCAGTCATTGAAGCCCTTCGGGCTAAATGATCGTATTGAACTGAGCAGCTTTCTGTAAACATCACTCAAAGTTATTTGACACACTGCGAAATAATGCGGACGCATTTATATGTTTAATTAATTTGTTATTCTGACATTTCCACACCAACATACATGACATACCCCACTCCTCCCTTCATCACTTCCAACCCGATTTTCCCCATTCCAACATGGCCACCAGTTTTTCTTTCCAAATTAGTCCGTCCTCTGAACCATTTTACTTCCGGCGAGTTGTTTAAATAACACCCGCGCGTTCACTAGCTCTGTTCTTCGAGACCCCAACGGAGCCCACTCCATAGGAAGCCGTACCTATTTAGACGAACACTGTCTTCGTCATGAAGTAAGTCACGTTCGAGTATCTTCTGCCCCTCGGCGATCATCACGCATTCATTCCCCGTTCACCACCCTAACAGCCCGTCCATTTATTTCCCAACAGATCTTCACAACACCCGCAAATACTTTCAAACAAGACCCGGTACGTTTTTAATTTTATGAATCTGTTTGTCAGGTAACGTTTGTGTCCATCGGGGTCACACTGAGACTGTTATGTTGTTCCATCGGCATTTTTGAATAAGTTATCTCAGTTATTAACTTGCGCACGTTAAGATGTGTCGATGTATTGCATATTATATACTTAAATGTATCATTTTCACCAACAGAGCTCCCTGAGAAAGGGCAATGCCCGAAAAGCATTGGAGCATTGGCATTTTTTGTTTGAAGAACTAGATTGTGGAAAAACGAAATGAACTTTGATTTATTGAACTGAAACAATTACAAAAAATAAAAAGCATATTCATGAAATTCGAAAAGAAGTGAATTATATCTTATTTGGAGTCAGTCCACTTAGACGAACCATCAAGGTGTGCTTATACTTACAGGGACGCACTCACGAATGTTTGTGCGCTGCTCCATATATTTCTACTTGGTGTGCTAGGCCGGTTACACCACCTGATTGAGCACCCAAATCTAAGAACCACCATTTACCTTTTACAAAATTTTACCTTTCATATTCAGCTGTGCGCCTAGCCATTTTTGATTTATTAAAAAAAAGTTCTAATTAAATGATGGACACCCCCGGTGGGGAAAACCCAGCATCCCTGGCCAAGATCTCCTGAACCTTATAGGGGCTGGATCAGAGACTCTGCATTGCTTTGTATCACTGTTCACCTTGTCCTTTGGCACTATACTTCTACTTGGTGGGGACACTACTACGTTTCTCTCTCACTACCGACCAATATATGATACACTTTGGTTTACTGATTCACTCTCCCGATGCCCCCACTCAGTGTTCTCTCTATATTAGGACATTGGTATAAGCCATCCACACTCCCAAGGTGTACCTGAACACCTCTGTAGTGGGATCAATGACTTGTGCTGTCTTATATTACTTGTTAGTGGGATCAATGACTTGTGCTGTCTTATATTACTTGTTTACCTGATTGTATATTGATATGTTTTATGTACATATTATTACCCTATCATGTTAGTGACTATTATACTGCTCCCACTATCTCTGTTCATTCCTACTGCCCCTGTCCTGTCTTTGTGTGAAGCGCTCTGATATCTGTAAGGATCTTGTTCGCGCTATATAAAACTTTGAATGAATAAATAAATAAAAAACCCATGGCAGGAATCCAGTGGTAGGATACAAACATTAAGGAGATTGTAGAAGCTACTCTCAAATCCCAAATTTGCCCGGGGGTCAGTGTGTATTTTAGTGTGGATCATGTGGGAAGGATCTATGTAAAGGTATGGCCACCCTCCTCGTACCTCTGGAGAAACCTGCATGAAACACATGGTCGTAGCCAAAGCGACGCACGAAGGGGCTTTGGGTGGCCATCAGGTGAGCCTCCAGAAGCATAACGATCACCAGGGAGCCTTCTCTTGGCATACTGGAGGACAGCTGCCCATTTGACGTGGTCCAATAGGTCATTGACCTTCCAGGAGAGTATGGAAAAATTTACCATTTGGCCTGTGGAGATGATGGAAACAAGTGGGGCGATGAGTGAATGTCCGGAGCCCAGAGGGTGTGAATTGTGTGCAAAAAAAGGGGGTTTGGCGTGGGACACTTATAGGCAGGTTCCTAGGTACCGGCTTAGGCACTGATAAGCAGGGAGGAGTTGGCCTAACGGCTAGGGCGGTCAACCTCGAATCTGGGGAACTGGGTTCGAGTCTCAGCAATGACGCTGAACATCCTGTGATTCTGGGCAAATCGCTTAATCTACCCATGCCTAACAAAAAAATGAATGTGTCCTCAGGTAACATAACTGGTGCTATGTAAAGCGCTCTGATACCCGAGTCGGGTCAAGTTTGCGCTATATAAAACTGTGAAATACATTTTTACAAAATTACTTTACACAAACCACATGAATCAACAACTTCCCTGTCCCCATACCCCCCCCCCCGCCCACCTTAGAAGCCTCTGTTGCCCACAAGCTACCCCAAGAATAAAAAAAATTTTTACAAGCATAAAAAAAAGTTCAAATTAATTTAAGGTAGCCCTATATTCCATACCTAATGTGATGTGCGGTATTTAGTCACAATTAAGAAGCACAATGCGCAAAGTCCACTAATATTTATTACATCATCTCACCCATACTAGATTCCAACAACGCAAACATGATCCGTAATTCACATTTTACACACAACAGTCTGTGTGGAATAAGTTGACACTAAAAACAAAGCATTACATAATCAGTAAAATTATTACACGCCAGAATTATCAGCATAACAAAATTATATACACGTGTAACCACCAAAATGGTTCTATTGTTATAGTTACCACACAATTTATGCTAACCAAAGTCCACTACGGGCCTGTGGTTGGGTTAAGGAACTACATAAGAAAGAAGAAAACCAAAACCACCGTATTAAGCTTTCAAAGTTTACTTCTTTTTTTAAATCCATCTACCATGTTGCATAGGCTGTCACCAAACATAAATCACAAAAAAAGTATACAAGCATTCCATTCATCACTTTTTTTTTGTATAGTTTAGTGTGTCGCTAAGTGGGATGGGTATACCCAGACGTGGCTCCCATGCACACTGTGCCACTGGAACCAAGCTATACCTGGCCGAAGAACCATAAGCAGCGCAAAACCGGTCCTGGGATTGTTTGTGTTCTGGTTCAGGGAGGAGCTGGCCTGGCAGTTTTTCCTGGACTGTTCCAATTGGAGCAGGGTCAAGACTGATTTGCATGTAGCTGAGTCCAAACTGAGGTGGCACGATGTGGCCTAAGATGCGACCCAAGTAATTAATAGTGACTGAGAATAATTCAAGCATTTCAACCATCACTTTTTATTTGTATACTTCAGTCTATCACCAAATATAAACCAACAAGAGAACTCACCTATAGTAGGTTCCAATACTGAGGGTGCAAGAGTTGTAATTTACAATATCTGAAACATAAAATAAACTGTATTCAGTCAGATTCCTACAACCCATGAGAGTCCTCATAGCGTATATATATATATATATATATATATATCAATAACGATCAACTGTTCTATATAGGCTGGCACTAAAAACAAAGCAAACAATATTCAATAAAATTCCTCCTTCATAAAAGAATCATAATAGCTTGTTGGTATTTGAAGACCAAGATTGGGGGAGAAAGAGTTCAATCTGCTGCAAAAGCCCAGGCAGTCCCCAACGACCCCGAGCAAAAGAGATTTCTAAAGCACTAGAGGATGAAGATCCCCTTACGAATCTGGCACAAGTTCCTGGGAGGGCGGGAGTTGGACTGGAAAGTCGCTCAAGAGATCTATCAGAGTCGAGTACTAGAATTGAGCTCTCTGGAATGGGGTCACAAATATCAAGCTGTCCGTCTGAACCCTCATCTGAGCCACCACTCGAGGAATCATCATGAAAGGAGTAAACAACAGGATGTGGGAGCATACCGCTGACCTCTCAGGAAAGGTTCGCCCCTGGCATTCTGGGAAATGCAGTCTCTTGTAGCTGGCTGCGATATTTTCGAGTATTTCGCCAAGGTTGGCGCAGATAGTGCAAGAGAATGTACCCTGAAATTGTCTGCGTGGACAAGGCCCTGACAGCAAAGGACCCAGCCAGACGTTCCAGGCAGTTGATTTGGAGGTGCAGCTCCTCTTTTAACCAAAGTCCCCCCCCTTGAAGATGGAGCCACAACGGGCCCCCAATCCCCATCTGCTTGCTTCTTTCTCAATGATGATGTTCGGCTGAGATCCAAAGATTCCTCTGCCATTACAGGCTTCCATGTGGTGCAACCACAATTCCATCTTGTCCCTGGTCTCCTGGGTCAAGGGAACCAGATCAGATCAGAGTATGACAAAACCCTCTGAAAGTGGTGAATTTTGAGGGATTGGCGATCTCTGCAGTGCCGAGGTCCTGGGAAGATGGCCCAGGACCTCCGAGAATGGAGGAGGCAAAAAGCCCCAAAAATGTGAGTAATCTGATGTAAGGAGACCAACGTCAACAATAGTTGCACTGTCATGGAATTTATTTGGAAACCCAGGAATTCCACTGAACGTGAGGGTCTTAACAGGAATTTCCCCACATTCAGGAGGACCCCCCGCTGTTGTAGCAGGGAAACTGTAAATTCCAGGTGCAAAAGAAGGAGATCCCTCTCTTGGGCTTGTATTAAGAGATCATCCAGATTAATGTTGAGCCAAACTCTGCGAGCCTGAAGAAACTTTACAATGGGTTTCATCAACTTGGTGAAGCACAAAGTAGCAAAGATAGGCCAAAGGGAAGAGCTGCATACCAGCCGTTCTGCCATTGAAACTGGAGGAACCGTCGGTGAGGGGGATAAATTGGTAGCACCAGGTAGGTGTCCTTCGGGTCCGGATGGACCATCTAGTCATGTTAGATCCCTGAGTAGATGAATGCCCTCCATCTCTATGGGCAGTAGTAAACCCAACTGCTGAACTCCCCGAGGTTCAAAACTAGCCTGTGGCGAAACCCATGCTTGGGGACCTGAAAAATTATGCTACAAAACCCTCTCGGGTAACAGCAGGTAGGTGAGATAGCCCCTTTCTTCAGCAAACTTCAGATCTCTTCCTATGATTGCCTAGTCTGGACTGGAAAAAGACAGAGGGAGGGGAGGAACTCGCTGTGAGAGGGGTCCCATAAAACTCTGGTATCCCTGCACTGCCTGCATAATTCCAGCATCCTGAGTAAGCTAAGCCCAGTTGTGAAGAAAAAATGTATTCGACCCTTCCCCTCTCCCCCCAAGGAAACCTCAGAAGGTGAAATCAGTCTCACCTGTGACAGCTCTGATCTGCTGAAGGTGCCAGCGCGCCTGCTGAACTTGCCATGTCTGGCCCTGCAGAAGCTGGAACGAAAGTAGAAGGAAGGTCCACTGCCAGAGTCCTGCAGGGGGAAACTCCGATCATCTTTATAGCCTTGTTGGAGACTAGTAGGAAGGCTCGGCCAGGTGAGCTGCCTCAATAACGCCATGTGGAATACTTTCTTCAGTAAAGATTGAGCCTTATAAAGAGTGGTGAAAGTATTAACACATTTTCCCAGGTCCTTAATAAAGGGGTCACAAAACCGAAGTCCTTTAGCCACAGGGCTAACCTCAACCGAGGTCAGCTCTGAAAATTTCGGATCAATGTGCATTTGAATAACTTCCTCCATTCTGAAGAGATGGCACAGTTGCCATTGCCGGCCTGTCAAATGGTGCGTTGGGCCCAACTGGCCAGGACTTTGGGGTCGATAGGGACGCCAGTGTCCTCGACTCAAAGGAGTTCTGAGATATTTGCAAGAGACCAAGTGACGTCTAGTAAATGGTCTTGGCAAGACCGCCAGACCCTGTTGTTGCCATTCTTGGTGTCCCTCGCAAACTTGTTAAGAAAAGAGTTAACATTTGCATCTACCTCTGGGGTATCCGACACCTTGTCTTGCAGTGTAGGGCCTTAGCATTCAGTGCTTAGCCTCGCACGTATTTTCTTGTCAAATCCTTAAAGGAGATGGGCGTGCATGTAAGCTGCCACTTCAGGGCGAGGCGTCCTAATCTAGATCTGGGGTGGACAATTTGTCAGGTTCGAAATCAGGAAGGTCTACCTGAGAAGGGTGTTGGGGAGGATTAGAGGGCAGATCAGACCATTGTTTCTTGAAGGGTACAGGGAAGGAGGAGAGAGCAACTGGTCTGACAGTCATCAATCCTGTTAGTTAGCGAAAGGGCAAGAGGTGGGCGTAGGACGGGCTCCTAAGGGATGCTTTACATATGGTCCATCAAGAATGAATGGGTGGGATGGGCAAATGCATTGGATCAGGGAAATGTATCTTGCTGGGTCGAAAGTTCTTTGGAGGGACCCAGAGTAAGGGCATAGAGATCAGCCAGGATAGGGTCTCATTGAGCTATAGGGAGTAACTGTCAGGTAAAGGACTGAAGTGATAGTGCCAGGGCCTTGTTAACAAAGAAGATGCTATTAGAATCCCAATAGTTAGAGAATTCATAATCAAATCAGAATAACTCTTATTAGTGCATAATAAAGAGTCACAAGTTACTCATAATCACAAAATCAGTTGTAATATTATTAGTACAATGTTTGTGCTACCACAAGTCAATAGTACACATAGTTCATAAATGTTAAGTGGATATGCAGAACGTATGTTGTGTCAAAGGGTGTCATTATATATACACCTCAACATGGCCTAAAGGACAGTCCCCTAAGGTAAAAAGGTGGCGGGAGGTAGGGCTATCCCTGGCAGGAGCCGCAAAGTGGAAACTACGTGTTGTATCACTTACAATATGGTCACATCAATCCCCAGAAAATATTAAAGTTCATGGTCTAGATTGAGACCTAATTGTACTGATAGAAATTTCATTACCAACAATTTCTCCTTACGTCTCAATTTAAGTTCCCGATTTCCACCTCCGGGTTTAACGAGGACCACCTCTATCCCATTAAAGAGAGAACCCCAAATCTTGAATCAACCATTGTACATTCTGTGATATAGGCTGCTTAGTATAATTCAAGTCACCCTGTTTTACAGCTCCAAAATATTCAGAAATTCTGTCACTTAGTGGTCTTATCGTGGTGCCAACATAATATTTGGGCACTTACAGATCAAAACATATACTACAAATTTCGAGCCACAATTAATATTACTGGTAATGAGATATGCCTTAATGTTATTGTAACACAAGATTTTCTTCTCAACACATGCTAGTCTTTTGTTTTTTTAAACATATTTTATTGGTATTTCAAAAGAAGAACTCTCCAATTTGACATCATTGGAACAGTGCAAACATTTCAGAATCACATGCTAGTCTACGCATAGCACAGGGACTACATTTATAAAACCTTTGGTTAGCATCATCCCTTAAACTAATAAGTACTCATTATTGGATCATTTGGACTAATATTCTTAATTGCTCGCCATTTTCAGTAAGTCACACTGAGATGTTGGGTAATATGTGGTTTTGTCACAGTATCATGTGTAAGGACGCACCAGTGTTTATTAAGGATTCTATGCAATTTACCAGAATCTGACCCATAAGACATGTCTGATGGTCTCTTGGGTACTTCCTTACAGGATTTCTCTCTTACGGTCAATTCTCTCAAGTCTCTTTGCCTTCACAGTGACAGCTCTAATAGGTTGTCAATAATATATATCTCTTCACTTGAAATCTATGCTCTATATCAATCACATTGTCATACAACTTATTGCAGTAGTTTCTGCATGTCCAAACCATTTATCCATAGGTGATAGCTCTTAATTGTGGCTTAGGATGAGAACTAGTTGTGTGTAATAGTGAATTGCACAATGTCTCTTTACGAAAAATTCAACTATGAAGATTCTTGTCAATAATATATATATCTACATCCAAAAATGTAGCCCTTTCATAACTATTTTACAGTAAATCTTATATTCATTGCTATTCTAATACGAAACAAAATCTTTTAGTACAGTTTCACATTCCATCCAAATAATCAGAATATCATCGATGAATCTACCCCAGCAATGAATGTGATTTATCCATTTGAACCACCTTGGCCCCTGGCCTGCTCACCCTCGAACCAATCCATAAATAGGTTGGCATATGATGGGTCACATCTGTGCCTCATGGCTGTGCCACAAAGTTGGTAATGTCATTATTGTCCATTAAATAAAAAAAGAGTCATCAAGAATTTCAGATCATACTGAAGAGCATACTGATGTGTTCAGGCACAAAGTCAAGCTGACTGGCGATGTACCTTGGGCAAACAACAAGCTCATTGGTCCCAGTCTTTGCTCGGTTCTCAGAGCAGTTTTTGCCCAAAAAATTCCACACCCCAAGTTTTCGATGTTGTCTATCTGGGCACCTTTAGCACAAAAACCAAGTGTCCCCCAGTCCAATTTCTCTATACTATATGTACAGAGTGATGTGCCCTCTTCTCAGTTGCAATTTTCAGGTGATATTTTCATTCACAACCCTGTCCAAATCGTTTCACTGCGGACCACGCATCTAGAATGTTAGGCTGTTGCGCAGCCATGTGAGGACGTTCGACCATAATGGCTTGTTCCACTTCACTTTCTCACACGGGGAATGTTGGCGTGGATGTTACTAATTGCCCATCTGACACATTCATAGGTGAATCAATGGTAGCTAGTTGTAATTGGTCAGCATTTATCGGTGTACCTATGTGATGCATCAATTGCAGCAAAGCGGAGAGATTTCCTATGGCAACACTGCTGCCCAAATAAATCCTCCTCACCTTTGCATTCACAAATATTGTCATGCGATAAAGGGTTAAGAGGCAGTTTAGATCTCTGATCATTTAGCCACTCCCCTCTTTTACAGAAGGGTGTAGGACATGCTGTATATACATATATATTGTATTGTTCTAAAAAGTATTATATAGTGTGGTTTTGCGACCTCTCACCAACCCCCTTTAGCACCCTTAGGTTGTGTTTGTCAAACCTTCAGCTCAATTCTGGGTTCTTGTGGCTCCAAGCAGCAAGGCTTACACAAAGCAACTTTTGTAAAGCATTTAAAGAGCACCAAAACAATTGAAAAGAAGAAAACGAAAAGACACCAAAGAAATTCGACACCAATTTATTTTAAAAAACTGTGTTTTTATTTATGTGTAGACACCACAACGAATAAGATTCACCATCGGGTTCCTGAGATATAGAATTTACAAGGTACAGTAAATCAAAGCATTTCACTCAACCGTGAACAAGCTTGGTAATTTCATCAAATTAGACAATTAAATGTATTTTTTTCCAGCAAAAAGTTGGGCAAGTTGTAACACAGTCGGTTTGAGTCACTTGAGGCGACCACCTCCGGTAGAAAGCCAGTAAGGGGGTCAAGCAAGGCCCTCAGAAATAGTTACCTCCACAGAAGAAGCAGTCTTCAGACAGTTCCAGGAACTATAACCTCAGGTCAATGGATTCCTATGATGCTGAGTATGCAGGATGCTCAAGAACAATGTAAATGTGACACGGTTGACAGGCGTCTTCTGTGCACAAAGGTGATGACGGAATCCTGGACACACGGTCCGACATCCCACAAAGCCCTCTCCGGTCTGTCCGAAGATCCAGTCGCCACTGAACTACCAACAGTTTGGAGTTAGGGTCACAGCCTTTCCCTTAGCAGGCTTCTTCAGCTATTGTGCCCCTATGCTATGAACAGGAGGTCAGTCAGCTGACCCTTGGAGTCTCTTTGCTTTGGCTGGACTCTGAAGATGTCTTCTCCTTGAGCATGACACAGCAGGAACAGTCTCTCTTTTTTGCTAGTCACCAGGTGCAGCAGGTGCAGATCACATTAGTACAGCCTCTCTTCGCCTGTAACTTGGTGTAGCAGGGCAGTCCTTCCAGTCCAGTTGAGTTCTGAGTTTAGGGTGCCCTACTCATGCCCAGAAAATGCCCTCATGGCAGGATGCAGTTGCTAGCCAATGTACTACCAGGTTTTCTCTAACTTGATGACCACTTTCTTCGAAGTGTGGCATCTGGGAATCCCAAGATGCACGATTCTGCCCACTTCAAATATGGTAGGACCCCTCTCCTGGCTTGTTGAGGTCCCTAGACCAACCCAGGGATGTACTCACCGAGGAATCTACATGCCTGTGGAAAACTAGTTTGGCAACTGGTTTCCCTCTCCTGTCCCTAGTGCAAGCCTGTCTGCCTGAACAAAAGAGTAGCCCTCTCCCAAGTGTTACCCATTTGTTCTTTAAAGTCAGCTTCTCCTTTGAAGCTCGCCTTTGGGACCAAAACCTGTGTGACTTCCTGCAAGAGGCACGGCAGGCCTCCTTCCAGAGCACGCTCTGGTTGTATTCTTTCCTGGGAGTCATTAGCATATCTCTCTAGGAGGGCAGAAAGCTGTCTCTGCAACAGCACCCCATGTACAAAACAACAATCCAAGAATACTCTAACTCAGCCTCTCCGTTCCTTCCAACACATCTCACACATTGGATTTATAGACCAGGTCAACGTAAGCAGGCCTGCCGGCAGCCCTTCTGGCCCCTGTCCACCACAAACGTTCAAGACAATTCTTTTAACAACCTCTGCTGGCACTCCAGTAAGAAGAATCATCAACGATTCCTTTAATACCGGAATATTTCAAGAAGAACTCAAAAAGTCATACATACGCCCTTTACTGAAGAAAACAAACTTGGACCTGCTGAACCGTAACAACTACAGACCCATTACAAATGGACCTTTCCTGGGCAAACTGATAGAAAGAGCAGCGTTCGCCCAGATGTCACAATTCATTGAAGAGAATTATGTACTTTCAGACTTCCAAACAGGATTCCGTCCAGGAAGGGGCCTCTTTGCCATCTGGGATGACCTGAAGAATACAGTAGACTGAAACAAGGTTGCTGCACTACTCCTCTTGGACCTCTCAGCTGCCGTTGACACGGTTGACCATGACACTCTGAAACAAAGACCCTATGAAGCCGACAGAGGGAACTGCTCTAGACTGGATCGCGTCCTACCTTCGAAACAGAACTAATGTTATCCATACCCCACCTTTCTCGTCTAAACCATACTCCACAAAAGCAGAGTGTCCCTCAAGGCTCTATCATCTCGCCCATGCTTTTTAACATCTACATGAAGTCCTTAGCGGAACTGATCAATTAATTTCACCTCAAGTGCTATAACTATGCAGATGACACACAAATATTCCTTCAACCGGAATGCCCCAAAGACATTAGAAAATTCCCAATTTTCAGTTGTCTCAGAGCCGTGGATCAGTGGATGACTTGGAGCCATCTCAAATTGAATGCTTCCAAAACAGAAATACTCACGTGTGGCAATTATGACCCGCTTGCCGCCTGGCCTGATAAACTGGGATCACCGCCTAAAGTATCGAAGGAAGTAAGAAACCTCGGAATGACCATGGACTCCAAGGTGTCGATGAATGCCCAAGTGGACAAACTAGCAAGATCAAGCTGTCACTATAAAAATGCTGCAACAAATTTTCCCTCATTTGGGATTGCCACAGCAAATGAATACGTGCTTAACCGTCTTCAAGTAGCCCAAAACACCGCGGCCAGGCTGGTTCTCAATGCCCCCTCGAGAACACCATCTAGGCACCTATTGGAACAGCTTCACTGGTTGCCCATTCGTCAGCGAATCAGCATTAAGATTTGCTGCATCATACACAAAAGTCTTTTTGGATCTGGACCCCAGTACCTGAAACAAAAATTTCAAATCCACAAGCCGGAACGACTCCTACGTTCAAGCAATCAATCTTTATTAAAAATTCCCCCTATTAAGAAGGCCAGACAGGGCGGCCGAGCACTTTCGTACATAGGACCCCTCATCTGGAATAGACTCCCCATTGACTTGAGACAAAATTCCAATCTTTTATCTTTCCGGAAAATACTCAAGACATTTCTCTTCCGTGAACCATAGCCCCATATTCGCATTCATTAAAAGGCAATGAATCTGGCTCCATCAGCAAATTTGGCGCAGAGATACCCCTCCGGGGGTCGAATCCTGCGCTCTATAAGCAAATAAAATAAAAAGTAAAATAAAAAAGTCCTAGCTACTATCTACCTTGTTCTGTCCAAACTCGCTTACGACAATAGCCTCTAACACGGATCACCTTTAACGACCATGAAAAGACTACAACGGATTCAGAACTCGGCTGCCAGACTACTCTTGCATATCAAACTGCAAGACCACATCTCACCTGCCTTGAAAGCCCTGCATTGGTTACCGGTTGCCAGAAGATCCACGTTCAAGCTACTTTGTATCACCCATAAAGCAATACATGGAATGGGACTGCTCTTCAACAGGAATAAAATCACCAAACACATTCAGCAAAGGAACCTCCGCTCTAAAGGGGCATCTCAACTCAAAATCCCAAGATACAAGAAAAAATCCACAGGTGGCACATCCTTCTCTGTTCAAGCAGCCAAACTATGGAACTCTTTACCCCCCAACATAAGATCCACCGACAACCACCTTATCTTCAGAAAACTACTCAAGAATTGGCTCTTCCCCACATAAGCACCACACACAAACATGAATTTACAGCATATCTCTGTATATAAGCATCTATTTTCACTATAGATATGTACCTATCTTTGTGTTCTGCTTTGTATAAACATGTAGAATAATTATGTTTAAAAAAATTCTTTGGTCTACATGTACTTGCTTCCATTGTGCATCTATGCACCTCCTTTACTTGGATCTGTGTCTGTTACTTTTCTTCTGAAAAGGCATATCCAATGCACTACCATATTTCTCATCCTGTACCTCTATCAATATCTTGAATATACATATACTTACCTCCTTTATGCATCTATATACTTTCAATGTACTTATGGATCTAAATATGTATCACTTTCTTCTAATTTGGCATTTCCAATGCACTACCCTATTTCTCAGCCTATACTTCTCTCAGTATATCTTCTAGCCCAACTTTCTGACTCATCTCAAACTTCTTTCGACTACTCTTTCCATTGCATTACCTCTATCTCTCACCCTACACATCTATCAATATATCCTCTATGTCCACTCTCACATTTATCCCAAACCACTACTATGACCCCCAAAGTAACCCTTTCTAGACTCTCTCCTACTCTACCCCTCCTTGCATCATCTGACACCTCTTTTACTATACTGATTCCACAGAAGAAACCTTTCTAAACTCTTCCCTCTGACTCTTCCCCTCCAAAACCCCCTTATAACTCATCCAAAAGCCTCCTCCTACTGCTATGACTTAAAAAAAATTCCTTCACTCTTCTATACCTTTCAATCAAAATAACAGACTAAAGTTCACTTCTCAAATTCCATATTCCACTATACTAATTCACCACTAATCCTTTATGGGTTCCAGAGTAGCGTGCAACTCGCCAATAAGCGCTATATAAATACAAACCGTTTCCCCTTTTCTACCCCTCCCAAACTCTTCTCAATCCAAATAATTCACTAACATATCCACCACTCAAATAAATTTTATGTTTTACCATACTAATTCAACACTAATACTTATGGGTTCCAGAGAAGCGTGCTACCCGCCCAAAAAGCGCTTCAAAACTCCATCAGGGGTAGCAAGCGCTATATAAATACAAACCTCTTTCCCTCTTCTATCCCGCCACCTACCCTTCTCTATCCAAATGACTGAATAACATATCCACCACTCAAATTACTTCATATTTCACTAAACTAATTTTCAACACTAATCCTTTATGGGTTCCGGAGAAGCGTGCTACTCACCAGAAAAGCGCTTCAACACCCATCAGGGGTAAGTGCTATTTGAAGGCGAACCTTTCTTCCCCCTCTATCCCGCCGCTATCCTTCTCACTTCAAATAACGGACTAATATCCACCACTCAGATTACTTTCATATTTCACCATATTAATTCACCACTAATCATTTATGGGTTTCCGGAGTAGCGTGCCTCAACACCCCATCAGGGGTAACCTGCGCTATATAAAATACACACCTTTTTTCCTCTTCTATCCTTCTGCTATCCTTCTGAATCCAAATAACTGACTAACTTATCCACCTCTTAAAATGTACTTGCATGTTTCACTATACTAATTCAACACTAATCCTCTATGGGTCCCAGAGTAGCGTGCTACTCGCCGAAAAGCACTTTGACGCCTCGTCAAGGGTAGTAAGCACTATACAAATGCCATTACAATACAATACAATGTGCAACCGGTAGGAGCACAGAAGACTAATGGCAACAAAGCGGCAACTTTGTAAAGGATAACACTGCAACATATTACATTAATTTCTACTTGAAAATGAAGTCAGGGTTAATGTAACAAGTAGTTTGATGCGTTGGATGACCCACTTTTGGTTGCACCATTCCAGAGTTAGCACAGCTGAGGGGGTCAGCGTGTAACTCTGTACTAGCTAATTGGGCAACCAAGGCTTTCCACAGTAAAATCAAAAGTTTTGCGTTTTTACTATCAGAACCCGTGCGATACATTTTACCCTTCCCTAGGACTCGACAGGCCTGCATTTGAGTTACTTACACATATACCAGGGGAGTCAGTCTTTGCCATTTACTTTAAATGGCAAAGTTAGGCCATCAGTTTAAACTGCTCTTTCAGCCTGCCAATGGCTAGCGGGGAAACTCGTTTTACTCATGTCCCACTCAGGGTCACACAACCAGTGCTGTAATCCCTGGGTTGACTCTAAATTACATACCCTGGGTACCACTTACTAGGGCCTTGCATGTAACCTAGTTTAGCTCATTGGGTAGGAGCCAATTCAACATACCTGTTTGAGAGTAAGGGCACAGTCACTGAGATCTGGTTAGCAGGCCTCAGTGCACTCTCAGAGTCGAAAAACAGGCAGCATCAGTCCAAAAGCTTGATGGTGACAATACAAAAAGAGACATTTCCTTACATTGGTCATATTTCTAAAGCATTTATTCAGCAATATGCGTTCTTCACACTTAGTAGCATTGTCCCACTGTACGATATGAATGTGTAGGAAAGTGATTCTTTTGCATGGTTACCTCCCACTTTGAGATCTGATGCACTTTGACGGAGTTGCCCCGGTCCCCGATAATCGTTTTCCCAGGGCTTGTGTTCTTTCCCAAAACTGTACCTTTGTTTTCACTGTGCCCTGAAACCGCAGGTACTCACCTGCAAACTGAGCCTCTTCGAGGTGTCCCCTGTCTCTATTGCCTTACATTGGGCCACTGCGACCTCTGCACCCAGCTGCCCCAGTGCTGCTGGTGGTGTAGTAGGTACCTGAAACTGAACCTTGCCCAGTGTTGACCAAAACAGCCGAAGATTGGGATTGGAAGTCGAGTACTTACCTGCTAATGCTTAACACTGTTTTCCTCCCATAGGACAGCAATATGTTTTTTTGTTGTTGTTTTTTTTAAGGGTTTTATTGAAGAAAACAAGAGAAATTTACATATATCGGGTGTCATACATAAAATACAATATAGCGATAGGTGAGCGACTAAATCAATACGGGAAATACAAGTCACAGGAGTATGCAAGTCAACCTAGTTAGGTACATTAAGGGAAAAGTACGATCAACAATCCAGTGAAGTAGCAGCCAGCAGGGCTCACCCTCCCATATTTCAGGATAATGAAGACCAAATTAGACACCCCGATACATAAGAAAATCGATACAGGATAAAAGACCCATCTCTCGTAAAAGAAAAAAAGGGAAGAAAAAAAAAGGCCATAGAACTAAACTAAGGCAAAATAACGAACCCCTCCCCAATCCCCCCACCCTGCACCCCTGCAATGGCTACGGCCCAACCCCACTGGCAGTGTGCCTGTCGCCCCGGAACTAGACCTAAAAGAAGGAAAAAGAGAGAAAGTGGAGGAGGAAATATCAAACAGACCCCCGGTCTCCCTTACCCCCCACCAGTAGCAAACCACCCCTACACATATCCAGAATAATACAATGCAACGATGAAAATCAGACGGGGGGGAGCTTGTAAGAACCACCCAACTCCCACGCCATTATAGGTTACAAATCCCGTATCAATTGAAGTCATAGTTCAAACCCATCCAGTCAAAGTCAACCCTGGCCGTTGCGATTCTTCATGCAAGCCCTGTCCGCTCGATCCGCCATTCCAATGAGAGTATCAAAATGTTGGGAAAGTTCAACGTCAGTACGGAAGGATTGAAGCCAGGATAAAAGTACACAAAGTCTAAGAGTAAAACGATGTTTGCTGGCTCACTATAAACAAAATCTCAGATTAGTCTCAGTGCAGTAACCAGTTAAGCAGACTATAGCATATGAAACACAATTAACCCCTTGCGTGCGCACGACGGAACCACGCCGTCATGAGCCACGGTCGGCGTGTGCTGATGACGGTGTGGTTCCGTCATGTGGCTACTGCTCCGCCCACGCAGCATTAATTCCCCGACTGTGCGGGCAAATTAATGATTCATAACAGGGGGTGGTGATGGACAGAGTATCTGAATTAAGCAGAATACTCCTACCCAGTCAAAAGATCAGTGCTTGATCCATCAGCGTTTTTTAGCTCACTGCACCATCCCAGTTCAGAACCTGGCTACATGCAAATTAGTCTGGCCCTGGCCCAGTGCATCATGGGAAAAGGGCAGACCAAACTACCAAGCCAATTCTTCACTGGAGAGGAAACAAGCTTCCGGGGACCGGTTTCTGGCATTGCAGCCGTCTTCGGCCCGGCTTGCTTGAGTCCTGATGGTGCAGTGAGCAAGGGACTCACATCCGAGTATACCCTTCCACACTTGTGGTGGCCAAAACGATTCATAACAGGGGGTGGTGATGGACAGAGTATCTGAATTAAGCAGAACACTCCTACCCAGTCAAAAGATCAGGGCTTGATCCATCACCGTTTTTTAGCTCACTGCACCATCCCAGTTCAGAACCTGGCTACATGCAAATTAGTCTGGCCCTGGCCCAGTGCATCATGGGAACAGAGCAGACCAAACTACCAAGCCAATTCTTCACTGGAAAGGAAACAAGCTTCCGGGGACCGGTTTCTGGCATTGCAGCCGTCTTCGGCCCGGCTTGCTTGAATCCTGATGGTGCAGTGAGCAAGGGACTCACATCTGAGTATACCCTTCCACACTTGTGGTGGCCAAAACGATTCATAACAGGGGGTGGTGATGGACAGAGTATCTGAATTAAGCAGAACACTCCTACCCAGTCAAAAGATCAGGGCTTGATCCATCACCGTTTTTTAGCTCACTGCACCATCCCAGTTCAGAACCTGGCTACATGCAAATTAGTCTGGCCCTGGCCCAGTGCATCATGGGAACAGGGCAGACCAAACTACCAAGCCAATTCTTCACTGTAAAGGAAACAAGCTTCCGGGGACCGGTTTCTGGCATTGCAGCCGTCTTCGGCCCGGCTTGCTTGAATCCTGATGGTGCAGTGAGCAAGGGACTCACATCTGAGTATAACCTTCCACACTTGTGGTGGCCAAAACGATTCATAACAGGGGGTGGTGATGGACAGAGTATCTGAATTAAGCAGAACACTCCTACCCAGTCAAAAGATCAGGGCTTGATCCATCACCGTTTTTTAGCTCACTGCACCATCCCAGTTCAGAACCAGGCTACATGCAAATTAGTCTGGCCCTGGCCCAGTGCATCATGGGAACAGGGCAGACCAAACTACCAAGCCAATTCTTCACTGGAAAGGAAACAAGCTTCCGGGGACCGGTTTCTGGCATTGCAGCCGTCTTCGGCCCGGCTTGCTTGAATCCTGATGGTGCAGTGAGCAAGGGACTCACATCTGAGTATACCCTTCCACACTTGTGGTGGCCAAAACGATTCATAACAGGGGGTGGTGATGGACAGAGTATCTGAATTAAGCAGAACACTCCTACCCAGTCAAAAGATCAGGGCTTGATCCATCACCGTTTTTTAGCTCACTGCACCATCCCAGTTCAGAACCTGGCTACATGCAAATTAGTCTGGCCCTGGCCCAGTGCATCATGGGAACAGGGCAGACCAAACTACCAAGCCAATTCTTCACTGGAAAGGAAACAAGCTTCCGGGGACCGGTTTCTGGCATTGCAGCCGCCTTCGGCCCGGCTTGCTTGAATCCTGATGGTGCAGTGAGCAAGGGACTCACGTCTGAGTATACCCTTCCACACTTGTGGTGGCCAAAACGATTCATAACAGGGGGTGGTGATGGACAGAGTATCTGAATTAAGCAGAACACTCCTACCCAGTCAAAAGATCAGGGCTTGATCCATCACCGTTTTTTAGCTCACTGCACCATCCCAGTTCAGAACCTGGCTACATGCAAATTAGTCTGGCCCTGGCCCAGTGCATCATGGGAACAGGGCAGACCAAACTACCAAGCCAATTCTTCACTGGAAAGGAAACAAGCTTCCGGGTACCGGTTTCTGGCATTGCAGCCGTCTTCGGCCCGGCTTGCTTGAATCCTGATGGTGCAGTGAGCAAGGGACTCACATCTGAGTATACCCTTCCACACTTGTGGTGGCCAAAACGATTCATAACAGGGGGTGGTGATGGACAGAGTATCTGAATTAAGCAGAACACTCCTACCCAGTCAAAAGATCAGGGCTTGATCCATCACCTTTTTTTAGCTCACTGCACCATCCCAGTTCAGAACCTGGCTACATGCAAATTAGTCTGGCCCTGGCCCAGTGCATAATGGGAACAGGGCAGACCAAACTACCAAGCCAATTCTTCACTGGAAAGGAAACAAGCTTCCGGGGACCGGTTTCTGGCATTGCAGCCGTCTTCGGCCCGGCTTGCTTGAATCCTGATGGTGCAGTGAGCAAGGGACTCACATCTGAGTATACCCTTCCACACTTGTGGTGGCCAAAACGATTCATAACAGGGGGTGGTGATGGACAGAGTATCTGAACTAAGCAGAACACTCCTACCCAGTCAAAAGATCAGGGCTTGATCCATCACCGTTTTTTAGCTCACTGCACCATCCCAGTTCAGAACCTGGCTACATGCAAATTAGTCTGGCCCTGGCCCAGTGCATCATGGGAACAGGGCAGACCAAACTACCAAGCCAATTCTTCACTGGAAAGGAAACAAGCTTCCGGGTACCGGTTTCTGGCATTGCAGCCGTCTTCGGCCCGGCTTGCTTGAATCCTGATGGTGCAGTGAGCAAGGGACTCACATCTGAGTATACCCTTCCACACTTGTGGTGGCCAAAACGATTCATAACAGGGGGTGGTGATGGACAGAGTATCTGAATTAAGCAGAACACTCCTACCCAGTCAAAAGATCAGGGCTTGATCCATCACCGTTTTTTAGCTCACTGCACCATCCCAGTTCAGAACCTGGCTACATGCAAATTAGTCTGGCCCTGGCCCAGTGCATCATGGGAACAGGGCAGACCAAACTACCAAGCCAATTCTTCACTGGAAAGGAAACAAGCTTCCGGGGACCGGTTTCTGGCATTGCAGCCGTCTTCGGCCCGGCTTGCTTGAATCCTGATGGTGCAGTGAGCAAGGGACTCACATCTGAGTATACCCTTCCACACTTGTGGTGGCCAAAACGATTCATAACAGGGGGTTAGTGATGGACAGAGTATCTGAATTAAGCAGAACACTCCTACCCAGTCAAAAGATCAGGGCTTGATCCATCACCGTTTTTTAGCTCACTGTACCATCCCAGTTCAGAACCTGGCTACATGCAAATTAGTCTGGCCCTGGCCCAGTGCATCATGGGAACAGGGCAGACCAAACTACCAAGCCAATTCTTCACTGGAAAGGAAACAAGCTTCCGGGTACCGGTTTCTGGCATTGCAGCCGTCTTCGGCCCGGCTTGCTTGAATCCTGATGGTGCAGTGAGCAAGGGACTCACATCTGAGTATACCCTTCCACACTTGTGGTGGCCAAAACGATTCATAACAGGGGGTGGTGATGGACAGAGTATCTGAATTAAGCAGAACACTCCTACCCAGTCAAAGGATCAGGGCTTGATCCATCACCGTTTTTTAGCTCACTGCACCATCCCAGTTCAGAACCTGGCTACATGCAAATTAGTCTGGCCCTGGCCCAGTGCATCGTGGGAACAGGGCAGACCAAACTACCAAGCCAATTCTTCACTGGAAAGGAAACAAGCTTCCGGGGACCGGTTTCTGGCATTGCAGCCGTCTTCGGCCCGGCTTGCTTGAATCCTGATGGTGCAGTGAGCAAGGGACTCACATCTGAGTATACCCTTCCACACTTGTGGTGGCCAAAACGATTCATAACAGGGGGTGGTGATGGACAGAGTATCTGAATTAAGCAGAACACTCCTACCCAGTCAAAAGATCAGGGCTTGATCCATCACCGTTTTTTAGCTCACTGCACCATCCCAGTTCAGAACCTGGCTACATGCAAATTAGTCTGGCCCTGGCCCAGTGCATCATGGGAACAGGGCAGACCAAACTACCAAGCCAATTCTTCACTGGAAAGGAAACAAGCTTCCGGGTACCGGTTTCAGGCATTGCAGCCGTCTTCGGCCCGGCTTGCTTGAATCCTGATGGTGCAGTGAGCAAGGGACTCACATCTGAGTATACCCTTCCACACTTGTGGTGGTCAAAACGATTCATAACAGGGGGTGGTGATGGACAGAGTATCTGAATTAAGCAGAACACTCCTATCCAGTCAAAAGATCAGGGCTTGATCCATCACCGTTTTTTAGCTCACTGCACCATCCCAGTTCAGAACCTGGCTACATGCAAATTAGTCTGGCCCTGGCCCAGTGCATCATGGGAACAGGGCAGACCAAACTACCAAGCCAATTCTTCACTGGAAAGGAAACAAGCTTCCGGGGACCGGTTTCTGGCATTGCAGCCGTCTTCGGCCCGGCTTGCTTGAATCCTGATGGTGCAGTGAGCAAGGGACTCACATCTGAGTATAACCTTCCACACTTGTGGTGGCCAAAACGATTCATAACAGGGGGTGGTGATGGACAGAGTATCTGAATTAAGCAGAACACTCCTACCCAGTCAAAAGATCAGGGCTTGATCCATCACCGTTTTTTAGCTCACTGCACCATCCCAGTTCAGAACCAGGCTACATGCAAATTAGTCTGGCCCTGGCCCAGTGCATCATGGGAACAGGGCAGACCAAACTACCAAGCCAATTCTTCACTGGAAAGGAAACAAGCTTCCGGGGACCGGTTTCTGGCATTGCAGCCGTCTTCGGCCCGGCTTGCTTGAATCCTGATGGTGCAGTGAGCAAGGGACTCACATCTGAGTATACCCTTCCACACTTGTGGTGGCCAAAACGATTCATAACAGGGGGTGGTGATGGACAGAGTATCTGAATTAAGCAGAACACTCCTACCCAGTCAAAAGATCAGGGCTTGATCCATCACCGTTTTTTAGCTCACTGCACCATCCCAGTTCAGAACCTGGCTACATGCAAATTAGTCTGGCCCTGGCCCAGTGCATCATGGGAACAGGGCAGACCAAACTACCAAGCCAATTCTTCACTGGAAAGGAAACAAGCTTCCGGGGACCGGTTTCTGGCATTGCAGCCGCCTTCGGCCCGGCTTGCTTGAATCCTGATGGTGCAGTGAGCAAGGGACTCACGTCTGAGTATACCCTTCCACACTTGTGGTGGCCAAAACGATTCATAACAGGGGGTGGTGATGGACAGAGTATCTGAATTAAGCAGAACACTCCTACCCAGTCAAAAGATCAGGGCTTGATCCATCACCGTTTTTTAGCTCACTGCACCATCCCAGTTCAGAACCTGGCTACATGCAAATTAGTCTGGCCCTGGCCCAGTGCATCATGGGAACAGGGCAGACCAAACTACCAAGCCAATTCTTCACTGGAAAGGAAACAAGCTTCCGGGGACCGGTTTCTGGCATTGCAGCCGTCTTCGGCCCGGCTTGCTTGAATCCTGATGGTGCAGTGAGCAAGGGACTCACATCTGAGTATACCCTTCCACACTTGTGGTGGCCAAAACGATTCATAACAGGGGGTGGTGATGGACAGAGTATCTGAATTAAGCAGAACACTCCTACCCAGTCAAAAGATCAGGGCTTGATCCATCACCGTTTTTTAGCTCACTGCACCATCCCAGTTCAGAACCTGGCTACATGCAAATTAGTCTGGCCCTGGCCCAGTGCATCATGGGAACAGGGCAGACCAAACTACCAAGCCAATTCTTCACTGGAAAGGAAACAAGCTTCCGGGTACCGGTTTCTGGCATTGCAGCCGTCTTCGGCCCGGCTTGCTTGAATCCTGATGGTGCAGTGAGCAAGGGACTCACATCTGAGTATACCCTTCCACACTTGTGGTGGCCAAAACGATTCATAACAGGGGGTGGTGATGGACAGAGTATCTGAATTAAGCAGAACACTCCTACCCAGTCAAAAGATCAGGGCTTGATCCATCACCGTTTTTTAGCTCACTGCACCATCCCAGTTCAGAACCTGGCTACATGCAAATTAGTCTGGCCCTGGCCCAGTGCATCATGGGAACAGGGCAGACCAAACTACCAAGCCAATTCTTCACTGGAAAGGAAACAAGCTTCCGGGGACCGGTTTCTGGCATTGCAGCCGTCTTCGGCCCGGCTTGCTTGAATCCTGATGGTGCAGTGAGCAAGGGACTCACATCTGAGTATACCCTTCCACACTTGTGGTGGCCAAAACGATTCATAACAGGGGGTTAGTGATGGACAGAGTATCTGAATTAAGCAGAACACTCCTACCCAGTCAAAAGATCAGGGCTTGATCCATCACCGTTTTTTAGCTCACTGTACCATCCCAGTTCAGAACCTGGCTACATGCAAATTAGTCTGGCCCTGGCCCAGTGCATCATGGGAACAGGGCAGACCAAACTACCAAGCCAATTCTTCACTGGAAAGGAAACAAGCTTCCGGGTACCGGTTTCTGGCATTGCAGCCGTCTTCGGCCCGGCTTGCTTGAATCCTGATGGTGCAGTGAGCAAGGGACTCACATCTGAGTATACCCTTCCACACTTGTGGTGGCCAAAACGATTCATAACAGGGGGTGGTGATGGACAGAGTATCTGAATTAAGCAGAACACTCCTACCCAGTCAAAGGATCAGGGCTTGATCCATCACCGTTTTTTAGCTCACTGCACCATCCCAGTTCAGAACCTGGCTACATGCAAATTAGTCTGGCCCTGGCCCAGTGCATCGTGGGAACAGGGCAGACCAAACTACCAAGCCAATTCTTCACTGGAAAGGAAACAAGCTTCCGGGGACCGGTTTCTGGCATTGCAGCCGTCTTCGGCCCGGCTTGCTTGAATCCTGATGGTGCAGTGAGCAAGGGACTCACATCTGAGTATACCCTTCCACACTTGTGGTGGCCAAAACGATTCATAACAGGGGGTGGTGATGGACAGAGTATCTGAATTAAGCAGAACACTCCTACCCAGTCAAAAGATCAGGGCTTGATCCATCACCGTTTTTTAGCTCACTGCACCATCCCAGTTCAGAACCTGGCTACATGCAAATTAGTCTGGCCCTGGCCCAGTGCATCATGGGAACAGGGCAGACCAAACTACCAAGCCAATTCTTCACTGGAAAGGAAACAAGCTTCCGGGGACCGGTTTCTGGCATTGCAGCCGCCTTCGGCCCGGCTTGCTTGAATCCTGATGGTGCAGTGAGCAAGGGACTCACGTCTGAGTATACCCTTCCACACTTGTGGTGGCCAAAACGATTCATAACAGGGGGTGGTGATGGACAGAGTATCTGAATTAAGCAGAACACTCCTACCCAGTCAAAAGATCAGGGCTTGATCCATCACCGTTTTTTAGCTCACTGCACCATCCCAGTTCAGAACCTGGCTACATGCAAATTAGTCTGGCCCTGGCCCAGTGCATCATGGGAACAGGGCAGACCAAACTACCAAGCCAATTCTTCACTGGAAAGGAAACAAGCTTCCGGGTACCGGTTTCTGGCATTGCAGCCGTCTTCGGCCCGGCTTGCTTGAATCCTGATGGTGCAGTGAGCAAGGGACTCACATCTGAGTATACCCTTCCACACTTGTGGTGGCCAAAACGATTCATAACAGGGGGTGGTGATGGACAGAGTATCTGAATTAAGCAGAACACTCCTACCCAGTCAAAAGATCAGGGCTTGATCCATCACCGTTTTTTAGCTCACTGCACCATCCCAGTTCAGAACCTGGCTACATGCAAATTAGTCTGGCCCTGGCCCAGTGCATCATGGGAACAGGGCAGACCAAACTACCAAGCCAATTCTTCACTGGAAAGGAAACAAGCTTCCGGGGACCGGTTTCTGGCATTGCAGCCGTCTTCGGCCCGGCTTGCTTGAATCCTGATGGTGCAGTGAGCAAGGGACTCACATCTGAGTATACCCTTCCACACTTGTGGTGGCCAAAACGATTCATAACAGGGGGTTAGTGATGGACAGAGTATCTGAATTAAGCAGAACACTCCTACCCAGTCAAAAGATCAGGGCTTGATCCATCACCGTTTTTTAGCTCACTGTACCATCCCAGTTCAGAACCTGGCTACATGCAAATTAGTCTGGCCCTGGCCCAGTGCATCATGGGAACAGGGCAGACCAAACTACCAAGCCAATTCTTCACTGGAAAGGAAACAAGCTTCCGGGTACCGGTTTCTGGCATTGCAGCCGTCTTCGGCCCGGCTTGCTTGAATCCTGATGGTGCAGTGAGCAAGGGACTCACATCTGAGTATACCCTTCCACACTTGTGGTGGCCAAAACGATTCATAACAGGGGGTGGTGATGGACAGAGTATCTGAATTAAGCAGAACACTCCTACCCAGTCAAAGGATCAGGGCTTGATCCATCACCGTTTTTTAGCTCACTGCACCATCCCAGTTCAGAACCTGGCTACATGCAAATTAGTCTGGCCCTGGCCCAGTGCATCGTGGGAACAGGGCAGACCAAACTACCAAGCCAATTCTTCACTGGAAAGGAAACAAGCTTCCGGGGACCGGTTTCTGGCATTGCAGCCGTCTTCGGCCCGGCTTGCTTGAATCCTGATGGTGCAGTGAGCAAGGGACTCACATCTGAGTATATCCTTCCACACTTGTGGTGGCCAAAACGATTCATAACAGGGGGTGGTGATGGACAGAGTATCTGAATTAAGCAGAACACTCCTACCCAGTCAAAAGATCAGGGCTTGATCCATCACCGTTTTTTAGCTCACTGCACCATCCCAGTTCAGAACCTGGCTACATGCAAATTAGTCTGGCCCTGGCCCAGTGCATCATGGGAACAGGGCAGACCAAACTACCAAGCCAATTCTTCACTGGAAAGGAAACAAGCTTCCGGGTACCGGTTTCAGGCATTGCAGCCGTCTTCGGCCCGGCTTGCTTGAATCCTGATGGTGCAGTGAGCAAGGGACTCACATCTGAGTATACCCTTCCACACTTGTGGTGGTCAAAACGATTCATAACAGGGGGTGGTGATGGACAGAGTATCTGAATTAAGCAGAACACTCCTATCCAGTCAAAAGATCAGGGCTTGATCCATCACCGTTTTTTAGCTCACTGCACCATCCCAGTTCAGAACCTGGCTACATGCAAATTAGTCTGGCCCTGGCCCAGTGCATCATGGGAACAGGGCAGACCAAACTACCAAGCCAATTCTTCACTGGAAAGGAAACAAGCTTCCGGGGACCGGTTTCTGGCATTGCAGCCGTCTTCGGCCCGGCTTGCTTGAATCCTGATGGTGCAGTGAGCAAGGGACTCACATCTGAGTATAACCTTCCACACTTGTGGTGGCCAAAACGATTCATAACAGGGGGTGGTGATGGACAGAGTATCTGAATTAAGCAGAACACTCCTACCCAGTCAAAAGATCAGGGCTTGATCCATCACCGTTTTTTAGCTCACTGCACCATCCCAGTTCAGAACCAGGCTACATGCAAATTAGTCTGGCCCTGGCCCAGTGCATCATGGGAACAGGGCAGACCAAACTACCAAGCCAATTCTTCACTGGAAAGGAAACAAGCTTCCGGGGACCGGTTTCTGGCATTGCAGCCGTCTTCGGCCCAGCTTGCTTGAATCCTGATGGTGCAGTGAGCAAGGGACTCACATCTGAGTATACCCTTCCACACTTGTGGTGGCCAAAACGATTCATAACAGGGGGTGGTGATGGACAGAGTATCTGAATTAGGCAGAACACTCCTACCCAGTCAAAAGATCAGGGCTTGATCCATCACCGTTTTTTAGCTCACTGCACCATCCCAGTTCAGAACCTGGCTACATGCAAATTAGTCTGGCCCTGGCCCAGTGCATCATGGGAACAGAGCAGACCAAACTACCAAGCCAATTCTTCACTGGAAAGGAAACAAGCTTCCGGGGACCGGTTTCTGGCATTGCAGCCGCCTTCGGCCCGGCTTGCTTGAATCCTGATGGTGCAGTGAGCAAGGGACTCACGTCTGAGTATACCCTTCCACACTTGTGGTGGCCAAAACGATTCATAACAGGGGGTGGTGATGGACAGAGTATCTGAATTAAGCAGAACACTCCTACCCAGTCAAAAGATCAGGGCTTGATCCATCACCGTTTTTTAGCTCACTGCACCATCCCAGTTCAGAACCTGGCTACATGCAAATTAGTCTGGCCCTGGCCCAGTGCATCATGGGAACAGGGCAGACCAAACTACCAAGCCAATTCTTCACTGGAAAGGAAACAAGCTTCCGGGTACCGGTTTCTGGCATTGCAGCCGTCTTCGGCCCGGCTTGCTTGAATCCTGATGGTGCAGTGAGCAAGGGACTCACATCTGAGTATACCCTTCCACACTTGTGGTGGCCAAAACGATTCATAACAGGGGGTGGTGATGGACAGAGTATCTGAATTAAGCAGAACACTCCTACCCAGTCAAAAGATCAGGGCTTGATCCATCACCTTTTTTTAGCTCACTGCACCATCCCAGTTCAGAACCTGGCTACATGCAAATTAGTCTGGCCCTGGCCCAGTGCATAATGGGAACAGGGCAGACCAAACTACCAAGCCAATTCTTCACTGGAAAGGAAACAAGCTTCCGGGGACCGGTTTCTGGCATTGCAGCCGTCTTCGGCCCGGCTTGCTTGAATCCTGATGGTGCAGTGAGCAAGGGACTCACATCTGAGTATACCCTTCCACACTTGTGGTGGCCAAAACGATTCATAACAGGGGGTGGTGATGGACAGAGTATCTGAATTAAGCAGAACACTCCTACCCAGTCAAAAGATCAGGGCTTGATCCATCACCGTTTTTTAGCTCACTGCACCATCCCAGTTCAGAACCTGGCTACATGCAAATTAGTCTGGCCCTGGCCCAGTGCATCATGGGAACAGGGCAAACCAAACTACCAAGCCAATTCTTCACTGGAAAGGAAACAAGCTTCCGGGTACCGGTTTCTGGCATTGCAGCCGTCTTCGGCCCGGCTTGCTTGAATCCTGATGGTGCAGTGAGCAAGGGACTCACATCTGAGTATACCCTTCCACACTTGTGGTGGCCAAAACGATTCATAACAGGGGGTGGTGATGGACAGAGTATCTGAATTAAGCAGAACACTCCTACCCAGTCAAAAGATCAGGGCTTGATCCATCACCGTTTTTTAGCTCACTGCACCATCCCAGTTCAGAACCTGGCTACATGCAAATTAGTCTGGCCCTGGCCCAGTGCATCATGGGAACAGGGCAGACCAAACTACCAAGCCAATTCTTCACTGGAAAGGAAACAAGCTTCCGGGGACCGGTTTCTGGCATTGCAGCCGTCTTCGGCCCGGCTTGCTTGAATCCTGATGGTGCAGTGAGCAAGGGACTCACATCTGAGTATACCCTTCCACACTTGTGGTGGCCAAAACGATTCATAACAGGGGGTTAGTGATGGACAGAGTATCTGAATTAAGCAGAACACTCCTACCCAGTCAAAAGATCAGGGCTTGATCCATCACCGTTTTTTAGCTCACTGTACCATCCCAGTTCAGAACCTGGCTACATGCAAATTAGTCTGGCCCTGGCCCAGTGCATCATGGGAACAGGGCAGACCAAACTACCAAGCCAATTCTTCACTGGAAAGGAAACAAGCTTCCGGGGACCGGTTTCTGGCATTGCAGCCGTCTTCGGCCCGGCTTGCTTGAATCCTGATGGTGCAGTGAGCAAGGGACTCACATCTGAGTATACCCTTCCACACTTGTGGTGGCCAAAACGATTCATAACAGGGGGTGGTGATGGACAGAGTATCTGAATTAAGCAGAACACTCCTACCCAGTCAAAAGATCAGGGCTTGATCCATCACCGTTTTTTAGCTCACTGCACCATCCCAGTTCAGAACCTGGCTACATGCAAATTAGTCTGGCCCTGGCCCAGTGCATCATGGGAACAGGGCAGACCAAACTACCAAGCCAATTCTTCACTGGAAAGGAAACAAGCTTCCGGGGACCGGTTTCTGGCATTGCAGCCGTCTTCGGCCCGGCTTGCTTGAATCCTGATGGTGCAGTGAGCAAGGAACTCACATCTGAGTATACCCTTCCACACTTGTGGTGGCCAAAACGATTCATAACAGGGGGTGGTGATGGACAGAGTATCTGAATTAAGCAGAACACTCCTACCCAGTCAAAAGATCAGGGCTTGATCCATCACCGTTTTTTAGCTCACTGCGCCATCCCAGTTCAGAACCTGGCTACATGCAAATTAGTCTGGCCCTGGCCCAGTGCATCATGGGAACAGGGCAGACCAAACTACCAAGCCAATTCTTCACTGGAAAGGAAACAAGCTTCCGGGTACCGGTTTCAGGCATTGCAGCCGTCTTCGGCCCGGCTTGCTTGAATCCTGATGGTGCAGTGAGCAAGGGACTCACATCTGAGTATACCCTTCCACACTTGTGGTGGTCAAAACGATTCATAACAGGGGGTGGTGATGGACAGAGTATCTGAATTAAGCAGAACACTCCTATCCAGTCAAAAGATCAGGGCTTGATCCATCACCGTTTTTTAGCTCACTGCACCATCCCAGTTCAGAACCTGGCTACATGCAAATTAGTCTGGCCCTGGCCCAGTGCATCATGGGAACAGGGCAGACCAAACTACCAAGCCAATTCTTCACTGGAAAGGAAACAAGCTTCCGGGGACCGGTTTCTGGCATTGCAGCCGTCTTCGGCCCGGCTTGCTTGAATCCTGATGGTGCAGTGAGCAAGGGACTCACATCTGAGTATACCCTTCCACACTTGTGGTGGCCAAAACGATTCATAACAGGGGGTGGTGATGGACAGAGTATCTGAATTAAGCAGAACACTCCTACCCAGTCAAAAGATCAGGGCTTGATCCATCACCGTTTTTTAGCTCACTGCACCATCCCAGTTCAGAACCTGGCTACATGCAAATTAGTCTGGCCCTGGCCCAGTGCATCATGGGAACAGGGCAGACCAAACTACCAAGCCAATTCTTCACTGGAAAGGAAACAAGCTTCCGGGGACCGGTTTCTGGCATTGCAGCCGTCTTCGGCCCGGCTTGCTTGAATCCTGATGGTGCAGTGAGCAAGGGACTCACATCTGAGTATACCCTTCCACACTTGTGGTGGCCAAAACGATTCATAACAGGGGGTGGTGATGGACAGAGTATCTGAATTAAGCAGAACACTCCTACCCAGTCAAAAGATCAGGGCTTGATCCATCACCGTTTTTTAGCTCACTGCACCATCCCAGTTCAGAACCTGGCTACATGCAAATTAGTCTGGCCCTGGCCCAGTGCATCATGGGAACAGGACAGACCAAACTACCAAGCCAATTCTTCACTGGAAAGGAAACAAGCTTCCGGGGACCGGTTTCTGGCATTGCAGCCGTCTTCGGCCCGGCTTGCTTGAATCCAGATGGTGCAGTGAGCAAGGGACTCACATCTGAGTATACCCTTCCACACTTGTGGTGGCCAAAACAATTCATAACAGGGGGTGGTGATGGACAGAGTATCTGAATTAAGCAGAACACTCCTACCCAGTCAAAAGATCAGGGCTTGATCCATCACCGTTTTTTAGCTCACTGCACCATCCCAGTTCAGAACCTGGCTACATGCAAATTAGTCTGGCCCTGGCCCAGTGCATCATGGGAACAGAGCAGACCAAACTACCAAGCCAATTCTTCACTGGAAAGGAAACAAGCTTCCGGGGACCGGTTTCTGGCATTGCAGTCGTCTTCGGCCCGGCTTGCTTGAATGCTGATGGTGCAGTGAGCAAGGGACTCACATCTGAGTATACCCTTCCACACTTGTGGTGGCCAAAACGATTCATAACAGGGGTTGGTGATGGACAGAGTATCTGAATTAAGCAGAACACTCCTACCCAGTCAAAAGATCAGGGCTTGATCCATCACCGTTTTTTAGCTCACTGCACCATCCCAGTTCAGAACCTGGCTACATGCAAATTAGTCTGGCCCTGGCCCAGTGCATCATGGGAACAGGGCAGACCAAACTACCAAGCCAATTCTTCACTGGAAAGGAAACAAGCTTCCGGGGACCGGTTTCTGGCATTGCAGCCGTCTTCGGCCCGGCTTGCTTGAATCGTGATGGTGCAGTGAGCAAGGGACTCACATCTGAGTATAACCTTCCACACTTGTGGTGGCCAAAACGATTCATAACAGGGGGTGGTGATGGACAGAGTATCTGAATTAAGCAGAACACTCCTACCCAGTCAAAAGATCAGGGCTTGATCCATCACCGTTTTTTAGCTCACTGCACCATCCCAGTTCAGAACCAGGCTACATGCAAATTAGTCTGGCCCTGGCCCAGTGCATCATGGGAACAGGGCAGACCAAACTACCAAGCCAATTCTTCACTGGAAAGGAAACAAGCTTCCGGGGACCGGTTTCTGGCATTGCAGCCGTCTTCGGCCCGGCTTGCTTGAATCCTGATGGTGCAGTGAGCAAGGGACTCACATCTGAGTATACCCTTCCACACTTGTGGTGGCCAAAACGATTCATAACAGGGGGTGGTGATGGACAGAGTATCTGAATTAAGCAGAACACTCCTACCCAGTCAAAAGATCAGGGCTTGATCCATCACCGTTTTTTAGCTCACTGCACCATCCCAGTTCAGAACCTGGCTACATGCAAATTAGTCTGGCCCTGGCCCAGTGCATCATGGGAACAGGGCAGACCAAACTACCAAGCCAATTCTTCACTGGAAAGGAAACAAGCTTCCGGGGACCGGTTTCTGGCATTGCAGCCGTCTTCGGCCCGGCTTCCTTGAATCCTGATGGTGCAGTGAGCAAGGGACTCACATCTGAGTATACCCTTCCACACTTGTGGTTGCCAAAATGATTCATAACAGGGGGTGGTGATGGACAGAGTATCTGAATTAAGCAGAACACTCCTACCCAGTCAAAAGATCAGGGCTTGATCCATCACGGTTTTTTAGCTCACTGCACCATCCCAGTTCAGAACCTGGCTACATGCAAATTAGTCTGGCCCTGGCCCAGTGCATCATGGGAACAGGGCAGACCAAACTACCAAGCCAATTCTTCACTGGAAAGGAAACAAGCTTCCGGGTACCGGTTTCTGGCATTGCAGCCGTCTTCGGCCCGGCTTGCTTGAATCCTGATGGTGCAGTGAGCAAGGGACTCACATCTGAGTATACCCTTCCACACTTGTGGTGGCCAAAACGATTCATAACAGGGGGTGGTGATGGACAGAGTATCTGAATTAAGCAGAACACTCCTACCCAGTCAAAAGATCAGGGCTTGATCCATCACCGTTTTTTAGCTCACTGCACCATCCCAGTTCAGAACCTGGCTACATGCAAATTAGTCTGGCCCTGGCCCAGTGCATCATGGGAACAGGGCAGACCAAACTACCAAGCCAATTCTTCACTGGAAAGGAAACAAGCTTCCGGGGACCGGTTTCTGGCATTGCAGCCGTCTTCGGCCCGGCTTGCTTGAATCCTGATGGTGCAGTGAGCAAGGGACTCACATCTGAGTATACCCTTCCACACTTGTGGTGGCCAAAACGATTCATAACAGGGGGTGGTGATGGACAGAGTATCTGAATTAAGCAGAACACTCCTACCCAGTCAAAAGATCAGGGCTTGATCCATCACCGTTTTTTAGCTCACTGCACCATCCCAGTTCAGAACCTGGCTACATGCAAATTAGTCTGGCCCTGGCCCAGTGCATCATGGGAACAGGGCAGACCAAACTACCAAGCCAATTCTTCACTGGAAAGGAAACAAGCTTCCGAGGACCGGTTTCTGGCATTGCAGCCGTCTTCGGCCCGGCTTGCTTGAATCCAGATGGTGCAGTGAGCAAGGGACTCACATCTGAGTATACCCTTCCACACTTGTGGTGGCCAAAACGATTCATAACAGGGGGTGGTGATGGACAGAGTATCTGAATTAAGCAGACCACTCCTACCCAGTCAAAAGATCAGGGCTTGATCCATCACCGGTTTTTAGCTCACTGCACCATCCCAGTTCAGAACCTGGCTACATGCAAATTAGTCTGGCCCTGGCCCAGTGCATCATGGGAACAGGGCAGACCACACTACCAAGCCAATTCTTCACTGGAAAGGAAACAAGCTTCCGGGGACCGGTTTCTGGCATTGCAGCCGTCTTCGGCCCGGCTTGCTTGAATCCTGATGGTGCAGTGAGCAAGGGACTCACATCTGAGTATACCCTTCCACACTTGTGGTGGCCAAAACGATTCATAACAGGGGGTGGTGATGGACAGAGTATCTGAATTAAGCAGAACACTCCTACCCAGTCAAAAGATCAGGGCTTGATCCATCACCGTTTTTTAGCTCACTGCACCATCCCAGTTCAGAACCAGGCTACATGCAAATTAGTCTGGCCCTGGCCCAGTGCATCATGGGAACAGGGCAGACCAAACTACCAAGCCAATTCTTCACTGGAAAGGAAACAAGCTTCCGGGGACCGGTTTCTGGCATTGCAGCCGTCTTCGGCCCGGCTTGCTTGAATCCTGATGGTGCAGTGAGCAAGGGACTCACATCTGAGTATACCCTTCCACACTTGTGGTGGCCAAAACGATTCATAACAGGGGGTGGTGATGGACAGAGTATCTGAATTAAGCAGAAGACTCCTACCCAGTCAAAAGATCAGGGCTTGATCCATCACCGTTTTTTAGCTCACTGCACCATCCCAGTTCAGAACCTGGCTACATGCAAATTAGTCTGGCCCTGGCCCAGTGCATCATGGGAACAGGGCAGACCAAACTACCAAGCCAATTCTTCACTGGAAAGGAAACAAGCTTCCGGGGACCGGTTTCTGGCATTGCAGCCGTCTTCGGCCCGGCTTGCTTGAATCCTGATGGTGCAGTGAGCAAGGGACTCACATCTGAGTATACCCTTCCACACTTGTGGTGGCCATAACGATTCATAACAGGGGGTGGTGATGGACAGAGTATCTGAATTAAGCAGAACACTCCTACCCAGTCAAAAGATCAGGGCTTGATCCATCACCGTTTTTTAGCTCACTGCACCATCCCAGTTCAGAACCTGGCTACATGCAAATTAGTCTGGCCCTGGCCCAGTGCATCATGGGAACAGGGCAGACCAAACTACCAAGCCAATTCTTCACTGGAAAGGAAACAAGCTTCCGGGGACCGGTTTCTGGCATTGCAGCCGTCTTCGGCCCGGCTTGCTTGAATCCTGATGGTGCAGTGAGCAAGGGACTCACATCTGAGTATACCCTTCCACACTTGTGGTGGCCAAAACGATTCATAACAGGGGGTGGTGATGGACAGAGTATCTGAATTAAGCAGAACACTCCTACCCAGTCAAAAGATCAGGGCTTGATCCATCACCGTTTTTTAGCTCACTGCACCATCCCAGTTCAGAACCTGGCTACATGCAAATTAGTCTGGCCCTGGCCCAGTGCATCATGGGAACAGGGCAGACCAAACTACCAAGCCAATTCTTCACTGGAAAGGAAACAAGCTTCCGGGGACCGGTTTCTGGCATTGCAGCCGTCTTCGGCCCGGCTTGCTTGAATCCTGATGGTGCAGTGAGCAAGGGACTCACATCTGAGTATACCCTTCCACACTTGTGGTGGCCAAAACGATTCATAACAGGGGGTGGTGATGGACAGAGTATCTGAATTAAGCAGAACACTCCTACCCAGTCAAAAGATCAGGGCTTGATCCATCACCGTTTTTTAGCTCACTGCACCATCCCAGTTCAGAACCTGGCTACATGCAAATTAGTCTGGCCCTGGCCCAGTGCATCATGGGAACAGGGCAGACCAAACTACCAAGCCAATTCTTCACTGGAAAGAAACAAGCTTCCGGGGACCGGTTTCTGGCATTGCAGCCGTCTTCGGCCCGGCTTGCTTGAATCCTGATGGTGCAGTGAGCAAGGGACTCACATCTGAGTATACCCTTCCACACTTGTGGTGGCCAAAACGATTCATAACAGGGGGTGGTGATGGACAGAGTATCTGAATTAAGCAGAACGCTCCTACCCAGTCAAAAGATCAGGGCTTGATCCATCACCGTTTTTTAGCTCACTGCACCATCCCAGTTCAGAACCTGGCTACATGCAAATTAGTCTGGCCCTGGCCCAGTGCATCATGGGAACAGGGCAGACCAAACTACCAAGCCAATTCTTCACTGGAAAGGAAACAAGCTTCCGGGGACCGGTTTCTGGCATTGCAGCCGTCTTCGGCCCGGCTTGCTTGAATCCTGATGGTGCAGTGAGCAAGGGACTCACATCTGAGTATACCCTTCCACACTTGTGGTGGCCAAAACGATTCATAACAGGGGGTGGTGATGGACAGAGTATCTGAATTAAGCAGAAGACTCCTACCCAGTCAAAAGATCAGGGCTTGATCCATCACCGTTTTTTAGCTCACTGCACCATCCCAGTTCAGAACCTGGCTACATGCAAATTAGTCTGGCCCTGGCCCAGTGCATCATGGGAACAGGGCAGACCAAACTACCAAGCCAATTCTTCACTGGAAAGGAAACAAGCTTCCGGGGACCGGTTTCTGGCATTGCAGCCGTCTTCGGCCCGGCTTGCTTGAATCCTGATGGTGCAGTGAGCAAGGGACTCACATCTGAGTATACCCTTCCACACTTGTGGTGGCCAAAACGATTCATAACAGGGGGTGGTGATGGACAGAGTATCTGAATTAAGGAGAACACTCCTACCCAGTCAAAAGATCAGGGCTTGATCCATCACCGTTTTTTAGCTCACTGCACCATCCCAGTTCAGAACCTGGCTACATGCAAATTAGTCTGGCCCTGGCCCAGTGCATCATGGGAACAGGGCAGACCAAACTACCAAGCCAATTCTTCACTGGAAAGGAAACAAGCTTCCGGGGACCGGTTTCTGGCATTGCAGCCGTCTTCGGCCCGGCTTGCTTGAATCCTGATGGTGCAGTGAGCAAGGGACTCACATCTGAGTATACCCTTCCACACTTGTGGTGGCCAAAACGATTCATAACAGGGGGTGGTGATGGACAGAGTATCTGAATTAAGCAGAACACTCCTACCCAGTCAAAAGATCAGGGCTTGATCCATCACCGTTTTTTAGCTCACTGCACCATCCCAGTTCAGAACCTGGCTACATGCAAATTAGTCTGGCCCTGGCCCAGTGAATCATGGGAACAGGGCAGACCAAACTACCAAGCCAATTCTTCACTGGAAAGGAAACAAGCTTCCGGGGACCGGTTTCTGGCATTGCAGCCGTCTTCGGCCCGGCTTGCTTGAATCCTGATGGTGCAGTGAGCAAGGGACTCACATCTGAGTATACCCTTCCACACTTGTGGTGGCCAAAACGATTCATAACAGGGGGTGGTGATGGACAGAGTATCTGAATTAAGCAGAACACTCCTACCCAGTCAAAAGGTCAGGGCTTGATCCATCACCGTTTTTTAGCTCACTGCACCATCCCAGTTCAGAACCTGGTTACATGCAAATTAGTCTGGCCCTGGCCCAGTGCATCATGGGAACAGGGCAGACCAAACTACCAAGCCAATTCTTCACTGGAAAGGAAACAAGCTTCCGGGGACCGGTTTCTGGCATTGCAGCCGTCTTCGGCCCAGCTTGCTTGAATCCTGATGGTACAGTGAGCAAGGGACTCACATCTGAGTATACCCTTCCACACTTGTGGTGGCCAAAACGATTCATAACAGGGGGTGGTGATGGACAGAGTATCTGAATTAAGCAGAACACTCCTACCCAGTCAAAAGATCAGGGCTTGATCCATCACCGTTTTTTAGCTCGCTGCACCATCCCAGTTCAGAACCTGGCTACATGCAAATTAGTCTGGCCCTGGCCCAGTGCATCATGGGAACAGGGCAGACCAAACTACTAAGCCAATTCTTCACTGGAAAGGAAAGAAGCTTCCGGGGACCGGTTTCTGGCATTGCAGCCGTCTTCGGCCCGGCTTGCTTGAATCCTGATGGTGCAGTGAGCAAGTCAAGTCAAGTCAAGTCAAGATTTATATAGCGCGCTACATACCCATAGGGTCTCAAGGCGCTTGAGAAGGGGTGGGGAATTACTTGTCGAATATCCAAGTTTTGAGTTGCTTTCTGAATGCTAGGTGGTTCTGAGTAAGGCGAAGGTGAGTGGGAAGTGAGTTCCAGGTTTTAGCTGCCAGGTAGGAGAAGGATCTACCACCCATCGTAGTTTTGTTGATGCGAGGTACAATGGCGAGGGCTTGGTTGGAGGATCGTAGCTGACGGGAGGGAATGTAGAAGGACAGTCGTGTGTTGAGGCATTCTGGTCCAAGTTCGTAAAGTGCTTTGTGTGCGTGGGTTAGGAGGCGGAAGGTAATCCTCTTATTTACGGGAAGCCAGTGGAGGTTTTTCAGGTGACCAGAGATGTGTTCTTTACGCGGGATGTCTAGTATGAGTCTGGCTGATGCGTTCTGGATGCGTTGGAGTTTTTTCTGGAGTTTTGCGGTGGTACCGGCGTATAGGGTGTTTCCGTAGTCCAGGCGGCTTGTGACCAGTGCGTGGGTGACCGTTTTTCTAGTTTCGGTGGGGATCCAGCAAAATGTTTTTTTGAGCATGCGAAGGATGTTGAAGCAAGATGATGAAACGGCGTTGACTTGTCTGGTCATCGAGAGTGAGGAGTCCAGGATGACGCCCAGGTTCCGTGCGTGGTCCGTCGGGATGGGTGCTTTTCCAAGGGCCTCTGGCCAACAAGAGTCATCCCAGGCGGAGGGGGAGGTGCCTAAGATGAGGACTTCTGTTTTGTGTGAGTTCAGTTTCAGACGGCTGTGCTTCATCCATTCGGCTACTTCTTTCATTCCTTCGTGTAAATTGGTTTTGGCGGTGTTAGGGTCTTTGGTGAGTGAAAGGATCAGTTGAGTGTCGTCAGCGTAGGAGATGATGTTGAGGTTGTGTTGGCGTGCGATGGTCGCGAGGGGACTCATGTATACGTTGAAGAGGGTGGGGCTGAGTGACGATCCTTGTGGCACGCCGCAGATGACTTCAGAGGCCACTGACTTGAATGGTGGGAGGCGGACTCTCTGGGTTCTTCCGGTAAGGAACGAGGTGATCCATTCCAGTGCTTTTCCTTGGATTCCGACGTTTCTGAGGCGTTGCAGGAGGGTGCTATGACAGACTGTGTCGAAGGCAGCGGAGAGGTCGAGGAGGATGAGGGCGACTGTGTCTCCATTGTCCAGTAGAGTTCGAATGTCGTCTGTTGCTGCGATAAGTGCGGTCTCGGTGCTGTGTTTGGCTCGGAAGCCAGACTGTGAGGAGTCGAGGGATTTGTTGGCTTCGAGGAAGGTGGCGAGCTGGTTGTTGACAGCTTTCTCGATGACTTTGGCCGGGAATGGAAGAAGCGAGATGGGGCGGTAGTTTTTGAGTTCGGTGGGGTCAGCTGTGGGTTTTTTCAGAAGGGCGCTAAGTTCTGCGTGTTTCCAGCTTTCCGGGAAGGTGGCGGAGTTGAGGGAGCAGTTGATGACATCTCGGAGGTGTGGTGCTATGATGGAGTCTGCTTTGTTGAAGATGTGGTGAGGGCAAGGGTCTGTGGGGGATCCGGAGTGGATGGAGTTCATCAGGCGGATGGTGTCCTCGGTAGAGATTGGGTTCCAGTCGTTAAGGATGTTCAAGGGGGGTGAAGGTCCTGCCGAAGGTTGGGTGGGTTGGTCTCCGGGTCGGTTGTCGAAGCTGTTGTGGATGTCTGCGATTTTGTTGTAGAAGAAGGAAGCTAGGGAGTCGCAGAGGGCTTGGGAGGGGGTGATGTCGTTGGAGTTGGCTGATGGGTTGGTAAATTCTTTGACGATGTTGAATAATTCCTTGCTGTTGTGGGCGTTGTTATCTAGTCGGTCTTTGAATGCGGCTTTCTTGGCAGACCGGATGAGTTGGTGGTGTATGCGGGTGGCGTTTTTGAAGGCGTCCCTGGTGCTGGTGTTTAGGTCTTTTTTCCAGGTCTTCTCAAGGGAGCGACAGAGTTTCTTCGATTTCTTAAGGTCATCGTTGAACCAGGAGGTGTTTTTGCTGCCTAGTTTGATTTGACGTTTTTTCAACGGTGCTAGGATGTCGGCGCTGTTGGATAGCCATTGGGAGAGGTTGATTGCTGCTTGGTCGGGGTTTGAGGAGTGGGCAGGGGGGTTTTGAAGAAGTGATGAAGAGATCTGATCGATGGTGATTTTGTTCCAGTTTCTTCGCATAGTAGGTTGAGGATGGTTGTGGGTTGTGGTCTTCTTGTAGATAAAGTGAACGCAGCTGTGGTCCGTCCAATGGAGAGCTGTGGTGTGACGGAAGGAGACATGTTTGCTGGAGGTGAAGATAGGGTCGAGTGTGTGACCTGCATTGTGGGTGGGGGTGGTGACAAGTTGTTTGAGTCCGAGGTTGGCGAGATTGTCCAGAAGGGTGGTGGTGCTGCTGTCATTGCTCTTTTCCAGGTGAAAATTGAAGTCTTCCAATAGAATGTAGTCCTCGGAGGGGAGGGCGTGTGGGGTGATAAAGTCAGTGATGTCGTCCCTGAATTGTGCACGGGGTCCTGGAGGCCGGTAGAGGAGGGTGCCTCTGAGTGTGGTCTTGGGGTCGGTGTGGATCTGGAAGTGGAGGTGTGCGGCGCTGGCAAGGTTGGCGTCAGAGCTGGTTGAGATGCGGATGGAATTCTTATGGACGATAGCGATGCCTCCTCCTGTTTGCTTGATGCGGTCCTTGTGGATGATCTTGTATCCTTCCGGGATGGCAATGGTGATGTCTGGGGCTGAAGAGGCATTCATCCAAGTTTCTGTTAGGAAGGCGACGTCTGGTGAGATGGTGTCTAGTAGATTCCAGAGGTCGATGGCGTGTCTGTGGACTGAACGGGTGTTGAGCAGGATGCATTTAAGGTGGTTGGTGTCAGGTCTCTGTATGGTGTTGGCGGATGAGGAGTTGGTTTTGGTGCCGTCGAACTTGCAGGAGTTGCAAGAGAAGGGTCCATGGGTGTGTCCAGGAGCGGCTTGGGCGCAGTTGGGGGATCGGCCGGGGTTAAGGGCTAGGAGGGTGGTGGCATCGTAGGTGATGCGAGTGGGCTGGGCATTACGGGAACCAGGGGGACTGGCCCTGGGCGCGGTCCAGGCGCGGACGGGCGTAGACGGGCTTACCTTTGGCGCACCTTCGGCGCGGCCGTAGCGCGTGGACGCTGCGCGTGTGGACATCCGACATAAATGGAGAGTGGAGGGGGCGGAGAGTGGGAGGGTCAGCTGGGAGGCGGAGAGCGGGGAGGAGACACGGGCAGAAGTAAATAAACACAAAGATGGCCGCCCGGTAGCTAAAACGAAACTGGGGCACAGCCGGAGTTGTAATGTTCCTCAAACAAAGTATACTGTGATGCCTATCGTGCAAATGCAGTAAGTCGCTCTGCAACGGTATCAATGCGCAAAGACAATGCCAGATAGAGACGATGCCAAGCGCGAGCAAAGTAGCTAGTACAGCAATTAAAGTGCGATATGAATATACGATACCACGCGCTGTAAAGTGATCAACAATGCGCTATGTCAGGGCAGGCAGCAGAACTCAGTGCAGGCAGGCAGCGGGGAGCAGAGCGTCCGATGTGCGAGCAGAGTGCTGGGTGAGCAAGGGACTCACATCTGAGTATACCCTTCCACACTTGTGGTGGCCAAAACGATTCATAACAGGGGGTGGTGATGGACAGAGTATCTGAATTAAGCAGAACACTCCTACCCAGTCAAAAGATCAGGGCTTGATCCATCACCGTTTTTTAGCTCACTGCACCATCCCAGTTCAGAACCTGGCTACATGCAAATTAGTCTGGCCCTGGCCCAGTGCATCATGGGAACAGGGCAGACCAAACTACCAAGCCAATTCTTCACTGGAAAGGAAACAAGCTTCCGGGGACCGGTTTCTGGCATTGCAGCCGTCTTCGGCCCGGCTTGCTTGAATCCTGATGGTGCAGTGAGCAAGGGACTCACATCTGAGTATACCCTTCCACACTTGTGGTGGCCAAAACGATTCATAACAGGGGGTGGTGATGGACAGAGTATCTGAATTAAGCAGAAGACTCCTACCCAGTCAAAAGATCAGGGCTTGATCCATCACCGTTTTTTAGCTCACTGCACCATCCCAGTTCAGAACCTGGCTACATGCAAATTAGTCTGGCCCTGGCCCAGTGCATCATGGGAACAGGGCAGACCAAACTACCAAGCCAATTCTTCACTGGAAAGGAAACAAGCTTCCGGGGACCGGTTTCTGGCATTGCAGCCGTCTTCGGCCCGGCTTGCTTGAATCCTGATGGTGCAGTGAGCAAGGGACTCACATCTGAGTATACCCTTCCACACTTGTGGTGGCCAAAACGATTCATAACAGGGGGTGGTGATGGACAGAGTATCTGAATTAAGGAGAACACTCCTACCCAGTCAAAAGATCAGGGCTTGATCCATCACCGTTTTTTAGCTCACTGCACCATCCCAGTTCAGAACCTGGCTACATGCAAATTAGTCTGGCCCTGGCCCAGTGCATCATGGGAACAGGGCAGACCAAACTACCAAGCCAATTCTTCACTGGAAAGGAAACAAGCTTCCGGGGACCGGTTTCTGGCATTGCAGCCGTCTTCGGCCCGGCTTGCTTGAATCCTGATGGTGCAGTGAGCAAGGGACTCACATCTGAGTATACCCTTCCACACTTGTGGTGGCCAAAACGATTCATAACAGGGGGTGGTGATGGACAGAGTATCTGAATTAAGCAGAACACTCCTACCCAGTCAAAAGATCAGGGCTTGATCCATCACCGTTTTTTAGCTCACTGCACCATCCCAGTTCAGAACCTGGCTACATGCAAATTAGTCTGGCCCTGGCCCAGTGAATCATGGGAACAGGGCAGACCAAACTACCAAGCCAATTCTTCACTGGAAAGGAAACAAGCTTCCGGGGACCGGTTTCTGGCATTGCAGCCGTCTTCGGCCCGGCTTGCTTGAATCCTGATGGTGCAGTGAGCAAGGGACTCACATCTGAGTATACCCTTCCACACTTGTGGTGGCCAAAACGATTCATAACAGGGGGTGGTGATGGACAGAGTATCTGAATTAAGCAGAACACTCCTACCCAGTCAAAAGGTCAGGGCTTGATCCATCACCGTTTTTTAGCTCACTGCACCATCCCAGTTCAGAACCTGGTTACATGCAAATTAGTCTGGCCCTGGCCCAGTGCATCATGGGAACAGGGCAGACCAAACTACCAAGCCAATTCTTCACTGGAAAGGAAACAAGCTTCCGGGGACCGGTTTCTGGCATTGCAGCCGTCTTCGGCCCAGCTTGCTTGAATCCTGATGGTACAGTGAGCAAGGGACTCACATCTGAGTATACCCTTCCACACTTGTGGTGGCCAAAACGATTCATAACAGGGGGTGGTGATGGACAGAGTATCTGAATTAAGCAGAACACTCCTACCCAGTCAAAAGATCAGGGCTTGATCCATCACCGTTTTTTAGCTCGCTGCACCATCCCAGTTCAGAACCTGGCTACATGCAAATTAGTCTGGCCCTGGCCCAGTGCATCATGGGAACAGGGCAGACCAAACTACTAAGCCAATTCTTCACTGGAAAGGAAAGAAGCTTCCGGGGACCGGTTTCTGGCATTGCAGCCGTCTTCGGCCCGGCTTGCTTGAATCCTGATGGTGCAGTGAGCAAGTCAAGTCAAGTCAAGTCAAGATTTATATAGCGCGCTACATACCCATAGGGTCTCAAGGCGCTTGAGAAGGGGTGGGGAATTACTTGTCGAATATCCAAGTTTTGAGTTGCTTTCTGAATGCTAGGTGGTTCTGAGTAAGGCGAAGGTGAGTGGGAAGTGAGTTCCAGGTTTTAGCTGCCAGGTAGGAGAAGGATCTACCACCCATCGTAGTTTTGTTGATGCGAGGTACAATGGCGAGGGCTTGGTTGGAGGATCGTAGCTGACGGGAGGGAATGTAGAAGGACAGTCGTGTGTTGAGGCATTCTGGTCCAAGTTCGTAAAGTGCTTTGTGTGCGTGGGTTAGGAGGCGGAAGGTAATCCTCTTATTTACGGGAAGCCAGTGGAGGTTTTTCAGGTGACCAGAGATGTGTTCTTTACGCGGGATGTCTAGTATGAGTCTGGCTGATGCGTTCTGGATGCGTTGGAGTTTTTTCTGGAGTTTTGCGGTGGTACCGGCGTATAGGGTGTTTCCGTAGTCCAGGCGGCTTGTGACCAGTGCGTGGGTGACCGTTTTTCTAGTTTCGGTGGGGATCCAGCAAAATGTTTTTTTGAGCATGCGAAGGATGTTGAAGCAAGATGATGAAACGGCGTTGACTTGTCTGGTCATCGAGAGTGAGGAGTCCAGGATGACGCCCAGGTTCCGTGCGTGGTCCGTCGGGATGGGTACTTTTCCAAGGGCCTCTGGCCAACAAGAGTCATCCCAGGCGGAGGGGGAGGTGCCTAAGATGAGGACTTCTGTTTTGTGTGAGTTCAGTTTCAGACGGCTGTGCTTCATCCATTCGGCTACTTCTTTCATTCCTTCGTGTAAATTGGTTTTGGCGGTGTTAGGGTCTTTGGTGAGTGAAAGGATCAGTTGAGTGTCGTCAGCGTAGGAGATGATGTTGAGGTTGTGTTGGCGTGCGATGGTCGCGAGGGGACTCATGTATACGTTGAAGAGGGTGGGGCTGAGTGACGATCCTTGTGGCACGCCGCAGATGACTTCAGAGGCCACTGACTTGAATGGTGGGAGGCGGACTCTCTGGGTTCTTCCGGTAAGGAACGAGGTGATCCATTCCAGTGCTTTTCCTTGGATTCCGACGTTTCTGAGGCGTTGCAGGAGGGTGCTATGACAGACTGTGTCGAAGGCAGCGGAGAGGTCGAGGAGGATGAGGGCGACTGTGTCTCCATTGTCCAGTAGAGTTCGAATGTCGTCTGTTGCTGCGATAAGTGCGGTCTCGGTGCTGTGTTTGGCTCGGAAGCCAGACTGTGAGGAGTCGAGGGATTTGTTGGCTTCGAGGAAGGTGGCGAGCTGGTTGTTGACAGCTTTCTCGATGACTTTGGCCGGGAATGGAAGAAGCGAGATGGGGCGGTAGTTTTTGAGTTCGGTGGGGTCAGCTGTGGGTTTTTTCAGAAGGGCGCTAAGTTCTGCGTGTTTCCAGCTTTCCGGGAAGGTGGCGGAGTTGAGGGAGCAGTTGATGACATCTCGGAGGTGTGGTGCTATGATGGAGTCTGCTTTGTTGAAGATGTGGTGAGGGCAAGGGTCTGTGGGGGATCCGGAGTGGATGGAGTTCATCAGGCGGATGGTGTCCTCGGTAGAGATTGGGTTCCAGTCGTTAAGGATGTTCAAGGGGGGTGAAGGTCCTGCCGAAGGTTGGGTGGGTTGGTCTCCGGGTCGGTTGTCGAAGCTGTTGTGGATGTCTGCGATTTTGATGTAGAAGAAGGAAGCTAGGGAGTCGCAGAGGGCTTGGGAGGGGGTGATGTCGTTGGAGTTGGCTGATGGGTTGGTAAATTCTTTGACGATGTTGAATAATTCCTTGCTGTTGTGGGCGTTGTTATCTAGTCGGTCTTTGAATGCGGCTTTCTTGGCAGACCGGATGAGTTGGTGGTGTATGCGGGTGGCGTTTTTGAAGGCGTCCCTGGTGCTGGTGTTTAGGTCTTTTTTCCAGGTCTTCTCAAGGGAGCGACAGAGTTTCTTCGATTTCTTAAGGTCATCGTTGAACCAGGAGGTGTTTTTGCTGCCTAGTTTGATTTGACGTTTTTTCAACGGTGCTAGGATGTCGGCGCTGTTGGATAGCCATTGGGAGAGGTTGATTGCTGCTTGGTCGGGGTTTGAGGAGTGGGCAGGGGGGTTTTGAAGAAGTGATGAAGAGATCTGATCGATGGTGATTTTGTTCCAGTTTCTTCGCATAGTAGGTTGAGGATGGTTGTGGGTTGTGGTCTTCTTGTAGATAAAGTGAACGCAGCTGTGGTCCGTCCAATGGAGAGCTGTGGTGTGACGGAAGGAGACATGTTTGCTGGAGGTGAAGATAGGGTCGAGTGTGTGACCTGCATTGTGGGTGGGGGTGGTGGCAAGTTGTTTGAGTCCGAGGTTGGCGAGATTGTCCAGAAGGGTGGTGGTGCTGCTGTCATTGCTCTTTTCCAGGTGAAAATTGAAGTCTTCCAATAGAATGTAGTCCTCGGAGGGGAGGGCGTGTGGGGTGATAAAGTCAGTGATGTCGTCCCTGAATTGTGCACGGGGTCCTGGAGGCCGGTAGAGGAGGGTGCCTCTGAGTGTGGTCTTGGGGTCGGTGTGGATCTGGAAGTGGAGGTGTGCGGCGCTGGCAAGGTTGGCGTCAGAGCTGGTTGAGATGCGGATGGAATTCTTATGGACGATAGCGATGCCTCCTCCTGTTTGCTTGATGCGGTCCTTGTGGATGATCTTGTATCCTTCCGGGATGGCAATGGTGATGTCTGGGGCTGAAGAGGCATTCATCCAAGTTTCTGTTAGGAAGGCGACGTCTGGTGAGATGGTGTCTAGTAGATTCCAGAGGTCGATGGCGTGTCTGTGGACTGAACGGGTGTTGAGCAGGATGCATTTAAGGTGGTTGGTGTCAGGTCTCTGTATGGTGTTGGCGGATGAGGAGTTGGTTTTGGTGCCGTCGAACTTGCAGGAGTTGCAAGAGAAGGGTCCATGGGTGTGTCCAGGAGCGGCTTGGGCGCAGTTGGGGGATCGGCCGGGGTTAAGGGCTAGGAGGGTGGTGGCATCGTAGGTGATGCGAGTGGGCTGGGCATTACGGGAACCAGGGGGACTGGCCCTGGGCGCGGTCCAGGCGCGGACGGGCGTAGACGGGCTTACCTTTGGCGCACCTTCGGCGCGGCCGTAGCGCGTGGACGCTGCGCGTGTGGACATCCGACATAAATGGAGAGTGGAGGGGGCGGAGAGTGGGAGGGTCAGCTGGGAGGCGGAGAGCGGGGAGGAGACACGGGCAGAAGTAAATAAACACAAAGATGGCCGCCCGGTAGCTAAAACGAAACTGGGGCACAGCCGGAGTTGTAATGTTCCTCAAACAAAGTATACTGTGATGCCTATCGTGCAAATGCAGTAAGTCGCTCTGCAACGGTATCAATGCGCAAAGACAATGCCAGATAGAGACGATGCCAAGCGCGAGCAAAGTAGCTAGTACAGCAATTAAAGTGCGATATGAATATACGATACCACGCGCTGTAAAGTGATCAACAATGCGCTATGTCAGGGCAGGCAGCAGAACTCAGTGCAGGCAGGCAGCGGGGAGCAGAGCGTCCGATGTGCGAGCAGAGTGCTGGGTGAGCAAGGGACTCACATCTGAGTATACCCTTCCACACTTGTGGTGGCCAAAACGATTCATAACAGGGGGTGGTGATGGACAGAGTATCTGAATTAAGCAGAACACTCCTACCCAGTCAAAAGATCAGGGCTTGATCCATCACCGTTTTTTAGCTCACTGCACCATCCCAGTTCAGAACCTGGCTACATGCAAATTAGTCTGGCCCTGGCCCAGTGCATCATGGGAACAGGGCAGACCAAACTACCAAGCCAATTCTTCACTGGAAAGGAAACAAGCTTCCGGGGACCGGTTTCTGGCATTGCAGCCGTCTTCGGCCCGGCTTGCTTGAATCCTGATGGTGCAGTGAGCAAGGGACTCACATCTGAGTATACCCTTCCACACTTGTGGTGGCCAAAACGATTCATAACAGGGGGTGGTGATGGACAGAGTATCTGAATTAAGCAGAACGCTCCTACCCAGTCAAAAGATCAGGGCTTGATCCATCACCGTTTTTTAGCTCACTGCACCATCCCAGTTCAGAACCTGGCTACATGCAAATTAGTCTGGCCCTGGCCCAGTGCATCATGGGAACAGGGCAGACCAAACTACCAAGCCAATTCTTCACTGGAAAGGAAACAAGCTTCCGGGGACCGGTTTCTGGCATTGCAGCCGTCTTCGGCCCGGCTTGCTTGAATCCTGATGGTGCAGTGAGCAAGGGACTCACATCTGAGTATACCCTTCCACACTTGTGGTGGCCAAAACGATTCATAACAGGGGGTGGTGATGGACAGAGTATCTGAATTAAGCAGAACACTCCTACCCAGTCAAAAGATCAGGGCTTGATCCATCACCGTTTTTTAGCTCACTGCACCATCCCAGTTCAGAACCTGGCTACATGCAAATTAGTCTGGCCCTGGCCCAGTGCATCATGGGAACAGGGCAGACCAAACTACCAAGCCAATTCTTCACTGGAAAGGAAACAAGCTTCCGGGGACCAGTTTCTGGCATTGCAGCCGTCTTCGGCCCGGCTTGCTTGAATCCTGATGGTGCAGTGAGCAAGGGACTCACATCTGAGTATACCCTTCCACACTTGTGGTGGCCAAAACGATTCATAACAGGGGGTGGTGATGGACAGAGTATCTGAATTAAGCAGAACACTCCTACCCAGTCAAAAGATCAGGGCTTGATCCATCACCGTTTTTTAGCTCACTGCACCATCCCAGTTCAGAACCTGGCTACATGCAAATTAGTCTGGCCCTGGCCCAGTGCATCATGGGAACAGGGCAGACCAAACTACCAAGCCAATTCTTCACTGGAAAGGAAACAAGCTTCCGGGGACCGGTTTCTGGCATTGCAGCCGTCTTCGGCCCGGCTTGCTTGAATCCAGATGGTGCAGTGAGCAAGGGACTCACATCTGAGTATACCCTTCCACACTTGTGGTGGCCAAAACGATTCATAACAGGGGGTGGTGATGGACAGAGTATCTGAATTAAGCAGACCACTCCTACCCAGTCAAAAGATCAGGGCTTGATCCATCACCGTTTTTTAGCTCACTGCACCATCCCAGTTCAGAACCTGGCTACATGCAAATTAGTCTGGCCCTGGCCCAGTGCATCATGGGACCAGGGCAGACCACACTACCAAGCCAATTCTTCACTGGAAAGGAAACAAGCTTCCGGGGACCGGTTTCTGGCATTGCAGCCGTCTTCGGCCCGGCTTGCTTGAATCCTGATGGTGCAGTGAGCAAGGGACTCACATCTGAGTATACCCTTCCACACTTGTGGTGGCCAAAACGATTCATAACAGGGGGTGGTGATGGACAGAGTATCTGAATTAAGCAGAACACTCCTACCCAGTCAAAAGATCAGGGCTTGATCCATCACCATTTTTTAGCTCACTGCACCATCCCAGTTCAGAACCTGGCTACATGCAAATTAGTCTGGCCCTGGCCCAGTGCATCATGGGAACAGGGCAGACCAAACTACCAAGCCAATTCTTCACTGGAAAGGAAACAAGCTTCCGGGGACCGGTTTCTGGCATTGCAGCCGTCTTCGGCCCGGCTTGCTTGAATCCTGATGGTGCAGTGAGCAAGGGACTCACATCTGAGTATACCCTTCCACACTTGTGGTGGCCAAAACGATTCATAACAGGGGGTGGTGATGGACAGAGTATCTGAATTAAGCAGAACACTCCTACCCAGTCAAAAGATCAGGGCTTGATCCATCACCGTTTTTTAGCTCACTGCACCATCCCAGTTCAGAACCTGGCTACATGCAAATTAGTCTGGCCCTGGCCCAGTGCATCATGGGAACAGGGCAGACCAAACTACCAAGCCAATTCTTCACTGGAAAGGAAACAAGCTTCCGGGGACCGGTTTCTGGCATTGCAGCCGTCTTCGGCCCGGCTTGCTTGAATCCTGATGGTGCAGTGAGCAAGGGACTCACATCTGAGTATACCCTTCCACACTTGTGGTGGCCAAAACGATTCATAACAGGGGGTGGTGATGGACAGAGTATCTGAATTAAGCAGAACGCTCCTACCCAGTCAAAAGATCAGGGCTTGATCCATCACCGTTTTTTAGCTCACTGCACCATCCCAGTTCAGAACCTGGCTACATGCAAATTAGTCTGGCCCTGGCCCAGTGCATCATGGGAACAGGGCAGACCAAACTACCAAGCCAATTCTTCACTGGAAAGGAAACAAGCTTCTGGGGACCGGTTTCTGGCATTGCAGCCGTCTTCGGCCCGGCTTGCTTGAATCCTGATGGTGCAGTGAGCAAGGGACTCACATCTGAGTATACCCTTCCACACTTGTGGTGGCCAAAACGATTCATAACAGGGGGTGGTGATGGACAGAGTATCTGAATTAAGCAGAACACTCCTACCCAGTCAAAATATCAGGGCTTGATCCATCACCGTTTTTTAGCTCACTGCACCATCCCAGTTCAGAACCTGGCTACATGCAAATTAGTCTGGCCCTGGCCCAGTGCATCATGGGAACAGGGCAGACCAAACTACCAAGCCAATTCTTCACTGGAAAGGAAACAAGCTTCCGGGGACCGGTTTCTGGCATTGCAGCCGTCTTCGGCCCGGCTTGCTTGAATCCTGATGGTGCAGTGAGCAAGGGACTCACATCTGAGTATACCCTTCCACACTTGTGGTGGCCAAAACGATTCATAACAGGGGGTGGTGATGGACAGAGTATCTGAATTAAGCAGAACGCTCCTACCCAGTCAAAAGATCAGGGCTTGATCCATCACCATTTTTTAGCTCACTGCACCATCCCAGTTCAGAACCTGGCTACATGCAAATTAGTCTGGCCCTGGCCCAGTGCATCATGGGAACAGGGCAGACCAAACTACCAAGCCAATTCTTCACTGGAAAGGAAACAAGCTTCCGGGGACCGGTTTCTGGCATTGCAGCCGTCTTCGGCCCGGCTTGCTTGAATCCTGATGGTGCAGTGAGCAAGGGACTCACATCTGAGTATACCCTTCCACACTTGTGGTGGCCAAAACGATTCATAACAGGGGGTGGTGATGGACAGAGTATCTGAATTAAGCAGAACACTCCTACCCAGTCAAAAGATCAGGGCTTGATCCATCACCGTTTTTTAGCTCACTGCACCATCCCAGTTCAGAACCTGGCTACATGCAAATTAGTCTGGCCCTGGCCCAGTGCATCATGGGAACAGGGCAGACCAAACTACCAAGCCAATTCTTCACTGGAAAGGAAACAAGCTTCCGGGGACCGGTTTCTGGCATTGCAGCCGTCTTCGGCCCGGCTTGCTTGAATCCTGATGGTGCAGTGAGCAAGGGACTCACATCTGAGTATACCCTTCCACACTTGTGGTGGCCAAAACGATTCATAACAGGGGGTGGTGATGGACAGAGTATCTGAATTAAGCAGAACACTCCTACCCAGTCAAAAGATCAGGGCTTGATCCATCACCGTTTTTTAGCTCACTGCACCATCCCAGTTCAGAACCTGGCTACATGCAAATTAGTCTGGCCCTGGCCCAGTGCATCATGGGAACAGGGCAGACCAAACTACCAAGCCAATTCTTCACTGGAAAGGAAACAAGCTTCCGGGGACCGGTTTCTGGCATTGCAGCCGTCTTCGGCCCGGCTTGCTTGAATCCAGATGGTGCAGTGAGCAAGGGACTCACATCTGAGTATACCCTTCCACACTTGTGGTGGCCAAAACGATTCATAACAGGGGGTGGTGATGGACAGAGTATCTGAATTAAGCAGACCACTCCTACCCAGTCAAAAGATCAGGGCTTGATCCATCACCGTTTTTTAGCTCACTGCACCATCCCAGTTCAGAACCTGGCTACATGCAAATTAGTCTGGCCCTGGCCCAGTGCATCATGGGAACAGGGCAGACCACACTACCAAGCCAATTCTTCACTGGAAAGGAAACAAGCTTCCGGGGACCGGTTTCTGGCATTGCAGCCGTCTTCGGCCCGGCTTGCTTGAATCCTGATGGTGCAGTGAGCAAGGGACTCACATCTGAGTATACCCTTCCACACTTGTGGTGGCCAAAACGATTCATAACAGGGGGTGGTGATGGACAGAGTATCTGAATTAAGCAGAACACTCCTACCCAGTCAAAAGATCAGGGCTTGATCCATCACCATTTTTTAGCTCACTGCACCATCCCAGTTCAGAACCTGGCTACATGCAAATTAGTCTGGCCCTGGCCCAGTGCATCATGGGAACAGGGCAGACCAAACTACCAAGCCAATTCTTCACTGGAAAGGAAACAAGCTTCCGGGGACCGGTTTCTGGCATTGCAGCCGTCTTCGGCCCGGCTTGCTTGAATCCTGATGGTGCAGTGAGCAAGGGACTCACATCTGAGTATACCCTTCCACACTTGTGGTGGCCAAAACGATTCATAACAGGGGGTGGTGATGGACAGAGTATCTGAATTAAGCAGAACACTCCTACCCAGTCAAAAGATCAGGGCTTGATCCATCACCGTTTTTTAGCTCACTGCACCATCCCAGTTCAGAACCTGGCTACATGCAAATTAGTCTGGCCCTGGCCCAGTGCATCATGGGAACAGGGCAGACCAAACTACCAAGCCAATTCTTCACTGGAAAGGAAACAAGCTTCCGGGGACCGGTTTCTGGCATTGCAGCCGTCTTCGGCCCGGCTTGCTTGAATCCTGATGGTGCAGTGAGCAAGGGACTCACATCTGAGTATACCCTTCCACACTTGTGGTGGCCAAAACGATTCATAACAGGGGGTGGTGATGGACAGAGTATCTGAATTAAGCAGAACACTCCTACCCAGTCAAAAGATCAGGGCTTGATCCATCACCGTTTTTTAGCTCACTGCACCATCCCAGTTCAGAACCTGGCTACATGCAAATTAGTCTGGCCCTGGCCCAGTGCATCATGGGAACAGGGCAGACCAAACTACCAAGCCAATTCTTCACTGGAAAGGAAACAAGCTTCCGGGGACCGGTTTCTGGCATTGCAGCCGTCTTCGGCCCGGCTTGCTTGAATCCAGATGGTGCAGTGAGCAAGGGACTCACATCTCAGTATACCCTTCCACACTTGTGGTGGCCAAAACGATTCATAACAGGGGGTGGTGATGGACAGAGTATCTGAATTAAGCAGACCACTCCTACCCAGTCAAAAGATCAGGGCTTGATCCATCACCGTTTTTTAGCTCACTGCACCATCCCAGTTCAGAACCTGGCTACATGCAAATTAGTCTGGCCCTGGCCCAGTGCATCATGGGAACAGGGCAGACCACACTACCAAGCCAATTCTTCACTGGAAAGGAAACAAGCTTCCGGGGACCGGTTTCTGGCATTGCAGCCGTCTTCGGCCCGGCTTGCTTGAATCCTGATGGTGCAGTGAGCAAGGGACTCACATCTGAGTATACCCTTCCACACTTGTGGTGGCCAAAACGATTCATAACAGGGGGTGGTGATGGACAGAGTATCTGAATTAAGCAGAACACTCCTACCCAGTCAAAAGATCAGGGCTTGATCCATCACCATTTTTTAGCTCACTGCACCATCCCAGTTCAGAACCTGGCTACATGCAAATTAGTCTGGCCCTGGCCCAGTGCATCATGGGAACAGGGCAGACCAAACTACCAAGCCAATTCTTCACTGGAAAGGAAACAAGCTTCCGGGGACCGGTTTCTGGCATTGCAGCCGTCTTTGGCCCGGCTTGCTTGAATCCTGATGGTGCAGTGAGCAAGGGACTCACATCTGAGTATACCCTTCCACACTTGTGGTGGCCAAAACGATTCATAACAGGGGGTGGTGATGGACAGAGTATCTGAATTAAGCAGAAGACTCCTACCCAGTCAAAAGATCAGGGCTTGATCCATCACCGTTTTTTAGCTCACTGCACCATCCCAGTTCAGAACCTGGCTACATGCAAATTAGTCTGGCCCTGGCCCAGTGCATCATGGGAACAGGGCAGACCAAACTACCAAGCCAATTCTTCACTGGAAAGGAAACAAGCTTCCGGGGACCGGTTTCTGGCATTGCAGCCGTCTTCGGCCCGGCTTGCTTGAATCCTGATGGTGCAGTGAGCAAGGGACTCACATCTGAGTATACCCTTCCACACTTGTGGTTGCCATAACGATTCATAACAGGGGGTGGTGATGGACAGAGTATCTGAATTAAGCAGAACACTCCTACCCAGTCAAAAGATCAGGGCTTGATCCATCACCGTTTTTTAGCTCACTGCACCATCCCAGTTCAGAACCTGGCTACATGCAAATTAGTCTGGCCCTGGCCCAGTGCATCATGGGAACAGGGCAGACCAAACTACCAAGCCAATTCTTCACTGGAAAGGAAACAAGCTTCCGGGGACCGGTTTCTGGCATTGCAGCCGTCTTCGGCCCGGCTTGCTTGAATCCTGATGGTGCAGTGAGCAAGGGACTCACATCTGAGTATACCCTTCCACACTTGTGGTGGCCAAAACGATTCATAACAGGGGGTGGTGATGGACAGAGTATCTGAATTAAGCAGAACGCTCCTACCCAGTCAAAAGATCAGGGCTTGATCCATCACCGTTTTTTAGCTCACTGCACCATCCCAGTTCAGAACCTGGCTACATGCAAATTAGTCTGGCCCTGGCCCAGTGCATCATGGGAACAGGGCAGACCAAACTACCAAGCCAATTCTTCACTGGAAAGGAAACAAGCTTCCGGGGACCGGTTTCTGGCATTGCAGCCGTCTTCGGCCCGGCTTGCTTGAATCCTGATGGTGCAGTGAGCAAGGGACTCACATCTGAGTATACCCTTCCACACTTGTGGTGGCCAAAACGATTCATAACAGGGGGTGGTGATGGACAGAGTATCTGAATTAAGCAGAACACTCCTACCCAGTCAAAAGATCAGGGCTTGATCCATCACCGTTTTTTAGCTCACTGCACCATCCCAGTTCAGAACCTGGCTACATGCAAATTAGTCTGGCCCTGGCCCAGTGCATCATGGGAACAGGGCAGACCAAACTACCAAGCCAATTCTTCACTGGAAAGGAAACAAGCTTCCGGGGACCAGTTTCTGGCATTGCAGCCGTCTTCGGCCCGGCTTGCTTGAATCCTGATGGTGCAGTGAGCAAGGGACTCACATCTGAGTATACCCTTCCACACTTGTGGTGGCCAAAACGATTCATAACAGGGGGTGGTGATGGACAGAGTATCTGAATTAAGCAGAACACTCCTACCCAGTCAAAAGATCAGGGCTTGATCCATCACCGTTTTTTAGCTCACTGCACCATCCCAGTTCAGAACCTGGCTACATGCAAATTAGTCTGGCCCTGGCCCAGTGCATCATGGGAACAGGGCAGACCAAACTACCAAGCCAATTCTTCACTGGAAAGGAAACAAGCTTCCGGGGACCGGTTTCTGGCATTGCAGCCGTCTTCGGCCCGGCTTGCTTGAATCCAGATGGTGCAGTGAGCAAGGGACTCACATCTGAGTATACCCTTCCACACTTGTGGTGGCCAAAACGATTCATAACAGGGGGTGGTGATGGACAGAGTATCTGAATTAAGCAGACCACTCCTACCCAGTCAAAAGATCAGGGCTTGATCCATCACCGTTTTTTAGCTCACTGCACCATCCCAGTTCAGAACCTGGCTACATGCAAATTAGTCTGGCCCTGGCCCAGTGCATCATGGGACCAGGGCAGACCACACTACCAAGCCAATTCTTCACTGGAAAGGAAACAAGCTTCCGGGGACCGGTTTCTGGCATTGCAGCCGTCTTCGGCCCGGCTTGCTTGAATCCTGATGGTGCAGTGAGCAAGGGACTCACATCTGAGTATACCCTTCCACACTTGTGGTGGCCAAAACGATTCATAACAGGGGGTGGTGATGGACAGAGTATCTGAATTAAGCAGAACACTCCTACCCAGTCAAAAGATCAGGGCTTGATCCATCACCATTTTTTAGCTCACTGCACCATCCCAGTTCAGAACCTGGCTACATGCAAATTAGTCTGGCCCTGGCCCAGTGCATCATGGGAACAGGGCAGACCAAACTACCAAGCCAATTCTTCACTGGAAAGGAAACAAGCTTCCGGGGACCGGTTTCTGGCATTGCAGCCGTCTTCGGCCCGGCTTGCTTGAATCCTGATGGTGCAGTGAGCAAGGGACTCACATCTGAGTATACCCTTCCACACTTGTGGTGGCCAAAACGATTCATAACAGGGGGTGGTGATGGACAGAGTATCTGAATTAAGCAGAACACTCCTACCCAGTCAAAAGATCAGGGCTTGATCCATCACCGTTTTTTAGCTCACTGCACCATCCCAGTTCAGAACCTGGCTACATGCAAATTAGTCTGGCCCTGGCCCAGTGCATCATGGGAACAGGGCAGACCAAACTACCAAGCCAATTCTTCACTGGAAAGGAAACAAGCTTCCGGGGACCGGTTTCTGGCATTGCAGCCGTCTTCGGCCCGGCTTGCTTGAATCCTGATGGTGCAGTGAGCAAGGGACTCACATCTGAGTATACCCTTCCACACTTGTGGTGGCCAAAACGATTCATAACAGGGGGTGGTGATGGACAGAGTATCTGAATTAAGCAGAACGCTCCTACCCAGTCAAAAGATCAGGGCTTGATCCATCACCGTTTTTTAGCTCACTGCACCATCCCAGTTCAGAACCTGGCTACATGCAAATTAGTCTGGCCCTGGCCCAGTGCATCATGGGAACAGGGCAGACCAAACTACCAAGCCAATTCTTCACTGGAAAGGAAACAAGCTTCTGGGGACCGGTTTCTGGCATTGCAGCCGTCTTCGGCCCGGCTTGCTTGAATCCTGATGGTGCAGTGAGCAAGGGACTCACATCTGAGTATACCCTTCCACACTTGTGGTGGCCAAAACGATTCATAACAGGGGGTGGTGATGGACAGAGTATCTGAATTAAGCAGAACACTCCTACCCAGTCAAAATATCAGGGCTTGATCCATCACCGTTTTTTAGCTCACTGCACCATCCCAGTTCAGAACCTGGCTACATGCAAATTAGTCTGGCCCTGGCCCAGTGCATCATGGGAACAGGGCAGACCAAACTACCAAGCCAATTCTTCACTGGAAAGGAAACAAGCTTCCGGGGACCGGTTTCTGGCATTGCAGCCGTCTTCGGCCCGGCTTGCTTGAATCCTGATGGTGCAGTGAGCAAGGGACTCACATCTGAGTATACCCTTCCACACTTGTGGTGGCCAAAACGATTCATAACAGGGGGTGGTGATGGACAGAGTATCTGAATTAAGCAGAACGCTCCTACCCAGTCAAAAGATCAGGGCTTGATCCATCACCATTTTTTAGCTCACTGCACCATCCCAGTTCAGAACCTGGCTACATGCAAATTAGTCTGGCCCTGGCCCAGTGCATCATGGGAACAGGGCAGACCAAACTACCAAGCCAATTCTTCACTGGAAAGGAAACAAGCTTCCGGGGACCGGTTTCTGGCATTGCAGCCGTCTTCGGCCCGGCTTGCTTGAATCCTGATGGTGCAGTGAGCAAGGGACTCACATCTGAGTATACCCTTCCACACTTGTGGTGGCCAAAACGATTCATAACAGGGGGTGGTGATGGACAGAGTATCTGAATTAAGCAGAACACTCCTACCCAGTCAAAAGATCAGGGCTTGATCCATCACCGTTTTTTAGCTCACTGCACCATCCCAGTTCAGAACCTGGCTACATGCAAATTAGTCTGGCCCTGGCCCAGTGCATCATGGGAACAGGGCAGACCAAACTACCAAGCCAATTCTTCACTGGAAAGGAAACAAGCTTCCGGGGACCGGTTTCTGGCATTGCAGCCGTCTTCGGCCCGGCTTGCTTGAATCCTGATGGTGCAGTGAGCAAGGGACTCACATCTGAGTATACCCTTCCACACTTGTGGTGGCCAAAACGATTCATAACAGGGGGTGGTGATGGACAGAGTATCTGAATTAAGCAGAACACTCCTACCCAGTCAAAAGATCAGGGCTTGATCCATCACCGTTTTTTAGCTCACTGCACCATCCCAGTTCAGAACCTGGCTACATGCAAATTAGTCTGGCCCTGGCCCAGTGCATCATGGGAACAGGGCAGACCAAACTACCAAGCCAATTCTTCACTGGAAAGGAAACAAGCTTCCGGGGACCGGTTTCTGGCATTGCAGCCGTCTTCGGCCCGGCTTGCTTGAATCCAGATGGTGCAGTGAGCAAGGGACTCACATCTGAGTATACCCTTCCACACTTGTGGTGGCCAAAACGATTCATAACAGGGGGTGGTGATGGACAGAGTATCTGAATTAAGCAGACCACTCCTACCCAGTCAAAAGATCAGGGCTTGATCCATCACCGTTTTTTAGCTCACTGCACCATCCCAGTTCAGAACCTGGCTACATGCAAATTAGTCTGGCCCTGGCCCAGTGCATCATGGGAACAGGGCAGACCACACTACCAAGCCAATTCTTCACTGGAAAGGAAACAAGCTTCCGGGGACCGGTTTCTGGCATTGCAGCCGTCTTCGGCCCGGCTTGCTTGAATCCTGATGGTGCAGTGAGCAAGGGACTCACATCTGAGTATACCCTTCCACACTTGTGGTGGCCAAAACGATTCATAACAGGGGGTGGTGATGGACAGAGTATCTGAATTAAGCAGAACACTCCTACCCAGTCAAAAGATCAGGGCTTGATCCATCACCATTTTTTAGCTCACTGCACCATCCCAGTTCAGAACCTGGCTACATGCAAATTAGTCTGGCCCTGGCCCAGTGCATCATGGGAACAGGGCAGACCAAACTACCAAGCCAATTCTTCACTGGAAAGGAAACAAGCTTCCGGGGACCGGTTTCTGGCATTGCAGCCGTCTTCGGCCCGGCTTGCTTGAATCCTGATGGTGCAGTGAGCAAGGGACTCACATCTGAGTATACCCTTCCACACTTGTGGTGGCCAAAACGATTCATAACAGGGGGTGGTGATGGACAGAGTATCTGAATTAAGCAGAACACTCCTACCCAGTCAAAAGATCAGGGCTTGATCCATCACCGTTTTTTAGCTCACTGCACCATCCCAGTTCAGAACCTGGCTACATGCAAATTAGTCTGGCCCTGGCCCAGTGCATCATGGGAACAGGGCAGACCAAACTACCAAGCCAATTCTTCACTGGAAAGGAAACAAGCTTCCGGGGACCGGTTTCTGGCATTGCAGCCGTCTTCGGCCCGGCTTGCTTGAATCCTGATGGTGCAGTGAGCAAGGGACTCACATCTGAGTATACCCTTCCACACTTGTGGTGGCCAAAACGATTCATAACAGGGGGTGGTGATGGACAGAGTATCTGAATTAAGCAGAACACTCCTACCCAGTCAAAAGATCAGGGCTTGATCCATCACCGTTTTTTAGCTCACTGCACCATCCCAGTTCAGAACCTGGCTACATGCAAATTAGTCTGGCCCTGGCCCAGTGCATCATGGGAACAGGGCAGACCAAACTACCAAGCCAATTCTTCACTGGAAAGGAAACAAGCTTCCGGGGACCGGTTTCTGGCATTGCAGCCGTCTTCGGCCCGGCTTGCTTGAATCCAGATGGTGCAGTGAGCAAGGGACTCACATCTCAGTATACCCTTCCACACTTGTGGTGGCCAAAACGATTCATAACAGGGGGTGGTGATGGACAGAGTATCTGAATTAAGCAGACCACTCCTACCCAGTCAAAAGATCAGGGCTTGATCCATCACCGTTTTTTAGCTCACTGCACCATCCCAGTTCAGAACCTGGCTACATGCAAATTAGTCTGGCCCTGGCCCAGTGCATCATGGGAACAGGGCAGACCACACTACCAAGCCAATTCTTCACTGGAAAGGAAACAAGCTTCCGGGGACCGGTTTCTGGCATTGCAGCCGTCTTCGGCCCGGCTTGCTTGAATCCTGATGGTGCAGTGAGCAAGGGACTCACATCTGAGTATACCCTTCCACACTTGTGGTGGCCAAAACGATTCATAACAGGGGGTGGTGATGGACAGAGTATCTGAATTAAGCAGAACACTCCTACCCAGTCAAAAGATCAGGGCTTGATCCATCACCATTTTTTAGCTCACTGCACCATCCCAGTTCAGAACCTGGCTACATGCAAATTAGTCTGGCCCTGGCCCAGTGCATCATGGGAACAGGGCAGACCAAACTACCAAGCCAATTCTTCACTGGAAAGGAAACAAGCTTCCGGGGACCGGTTTCTGGCATTGCAGCCGTCTTTGGCCCGGCTTGCTTGAATCCTGATGGTGCAGTGAGCAAGGGACTCACATCTGAGTATACCCTTCCACACTTGTGGTGGCCAAAACGATTCATAACAGGGGGTGGTGATGGACAGAGTATCTGAATTAAGCAGAAGACTCCTACCCAGTCAAAAGATCAGGGCTTGATCCATCACCGTTTTTTAGCTCACTGCACCATCCCAGTTCAGAACCTGGCTACATGCAAATTAGTCTGGCCCTGGCCCAGTGCATCATGGGAACAGGGCAGACCAAACTACCAAGCCAATTCTTCACTGGAAAGGAAACAAGCTTCCGGGGACCGGTTTCTGGCATTGCAGCCGTCTTCGGCCCGGCTTGCTTGAATCCTGATGGTGCAGTGAGCAAGGGACTCACATCTGAGTATACCCTTCCACACTTGTGGTTGCCATAACGATTCATAACAGGGGGTGGTGATGGACAGAGTATCTGAATTAAGCAGAACACTCCTACCCAGTCAAAAGATCAGGGCTTGATCCATCACCGTTTTTTAGCTCACTGCACCATCCCAGTTCAGAACCTGGCTACATGCAAATTAGTCTGGCCCTGGCCCAGTGCATCATGGGAACAGGGCAGACCAAACTACCAAGCCAATTCTTCACTGGAAAGGAAACAAGCTTCCGGGGACCGGTTTCTGGCATTGCAGCCGTCTTCGGCCCGGCTTGCTTGAATCCTGATGGTGCAGTGAGCAAGGGACTCACATCTGAGTATACCCTTCCACACTTGTGGTGGCCAAAACGATTCATAACAGGGGGTGGTGATGGACAGAGTATCTGAATTAAGCAGAACACTCCTACCCAGTCAAAAGATCAGGGCTTGATCCATCACCGTTTTTTAGCTCACTGCACCATCCCAGTTCAGAACCTGGCTACATGCAAATTAGTCTGGCCCTGGCCCAGTGCATCATGGGAACAGGGCAGACCAAACTACCAAGCCAATTCTTCACTGGAAAGGAAACAAGCTTCCGGGGACCGGTTTCTGGCATTGCAGCCGTCTTCGGCCGGGCTTGCTTGAATCCTGATGGTGCAGTGAGCAAGGGACTCACATCTGAGTATACCCTTCCACACTTGTGGTGGCCAAAACGATTCATAACAGGGGGTGGTGATGGACAGAGTATCTGAATTAAGCAGAACGCTCCTACCCAGTCAAAAGATCAGGGCTTGATCCATCACCGTTTTTTAGCTCACTGCACCATCCCAGTTCAGAACCTGGCTACATGCAAATTAGTCTGGCCCTGGCCCAGTGCATCATGGGAACAGGGCAGACCAAACTACCAAGCCAATTCTTCACTGGAAAGGAAACAAGCTTCCGGGGACCGGTTTCTGGCATTGCAGCCGTCTTCGGCCCGGCTTGCTTGAATCCTGATGGTGCAGTGAGCAAGGGACTCACATCTGAGTATACCCTTCCACACTTGTGGTGGCCAAAACGATTCATAACAGGGGGTGGTGATGGACAGAGTATCTGAATTAAGCAGAACACTCCTACCCAGTCAAAAGATCAGGGCTTGATCCATCACCGTTTTTTAGCTCACTGCACCATCCCAGTTCAGAACCTGGCTACATGCAAATTAGTCTGGCCCTGGCCCAGTGCATCATGGGAACAGGGCAGACCAAACTACCAAGCCAATTCTTCACTGGAAAGGAAACAAGCTTCCGGGGACCGGTTTCTGGCATTGCAGCCGTCTTCGGCCCGGCTTGCTTGAATCCTGATGGTGCAGTGAGCAAGGGACTCACATCTGAGTATACCCTTCCACACTTGTGGTGGCCAAAACGATTCATAACAGGGGTGGTGATGGACAGAGTATCTGAATTAAGCAGAACACTCCTACCCAGTCAAAAGATCAGGGCTTGATCCATCACCGTGTTTTAGCTCACTGCACCATCCCAGTTCAGAACCTGGCTACATGCAAATTAGTCTGGCCCTGGCCCAGTGCATCATGGGAACAGGGCAGACCAAACTACCAAGCCAATTCTTCACTGGAAAGGAAACAAGCTTCCGGGGACCGGTTTCTGGCATTGCAGCCGTCTTCGGCCCGGCTTGCTTGAATCCAGATGGTGCAGTGAGCAAGGGACTCACATCTGAGTATACCCTTCCACACTTGTGGTGGCCAAAACGATTCATAACAGGGGGTGGTGATGGACAGAGTATCTGAATTAAGCAGACCACTCCTACCCAGTCAAAAGATCAGGGCTTGATCCATCACCGTTTTTTAGCTCACTGCACCATCCCAGTTCAGAACCTGGCTACATGCAAATTAGTCTGGCCCTGGCCCAGTGCATCATGGGAACAGGGCAGACCACACTACCAAGCCAATTCTTCACTGGAAAGGAAACAAGCTTCCGGGGACCGGTTTCTGGCATTGCAGCCGTCTTCGGCCCGGCTTGCTTGAATCCTGATGGTGCAGTGAGCAAGGGACTCACATCTGAGTATACCCTTCCACACTTGTGGTGGCCAAAACGATTCATAACAGGGGGTGGTGATGGACAGAGTATCTGAATTAAGCAGAACACTCCTACCCAGTCAAAAGATCAGGGCTTGATCCATCACCATTTTTTAGCTCACTGCACCATCCCAGTTCAGAACCTGGCTACATGCAAATTAGTCTGGCCCTGGCCCAGTGCATCATGGGAACAGGGCAGACCAAACTACCAAGCCAATTCTTCACTGGAAAGGAAACAAGCTTCCGGGGACCGGTTTCTGGCATTGCAGCCGTCTTTGGCCCGGCTTGCTTGAATCCTGATGGTGCAGTGAGCAAGGGACTCACATCTGAGTATACCCTTCCACACTTGTGGTGGCCAAAACGATTCATAACAGGGGGTGGTGATGGACAGAGTATCTGAATTAAGCAGAAGACTCCTACCCAGTCAAAAGATCAGGGCTTGATCCATCACCGTTTTTTAGCTCACTGCACCATCCCAGTTCAGAACCTGGCTACATGCAAATTAGTCTGGCCCTGGCCCAGTGCATCATGGGAACAGGGCAGACCAAACTACCAAGCCAATTCTTCACTGGAAAGGAAACAAGCTTCCGGGGACCGGTTTCTGGCATTGCAGCCGTCTTCGGCCCGGCTTGCTTGAATCCTGATGGTGCAGTGAGCAAGGGACTCACATCTGAGTATACCCTTCCACACTTGTGGTGGCCATAACGATTCATAACAGGGGGTGGTGATGGACAGAGTATCTGAATTAAGCAGAACACTCCTACCCAGTCAAAAGATCAGGGCTTGATCCATCACCGTTTTTTAGCTCACTGCACCATCCCAGTTCAGAACCTGGCTACATGCAAATTAGTCTGGCCCTGGCCCAGTGCATCATGGGAACAGGGCAGACCAAACTACCAAGCCAATTCTTCACTGGAAAGGAAACAAGCTTCCGGGGACCGGTTTCTGGCATTGCAGCCGTCTTCGGCCCGGCTTGCTTGAATCCTGATGGTGCAGTGAGCAAGGGACTCACATCTGAGTATACCCTTCCACACTTGTGGTGGCCAAAACGATTCATAACAGGGGGTGGTGATGGACAGAGTATCTGAATTAAGCAGAACACTCCTACCCAGTCAAAAGATCAGGGCTTGATCCATCACCGTTTTTTAGCTCACTGCACCATCCCAGTTCAGAACCTGGCTACATGCAAATTAGTCTGGCCCTGGCCCAGTGCATCATGGGAACAGGGCAGACCAAACTACCAAGCCAATTCTTCACTGGAAAGGAAACAAGCTTCCGGGGACCGGTTTCTGGCATTGCAGCCGTCTTCGGCCCGGCTTGCTTGAATCCTGATGGTGCAGTGAGCAAGGGACTCACATCTGAGTATACCCTTCCACACTTGTGGTGGCCAAAACGATTCATAACAGGGGGTGGTGATGGACAGAGTATCTGAATTAAGCAGAACACTCCTACCCAGTCAAAAGATCAGGGCTTGATCCATCACCGTTTTTTAGCTCACTGCACCATCCCAGTTCAGAACCTGGCTACATGCAAATTAGTCTGGCCCTGGCCCAGTGAATCATGGGAACAGGGCAGACCAAACTACCAAGCCAATTCTTCACTGGAAAGGAAACAAGCTTCCGGGGACCGGTTTCTGGCATTGCAGCCGTCTTCGGCCCGGCTTACTTGAATCCTGATGGTGCAGTGAGCAAGGGACTCACATCTGAGTATACCCTTCCACACTTGTGGTGGCCAAAACGATTCATAACAGGGGGTGGTGATGGACAGAGTATCTGAATTAAGCAGAACACTCCTACCCAGTCAAAAGGTCAGGGCTTGATCCATCACCGTTTTTTAGCTCACTGCACCATCCCAGTTCAGAACCTGGCTACATGCAAATTAGTCTGGCCCTGGCCCAGTGCATCATGGGAACAGGGCAGACCAAACTACCAAGCCAATTCTTCACTGGAAAGGAAACAAGCTTCCGGGGACCGGTTTCTGGCATTGCAGCCGTCTTCGGCCCAGCTTGCTTGAATCCTGATGGTACAGTGAGCAAGGGACTCACATCTGAGTATACCCTTCCACACTTGTGGTGGCCAAAACAATTCATAACAGGGGGTGGTGATGGACAGAGTATCTGAATTAAGCAGAACACTCCTACCCAGTCAAAAGATCAGGGCTTGATCCATCACCGTTTTTGAGCTCGCTGCACCATCCCAGTTCAGAACCTGGCTACATGCAAATTAGTCTGGCCCTGGCCCAGTGCATCATGGGAACAGGGCAGACCCAACTACCAAGCCAATTCTTCACTGGAAAGGAAGGAAGCTTCCGGGGACCGGTTTCTGGCATTGCAGCCGTCTTCGGCCCGGCTTGCTTGAATCCTGATGGTGCAGTGAGCAAGTCAAGTCAAGTCAAGTCAAGATTTATATAGCGCGCTACATACCCATAGGGTCTCAAGGCGCTTGAGAAGGGGTGGGGAATTACTTGTCGAATATCCAAGTTTTGAGTTGCTTTCTGAATGCTAGGTGGTTCTGAGTAAGGCGAAGGTGAGTGGGAAGTGAGTTCCAGGTTTTAGCTGCCAGGTAGGAGAAGGATCTACCACCCATCGTAGTTTTGTTGATGCGAGGTACAATGGCGAGGGCTTGGTTGGAGGATCGTAGCTGACGGGAGGGAATGTAGAAGGACAGTCGTGTGTTGAGGCATTCTGGTCCAAGTTCGTAAAGTGCTTTGTGTGCGTGGGTTAGGAGGCGGAAGGTAATCCTCTTATTTACGGGAAGCCAGTGGAGGTTTTTCAGGTGACCAGAGATGTGTTCTTTACGCGGGATGTCTAGTATGAGTCTGGCTGATGCGTTCTGGATGCGTTGGAGTTTTTTCTGGAGTTTTGCGGTGGTACCGGCGTATAGGGTGTTTCCGTAGTCCAGGCGGCTTGTGACCAGTGCGTGGGTGACCGTTTTTCTAGTTTCGGTGGGGATCCAGCAAAATGTTTTTTTGAGCATGCGAAGGATGTTGAAGCAAGATGATGAAACGGCGTTGACTTGTCTGGTCATCGAGAGTGAGGAGTCCAGGATGACGCCCAGGTTCCGTGCGTGGTCCGTCGGGATGGGTGCTTTTCCAAGGGCCTCTGGCCAACAAGAGTCATCCCAGGCGGAGGGGGAGGTGCCTAAGATGAGGACTTCTGTTTTGTCTGAGTTCAGTTTCAGACGGCTGTGCTTCATCCATTCGGCTACTTCTTTCATTCCTACGTGAAAATTGGTTTTGGCGGTGTTAGGGTCTTTGGTGAGTGAAAGGATCAGTTGAGTGTCGTCAGCGTAGGAGATGATGTTGAGGTTGTGTTGGCGTGCGATGGTCGCGAGGGGACTCATGTATACGTTGAAGAGGGTGGGGCTGAGTGACGATCCTTGTGGCACGCCGCAGATGACTTCAGAGGCCACTGACTTGAATGGTGAGAGGCGGACTCTCTGGGTTCTTCCGGTAAGGAACGAGGTGATCCATTCCAGTGCTTTTCCTTGGATTCCGACGTTTCTGAGGCGTTGCAGGAGGGTGCTATGACAGACTGTGTCGAAGGCAGCGGAGAGGTCGAGGAGGATGAGGGCGACTGTGTCTCCATTGTCCAGTAGAGTTCGAATGTCGTCTGTTGCTGCGATAAGTGCGGTCTCGGTGCTGTGTTTGGCTCGGAAGCCAGACTGTGAGGAGTCGAGGGATTTGTTGGCTTCGAGGAAGGTGGCGAGCTGGTTGTTGACAGCTTTCTCGATGACTTTGGCCGGGAATGGAAGAAGCGAGATGGGGCGGTAGTTTTTGAGTTCGGTGGGGTTAGCTGTGGGTTTTTTCAGAAGGGCGCTAAGTTCTGCGTGTTTCCAGCTTTCCGGGAAGGTGGCGGAGTTGAGGGAGCAGTTGATGACATCTCGGAGGTGTGGTGCTATGATGGAGTCTGCTTTGTTGAAGATGTGGTGAGGGCAAGGGTCTGTGGGGGATCCGGAGTGGATGGAGTTCATCAGGCGGATGGTGTCCTCGGTAGAGATTGGGTTCCAGTCGTTAAGGATGTTCAAGGGGGGTGAAGGTCCTGCCGAAGGTTGGGTGGGTTGGTCTCCGGGTCGGTTGTCGAAGCTGTTGTGGATGTCTGCGATTTTGTTGTAGAAGAAGGAAGCTAGGGAGTCGCAGAGGGCTTGGGAGGGGGTGATGTCGTTGGAGTTGGCTGATGGGTTGGTAAATTCTTTGACGATGTTGAATAATTCCTTGCTGTTGTGGGCGTTGTTATCTAGTCGGTCTTTGAATGCGGCTTTCTTGGCAGACCGGATGAGTTGGTGGTGTATGCGGGTGGCGTTTTTGAAGGCGTCCCTGGTGCTGGTGTTTAGGTCTTTTTTCCAGGTCTTCTCAAGGGAGCGACAGAGTTTCTTCGATTTCTTAAGGTCATCGTTGAACCAGGAGGTGTTTTTGCTGCCTAGTTTGATTTGACGTTTTTTCAACGGTGCTAGGATGTCGGCGCTGTTGGATAGCCATTGGGAGAGGTTGATTGCTGCTTGGTCGGGGTTTGAGGAGTGGGCAGGGGGGTTTTGAAGAAGTGATGAAGAGATCTGATCGATGGTGATTTTGTTCCAGTTTCTTCGCATAGTAGGTTGAGGATGGTTGTGGGTTGTGGTCTTCTTGTAGATAAAGTGAACGCAGCTGTGGTCCGTCCAATGGAGAGCTGTGGTGTGACGGAAGGAGACATGTTTGCTGGAGGTGAAGATAGGGTCGAGTGTGTGACCTGCATTGTGGGTGGGGGTGGTGACAAGTTGTTTGAGTCCGAGGTTGGCGAGATTGTCCAGAAGGGTGGTGGTGCTGCTGTCATTGCTCTTTTCCAGGTGAAAATTGAAGTCTCCCAATAGAATGTAGTCCTCGGAGGGGAGGGCGTGTGGGGTGATAAAGTCAGTGATGTCGTCCCTGAATTGTGCACGGGGTCCTGGAGGCCGGTAGAGGAGGGTGCCTCTGAGTGTGGTCTTGGGGTCGGTGTGGATCTGGAAGTGGAGGTGTGCGGCGCTGGCAAGGTTGGCGTCAGAGCTGGTTGAGATGCGGATGGAATTCTTATGGACGATAGCGATGCCTCCTCCTGTTTACTTGATGCGGTCCTTGCGGATGATCTTGTATCCTTCCGGGATGGCAATGGTGATGTCTGGGGCTGAAGAGGCATTCATCCAAGTTTCTGTTAGGAAGGCGACGTCTGGTGAGATGGTGTCTAGTAGATTCCAGAGGTCGATGGCGTGTCTGTGGACTGAACGGGTGTTGAGCAGGATGCATTTAAGGTGGTTGGTGTCAGGTCTCTGTATGGTGTTGGCGGATGAGGAGTTGGTTTTGGTGCCGTCGAACTTGCAGGAGTTGCAAGAGAAGGGTCCATGGGTGTGTCCAGGAGCGGCTTGGGCGCAGTTGGGGGATCGGCCGGGGTTAAGGGCTAGGAGGGTGGTGGCATCGTAGGTGATGCGAGTGGGCTGGGCATTACGGGAACCAGGGGGACTGGCCCTGGGCGCGGTCCAGGCGCGGACGGGCGTAGACGGGCTTACCTTTGCCGCACCTTCGGCGCGGCCGTAGCGCGTGGACGCTGCGCGTGTGGACATCCGACATAAATGGAGAGTGGAGGGGGCGGAGCGTGGGAGGGTCAGCTGGGAGGCGGGGAGCGGGGAGGAGACACGGGCAGAAGTAAATAAACACAAAGATGGCCGCCCGGTAGCTAAAACGAAACTGGGGCACAGCCGGAGTTGTAATGTTCCTCAAACAAAGTATACTGTGATGCCTATCGTGCAAATGCAGTAAGTCGCTCTGCAACGGTATCAATGCACAAAGACAATGCCAGATAGAGACGATGCCAAGCGCGAGCAAAGTAGCTAGTACAGCAATTAAAGTGCGATATGAATATACGATACCACGCGCTGTAAAGTGATCAACAATGCGCTATGTCAGGGCAGGCAGCAGAACTCAGTGCAGGCAGGCAGCGGGGAGCAGAGCGTCCGATGTGCGAGCAGAGTGCTGGGTGAGCGAGGGACTCACATCTGAGTATACCCTTCCACACTTGTGGTGGCCAAAACGATTCATAACAGGGGGTGGTGATGGACAGAGTATCTGAATTAAGCAGAACATTCCTACCCAGTCAAAAGATCAGGGCTTGATCCATCACTGTTTTTTAGCTCACTGCACCATCCCAGTTCAGAACCTGGCTACATGCAAATTAGTCTGGCCCTGGCCCAGTGCATCATGGGAACAGGGCAGACCAAACTACCAAGCCAATTCTTCACTGGAAAGGAAAGAAGCTTCCGGGGACCGGTTTCTGGCATTGCAGCCGTCTTCGGCCCGGCTTGCATGAATCCTGATGGTGCAGTGAGCAAGGGACTCACATCTGAGTATACCCTTCCACACTTGTGGTGGCCAAAACAATTCATAACAGGGGGTGGTGATGGACAGAGTATCTGAATTAAGCAGAACACTCCTACCCAGTCAAAAGATCAGGGCTTGATCCATCACCGTTTTTTAGCTCACTGCACCATCCCAGTTCAGAACCTGGCTACATGCAAATTAGTCTGGCCCTGGCCCAGTGCATCATGGGAACAGGGCAGACCAAACTACCAAGCCAATTCTTCACTGGAAAGGAAACAAGCTTCCGGGGACCGGTTTCTGGCATTGCAGCCGTCTTCGGCCCAGCTTGCTTGAATCCTGATGGTGCAGTGAGCAAGGGACTCACATCTGAGTATACCCTTCCACACTTGTGGTGGCCAAAATGATTCATAACAGGGGGTGGTGATGGACAGAGTATCTGAATTAGGCAGAACACTCCTACCCAGTCAAAAGATCAGGGCTTGATCCATCACCGTTTTTTAGCTCACTGCACCATCCCAGTTCAGAACCTGGCTACATGCAAATTAGTCTGGCCCTGGCCCAGTGCATCATGGGAACAGGGCAGACCAAACTACCAAGCCAATTCTTCACTGGAAAGGAAAGAAGCTTCCGGGGACCGGTTTCTGGCATTGCAGCCGTCTTCGGCGCGGCTTGCTTGAATCCTGATGGTGCAGTGAGCAAGGGACTCACATCTGAGTATACCCTTCCACACTTGTGGTGGCCAAAACAATTCATAACAGGGGGTGATGATGGACAGAGTATCTGAATTAAGCAGAACACTCCTACCCAGTCAAAAGATCAGGGCTTGATCCATCACGGTTTTTTAGCTCACTGCACCATCCCAGTTCAGAACCTGGCTACATGCAAATTAGTCTGGCCCTGGCCCAGTGCATCATGGGAACAGGGCAGACCAAACTACCAAGCCAATTCTTCACTGGAAAGGAAACAAGCTTCCGGGGACCGGTTTCTGGCATTGCAGCCGTCTTCGGCCCAGCTTGCTTGAATCCTGATGGTGCAGTGAGCAAGGGACTCACATCTGAGTATACCCTTCCACACTTGTGGTGGCCAAAATGATTCATAACAGGGGGTGGTGATGGACAGAGTATCTGAATTAAGCAGAACACTCCTACCCAGTCAAAAGATCAGGGCTTGATCCATCACCGTTTTTTAGCTCACTGCACCATCCCAGTTCAGAACCTGGCTACATGCAAATTAGTCTGGCCCTGGCCCAGTGCATCATGGGAACAGGGCAGACCAAACTACCAAGCCAATTCTTCACTGGAAAGGAAACAAGCTTCCGGGGACCGGTTTCTGGCATTGCAGCCGTCTTCGGCCCGGCTTGCTTGAATCCTGATGGTGCAGTGAGCAAGGGACTCACATCTGAGTATACCCTTCCACACTTGTGGTGGCCAAAACGATTCATAACAGGGGGTGGTGATGGACAGAGTATCTGAATTAAGCAGAACACTCCTACCCAGTCAAAAGATCAGGGCTTGATCCATCGCCGTTTTTTAGCTCACTGCACCATCCCAGTTCAGAACCTGGCTACATGCAAATTAGTCTGGCCCTGGCCCAGTGCATCATGGGAACAGGGCAGACCAAACTACCAAGCCAATTCTTCACTGGAAAGGAAACAAGCTTCCGGGGACCGGTTTCTGGCATTGCAGCCGTCTTCGGCCCGGCTTGCTTGAATCCAGATGGTGCAGTGAGCAAGGGACTCACATCTGAGTATACCCTTCCACACTTGTGGTGGCCAAAACGATTCATAACAGGGGGTGGTGATGGACAGAGTATCTGAATTAAGCAGACCACTCCTACCCAGTCAAAAGATCAGGGCTTGATCCATCACCGTTTTTTAGCTCACTGCACCTTCCCAGTTCAGAACCTGGCTACATACAAATTAGTCTGGCCCTGGCCCAGTGCATCATGGGAACAGGGCAGACCACACTACAAAGCCAATTCTTCACTGGAAAGGAAACAAGCTTCCGGGGACCGGTTTCTGGCATTGCAGCCGTCTTCGGCCCGGCTTGCTTGAATCCTGATGGTGCAGTGAGCAAGGGACTCACATCTGAGTATACCCTTCCACACTTGTGGTGGCCAAAACGATTCATAACAGGGGGTGGTGATGGACAGAGTATCTGAATTAAGCAGAACACTCCTACCCAGTCAAAAGATCAGGGCTTGATCCATCACCGTTTTTTAGCTCACTGCACCATCCCAGTTCAGAACCTGGCTACATGAAAATTAGTCTGGCCCTGGCCCAGTGCATCATGGGAACAGGGCAGACCAAACTACCAAGCCAATTCTTCACTGGAAAGGAAACAAGCTTCCGGGGACCGGTTTCTGGCATTGCAGCCGTCTTCGGCCCGGCTTGCTTGAATCCTGATGGTGCAGTGAGCAAGGGACTCACATCTGAGTATACCCTTCCGCACTTGTGGTGGCCAAAACGATTCATAACAGGGGGTGGTGATGGACAGAGTATCTGAATTAAGCAGAACACTCCTACCCAGTCAAAAGATCAGGGCTTGATCCATCACCGTTTTTTAGCTCACTGCACCATCCCAGTTCAGAACCTGGCTACATGCAAATTAGTCTGGCCCTGGCCCAGTGCATCATGGGAACAGGGCAGACCAAACTACCAAGCCAATTCTTCACTGGAAAGGAAACAAGCTTCCGGGGACCGGTTTCTGGCATTGCAGCCGTCTTCGGCCCGGCTTGCTTGAATCCTGATGGTGCAGTGAGCAAGGGACTCACATCTGAGTATACCCTTCCGCACTTGTGGTGGCCAAAACGATTCATAACAGGGGGTGGTGATGGACAGAGTATCTGAATTAAGCAGAACACTCCTACCCAGTCAAAAGATCAGGGCTTGATCCATCACCGTTTTTTAGCTCACTGCACCATCCCAGTTCAGAACCTGGCTACATGCAAATTAGTCTGGCCCTGGCCCAGTGCATCATGGGAACAGGGCAGACCAAAATACCAAGCCAATTTTTCACTGGAAAGGAAACAAGCTTCCGGGGACCGGTTTCTGGCATTGCAGCCGTCTTCAGCCCGGCTTGCTTGAATCCTGATGGTGCAGTGAGCAAGGGACTCACATCTGAGTATACCCTTCCACACTTGTGGTGGCCAAAACGATTCATAACAGGGGGTGGTGATGGACAGAGTATATGAATTAAGCAGAACACTCCTACCCAGTCAAAAGATCAGGGCTTGATCCATCACCGTTTTTTAGCTCACTGCACCATCCCAGTTCAGAACCTGGCTACATGCAAATTAGTCTGGCCCTGGCCCAGTGCATCATGGGAACAGGGCAGACCAAACTACCAAGCCAATTCTTCACTGGAAAGGAAACAAGCTTCCGGGGACCGGTTTCTGGCATTGCAGCCGTCTTCGGCCCGGCTTGCTTGAATCCTGATGGTGCAGTGAGCAAGGGACTCACATCTGAGTATACCCTTCCGCACTTGTGGTGGCCAAAACGATTCATAACAGGGGGTGGTGATGGACAGAGTATCTGAATTAAGCAGAACACTCCTACCCAGTCAAAAGATCAGGGCTTGATCCATCACCGTTTTTTAGCTCACTGCACCATCCCAGTTCAGAACCTGGCTACATGCAAATTAGTCTGGCCCTGGCCCAGTGCATCATGGGAACAGGGCAGACCAAAATACCAAGCCAATTTTTCACTGGAAAGGAAACAAGCTTCCGGGGACCGGTTTCTGGCATTGCAGCCGTCTTCAGCCCGGCTTGCTTGAATCCTGATGGTGCAGTGAGCAAGGGACTCACATCTGAGTATACCCTTCCACACTTGTGGTGGCCAAAACGATTCATAACAGGGGGTGGTGATGGACAGAGTATATGAATTAAGCAGAACACTCCTACCCAGTCAAAAGATCAGGGCTTGATCCATCACCGTTTTTTAGCTCACTGCACCATCCCAGTTCAGAACCTGGCTACATGCAAATTAGTCTGGCCCTGGCCCAGTGCATCATGGGAACAGGGCAGACCAAACTACCAAGCCAATTCTTCACTGGAAAGGAAAGAAGCTTCCGGGGACCGGTTTCTGGCATTGCAGCCGTCTTCGGCCCGGCTTGCATGAATCCTGATGGTGCAGTGAGCAAGGGACTCACATCTGAGTATACCCTTCCACACTTGTGGTGGCCAAAACAATTCATAACAGGGGGTGGTGATGGACAGAGTATCTGAATTAAGCAGAACACTCCTACCCAGTCAAAAGATCAGGGCTTGATCCATCACCGTTTTTTAGCTCACTGCACCATCCCAGTTCAGAACCTGGCTACATGCAAATTAGTCTGGCCCTGGCCCAGTGCATCATGGGAACAGGGCAGACCAAACTACCAAGCCAATTCTTCACTGGAAAGGAAACAAGCTTCCGGGGACCGGTTTCTGGCATTGCAGCCGTCTTCGGCCCAGCTTGCTTGAATCCTGATGGTGCAGTGAGCAAGGGACTCACATCTGAGTATACCCTTCCACACTTGTGGTGGCCAAAATGATTCATAACAGGGGGTGGTGATGGACAGAGTATCTGAATTAGGCAGAACACTCCTACCCAGTCAAAAGATCAGGGCTTGATCCATCACCGTTTTTTAGCTCACTGCACCATCCCAGTTCAGAACCTGGCTACATGCAAATTAGTCTGGCCCTGGCCCAGTGCATCATGGGAACAGGGCAGACCAAACTACCAAGCCAATTCTTCACTGGAAAGGAAAGAAGCTTCCGGGGACCGGTTTCTGGCATTGCAGCCGTCTTCGGCGCGGCTTGCTTGAATCCTGATGGTGCAGTGAGCAAGGGACTCACATCTGAGTATACCCTTCCACACTTGTGGTGGCCAAAACAATTCATAACAGGGGGTGATGATGGACAGAGTATCTGAATTAAGCAGAACACTCCTACCCAGTCAAAAGATCAGGGCTTGATCCATCACGGTTTTTTAGCTCACTGCACCATCCCAGTTCAGAACCTGGCTACATGCAAATTAGTCTGGCCCTGGCCCAGTGCATCATGGGAACAGGGCAGACCAAACTACCAAGCCAATTCTTCACTGGAAAGGAAACAAGCTTCCGGGGACCGGTTTCTGGCATTGCAGCCGTCTTCGGCCCAGCTTGCTTGAATCCTGATGGTGCAGTGAGCAAGGGACTCACATCTGAGTATACCCTTCCACACTTGTGGTGGCCAAAATGATTCATAACAGGGGGTGGTGATGGACAGAGTATCTGAATTAAGCAGAACACTCCTACCCAGTCAAAAGATCAGGGCTTGATCCATCACCGTTTTTTAGCTCACTGCACCATCCCAGTTCAGAACCTGGCTACATGCAAATTAGTCTGGCCCTGGCCCAGTGCATCATGGGAACAGGGCAGACCAAACTACCAAGCCAATTCTTCACTGGAAAGGAAACAAGCTTCCGGGGACCGGTTTCTGGCATTGCAGCCGTCTTCGGCCCGGCTTGCTTGAATCCTGATGGTGCAGTGAGCAAGGGACTCACATCTGAGTATACCCTTCCACACTTGTGGTGGCCAAAACGATTCATAACAGGGGGTGGTGATGGACAGAGTATCTGAATTAAGCAGAACACTCCTACCCAGTCAAAAGATCAGGGCTTGATCCATCGCCGTTTTTTAGCTCACTGCACCATCCCAGTTCAGAACCTGGCTACATGCAAATTAGTCTGGCCCTGGCCCAGTGCATCATGGGAACAGGGCAGACCAAACTACCAAGCCAATTCTTCACTGGAAAGGAAACAAGCTTCCGGGGACCGGTTTCTGGCATTGCAGCCGTCTTCGGCCCGGCTTGCTTGAATCCAGATGGTGCAGTGAGCAAGGGACTCACATCTGAGTATACCCTTCCACACTTGTGGTGGCCAAAACGATTCATAACAGGGGGTGGTGATGGACAGAGTATCTGAATTAAGGAGACCACTCCTACCCAGTCAAAAGATCAGGGCTTGATCCATCACCGTTTTTTAGCTCACTGCACCTTCCCAGTTCAGAACCTGGCTACATACAAATTAGTCTGGCCCTGGCCCAGTGCATCATGGGAACAGGGCAGACCACACTACAAAGCCAATTCTTCACTGGAAAGGAAACAAGCTTCCGGGGACCGGTTTCTGGCATTGCAGCCGTCTTCGGCCCGGCTTGCTTGAATCCTGATGGTGCAGTGAGCAAGGGACTCACATCTGAGTATACCCTTCCACACTTGTGGTGGCCAAAACGATTCATAACAGGGGGTGGTGATGGACAGAGTATCTGAATTAAGCAGAACACTCCTACCCAGTCAAAAGATCAGGGCTTGATCCATCACCGTTTTTTAGCTCACTGCACCATCCCAGTTCAGAACCTGGCTACATGAAAATTAGTCTGGCCCTGGCCCAGTGCATCATGGGAACAGGGCAGACCAAACTACCAAGCCAATTCTTCACTGGAAAGGAAACAAGCTTCCGGGGACCGGTTTCTGGCATTGCAGCCGTCTTCGGCCCGGCTTGCTTGAATCCTGATGGTGCAGTGAGCAAGGGACTCACATCTGAGTATACCCTTCCGCACTTGTGGTGGCCAAAACGATTCATAACAGGGGGTGGTGATGGACAGAGTATCTGAATTAAGCAGAACACTCCTACCCAGTCAAAAGATCAGGGCTTGATCCATCACCGTTTTTTAGCTCACTGCACCATCCCAGTTCAGAACCTGGCTACATGCAAATTAGTCTGGCCCTGGCCCAGTGCATCATGGGAACAGGGCAGACCAAACTACCAAGCCAATTCTTCACTGGAAAGGAAACAAGCTTCCGGGGACCGGTTTCTGGCATTGCAGCCGTCTTCGGCCCGGCTTGCTTGAATCCTGATGGTGCAGTGAGCAAGGGACTCACATCTGAGTATACCCTTCCGCACTTGTGGTGGCCAAAACGATTCATAACAGGGGGTGGTGATGGACAGAGTATCTGAATTAAGCAGAACACTCCTACCCAGTCAAAAGATCAGGGCTTGATCCATCACCGTTTTTTAGCTCACTGCACCATCCCAGTTCAGAACCTGGCTACATGCAAATTAGTCTGGCCCTGGCCCAGTGCATCATGGGAACAGGGCAGACCAAAATACCAAGCCAATTTTTCACTGGAAAGGAAACAAGCTTCCGGGGACCGGTTTCTGGCATTGCAGCCGTCTTCAGCCCGGCTTGCTTGAATCCTGATGGTGCAGTGAGCAAGGGACTCACATCTGAGTATACCCTTCCACACTTGTGGTGGCCAAAACGATTCATAACAGGGGGTGGTGATGGACAGAGTATATGAATTAAGCAGAACACTCCTACCCAGTCAAAAGATCAGGGCTTGATCCATCACCGTTTTTTAGCTCACTGCACCATCCCAGTTCAGAACCTGGCTACATGCAAATTAGTCTGGCCCTGGCCCAGTGCATCATGGGAACAGGGCAGACCAAACTACCAAGCCAATTCTTCACTGGAAAGGAAACAAGCTTCCGGGGACCGGTTTCTGGCATTGCAGCCGTCTTCGGCCCGGCTTGCTTGAATCCTGATGGTGCAGTGAGCAAGGGACTCACATCTGAGTATACCCTTCCGCACTTGTGGTGGCCAAAACGATTCATAACAGGGGGTGGTGATGGACAGAGTATCTGAATTAAGCAGAACACTCCTACCCAGTCAAAAGATCAGGGCTTGATCCATCACCGTTTTTTAGCTCACTGCACCATCCCAGTTCAGAACCTGGCTACATGCAAATTAGTCTGGCCCTGGCCCAGTGCATCATGGGAACAGGGCAGACCAAAATACCAAGCCAATTTTTCACTGGAAAGGAAACAAGCTTCCGGGGACCGGTTTCTGGCATTGCAGCCGTCTTCAGCCCGGCTTGCTTGAATCCTGATGGTGCAGTGAGCAAGGGACTCACATCTGAGTATACCCTTCCACACTTGTGGTGGCCAAAACGATTCATAACAGGGGGTGGTGATGGACAGAGTATATGAATTAAGCAGAACACTCCTACCCAGTCAAAAGATCAGGGCTTGATCCATCACCGTTTTTTAGCTCACTGCACCATCCCAGTTCAGAACCTGGCTACATGCAAATTAGTCTGGCCCTGGCCCAGTGCATCATGGGAACAGGGCAGACCAAACTACCAAGCCAATTCTTCACTGGAAAGGAAACAAGCTTCCGGGGACCGGTTTCTGGCATTGCAGCCGTCTTCGGCCCGGCTTGCTTGAATCCTGATGGTGCAGTGAGCAAGGGACTCACATCTGAGTATACCCTTCCACACTTGTGGTGGCCAAAACGATTCATAACAGGGGGTGGTGATGGACAGAGTATCTGAATTAAGCAGAACACTCCTACCCAGTCAAAAGATCAGGGCTTGATCCATCACCGTTTTTTAGCTCACTGCACCATCCCAGTTCAGAACCTGGCTACATGCAAATTAGTCTGGCCCTGGCCCAGTGCATCATGGGAACAGGGCAGACCAAACTACCAAGCCAATTCTTCACTGGAAAGGAAACAAGCTTCCGGGGACCGGTTTCTGGCATTGCAGCCGTCTTCGGCCCAGCTTGCTTGAATCCTGATGGTACAGTGAGCAAGGGACTCACATCTGAGTATACCCTTCCACACTTGTGGTGGCCAAAACGATTCATAACAGGGGGTGGCGATGGACAGAGTATCTGAATTAAGCAGAACACTCCTACCCAGTCAAAAGATCAGGGCTTGATCCATCACCGTTTTTTAGCTCGCTGCACCATCCCAGTTCAGAACCTGGCTACATGCAAATTAGTCTGGCCCTGGCCCAGTGCATCATGGGAACAGGGCAGACCAAACTACCAAGCCAATTCTTCACTGGAAAGGAAAGAAGCTTCCGGGGACCGGTTTCTGGCATTGCAGCCGTCTTCGGCCCGGCTTGCTTGAATCCTCATGGTGCAGTGAGCAAGGGACTCACATCTGAGTATACCCTTCCACACTTGTGGTGGCCAAAACGATTCATAACAGGGGGTGGTGATGGACAGAGTATCTGAATTAAGCAGAACACTCCTACCCAGTCAAAAAATCAGGGCTTGATCCATCACCGTTTTTTAGCTCACTGCACCATCCCAGTTCAGAACCTGGCTACATGCAAATTAGTCTGGCCCTGGCCCAGTGCATCATGGGAACAGGGCAGACCAAACTACCAAGCCAATTCTTCACTGGAAAGGAAAGAAGCTTCCGGGGACCGGTTTCTGGCATTGCAGCCGTCTTCGGCCCGGCTTGCTTGAATCCTGATGGTGCAGTGAGCAAGGGACTCACATCTGAGTATACCCTTCCACACTTGTGGTGGCCAAAACAATTCATAACAGGGGGTGGTGATGGACAGAGTATCTGAATTAAGCAGAACACTCCTACCCAGTCAAAAGATCAGGGCTTGATCCATCACCGTTTTTTAGCTCACTGCACCATCCCAGTTCAGAACCTGGCTACATACAAATTAGTCTGGCCCTGGCCCAGTGCATCATGGGAACAGGGCAGACCAAACTACCAAGCCAATTCTTCACTGGAAAGGAAACAAGCTTCCGGGGACCGGTTTCTGGCATTGCAGCCGTCTTCGGCCCAGCTTGCTTGAATCCTGATGGTGCAGTGAGCAAGGGACTCACATCTGAGTATACCCTTCCACACTTGTGGTGGCCAAAACGATTCATAACAGGGGGTGGTGATGGACTGAGTATCTGAATTAAGCAGAACACTCCTACCCTGTCAAAAGATCAGGGCTTGATCCATCACCGTTTTTTAGCTCACTGCACCATCCCAGTTCAGAACCTGGCTACATGCAAATTAGTCTGGCCCTGGCCCAGTGCATCATGGGAACAGGGCAGACCAAACTACCAAGCCAATTCTTCACTGGAAAGGAAACAAGCTTCCGGGGACCGGTTTCTGGCATTGCAGCCGTCTTCGGCCCGGCTTGCTTGAACCCTGATGGTGCAGTGAGCAAGGGACTCACATCTGAGTATACCCTTCCACACTTGTGGTGGCCAAAACGATTCATAACAGGGGGTGGTGATGGACAGATTATCTGAATTAAGCAGAACACTCCTACCCAGTCAAAAGAGGAGGGCTTGATCCATCACCGTTTTTTAGCTCACTGCACCATCCCAGTTCAGAACCTGGCTACATGCAAACTAGTCTGGCCCTGGCCCAGTGCATCATGGGAACAGGGCAGACCAAACTACCAAGCCAATTCGTCACTGGAAAGGAAACAAGCTTCCGGGGACCGGTTTCTGGCATTGCAGCCGTCTTCGGCCCGGCTTGCTTGAATCCTGATGGTGCAGTGAGCAAGGGACTCACATCTGAGTATACCCTTCCACACTTGTGGTGGCCAAAACGATTCATAACAGGGGGTGGTGATGGACAGAGTATCTGAATTAAGCAGAACACTCCTACCCAGTCAAAAGATCAGGGCTTGATCCATCACCGTTTTTTAGCTCACTGCACCATCCCAGTTCAGAACCTGGCTACATGAAAATTAGTCTGGCCCTGGCCCAGTGCATCATGGGAACAGGGCAGACCAAACTACCAAGCCAATTCTTCACTGGAAAGGAAACAAGCTTCCGGGGACCGGTTTCTGGCATTGCAGCCGTCTTCGGCCCGGCTTGCTTGAATCCTGATGGTGCAGTGAGCAAGGGACTCACATCTGAGTATACCCTTCCACACTTGTGGTGGCCAAAACAATTCATTACAGGGGGTGGTGATGGACAGAGTATCTGAATTAAGCAGAACACTCCTACCTAGTCAAAAGATCAGGGCTTGATCCATCACCGTTTTTTAGCTCACTGCACCATCCCAGTTCAGAACCTGGCTACATGCAAATTAGTCTGGCCCTGGCCCAGTGCATCATGGGAACAGGGCAGACCAAACTACCAAGCCAATTCTTCACTGGAAAGGAAACAAGCTTCCGGGGACCGGTTTCTGGCATTGCAGCCGTCTTCGGCCCGGCTTGCTTGAATCCTGATGGTGCAGTGAGCAAGGGACTCACATCTGAGTATACCCTTCCACACTTGTGGTGGCCAAAACGATTCATAACAGGGGGTGGTGATGGACAGAGTATCTGAATTAAGCAGAACACTCCTACCCAGTCAAAAGATCAGGGCTTGATCCATCACCGTTTTTTAGCTCACTGCACCATCCCAGTTCAGAACCTGGCTACATGCAAATTAGTCTGGCCCTGGCCCAGTGCATCATGGGAACAGGGCAGACCAAACTACCAAGCCAATTCTTCACTGGAAAGGAAACAAGCTTCCGGGGACTGGTTTCTGGCATTGCAGCCGTCTTCGGCCCGGCTTGCTTGAATCCTGATGGTGCAGTGAGCAAGGGACTCACATCTGAGTATACCCTTCCACACTTGTGGTGGCCAAAACGATTCATAACAGGGGGTGGTGATGGACAGAGTATCTGAATTAAGCAGAACACTCCTACCCAGTCAAAAGATCAGGGCTTGATCCATCACCGTTTTTTAGCTCACTGCACCATCCCAGTTCAGAACCTGGCTACATGCAAATTAGTCTGGCCCTGGCCCAGTGCATCATGGGAACAGGGCAGACCAAACTACCAAGCCAATTCTTCACTGGAAAGGAAACAAGCTTCCGGGGACCGGTTTCTGGTATGGCAGCCGTCTTCGACCCGGCTTGCTTGAATCCTGATGGTGCAGTGAGCAAGGGACTCACATCTGAGTATACCCTTCCACACTTGTGGTGGCCAAAACGATTCATAACAGGGGGTGGTGATGGACAGAGTATCTGAATTAAGCAGAACACTCCTACCCAGTCAAAAGATCAGGGCTTGATCCATCACCGTTTTTTAGCTCACTGCACCATCCCAGTTCAGAACCTGGCTACATGCAAATTAGTCTGGCCCTGTCCCAGGCCCAGTGCATCATGGGAACAGGGCAGACCAAACTACCAAGCCAATTGTTCTCTGAAAGGAAACAAGCTTCCGGGGACCGGTTTCTGGCATTGCAGCCGTCTTCGGCCCGGCTTGCTTGAATCCTGATGGTGCAGTGAGCAAGGGACTCACATCTGAGTATACCCTTCCACACTTGTGGCCAAAACAATTCATAACAGGGGGTGGTGAGGGACAGAGTATCTGAATTAAGCAGAACACTCCTACTCAGTCAAAAGATCAGGGCTTGATCCATCACCGTTTTTTAGCTCACTGCACCATCCCAGTTCAGAACCTGGCTACATGCAAATTATTCTGGCCCTGGCCCAGTGCATCATGGGAACAGGGCAGACCAAACTACCAAGCCAATTCTTCACTGGAAAGGAAACAAGCTTACGGGGACCGGTTTCTGGCATTGCAGCCGTCTTCGGCCCGGCTTGCTTGAATCCTGATGGTGCAGTGAGCAAGGGACTCACATCTGAGTATACCCTTCCACACTTGTGGTGGCCAAAACGATTCATAACGGGGTGGTGATGGACAGAGTATCTGAATTAAGCAGAACACTCCTACCCAGTCAAAAGATCAGGGCTTGATCCATCACCGTTTTTAGCTCACTGCACCATCCCAGTTCAGAACCTGGCTACATGCAAATTAGTCTGGCCCTGGCCCAGTGCATCATGGGAACAGGGCAGACCAAACTACCAAGCCAATTCTTCACTGGAAAGGAAACAAGCTTCCGGGGACCGGTTTCTGGCATTGCAGCCGTCTTCGGCCCGGCTTGCTTGAATACTGATGGTGCAGCGAGCAAGGGACTCACATCTGAGTATACCCTTCCACACTTGTGGTGGCCAAAACGATTCATAACAGGGGGTGGTGATGGGGTGGTGATGGACAGAGTATCTGAATTAAGCAGAACACTCCTACCCAGTCAAAAGATCAGGGCTTGATCCATCACCGTTTTTTTGCTCACTGCACCATCCCAGTTCAGAACCTGGCTACATGCAAATTAATGAGCGGGCAGGGCCGTGACGGAACCACGCCGTCATGAGCACACGCCGCCCATGACGGCGTAGTTCCGTCACGAGCACACCAGCGCCGCGCTCAACCCCCCCCTCCCAGCACCCCCCAGCCCCCCCGCCCTCCCCCGCAGCGAAATTCGTGCCGCGGCGAAGGAGCTAAGAGACCGGCAGAGCTGTTTAAAGCTACCAGAAAACTGAAAACCATAAAACTGTGTCTCTGTCTCTCAGACTTCATCATCAAGAACACTGCTATGCACTGCATCCTATAACACAAGAACTGCACCTTGGTGGTCAACACGCACGGCATGGAAATACTTCCCACATAACATCAAAATAAAACAATATCCTTCCAGCCACACACCCTACACAGTGTTGTGTATGACTCATGTAGGCAAGCGCTTCAGCACCACAAATAGGAGCAGTAAGCACTGTATAAATGCTGCAACTAGGAGTTAGTCTACATTAGTAAAATGCAGAAAACAAAACTACAATACCCTGCAAGCATTAAGATGTCACACAAAGTCCTACACTGAAAACAGGGTCCGTAAATGACCTGTATGGAGGTAGTTACCCCAGTGCATCCTGCATGGATCGTTCCCCTCTGTTCCTTCTCATGTCCATCTGAAACAAGTAATACAACTTCTTAAACCTAAACTTGGTACTGGCGGAACAAAGTAAATAAACTTCCAACTAAGTGCAAACTCATAGCTAGCTATTATATATCTTTCTCTCACATACCATTCTTAGATCATATCATTTTGTGCTACGCGCACTCCAAGACAAGTCACACGGTAGAGCACACTTCTACTTTTTTGGGTCATTTAAGTTGCGCACGACAGCAAGTCGCCTCTCGCAAAGCCCTGTAAATTTCAAGGACCGGCCGTCATTTTGGTGTCATGTCTGTTGTCCATCATCATTCCTTTTACGGACGCCTTTTGTCCATGATTCTGGGCATTTCAGCAAACTGTGCTTTTCACCTGCGGGAAGCCCCAGGAGTTACAAATTTCTTATGACCCGTTCACATTTCCTTTTGAACTTCACAGGATGCAGCAGCCCATCCCTGACCTTGCACAAGCTGTGGACAGGACAGGCCCATTGTCATTGACTGCAGCTGATTATCACATTTAGAATGAAAATGGGCCATCTGCCTTTTAACATATCTTGCGCACTCAAGTGAGTACCTTGAAGGCCAGTGTCTCACTAGGAGCCAGGAAGACTGTAGCAGAAGAGCTTTCCCCCATCAGAGTATTGTGGGGAACTTGTGGCCATGTGTAATTTGCCTGTTGTTCACTGAGAGTCTGACCCAAATCAAGCACATGAATCCCCAGGGATGTGGCTCCTTCCCTGTTGCCAGGGGCTGTTTTTTTTCAGAGTGCAGCACTCATTTTACTTACTACTTTGGAGACACGGAAAGGCCTGTCTCCTTATGAGCTGGTTACAGTCAAGCAATTAAAAATCTGTGCAGGTTTGACGTTGACGGCACATGCAGTTTAGGAGCTCTGTAGATTTTAGTACTTGCTCAGTGTGCTCAGGGCTGTTTGATTTTATTTTTAATCCAAAAATGACAAGCAGTTTAAAAGAGAACATGGGCCCTGAATTAACTATGGCTACCAAAGCACTGGTAAGGAAACATTAAAAAAATCGGAACAAGGGTGGGAGCACACCGCTTCACCTCCAAGCAAGGTTTGCCCCTGGCATTATGGTAAATGCAGTCTCTTGTTGCTTGCTTTGCTAAAGTATTTAAGAGTGTTTCGCCGGAGTTGGCGCTGATAGTGCTGATCTCGAGACACGTGTTTCTGGTTCTTTAACCGTCATCAGTAGAGATTACAGGTTTCAAATTTGGGGTTTGCCGAGCTCGTGGAAGAAGCACCTGCGCGCCAGTTAGAGGTACCTGACCTGATGTGATGTTTAGCATCCTACTCAGCAAACCCCAAATTTGAAGCCTGTAATCTCTACTGATGATGGTTAAAGAACCAGAAACACGTGTCTAGAGATCAGCGCCAACTCTGGCGAAACACTCGTAAATATTCTAGCAAAGCAAGCAACAAGAGACTACATTTACCATAATGCCAGGGGCGAACCTTGCTGGGGTGTGAAGTGGTGCGCTCCCACCCCTGTTCCTGTTTAAAAGTACTCCCATGGGAGGAGGAGCTTCGCGCGATTCCAAGATGGACGCGTGAGCTAAGGGCTCCCGAGACCCTTTCCGCCTCCCGCGATTATCCTGTGAAAGATCCTGATTATGACGACGGGTACTTTTTATTGATGCCCTGCTGATGTCCATGTCTTTTTCAAAAATCGATTTGGCCGCCGGATATCGGACTTACTGCATTCTGGAATTTGAGGCCTACATCGTACGCCAGCCGGGGGCTTGAGTCCCCGAGGTACCCAGGTGGCAATTGAACAACAACGGCTGATGAGCCACGCCCTCTGCCCCTGGTGTACTTTCGGTTTCGTTTTTGGTCGCTGTTGTGCACGCCCAGTCGCCGATCGGCGCTCCAGCTCTGTTCTCGCTGCCGACCTTCAGCCAGCGCTGTGTCCCTATCCTTTCGCCGGTCCGAGCTTGCCAAGACGGAGATCGTTTTGGCTACATTCTACAGATCCCGTTGGAGCTCATTGCCTGTCATGGCGGGCAAGGCGGTCATCGAGAGGCGCACCGCTAGAGGCCCGTCCCAATCTCAGACCATCGATCGATTTACTCGACCTAGGGGCTCCCCGGGCGGGTCGAGTGGTGCCCTAGAGGAAGCTGGTGATGGTACTCCTGAAAGCGAGGAGCCAACTCTGAAGGACATTATGGGCGCTATTGCGAGTGTCCAATCCACCATGGGCCAGCAATATGAAACCTTGGCGGCCAAGATAGATACGGTGGCGATCGATGTCACCCTCATCAGAGCGGACCTGGGGAAAACCAACGAGCGTGTCAAATCCCTTGATATCAAGACGGCTAGTTTGACCACAGATGTCTCGGATCTCCAGACCACAGTCCGCAATCTTCAGACTACTTGCGAACTGTTTGCCAATCGGCTGGAAGATTTCGAAGGCCGGGCCAGACGCAATAACGTCCGCATGGTGGGTGTCCCGGAGAACTCTGCTGATTTGCCTGTTGATATCCTGGTGGAGGACCTCGTGCTGAAGCATTTGGCACCAAAAGGTTTAAGTAAATTTTTTGCTGTGGAGCGAGCTCATCGTGTCCCGGGTGGTAAGCCGAAGTTGGGTGCCGCTCCGCGGCCCATAATTGCCAGGCTCTTCAATTTCCGTGACAGAGACGCTATCCTACAAGCTTCACGAACGAGTGGACCCACTAAGTTTGAGAACGTATCGATTGGTTTTTACCCGGACTTCACTCAGGCAGTCCAGAAACAACGAATGGGCTTCACGGGTGTGAAGAGGCGCCTCAGAGAACTGGGACTGAAATATGCTATGCTTTTCCCGGCCCGCTTGAGAATCGAGCATGAAGAGCGTGCGTTCTTCTTTGACTGCCCCAAGGTGGCTAGTGACTGGTTGGACACTTTATCGACGCGCCATGAGGGCCCGGAGAACTCGAGAGGCGCTGAAGGAGGTTCGGAGGACCAGGAGCAGTGAGTCTACATCGGCGAGCCTGATTCTATGGCAGTGGCTCAGAGACTATGTCCTGTTATGGTGTGAATGCCCGGGGGTGGGGGGGTTTAGGGGATCTTCCTCCTCTGGGGACTTTTCTCTCTTTTGTGTAGGTTAGTTTAATGGGGCGACAGGCACACTGCAAGTTGGGGTGGCTTTTACGTCTACCGCAGGGGTGCAGGGAGGGGGGTTTGAGTTTGATGGGTTCCCTGGGGGTGGTGGGGGGGTCTTTTCTCTTTGTTTGTTTCTAGGCTGTGCTTTGTTTTACATTTGCTATCCTGTGGCTGTTTCGAGGTGGGGAGGGCGGTCCGTTTTCTTCTGGGATGGGGGGTAGGGGACTTAGGGTGTTGAGCTGGAATGTTAATGGTCTGGGGGACAGGATCAAACGTGGGATTGTACTACAATACTTGAAGAGATGTTCACCGGATGTGGTCTTGCTCCAGGAGACCCACTTGGTGGGCAATACATGTCATGCACTGAACAGACGAGGTTACCATTTGGTGGCTCATTCCGGCTTCACCTCTGAATCGAGGGGGGTTGGTATCCTGGTTAGGGACTCCCTCCCCCTGGAGATAGATGGCACGGTGTTGGACGATAGAGGCCGTTAGGCAGCCATTCTGGGGAGATGGGAAGGGAAGTTGATTTCCATACTGTCTATTTATGTTCCACCTCGCCTACAGTCTACTACCTTCGCCGACCTGGGTGAGGTAATTCTGGGTTTGCCTGATGGATTGCTAGTGGTGGGTGGTGACTTTAATTCTGTGGTGAATGGGGAGAGTGATCGTAGCCCCCCCAGGCTCCTCCCTACATCGCAGCTATGGCTGGGGAAATTCTTGGATGCCTTTGGGTTGGCAGACTGTTGGAGACAAATGCACCCTGGCCGGCTTCAGTACACTTTCCACTCGGGAGCCCATGGAAGTCTCTCGAGACTTGATTATATCCTCGTGCCGGTGGTGCAGTTGGTCTCGGTGCGTGAAATCAAGCATTTGGCTAGAGGAATTTCAGACCACTCCCCGCTATGGCTCCACATCGATATACATCTGGGGGCTGGGGGCCGGATTGCCCCGATCAATCCATGGCATTTTCAGAACCCCAAAATCAGATCTGAGGTGGTCAAGTGCATGAACTTTTACTTTACTGAGAATAAGGGATCGGTGTCCTCCCCGGTCTCCCTATGGGAGGCTTATAAAACTGTGATCCGTGGTCAGACCCTGTCTTTGATTGCTGGTGAGAGGAGGCGCAAAAATGAGGAGGTGGAGAACTTGTAGTCTGAGATTGCCGTATTGGAGGAACGGTTGGAAGCTGGGGTTACACCCGAGAAACTGCATGTCTTGGCTCTTAAGCAATCTGATTACAGGGCCTTGGTGACTGACTCGGCTGAGGCAATGAATCGTGTGCAGCAGGGGCGTCTGTATGATGTGGGTGATAAAGCGGGGAAGTTCCTTGCTTGGCTGGATAGGCGAGACAGAATGAATCGTGTTGTGCCTGTAGTTGAGAAAGTTGATGGAACGAGAGTCGTGGACCCGGTTGAGATAGTTGAGGTGTTTGCCCAGCACTTTCGGGTTGTGTACGCGCCGGTTTCGAACATGCCGGAGGGGGACTCGCACTTGCTGCTTCGTGATCTTGAGTTGCCTAGTCTCTCGGAGTCGGACGGGGTGTTAATGGAGGCTGATTTTTCCATTGATGAGGTTGCGCTCGCTATACGCTCCCTTCGCTCGGGGAAGGCCTCTGGTCCCAACGGTATACCGGTTGAGTTGTACAAGCTATGCCCGGATGAAATGGCGCCGTATCTGCTTAGTATGTTTGCGGCATCGCGAGACCTTGGATTCCTTCCCAGGGACCAGAGGCTGGCCTCTATTGTGGTTATCCATAAAGATGGCAAACCCCGCGAGCGCTGTTCATCATACCGCCCGATCTCACTTTTGAATGCTGAACCCAAAATATTAGCGAAACTTTTGGCGAACCGACTGATCACGGTGATTAGCGAATTGGTTCACCCTGATCAGTCTGGTTTTATCCCCCTTTTAAAGATTTAAAAAAAAAAAAAGTACTCCCATGACTCATTGAGCTGACGAGCTTGTGGAAGAAGCACCCGCGTGCCAGTGAGAGGTACCTGACCTGATGTGATGTTTGGCAGCCTAATCAGCAAACCCCAAATTTAAATCCTGTAATCTCTACTGATGACGGTTAAAGAACCAGAAACAGGTGTCTAGAGATCAGCACCATCTGCGCCAACTCTGGCGAAACACTCGTAAATATTCTAGCAAAGCAAGCAACAAGAGACTGCATTTACCATAATGCCAGGGGCGAACCTTGCTGGGGTGTGAAGCGGTGTGATCCCACCCCTGTTCCTGATTAAAAAAATAATTTTTATGAAAAATGCAGACGTTTTTAGTGTGGGAATTGCAGCTAATGTATGTAGCATGGCACTCGAAAGTTGGATCAATTAACAAATGCAATGCATTTCTTGTATATTATAGGAGTAGTGCAGCACTAAGTTTACTCAGTGCCAACAACTTCAAGTACAGACGGCAGCAGTGCTTAATTTGTAAAATATTAAGTGCCATGGCTCTGACCAGGAGGCACTGCAGCATTGCACCACCCATCGCCCCTGCCATTCGTGCCATAACAACTACTAACCATCGCTCTCGCATGTAAATGCGACAGTAAAGATTATTCCTGGTCTCCAAAGCTAAATAAATGGCTGGGGAGGCAGGTATTAGTAATTTTTTTATGTATATTGTTTCTCTACACAGTTGTTATTCTGCTCCTCTCTAAATTACATGAGCAGTGCCACCTTGTGACAGACTGCCCTAAGTGTGGTATTGACAATTAGGTGCCGGTGCCGAGCACCAGAAAGGCATTTCATTTTCGTGTTTGTGCTATGGAGAGACCAAGAAGTTATTTCAGTAGAGGTTAGGTTTCTTTTTTTTTATTGAAATTCAGATCTTTTTGAGCCAAATGTCAGTGGTTTTTGCAGTGGTGTTTTTTGTTTATTTGTGCCTCTGCAGTTTGTTGCTGGGGTGCATGAACCAACATATTGGCCCACCACAGATTATAGTTAGCAATGCCATCACTGCTACAGTAGACTAAAGGAGTAAGGAATTGAAGATGTAGGAGGAATCTTAAGGAACAAGGAAGAAAACAGAACTATGACAGAAAGCATGGGATAAAGAAAAGGAGCCTGAGAAAGGAGAGTGAGGGTGGAGGAGAGAGAGAGTGAAAGTGTGGGCCAAAAGTAAGAAGTGAAAGTAAGAAGGTGAAGTCATAAAAAGTGGAAATTGAGTGAAAAAGGACCTTATAGGAGAAAGAGAAAAAGTGTATGGAGGGGAGCTAGATGAAAGGAGAATACAGGGGAAAGAATAAAAGTTAAGGAGCAAAAGCGGGCAGAGAGGACAGTGCGAGAAGGGAAAAGAAGAATGGATGGAAGCTCAAGAAAGGAGAATGCAAGGGAGAACAAGCATTTGCAATGCAATAGGTCTCGCATTAGGAAAGTGTGAGCTATTGGTATTGTACATGACAATTTTTTTTAATATGTGTTGGCTTTTAAAATGTATAAATTAATAGCATTGTTATTCACAAAGCCAATAGCTTACACTTTCCTAATTCGAGTCCTATTGGCTATGGCAATGCTTGTTGGTAGCAAGCAAGGACAGTGCTGTTGTGGTGCTGAGTGATGATGTGGTTGGGCTGAGTGATGTGGTGGTGTCCCAGAGTGATGTGGTGGTGTCCCTAAGTGATGTGGTGGTGTCCCTAAGTGATGTGGTGGTGTTCCTGAGTGATGTGGTGGTGTCCCCGAGTGATGTGGTGGTGTCCCTAAGTGATGTGGTGGTGTCCCTAAGTGATGTGGTGGTGTTCCTGACTGATGTGGTGGTGTCCCCGAGTGATGTGGTGGTGTTCCTGAGTGATGTGTTGGTGTCCCTGAGTGATGTGGTGGTGCCCCTGAGTGATGTGGTGGTGCCCCTGAGTGATGTGGTGGTGTCCCAGAGTGATGTGGTGGTGTCGCTGAGTGATGTGGTGGTGCCCCTGAGTGATGTGGTGGGTTCCCGAGTGATGTGGTGGTGTCCCGAGGGATGTGGTGGTGTTCCTGAGTGATGTGGTGGTGTCCCCGAGTGATGTGGTGGTGTCCCCGAGTGATGTGGTGGTGTTCCTGAGTGATGTGTTGGTGTCCCTGAGTGATGTGGTGGTGCCCCTGAGTCATGTGGTGGTGCCCCTGAGTGATGTGGTGGTGTCCCAGAGTGATGTGGTGGTGTCCCTGAGTGATGTGGTGGTGCCCCTGAGTGATGTGGTGGTGTCCCAAAGTGATGTGGTGGTGTCCCTGAGTGATATGGTGGTGTCCCAGAGTGATGTGGTGGTGTCCCTGAGTGATGTGGTGGTGTCCCAGAGTGATGTGGTGGTGTCGCTGAGTGATGTGGTGGTGCCCCTGAGTGATGTGGTGGGTTCCCGAGTGATGTGGTGGTGTCCCGAGGGATGTGGTGGTGTTCCTGAGTGATGTGGTGGTGTCCCCGAGTGATGTGGTGGTGTCCCCGAGTGATGTGGTGGTGTTCCTGAGTGATGTGTTGGTGTCCCTGAGTGATGTGGTGGTGCCCCTGAGTCATGTGGTGGTGCCCCTGAGTGATGTGGTGGTGTCCCAGAGTGATGTGGTGGTGTCCCTGAGTGATGTGGTGGTGCCCCTGAGTGATGTGGTGGTGTCCCAAAGTGATGTGGTGGTGTCCCTGAGTGATATGGTGGTGTCCCAGAGTGATGTGGTGGTGTCCCTGAGTGATGTGGTGGTGTCCCAGAGTAATATGGTGGTGTTCCTGAGTGATGCCGTGGTGTCCCAGAGTGATGTGGTGGTGTCCCCGAGTGATGTGGTGGTGTCCCCGAGTGATGTGGTGGTGCCCCTGAGTGATGTGGTGGTGTTCCTGAGTGATGTGGTGGTGGCCCTGAGTGGTGTGGTGGTGTACCCGAGTGATGTGGTGGTGCCCCTGAGTGATGTGGTGGTGCCCCAGAGTGATGTGGTGGTGTCCCAGACTGATGTGGTGGTGTCTCCGAGTGATGTGGTGGTGTCCCCGAGTGATGTGGTGGTGTTCCCGAGTGATGTGGTGGTGTTCCCGAGTGATGCGGTGGTGTCCCTGAGTGATGTGGTGGTGTCCCAAAGTGATGTGGTGGTGTCCCTGAGTGATATGGTGGTGTCCCTGAGGGATGTGGTGGTGTCCCTAAGTGATGTGGTGGTGCCCCTGAGTGATGTGGTGGTGTCCCTGCGTGATGTGGTGGTGTTCCTGAGTGATGTGGTGGTGTTCCTGAGTGATGTGGTGGTGTCCCTGGGTGATGTGTTGGTGTCCCTGAGTGATGTGGTGGTGCTCCTGAGTGATGTGGTGGTGTTCCTGAGTGATGTGGTGGTGTCCCCGAGTGATGTGATGGTGTCCCCAAGTGATGTGGTGGTGCCCCTGAGTGATGTGGTGGTGCCCCTGAGTGATGAAGTGATGTGGTGGTGCCCCTGAGTGATGTGGTGGGGTCCCTGAGTGATGTGGTGGTGTCCCTGAGTGATGTGGTGGTGTCCATGAGTGATGTGGTGGTGTTCCCGAGTAATGTGGTGGTGTTCCCGAGTGATGTGGTGGTGTTCCCGAGTGATGTGGTGGTGTCCCTGAGTGATGTGGTGGTGCCCCTGAGTGACGTGGTGGTGTCCCTGAGTGATGTGGTGGTGCCCCTGAGTGATGTGGTGGTGTTCCTGAGTGATGTGGTTGTGCCCCTGAGTGGTGCCTCTGAGTGATGTGGTGGTGTCCCTGAGTGATGTGGTGGTGTTCCTGAGTGATGTGGTGTGTGAGGTGAGGGAGGGTGAGGGTGACGGGGTGAGGGTGTGTGAGGGTGAGGAGGTGGAGGGTCCGAAGTAAATGGTGGCAGGGCAGACATCATAAGACAGAGAGAAGAGACTGCGTTGGTCAGTTTCAGAATCAGGAGGGGCAGTCAGCACAGTCTGCGAGGGATCAACGTGTCTAGAGGCAAAGCATAGCGGATGTAGCATTGCAGCTAGAAAGTCGAGTGTTTTCAAACTGAGTGTCCTAGAGAGATGGCAACACAGCAACAGCATTTGAGGAGCAAGGCTACTGTAAACAAGCACGGTAGGCTTTCACTTTTGTCCAGAAACAAGCTTTCGGCATTGCTGTGGCAGGGGGGAGGGGTGGCGGGGGAGCAGCAACCTTTGAAGTCTGATGCAGAGGCACAGACAAATGGTGGAGCGCGTTGTGCAGGGGGGGGAGCGGCAGCCTCTGAAGTCTGATGCTGAGGCACAGATAAATGGTGGTGTGTGATATGGCTGGCTCTGTGCACGCGCATGGATCACATGAAAGGTATGCGATCCGCAGCAGTTTTGGTAGACTGTTCTTTTCCGCTTACTATACTCTCGCCGGAGCAATGCCTAAGCGCATTGGCTCAGGCGAGACCTAAAAAAAGTAGAGAAGGAAAAACAAACAGTGAGAGACATTTGAGGAAGAGCAAGCAAGAGACTGAGATGAGGGAAATGAGACAGAAAGAGTTTGCAGAACCAGACCAGATTCAGTGCACCAGGCTGGTTATCATACGCAAGTATGCCGATCTCACAGGGTTGCATTTATTTTAATTATCTGAAGTTGCACTCTGTAAAGCACTGCTCCTTTACCCTGTACCTAGGTTTGAACAATCACCTTGCAGTGCTAGGACGAAATTAATGGGCAAGAGTAGCACATAGTTAGTGATTGTGCTGATCCGAAAGAGAACAGCACTGTTTTTCTCTTGCCTGCTGTACATTGCACCCCTGTACTTATCTTGGTTATCCTTCTACTTACTTATATCCTATTGAGTGACCTTCTCTGATGTGTCTGTGACTTTTTGTCTGGAATTTTTGTTATGAATTTTGACATTCTGTCCTGAATTTTGACCCTTTGGCCTGAATTTTTACACTCACCGTCCTGAATTTGCACCCATGCCAGTTGGTCACCCTACCCAATGGGCGCCGGTGACCCCCTACAATTGCCTAGGAAGAGCTAAATACATACTGTCGCACTAAAAACCTTGCCTTCTCAAGTGGTACGTTGACTTCCATATTGGTGGGTGAAGTAATTGTTGTCCTTCATTTGTGTCCATGAACGCTGCCATTTGGTTGTCCTTCTTCTTTGTCTTCAGGCAATTTCGTCTTTTAGTTTTGTATAACAAAAATATGGTCACCCTCCCTGCTCTACACTGGGATACACAGTGAGTATTTTTGCACTTCTTTAAGTCAAAGGTGGAGAACATACTTTGGAGTGGGAAGGTACCAGGGATTCCAAGTACCTAGTAACATGCAGATTGGAACAGCGGGCACCGCATTTCCCTGTCAAGCAATGGACCCTAACCCCTGATTATAATATTTGTATCATATAAAACCAAACTGTTTTGTTTTGCCAAAGCTTTTATGAGTAAGAGTTCGGGTATGGCGTCGGGACCACCATCTCGGGGCTAAATAATCCACCATTTTACAGCTAGTCCGCGACCATGACTTTGTAGGGAGGCTTCTTATATAAACTAGAACGCTGCCCATTTTTAGGTCTCGCCTGTCGATGCGCATGCGCATCGAGCTTGCGAGCCTATTGCGGCTTATACAAGCTTTAACTAAGAAGCAAGGAATCGTGGCGATTCCTTGCAGTGCCCGTGACTTTTAAGCTCAATGCGCATGTGCATTGAGCTTAAAAGCGCGTGCACAGCCGCCGCATTCCTCCGACACCTTTGAAGTGAAGCTTAGCTTCACTTCAAAGGCCCGGCTTCTTCACACCCACATGCCGCTCTGCCCCGCTCAGCCCCCTCCCCTGAGTCATCCTGCCTGCCCAGACTTCTCCTCCCCCCTAATTACATCCCGCTTTCACTTGTTTGTATTTACATCATGTTGATTTATGTGCAACATAAGTTTTATCACATTACTCGAGGCTTCGTGACGCTAAATGCGCTGACCAGCATTGCAATATTAGACCTTTCTTTTCTTTTTAGCTCCGGCCGACATATGCTGCGTGTTTTTTACAGCTACTTTACACGGCAGGGATGCACCTTCTTGTCGATGGCCCTCGGTCTGCCAACAGTTTGCCTCTTGCTTTGTTCGTACCGCACAAGTGGAAGGTTCAGTCTGATGAGTTTTTGCCCACTTGGCACAGCCACGAGTAGAGTCTTTCTTATCGACGGCGCCACCATTTACAACTCATCAATAGCGCCTCAAGCTGCTCACTCTCCTTCTCCCCCACCCCCCACCCCATCCGACTTGTTTTTCTTTTAACTGTACCCCAACCGAAACGGACTCAGAAGGATGAAAGGCTTTTGCATGCGACTACCCAACTCATGCGAGCACCCCCCCAGTTCTTCCTGCGCCCCGCCGATTACCACCCCCCCCCCCCACATTCCTTCACTTCCATTGAACCACGCAGCCCGGGACACAATCCCCCTGCACCCATCCCCCTTTAGCCTCCTCCCGAGCCATGCGATCCTCCCCACGTCCCTCACTCATCCAAATTTGAACCCAACCCCGCTTACTGAAACTTCAGCTTCTCTCCCCACTCTCCACCACAAGCCCCCGCTAGCACATCGATCACGGGGGTGAAATATTCAGTTCACACTATTTATTTTGCTGATATCTTCGTTTTCTTAGGTGCAAACCGCGTGCGCATTATAAACACTTTTTATTTGTCCTCTCTTTTGTGTGTTCTGTTACATTATATCTTTCCTTCCACTGTTATCTCCCTCGACTTACATGCGAAGCAAGCGCCCGTCACAAACAGGCTGTCTAGTCTCTCTTTAGTTTGCTGGCGCCATTCAATTCACACTATTTGTTTTTCTGCCATCTCCTTCTACTTACATGCAAAGCGAGTGCGTACTTCAAACACTTTGTATGGCCTCTGTTTAGTCTGCTGTCTACATTAAAATCACACTTGAATTTTAGGTTACCTTCATTTGCTAGTATACACATCGGGCGTGTATTACAAACAGTTGTATATTATATGTAGCTTTTGCAAGCACAAGTGATGTTGTTTACCTATATCTTAATGTCGATTAGAGCTGCTTATCATTAAAATATATAAAACCATTGATAGTATAAGGCATTTATTTTTTATATTTTTCTATGAATCGTCATGTGTAATATAAAACAAACTGATGTGTATAAACACATGCGCTCAGTGTTACAGTAGCGGACCATATTAATGCGATCTTCCTTGGTCTAATTTTTGCTGAGGCGGTTAAATAGGGTACTCTGTGGCAAAGGACCTTTGTTTTATATATCTTCCGCTTTTATTGTATCAGCATGGGGTCTGGCTTGTTAAAAGAACCATAACAAGAGCTGAGCCATACAAAGATGTTGCGCGTAAATCGGGGAACACTTGTCATGTAAACATACGAGAAAGATCATTCAAAATTAAAAAAGTTATTTATTTTTTAGCATTAGAATTTTATTTTGATGGACATTTATTGAAAGAAATTGTTTCAAATATGAAGCCTTCAAGAAAACCCCTGTACTCTAAAAACATTGCCAAGAGTGAACCGAGAAACAGGTTTCCCTTATGTAACCAGTTGCATAAATCCCACCACCTAGCTCACCCACTGCTCACACCCAATCACAGGCTTCCACCTCCACTGCTGAGATCCCCTTTCCCCGCCGACTTCCTTCCCTGCAAAAGCCATCCCTGCAAAAGCCCACACTTAGCTGTCGCCATTCACGCTCTCTAACTGCTTCCCCCACCCCTCTAAACGATTTTCCGCACTTGCAGACATGCACACGCAATCCTAGCTCCTTACACCTTCTCCCCGCAACCATCATCCAACCCAATACAATTTATAACTATTGGCATTTCAAATAACAAAATTAATACTTTTATAATTTGCAAAACATAAACAAAAATTTAAAAATATTTACATTTACCACACCAAAAGCTCAAACTTTTCTATTGCGAGACCTATTGCATTTCCAATGCTTGTATTAACATGCTTTCCTCACTCACCCTCACTCACCCTCACCCTCACTCACCCTCACTCACCCTCACCCTCACTCACCCTCACCCACACTCACCCTCACCCTCACTCACCCTCAACGCCTCACCCTCACTCACCCTCAACCCCTCACCCTCACTCACCCTCAACCCCTCACCCTCACCCACCCTCAACCCTTCACCCTCAACCCACCACTCACCCTCACTCTCACTCACCCTCACTCACCCTCAACCCCTCAGCCTCACCCTCACTCACCCTCAACCCCTCACCCTCAACCCCTCACCCTCACTCACCCTCAACCCCTCACACTCACTCACCCTCACCCTCACTCACCCTCAACCCCTCACCCTCACCCTCACCCACACTCACCCTCACTCACCCTCAACGCCTCACCCTCACTCACCCTCAACCCCTCACCCTCACTCACCCTCAACCCCTCACCCACCCTCAACCCTTCACCCTCAACCCACCACTCACCCTCACTCTCACTCACCCTCACTCACCCTCAACCCCTCAGCCTCACCCTCACTCACCCTCAACCCCTCACCCTCAACCCCTCACCCTCACTCACCCTCAACCCCTCACACTCACTCACCCTCACTCACCCTCAACCCCTCACCCTCACTCACCCTCACTCACCCTCACCCTCACTCACCATCAACCCCTCACCCTCACCCACCCTCACTCACCCTCAACCCCTCACCCTCACACCCTCAACCCCTCACCCTCACCCACCCTCACCCACCCTCAACCCCTCACCCTCAACCCCTCACCCTCAACCCCTCACCCTCAACCCCTCACCCTCACTCACCCTCAACCCCTCACCCTCACTCACCCTCAACCCCTCACCCTCACTCACCCTCAACACCTCACCCTCACTCACCCTCAACACCTCACCCTCACTCACCCTCAACCCCTCACCCTCACTCACCCTCAACCCCTCACCCTCACTCACCCTCACCCTCACTCACCCTCACCCTCACTCACCCTCAACCCCTCACCCTCAACCCCTCACCCTCACTCACCCTCACAACACATATTGTGTTACAATAGGTGTCACATTTGCGAAAGATAAAACTATCTAGAGATGTAGCATAACGACCAGAGCTGCCATATAAGTCACGTAAATACAAAACATGTTGCATTCCAAATGCTATAGGTGTCACATTCGCAAAAGTTATAACTATTGGCATTGTAAATGACAAAGCCATCAATTTAGCAATTTTAACAACGAAAAAATAAATAAATTATGTCATTTACAAGACCAATAACTACAACTTTTCTAATGCGAAACCTATTGCATTCCAACCCCACTCACACACGCAACGCCACTCACACACGCAACGCCACTCACACACGCAACGCCACTCACACACGCAACGCCACTCACACACGCAACGCCACTCACACTCCACTCATCCACGCAACGCCACTCATCCACGCAACGCCACTCATCCACGCAACGCCACTCATCCACGCAACGCCACTCATCCATTTGCAAAACGAAAAAAGTTAAACTCTTCTATTGCGAGACCTATTGCATTTTCAATGCTTGTTTCTGAAATACCGGTGTTTAGGTAGGCGGGAACAGGAAATGATGTCTCCCTCCTACATGAAAGACTTCATTTAATGGACGTTTGGACGGAGATCGTGATTGGTTGGCACCACAAGCCGCCAATCTAATTGGCCGGCATGTTTTTCAATAGGACAATCTAATTGGACATTTTGTGCGCTCTCTTTTCGATTGGCTTGTGCCTCCCTTCCTCTCGTTGTGCTGAGACCGTTGCTCTGTTTCCTGCGCGCCGGATTTGAACGAGGTCTCGTACGTTGCTGAGGACTGTGTTTCGAAACGTTGTGTCCGAAGGAGGTGAGTAGTAGCGCGCGGGTGCGTGATGTCGTTGTTCGTTGCTGTACGGCGGTGAAGCGTGTCTGAGGTTGTTTTTGTAGTACTTTGGTAGTGACATAATAACGTGGAGGGACGTGAAACTGACCATTATTTGGATGACGATTCAATGCCCAGGGGCTTCTTTGGTTGGTTGGAGTTATAGGCAGTTTCTGGGTCGTATGTGTATAAATGCCTCGCGCCCTCCAATTCTCTGGCTCCGTATCATGTGATTCTGGGCTCTGCAAAGATTGTCGCGTGTCTGTCGGAGAAAGGCCATTCTCTTAAACATATAATATAACCAACCCTTGTCCTAAGTTTGGGTAGTTGATAGGGCGCCTCCAAAGTTACTTTCATGTGCATAGATTGGAACGCAGGTGCGAGTGCTTCAAGTTGAGGCTGAACTCGAGCAGGGATATTCAAAGCTCTCGTATCAAGTCAGCAGACGATATGGCACTCTATATATCACAAACCGTTAGGGAAGGGTCCTAGGGAATGTTTAAAGACCTTGCATGGACATAGCTCCCAAATTCTAACTATACTACACAAAAATGTCCACGGCTCTAGAGCAAAACAACAAATCTACCTCAAAGATATACCAAGCAAAGACCTAAAATATTCTGTGCATGTGTGAAAAGATCTCCTCGGGAGTAAGGATACCCATCAGTCACCACTCAGTGTCGCCCTTAGTCATCATCTGGGTCTGGTTAACTGGTCGACATGTTTCAGCAGCAAATGAGGTAAATTATGTCCTCTGCCTTTCTCAGGACCTCAATTGGAATTGCTACTGCAATGTGCACAACAAATAATAAAGAAGTATAAAAAAGAAGAAACAACCATGTCACCTAGAATCCTAGGTGTACAATAAAACCCTCTGCACGTGGACTGATTGGCCACTAGTCAGCAGCAGGATTGAACCCCACCTCACCTGGCTGCGGCTCGGGGAGACGAAGCACCGCTCTGCCCGTCGGTACTCCAGACGGTCTTCCATGCCTTGGAAGACTGTCTGGAGTACCGATGGGCAGAGTGGAGGCAGAGGACATAATTTTCCTCATTTGTTGCTGAAACATGTCGACCTATTAACCATTCTGGCAGGTATTTGTTGAAAACTGCCGTGTTTGCACTGTTCCTAGTCTTGGGCACTGAGTGATACCAATAATATAATGTTTCTCTCATTTACCCAATTTTAAGTCACTTTTTGATTTATTTCTGCACTGCAATATAATTGTTCTCCTATCACAAATCATTACTAGTGGACATCTGGGGGTTATCCAGTGATTCATAGTTTGGTGTGGGATATAACCACCAGGTCCCTCAGTTCACCATTTATGTTTCACGATGGAAGTGCCAAGAGGAGACCCAGATGATGACTAAGGGTGGCACCGAGTGGTAACTGATGGGTATCCTTACTCCCGAGGAGATTTTTTCACACATGCACAGAATCTTTTAGGTCTTTGATTGGTGTATCTTTGAGAGAGATTTGTTGTTTTGCTCTAGACCCGTGGAAATTTTTGTGTAGTATAACTTATGGAACTCGCCATCACCCAAGTGATAGCACCACTTTACCGTCCTCGACAATCAAGTCGCCATGCACTTATTGGTTGCAATATCTTACTCCATTCACTGTGATACTATTGCTTGGGCAGGTGTTTATTATACTGACACGGGCAAGCAAACCTGTAGTATTGGAACAGCATCACGTTCACCATAGAACATCTGGCTAAAAAAAGGGCAAGAAACATGTTGACCAGTGGTAGGGAATAAGAAGGAACATTACCTACCTTTATTTACACTCTGGTTTTTATTCATTAACCACAACCTCCAAAATAATTATGGGAGTGTTCCTAAATTTATTTTATCCCCCCTCCCAAATTAACATGTTCATAAAAAGCCTTTCACCTTCAAGTAAACTGCATTTACTGCTAGAACAGTAAAAACTTCAGCAAAAAGCCCCTTTCTGGGGCCTGTTGGGTATTGCAACGCCAGCTCAACGAGGAGCAGCCTGATGATGAAGCATGCCACCCTTGTTGGTGTGTGAGGGCTCTTGCTCTGAAATTTAAATATTTTCACCGACCTGTATTCCACTGAGGTGCATTAGTGGTGTTTATCTGGAGTGTAACTATGTACTGCATAATCTGCATTTTTTTGTGCCCTCTTTTAATCCAAGAGGGCTCACTCCATGCCACAATTTTGGGATAACAAATGGAAACGTTGAGGCGTTGTGGATTTCTATTAGCTGCTCAGTGAGAAAAAAATGGTTTGTGGAGCTGTGGTGATAAAACATCCAAAGTGATGGGAATTAGAATAGAAAAGGAGAAAATGTCTTGGACCGACTTGGTGACACTTTCATTGACAGTGTTTAGCCCTTTTTAGTTCTCGCATGCGCTACCTAGGAGACCTTTAGCCGCCGTTCAGCTGTTTTTCGAAGCACATACTTGTGGCGGCAGACACCTTGCGGGAGTACGCAGCGGCACACCACAAGTATGAGCTTCGAAAAACAGACTGCTCGCGCACCACTTGCGGGGTCACCTCCTGCTCCCTCTCTCTGTTAAGCACTGCATTACTCTTGTCTCCCTCCATTAGTCTTCCTGTGTTCCTTACTCCTTTCCATCTTCTTTTCTCCTCCTTCTTTTATGCCCCCTGTCACTTCCTTCTGTTCGCCACAGCGCCCCCCCCCCCCCCCCCCTTGATTCTGGTCTCCTTTCCGCAGGCATTTTACATATTTTTCCTGCAGGATCGTCGCCGCTTTGCCCAATGATTGCAAGAGCGGCGCGTGCCAATTAAAACAATAAATCTTTTATGAGGCGACCCCCACCCCCAAAAAACTGGAAATTTCCCATTAACATGCCATTGATTTTCTTCTTTATATATTAACAGGGCTCGAAAAATTCACTCGACCGCTCGCATTTGCGAGTCAGATTAATTCAGGACAAGCTACTTTTAGGTCCTACTCGCCCTTTCTAACGAGTAGGAATGCAAACTGACACTTGACCTCAGCCTCTGAAAGCAGAGGAAATGTGACAAGATAGCAAGATTTAAAGGCATCTTTATTGCTCACCAAGTAAATGAGCAATAAAAATGCTTTTAAATCTTGTTAATTTGCCACATTTGCTCAGCTTTCAGAGTTAGATGTCAAGTGCATTTCAGTTAGGTCAAGCAGATTTTGTAGGTTATTAGACCTGCAGGTCTAGTGCATTTTTAATGATTTTTCGAGCCCTGATTAAGCGGCCGCGCTGGCACAGGCAGGTATTGGCCGCTAAGTGAGATGGTTTGTACCGGATGATGGCAGGAGACGAACGCAGATGGGGGCAAGGAAGTGACAGTGAGCCCGGTATTGGCACGATCCACTCAGCGGCGAGAGTGTTTTAGAACAAAGCATTGCAAAGCCATCAGGTCTGGCCTTGGTATGCTGGTGCAATCAATATTTCTTTTTACTGTAAGCATACGTCACACAAAAATAAAGAGGCCATGCATATATGTGGCCACGAAAACTAAAGAAAACCGACCGCCAAATAACTTTCATGCAAATGTTACTTTAATAAAATAATTAACTGATGCAGACTTTTTTTAAATTAACAAGCCTTTAATATGTGCAGTGCATTTTACCTCTACCTTTATGAAGGCAACCACAACAAAGTATTACCCATTGAAGCACTCAAATTGCAGGCAGCTGTAATGTCACTTAAATACCATATAACAGCAATTTTAAAAACAAGCATTGCCTTTGGGACCTTATAAGTGGTTAGTTAATCCAGCACATTATTCTTGGTGCAACAACATCAACTGTTGCATGGCTAAACACATATAAGGTCCCAAAGGCGAGACCTATTGGCTATGCCAATGCTTGTTTAGTGTGAGTCGATACTAGTCAGTCGAAGACCTCTACGCCTCCCAACCTTAGAGGCTGTGGGCTTCTTGCAGCACCAATTAATCAGTAATGTAGGTGAGTGTGTAAATGTCAAAAGATGGGTAATTTGTACAGCGTGAAATAATACCTCCTGTCTGACTGTACTTGTGATGTCCTTGGCTGCATCTGGTACAGACTGATGAGCTTCCTCTGTCCTTGGTACAGTAAATCTCCAACTACGTTTCAATAATTGCTCATTGAAGTGTTTTATTTTATTATCTCTGCAGACAGTTTTAGAGCTCTGATATCATTCCTGCCCCGCAGTGGGACATTTTCCTCACTTCCAACTAGAAGTACGTGGGAGTCGTGATAAAAACCTACACTGAGCGTTGGAGAGAGCTGCGCTCGAGAGACACAACTTCAAAAAACATGAAGTCTTATGGTGTGCTTAAGCAAAAACAACAAAGTAGTTCCCTGACTGTTGGCAGTGGAAGGACACAAAGAGGCTATGCTCATTGGTAGGGACAAACTAAAGATGGACAGGACAAGGCAAACCCTTGAATAAGACTCAAGCTAAGGAGTGACCTTAAAGCCAACAAATGGCACATACTGGGTGGGCTTTATGCCCATTGTAAAATCTTGGTAAGCTGTCGTTTTCTATCGGCTGTGCTGTCTGGTAGGCTCATCCTTAAAAGGGCACAAGAAGCATACACTAATTATAATTAAATGCAAGGGTTTAAGAAGGTGCATCTGGAGGAGGGACAATGTGTGCAAGTTTAAAAGAGCACTAAAGTCCCCAAAGGTGGTGATAGTTTCCTAACCACTGAAAGAGATTAAGTGTAAAACAAGCTCAGTAAACGTAAGTGAATGAAAGGTCTGGTGTTTATGTTTAGGGGAAGTGTAGGTGATTGGAGAGTGAAGAAATTCCAGAGGTGGTGAAGGACTTTGTGGAGCAAGGATTAGAAACTTACATGTTCTAGAGAAAGGGAGGAAGAGAGTATGATGAATCGAAGTCTTTGTGGTATTGTGCAGCGAGTGACTGTTAAAACGAACAGAGTTGGTCATCCTACAGCTGCTGTCGAAGAGAGATGATTAGAGGTAATTATGCTGTGTGAATTAAGTATTGTGGGTGAAGGTCGGCAATATCATGATTTTTGTTATGTTTGTATATCCTTAAGGGTCTGGGGACTCCCAAGGCAGAAATAATTCTAAGTTATCGGTGTGTATCGTTCTGCTTTCCAACATAGGTGCCAAGATGCCATTCGAATTTCATATCCCTTTGACGCTTGGGGAGCTACTGCACAGTGGGGGCATCGATCAATATGTGGTGCAGGAGGTGCTGCCAGTCAGACAGCTTAGCACTCAACTAGGCGGTGAGTCAATGTTGGCTTTGATTTGTTTGGTAACATGGCTCATCTGCTGACTGGGTTAGTGTGACAGACCTTTCTATCATTCCCCTTCAGCTTTCCAGTCTGCCTTCAGAGTGGCGGGTCCAATGGCCATCTTGGAGCATTTTGACACTATCTACAGCATCCTACAGTAAGTACTCGCCTGTCTTGCACATCCTCCAACTTAATATGTCTGTGTGCTTGCCACAAGAATGTATTATTTAAGTCACAGGTTTAGACCTACCTGTGCTTTTAAAAATAGTTACATGGGCTGCTGCTGAGTTTGCTAGGATATAGTCAGTTCTGGCAGCTTAAAGATGTTGAAGTATAAGTGTTTGCATGGGATCAGTAAAATGGAATATTACATCCTGATCAGCTTAGAGCCTGTACTTCTATAAAAGTTAATGCACATGACGCATAATTGATTGATTCATCCTAGATTAAGTTATTGGTACAATTGGAGATCAGGCTGGGTAACACTTAGGTCGCCCGACTATTTTGTTAATGCTCTGTTACCACACTTATTTTTTTTTATCCGTGTGAAAGATGGCTCTTGACTATTTCCAGTGTCACCTGTTCCAGATATGGGCTCTAACCTTCACGTTCCATGTCACCGTAAACATTTGATTTATCACATTGCATTTTTTTGATGCGCTTAAAGATAATTAGTTAATTCCACGAATAGCTTGGACTTTTATATTATGTTACTACTAATAAAACTACATGGTTCATTGACATTGGCTGGCTGGCTTTGTTAGTCTGTAATCGTAAAGGATGTTTGCTTCAGTCTTTTACTTTCTTCTACAGATCTTACTTCTAGTTGAAACCCAATATTTATCTACCCATTAATTAAGTTCTTGCAATTCGTAGATAACTAGTTTTTTGCTGTGTTCCATAGATACAAATATGCTTACTTGTGTTGGTATATTTTGCTCCAGGCTTCCCTGGCAACATTTTGTGGTAATTTGAGTCTGAGTTATGCAATACTTATTTCTATTCCATACTGCTGATACATTGCTGTGATTTTTAGCATGGGAAACTTGCTCTGTTCTTGGTATGAAGGACAAAATGTTCAGCCAACAACTCCATCGATAAACTCCTCCCCAGGGAGCTACCAACCCCATTCTTGAATCTGTCATGCCCCAGTTTTATGACGTAAGGACTCTTACTGGAAATTGTGATCTTTGTCCCTCTTCAGTTGCAATTGAATTTCCTCCCTGGTACCCGAAACATTGTTTGACTGTTCAATTTCTCTTCATAGAGTGGGGGTGGTGGACAGATGACTGAAAGAAATTGGTTGGCGCTTCATGGTAGAGATTAAGAAAATACATTAAAAAGGAGTAACCAGGTGATTGACTAGTCACTAAGCAATTTTAGTATTAACAATTTGAGAATGTCAACCTAGATAGGTAACCTCTGAGATGGGATTAAACAAAACTCCCCTCTTGTGCCCTGATCACAAGTAGATCATTAGTTATAAATTCAGATTATGATTGTGTCTTGAAATATGTAAACTATTCAACAAACGTTCCTCTGTCAACCCTGCAACCACCGGTTTCGTGGTATGAGAGACACTGAGTGGGCCGAAAGGCGAAATCACTTATTGGAAGTTTTAAGTAGCGCCACATGTTACCTCCTGGATAGTGCAGCACAATTAACCCTCATGTATACTTCAGATCATATGAACTACTGAATCCCTCAATCCAACATGATGGATCATAGGCCATGTCCGCCAAATTTTTGGTTCGATTGGACTAGACCGGTATGACTTTGTAACTGCCTCTTTAACATCCCCTAAAAAGGAAATCCCTTCGCTCGTCAATTCTAGGCAAAGGAAAACATGTTAGTTTATATATATTTTATTTTGGCATTGGCAGCCTTTTTCGAAAAGCATGTTAACACTGATGTACCTTTCTGTGACCTTAGTACTCCAGCAGAAAGTAATTTCTAGATCAGGTGTCTCCAACCAGTCGATTGCAAACTACCAGTAGCTCTGAGACCCCCATTAGAGTAGCTCACAGCCTGGAACTTTTTTTTTTAAATGAGCACAAGGCTGTGTTTATTTTACATTATCAGTGTGCCTATAGCAGCACCTGATAATGAGCAGTGCTCAGTCAGATTTACAACCCAAGGGGCACAGAGGTGAATAACTGAAGCACTGAGGTATGTAACTCAGTCGTTGTCGATTCCATATTGAAGCTGACAACAAAATGCTGTTTCTGAATGGTTTTGAAAGGAAGATAAAATTAAGTTATAATTTTATCCCATTTTCAAAGTGTTGTATTTACAGTGGGCCTTCTGCTCCCAGTGGACACTGCTATATGTATACCTGAAAAATACAGGAATTTTTAAGTGTGAGAAATTTAAAGTGCATAAAAATGTTTCATGCTTTGAACATTTTTCTGCACTTCAAATTTCTTCCATTAAAAAAATGGTTGTATGTTTGTTATACCTGTAACTGTGCCACATATGGTGAAAGAAACGCCCTGTGCCACAAGTACACACAGGCTCTGTCACCCATACACATGTATCCAATTCATACACATGTTCATACATCACAAAAGATCTTGCTCCCTGACGCACATGGAAGCCCCATTATAGAGCCCCCAGTCCAAGTATTTTTTCAAGCTATAGGTTTTGGCTTGACTGACATTAGCCTTAAAGTTAACCCTTCCCGTGTGAATTTTCGCGCAGTGCGGGTGTTTTGAGTGGGCGGAGTTCGGATGGACCCGGCTGTCCTCTGCACACGCCCACTGTGACGTCGGTCGGCTGGGGGTTGTCCGCGCGCAAGGGGTTAATGAAGCTAGGTGTGGGGGTGTCTGGTAACCATGCACGAGTTGTTCAGCCATCAGTAACTTACAAAGATTTTCACTGATCAGAAGTAGCTCACTACAGAAAAGATTGGAGACCCCTCTTCTAGATAGTTACATTTGTGTTCAGAAAAGGGAAATAACAGCATTGAAGGACGTTGGGAGTTGTGGTTTGCGTTATTTTTTATATTTATTATGTATTTTGAATGTTTCCTAGGCGTTTGTAATAGTAATTGAAGGGACATCATTTATTTTAGTTATATTAGTGCTGTAAAATAAGCCCATCTTGTATTCTATATTGCGTGTGGTATTTTGTAAATCAGTCTGTCACCTCCTGACTTTTCTGTCTGTTACACCCCCAGTCATTTTAGAACAATTAACCTTGAGCTGAAGGAGGACACATTGGAACTTCTAGTTAAAGGTTTGTTGTAGATTTCATCTTATCCCCTTACTCTCCCCTCCACTGTTCAATGCTAAATGATGAAAATTGTGGCTTCTGTGACCTCACTTGACAGGCTATACTCCTGTATCCTAACCTATACTGGCCCGTAATCTTGGTGGGTGATACTGAGCTATGTGCACTCGCTGTAAGGCCGGGCCGACAATAAACTGCAGTCTCCACTCCCTTTCTCCTGAGCTTTCAGAGGGAGGGAACTGGTTCCAGAGTCTGGGCCTGCAGACAAGGTATATCCAGTTCCAAAAGGTTGGGTTATGGGGGTGTGGCCTGAAAATTGCTGGTGTGGCATGATCCTAATACTTTGGTAATCTGATGCTGAACAACCCCTTCTGATGGTTATTAGCTAGTCAAACTTTAAGTGTTTACAGAATTTGCTTGATCTCTCCTCCCAGTGGTGTCTCGTCATGCCAGTGAGCTGCCTGCTGTCTTGGAGGACCTGACCCTCAGCTCTGCTGATCGCTGCACCCATCTCAACACTCTCAAGATGAACTGCTACCTTCTCACTCAGCTAGTGGAAGCATTCGAGGCAGAGACTTATAAGACTGGGCTGGTCAACCTGGAGGCAGGTGGCCGGGTGAGTTGAGGGATAGTGGCGATCTAAAGGGGGGTGGGGGAGGGGAGGCAAATCATATGCTGTGAAGGGGACAGAGCATTAAAGCAGGAGGGAGGCACAAGCGACTGATCAAGGTTTAAGCATGCAGTCAAGTGTATCATCCATTCTTCCAGACACACTTTTTTTCTATTCAGAAATTTGAATCTGGCTTGTCCATGAATGTCCTAAAATGTTTTTACTGAAATACACATCCACTCTAGATAGGTGTAATGTACACTGCCTCGGAGTTATCCTTTCCTCCGGACGGGCTGTAACATTATTCCGTCTCCCAAACTGCCCAACCCATGAGTTTGGGATGTCCACCTGGCTGCGGTTGTCAGGTTCTTCCTTTAGAATGCATGGTACTGCTCTGACTCGCAGAATCTATATCCACGGAGTCTTGGTGAAGCAGTGCGCAAAGAACTCGTGTTACCAAAACAGCCCGTGTAGGCTACATCCAATCAATCGTATCCACTAAAGAGCACAAACCATATTGAGGTTTGAAGTAGGTACATGAAATTAGTTAATTGTCTCTCCGATTCTCCAGTATTCATATCTTTTATATAATCACATGCTTTAATCCTTCCCTGTCTTCAGGCTGGGAATCCCCCGTAACTTTAAATAGCAAACAGTGTAAATATGGCCATAGGCCCCCACCAACAATGTTTTGATAGTACACCCACCTCATTTGAATCGACCCAAACGTCCTACAATGAAGTGTAGGTGCTAAGCTTTCATCCAGAGGAATAGTTTTCAGTATGGTTTTGTGTCTTGTACAGTGGAGGAAAGGTTTCTTTTCAGTAAACTCCTTCAACGCTCTTTACATTCTTGCTAATGCTAGAGGAAGTGCTGTCTTTCAAGAGAAACTTTAAATGTTCTCTATTGATTGGTTCGAAGGAAGGAAGCATTTCTTGACTTGAGTGTTCATCTCCCATAGCACTATAGGAGGGAATGCTCTAAAAGAAACTTCATGAACCTTTAGGGTTCCTTATGGAGGGGTTTACTGTTCTCCTACATCTCTAAATAGCTCATAGGATGAGTATTTGAGGACACTTTGCTGGGTCTAGCAAGTATGGAAGTTTTCAATGGCACTTGGTGGAACACGTTGTCTTTACACCACACACTGTCATATGGCGCTAGAAGTCTTTTACATTTGTGACAGTCTTGCCTGTGGCAGGAAGTGCATGCTGAGGGTAGGAACGTCCAAATGCCTGAATTCCAACTGAACCGGTATCGGGCTATTACTTTATCATGACCTAATGTCACTGAGCTCATCTCTCTGTGGTACCTAGGATGTATCTTTGTTTTTTTCTGGATCGGCGCAGTGTCTCAAGGATTTGTTGAGCCAGTACTGGTGTGGTGGGAATCTGATTAGTGATCTGCCTTCCATAATACCACCAGACATGTTTCTGAAAACCTGGGTTGAGGGCCCCTGCTCTCTAAGGCCAGAAACCAAGCCCATCCTGGGGGAGGTGTGCCTTCTCCTCTCCCAGGCTGAGCACAGTACTCAAGAGGGAAGCTTCAAAGACCTTGCTGCCTTTCGAATGCTACACTGCCCCAACTCCAGCCTCTGCTGCCAGTAGCGGATGGCAGCCCACAGTTGGAACCCACAATTTTGGCAGAAAAACTTGGTGAGAAAAAAGGTGTGCCCATTCGCCAACTCCACCCCTCGGGTGCTGGGGGCAAAGTGAAGCACATTTTTCAGTGCCTACCATCTTGAAGATGGTGAGACTTAACCAATTAGGGCTAGTGCAATGCCACCCTCCCACAGGAGGGTGGCATAATAGTGGGTGTAGACACCCCAGGTAAAGAACCCATTGGTCTCTACCTGTTACTCTCCTGTAACGCTCCCAAATCTAGTATTTAGGGGGCTCCCTCCAACCCTGAAATCAGATTCATGATGACCTATGAAGCCTGAGTGCTGAAGAGCTGCCCCTGCAAGAGAGAATGACCAGTGTCTGCAAGAGAGAAGGACCAGTGTCAGCCCTACTGGCCTGTCTGCTGTCTTTCGCCCTTGCTACAAAAGTCTACCTGTCCTGCAGTCCCAGCGATCTCGAAAAACCTGGAAGGACTGCCTGCCTTCAACAAAGACTCTACATCTCCTGTGGACAGTCGAACTGTCTTTAAGAAACCAACTCCAAAGAAAAAAAAACTCTGCATCTGCACCCGACACCCATGGCCTGAGTCCAAGTGGCCCACCCGAGGGTGCATGGTTACATTTTGGTGTCTGGGTTTCTTGGTTGGAGCTGATCGCGGTCAGGTGGAACTTTCGTGTAGAGTCTGCAGGTGACTTTGTGGGGTCCAGGAGAAGTCAGCCACCGATGGAGACGAGGCCAGCGATCCCTGGGGATACAGTACAGGTGAGCCACTCTAACTTGTGCTGTGGGTGTCTGGTACAGAGTGGGCAGGGGTCACGGATCCGCCTGGAGTTTCTTTTGGACAGGGGTGCTGTCCTCGGGAGGTCTGGTCTTGGCTGAAGAGTGGCAGTCTTTCTGGGGTTCGTGGAAGTCGCTGGCCACCGGACAGGTGTCTTCGCTGGTCTTAAAGTAGGAAACTGGTCGGTAGGGCTGGGGCAAAATCCGTTGCCTTCTTCCAGGCTCATCTGCACAGCGTCTTCTTTGGCCTTTTCTTCTTGGGTCACAAGAATCTGAGGATCACGGTTCAGGGGTATCCCTAAATACTGAGCTACTTGGCTTTAGGGTGACTACACCCTTAGAATGTCTCCTCCCTTTGGGGAGGGGGTACCCCCTTAACCTGATTGGGTTGAATCCTTCCATTCAAGATGGAGGATTTCCTAAGGAGGGTTCACCTTAGTCCAGTGCACCTAGGGGTGGTCCTGGCAGAGGAGGGGACACACCTCCTGACTACTGATTTTCCCGCCACCACATTTGGGGCTTGGTCAAGGGGCGGGCATCTCTACTAGCTGGTTTGTGGCACCTCCACACCAAGCAGCCTTTTTCCCTGACCCAAAAGTGCACAAGGGCTCCCACCTCACGGGGTCAGAGGTGGATGTGTGTGGCAGGCTGGTGCATACCAGCCAGCTGGAACAAGGGCATCTCTAAGATGCCCTCTGAGTGCCTTTTGTAATGAATCTAACACAGGCATCAAAGTGGGTTTATAATTGTGAGCAGGTTGATACCAAACTTCTTAGCATTCTTTAAAGTCATCTTGGAGTTTGTAATGACAAACTCCCAGCCCAGGTACAGAATACATCGCCACTGCAATTACAATATCTTTGAATAGCGCACCCTATAGGGGCACATTACTCATGCAGCTGTCCCCTCACCTGTGGAACAGTATACCCTGCCTTAGGGCTGTGAGTCTTGGTTGAGGGGTGACTTACCTATGCCACAGGCAGTGGTTGGTGGGCAAGGCACACAGGGATGTGTGCCATGTAGACTTTTTAGTTTTGTCTTCACCAAAACAGTCTGCATTGGCAGTGTGTATGTCTTTGGTGAAGGGTCTGGAAGGACGGCACAATGCATGCTGCAGCCCTTAGATACCCTTTCTGGTCACAAGGCCCTTGGTACCACTGGTACCTTTTACCAAAGACTTACAGGTGAGCCAGAGGTGTGGCAATTGTGAAAACAAAGGTACAGTTTTAGGAAATAACACAGGCACTGGGCACCTGATTGGCATTGACCCAGTGCACCTCCGCTAAGGTGCATCAGATATTTTTGCAAAAGGGGCACTTTCCTACAAATAGTGTCTCTTCGTCCGGCCAGAGCTTGCAACCTTTCTTCAAAACAGATTTGGGCTGGACTATGCCTACTGGAGCATTGTAAAGTCTGATTTGCATATGGCGAGTTCAAACTGAGGTGATATGGTGTGCAAAATGACGGACTGAGATGTGGCCGGATTAATCACCAGTGGCTGCAATAAATTCTAGTATTCACCCATCACTTTTTAAAAAAATGTTTTAATTTATATTTACTCTGTTGACCAGATTTTAAAACTGATGTTTCTATTCTTGTGTAGTCAGATAAAACTGGATTCGTTTATTTAAGCCCTCTCAGATGGCAGACATATTTTTTTTTAATTGAGCCGTTGGAATTGATCCTCCTGTTAATGGTTTTTGTCGGTCTCTGAATCTTTGGCTATTTCAAGATTTGTGGCACAGCCTGTGTGTAGTCAGTGTACCCTTGATTAATCCTAAAACAATATGCCCTTTGGCCCATCCTGTTGATTAAGCCAACATGATGGTGCATTCTTTTGGAGGCACATGCTTGTTGCCAGCAGTACTGATTGGGATTGTACCTCTAGAGTTTGCTAGGGAATATAAGCCCAACACAACTTTGATTGCCTCTCAATGTTCTGTTTTTGTGCTATGGGTTTAAAAATATTGGTTCCAGTGATTTATGCTCACTTTAGCTATGAATTTACTGCTGCAGCCCGTATGTCTTCTCACTGGCACATTGCTTATATTTTTGAGGTAGAGCGGCTTTTGTGGCTTAATGCCTTCCATTGTGCAGGGCTAGCTCTTTTGTATGTAGTATGAAGGCTCTATTAAGATTGAAGTATTATCCTTCTTAGATTAGGCTGTTCCTTCTTGTTAGTACCACCCTTTGCTCCAGCAAAGGTTCACAACCTAATTGTCTGTGTGTGTTCCGCTCTAGTGACGTCTACCTTCCCTTGCAGGGCAAGAAGGGAAAGTTAAAGGCTGGTGGTTTTGATTGGGAAGCAGAACGCGAGCGAGTACTGCAGGCCATCCTGAATCTGGTGCAGCTGGAGATCCGGCGCCTCTGGAGCCTCTCTGTGGTGGAAGAAGAGTTTGTCAGGTCTGCAGCAGGGAGTTGCTGTTTTGTGGGTGGGAGATATGGCTCTTTCCTAGATTTTATTCTGATGTTGGTCCCCCTCCTCCTGCAGCCTGGTGACTGGCTCCTGCTACAAGATCCTGGAGAATCCCAGTGTCTCCCAGGCCAAGAACAAGCCCACACGTGATGTGGTGTCCCATCTCCTGGGGGTGATGGTTAAACGCTATAACCACATGCTGAGTGAGTGGCTGCTGAGTCTTCTGTGCTTATATGTGATATCAGCTCCTTCCCCACAACCACATATCTGCTTTGTGTAATCTCCTTCCTACATGTGGCTCTGCTTATTTCACTACTGTAGTTGGGTCTCCAGATGAATTGGGGATCTTGGAATAAAAACCTATGTACAGGGCCACTGGAATTGTGATTGTGCGGCTGCCGCAACTTCGCATAGTTGTAGATTTGCTGCATCTGTCTCATAATCCATATTCTGCAGATTAAAAAAATGTCTAGTTCAAAAGTCAGTAAAAACGCAGAGGCACATGTTGCTGTGCAGTGGAAGGTCCTTAGTAAAGGTTGACTGGTCACCTTGCTGTAGCCTATTACTACAATGGGGTGTTGAACTGGTGTTAATGAGGTGCAACTAATACCCTGACAGTGTTAACAAGTCTAGGAATGACAACAAATGAAGTAATACTATCACAAAAGATGCTGCATGATTTGCCATTTCTTCTTGCATAATTTACGCTGGATGAAATGACAAATTCTGGTTCCTTGTTCATTGGAAAGGTATTTTTTATATTTGAGTAGTCTTTACTCAAGATGTGCCCTGCTCCCTTTAAAAGTTTCTCTGTTGCACTCCCTCTTAATTCCCACAGAAGCTTCTTATTTTACTTTTTTCTTCTGTCTGCATCTCTAATTTTTTCATGCCCCCCTCAGTCATGACTGTTTTGGAGACTCCAAATTACACACCATGAGCAAAGAGGACATGCTCTCTTCGGTATGTCCTTGGATTCAGTGACCGCTCTTGTAATCTTGGCACGTGGTGCTGAGCTGTGTGCACCCGCTGTAAGGACAAAAAATCAACTGCAGTACTCCTTTTAAATGAGGTGCTGTACGACAAGTCTTATGTGGGCCCTGGCCAGGCTGAATACAATGTGCACAGTAAATCACAAAGTCTGTGAGCCATGGGCGAATGCCACAGGACTGCCACTTGGGATGATCCCTTATCTTTGGTAATCTGAGAGTGACAACCGAGTATAATCTGCATTTGTGAACCGCCTCCTTTTTAAATTTATTTTTTATTTCTTATCTAAAAAGAGAAAGATATTGCAAAAAACATAACACCATTGTAGCATATAACCTCAAATAATTAAACAGATTATATCCTGGTGAATGTCAGAATGTAGAAAAATTAATCCAGGATAACCATGTGTTCTTGTGCTTAGTTGGGCAGGCACAGACTCTACAATTGTTCCAGTTGTTCACATCTATCTGTCCATCTCGGAAATTTGAGGTGTAATCTTACTGAAGTGATAGCAAGTGATAATGCCTTTCACAGTTAAACAGCCCAGATCAATCCGCATCTACCTATGATGGCAATGTGTCCCCATCTTCCCTGAAATGCTGTTTGTGGTGTGAGTATAATTGGTACCATGAGGACCCAAGCCAGTAGCGCCTGAAAGCGAATCCATTATTTCTTCATTACTTCTCAGACCTCGGTCATCACTGCATGGTAAATACTTTTTTCACCATGATTTTAATGATGACCTTTGCTTCCAGATGGTTGGATGCAAGAGTATCTAATTTCGGGCTATATACACCTAGAGCACACCTCAATTGTAAGAATCTAAAAATTTCTCAAGCATTGGACTTGGGGGAGAATTACCGTTTTACCAAGGACGACTCGCCAAAATAGGGAGGGCACTCTGCATATCTGTATCTTTTCGAAGGTTGGCTAGTAGCTGAGTCCGGTTTAGCTCCTGGCATAAAACTTGGTTACAAGTAATATGCATATCAATTATTTGAACGGACCATGTTGTATTTTGATTTCTTACACATTTGGGTTGCAGTGTCAAATTGTCGACCATTTCTATGATGGAAGTTACAGTAACATATCGTCTGTGTACAAAGAAACTGTCTTCTGTGCCACCCTTCCACTGGAATTCCGCGATCCGGCCACCTCTCCAAATTCACACTGCAAGGGGGTCTAATAAGCGCAAACAATAGGGCCGGTAGTGGTCATCCCTGACGGGAGCCCATTTCTTTGGGGAAAGGATCCTAACCGGGGTCCACTGCTGTGTGGAGGAAACAGTTTCTAAACTTGGGGCCAAACAAGTTCTCCATGTCCTGTTGAAGGGTTGTCCATCAACGGAGTTAAATACTTTTTCGGGCTTCAAGCACCTTTTCAAATCTGTTATTCTAGGTAGAGCTATCTGTACCCACCTAAAATAGTTTATCATGCCTCTGCCAGGCATGAAATGTTTCTGGACCCTGTGGACTAGTGTGTGGCTATCACCCTGGCGAGTCATAGCACTAGTAACTAGGCTAGCTAATTTGGCCTCCATGTTTGAGACTGAGCGCATGAGGTACATTGTTCAGGGGATTTTCCAGGTTTTAGAATGACTGAGAAAATGAAACCACAAAGATTGTACGGAAGTTTGCATTGAATACATAATGTCATACAATTATACAAAGGTTGCAAAAGAGGCGATGCCTGTTAAAGTCTACTGGTAGCCCGTTGGGGCCTGCAGTCTCACTCATCTGAGAAGCTTCCAGTTCCTCCGGATCTGTAGTGGCAAAGAAGGAATTAACTGTCAGTAGGAGAAGGCCTGCTGGGGGAAAGTTTGTGGCACAGCCGCCCATTTTTGCGTCTGCATCACTTTGTCACAATTCATGAACCAATATAAAAGCTTCCCACATTTATTGCCCATGTTATGTTGCCGCTCTTGTCAAAAACAACCTAAAATATGTAGTATTTTAGGACTCCACCCGAGACCCTTCATGCTTCGGTCATATAATGCGCTCTTCCAGGGCTATTCTATCTGCCTCTTGTGCGCTCCTTGGCTACTAAAAAGCACCTAGCACGCATACTTATTACTTTTGTATGCTTCCCTTTAAGTAAAGTGCTTGAACACTGATAAATGTTTAATTCGTAGTAGGAGTTGGTTTCCTCTCTGACAAAGTCTGATATTGCCTTCTTATACCCAACAAGCATGCATGCGCCAGACTCCTGGTCCTGCATCAATCAGGGAGGTCAGAATATTAAGACTTTGCTGGGGATTGTAAGCTCAGTGTACAGTCTGTATAAATTGGCACTTTTCAGTACTTTCCACTTGACTAATTCTGCGCGCTCTTATTCCTATACACAACCTTTAATTCCTCTTCACTTTTTTTATCTTTGGCGTTTTGTTTTCAATAGTTGTCAATATTTTAATTTCAGCATTTACTACCCTTCCATCTTATTGATTTTATCTGCATGTTTTTTTCATCTAATTTTGATTTGCTTTGGTTTTCATCTAATTTTCATTTGCTGTCTCTTGCTCTGTATATTCTTGTTTGGTTTCTATTGCAGATTTTTTTTTTTTGTTCTCTATCTTACTGTTTTTTTTTTTTTCCTGGATTCTTTTTTCCTGTTAATAGCTTCCTTCTTTATACTTTATCTTCTGTACACATCTGTCCCCCCTCCATGTATATTTCTTTTTATTCTTGTTTCTCTTGTCCAGGTGCCAGCTTGAAGATTATTCAACTACTGCAGCATTTTGAGCACTTGGCCCCAATCTTTGTTCAGGCTGTTAGCCTTTGGGCCACAGACTTTGGAATGAAGACCATTGTTGGGGAGATCATGAGGTAAGACCAACAAGGGTGAAAATGGGTTCGTCCACAGCATTGGGATCCATACTGCTAGCATTTATTCACAACGTGCCAAATGATGAATTCGAGGCTAATGTGACTCCACTGGCTAGGTCCTGTTCTTTGACCTCAAACATGGTCCGTAATCTTGGTGAGCGATGCTGAGCTGTGCACGCTCACTGTAAGGCCGGTCCAACAGCAAACTTTGCGATATCCTCCTTACTTTTCACAAGTCCTTAAGGTACAGGAACTTGGGAATCAAGGCAGGGTCTTTGCAAACAAGGTACACACAGGTCCACAAATTGAGGGCGCAGATCAGTGGCCTGAGTTAGCCAGTATGGTGTGATCACAAATCTTTGGTAATCTGATGGCAATTAGCATCTTTTTTACTTGTGGTAAATGTTGACCAGTTAGGTGTCTACTCAAGTTTAAGTCACTCAGCTCTTGATGTGTAGTGATGTCTGTGTTCCTGGTTGGCATCTTTGTTTCAAAATGTATTAAAGTGACTTTAACGTATAGTAATAGAAGATGAGAAGGATTGTGTTGACATGGTAAATATTTGGGGGGGGGGGCAGTGGGACATCACTTGAAGGCTGTTTTTTCTGAACTTTGGTCCTCTCTTCCTTAGTGACTTCAAGTGTTCCTGCACCTTTCTTTTCCACTGATCACCTCTTTCTTTTCACAGAGAGATTGGACAGAAGGGCCCTCAGGAACTGGCTCGGGAGACATCTGGGGTGAAAGCCTATGCCTCCTTCCTGACTGAACTTGGCGAGCAAATACCAGCCATCATGATTCCCAGCATCAGTGTCTTGTTAGACCACCTGGATGGGGAGGTAGGCTTTGTAGCTGGGAAGTGGAAGTGGCTAACATGAACAGGCAAGAAGCGAGTTCTGATGGTGAAAGGTTCACCTTGATGCTGAAGCATATGTGACCGAAGTTTTTAGGAACCCATTGTTGGGAAGCTTTCTGATTTCGCAAGATTGTCTAACTTTTGTAAAATGGCAGCCAGGAGAAGCCTCCTTACATGCTTACCTGGAATGTTGGGTTGTCTCTCCAAAGCATTCTTTTCTTTCAGCAGCATTTTGCTTACATATCTGGCAGCTTCTTTGTTTTGGAGAAGTTGATTGCAAGAATTTTTAGGTGGAAGACGACTCCAATATGTAAACCATTTCTGTAACTTGAAGGCCATGAATTTGAGAGTATGGAAGACTTAAGCTATTCAAAGTCCTCTTATTTATAAGTGTTTAAACTGCAAACCTTTCTGTACGAAACCTTGTGTAATTATTAAATGTCAGCAAGTTAGGACAGCCTATTTGGAACATCAAGAGATCAATTCTGCAGTACTTCTCCCTACCACAATGTTTCTACTACTTTTTGGCTTCTTTGACATCTACATAACTTGTTTTTTCGGCATTCGGTCAGATATGTAGAATAATATCATTGCCTCTGCAGGCCTGTGAATGTGATGTCCATTGCTCTGCTCAGTTGGGAGAGAAGAGGCTTAACTTTGCTCTAAGATCCTTCAGGAAATTCTTGGAGTGGGCTTGGAATTTATGATTGATCAGCAGAATAGTTGCTGGTGTATGAGGCTAATTTAGGTGTGAGCACTGGTCAATAACCAGCAGCTGCCACCAGTCACTACTTTAGGTCCAGGGGCGATCAGTGTGATGCAAGATTGATAAGGGGGTATTGACAATGAGTGACCTAGCAGGGTCCTGGTTAGGTCCTTGTTCGGACTAAGAACTTTAATGTACAAGGTTGGACTTAGTGGAATTGTAGCAAAGCTACTGTGCTTGAGTGTTCATCACCCTAATTGTGATGTGCTCGGAATCGGACTCCAGCATGTAGATGAGTGAATTCGCTGGCGTAAATGTCTTGCCTGGACTAGCCATACGATGGTGCACAGCAGACACAGCTTCGCAAATGTAGCTAAACACTCTTCGAGGTTCAAAGTATTCAGATCAGGTCTAATGTGAGCACCACTGCTGTACAGCAAGTATTAAAGCTCTACCATCTGTGCACAAGCTGCTTTATATACATGGGAGGTGCAACCTCTTAGCTCTTCCAACCTCCTTGTATCTATTTATGGGCTGTGTGGAGCAGAAACTGCAACCATATTAGGAAATGCAACAGATCTGCAACACTCCAAGGATAGAGCATCTCTAGGTCTAAAGATATTTTATATTTGAGTGCTGATGTTGCTATCACAGTTCTGTAAGCAGCCATAAAATGATCCTCATGAGGTGACTAAAGACACAAGTGGATCCTGAATGAAGCTTGTTATAGCGACAGGTAAACTGTTATCGGGCTCCTACTGTATTTCTGGGCTTGTCACAATTCGAACAAGGCTGGGGTGGGGGGGGCATGCTTGCATCTACTACCTATCCCACCTGTTCCTGTTTTACTCTTTGCAGAGTTATATGATGCGCAATGCTGTCCTGTCGGTCATGGCTGAAATGGTAATCCGAGTGCTAAGTGGTGATCAGATGGATGAAGCAGCCAGGCGTACCCGTGACCAGTTTTTAGACTCGCTGCAGGATCACATGCACGACGTCCATGCCTTTGTACGCAGCAAGGTGCTGCAGATTCTTGCTCGTGTTGTGCAGGAGAAGGTTGGTATAGACAAAAGGCTCCCGGGGACTGAGCATTGATTACTTTCTCCCTGAATATATTCCCACCCACCACCACCCCAGTGGCATGGCCACAAACTAAGTTCTGAGCGGAAGTTTTAGACTTCTAATTTGTGTTTAAAAAAATATATATATATTTATCTAAAACATTTTAATTGTATTTACTTTTTTAATAAAGCTAGCTTGTGGAATATTATACTATTGTTATGGTGCTCGTGAATAGAGCATCAGTTCCTCCTTTCTTCAGACTGGCTGGACATTTTTATTTTATCTAACCCCCCCCCCCCCCCCCCCCCCTCCAAAAATCTGGTTACTATCTCTCCCGAGGTGTGCTTTTTCAGGCCACTGCCCTTCCACTGTTGCTGGCATTCCTTTATGTTGCATTGCTCCCTATCCTCAAGCTTACTCTTTCCCTTTCCAGGCCCTTCCTCTCTCTCGATTTCATGACGTCGTCACTCTAACGGTTGGCCGGCTCTTTGACAAATCTGTGAATGTTAGTAAGAACGCAATCCAGCTCCTTGCCACTTTCCTGGCCAACAATCCCTTCACCTGCAAGGTAAGATCAAAGCAACGACTAAAAAACACATGGTGGGCATTTACACAATAGAGCTGGGGTGGTTCACTACATAGCCTTGTTGCAGTGCGATTCAATGACACAGCAGCAATTGAGTGAATTTGAGGCACCGCAGCGAACGGACTTCAAACATGCTGTTGATGAGAGTTTGAAAACTCTCCAACTGTATTGTCAGTCACACATCCATTTTGTGTTATTGAGTGCATGGCCTCTTTGATTCTTTGAGTTAAATTATGCTTGTTTTTTGGCGCCTTCATTTTCTAAGTGCATTCATTAAACATTGCACTCTTGTGAACATTACAAAATGGTTCCATGTGTTGATGGTACTTGGTTGAGCGTCCGATTCCTTGGTAACCTCTCCAGAGTACATCCTGCATGTCTCAGTTCTTCACTGCTACAACGTGTTAGCTATTGCAAGCTCTGTAGGTACAGTGTGTGTGTTCTGCTCAGCTTACATTCCTACTTTGTTTGCAGCTCAGTAGTGCAGACCTGAAGGATCCATTGGAAAAAGAAACAGTTAAACTGAGGGAGCTGAGAGAGAAAGTGAGAGCTGCAGCCCCGGGTGAGGTTTTGACTTTAGCTCAGCAGACCTCAATAGGGTCTTTTTATTAGTAGCTGAGCTCTTTAACTTCCATTCGGTATGTTTTTTCTCCTTTGCAGTTGTGGTGATTACTCCTGAGGAAGAATGGGAGGCAATGTTTCCAGAAGTGAGCTCCAGCCTGCAGATTGTCCTACAGGGGCCACCCCAAGAGGAGGAGGAGCAGGTTGACCGCATTGGTGAGGACGAGACCGCTGAGCAGGTCGCTGAGCGGATCATAAAGCTTCTGAAGAAGACCAATTATAAGTAAGTGCCAGCCACTTCTCGATCAAAAATAACTTATGCTAACTTGATGGGCCCAAAGTAAAAACTGTTTCCTTCCTTAGGCATGCCATTGCGCTTGTGCAGGAAGCCACCGAGCACTTCAAAGACAGTGCTGCCTTCTCAGGAAAGGATGGCCCTGAAGATCAGTGCATCCTTGAAATATTACGTAAACTTTTTACAGGTAAATGACTATTATCTACCTGGTTGAGACTGTCCTGTACTGTCACTTCACTCTTGCTACCTTCACTCACAAGCATATTCTTTGTAACTAAGATTCACAATGCGCCTTTTGTAATTTATAATATTTCTCGGTTTAGGTAAAATGTGCAACATCACAATGTTGTGCAGATTCATCCCCCTGCAATTTACATATTCAATCTGCCAGTCCCAACTGTCTTGGTTTCCCTTCACCAGTAGCAAGGAGTGGTGGGGCAAAGCAAGGTTGAAAAGGAAACCACTGCTCTTGTTGTGGTGGTGTAGGGATGGAGCAGGGAAGGGCTGGTGGCTGCTTCCTAGAGTAGTGAGCATCTAATATTCAAGGTGCTTGAACGAGTTGCAAGTACTTGGTGATCTCAGGCGTTGATTGTGTGTCCTGAATTACTTTCCCTTCTTGTTCCAAAGATATGTGCTAGACACTACTGTAAAAAGCTGATCCCTGGAAATCTAAATCCATGTGCACTGACAGTATATTGGGTGTTTTGAAAATCGGCTTGTGTTCAAGCTCCATGTCAACACATTTACTAGGAGTCCTGTCCAACCCTGCTCCCTCCCTCCACACGCCCTTCCCACAAGCATTGAATCCTTTTTGGATTCTCAAATAGCGAACTATTTTAGATCGTTTGGATAACTTCCATCTAGCAGTAATCAAAGCTTGTGCTTGATTCAGGCAGTTGCTCTGGAAACAGGAAAATAACATGTTTTGAACTTCTTCCTTAATTGTTTCAAACTCACAGTAAAGTTATTGCTCTCAATCACTTTCTTGCCTGTTCTTGACTTGCGTTATTTGGTCTTTTGGTCTTGCTCTTTGGCAGGACAGTGGGGTATTGGTGAGGCTGCAGCAGGCGAGCCAGAACAGTCTGAAAAGCTGGATACGACTGAGAAGGAGCCTGATGTCTGTCCCTCTCCCAAGGATCAAAGCACTACTGCTCCTGCAGTAGAACCGTCTGATTTGGGGAAGCAAGAAATGTTAGTTCAGTACCTCAAGGATGCTTACAGCTTTGCTCTCAAAATTGAAGAGGCTATCAACGTAATCAGCAAAATGATGTATGAAACAACTGTGACTGGTAGGACTCTTTTATTTTTTGCATTTCCGTTTGGGGGGGGGGTCGCAGGTACAAGCATATTGTGGGTTTAATTCTATTCCCTATACAGATTTGTCTTGGATCAGAAACCAACTTGTGCCTTAGCAATGTGTGGAGTACCTTGGTGTGCATTGTCGAAAGGGGGGTTATAGGTGCTAAACTTGTGAAGATTATAGCATTCTGACTGCTTGATATAGAAAATTGCTCAATTCAGATACCTTCTAAGGGTCCCTTCATCTTGAAAGAGTATGAATGTTTTTGTTTGATTGGAACCAAAAGTTATGCTGATTGGCTATTAAGTGAAAGGATCTTTGACCTATTTATGCATTAGAAATTGCACGTTTGTTACTGTAGATGGCATCCATTGTCCTTAGTTAATCCACATGCCATATAGCCGGGCATGTGATTCCCCTCATGAATTTAATGTATTGGAATGTCCTTCATTGAATGTTGGACGCACACCTCTAGGCATCACGTCAAATGACACTTTGAAAATGTTCAATGAGATGGACAACATGTAATTACTCTACTTACTCTATTGTGGTAGCTCTCGGTCAACAGCTCAACACCTGTAAATCCTGCTTTGTTTTCTCGAAGTACCTTGTGTGTATTGCTCTTCCATAATCTCCTTCCCTACAAATGTAATGATCTCTCACCTCTCTTCCTTATAGTGGTGCAGGAAGTGATTGACTTCTTTGTGACAGTCTCCCAGTTTGGAGTGGCGCAGGCTCTGCTTGGGATCCGCAGAATGCTGCCTTTGGTGTGGTCAAAAGATCCAGGTGTGAAGGAGGCAGTGCTGGGTGCCTATCGCAGACTATACCTAAGCCCCAGCGGTGAGTCTGAGAGGTATGGTGACATCAGACATGCTTGATTATTGGGCGGGGCTGGTCATGTTGGGCGTTTTCAACTCTCAGCAACTTTACAAAGGGTTTTTCTAAATGCCAAGATGTAACTCCTGCCTTACACATAACAAACTTGTCTGATTAATCGCACTCCACATATCTCTGTACACATGACACCCCCATCCTCACCTTCTTGCATTTGTACTCCACTGTGACACCTATGCTTGAAAAACCCAAACAACTCATTCCTTCCACAGCGAATCGTAAACACGCTATGATTCACGTTAATTAACACGCACTCTGGAGACATGCATGCACCAGACATAGCAGATGTCACCCCTTCTTACCTTTATGCCAACTTGGCAGAAGCCTCGCTCCCTTACTCTCAGGACGTCCTCCGTGACCAGGGCCTCCCCTGCCACCAGACTCCAATGCAAACTGCCCCAGTTCTCTCTTCTGCCTACCTAGCATCTGCTTCCCCATGGGTCCTCCACCTAATCACCACATTGCAAACCAGCTACTACAACTTGCTCCTCCCACTTTAAACTCCCAGGCAGCACAGCAACCAAGACTGTGGAGTAGGTCTCATGTTCCTAGAAATCATGAAGATAAAGCGGCAAGCCCATTTATCAACTCCCAAAAAAGTTAACCCTTTTGATGACATCTCTGTATTTGGTACCAATCATAATTCCTCGACTGAACCAAACCCAACCATCTCCTCTGATATTCTACATCCTATAGTCCACAATTAAAACTATTCAAGCAGCAGTTTTTCTCTTTCAATGACTTCACCATCAACTTAAGGCTGGAATTGCAATGCACAATGGTGTATACATGTCCTGCAGGAATTTTCTTGGAGAACCCAATCTTAACTAGTACATCCCAATCATCAGTGGAATCCAATTCAGGCTGACCACTCTGCAAACCAATTGAGCACTGCTCAAATCCCAATCATCACACAAAGGAGAAATGTAACGCCATTAACTTCTTCTAAAAGAACATTGACAGAATGAGAGTATGCTGACCACTAAGCCCTAGCCACATGCCCACTATGTCTACCTCTGCACAGTCCGATTTCTTTCTATTGAGGCACTCTCAACCATCTAAACTGAGTCCTGTTTCTTCAGTAATATCCCTTAAAATGCTCCTGAACATCAGTACAACCTTCCTCGTGGCATCATCTAACTCCTTCAAGATTTGCCAAAGGCATCTATTCCGTACAGAATGCTTTACCACTGCAGCTGGTCAGCTGCGTTAAATCATGGTTTGTTTCAACCGATCACTTCTGAACTGTCATCTCCAAAAAGGTTTCAGGCTACCTGGCACAGTTTGCCATGCAGCATATAGTGAAAGCTTTTCTCCCTAGATTAGACTTCAGAAGAGTTGTGCAAGTCCTCGTCCTATCAACGCGGCACGTGCTCACACTGCTGTGAAAACTTCTGGATCCAGATAGGCACATGGGCAATATTCTAAAAGTGAGGAATTTGCAGTTGGAGTACCCACCAGAAATCACATCATCAAAGGAAAGTAGCTTGTTCTGCTCTTTCATCAAAAGAAATCCATCTGTGATGGGTTGAATTGGCAACAAGTACCATAAGCCTGGTTATATGCAGGGTGAAAATGTTAGTTGTATGTGTAAACCTGGCAGTTGACTTGCATGCAGTCTATAATCCACCATTGTGAGAAGGAGGATTGTTAATGAATCTATCTGTGACACTTAAAGGGCCTCACAGTGCATTGTCTCCCTGTTGCTATTTTTTTTTTTTTTGGGATGAGACCACCATTAGCTAGCATGCAGTTGTCTGACGTCTTGGGAGTGTGTGCTTGCCTATTGGTTGTGTTCATGTAGTGCATTCTGCATCAACCACATTTTTTATTCTTGCAGGGCAAAGGCTCAGACTCTGGTGCACAACCTCTCCCTTCTCACTGTAGATGCTTCTCTGTCCACCATCCAATGCCTTGAGGAGATTGTGAGTGAAGAAGTGGCTTGCTTCATATTATATATCCTGGGTTTTTCTGTTTAGACTGGCACATTGTGTTAGGAGCTCAAATTGATTTTGCACCCTCAATTCTCGATTTTAAATAAAGCTAAATGGGTGACCCGAGAGCCTTCAGGTAGAAGAGAGAAATGTTAGAAAGCTGCACATACAGAACATGTGTGCTTCAAATACATTGTTCAAAATGTTTTGCCAGCCTGGGAAACCACTCGTAGCAAACAAATTCTAAAAATTATACTCTTGAATGTTAAAATGTTTTGAGTTTAGTGCCTTTGTTGTGGTCGGCTATAGATTTTAAGTGAAAATCAGTCTTGTTTTGCTAGTAGTTTAAGCACTGCTCAATGCGTGAATATGTAGAAAACTGTCCTGGGAAAATACTCCTCAGTCTTGTTTGGGATTGGCACGTTTCATGCAGATCTGTAGCGTCGTGAGTGTAGTTGCATGGCCATGCCTTCTGTGCACCGTCATCCAATGCCTATTGCTGGCCTTGGCTCAAATCAGGGTAAATGTATCCTTAGTAGCTGTCACTGTGCAACTGTGACTTCATGCTTTAATAAAGTCTCTGAGAAATCTGCCCATCCGTGCTTTGCCCAATTCCTCTTTCAGTCCTTTTGTATGACTCTTTTACCACCCTGAATCTTGTGTGGTTGCCCCCTGAATTTTTCTAGTGTCTCTTCCTGACAGCCTTTACCCTCGGTAGGTTTCAGAGTTTGTGCTGAAGAATGAAATCCGCCCAGCTGTGATCCAACATCTCTGGGAGCGCTTCACAGAGAAGTCTGCATGCTCTCCTCTCGAGCGCAGGGCTTCTGTTTTGCTGCTGGGAATGATGGCCAAGTATGTATGATTCGCATTACTTTTGTTACTGGGTATAGGTGGAGTGGTTTCCAGTCTGTTTAGGTTAATGAGATGCTGTTTGTTACATTGCTGCTTCTTGCTATGTGTAAAGTATTTAGCAGAAGCAGTTGCTCTCCTGTAGTTTCATAGTCTCTCTGCTCATCTGATGGCAACCACCTGTTTGGCTGCTTTGGCTTGAGAGTAAACCGTGCTGCAGTTCTTTTGTTTTTTCCACCTGCGGCTGATGGAATGAGTTGCATTGAATGTAAAGCCATGGGTCCCAATGCTTTGCTACTGTTAAGCAGAGACAGTCTCAGTGGTTCCAAGAGCATTTTCATTTCGCTCCCTGGGGCATCCACGGTGATCTGCTTCTGAACCTGTAACAAATCTTTAATCTGTCTGAGGGCATCTGTTTAGCAATGTTACTGCAGTGGAACCAAGAGTTTATACTGTTGTCCAAATTAGCCATTTGCACACATTCTGTGCACTGCAGACTTGTAGGTCTTCTGCGCTTACTTGAAACGCCTTTTCCCTTCCACTGCAGAGGCCGCCCTGAAATTGTTGGCAGCAATCTGGATACTCTGGTGACTGTTGGGTTGGGTGAGAAAGTGCATGAGGACTACCGGCTTGCACGAGCAGTCTGTAACACTATCCTGAAAATTGGAGACGGCCAGAAGGTAGGAAGTGGGGGATGTGGGAGAAGGGTTGCAGTTACACGACATGGATGGCGTGTCCTCTGGCACAGCCTTGTTTCAGTGAATGAAAGATATGTAATGGTGTATAAATTCAGTTTGCCAGACTTTTGGGAGACCACCTTAGATGTGGATCCCTCATCACTTGTGGCACTGCCCCAGCACATGTTGAGGTCTTAACCTAGGGGACGGTGGATATTTGACTCTGGCCTCAACTGGTGTACTTCAGGGCCTCCTATGCTTTAACCTCTGCACCAGTCAAACCCATTGTGAGTCTTCAGGATACTAGTCTGCACTGGCTGAACCAATCCCTCTGCCAAACGGCCCTGGTTATTGCTCCGGTTCTCTTTTGCTGCTGGCAACTACTTGGACCTGTAGAATTCTAGTGGCCTGGATACTGTCACCCCATTTTGAACATGCTCATTCCTCTGCAAGTAGAAGTTCAACATGCTGCCTTTGATGTAGGTGTATTTGGCTGTGAAGTTTGTATAGTGAACCTTGAGCTGCAGGACTTTTAATTTCATATGTGATCCTGTAATTGCACATGTGATACCTGGGCTTTGGATTGGGTCCACCCACTATCCGTTTGGTCCTCCTGTTTGGGGATCTGCACCTCAAGTCTTTACAAACGTGATGTCGGTGGTTGGTGGTACTTTGCAAGTTAGTGTTTGCTTTGTTCCTGTACATCAGTAATTGGCTGCTCTGCAGCTGTTACTGAACCACCTGCAGGCCACCATGTCCCTACTCATTGACCTTCCGGTTCTCCATAAACCTTCGCACCTATAGCCCTCTCCAGTCTACTATTCAGTAAAGCAAGCTTGACTCATCCCGCCTCCCCAGCAGGTTTGGTGACATTCAGGCTATGATAAAGGTGTTCCTGAAAGCCCTGTCTCTTTTGGGCCTGCTTGCCTCTTGCCGGTGCTTCTTGCATACACTCCAGTGGGACCCTGCTTCCAGTGGTCCCAGCACTGGTAACATCGGACTCAGTCTGTATTTCCATGGGAGCTACTCTGGACCTGCAAAATGGTGGCTGTTGTCCTAAAAGCTTTTCTACCCTTTTCCGAAGTTGGCCATACTAGGTGACCGAGGGCCCACTACCTTGCTTTGAGTGGATACCTCTGGGCACTGGAGATCCAAACCCCCACCCCCTCCCTTTGATGCAGAGGTCTGATACAATCCGCTCCAGCTTTGTGTGATTCACCTGACTCTTGGTGCTTCTGTTCTCCATCCCTGGCATGTTCATCCAGGTCCTGATGGGCAAAATGACCACGATGTGGTATGCAAATTGGGTGGTGTTGACTTGCCCTCCTTTGCCACCAGGCACTGTGGTTGTAGGTGCACGCATGATGAATATCCGGTTGTGAACCACCTGTCAAACTCCATTAACATGCAGACTGAGTATCTCCGCTCTATCCTGCCAACTACGTGGGGCATCTTCACCTTGGTTGGTCTAGTCCACATTGTCTTCAGGGTTACCAGTGTTCAATTTGTGAGCCCTCTGTTGGCTGTCTGTACCCTCATTTTCTACTGCAGGGAGCCCAGTTCTGCCTCAGTTGATCTTCCTTTTCTACTATGCATCCACCAGTTTCCGATTACTTACGCTCTGAGGAAACTGCACCAGTCGTGTGCAGATCTTGAATGTGTGGCGATCAGAAACACCTGTACTCTGTCTGCTTGAACGCAATTTTTTTTATATCCGAATTGATCAGCTATCTGCATTTCTATTTCAATATTATTTCCTTTTCCAGTTATTGTTTTACATACGGCTATTCATCGTGCCTATTAGATGTCTAACAAATCGCTGAGAAGTGGGTTTCACAATTTCTGCATTGTCTGTCCTTACTTTGAATAATCTATCTTGCTGCAAGCTCTAGCTAGTGTCAATCGTGAAAATATTGTCCTTGGTCTGTATTTTTAATTTATGCAACTTGTTATACAAATACTTTGAAAAGCGCATTGAAAAGGATGGCTCCTCTGTTTGTTGTAGTGTCCCATGAGTAAAAGGCAGTGAGGATCCAGGGTAATTGATGTCATTAAGGTGCAGCAGTTTTATGAAGTTCATGATTAGGTGTATGGCTAGCAGCATGGCACTTGTGAAAACCCAAAGAATGCTTTTACGCCTGAAACCCGGCTTGTTGGCTTATTGCTGCTAAGCGCGGGGTCAACCTTTAACCGGTTTGGCAATTGGCAAAGTGAACTTTAAATGTTAAAAAAACCATTCTTAATTTGAGATGTGGCTAAAAAAAAGTTCCAATAAAATGCATTGTGTGGTACACCTAATCATTTCTCGGTAGATCTCTGCCAGAAAGCAGACTGTAGTGAATGTTACAATTGGCATGCCAGCCACAAATACTAAAGGCTGTAAAGCAGTACATTTACACATATATATTTTCTATAATTTGATAATGCATACATGCCCCAATGTTTTACTTTTCTAAATGACTTAATTGCCATTTTTCCATTTTAATGTTAAATTCCATTGTGGAGCCCCCTGCTTACAAAGTCAATGGGTCTGAGACACTTTCAGACTGGGTTTTAATGATTTTGATTTGTTGGGCACAGTTGCACATCAATGGTAGGGGATTTGGTCATGATGCTCTGTATGGTTGGATGGAAATGAAGCACACAAGATGAGTCACAGTTGACCATGTTTGATGTGACGTGCAGGGGCTGGTGGTCAGTGGTCTAGTAGTACAAGGCAGCATGCGCCTATTTCATCCATTTTGCGTCATGTGCCCTGTTCTTGACAATCTTTCTTCTGTTGCCCAGGCAGATAGGTTGATTGACGGTGGTTGTCTAGGTACCTTGATATTTGTACTCCCTCAGTTCTCTGGGATGTTGAGAATGGTGGCAGGAGCAGTTGCAGCACGAGTTACTGTAAAAAGCAGGATTCTTGTGCAGTGAAGATAGCTTGTTACACTGTACCAGGTTGATACGCTTTGTGTTTTGAAGGCAGTTTTGTACTACATGTGGTTGACAGAAATATACTTACTATTTTCAAAAATGTGAGATTTGTGTTGCTGTTAGAATACACCTGAAGATTTTTGCTTGTAGGTTATGTTGGAAGAGACACTGGTTTTGCCTGGTTAAAAAATGTGGGTTATTGGTGTCTAGTGCTTTCACTTAACCGTTCCAGATGTCAGTTTTTTCCTCATCGCCTGGTTTCTGTTAATGCCTTGCATTATGTTCCACAGAAGGTTGGTTTGGCTAGCTTCTCTGCATCGGGTACTCTTGAGACTTCATTCCCTTAATGGCTGCTTGTGCAATTAACTAGGTTAGCTCAGTCTCTTGTGTAAATGCTTTAAATTTGTGGCTCGCTGCTTTAACTTGGTGCACGTCATAGAATGGAATAACTAATGTTTAACGCTATTTTGCTTTGCAGCAGACGCTTGGGAAAAGCAAGGAGCCCTTTAGGTTGCCTGGAGAGCACCAGCTCTTCGTCAGCCTCACTGAGGCGGTGGTCGGAGGTAAGACAAACCTTGTAGTAAGGTCTAGAATGACTGCACTAAACTCCACACTTTTTCAAGGCAGAACTGTCACCCACAATGTTCATGGTATCCTCACTCCTGTCCTCAGTGTCCTGTGGTTTCCTTCCTGGCAGTGTTCCCCCCCCCCCCCTTAATTTAACGGCCTGTGACTGAGTCAGGCACTAGTTAATATTGGTTTCTTAATTTCCCAGGCATCTCCAGCCCCAGCCTGCTCTGGCTTCCCTTCACGGAGACAGCAATTACGGTCATTTATCAGCTGGCCGAGGAGCCCGAGAGGGTCTGCGCCCCAATTCTGCAGCGATGCTCCAAGTTGGTGTTGGACCAGTTGGACAGTGCAGCCGCTGAGAAACCAGAGGCTGCAGGTGAGTGACTTGTTAGATGGCAACCTGGTCAGTTGACGTGGTGCAGTATGTCATATTTAAAAAAAATGTGTGGGGCTGAGCGTGGGAGGATGTCTTGTAAGGGGTGGTTAAAGGCAGGTGGGTTTCAATTTGCATTACTAAAAACAGTCCTATTTCAGAGCCTCCAACGGAGCCTCCGATTTCAGACGAAGCCCCCGATTGCCCCACACTCCCCACGTTCCTTCTAACCCACCTCCTGTCCCTGGCTGGGGACGTGGCACTTCAGGAGGTTGTCCACCTCGAGCGGGCAGTCAGTTCTGAGCTGCGGCGGCGCCGTGTCATCAAGGAGGACCAGGAGGCCAAGAAGAGTGCGGACAAACAGAAAAAGCAGAAGGTGAGCCGCGCTGCAGCGCTGCCGGGCACTGCACTGTGTCTTGGACAAAACAACAGCACATTAGACCTAGTCTCCTGGCCAAGCAGAGCTGCTGGTGTCCCACAAAACTTCAAAGCCCAATCTGCGCTGAAAAAAGATGGACCTTTTTATACTGTTCAGTCCCTGCAGATGGCGCTGGTGGATTCACCTTAACTGGGAATTGTAAGGAGCGCTAGCAAAAAAATGAGCATTGGCATAACCAGTAGGTCTCGCTTTTGGGACTTTTTAAGTATTCAGTTAATCAGCACAATATCCTTGGTGCAGCAACATTAACTGTTGCATGGTTAAACACTTATAAGGTCCCAAAGGCGAGACCTATTGGCTATGCCAATGCTTGTTTTTTATATATAGATAATATAGAAAGATAGATATATAGTATGTATGTATATATATATATATATATATATATATATATATGTATATATATATGTATATATATATATATATATATATATATATATATATATATATATATACACACACCATTAGCAAATGGCTTAACCTTAATTAAAGGCGAGACCTATTGAATTTTCAATGCTTGTTTTTTTTACTGGTGTACACTATACTAGAGACTGAGTCAGTGGTACTCCAGAGTGTTGTATTCTGTTGCCTTCACTCAACCCTACAGCAGGAGCAACCCAGGTAAAAGAAACTCTCGCTCCTTGTCGAACTGATGTGCCTCCACAGGGCAACCTTCACACAGGGTTATTTTCTATCTTAATTTGTCATTCCATGTTCAGATGGAGCTCTGACTTGGAAGTATATACGTGGCACTGAAATTAAGCAAAGGGATGTTTTCTACTTAATTATGGCTATCACACCTGCCACAAAATCCACTATGTCCTGCATAATTTGCAGATTTCAACACAATTAGCTTTATTTCAGTGTTGAGTGGTGTTAATGAGTTGAGACTTTTGTGTATACAGCATAAATGTGTTTTGAAGTGTCAAAATGGAGAGATAATACTGCCACAGAATGTGTTCCATTATACACCTACATTTTCTTGCTGCATACTTTGTTGAACCCGCCAACATTGTTTTATGTCCCAAAGTTCTGCATACCTTCAGTGGATTGGAGTGCATTGCATCTACAGACACGCCGGGGAATGAAACGCATTGGTTTTAGAAGTGCAGCGACAGAAATACTGCAATGGTCTTACCCTGTAATTGTAAATTACCATCTTGCTCTGGATGCAAAATGCCCTTGAAGAGAGCGCAGTTCGTAATGCAAAGGGTCTCCATGCACAAAAACAATGCCCTTGTGTAGAAGACTACTAACAAAGAAATGATGGGGTACTGAGCCTCTTTACGAGGAATTGGAGTCCTTTTTCTGCTGCTGGAAGATTTGAAAAACATTAAGGAGTGAACATTGTTGTGTTCGCACAGGAAAACCGGATAAGAAAAAGTTAAAATGTATAGTAGCACAGCTAACTGCATCGTTTCAAGAGCTTTGGTACGCTTCAAAGTCAGTATGCAAAATTATTGGTTATCTTTGGAAATATGAAGTGATTCAGGGAGTTATTCCCAGACCCAAAGTAATTGACCACGATGACCGGCACTGTTCATAATGTAAATGTTGGCTTTGAATATTCCTCCGAAAATAGAACAGTTGGCTTCTTGCCACCTAATACTTTGTGCTGCCTTATTATAGATTACAAAGAATGACATGCTGCATTATATGAATGCAGTGTACTAGAAAAGCACCCAGTAATGCCGCACCCCCTATCGGATTCCAGAGGATACCAGGGAAAGGGAGAGTGGTGTCTGTGGGGGAGGAGGGGGTGGCGCAGAGGCGAGGTCCTGCTCTTTATGAATCAACATGCAGCCACCAAATTGGGCACACTTGTGTCTCTGCACATACATCCTATAACCACACACCTTGCCCAGCAGACTGTCCAAGAAACTTCGATCTCACCAGGAACACATTTGTCAGCCACACGGGGAACATGGAAGCAGGAGTGGGGGGTGTCGGGGGAGGTGAGTGCTGATGCAACACAGGGAAGGGTGAGGGGGTGGATGTGAGAGCAACATGGAGGAGCAAAAAAGAACAAGCGCGCGCCTCGCACTGAAAGTTAAAGAAAAGAAAATTAAGCAGATAGCTGCGCGACCGTGAAAGTGACACGGCTGCGCTAAAGTGAACGGAAAATAAAGCTGACGAGGAGGGAGTGGGAGAAAGGAGGGGATTCACGCGCACGCTGAATGCCAGATGGCAGCTGTGCACGTCTGGCGCGCTTGTACGCGTAATAGCTAGCTGGTGGCCGGCAAGGTAGCACTTATAAAGCAGCTACTAAATGTCTCGCCAGAGTAGTGCATGTGCTGGCTCAGGCGAGACCTAAAAAATAGGGGACGGCGGTTTACAGCATACACAGCCTTCTACAAAAGGCGCACTCGAGGAAAACTTTGTTAACCTTAAACTCTGTTACTTGTGTTTTTTTTGATCGGTGGAAGTGCAGCACAATCGCTATTTTCACCATGGGGGTGAGGGAAAGGGATGCACAGGGTAGATCAGCGGAGAAAACTGAGTGCAACCAGTGTCGTACGTCTACCCCTTTCATTTAAGGCTTCAACTGCATTGCATGCATTTATCCCCAGTGAGCCAGCATTATTTAGCTGTCTTCTCTCAAAGAAATGCTGGGTTTGGGTTTAAGTGAAACTTCTGGCCTGATACCCAGCATATAATGTAAGATCTTCCTGCATTTGTGCTAAGGACGAGCGGTTGTAGAGAGGGCACAGTGTAATATCTAGGGCAGAGTCTACAACCTCTTCTAAAATAAAAGCTACTTCTGATAGATGCATCTGCCGTGTGGATTCCTCACCTTGTGAATATCCCCCTTGCGTCAGCAACGTTCGGAATTTTTCTTTGTAGCACGCCGACGTGGACGACGTCATAGGAGCACGGCTTCGCGCGCGACTCCGTCTGACGTCACCGACTCCTTATCAGGCCCACGCCGGCGTGATGACGTCAGTTCCCTTTTTTCCGCGTCTTCGACGCTAACGGTTTTCGGGATCTTCTGCGATACTTAGTATCTAGCTATTGTCTTAAGGTTTCTGTTTCTCCTTGCGATTTGTTTCTTCATCGAGAATGTCGTCGAGGAAGACAGGATTTAAGCAGTGTGGGTCTTGCGCCGCATGATGTCGATCACCGACCCACATGGCGACTGTTTGTGGTGTCTGGGTTCAGACCACGACAAAAAGAACTGTCGGTCTTGTTTTAAGATGAACCCAAAGGTGCTTCGTGAGCGTGAAGCAAAACTACTTCTCACGAATGTGAAGAGATGCTGGGAGATCTTCGAGGTCGACGTCGAGACGCTCTAAGTCGAAGCAAAGGTCTCGATCGAAGTCTAGGTCGAGGTCGAGATCCAGAGCGAGGTCGAGGTCCAGGGAGAGATCAAGGTCTGGATCAGTCGGCTTCGGGTCACGCTTCGAGCTCCTCGAAGAAGCACAAGAGGAGGAAGCACAGCTCGAGACATCATTCAGGAAAGGAATCTTCAGATTCGAAGAAGAAGTCTCGCAAACACCATAAGGACTTCGTTTCTCCTGCTCAGTCCGTCGGAGGTTCCCCGACTCCGGATCCGGTATCTTTACATTCTTCGGAACATGAGGAGGAAGAAGAGGTAGCTCCTCAAACTCCGACTCCGATGGAGACTCCTGTGGATCCAGAAGGTCAGAATGAACCTGTGTCGGAACGACCTCCTTTGGAGCATCCGGTAGGTTCGTACCCTCCCTTTCCTGGTCATGACCCCTCGCATTTTCTCAATGCGATGTTTGGAGTGTATTCCAGGGCAATGTACCCCGCTGGAGCACCTGTTTGTCCCATGGGTCCATTGTCGTACAATTTGGGCATTCCTCAATCGTATGCTCCAGCTCCATTTATGCCGGCGCCACTAACACCTTGGCTCGGTACGGCTCCACCGAGGTCTTCGACTCCGCATGCGGCTTCGCTGACTCCGGATCGACCTCGTAGTTTGGATCGAGGTACCACACCTGTCCGTGAGTCTCGTCCTCCGTCTGCTCCGGCTCGACGTCTAATCCGGCTCCGTCGGAGTAGTTACCGGATCTGTCGACTTCGGTTCGATTGGAGTGGTCGAGGCGCAGGACTCAGCGTCTCCTGGAAGAAAAAGGTGATGAAGATTCAGATATGGAAGAGGGTGAGCTTCTTGATCATGTTGATGACTTTGAAAACCTGCGTGATGCTAGTGGTCTGGAGCTCTCTCCTGAGTGGGGTTTACCTTCTGCTTCTGATGCTCCTTCTAGGGACGTGGCACCCTATCACGTCGTTATTAGGAAGGCTGCTGATCTTCTTAACTTGAAACTGCCCACGGTTGAGTACAAGCCCAACATCCTTACAGAGGTTTTGCACTCGCCCTCTTCTATAGTTGAACCTACTTTGCCGTTCACTGATGCCTTATCTGATCCTATAAAGGAGATTTGGAAGAGACCGTTGTCTGCTCCTGCGGTTTCAAGATCGATTGCAAGGCGCTACAGGGTGGCTCCTGGTGACCCGGAGTTTCTCTCTTCGCACCCATCTCCGGAGAGCCTTGTAGTGCAGGCGGCATGTTCTAACAGGGCAGCGGGCTCCTTTCCTCAAGTTCCAGCGGACAAAGACTCAAAAAAATTGGATCAGTCTGCTAAGAAGACTTTCTCTTCAGGGAGCATGGCTCTTAAGTCCACTAACGCTACTTGCCTTTTAGGAAGGTATGTCCATGCGTTGATGGACTCTGTGAAGCAGTTATCACCTAAGCTTCCAGAGGAAGACAGAAAGAACTTTAATGAGGTGGTCTCGGACACTCAGGCTGCTGCACGTATGGTTATTCAGAGTGGCATGGACACAGTTGATTCTGTTGCCAGGATTATGGGTTCTTCTATTGCGTCCAGGAGGGCTGCATGGTTGAAATCCTCTGATTTCTATGCGGATGTGCAATCTACGTTGCTGGACTTGCCTTTTGAAGGAACCGGTCTTTTTGGTAAGAAGGCGCATGTCGCCCTGGAAAGGTTCAAGGATAGCCGTGCTACCGCAAGATCCTTGGGTCTCCAGATGAGAGGGTCGACAACTAGAAAGTTTAGAGGTTTTGGGAGATCCTCTTTTCGTCCCTTCAGACAGGCACAGCAGCAGCAGCAGAACCCTCTGTATAAGTCCTATAGAGGTAGACAGAAGGGTCGTGGTCGTGGACGTCAAGTCTCCTCCTCCTCCACTTCCTCCAATAATTCCCAACCCCCACCCGCATCAGCAAAGCAGCCCTAGATCCACCATTCTGGATCATGTGGGGCCAGTAGGGGGTCGGCTTACTCATTTTCTACGAGATTGGGAATCGGTTACATCAGATCTTTGGGTTCTCAATCTCGTAGAGAATGGGTATGCATTTCCTTTTCAGGAATTCCCTCCCAATTGCCCTCCTTGCCAAGGTTTTTGTTCAGAGGACCACCTGCTTCTCCTGCAGGAAGAAGTCCTGGCTCTGTTCCGAAAAGGTGCGATAGAGGTGGTTCCAGAGCAGGAAAGGGGTCAGGGGTGCTACTCCCGGTATTTCCTGATACCCAAGAAGGGGCCTATCCTGGACCTCAGGATTTTGAACCTCTATCTCAAACAGGAGAAGTTCAAAATGCTCACCCTTGCTCCGGTTCTTCAAGCGCTGATGGAAGAAGACTGGATGGTGTCACTCGACTTGCAGGATGCGTATTTCCACATTCCCATCCTGAAGTCGCACAGGAGGTATCTCCGTTTTACGGTGGGGTCGCAGCACTACCAGTTTGCGGTCCTTCCGTTTGGGCTTACTACTGCGCCTCGAGTCTTCACCAAGGTGATGGCAGTGGTGGCAGCACATCTCAGGAGGTCGGGGATTCCTGTATTCCCGTATCTGGACGACTGGCTGATCAAGGCGGAGTCGCCGGTGAGGGTGCTCCATCATCTGCAAGAGACAACTCAGTTGTTGCACAGGTTGGGTTTTTCGATAAATGTACCCAAGTCTCACCTGGTGCCCTCCCAGCGCAACCTGTTCATAGGTGCGGTACTGGACACTACTGTATGTCGTGCATTCCCTCCACCTCGAAGGATTCGCGACATACAGGAGATGATTCCTTTATTCTACAATGGAGCGGTTGTTCCAGTCCTGAAGGTCCTTCGCCTGCTAGGTCTGATGGCTTCTTGCATTCTGTTGGTCAGTCATGCACGCTGGCACATGAGGGCACTCCAGTGGTGCCTCCGCAAGCAGTGGTATCAACACAACGGAGATCTCAGGGAGTCAGTGAGGATCTCCAGAGAAGCTGCAGCGGATCTGTCTTGGTGGGGCATGGAAGGCAACCTGTCACAAGGGAAGCCTTTTCAACTGCCTCCGTCGGTGGCCACAGTGATAACGGATGCATCCACTCTCGGGTGGGGTGCTCATCTGGGGGATCTGGAGGTCAAGGGTCTTTGGTCTCCAGAGGAAAGGTTGCTTCACATCAACCTGGAATTACGGCCGATACGTTTGGCGCTCAAGGCCTTCCTCCCTTCCCTTCGCGGTCAGTCGGTTCAGGTCCTGACGGACAACACGACCGCGATGTGGTACATCAACAAGCAGGGAGGATTGGGGTCGCAGTGTCTCTGCAGAGAGGCTCTGCTTCTCTGGTCCTGGGTTCAGGACCATCAGATTTGTCTGATGGCAAATCTGGCCGGGGTTCTGAACGTTCGTGCAGACAGTCTCAGTCGGCAGTTCTCTGCCGACCACGAGTGGAGGCTTCACCCGGAGGTGGTTCACGACATCTTTCAGATGTGGGGGACTCCTCGGGTGGACCTGTTCGCCACTTACGAGAATGCGCACTGCCTGTCATTCTGCAGTCTCCAGTATCCATTGCAAGGAACCTTGGGGGACGCGTTTCATTTGAGTTGGAAAAGTCCACTCCTTTACGCGTTTCCTCCCATACCCTTGATTCCTCGGGTTCTGAGGAAAATTCGCCAAGACCGGGCCCAAGTCATATTGATCGCCCCGGATTGGCCAAGAAGGGTGTGGTACACAGACCTTCTCCACCTCTCCTCTCACCCGCCTCTCGTCTCCCTCACAGGGCAGACCTCTCTCAGATGGAGGGGCAGGTTCTACACCCCCACCTCCAGACATTACACCTTCATGCCTGGAGATTGAACGGGGCAACCTGAGTTCTTTCTCTCTCCCTCATGATGTGGTGGGTGTCATTCTCTCTGCCAGGCGTGACTCCACTAAGTCCATCTATTCGTATAGGTGGTCTAAATTTGTCTCTTGGTGCAGGGAGAGAGAGGTTGCCGGATCAGCCCTCTCTTTTTAAGTCTCCAGTGGTCTTAAGATTTTTGAGGGGTCTCATTAATATGTTCCCCCCTTCTCCGTTTGTTGTTCCTCATTGGGATTTGAATCTTGTGCTGACCTTTTTGATGGGTTCTCCTTTCGAACCTTTGCACAAGTGTCCCATGAGGCTTCTTTCTTTTAAAACGGTCTTCCTCGTGGCAATCACCTTGGCAAGGAGGGTAAGTGAGCTTCAAGCTCTTAGATCCAAGCCCCCATTCCTGACCATTCATGCTGAAAGGATGGTTCTCAGGACCAGGGCTGCTTTTCTGCCTAAGGTGGTAACTCACTTCCATCTTGGACAGTCCATTACCCTCCCTACCTTCTATCCTCCCCCTCACCCTTCTAAGGAGGAAGAGAGACAGCACCGTCTGGACCCCAAGAGGGCGGTGTCTTTCTATCTGGACAGGACTAAAGACTTCCGGGTGGACGACCAGCTGTTTGTTGGTTTTGCTGGCTGTCGGAAGGGCAGAGCGGTGCACAAGCGCACACTTTCCAGGTGGATAATCCTTTGCATCAAGATCTGCTACTCCCTTGCGGGTAAGGACCCTCCTGAGGGTATTAGAGCACATTCAACTAGAGCAAAGTCTGCAACATCTGCTTTGTCTAGAGGTGTACCTGTTGAGGATATTTGCAGAGCCGCGACTTGGGCCTCCCTCCACACTTTCGCGAAGCACTACTGCTTGGATACCGAGGTGAGGAGGGACGGTCACTTCGCGCGCGCTCTGTTCTCCAAGATTTCCTGGTATAGCAGAGTGGACACCCTCCTCCGGGAGTGGGGACTGCTGTGGGACTCTATTCACAAGGTGAGGAATCCACACGGCAGATGTATCTATCAGAAGAACAAGTTACTTACCTTCGGTAACGCTTTTTCTGGTAGATACAATATCTGCCTGTGGATTCCTCACATGCCCACCCGCCTCCCCGTTGTCCACTCTGTTATACCTAGTCTTTCTGTATATATGGTTTATACTATTGTATTGATTTAAATGTACTGTGTACATGGTATATTTGCATATTTGCTTTCGTTGGTCCGTCCGTGTGCCTCGAAGGCACGGAAAAAAGGGCGGAACTGACGTCCTCACGCCGGCGTGGGCCTGATAAGGAGTCGGTGACTTCAGACGGAGTCGCGCGCGAAGCCGTGCTCCTATGACGTCGTCCACGTCGGCGTGCTACAAAGAAAAATGCCGAACGTTGCTGACGCAAGGGGGATATTCACATGGTGAGGAATCCACAGGCAGATATTGTATCTACCAGAAAAAGCGTTACCGAAGGTAAGTAACTTGTTCTTCTAGTCAATGAGAATCATTGCGAGCTACCAATCATTAGTGTTGGAATCGTGACCACATCAGAAAAGATACATGATTGGTCAGTGTAAGCAAACTTACCAGCATTGGTCACCTTAATGCATCAGGCAGGGCTGCCAGCAGTAACTTAAAGTCTTGGCCCTTTTGGAATGCCTCAATGTAGATGCAGAAGTCCTAGCTGTAATGCCCCTGGCACAGAGGGAATAATAGTAATCTCTCCAGTACTAATGATTTAGCACTCAAATGTCGGTTTTAAATATAGTTTGGAAATTCAACAATTTTTCGGCAAACAAAGGTCGAGTTTTCAAAGTAATTGTAAATTGATACTTGTATAGCGCACTACTCACCCGCAAGGGTCTCAAGGCGCTTGTACGAATACCGCTGTGGAACCCATCCTGGCTTTCCCTGTGAGGTGTCCACTCCTGGGCACCCCCAAGGTGGAGGCCAGGCATCCTTAGCGTTGTGGGGGCCGTTGTGGAGATTAAGCAAGCTATTGCCCAGAGTTGCAGAGTGGGACTCCATGATTGGAATAGGCACCGAGGCGAGAATTATCAGGTCCGTGGAATTTTTGAGCCCAAGACCCGCCGAGGCGGGGAATTGAACCCTGGTCCCGGGCTAGACCTCTGCATCAGGGTCTGCCGCTCTAACCATTGAGCCACACTTCTCCACGTAAGTAGTATTAGTAGTAAGTAGACCAATATTAATCTTGAATACATGCTTTTTCCAGTTTAGGGATGCATGCATTCAACTAGTCACAAGCTTCTAGTTTAGTAGGCTGTGCTGCACATAGGAGAGCTACTAAAACGTAGATGGAGAGCTACCAGTAGCTCACTAGCTATTTGTTGGAGAAGCCTGGTCTCTGATCTGTAATAGCCCTCTATGAGCTCTGTGCTTTTCTGCTACAACATCCCACAGTGTTCATGTTAGCCGATTCTGTCATCCAGACTGCTGTTCTGTGAGTTTTTGGGAGCAGATGGGGGTCTGAGGTTGGAGTAGCCTACTCCTTGTCAGGCCTCCCGTGATGCTCATTTTGGGGTGGTCTGCGATCTAGCTTGAGGCTTCCCCCTGCAGAAAGCTCTTTACGTATATTCTCTTCCCTTGTATTAGTGTGTTGCTTCTGCCTTTAAGTGTCATCCTTTCCAAAAGTAAAATCTGTAATTATTCTTTAGGGAGACGAAAGCACCATGGAGGAGGAGCTGGGGCTGGTTGGGGCCTGTGCTGACGATACAGAGGCAGAGCTGATCAGGAAGATCTGTGAATCTGAACTGCTAGCTGGTGAGTGACGCAATCTTACTTTGCTCTTTGATATCCCTTCTAGGGGGTGACTAGCGTCGTCAAGATTGGAACCAGAACATTAAAATACCCCCCACATTGCACCAAACCTCTAATAACTGAGTTGGAGAAACCAGTAGTCCGACCCATCTTAGAACAATTTTATTCACCCATGTATCTTTCTGTCCATTCTTCCTCGTACCTGCCCTCCACTCACCATATTTTCATTCTTCAGTCTATCCTTTCACTTATCCATCTGTTCACACATTCTTCCTTTCGCCCACCTAGCCACCATTTGTTTTCAATCCGCCCATGCTAGACTATTCTACCAATCCATTCTTTCACCAATCTGTCCATCTAATGCCCATTCTGTTCACACATTGATTCATTCAACCACCCATATCCATTCTTTCACTTTCATCCATCCTTTGAAGTGTTCTTGGGCCCTTCCATCCTTAAATGAATCCTTCTTTTGCTCTTTCGACCTCCCACCCTTCCACTCTTAATAGTAGGGGCTCCTACGGGACTAGGTGGGAGAGGATCCTATAGTTACAATGCCCCTGTGTGGCAAACACTGTCTCCACTTAAAGCTATTCTGACTGTTGCTAGGACTTTCTGACAAAACTTAGGTCTGGTAGGCATCTCTAGAGCTCAATAACATGAGGCTTCCAAAGGATGCGCGTGCCCTCCATGAGATGGGCCACTCAGTCCGGGTAGAAAGTGGCATTGAACATGATTTAGACGGGGAGTACCAGCTGTTAAATGCCGTATTAGACTTTCCTGTTATACAGTAGCTCACCTGCCTTGTTTGAGGCTGCTGCTGCAGTGGAGCTGTGTCTTAACCCAAGGCACAGCTCCGCTGAGAACAGATGCCTCCAACAGGAGCTAAATAAGCTTAGAACAGCAACAAAACCAACAAGCTAGCCCAGTGATGAAGCACGACACCCATTTGGGTGTATTGTTGGAAAAATGCGCACAACTACAATTGACTAAACACATTGACCAGTTTGGCCTCCTCAATCCTCATCAATCAGGCTTCCGAGCGGGGCACAGCACTGAAACGGCTATGACTCACATAATTGACGACGCCCTTCAAATGCTAGATCAAAACAATACCGGTCTCTTCATCCTTCTTGATCTCTCTTCAGCATTCGACACCGTTAAGCATGAGAATTTACTCGAACTACTAAACACAAGAATGGGTCTATCTGGGACAGTCCTCAAATGGTTCACCTCCTTTCTACACAACAGGTCGCAGAAATTCAAGAGTAACAACCTGATGTCCTCACCTATACCTGTCTCGTTAGGCGCCCCACAAGGTTCCTCCCTATCCCCAACTTTGTTCAACCTAGTTATGGAACCCCTCACCACCTTGTTACAAGAGTCCAATATACACTTTCACATGTACGCTGATACCCAACTATATCTCAAATTACAATCCCCCAAAGACATTTTGCTCCTGAACTCAACGATCAGAAGCACCCAATCCTGGCTTGCCGATAATCATCTCAAACTCAATGCTTTGAAAACAGAGTTCCTTCTGATCTCACCTCCCGCCAAGATCTCTACCACACAACTCTGGCTTAAAGACCTAACTGCACTCAATGTCCAACCCACCATCGTAGACTCGGCAAAATCCTTAGGCATTACACTTGACACCAATCTCAACATGCAGCAACATATCAGCAAGGCAACTAAGGGAGCGAACTACCAAATCAATACCCTGAGGAAACTTAAACCCTTCCTCCCTGCCAATGACCTCCAAACTGCAGTGCAAGCACTAGTCATCCCTCGAATAGAATATGGCAGCATCCCACTCTGCGGACTCCCCCTAACTACTACTGCTCCTCTAAGAGCTTCTCTAAACGCTGCAGCGAGACTCATCACTGGTTCAAAAAAACACTCACATATCTCCCCTGACTTTAAACACCTGAAATGGCTGCCTTTCGAAGCCAGAATACATCTGAAAATCGCCTGCATGACGCACAAAGCTGTCCACACGAGCTCACCAAGCTATCTCACTCAGAAGCTGACAATCTCTGGCGGCTCTAGAAACACCAGAGGCACAAACAATCTTCTGCTGAAGCCTCGAAGATTCCGGAAGGAAAAAACTTATAAACGCTCCTTCTCAGGAATGGCACCCAGGATCTGGAACTCACTCCCCCCTGAAACGAGGCTGATCTCCTCCACTACACTGTTTAAGAAAGAAGTAAAAGCTATCCTCCTGGCTAAATACACTTGAAGTGCTATTCTGAACTTTGTTAAGACTCCGCACTGATCTGTACTCCTTGTTCGACCCCTTGGATTATTTGTTTTATATGTATTAATGATTTATGTGATTTTCTAGGCTACCATGTGTTTGTACTACTAGCATTTTTACTTACCTGTTTGACTATGTTCCCTCATGCTCCCCCTTTCTATGTGAAGCGCTCTGATATCTGCAAAGATCTTGTTCGCGCTATACAAAACTTTCAAAATAAATAAATAAAATATCTGGGCCCGTGCTCCTATTGGAGCATATCCCTTTTCTTGGAACCTTTGACTTTACATTTTCTTATTGAGGAAGTGCACACCATGTTTAACTGGATTTAAGCAAGGAGCACGTGCGCTGGACCTTTATCACTCCTGGTTCCTCTTCTTTACAGAGTTCCATGTTGATCAACAGGTCACCTTATCAGCATCCTTTGCTCTGCTTCACCCTTGTAAGGAGGAAAGAACTCCACTTTTTGGACCTCACATGAGCACTGAGCTTTTATATTGAGTGTACCAAAGGACATTGAGTGGACTATTGGCTCTTTGTGTCGTTCACTGGAGCAAAAAAGCAAGTAAAGCAGTGTTGAAAATGACCCATCTCCTGCTAGATCATGCTCTGCGTTAAGATCTGCTACACACTAGCCGAACAGCAGACTCTGGAAGAACCAAGCTCATCTCCACCAGGGCCAAAGATGCCACCACTGTGCTGGCACATGGCGTTCTGTCCTGGGTGTTTGCCAGGAAGGTATATGGGAGTCCCTCCATAGGTTCACAAAGCACTACTGTCTTGGCAGCTGGGTTTTCTGAGCAGGGCATTTTGCTGCTTGGTCCCACAGGCTTTTCTGGTTGGAGTCCAATCGCAGGCCCACCTACTGACAGGTACTGGTTTGGTAGCTATTTTGCATTTGGGGCTCTGTGTCTAGGGTTGTGGTCAGCCTTGAAACCAACTGAAGTCAGTGTTCGGGATTGGAGTCCATATAAACATTACAATTGTCCCTTTAATCCTCTGTCATGGCAATCTTAAATCAATGAGCAAGTGACCCCGTTAAAAAAATAAATGAAAGCGGGCTTGGGTCCACTGCAAAATCCAAATGCATCCTCTGGGTCAGAATGACGGCCAGTAAAAATGCTAGAGCTTCAATGCACGGTACAGTTTCCGCTTGTAATAAGATGACTTTGAATGGTTGTGACTAGTGTATTTTGTACACCCGAAACCAATAAAATGTTTTTTTTAAAAATAGTGTCCGCTTGTGAAGTGCAGCTTTATCTGGCCATTTCATTCGTTTTCCATTAAAGCTTTATCAAAACTAGGGCTTCAGTGTCTCGCCTGACATGGTGCTGGAAAAGACCAAATGTACAGTACGTCACACTTGTGGCTTCAGTGCCGCCTGCAGTAACACTGAAGGGTTCCCAACCAGTTTCCTTAGGGGGCCCTATTGCCTTAAGACGCCCTTAGTCTGCCATAAACCTGTAATTCGGTCTAGATGGATCCAGCTAGAGAAAGTAGGACTGAAACTGTTCTTTTCTGTTTCCACCAGATGCTCAGTATCTCTCGGTGTTTGTCCCACTCATCCTGAAGGTTTGCAACAGCCCTGGCAAGTACAGTGACCCAGACCTCTGCACTGCGGCGTCGCTGGCGCTTGCGAAGTTCATGATGATTAGGTAAGGCGAGAGGACATGGGAGCATCCCCTTTCCACGCCACAGCCTGCTCTAACATCTGCTTCTCCCTCACTGCAGCTCTGACTTCTGTGACACTCACCTCCGCCTACTCTTCACCATGCTGGAAAAGTCTCCCCTCCCTAGCGTCCGGTCCAACATCATGATCGCCTTGGGGGATCTCTCCATCCGCTTTCCCAATCTGATTGAGCCTTGGACGCCGCACCTGTACGCAAGGTAAAGGTGGGAAGTTGGGGGCTTTCCTTGCTTGTTAACCCTACCTCCTGGGGGCTTGTGGGCAGTGTGTGGGTGGCATTTGATTCTTCCTTGCTGCACCTCGATCAAGACTTGACTTCCTCTTGCATGCATTGGTAGTACATACTGTCCTCTGTTCTCCCTGAAGTCTGTAACAAACTGTATTTTGAAGTGGGGGAGGGCGTGAGCACAGTAGTATTCTGGAAATAGCCATCTTTGACCTTGATTGTGCCAAAGGAGTACTTCTGAAGTGGTGGGCGCAAGAGGTGCTTTTTTACGACTACTTTCTACATTGGTGTGGAGATTTCAACTTGTACACTGCCGCCCTCTCTGTTGCAGGTTACGGGATGATTCCTGCAGCGTCCGGAAGACAGCCGGTATAGTCATGACTCACTTAATTCTGAAAGATATGGTGAAGGTCAAAGGTCAAGTGAGTGAAATGGCTGTTTTGGTGATCGACCCTGAAGCAGAAATTGCTGCACTGGCTCGCAACTTCTTCAATGAACTCTCCAACAAGGTAGGCAGGGTGACTCATTATCTTTCCAGCTCTACCTACTGTTGACTGGGGTGTGCAAGGCTCTTCTATTCTCGATTTCTAACCACATCTCCTCCCTGTAGGGCAACGCGGTGTACAATCTCTTGCCAGACATCATAAGTAGACTCTCGGACCCGGAGTGTGGGGTGGACGAGGAGCCTTTCCAGACCATCATGAAGTGAGTTTGTGGGGCGAGAAAGCCATAGCCACGGATGAATTACAGACCGAGTAGGTGCAATTCACCAAGGTCTAGGGGTAGTTAAGACCGTACACATTCGCTATGTCCTTGGCTAACTGGATGTAAGCAAACACCAGGAGATGATTGACTGAGCGCTGAAACTTTTCAATCAAGCACTCCCAGTCTCAGATCTGGGACGAATCCATCATTTTCCTTTAGCCCACCCCAGAACTTCGGACCCAGCTAGATGCAAATCAGTCTTGGATGCTTGTTTCCGGTCCAGGGAAGACCTGGCTTGGCAGTTCAGGCTGGACTGTTCCCATGAGGCCCAGGGTCAAGACTGATTTGCAAATGTCTATGTCTGAACTGAGGTGGTGAAGTGAGCTAAAGAATGATGAAGGATTCAACCTAGATCTGTGACTGGGGGTGAGTGAAATGTTTCAGCACTCCTGCTTGTGTTTGCGAACTAGTGTCTGTGACTGTTTCTTTAACAGTTGCATGGGGCTCCATGAGGAGTTATTCCAGGAGTCTGTTTAACCTTTCTCATTTAAGTATCTTGCCTTACTCGTTCAGTTCAATGTTTCCTTAGCACTCTACTCTTTCTCTACCCATTTCTTAAATACCATCTCATGTTCTTGTCTTTTGCAGGCAGCTTCTCTCCTACATCACGAAGGATAAGCAGACTGAGAGCCTGGTGGAGAAGCTGTGTCAGCGGTTCCGCACTGCCAGGTAGGTTTGCTGCTTACAGTCTCCGGTAATATTTGGTGTTGGGATGAGATCTGGGTGTTCTCCTGGGATTGATTGGGGTCAGATGTAGTGTTCATGAAATTACATTCAAGATCAGGGAAGCAAGGTGTCATAGGTCTGGTGAAGAGCTGGCTATTGTAGCTCTGTATCGGAGAAGGGGATTGGTCGCCCTCGGCACTCTACGGCCTTTTATGGCTCTCTATCGGTGAAGGGGACTGGTCGCCCTACGCACTCTACAAGCTATCTTGGCTCTACTGCATGGAGTTTTCTGTTGTGTCCATCTCTAGCCTCCCCTCCCAATATGCAGGCCATCGCAGCGTTCCAACATTTGTTACCAAATGGCTTAAGAAAACCTTCCACGGCAGAGGCAGCCCCGGCTGTAACTGCATTTCCCTTTGTGGGTACTCCAACAGAGCTGTACTGGCAACCTGCAGGGTGATTAGGCTGAGGAGAAATCTAAATGAAAGTCCTGTATCGAGGAAGGCTTTCTGATGGATACACCCGCCAGTGGATTCCTCACCTTGTGAATATCCCCCTGCGTCAGCAACGTTCGGAAAATTCTTTTGTAGCACGCCGGCGTGGACGATGTCACAGGAGCGCGGCATCGCGCGCGACTCCGACTGACGTCACTGACTCCTTATTAGGCCTACGTCAGCGTGATGACATCAGTTCCCTTTTTTTTGTCGTCGACCCTAACGGTTTCTTGGAATCTTCTGTTGTACGACCGGTAACTTTGTTACTTTTGTATCAGTCTTTGGTGCATAAAGAAGTTGTTCCTCAGGGCTCGACGACTCTGCATCATCCCGAGGTACAGGAGTAGTCTAATCTAGTGCAGCCTCCTCAGGAGCAGCCGGTGGGTACGTACCCTCAATAACCTGGTCCTGGTCAGGACCCTCCGCATTTTCTAAACGCCATGTATGGCGTATATGCGAGAGCAATGTACCCCTCTGGTACGCCGGCTGGTCCCATGGGTCCATTGGCTTATAATCTGGGTGTGCCGCAGGCTTTTGCTCCGGCTCCTTTCCTGACGTTTATGCCAACGCCGACTCCACTATGGCTTCTCTCGGCGCCTCTGAGGTCATCGACGCTGTGCACGGCTTCACCGGCTCCGGAGCGACTTCGAGATCCAAATCGAAGGCGGCTCCGGCTCCTCACTCAACGCCAGCTCCGACTCCTTCGGAGTCGTTACCGGATCCGACGACGTCGGTTCAAATGGAGTGGGTGAGGCGTAGAGTGCAGCGCCTTTTGGAGGAAAGAAATTATGGAGCAGCTGAAATTGAAAAAGGCTAGCTTCAGGGTCGGGAGGATTATTTTGAAGAGTTGCATGATGCAAGTGGACTGGAATTTTCACCTGAATGGGGGTTGCCCACGGTGTCTGATGCTCCTAAGGATGTGGCACCTTACCATGTGGTAATAAAGGCTGCAGAACTCTTAAATTTGAGTTTGCCATCCGTGGAGTACAAATCGAACATTCTTACTGAAGTTCTCTACCATGTGGTAATTAAGGCTGCAGAACTCAATTTGAGTTTGCCATCCGTGGAGTACAAATCGAACATTCTTACTGAAGTTCTCCATTCTCCATCCTCTAGTTGAGCCAATTCTTCCATTTACTGAGGCTCTTACTGATCCTATATTGGAGGTATGGCGTAAACCTCTTACTGCTCCTGCAGTTTCAAAGACTGTGGCAAGGCGCTGCAGAGTGGCGCCTGAAGATCCTGAATTCTTAGCCACACATCCTTTGCCAGAGAGTTTGGTGGTTCAGGCTGCTTGTTCGAAAAGATCTGCAGGTGCTTTTCCCCAGGTTCTTGGAGATAAAGACTCTGAGAAGCAAGATCAAAATGCAAAGAAAGTGTTTTCGTCAGGCAGTATGGCCCTAAAATCGACAAATGCTACTTGTTTGCTAGGCAGATATATCCATGCTTTGATGGATACAGTGAAACCGCTATCTCCTAAGCTTCCTGAGGAGGATAGAAAGAACTTTAATGAAGTGATATCTGACACGCAGGCTGCTGCTCGGCAGGTCATACAAAGTGGTATGGACACAGCAGATTCAGTGGCTAGGATCATGGGGTCTTCGATCGCCACCAGAAGAGCTGCTTGGCTAAAGTCTTCTGAGTTTTCTGCTGATGTTCAGGCTTCTCTGATGGATTTGCCTTTTGATGGCACAGGCCTTTTCGGAAAGAAAGCTGATGCTGCTTTGGAAAGGTTTAAGGATAGCAGAGCAACGGCAAGATCTATGGGGTTGCAAACTAGAGGCTCTGTCACCAAAAGATACAAGGGTTTTGGATGGTCTACTTTTCGTACCTATAAGCAGACAGCAGCAACAAAATCCTTTTGTACAGGTCCTACAGAGGCAGACAAAGGGGTCGTTCTTGTGGACGTCAAGCCTCCTCCTCCTCTTCTATCCACCCCCCCGCCTACAACAGCAAAGCAGCCCTAGATCCACCATTCCGGATCATGCGGGTCCTGTGGGGGGGGTCGGCTTACTTATTTTCTACGAGATTGGGAATCGGTTACATCAGATCTTTGGGTTCTCAATCTTGTAGAGAATGGGTATGCTCTTCCCTTTCGGGAGTTCCCCCAAATTACCCTCCTTGCCAAGGTTTTTGCTCAGAGGACCACCTGTTGCTCCTACAGGAAGTACAAGCATTGTTCAAAAAGGGTGCGATAGAGGTGGTTCCGGAGCAGGAAAGGGGTCAGTGATGCTACTCCTGGTATTTACTGAATCCCTAGAAGGATGGCAGACTTCGTCCAATCCTGGATCTCAGGATCTTGAACTTCTACCTAAAGCAGGAGAAGTTCAAGATGCTCACTCTTGCGCAGGTTCTTCAGGCGCTGATGGAAGAAGACTGGATGGTGTCAATCGACTTGCAAGATGCTTATTTCCATATACCCATTCTGAAGTCGCACAAAGTATCTCTGCTTCACGTTGGGATCGCAACACTACCAGTTTGCGGTTCTACCGTTTGGTCTTACTACTGCGTCTCGAGTCTTCACCAAGGTGATGGCTGCACATCTCAGAAGGTCAGGGATTCCAGTATTCCCTTATCTGGACGATTGGCTGATCAAAGCAGAATCTCCAGAGATAGTGCTCCATCATCTGCAAGAGACAACTCAGTTGTTGCACAGGTTGGGTTTTTCGATAAATGTACCCAAATCTCACCTAGTGCCCTCCCAGCGCAACATGTTCATAGGTGCGGTACTGGACACAATTGTATGTCGTGCATTCCCTCCACCTCAAAGGATTCACGACATACAGGAAATGATTCCTTTATTTTACAATGGAGCGGTTGTTCCAGTCCTGAAGGTCCTTCGTCTGCTCGGTCTGATGGCTTCTTGCATTCTGTTGGTCAACCATGCACGCAGGCACATGAGGGCACTCCAGTGGTGCCTCCGCAGGCAGTGGTATCAACACCAAGGGGATCTCGGGGAGTCAGTGAGGATCTCCAGAGAAGCTGCGGTGGATCTGTCTTGGTGGGGAGTGGAAGGCAATCTGTCTCAAGGAATGCCTTTTCAAACTCCTCCATCGGTGGCCACAGTGATAACTGATGCATCCACTCTAGGGTGGGGTGCTCATCTGGGGGATCTGGGGGTCAAGGGTCTTTGGTCTCCAGAAGAAAGGTGTCTTCACATCAACCTTTTTGAATTGCTGGCAATACGTCTGACACTCAAGGCCTTCCTCCCTTCCCTTTGCGGTCGGTTCAAGTCCTGACAGACAACACCACCGCGATGTGGTATATCAACAAACAAGGAGGAGTGGGGTCGCAGTGTATCTGCAGAGAGGCTGTGTATCTGCAGAGAGGCTCTGCATCTCTGGTCCTGGGTTCAGGAACATCAGATTTGTCTAGTGGCAAATCATATGGCCGGAGTACTGAACGTTTGTGCAGACGGTCTCGTCGGCAGTTCTCAGCCGATCACGAATGGAGGCTTCATCCAGAGGTGGTTAGTCTTGTCTTTCGGACATGGGGAACTCCTCAGGTGGACCTGTTTGCCACTCACGAGAATGCTCACTGCCCGTCATTCTGCAGTCTCCAGTATCCGATGCAAGAAGCGTTGGGGGATGCGTTTCAGTTGAGTTGGGGCTCGTGACTCCTTTACGCATTCCTCCCATACCCTTGATTCCTCGGGTTCTGAGGAAGATAAGTCAAGACCAGGCCAGAGTTATATTGATCGCCCCCGATTGGCCAAGAAGGGTGTGGAAGATCAATCAATCATAGACATTTATAGAGCGCGCTACTCACCCGTAGGGTCTCAAGGCCGTTACTGCTCGAACAGCCAGGTCTTCAGCTTCTTCCTGAAGGAGAGGTGGTCTTGGGTCAGGCGCAGGTCTGGAGGGAGGGAGTTCCAGGTCTTGGCGGCCAGGTAGGAGAAGGACCTTCCTCCTGTTGTCGCTCTTTGGATGCGGGGGACGGCGGCGAGGGCGTGGCTGGTTGATCGGAGGTGGCGCTTGGGAGCGTAGAAGTTGATTCGGTTGTTGAGGTAGCTCGGGCCTTGATCGTGTAGGGCTTTGTGTGCGTGGGTGAGGAGACGGAAGGTTATTCTTTTGTTGACGGGGAGCCAGTGCAGGTCTCTCAGATGTCCGGAGATGTGGCTGTTTCGTGGGATATCGAGGATGAGTCTGGCTGAGGCGTTCTGGATCCGCTGGAGTCTCTTCTGGAGCTTGGCGGTGGTTCCGGCGTAGAGGGCGTTGCCGTAGTCCAGTCGGCTGGTGACGAGGGCCTGGGTGACAGTCTTCCTGGTCTCGGTGGGGATCCACCAGAAGATCTTCCGTAGCATGCGCAGGATGTTGAAGCATGACGAGGAGACGGCGTTGACTTGTCTGGTCATGGAGAGGGAGGAGTCCAGGATGAAGCCCAGGTTGCGTGCGTGGTCCGTCGGTTTGGGTGCGGTGCCCAGGGCGGGGGGCCACCAGGAGTCGTCCCAGGCGGAGGGCGAGGAGCCCAGGATGAGGACCTCCGTCTTGTCTGAGTTCAGTTTCAGGCGGCTGGTCGTCATCCACTCGGCTACATCTTTCATCCCTTCGTGCAGGTTGGCTCTGGCGGGGTCGTTGGTCAGGGAGAGGATCAGCTGGGTGTCGTCGGCGATTGTGTTGAGGTTGTGTTGGCGTGCGATGGCCGCGGGGGGGCTCATGTAGACGTTGAAGAGGGTGGGGCTCAGCGAGGAACCTTGAGGGACGCCGCAGATGACTTTGGTGGCCTCTGACTTGTACGGTGGTAGGCGGACTCTGTGTCCTTCCGTCGAGGAAGGAGATGATCCATTCCAGTGCCTTCTCCTGGATTCCGACGTTGCTGAGGCGCTGCACTAGGGTGCGGTGACAGACCGTGTCGAATGCCGCGGAGAGGTCTAGGAGGATGAGGGCCGCTGTGTCTCCGTTGTCCATCAGGGCTCGGATGTCGTCGGTGGCAGCGATGAGGGCGGTCTCCGTGCTGTGGTTGGCTCGGAAGCCAGACTGTGAGGGGTCGAGGGATCCATTCGTCTCGAGGAAGGCGGCCAGCTGCTTGTTGGCGGTCTTCTCGATGACTTTGGCTGGAAACGGGAGGAGCGAGATGGGGCGGTAACTCTTGAGTTCGGTGGGGTCCGCTGTGGGTTTCTTGAGTAGAGCGCTGAGTTCGGCGTGCTTCCAGCTCTCAGGGAAGGTGGCGGAGTCGAAGGAGGTGTTGATAATGTCCCGCAGGTGGGGTGCGATGACAGCGTCTGCCTTGTTGAAGACGTGGTGAGGGCAGGGGTCGGTCGGAGATCCGGAGTGGACCGAGTTCATCATGCGCACGGTGTCTTCGGTGCTGATTGGAGTCCAGGCGCGGAGGGTGGTGGTGGGCGGTGTTGCTGTGGTCGTGGCGTGCGTCGGATGAATGCTGAAGCTGTTGTGTATGTCTGCGATCTTGTTGTGGAAGTAGGAGGCGAGGGAGTTGCAGAGGTCTTGCGATGGGGTGATGTCGTTTCCTGCGCTGGGGTTGGAGAGCTCTTTCACGATGTTGAAGAGTTCCTTGCAGTTGTGTGCGTTGTTGTCCAGCCGGTCCTTGAATGCGGTTTTCTTGGCGGCGCGGATCAGTTGGTGGTGCTTCCGGGTGGCGAGCTTGAGGGTGGTCATGTTGTCCGGTGTTGGTTCCCTACTCCAGACTTTCTCGAGGGCTCGGCAGTTCTTCTTGGAGCTCTTGAGTTCGTCGGTGAACCATGGGGCCTTCTTGCTGCCGGGTCTGCTGGGCGGGGTCCGTAGGGGGGCGAGTTCGTCTGCGCAGTTGCTGATCCACTTCGTGAGGTTGTCGGCGGCCTGGCTGGGGTTCGCTGAGCTGGCAGGAGGGTGCTGGCTCAGGGAGGCGGCGAGCTGGTCGGCTGTGATCTTGTTCCAGCTTCTACGGGCAACCTGTTGCTGGTGGTGGTGGATCGTCGTTCTTTTGAAGGTGAAGTGGACACAGCTGTGGTCCGTCCATTGGAAGTTCTGAGGCGTGGCTGAAGGAGATGTCTGTGCTGGATGAGAAGACGGCGTCGAGTGTGTGTCCGGCGAGGTGGGTGGGGGTGGACACCAGCTGCTTGAGTCCCAGGTTGGCGAGGTTGTCGAGCAGGGTGGTGGTGTTGCGGTCGTTGTTGTTCTCCAGGTGGAAGTTGAGGTCCCCCAGGAGGATGTAGTCAGCGGAGGGGAGGGCATGTGGGCTGACCAAGTCGGCGATGTCCTCGCTGAATTGGGTGCGTGGTCCCGGGGGTCGGTAGATCAGGATGCCTCTGAGGGTGGTCTTCGGGTCGGTGTGGATCTGGAAGTGCAGGTGTTCCGCGGTGTTAAGGGAGTTGTCGGTGCTGGTCGTGATCCGGATGGTGTTCCTGTGGATGATGGCGATGCCTCCTCCCGTCTGGTTGGCGGTGCGGTCCCTCCGGGTGATCTTGTAACCCTCAGGGATGGCGATGGCGATGTCGGGCGCTGAAGAGGCGTTCATCCAGGTCTCTGTGAGGAAGGCAACGTCCGGGGCTGTGGTGTCTAGGAGGTTCCAGAGTTCGATGGCGTGTCTGTGGACGGAGCGGGTGTTGAGGAGGATGCACTTGAGGTGGTTGCTGCTGGTGTTCGGTTTGCCAGGTGTTGGTGTGGGGCAGGTCCGGATGCAGGTGAACTTGCAGGCGTTGCAACTGAAGGGTCCGTGGGTGTGCTTCGGGATGGCTTGGTGGCATCCAGGGAATCTGCCGGTGTTGAGTGCGACGAGTTCTGTGGCGCTGTAGGACAGTCGGGTCGTCTTCCGTCGGTGGGGGCCAGGGGACCTGGCACTGGGCGCGGGCCAGGCGCGGACGGGCGCAGACGGGCTTACCTTTGGCGCGCCCGCTGCGCGTTCGCACGGTCGAAGTGCGCGGGGGGGCGGAGCAGCTGGGAGGCGGGAGCGGGGAGGGTACAGAAGGCAAAAAGGGGCGGGGTTAGCGGCGGTGGCGGGAAGCGAAGACTGAGGGCAGTTACAGCCAGAAAACAGCAAAACAGAAGTAAAGATTAAACAAAATACAACAGTTCCAACAATTAATACACCAGGGTGAGAAGCGGCGAGCACGGACCACGCCGCTCGATGGAGGGGGCGTGGTCACGCGGCGGCAGCCGGGCGGCGAGGCAGTTAGGCAAGGAGGCACACGCGGCAGCTGGTGGCCGTGCGGCGCGGGGGTGTCCTAGAACTAGACAGACAGAACTAGACAGATCTTCTCCACCTCTGTCTCCCTCTCAGGGCAGACCTCTCGCAGGGGCAGGTTCTACACCTCCCACCTCCAGACCTTACACCTTCATGCCTGGAGATCGAACGGGGCAACCTGAATGCCTTTTCTCTCCCACCTGGTGTGGTGGATGTCATTCTATCGGCCAGGCGTGACTCCACTAAGTCCATTTATTCTTATAGGTGGTCTAAATTTGTATCCTGGTGTGGGAAGAATTCTGCTGAACCTTACAGAGCTTGTTTGTATGAAATACTTCAATTTGCTCTTTCATTGGCGCAGCAAGGTTTTGCTGTAGCTACGGTAAAGAGATATCTATCAGCTTTATCGGCTTTTATCTGTTTACCGGATCAACCATCTTTGTTTAAATCTTCTGTTGTATTGAGATTTTTAAAGGGTTTAACAAATAAGTTTCCTCCTACTCCCTTTATTGTGCCTCAGTGGGACTTGAACCTGGTTCTTACATATTTAATGGGTTCTCCGTTTGAACCTCTACACAGGTGTCCTTTGAGACTTTTGTCTTTTAAGACTGTTTTTCTTGTCTCAATTACATCGGCAAGGAGGGTAAGTGAGCTTCAAGCTCTTAGTTCAAAGCCCTCGTTCTTAACCATTCATGCTGAACGAATGGTTCTTAGGACCGGGGCTGCGTTTCTGCCTAAGGTGGTAACTCCCTTCCATCTAGGACAGTCTATTACCCTTCCTACCTTCTATCCTCCCCCTCACCCTTCCAAGGAGGAGGAGCGACTTCACCGTCTGGACCCCAAAAGGGCAGTGAGCTTTTATCTTGATAGGACAAAAGACTATCGAGTGGATGACCAGCTCTTTATTGGATTTGCTGGCTGCAAAAAAGGAAGAGCTGTGCACAAGCGCACACAAGATGGATCATAATATGCATTAAAATCTGCTACGCCCTGGATGGTAAGGAACCTCCAGAGGGTATAAGGGCTCATTCTACTAGAGCAAAGTCGTCAACATCTGCTTTGTCAAGAGGTGTACCTGTAGAGGACATTTGTAGAGCGGCGACATGGGCCTCCCTCCACACTTTTTTGCAAAGCATTACTGCTTGGATAGCGAGATAAGGATGGATGGCCATTTTGCGCCCTCTGTCCTTCAAGATTTTCTGGTATAGAAGAGTGGACACCCTCCTCCGGGAGTGGGGACTGCTGTGGGAATCTATTCACAAGGTGAGGAATCCACTGGCAGATGTATCCATCAGAAGAACAAGTTTTGCAGCATGAATCTTTCTGGATTCACTATGCTGTGCATATTCCGCAATCTGGTGGTTGGGTCCGGAATCGTAGTCCTTCTCTTTTTTTTTTTTTTTTTTTTGTCGTAGCCCAGGTGAGCGTCGACGTCCCACCATTTGGTGTACCTTCGTCGGCGTGCTTCCGGCGGAAGCTACCACCCTTGGGCGCCATCTTCAGATTCTTTTTTCCTCCGTTGGGTCTGGATCGTCGCGTGAAGCTCCAGAAGTTTTGGAGGAGGAAAGGAGAAAATACAGCAAATCTTCAACGGTGAAGACCTGAGAAGAGTACCTTTAGTAAAGAGACGACGAAGAAAGGAGAGAACTTCGAAATCTTCGACGTCCTTGGAGGAATGCGCACACAGGGGGCTCCCTGAGCGCACGGATGTACAAGACGCCCTTTAAATTCTGCAAGAACTGCCACCACAAGTTCGCACCGAAGACCCAGCACCCAGTCTGCAACCTCTGCCTGCCAATCGACCACGGGAGCAGGCGTTGCAGTCTCTGCTCTGTCTTCAAGCCGAAGACACTCCGAGTTCGAGAGACAGAGGACGGCTCACCACACGATGCAGGGCAAGGGCCAAGCCCCGACGCTTTATGAACTTGGCCTCTCCACCGACGACAACATCGCCCAAGGCCCAGATGACTTCACGGTCGCTGAGACCGATAAGAAAACGCCTGATAAGGTAGGAGAGTCTACGACCCCGAAAACTCCCACAGGGCCTCAAACCTGAGGCAGACTCTCGAAAGTCTGAGCACAGAGCCTCGAAAGGAGCACCGGCGCCGAACAAATCGACGACCGAAGCTGCATCCTCCGAAAAAGAGCCCAGCGGATTCTCCGAGAAGGACTCCCGGAGGCCGAAGACCAGCGAAAAGCAAAGGTCATCGAAGCAATCCCCGAAAAGGGCCTTCGACGTCGAAAGAAAAAGAGCAGAAGAAAGCTTCGACGCCGCTGAAAAGAGCGGCCGAAACGCTCGACGACTAACAGGCCGCAGAGAAAGAGAAGAAGGCTCGAGGCCGAAATGGAGAACATCCTTCAGAGAAAGAAGGACTTCGATGAAAAGATGAGAAGTTACAAGATCCCCTCGAAGCCAGCACCGACCGTCGCTGAGGTACAGGAGCTCGAGGAGTTCGACGTCGAAGAGCCGCCGAAAACTCCGGAACCTTCGGAGCACGAAGAGGAGGAAGACCTCTACTACACAGAAGGGGATTACGGGGAACAGCAGTCAAGCTACGGCTCAGGTTCCTCGACGGCCCAAGACCAGGAATGGCAGGACATCGAGGCCGAAAACCCAGAGGAGGCGGTGGAAACATACCCCTCAAGGCCTTCGCCACCGGATGACATTGGGGCATACAATGAGGTGGTAAAGGCGGCAGCAGCTTGTGGAGTTAAGCTGGAAGAGGAGAAGCCAAAAGCAGACTTCCTGCTCGAGACATTGCTCCCCATACAGACAAGAAGCCAGTTCCTGCCCATGCTCAAAAGTATCACAGACCAGGGGAAGGAAGCCTTCAAGGACCCGGCTACATGCAGATCAGTAACGCCGAGGACGGAGAAGAAATGCAAATTCTCCTCCCAAGAAAAGGGCAAACGTCCCAACAACGTGTGGACCTCCACCTGACAAAAAAAGCAGGAGGATGGATCTAACTGGCAGGAAAATTGTGAGGAACGCCGCAACGCACTGGCGGATGGCGAACTCCAACACCCTCCTGAATAGGCATCAATACCAGCACTGAGATGAGATGGGACAGTTGCTCAAGCACCTCCCGGAACAATACCGTGAGAGGGCATCACACCTTGGGGAAGAGCATCGCCAATTCGTGCCTGAAGACAGCCTTGGATGGGGCAGAAACATCCAGCAAGACTGATGGCTATAGGCATCACAGAGAGAAGGCAAGCCTGGCTCAGGATCTCAGGCTTCAAGGCTGAGGTTCAGAACAACATCCTGAACACACCCTTCAACGGCGAAACACTATTCGGAGCCCCAGTTGATGAAAAGCTCACCCAACTGAAGGACAACGAGACGGCAAGGTCCATGGGGGCCCTGCAGTTCAGGGGGATGAGATGGGGCACTGCTACACGGAGGCCGAACGGCAGAGGTGGAATTCAGCGAGGAGATTCTCACCAGAGTTTCCACCAGGGGCAACAGTGACCACAAAGGCCACCAGGGCCAGCAGAGGCAAAACTGGAACTACCAAAGCAGGGGCCAGTCCTTTCGGTCAAGAGAAAATGGACGGGGCCAGAGAAGGAGAGGCGGTGAACAACCCCCCTCTAAGTGACTTCACATGGGGAAAGGTGCTCCACCACCCAAACCCTCGGGGGAGGAGCACGGAAAAACAAAGAGGGCTACACGGACAAGACGCAAAGGAACATGTAACGCCGGTAGGAGGAAGATTGAGATTTTTTCTCCAGGAGTGGAGAAAAATAACAGACAAGTGGATACTCAATATTATGCAGTTCGGATACTGCATAGAGTTGGAAAAGAGGCCACCAAACAGAAAACCAAAGAAAAGACAGCACTCTGGAAGAGAGCTGCAACTACTGCAAGAGGAAGCCAAAGAACTCCTCCTCAAAGCGGCCATCGAACGAGTTCCTTTCAAAGAACGGAACAAGGGAGTGTACTCAAACTACTTCCTAGTGCCAAAAGTGGACGAAAGTCTAAGACCCATCCTGGACCTACGGTTCCTAAACAAATACGTCAAAACTCAAAAATTTCAAAATGACGTCCCTACAAGAGGTCATCCCACAGAAGTCCCGGGGACTTCTTGTCCACCTTAGACCTCAAAGATGCGTACCTGCACATCCCCATGAACAGGCAGCACAAGCACATGCTAAGGTTCACAGTAAACAAGGATCACTACCAATTCACGACCCTGGCTTTCGGCCTAAAGTACGCACCAAGGGTGTTCACCAAATGCCTCGCGACAGTGGCCGCACACCTAAGAAGAAAGGGGATACACGTGTACCCCTACCTCGACGACTGGCAGGTAAAGGCAAGCTCTTACAGGACATGCAAAGAGCATGCAGAACAGGTGACAAAAACACTAGCAAGCCTGGGTTTCTCCATACACTGGGGCAAATGCTCGATGGAACCAGAGCAAGTGAAGATCTTCCTGGGAGCCCAGATCGACACCGTCCAATGCAGAGTCTTACCGAGCGAAAAGAGAACGCTCAGCCTACTGAGGGAGAAACGCCACTACCAGAAGGGGCGAGCTCTGACAGTGAGGACTGAGCAAGATCTTGGGGATGATGGCATCATGCATACACCTGGTCCCCAATGTACGCCTACAAATGAGACCACTCCAAGAGTGGCTGCAACAGCAATGTTCACAAGCTACAGGAAGTTGGGAGGATCTAGTGGTTGTAACGCACAGGGTGCAGGAAGAGATAAGGTGGTGGACCAAGGAGAGAATAACAGAAGGGAAACCTCCAACGCCACCGGACCCAACAGTGACCATCACCACAGACTCATCCCAGAAGGGGTACGGCGCACACATGAACAGGCTCAGAGTGAGGGGGTCTGTGGAGCCCTACAGATGCAGTCAGGCACATCAACTACCTGGAACTGAAAACTGTGTTGCTAGCCCTCAAGGCTTTTCAGAAACACCTGTACAACCAGAAGGTGCTAATACAGACAACACCACAACGATGTTTTACATAAACAAACAGGGGGGGAACTCAATCGTTCACTCTGTCAAACTTGGCACAGGAGATCTGGAAATGGGCTATACCACTAAAAATAGACCTGCTAGCCATACACCTGCCAGGGAAGGACAATGTAGAAGCGGATTGGCTCAGCAGCGTCCCGCTAGAGGGAACTCAACAGTCAGGAAACAGAGACTATTCAGGAAATGGGGCACTCCAACAATAGACTTATTTGCAACACACCGGAATGCAAAATGCCAATACTTTGCATCCAGGCAACCAGAGGCACTGTCCCAGGGGAATGCCCGATGGATAAGCTGGTCAAAAACATTTGCCTACGCTTTTCCCCCCGATACCACTGATCCCCAGGGTACTCAACAAATGCATGATGAGCAACATGACGCTCATCCTTGTGGCACCACAATGGGCCAGACAGACCTGGTATTCTCAGATAATGGAGATGGCGCATGGGCCACCCCACAAGTTCTCAAAAAGAAGAGACCTACTCTCCATGGAAAACGGAGAAATTCTACACCCAGAGCCAGAGAGCCTCAACCTCTCAGCCTGGCTCCTGAGGACTTAGAATTTGCACACCTAAAACTACCAGAGAGCACCCTGCGGGTGCTGCGAGAGGCAAGAAGGCCCAGCACACGCAAGTGCTATGGGGAAAAGTGGAAAAGATTCACTCAATGGTGTTGCAAGAAACGACTCCAAAGGAGACTGACCAAGGAGTCCACGGTGCTAAGGTACCTCACAAACCCAATCAAGGCAAAGCTAAGCTCATCCTCACTGAGAGTGCCCTAGCAGCGATTGTGGCATACACAAGAGGAGAAACAGGGAGAAGCTTCTTCACATCTCAAGTTGTGAAAAGATTCCTGGAAGGGGCTAAAAGAATAGCGCCGCCAAAGAGAATGCCGCCACCGGCCTGGAACTTAAACGTGGTACTGACGGAGCTCATGAAAGCACCCTTCGAACCCATCCACAAAGCATCACTGCAAATGTTGACAATGAAGACGGCCTTCCTGGTGGCGATCACCTCGCTACGAAGGGTGAGCGAACTGCAGGCACTCACACTGCAGGAACCCTACATCCAGATACACAGTGACAGGGTCGTGATGAGAGCTGACCCACACTTCATGCCAAAGGTGGTGTCAAGGTTCCACATGAATCAGAGTATTCAGATCCCTAGCTTCTTCCAAAACCCCACTACAAGCGCTGAGCGGTCGCTCCACACCCTAGACGCAAGAAGGGCTGTGATGCACTACATTGAAAGAACGAAGGACCACAGGAAGACGAAACAGTTCGTGTCCTTCGCTAACAGTTACATGGGCAAACCAGTTACGAAAAACACCATAGCCCGATGGATCGCACAGACAATTCAGTTCTGCCACAAGCAAGCTGGCCAGGAGCTAACAGGAGGGGCACAAGCCCACTCCACCAGGAAGAAAGGAGCAACAATTGCCTTCCTGGCCAACACACCGATTCAGGATATATGCCTGGCGGCAACATGGGCTTCAGTACACACTTTCACGAAGCACTACTGCGTGGATGTACAGATGAACAAGGAAGCACAAGTGGGACAAAAAGTGCTTCAACATATTTTTAGCAACCAACGCTCATCTTCCACCCAACCGCCACAAAAGTAACGAAAACCGCTACAAAATCTATGCACAGCATAGTGAATCCAGAAAGATTCACGCTGCAAAACGAATAGTTTCTTACCTGTCGGTGTAGTTTTGCAGCTTGAAGATCTTTCTGGATTCACTAGCGAACCCACCCGCCTCCGCCAGAAAGACGAGGCTGGAAAAGAGGGTGGAAAAACATAGAAAAGAAAGCAAGTTGGAACAATTACAAAATACGTGGCAACACTAACGTTGAAAAAACGATTAACATACATAGCCATGGATTCACTACAAAGACAAACAAGGAAAAGAAACAGAAAAAAGAATCCGAAGATGGCGCCCAAGGGTGGTAGCTTCCGCCGGAAGCACGCCGACGTCACCGAAAGGACACCAAATGGTGGGACGTTGACGCTCACCTGGGCTACGACAAAAAAAAAAGAGAAAAAAGACTACGATTCCGGACCCAACCACCAGATTGCGGAATATGCACAGCATAGTGAATCCAGAAAGATCTTCAAGCTGCAAAACTACACCGACAGGTAAACTATTCGTTCTGAACCAATAAAGTGTTATTTTAAAGTCACATGGCTTGACGTGCTTACGCTACGCGCCCTGGGGCGCGTAGCGTAAGCGCGTCTGGGCGCTTATGTTGCGCGATCGTTTGCGCTTCCGGGTGCGCTTACGCGGTGCGTCATAAGACTCATCTCGCGGCTACGCGATACGTCACAATGTTGTTTTCGTTCGTGGCAATAGCGCTGTCGGGACGCTCACCGGTACGTGCCCCGGGGCGCGCCGTAACATTGCGCTTACCCGTGCGGTCACCGGTACGCGCCCCGGGGTGAATTTTTTTTTTTTAACATATTTAATATATAATTCGTTTTACATTTTTTCACTTTTTATACCTATAAAGATTTGCTATTAAAAAAACCATTGAAATTCACTAAAAAAACCATAGGTTTCACACCAGTTATAGTTAGCTGGAAATGTCACTGACCATGTCATGAGTGATATAATATGTGACGTCCTCAGCAGTGCATTGCACGCGCAAGTTATAGTGAGTCCAACTAACTATAACGTGGGAATTTCAATGGTTTTATGCGAGTAAAATTTCCAGCTAACTATAACTGGTGTGAAACCAATATATGTATATGTGTATATATATGTGTTATAATTGGTTTTTCATGCATTATCTTCATACTATGTGTGTATTTTTGGATATTGTGTACTGGGTACATTGTATATGTCTACTATCATTGGTCCGTCCGGTGCATCGAAGGCACGAAAAAAAGGGCGGAACTGATGTCATCACGCCGACGTAGGCCTAATTAGGAGTCAGTCGGAGTCGCGTGCGATGCCGTGCTCCTGTGATGTCCACGCCGGCGTGCTAAAAAAAATTTTCAGACGTTGCTGACGCAGGGGAATATTCACATGGTGAGGAATCCACAGGCAGATACTGTATCCACCAGAAAAAGCGTTACCGAAGGTAAGTAACTTGTTCGTTAGTACGTTAACTGTTCCAATTCTGCAGCATTTGGCCGGGTGGAGATGCTCTGTCAGGAGGGTCCTCCTCTTCTCCAGTGGACTACAAGTGAAGTTAGCTGAGGCTGTCTCCGTACTCTTTCGTCCGTGAGTGTTTCAGCTGTAGCTCTTGCATGGTTTACTTGGTTCAGTGTTTAGCACCACAGTGCATACGGCCTTCATTGGCTCTCTGCATGCATCCTGTGCAAATGGAAGCTCTGGGCCAGAGCACAGGGGGACACTCGACAAGAACTGCGTTTAAACCAAGCTCTGATCCGCACTCTTGGCACACCTTACTCCAGTCATGGGGTCCATAGGCACCTGCATACGGCCCTTTCATGAGATCCCTGCCAGGGCTGCACCTTCCACTCCCTCACCTCAATCTCTTCTTTTCAGAACTGAGCGCCAGTGGCGGGACCTCGCCCACTGCCTGACGCTCCTCCCGTTCTCAGAGCGCGGCCTGCGCAAGATGCAGGAGAACTTCGAGTGTTTTGGGGATAAACTGACCGAAGAGAAAGTGTTTAACTCCTTCATGGCAGTCATTGGGAAGATGCGCCGAGGGGCCAAGCCAGAGCTCAAGGTAAGCAGGCTGAGTCCTATGCTTCCTTAGGCGTGCACAGGAGAAGGGGATTAGTCCTCCTCGGGACTCAACATTGTGGCTCTGTTGTATGGGAGAAGGGGATTGGGCACCCTCGTGACTTGTTGTGGCTGTTGGATTGGAGAATGAGATTGGTCCCCTTCGTGACTAACAAGGAAGCCACATCTTTTCAGAGCGTGTGGAATTGGGTCTATACTCCGTTGGATTCCTATTCCATGTTTTTCTGTTTTCACAGGTGTTGATTGATGAATTTGAGCAGAAGCTTCGGGCCTGTCATGGCAGGGGGCTGGAAAACATGGAGGGAGCTGTGGACTCGCAAGAGAATGCCATGCCCCCTCCTTCAGCTGGAAAGAGTGCCAAGAAGAATCAAACTGGTGAGAACAGGAGCTTCTTTATTTGCATCCATTTGCAGTCATGGCATCTACACGTATCTAGTTACTGTAACCTGTCGCGCACCCTTTGTAATTAACCCCTTGGACGCTCATGACGAGCTCAGCTCGTCATGAGCCACGGTGCTCGTGTGCTCATGACCTTTGGTACGCTCGCACGCTGGGCTAATTCCCCTGCTGTGCGAGCGTTCTAAAGAAACTGGTGTGGTCATGACGAGCTCAGCTCGTCATGAGCACACGACCACCGTGGCTTATGACAAGCTGAGCTCGTCAGGAGTACCAAGGTGCTGTGCGTGCCCCCCAGCACAGCGGGGGAATGAGCCCCGCATGCAAGAGGTTAAAGTAAGGCCTCTGCGGTTCACCCTCTAGAATGCACCAGGGCTACAGCAATTATGTGGCAGGGGAGGACCTAGTTATGCAGCACAGTTGACTAAATTAAGCAGCAAGAAAAGGCAAATTATGCCTTGTAATGCAGCACATTTTGTGATATTACTACTTAATTGTTGTTTTTAACATTTACGCAAGCTAACCATATATAGGCAAGGGTTGCCCGCTATTAGTACCAGATTAATACCCATGTACAGCAATAAGCTACATAAGACTCAAGGTGGTTCTTTATTGTATGATTACCTAAAATCATTTACAAATACAGTACATATTACTTTTATAATTAAAAAGCAAGTGTCTGTGCAGGGCTGCATTTTTAGACAGTTTAAGAGATTATTTTTTATTGCTCCGGGGTCCACGCTCATGAGCGGGACTATTCACTAGATTATGACTATAACAGAGATACCCCTACTACAGAAACCTTTTTTTGTAAATCTGCAGATTATGCAGCAGGCAATGGATTGTGGCAAATGCAGCACATTCGTAACTATGCGAGAAATGCAGCGGCTTCAATCGCATAATTAGAGGGTCCCAAACTATGGCGCACATTTGCGTCTTGAACAGTAAGGGATCCGCACAGGCCCCTTTCCTTCCCACACCCAGTTTCACTTTATAGCCCATCACTTTACTTGGTACCCAGTGCCCACATCTATGTGAATTGCGAAATCTTCCAGCTGGTCCAACATTGCCATGTAAGTGTCCCACATCCTGAGCGTCTGCAGTCCATCCTCATGTCAGTGAGGCCTATACTCTTAACCTCCTAACCCAGGGGTCTTCAAACTGGAGGGGGACTAGGCTCTGGTTAAAAGAAGCATCATGCTGATAGCAGTGCTTTGTTTTTAGCTGAAAACAAGTGGAGAGCAGTAAGCCGCTCTGTAGTGGGCAATTACACATTTGTTTTTGTCATATCTGGCGTGTAGAATGTGGCAAAAGGGAAGGGGCTCCAAATATTCTTAAAACAACCCGCCCCTATTTTGGATAATCACATGGTGGAACCTTACATTAGTAAGGCCTAGCTAACCAGAATGTTTGGTAATCATGTATTTGATTGTATTTTTAAAATGTTATGATAACTAATGTTTAAGTCTAGACATTTAAACATTACAAATTTAGTAGAATTGTGAAAAATACGGGGGGTGGGGTGGCAATACTTTTTTAAAAATCCTGACTTGTGAGATCTAGGCACTCTAGTGTTTCATCACTCATGACCCCATTTTACAGGAAAGAGAAGGCCCCTCTCTGCAAGGAATGCTAATGGCCAGGATGAAGAGGCTGATTTTACAACCCCCAAACCACGGGCCAGTCGCCGGGGCCAGGGTACTCGCAAGAAATTGACTGTAGCGTTTTCAAGTGATGAAGAGTCAGCAGAAGAAGGTGAGACTTAAGGGACAATGACACCGGGGCATCCAATTTTAGGTCTTTGGAACCACATGCACATTTTATTTAGTTTAATAGTGTTACTTTAGAAAAGAGGAGCTGTATTGAGCTACTCGGAGTGGCTTCTATTAAGGGAGCAGTTGCACTGCTGCAGTTTGAAGGGCAGACTTTAACTTGCTGAAAGTGCTTGTAGTGAAGAGCTGAGGCAGGGGGTCTGAGGCACTGCTCGAGTGCATGTGTTTGAGATGTGTAGTAGAATCGTGAAGGTGAACGATTCTTGTTCAGAGCGACTTGGATTGTCAAGGTCTGCTAGAACTGAGTGACGCTGACTAAATCGTTAAGGGTGTGGCTTGATACAGAATACATAATTAAGCAAACAGATTCCTCTTGTGTCTCACCCTCGGGGGGGGGGGGGGGTGTGCCGGCGGCGATTGGATTAAATGAGGCCTAAATGTCATTCGTGAAGATGGGTCTTGTGCAACGGGAAACTGTAATCTATTCTTGGTGTATCCGGGTGACTTCTGATTGGGTCTGATAGAACGCCTCTCACTTTGCTTTTTCTCCAACATGATTTGTTCCCATCAGATATGGAAGCAGAAATGAGCGAAGCAGAGACTCCAAAAAACACCACACCTATCAGACGAACCTCAAGCCGGACGACCAGAGCAAAGTGACCGCTTGGATAGTTTTGTCTGGAGCAGATGTGGGGGGGGGGCTGGTCAGTTGCTACCAGTCATACAATTATTGAGCATTTTATATGTTGGGACTCTACTCGGTGTGACTTGTGGGGGCTGGGAGCCCTCCCACTCTGTGTATTTTCTACCTTGTCTGTCTTTTCTATGTTTTAATACAAATAAAGATTACTTTTTATTTATTACCTGCAATTTGTCACTGGATTTCCTGTAATTGTTTCGTTAAAGGTATAATTATCTGGTGCGAACAGCGGCAGTAGGAGAGGTCTATTAGCAGCTTAGTTTTAAATTATTCCCTTTAAGATAGTTACCCAGCTTTATGGTTCTTTGATGGGATGGGGGCATTATCTCATTGGTGATCCAATGTGCCCCATCCACCTTGTAAATAACTTATTGTCTGTAACTTTGTAAACCTGGGGGGGGCAGTATCAGAACGCTAGAATACTCTGGCATATGAAGGAAGGGGTAACATGCCAAGCTACTGACATGACCTCATATCACTCATTCATACATGTGGTCTCATTTGAGGTGAAATAGAACTCGTGACAATGTAGTTATGTTACAAGGAGTCATTTGCCATAAACTCAGTTATCTAAAAGTTGTAAAGCAATCCCCTTCTAATTTAATGCCGTTCCCTACAATACCTAATATAGCCTCTAAAACCTATAGTTGAAAGGGAGTTAAGGCCGACTATTATGCTAACGATGGCATTGCAATGATAATGGTCCCTCCTTTGGGACCTACTGGCTTTGCCAATACCTTTTAGCAATGCTGTACAACAGCACCAATGCTGTGTAGCATGGCTAAATAAAGGAGGGGAGCCAATGCATCATTTTATAGGCACATATTTACAAAATGACACTTTATTTTTTATTTGGTAGTTAACTGATTGGCAATAAAGAAAAAAAAACGTTTTCAGGGGGTTGAACACTTTTAAGGCATTAGTGTCAAGAATTTTCAGTTCTATGAGGGACACTAAGGCAAGGATTGTGCTGCTTTATCTTAAATGCAAAACTTCCAGCAAACAAACAGTAAAACAAACTACATTTTCCACAAGACCATCAACCAATCGGGGCCACCAACCCCTATATTACAGACCACCCACAAGGACCTCTCCTCTTTCCATTACAAGTTCAGTTTGCACAGCTTAACCGTGAATCTGAACTTTTAACCAGGCCAATGTGGCCGTCGATTCACTAGTATGTCGAACATCGAACATGAGGCAACACTGGAAGCTTGAAGATAAGTGAAAACTCTGCAAGCACCAGCAGGAATGTCGTCGACATCTGAAACTGGAATACTTTGAACCTTCAGCCCCAGATATGTTCAGCTCTGCATCAGATAGAGACTACTAGCCGCAGATTCCTTAACGTAGAATTATCCCCAGGCGTGAGACTGGATCCAGATTTTTTTTTGCCACAGCATCTCTGCTCGCCGGGGAAGGGGGTTTAGTGGAACCACGTGACTCCGCCATGACGTCGGCGGACATGTCAGCGAGGTCACAAGTCCCACCCTGGCGCACTGACATCAGTTTCCTTCTTTTCTGCGTGTAACGCGGATCCGGAGTGAGTTCCCTTGACCTGTTTTCAGGCCTCTTTTAACGCCTTTGCGTTGGGAACAGTGTGCAATGCCTTCGGGTTTGCAGACGTGTGCTCCTTGTATGCGTCGGATGTCGGCGACGGACCCTCACCCTATTTGTATGTGGTGTTTGGGCGAGCCCCATGGTTCTACAGACTACGAAGCTTGTCAGCGTCAGAAGCCAAAGTCCTGGCAGGAGCGCTGGATGAAAATGCTTTCGGCCCGCTTGTCCAAATCTGTCTCGTCACAGTGACCGTCCCCTACCTCTGAAGGGTCCAGAAGCCTCCGCTTCGGTCTGCGACATCGTCCTTCACTAAGGACCCCACACACATGTCGTTCGCCCACAGGTAAGTCCTGCAGCTTGCCACCGAGGCCCTGTCCTCGTTCTGAAGAGGGCGCGGGTTCCTCTCTGGAGGTGCACCATCGCCAGTTGCCATCCTATCTGCCGTTTCCTGGCCTTGGGGCGACAAGGGCCCAAATGAAGGCCTATGCTACGGCTCTGCAGGCTTTGTTGGGCCCCCTTCTGTAGTAGGGGATCTCTGTGTATAGTCATAATCTAGTGAATAATCCCGCTCATGTGCGGGGACCCCGGGGCAATCAAAAATAATCTCTTAAACTGTCTTCTTTGCCGCAGTGCATAGACACTTAAGAGAGAATTAAAGACAGATCATGCAAGGCTACACTGTCCAGTACTTCAACTAGAAATGGCAAAGGATATTCCACCAATTTCACATTCAAACCTGTCTGCCATGTTACACCATGGAAAACACTTGCCCCTTCACCAAATCCTTGGAATGATAGAGAGGAAGGTCAGGACAGACAAGCCCCCATAGGCTGCCATTATGTGGCTTAAAAGGATACCGTGCCTTTAAGGAAACTTTCCAGAACTCTCCTGGTATCCCAGAATGCACAGCAACTCCCTCCACTTTCATTTCTTTTTGGAGGTGTATACAGCTAGACCTGTAGCATTCATCATATTAACCTTATCTCCAACGGGGAGGAGGGCGGGCGCTTATGAATATAACAGATACCCCTACTACAGAACTGGAGTTACAGGTAAGAAACTACTCCTTCTGTAGTAGGGGATCTCTGTGTATAGTCCTAATCTAGTGAATAGAATGGCAAGCCCATCCAAACATAACCCGGCGGTGGAGAACAATAAGGCAACACCACTACTGTGCAAACAGATTTCTCAACGAAGTCTGCCCAACCTGAGCATCTGCTCTGGCATCCGAGTCCAGACAGTAATGCTTAGCAAAGGTATGGACCGACTTCCAAGTGGCAGCCTTGCAGATCTCTGCAATGGGAACATTACGAAGCAAAGCTGTTGTAGCCACTTTGCCCCTGGTGGAATGAGCCTTAGGCTTACCCCCTAAGGCAGGGGTCTTTAAACCAGTCCTGGAGGGCCGGATCCATGCCAGATTTTTAAAATAACTACATGTTTCTGTAGTAGGGGATCTCTGTGTATAGTCCTAATCTAGTGAATAGTCCCGCTCATGTGCGTGGACCCCGGCAATCAAAAATAATCTCTTAAACTGTCAGTAAACTGCAGAACTGCAAAGACACTTAAGAGCTAATTTAAAGACAAATAATGCAGCCTATATCCACAGGCTACACTGTCCAGTACTTTAACTAGAAATTCCACCAAAAAAACACACACACAACAGCAAAATCTGCCCAGTTTCTTCCATAGAGAAACTTGCCTCTACCAGTAAAAGCCTCTGGAATGATAGGAAGGTATGGACAGACAAGCCCCATAGGCTGCCATTATGTGGCTTAAATAGGATACTGTGCCTTTAAGAGAACCTTCCAGAACTTTCTCCCAGAATGCATAGCAGATCTCACTTACTTTCAGTTCTTTTTTCCGGCTCCTGCTAACAGGACCTTGGTGCATTGAGGGACCCTGAGGGAAAGGTTGAAGATTAGGCTCCAAGGCCTCGAGGAGAGACGGCTGCAGGTGGGTCTGGGCAGGCTGGGAAGGCTCCCTCTGCCCCTGCTGAGGCCTCTGGGGGTTCATAAAAGGGGGTGGTGATGGACAGAGTATCTGAATTAAGCAGAACACTCCTACCCAGTCAAAAGATCAGGGCTTGATCCATCACCGTTTTTTAGCTCACTGCACCATCCCAGTTCAGAACCTGGCTACATGCAAATTAGTCTGGCCCTAGCCCAGTGCATCATGGGAACAGGGCAGACCAAACTACCAAGCCAATTCTTTACTGGAATGGAAACCAGCTTCAACGGGCTCCCCAGAGGCAGGAAGACCAGCAAACGATCCCGGTCTCCGTCGACGTCGATTGCATCGACGACGTCGAGAGGGATGACGACGGTGTGTTCCCCATCTCCCCGGGGCTCCGGGTCGAGACAGCGTGGAAAGTCGACGTCGAAAGGCCTGGGCAGGCCGCCGTCTAGGTCACCGTCGACGGCGTCTTCGTCGTCGAGCCATCGACGTCGAAGGAGGACCAGTAGGCATCGGCGCTCGCCGCCGAGGTGACACCGCCGTTCGCCGTCGAGTGGACGTTCGGCGTCGAGGGGATCCTCGACGTCGAGGACTGCGAGTAAACGGTCTGTGAAGGACAGTCGACGCTCGTCGTCGAGAGCTGACCGCTCGTCGTCGAGGTGGCGGCGCTCTGCGTAGAAGAAGAAACACTCGACGTCTAGGAGACGGCGTTCGACGCCTGAGTCACGGGGTCGACGTTCGACGCCGGATAAAGCAGCTCGACGTCGAGGAGGAAGAGATCGGCGTCTGGGAGCCGTTCTGCCTCCCCAAAATTGCGCAGAAGGAGTTCTGGCGCCAGAAGTCAGGCGGAGTCTGGTGAAGGACGCCGGAGGCGGCGCTCACGTTCTGGAGGGGCTGGGTCGCAGTCACCTCCTCCGAAGAAGTCACCGGGATCGGTGTACTCGGTGGTTTATACACCACCTCGCCCTAAATCGCCTCCTCCTCTACCTAAAGAGGATCCGCCTGTTAAGCCCCCACTACCACCTCTGCCACCGCCGGGGCTTCCACCGCGTGGGCCTAGGCCTCGGTCGGAGACTCCTCCGGTCCCTCCGCCGAGGTCGGCGTCCCTACCCAGGTTACCTACACCTCCGAAGGGGACACCAAGACCTAGAACCCAGGAGAAACCACGGAAGACGCCTCCTCTGAAACCTACGGAGCGTCCGTGTTCTGGGAGGTCGCGATCCCGTTCCAGGAGGAGAGAAAGATCGCGCCATCGGTCTTCCACACGGTCGAGACGACGCCACAGGAGGCACAGGTCTCGTTCCCATACAAGATCCTCGGGGACCAGGGACTATTCTCCGACGTTGTCGGAATCACGAGACCAGGGTTTCACCGATTGATGATCTGGTGTCCTTTCAGGAAGTCCTTTTGAGAGGTGCAGCGAAGCTGGGCATCTCGTTGACGGTGCCCACGCCCAAGACGTCGGTGATCTTTGAGACGCTGCACCAAAAACATCTATCCCGACCATTGCTACCACTGGTGCCGGGTCTGGAAGAACCGGCCATGGACCTTTTCCTCACCCCAGCGGTGACCAAGGCAGCGCCCTCGAGGCTCCAGAAAAAATACTGGGCTCCTGAGGACGGAACCTCCTCCGGATTCTGTGATTGTGACGGCTGCGGTCAAACAGCATGCCATCACTCCGTCCTCCACAGTTCCGCCTGATAAAGAATCCAGGTGGCTGGATTCCTCTGGAAGGAAGGTTTGTGGGACTTCGGCGACGTCTATGAAGGCGGCGAGTGCAACGGCCCTGTTGGGACGATATGATCGAGCCCTCTGGGAATCCCTCCAGCAGTTTGTGGAACATCTGCCGCGTGACAAGAGGGAGGATTTTCAGGAAGTTTTGAGCGAGGGGATGTTGGTGGCGAATCAGGTCATCAGCGCCGCTGCCGATTCCTCCCTGCTGGCGGCACATGGTTTCTGCCATAGGATTAACCAGCGAAGACACGCCTGGCTCCGCCTTACGTCATTAAAACCTGACGCACAACAAAGGGTTGCCAACCTCCCATTCTCTCGCGAAACCTTGTTTGGGGAAACATGCGGATGACTAAATGGCCCGCATGAAGGCGGAAGCTGAGACGCTCACGGCTGTGGGTTTGGAAAAACCCAAGGAGAGTAAGAAGTCGTACCACCCGTTCCAGAGACGGTTTGGTGGACAGGGCAGAGGGCGTGGCCAGTCTTCAGGTCAACAACAGCAGCAGCAACAGCAGCAGTTCAGAAGACCATTCCAAAAGCGGCAGAGGAGGCCACCAGTCGGCACCAGCGACTAAAGGCCCGGCTGGGTCTAGGCCCTGAGCGCTTACTTCCCCTTCATCCGTTACCCACTCCGGTGGGGGGGAAGCGTTCAATTTTTTCTGGCAGAGTGGAGAAAAATTACTCCGGACAAGTGGGTGCTGAATATTGTTTGCAATGGATACAGTCTGCGGTTCACCAGCCCTCCATCAATTCCTCCGGTTGGCTCGCAGTATCAACTGCGCGAGCTCCAAGAGGAGGAAGATATCCTTTTAAGGAAAAGGGCGATAGAAGATGTACCTCTGTCTCAAAGAGGAAGAGGTCTGTACTCCAGGTTCTTCCTGGTCCGCAAGAAGGACAAGAACGAGTTTAGGCCCATTCTGGACTTGCGACAGGCAAACAAGTGGATTTGCAGGGAAAAGTTTTGCATGCTGTCGTTGCATCAGATATATCCTCAGTTGCAACAAGGGGACTGGCTGTGTGCCATAGACCTACAGGATGCATACTTCCATGTGGCCATTGCACGCAAACACAGGAAGTTCCTGCGGTTCCAAGTCGGTGCCAATCACTATCAATACACAGTACTCCCATTCGGACTGAAGTCTGCGCCGAGAACATTCTCGAAGTGCATGGCGGTGGTTGCAGCACACCTGAGAAAGAACAAGGTGTTCGTCTACCTGTACCTGGACGATTGGTTGATCAAGGCCTCCTCCTTCTCTGAAGCTCAAGCGGACTTCCAGAAGACGTGCGTTCTCTTGAACAAGCTGGGGTTGCACATCAACATGTCCAGGTCTGTCCCGACTCCAGTCCAGTGCATACAGTACTTGGGAGCCTCCATCAATACGCTGTCAGCAAGCGTGTCTCCTTCGGAGGAGCGACATTATCACTCCTTCGGAAGGCTCAGGCTCTTATGGCCACTCAGTCTACAACAGTGAGGACGGTGTCTTCTCTACTGGGATCGATGGCCTCTTGTATCTTCCACACGCACGACTGCACATGAGACCGTTGCAGGAGTGCTTGGAGGATCAGTGGGGTCAGAGGAGAGGATCCTGGGACAACAGGATACGTCTGTCTCTGCATGCTCTTCAGTCTCTGAAGTGGTGGTGTTCAGCGGAGAATCTCCTGAGAGGGGTTCCCTTCCACGAGGACATTCCCACACAGACGATCGTGACGGATGCTTCCCTCCAGGGTTGGGGGGTGCACTCCACAGACTTACAGATTCAAGGGACTTGGTCCCCGACGGAGTCCACGTACCACATCAATTTCCTGGAACTCAGAGCTGTTCACTTGGCGCTGAAGGCCTTTCTTCCGTCCTTCCAGACCAACTCTCTACTTGTGCAAACTGTCCAACCACGATGTATTACCTCAACAAGCAGGGGTGTTCGAGATCGCGCACTCTGTCGCAGGAGGCGCAGGCGATCTGGCGCTGGCTTCTGGCCAGAGGACTGTCTAACTGCTACCCATCTGCCAGGTGTGCAGAATGTTCAGGCGTACGCACTGAGCAGACTGATTCAGGAAAACCACGAATGGGTCATAAACGACGAAGTACTAGGAGAAGTCTTCGCAAGGTGGGGAACTCCAGACGTAGATCTGTTCGCCACTGCCGAAAACAGCAAATGCCGAAGCTTCGCCTCCAGGTACTACCAGCGGGGGACGCTGGGGAATGCTCTATGGATCGACTGGTCGAACAGCTTTCTGTACGCTTTTCCACCCATTCCCCTGATTCCGGCAGTGCTCATCAAGCTGGCCCGGTCCAGGGCCCGGATGATACTTATTGCTCCGGAATGGCCCAGGCAGTGGTGGTTCACGGACCTGCTTCACCGATCTCTCCTTCCGCACATACTGCTGCCGTGCAGGCCGGACCTTCTCACGAAGTTCGGGGGACAGATGTTACACCCCAACCTCTCGTCTTTGAGTTTGGCGGCATGGCTCCTGAGAGAGTGCAATATGGCCATTTGAATCTGCCTGAAGATTGCATGGACATTCTGAAGGAGTCTAAGCGACCTTCCACTAGGACTTCCTATGCTTACAAGTGGATGAGGTTCTGTATCTGGTGCAAGTCCAAGAACTTTGACCCGACGACGTGCAAGGAAGATGTCATCCTTCGTTACCTTCTACATTTGGCGCGGTCTGGCCTTAATGTCCATTCCATTAAGGTCCATCTCGCTGCATTGACTGCCTACAGGAAATGCCCCTCACAGACTTCCTTCTTCCAGATCCCTGTGATCAAAGACTTTCTGGAAGGCTTGAAGAAAGTATTCCCTCCTGTCAGGCTTCCTTCGCCTTCATGGGAATTGAATGTGGTGCTGTCCAGATTGATGAAGGAGCCTTTTGAACCTATTCATAAGGCTTCGTTGCAGCACCTGTCCTGGAAGGCGGCGTTCCTCGTGGCCATTACATCGGCCCGCAGGGTGAGTAAAATTCAGGCGTTGTGTTGCCAAGAACCTTATACTGTATTTCATGCTGCTAAGGTTGTTATGCGTACTCACCCTAAATTTCTTCCCAAGGTTATTTCTGATTTTCATGTCAACCAGACCATAACTTTGCCTATGTTTTTTCAAAATCCTTCATCTCCAGCGGAAAGGTCTCTGCATTCCCTGGATGTCAGGAGGGTGTTGAAATTTTATCTGGATAAAACCAAAGATATTCGTAGGTCAGACCAATTATTTATCAATTATGGATCAGTCAGGACGGGTCTTGCGACTTCTAAGCAGTCTATCTCTAGGTGGATTGTGTCCTGCATACAGCTATGTTACCAAAAAGCTAATAAGACCTTAGGAGGTAAGCCTAAGGCTCATTCCACCAGGGGCAAAGCTGCCACGACAGCTTTGCTCCGTAATGTTCAGATTGCAGAAATCTGCAAGGCGGCCACTTGGAAGTCGGTTCATACCTTTGCTAAGCATTACTGCCTGGACACTGATGCCAGGGCAGATGCTCAGGTTGGGCAGGCTTCGCTGCGAAATCTGTTCGCACAATAGTGGTGTTATTTCTCTTTTCTCCACCGCCGCTTTGGTGTGGGGGATGGGCTTGCCATTCTATTCACTAGATTATGACTATACACAGAGATCCCCTACTACAGAAGGAGTAGTTTCTGTCCTGTAACTCCAGTTCTGTAGTAGGGGTGTCTCTCTTATAGTCATAAGTGCCCGCCCTCCTCCCTGGTGGAGAGAGCTATTCATGTAAGAAATGCTACAGGTCTGGTGTTTTACGCCATCAAAAAGAACTGAAAGTAAGTGGGACTTGCTATGCATTCTGGGAGAAAGTTTTGGAAGGTTCTCTTAAAGGCACAGTATCCTATTTAAGCCACATAATGGCAGCCTATGGGGCTTGTCTGTCCATACCTTCCTCTCTATCATTCCAGAGGCTTTTACTGGTAGAGGCAAGTTTCTCTATGGAATTTCTAGTTGAAGTACTGGACAGTGTAGCTTGTGGATATAGGCTGCATTATTTGTCTTTAAATTATCTCTTAAGTGTCTTTGCAGTTCTGCAGTTTTCTGACAGCTTAAGAGATTATTTTCGATTGCCGGGGTCTACGCACATGAGCGGGACTATTCACTAGATTATGACTATAACAGAGATACCCCTACTACAGAACTGGAGTTACAGGACAGAAACTACTCCATCTCAATGGGGATATCCAAAAAATCTGGCATGGATCCGGCCCTCCAGGACCGGTTTGGAGACCCCTGCCCTAAGGTCTTATTCGCTTTCTGATAACAGAGCTGGATACAAGACACAATCCACCTAGAGATGGACTGTTTCGAAGTAGCCAGACCAGTCCTAACCGACCAATAGTTGACAAACAATTGGTCGGATCTGCGAATGTCTTTGGTTTTATCCCGATAGAATTTCAACACCCTTCTGACATCCAGGGAATGAAGAGACTTTTCCGCTGGAGATGAAGGATTTTGAAAAAACAGGCAAAGTTATGGTCTGGTTGACATGAAAATCAGAAATAACCTTGGGAAGAAATTTAGGGTGAGTATTAATTTATATATATATTAATAGGGAACGCTGCCTTCCAAGACAGGTGCTGTAGTGAAGCCTTGTGAATTGGCTCGAAAGGTTCCTTCATCAGCCTGGACAGCACCACATTCAATTCCCATGCAGGTGATGGCAGCCGAACAGGAGGGAACACCTTCTTCAACCCTTCCAAAAAATCTTAATGTATGTATTTTTATTTTTGTATAGCGCGTAAGTCACCAATAGGTCTCATAGCGCTGACAGTGTGATACAGATGGGATGCCGGGGACTGCGTAGGTGTTGTCGCAGTTAGTGGAACAGCCAAGTTTTCAGGTTCTTCCTAAAGGTCTTGTGATTAAGGTCTGCTCTTAGGCTTGGCGGAAGTGAGTTCCATGTAGTAGGGCCGATCTTGGAGAAGGACCTATATCCGTTTCTTACAGTGCGCACCTTTGGGATATTCAGTAGATGTTTGCCTGCTGAGCGCAGTGATCTATTTGGGCAGTAGTTCTGGAGTTTGTTATTTAGGTAAACGGGTCCCTGGCCGTTTATAGATTTGTGCACAAGGCAGCAGATTTTGAACGTTATGCGCTTTCTGATTGGTAGCCAGTGCAGTTTGTTTAGGCAATGTGCCGAAGGGGTGCGGGGGGGTAGGTCCAAGGTCAGCCTGGCTGCAGAGTTTTGGAGCGTTTGGAGTTTGGTCAGAGTTACTTCGTTTATGTCCGCCAACAGTGCGTTGCCATAGTCCAGGCGGGTATGAGGCCTTGGCTCAAAGGTTTTCGGCATGCGATGGGGATCCATTTGAAGACTTTCCTTAGGCATTTCATCATGCCGATGCTTGTGTGGACGACCTTGTTCACGTGAGGGGCCATGGTCAGTTTGTCGTCCATCGTGATGCCTACGTTTCTTAGTGTTTTTTGGAGGTGGACAGGGGCCCAGTGTTTGTGGCCACCAATCCGTGGTCCATACTTTGTTGGCAGTTCCAAACAGCATTATCTCTGTTTTGCCTGCATTTAATAGTAGATAGTTCTCAGTCATCCACTCCTAAGTGGCAATCAGGCAGTTTTGGAATCTAGCTTTGATCTCAGGGAAGTTGGAGTCTAGGGTGATCAGGATTTGGGTGTTGTCTGCGTAGGACACCGTTTCGAAACCGAAGCTCCTGATTAGTTTAGCCAGTGGTGATACGTAAATGTTAAAAAGGGTAGGGCTCAGGATTGAGCCCTGGGGAACACCCTTGTTGTTGTTTACGGGTTTTGAGATGAAAGGACCCATTTTCACCCTGGACCATCTTTTTGCTAGATAATTTTGGATCCAGCCGAGGGCTTCACCTTCGACACCACTTTCCATTAGTCTCTTTAGAAGTATGTTGTGGGAAATGGTGTCGAAGGCCGCTGACAAGTCAAGTAAAATTAAGATGGCTGATTGTTTGGAGTCTAGGGCGAGCCGGATGTTGTCCACTACTTCTATCAGGGCTGTCTCGGTGCTGTGGAAGGCTCTGAATCCTGATTGTGAGATGTCTAGGAGTTTGTTATCTTCCACATGTTTGACTAACTGGGCATTTATTATGGCCTCCATTATCTTCCCACACAGAGGCAGGAGAGAAATGGGTCAGTAATTTGATGGTATGTTTGGATCGGAGTTATTTTTTTTGAGAATTGGTCTAACCATGGCTTCCTTCCAAGTGGCCGGGAAGGTGGACTGTGCCAGTGAGATGTTGAGTATGAATGTGAGGTCTTTAACTAGTGCTGGGGCTATTTTGGCCATGATCTGGGCTGATGCGGGGGTCATTTGGGGAGCCTGATTTCGCTTTTTTAAGATTTTCACCTTAACCTCCTCTTCGGTTATGGTGCGAAATGCTGATAGTGTGTGGTGCGTTTTTGATGTTTCTAGATGCTTGTTGTGTAGCGGGTTGTGACTAGTGTTTATTTCATCCTCTTTAAGAAAGAACTGGTGGAGAGTATCAATTTTGTCTCTGAAGTATACGGCGAGGTTGTCTGCTCAGTCTTGTGATTCAGTTGTGTCTGCCTGGCAGGAGATGGGATTGGTGAACTCCTTGACTATAGCGTATAGTTCCTTCTGTGAGTTTCCAGCGGTTTTTATTTTCTCGCCCAGGTAAACTTTTTTTGCCGTGGCAATTTTGTTCATGTATTCCTTATGTTTGGTTTTAAAAAGAAATTTGTCCACAGGTTTTTTGGTTTTGCGCCATTGGCGCTCTGCTGCCCTTGAGGACAGTTTAAAAGATTTCAGCTCAGGGGTAAACCAAGGGGATTTGTTGTTGGGGCGTTTTGTCAGTCGTTTAGGAGCAATCATATCTAAGGCCTTCGACGTGGCTTTGTCGAAGTCTGTGACAGTTTTGTCAATGGGTAGATTTATGTTTATTAGGGGAGAGGTGTACACTTTGGAAAAGGATTCAGCGGTTATATTTTTCCATGGTCTACTCATTGTTTTCTCTTTACGGTGGACCGATTTAAGTGTGCTTATTTGTATATTGAAGGTGATGATCGTATGATCTGACCACAGCACCGGAAAGAGCTCGGTTATTGAGGTCTGTTGTGAGTTAGTGCATATGATATCAAGAGTGTGCCCGGCTTTATGAGTTGGACCTGTTTCCAGGATTTTTAGGTCTAGTGATTGTATGCTGTTTATTAATTCCGCAGTGTGTGGCTCCTGAGATAGCTCCATATGGTGATTGAAGTCCCCAATCAACAGAAAGTTTTTACATGCTAAGACATGGGGGGCTAGGGCATCCACTAGCTGAGAAGCGAAGTTGGCTTTATTCTCAGGCGGTCTGTATACTAGAGCTCCTTTCCATGACTCTTTGTTAAAATCCATGGAAAATATTAGGATCTCACCCCATGTGTGCAGGTGTGTCTATCATGGTAATGTGTATGCCTTCTTTGAAAATGATAGCTGTTCCTCCCCCTCTTTTAGATGTTCTGTCCAGCCTGATCATTTTAATCACAGGAATCTGAAAGAAGGATGTCTGCGAAGGGCCTTTTCTGTAAGCAGTCAATGCAGCCAGATGAACCTTAATGGAATGGAAATTAAGTCCAGACTGAGCTAGATGTAGAAGGTATGGAAGGATGACATCCTCCTTGCAGGTCGTCGGATCATAGTTCTTAGACATGCACCAGATGCAGAATCTCTTCCATTTGTAAGCATAGAGGTCCTAGTAGACGGCCTCTTAGCCTCCTTCAGTATGTCCATGCAATCCTCAGGAAGATTCAAATGGCCATATTGCATATCTCAGGAGCTATGCCGCCAAACTCAACGACGAGAGGTTGGGGTGCACTATCTGCCCCCCCCCCCCCCCCCCCCCCGAACTTCGTGAGAAGGTCCGGCTGACACGGCAGCCGCCGATGAGGTAGGATTGACCGGTGAAGCAGGTCCGTGAACCACCACTGCCTGGGCCATTCCGTAGCAATGAGGATCATCCGCGCCCGGGACTGGGCCAGCTTGATGAGCACCGCCGGAATCAGGGGAATGGGTGGAAAAGCCTACAGAAAGTTGTTCGACCAACTGATCCATAACTCGTTCCCCAGAGTCCCCCGCTGATAATACCTCGAGGCAAAGTCGCGGCATTTTCTGTTTTTGGCAGTGGCGAACAGATCCATGTCTGGAGTGCCCCACATGGCGAAGATGTCGCCGAGCCACTCGTCGTTTATGACCCACTCGTGGTTTTCCTGAAGCAGTCTGCTGAGGGCGTCCGCCTGAACATTCTGCACACCTGGCAGATGAGTCGCCGTTATCGTCAGTCCTCTGGCTAGCAGCCAGTGCCAGATCGCCTGCGCTCCCTGTGACAGTGTGCGCGATCTTGAGCCCCCCTGCTTGTTGAGGTAATAATCGTGGTTGTGTTGTCCGTCTGTACAAGCAAGGAGTTGGTCTGGAAGGACGGATGAAAGGCCTTCAGTGCCAAGTGAACCGCTCTGAGTTCCAGGAAATTGATGTGATACGTGGACTCTGCTGGAGACCACGTTCCCTGGATTTGTAGATGTGCTGAATGCGCTCCCCAGCCCTGGAGAGACGCATCCGTCACGATAGTCTGAGTCGGGATATCCTTGTGGAAAGGAACCCCCCTGAGTAGATTCTCTGCCGAGCACCACCATCTCAGGGACTGTTGGGCATGACGAGACAACTGGATCGTGTCGTCCCAACACCCTTTCCTCTGGTCCCATTGATCCTCCAAGCATTCCTTCAACGTCCTCATGTGCAGGCACGCATGTGGAGTGAGGAAGATACAAGAGGCCATCGACCCCAGTAGAGAAGACACCGTCCTCGCTGTTATAGATGGAGCAGCTATGAGAGCCTGAGCCTTCCGAAGGAGTGATAAGCGTCTCTCCTCCGAAGGAGACACGCTTGCTGACAGCGTATTGATGGAGGCTCCCAAGTACTGCAGGCACTGGACCGGGATCGGAACAGACTTGGACATATTTATGTGCAACCCCAGCTGATTCAGCAGGACGAAGTGCAGTTGTGCTTCCTGGAAGGTGGAGGCCTTAATCAACCAGTCGTCCAGGTACGGGTAGCCAAAAACCTTGTTCTTTCACAGGTGCGCTGCCACCACAGCCATGCACTTCGAAAATGTTCTGGGTGCAGACTTCAGTCCAAGCGGTAGTACGTTGTACTGATAGTGATTGGTGCCGATGAGGAACTGCAGGAACTTCCGGTGTTTCCGTGCAATGGGCACGTGGAAGTACGCATCTTGATGGAGGGAGGAAAGAGGGAGGGTGGGAGAGAGGGAGAGATGAGATGTTAAAGAACAAGCTGCAACTGGTCACTAAACACAGCCTGACTTTGACCTGTCTTTGAAGGACAGCCTTTGTATAACCAATTTGTGTTGACACGATGGAACACATTACAACAAATGTACTGCCAGGCATTAATGCAATCGGAATTTCATGCAAGGACGAATACAACGGGACCGTGTGGAAAACAGAGCAACCCATCCCCCTCCTGTGCAGGAGGCATATGTCCAGGGTGCAGTGTCTTTTTCCCAGATGGGTAAAGTAACCAAAAACCGCCAGCTGTAGCCAAAAGAACCCACCTCCACCCCCTTGGAAACTCCCCTATTCTTCTGGTCCGGGGGATGACTACTGAGGGTGGGGAGAGGGATAAGAGAGGGAGGGACGAGAGAGATGAGAGAGAGAAATTATTTTCACACAATTTCCCTGATGAAATCAGTTGTCAACACATAGTAAATGGATAACATTTCGTCAGAGGTCAAACACAGTAAAAGTTGCAGGTTGGGCAATGATTGCAGCCTTCAACAGACTGCATTGTTTACAGAAGGTGTAACATGCAGTCACACATTGGATTTAATTTAATGGAAAAGCACTAAACATTTGGTATTGACTGAGATAAAAAAAATTGTTCCTTAATTTGTTTTGGCAAGTCTTGAACAGTGAGCCCATTGCACACACGCAGTTCCAGCGCAGGAATGTAACAAATAACTACATCTAGGTAAAATGGGAAAAACAAATGTCTTTTTTTTTCTTCTTCAAGTCTTGTGAGAGGGTAAAGCAAAGAAGCGCATCAAATTAGATGTTGCAATTTTCTGTTTTAAGAACTGAATGCAAATATTTCTACTCCTGTATTTAAAACTTTTCCATTAAAACAATTCATTTTTTCATAAATGTCTGATTAGGTTGTAATTAGGAGGCTAGCAAGATCAAGAAAAAACCTGACCGCATCCTGTAAATGCCTTGCCCCTGGTCAGCCACGCGTGTCACAGCCGGAAAGCTGTCGACAAATTAATGCTCCGGTCATGTTGAACACAGAGCAACTTTATCCTGATTAATTTGTGTTGGAGTCACTCCAGGCAACGTTTACAAAGCCTCCCAGTTTATACCGATGTAATTTCCTAATATTTAGGAAAGCTTCTGCCGTTAAGCTGCGACTCGAGTATGGGTCTTGTGGTTAGCAGGAAGACAATAACAAGCATTTGCAATGCAATATTACGAAAGTTTGAGCTATTGGTATTGTAAATGACAACATTTTTATTTATGTGTTGGTTTTGAAAATTGCTAAATTAATAGCTTTTTCATTTACAATGCCAATAGTTTTAACTTTTGCAAACGTGACACCTATAGCATTTGTAATGCAATATGTATGGCCAGGAGACGCGGAAGACGCAGCCTGCACAATTGAGCAGGAGCAACAGGAGTCGCGGATTAACGCGGACGCAAACACACAGAGCGGCAAGAGTAGAGGCATTGCACGCCGGCCGGCAGGTTACCGGCCGCCGGGAGCCCCAACACCACGAGGAAACGTGCAGGTCAAGGGGGGAACTAAAATCAGAGACGCGGACGCTGTGTGCTAAAATACCCCTGGAACCATTTTCCAGCCTTCCCCCACGCTGCAAACACCAGCCACGCGAAAAAAGCAGCGTGAACGCGAGCGCCACAAGGTCACTGTCAAGACCATCAAAAGACTTACCAGAGGCACGCTTGTCAGTGGCTCAGCAGCGGAGGAGGGGGGGGGGGGCTCTGCCCTGACCCCAGATGGTATAATCTGAACCCCAGATAGTGTGACTGCACCTAGTTAGTACCCAAGGCACCTGAGGTGCAAGGAGCCTAGGAGAGAAGGTGCAACAGAAGCAGAAACACCCCGGTGAGGAAAATAAGAACGGCAAGGCAGGCTGGATGACATAAGGCACAACAGAGGTAAGTGTATGAATTGTGTACACCTATAAGTTATACTTGAACAGAACTGTGAAATTATTTCTGCAACATCACAGTTAAAGACATTACAGCCCCATAAGATGGCCCCGAAAAAAGGGCAAAAAGTGCGCAAAGAAGATAGCTTAGGGAAAAGTAAAGTAATAATGGACTCAATTTCACTGGAAGAGACCCAGGAAAGCCAGACCTCTGCTATGGACAACAGCAAGGGGCGTCGCAAGAAAAGGAAAGTTAAAAGGGCAACCAAAAACATACCGGAGGCCAAAAGGGACTGTGCTAAAACAACCACTAAACGGAAAGACAATATGGCAGCCTCGAGCTCCATAAAAGACTTTGTAGGGAAACACTACAAATCTATAGAGCCAATAAACTTGGAACAAGCAGAGGACGAGGAACTAAATGGCGTGAAGGACAGAGAAGAGGCGGAGGCAGAAGATGAGAACCAAAGAAGGAAAGAAGTGGGAGAATTTCCCGATGAACAATCTATAGATATAGAGGAAGGAGAGGAGGACGCAATATTAATAAACCTTACCCTCCTGAGCCAAAACCTCCAAATAGCAGCGCCTCGGCTCTCTTCATCTCCAAGAATGTTCTCGCTGCAACCTACGGAAATAGAAATTCAAAAGGGGAACGAAACTCAGAGTCCAAGCTTGGTCTGGGGAGACGCAAGTGATCAACAACGGCAGGAGGTGAATCCCCAAAAAAACCACTTAGAGCAGGACATTGGAAGAACGGAAAATCAAGCAACCCCAGAAATAAACAATCCCCAGGACTCGATCCTCTCTGTAACCCCCGCATCTTCCCTGGTGGAACTAATATTGATGTTACAGAAGATACTCCAAGGAATTTTAGAAGTAACATTATCAAATAATGGAGTATTGAAAGCACAGAAACTGTTCCTAAAAAAGATTGGTGAAGAATTGGTGGGGATTAAGAGTCGACTACCTAATATGACAGCCACTCTCCAGCCTAGAGAAGAAAATACAGAGAGTGACTCCGCAGACGCAGCTGTGGCAAATTTAGCAGCCATACCCCAACCAATAGAACAAAGAATAGCAAATGAAGTGGCAGAGACAACAAATAACGTATATATTTCTAGATACCCTATGCTGATAAAAAGACGAGGAGGGTATGCAGTAGCCCCCATTAGAAATAGGAATGGTAAGAAGCGGGCCCGGCCTCTTTCGACAAAAAGACAAGGGAAGAATCCAGAGGGGGGTTCAAAGCCAGGCTTAAATGCATTAGCCCCAATTTATGTACCGACTGAACTCCCGCAGTTAGTATCTAAAATAACAACGACCCCGCTAGTATTTAGGAAAAATGGGAGAAGTAAGGGATTGAAGGATAAAACTCCGACGACAGATACCAAAAAGCAGAAAGTAAGGATAGCCCCAGGACAACCCAAAAGTGGCCAAAGAGTAGTTAGTCCACACTCGCGAGAATTATTAGAAGTGGAAAGCCATGGGCCGCCACCAGGGAAAATAAAGTGCAGACAGTTAAATTATGAAACGCCCAGGAAAATATTAGAGGAGGATAATAACAAATGGGTATACTTGGAAGTACTACAAGCTGGGAAAATGGGAAATACGGTTAGAAATACGAATCCCTTAAATAGGGCACAGATTCTGACCGCCTTTGCCAAATGCAGCAGCCTGAGGGAGATTAGTACAAGGGATCTAAGGCAAGTTGGCTTCGAAGAAAATAGAAATGGTAAAGAAATAACTAAAGTGTCACTGCACTCAGACCTGGTAAAAACGGCAATCTTAAAAGCCACTAGTGAGATAAACCAAATGGGTATAAGGGTAATACCAGAGAGGGAAGTAAAAGGCCCTCAGGGCAGTACCTTTCTAAAATACCACGCAGGTCTGGGGAGGAGACAAGTAAAGTTATGTAGAGAAAATCGGAGCCGCATGAATATAGTGATAAACAATGCAGGAAACGATGTCACATGGGACAACTGGTCCCTAAGTAGTAGTAATATGGGAGATCTACACGAGTATTACACAGAGGAAGGGGTAGAAGATGGAGGCCTAAGTGAGGTAGAATAGGATGGGGGGGAGTCGCAATGCCTAAGTCTCCTAACATGGAATATAAATGGCTTAGGCAATGAACTAAAGCGTGAATACATCAAAGAAGTAGTAAATAAAGTGGAAATTGCCTGCCTACAAGAGACTTGGACATGCGACGAAACCCCAATCATTGAGGGTTATCTACAACTAAATTGCCCAGCCACGAGAAAAAGATTTGGCCGTCCGTCTGGGGGTTTAATGACACTAGTCTCAACAAATGTACTGAGAGAAGTAACCCCACTTAAAATGAAATGTAAATGGATTCTAGCTTGTAGACTTGAACTGTTGACCTTGGAAATGAATTACAAAATGTTGACTGTGATGAATGTATATATGCAGTGGGATAACACAGTAGAGTATGAGAGGGAGATGGGATATTTTAAGGAGGACATGGATTTTCTTTTAGAAATATATGCTTCAGATACATTAATAATTATGGGAGATTTTAATCACAAGTTAAATCCAAAGAAGGTTGATCGTTGGAATAGAGAGCTGTTAGAAGCGTATGGAATAAACCACGCCAGTTTCCCAGCAGGTGAACCCACGAAAAAGGAATCAGAACTAATACATCACCTAGGAGGTAGGGGTCTCCAATGTCTGAATGGCAGAATGAAGACAGACTGCCCAGCAGGAAAGACCTTTAAAATAGGCCTACAGAACTGCCCAATTGACTATATGTTTATGCCAGCCTGGAATTTCCATCTAATACGGGATTTTAAAATAGAACAGAAAGAACTGAGTGACCATTATGCCCTGCTCCTAAGGATATCTGGGGGAAATAAGTTACCTAGAAGCAAAGTGATCACACAGGATGTCGAGTACCCCAAACGGGTAACGACACGACTTACCGAGGAATATCAAGAAAAACTGAAGACTATGCAAGCTAAGGTGAAACTAGGAAATTTGGAAGGTAAAAATCTGGAATGGTACATAGAAAAGTTAGATCAAGTAGTCCAGTGCCTAAAAATAGAAATAAAAAAGGACAAAAAGAACAGTCCAAAACCCCCGGCCAGCCGAGTGAAATGGTTCTCGGCGAAGTGCCAAGCTAAAAAAAGGGAGTTACGAGCAGCACAAAGAAGTCAAAAAAAGAACTTCACCTTTGAGAGACAGAAACGTATAAACAAGCTGAAAGCAGATTTCAGAAAAATGGTAAATGATGCAAAGAGGGCATATAAAGAAAAATGCTGGTTAAACTTGCTAGAAGCAACTGAGGAAAAAAACTTAAGGAAATTCTGGAAAATTGTAAAGGCAGCCTCCGGTCCGATAGACGGAGAAATGAAATGTGTGGTCAGTGAGGCAGCCTGGGAGGAGTACATAAAGGAATTGTACGGGGTACGAACTCCTCAAAATCATGTAGAGCCCCAAAAATGGCAGGAAATATCTGAGGACCTCAAATTCGAGTTCAATGAGAAGCAAGTAGAACAGGTAATAAGAGATCTTAATCTAACTCGAGCGGCAGGACCAGACAACCTGCCCGCAATAATAATAAAGTCAGAAGTAAAGTGGTGGGCAAAATTTTTTGCCCAGATGTTCCATATAATATTAACAAAGGGTAAAATGCCACCCAACTGGAAAGGCGCAGTAATTCGGCCAATCCATAAGAAAGGGAGCATGGAGGCACCACAAAACTACAGACTGATTAACCTTCTAGATATAGGAGAGAAGGTCTTCTCAAAAATTGTGCTAAATAAACTGAACGCCTGGGCCAAGGAGTACCAAATCATACCAACAGAACAAGGTGGATTCAGGGAGGGACACTCCACAATAGATCATGGATTCGCACTGTGGGCAATGGCAAAGAAGTCAACGGAACAAAACGGCAAATTGTGCTGTTGCTTCGTTGACTTCCGAGCCGCCTTTGACTCAGTGTTGTATTTACATGACTTGGATGTATTAACATTACAAATAACAATGGCTTTTATTTTTTTAAATAATTAATACTTGAATAAGTTATTGTAATTTATAATGGCAATAGCTTAAAGTTTTGTAAATAACTTTTGGGAAGATTATGTTCAGTGTATTTTATTGTGATGAAAATCCAAGAACAGAAGTGAAATCTTAACATCTTTTTGTGACATTTGTAATAAAGCTTGAAACATTGAGAGAACATTTTAGAACCAGTTGTTGTTGATGGTTGCACAGAGTGATGCTGTGGCCTTCAGTGGTGTTGAGTGATGCTGTGGCCTTCAGTGGTGCTGTGGCGTTCAGTGGTGCTGAGTGATGCTGTGGCCTTCAGTGGTGCTGAGTGATGCTGTGGCCTTCAGTGGTGCTGAGTGATGCTGTGGCCTTCAGTGGTGCTGAGTGGTGCCGTGGCGTTGAGGGGTGCCGTGGCGTTGAGGGGTGCCGTGGCGATGAGGGGTGCCGTGGCGATGAGGGGTGCCGTGCTGTTGCATTCTGTGGCGCTGAGTGATGCTGTGGCGTTACATGCTGTTGAATTTCTGGAACTATTTATCAGTTAACAAACATTACCAAAAATACAGCCTGAAGAGCGTCTTTGGAAAGAGTCGTTTAGATGTGCAGTGTTAAAAAAAAAAAAGCATTTCAGATCTGGAGAGCATTTCTCGCCCATTATGCGTCTGCTTGCAACATGTTTCTAAACAAGCAGCTGTAACTTTCGGTGCTGAGTAGGTGATGTAGTGACTGTGATGTGTGACCTCTGTGTTCGGCAGCTGTAGAGAGATCAGCCAGGATGCCAGTCAGAGTGGGTGAATATGTTATACCTTTTAGAATAAAGAAATATCATTTTATACATCTGCAAGGAATAATTCATATTTGTAATGCGCGGAGATATCACCCCTTATGCTTTTAAGGCGGTGGGGGCAGTCGGGGAAATTAAATGAGCTATTGCCCAGAGTCACATGGTGCTGAGCTGCTGCTGGGGATCGGACTGTGCTCCAGAGTCAGCCAGCCGCTCTGGCCGCTGCGCCACACCTCTCCTTAAGGAAGGCCACTTCCTCCACGCGTGCTTCGCATTGGTTCTGCTCTCTTAAATCTGCAGGACAGGTTCGCCTGTCCAGCGACCTTGCATCCAATAACACATTTGCTGGATGTCCGCTTCGGGTCACTGAAAACAGAGCTGTCCTTAGGGTCAGATGTCATTTAGAATCAATTAACTGTGTACGGCACGGACACGGCCAGTTTCCTGGTGACACTTAAATTTTGGTTTTACTTCGCATTGGTTTTCACTCCCTTATTCCATCTAACCTTGTCTTTGGCATTAAATAAAAATGTATCTCTGTGCAGCGCTGGAGAACTTGGAGACAACAGAATTAGTTTTGTGCGCTACATAATAGACTCCATTCTCACAGGCCGGAGACAGATGTAGGCTCATTAGCAGGGTGAAATGTTTTTTTTTTATCTATTCTATTAAATAATAGCACCGATATGAATAATATTTACCATGTATAAATATAGCTGACTCTACACCCCTGTCTTGCAGTACATGGAGGTAGCATGTTCAAATCAGCTACCTTTAACCTTCATTTCCACATAAAGCACTTGGACCAGACCACATCCGGATGTTCGAGTGAAATTATGGCAATTAACCCAGACTACATGAAGATGGACGCGCTGAAAGAAGGCACATTTAACTCAGAATGCCTGGTTCCAACTTTAGCATTCTGCGCACAGGCTGCATGATGATTTCCCTGTCGACATAAATCAGACTTACTCTAGCCAGTGTGGTGACATCCTTAATGACATCAGCTGGGTGTAGCCCAGACTACAGGGTGGCAGCTTTATGAAATATATTGTATATTGCCTGCATTACATGGACAGAACTGTATGCCAGAATACCGAGCACACAAGTAGAAGGCACCAAAAATATTGTATACTATGGCACACTTCACGCGAGTGACACTTACCGAGTCAGGGGCACTGCGGCGGGTGCCCTGCCCTCTGCTACCTGCTTCTGCCCGTCCTGCCTCTGGCTCCCATGCATGCACAGATGTGGTGTGTACTGAATAGCCTGTTTACAAGTAGCCACCCAGGGACAGCCATTGGCGCGTCCTCCACCCTCCCGCCTCCTCCGTAAGTTTTCATTTCGCGGAAAAGGCTCTCGAAAGTGAAACTTACGGCCCAGAGGCGGCCACGCGCGCACCTCCGCGTGCACAGACCCTGGCCCACACCCTCAACTGAATGCACACTTAGAAGACACCACAGGTAGGCACGTAACTCTGGATGAGTGGGTGTACGCAGGGAGCGCGCGCGCGCGAGCCGGCGGGACCAGAGGGTGGAGGGGTGATGCTGTCCCATGCGCTGCCGGCATCTGCTCGCATCTCTGCCTGCCGCCTGCCGGGCTCCAAGACGAGGTCTCAGCCGTGAGAGCGGAGCGTACGTGAGTTACTGTGAGGCACATCGCTAACAATAAGATTCACTTTTAGGAACTCTTATGCAATTCGCCCCTCAGGGGGTGTTATCTGAGTCCAGGGACGCAGCAGTGCTGGAAGGGGGAGGGGGGGGGAGCGGGGATGTCGTGCTTTCAGCGGGTGGTAGAGTCCAGTAGGTGCAGGTGCCATTCAAGTTTGATGTACAACACTGTGAGTGCTCCCTTTGTCCCCGCATGCTCAGCGGCCCGGATTGCCCCGGCTCCAGATGCGTGCTCCCTTTGTCTGTCCTCAGGATGGGTGCTAACTTCCTTCGCTCGGAGGGTCTGTCCCTGGAGTTTGGACGGTGCTCTCCAGTGTCGCGTGCTTGCACAGCTGTTCTAACCCTGGGCGCTCCTCGGGGACGGTGAAGCTATTTCAGGGGAGGTACTCCCACACGTGTCTCACTCTGCAGCTCAAAGTTACTTCCAGCAACTTCCGTCAACACTCGCAAAAGCCATCTGTCCGCGGGTGTCTCTGCTCCACATACCAAGCACTGTGGGGGGGGGAGGTCGGCGGCAGTGAAGGTGCCTGCGAGAGGCTCACGTGGCGTCGCAAAAGTGAAAGCATGGAGGTGCGTTTGTGTATGCAGTGTGTGTGCGTGTATGCAGTGTGTGTGTGCCTGTGTATGTGTGTGGCTGTGTATGTGCGCATGCGTGAGTGTGGCTGTGTGAGTGTGTTTGCGCTTGGGAATATGAGGCACGAGAGGGGCACGCGCCGTGCGCGCCCACGAGGTGAAATCTGCGCTCGTGCCCCTCTCGTGTCAACATTCCCAAATACGGGCAACAATAGGTCTCTCGATGCTCGACCTAAAAACATAGGGAGGCAATTGCAAGCATATTGAAAGAGAGCCTGGATCTCTCGCGACCTCAGTAGAAAGACCTTGTACACAGGCGAGGGCCTGGCTCGTGCCTCAAAACAGACACCTCCGTGCTCACAATTTATTTTCCTAACACCCCTAATGATGATAAGTCCCATAAATCACTCTGCAGGTGACGATACTTAAATGAAGTTGTCACAATATAGAATACCTAAGTAGTTAGCTCGAGACACAACAAATGATAGTGGGTGGGGAGGTGGAAACAAGGGGACCGAGGAGGGAAACAACACAGAAGATGTGGGTTCAGAAGCATGGTGGGCGGAAGCAAGACTGAGGACACGGGTGGGAATTAAGCAAACAGACACATCATTCTCTTCCAATTAACCCTTTTGTTTCGTTTCTCCGTCCTGAACCGGTGAAATTGTCAGGATTTTGTATGCCAATCTGCAAAACACTTCAGGGTAAAAAAACGGCTACACGTACCTTGCGGTAAAGTAGCACTGAATATTCTCCGGTGTAGAAGGCTGCAGTGAAGATTCTCTGGGGCTGCCAAGACGTCGTCACCATGGATACAGGAAGCTTCCCAAAGGTCCTTTAAAAGTCAGCTGTAAAAGCGCTAGTTACAGCTGACTTTTAAAGGGCCTGTGCTTGGTGCCATATGTGACGTCACGGAGGGAGGCCAATTAGAAGCAAGCAGTAAGCAGAGACGATGGCCGCAGGAGCAAACATAGTGAATAGGTATTGTATATGTATTCACTACATATGTTCCTGCGGCCATCTTCTCTTTTTACTTCCTGGGAAAAACATTGGTATACTGGCAACAAGGTCCGTGGGCCGCCAAGGAAGGCCAGGCAGCCGCTGGCGGCCCGTGGGCCGTACTATGAGTACCCCTGTTCTACATCAACAAACAGGGAGGAACACAATCGGCACTATCCAACCTAGCGCAGGAGATATGGAGATGGGTCATCCCACTAAAAATAGACCTGGCAATACACCTACCAGGAAAGGACAACGTGGAGGGAGACCGGCTCAGCAGACAGACATCAGCATCCCACGAGTGGGAGCTCAATGCACAGGAAACGCAAAAGCTATTCAAGATGTGGGGGATCCCAAAAATAGACCTGTTTGCAACACACCAGAATGCAAAATGCCAATACTTTGCATCCAGACAACCAGGGGAACAAACCCAGGGAAATGCCCTATGGATAAGCTGCTCGAAGACATTTGCCTACGCTTTTCCCCCCCCCGATACCACTGATACAAATGCAGAACCAGCAACATGACACTGATTCTGGTAGCACCACAGTGGGCCAGACCGTCCTGGTTCTCACATAGTGGGGATGGCGCAGGGCCCACCACACAAGTTCGCAAAAAGAAGAGACTTGCTCGTGGAGGTGCTTCACCCAGAGCCAGAGATCCTCTGCCTAGCAGCCTGGCTCCTGAAGACCTAGAGTTTGCACACCTAAAACTCCCAGAGAGCATACTGCGGGTGCTACGGGAGGCAAGAAGGCCTACCACAAGGAGGTGCTACGTGGCAAAATGGAAACGGTTCACACAGTGGTGCATTAGGGAAAAGCTCCACAAGAAAATCACCAAGGAATCAACAGTGCTAAAATATGTATCTGAAAGAAACAGGTTAGTGTTCGATTCCTTACCATAGAATATCCCGAGGCGTCAGACTGGATCCGGAAAGTTTTCATCAGCAGTACCCCTGCGTGTCGGTAGGCGTCGTCTGCGGCTCCGTGTCAGTCATCATGATCGCCGGGATGATGTCGCAGGAGTACTTAGACCCCGCCCTCACAAGTTGACGTCAGTTCTTTTTTACGCGCCAGCAAGCGCAGATCCGGAAAGACCGAAGAGCAGTACTCCAAGTCATTTTTTTACTAACTTTTTGATCTGTTTTGGATCTCTTTTCGAATCAACTTCGACTCTTGGTGCCGTAGGCATGCCTGGCTTCAAGCCGCGCGACGCCCGTCACCGCCTGATGTCGGTGACCAATCCCCACCGCTGGTGTCTCTATTGCCTCTGGGCCGACCACGACGACAAGTCGCGCCCCGACTGCCGGGCCTTGACCTCCAAGGCTAGGCGGGTGCGGTCCCGCAAGCTACTCGAGATCTGGCAGTCTGCTCCGCGCTGCTCAAGGTCCCGGTCGAGGAGGAAGTCAAGGGATAGTCGCGGAGCAGCAGTCATCGCCGCTCGTCGAGTCAGCACCACTCGTCTGGCTCCAAGTCCTCCGGTAAGTCGAGGCACTCTAAAAAGAAGTCGAAGAGGCGACATCGCTCTTCCGACTCCACTCGCCGGTCGCGTGACGTGGCTGAGGGTTCGGGTGACACCACCCGCGCGGCTCCGCCGAAGGCGCAGGCGTTGCATCCGGCCCCATAGCCTCCGGTCCCTGGGGTGCATGCGATGCCGGAGGAGATGCGTGATTTCCTCGTGGCCATGAGGGCTCACTTCCCTCCGTCGAGGCCTGTCGGCGTGCCTTCGGGCCCCGCAGACCAGCCTAGAGGCCTTGGTGGGCCGGCGGCTTCGGCCCCGGCACCATCGGGTGCTTCGGCGCCGTTGTCGACTTCAGTCCCGGCACTGTTGTCGACTTCGGTGCCGACACCGTAGGGCCCGGGTGATCCAGGCCTGGATCCCGGTCGACGGCAGTTGACTGCACGACTCATCCGCTAGCGCCGACCCTGATGGTGCCGCTCCCGGCACAGTCTTCGGACCACACCGTCCCCAGTTTCAGCCCTGGTCCGGCATTGGAAAAGCTCCTCTCAGCGCAGTCTCCGGCGTCGATGGGCGAAGCTTTCACCTATGACATGGCTCTGTCATTTCTGCCTGTTTATCAGGACACGGATGAGGGGGAGGACTAGGACGTGTGAGGACCCTCTGGCACAACAGTGCCAGTTGTCAGGACTGGGCAGATGAGCTCAGATGAGCTGGGGGAGGCCAGTGATCTGGATACATCGCCTGACACTGGATTCATCTCTCCTCCCTCCGTGGCTATGGAGGAGGGTGCTACCTATGGTGTGGTGTTGCGCAGGCAGCCAAGGTCTTGGCTCTTGAGCTCCCTGCCGCGGCCGTGAGGACTAACCTCCTCACCGAGGTGCTTCAGCCGCCAGTAAGCTCTTCGGAGCCTCTACTGCCGTTCAATGAAGCCCTCACGGACGTTCTGATGGGCACTTGGTCCAAGCCCTCCACAGTGCCCCCTGTGGATTGGAACGTTACCCGACGCCACCGCCCAGCTCTGGGCGACCCCAGCTTTCTGTTCGTACACCCCACCCAGAGAGTCTGGTGATCCAGGCCTCTACGTCCCAGACCGCATTCCCGACTGCTCCCCCGGATCGGGAATCCAAAAGGTTTGACCAGTTTGGGAAGAAACTGCTCTCATTATTGAGTTTGGGGATGAGGTCTATCAACACCGCTTGCCTTTACACCCACTCCTGTGGGACACGGTTGCGGACGTGCTGCCCCAGTGTCCGGAGGAGGCCCGGGCACGGCTCGTCCAAGCCCTTGCAGAGGGGCGGGATGCAGCACGTTATTCAATCAGGTGTGGACTCGATACCACGGACTCGCTGGGCAGGGTGATTTCCACGACGGTGGCAGTCCGTCGCCACGCCTGGCTGAGATCCGCCAATTTTTCGGGGGATGTCCAGGCCACGCTCATGGAAATGCCCTTTGATGGTCGTCGGCTTTTTGGCGACAAAGCAGACAGTGCGCTTGAGCGTTTCAAGGACTCCAGGGCTACGGCCAAGTCCTTGAACCTGTCAGGCCAGCGCCAGCAAATGTCTCCTTTTCGCCCCTTTCGTGGCCAAGGAAGGGGCGCCCCCACACATCCAGCTAGCCACAGGCTGCAGAACCAACCTCAACACGGCCGCGGACGTGGTAACTGCCGTGGCGGTGCAGGGGGACAACGGCAAGGTCAGTCCACATCCACTCCCGTGCCATCTGCCTAAAAGACTTTCTAATCTGACTTTTCAGGCCCATTCGACGCCAGTGGGGGGCAGGGTTCGCCATCACCTCCTTCACTGGCGTACCATCACGTCGGACAGGTGGATGCTGCGTCCGAAGGGGCTACTCCCTCCCCTTCGAGGTGACCTCTCTGGCCATGCCACCGCGTGTCGGGGGATCACTTGCGACTTCTGCAGGAGGAAGTTATAGCCCTCTTGGCCAAGGGGGCCATCAAGCGCGTTCCTGGGCCAGAAGTAGGTTGTGGTTGCTATTCCCACTAGGCCTACGCCCTATCTTGGACCTCCGGAGCGTCAACGGCTTCCTCCGAAAGAAGTTCAAGATGCTGACTTTAGCGCAGGTCTTAGCTGCCCTAGATCCTGGAGACTGGATGGTAACGTTGGACTTCCAGGACGCATATTTCCACATCTGAGTCCTGCCGGCCCACTGGCGCTACCTGCGGTTCACGATAGGCCACGAGCACTTTCAGTTTACCGTGCTCCCCTTCGGCCTCACCAGTGCCCCTCGGGTGTTCATAAAAGTGATGGCAGTGGTCACAGCTCATCTGCGCAGATCAAGGGTTTCAGTCTTCCCCTATCTCGACGACTGGTTGTTGAAGGCGGGCTCGCCCCAGACAGTCGTTTCCCACCTCCAGACTACGGCCGATCTCCTTCACTCGCTGGGGTTCTCCATCAACGTGCAAAAGTCACACCTGTGCCCCTCTCAGAAGCTCCTCTTCATCGGAGCGGTTCTGGACTCGGCGCAGTTTCTGATTTATGCTCCCGAGCAGCGTGTTCGGGATATTCAGGCTCTGATTCCGCTCTGATTCCGCTCTTTCAGCCTTTATCCCGAGTTTCGTTTAGGTTGACGCTGCGGCTCCTGGGGCTGATGGCCTCCTGCAACCTGCTGGTGCATCACGCCAGGTGGAGGATGCGGGCTCTGCAGTGGGACCTGAAGTTTCAGTGGGCACAGCATTAGGGCAACCTGTCCGACCACGTCCTGATCTCGGAGGGCACTGCGAGACCGTTGCAGTGGTGGCTCACGGACCGCGTTTGGGTCAGCGGCAGATCCCTCTCCCTGTACAACCGGAGCATGTAGTAGTGACTGATGCGTCCCTCCTGGGTTGGGGGGCCACATGGGAGAGGAGGAGATCAGAGGCCTCTGGTCTCCGGCGGAGTCCCGGCTCCATATCAACCTTCTGCAGCTGCGGGCGATCCGGCTTGCACTGAAGGCATTCCTTCCCACTGTCGGGGGAAATGTAGTGCAGGTGTTCACAGACAATACCACCGCCATGTGGTACTGCAACAAACAGGGCGAGGTGGGGTCGTGGACCCTTTGTCAGGAGGCTCTGCGCCTTTGGACATGGCTGGAACACCCGGGCGTCACCCTGGTGGTTCAACACCTGACAGGTTCCCTGAACGCCAGGGCGGACAAACTCAGCCGTCGGTGCATGATGGATCACGAATCAAAAAACACTAAAGGGCCTTGACCCAAAACTCAGCAAGGCTGAGCCAAATTCCACTGATTAAACAAAACAATTGCCAGTGCTGAGCAATTCACTTGTAAGAAAACTTGCTAGAAGGAAAGGTTGTTATGAATATAGCATATACAACTTGCTGGAAAATTGCAATTTATAAATTTATTAACATTTCTTTTTTAGTTACTTCACTTTTTATACACAAATTTTTATGCATGGAAATACGAACACTTTTTGAATAAACACAATATATACAAGATATATACACTAACGAATAATACAATGTAAATTAACAATTACACGCTTCAAACATACTTGGCCATTCTTTCAACATAACCATTCATACACACGAACAAACAATGATTGGTCTCGGTATCAATGAACCTATAATTGTGAACAAAGGGAATCAGTCCTTCTCGATTGTCAAAATCTCTGATTGTCTACTGGTAAATTGAAAAGAGTGTCCAAGATCACTTGCTAATTATTGAGCGTCGTAATAGGCATAAATGTTTTTAGTGATCCGAGACAAAAGGTCGACGCGTTTCAAACCCCGCTGATTGCCGGGGTTCTCCTCAGGACCATAATTGGTGCTTGATTTCCTCAAATTGAAATCCCAAATCGCAGAATAGTATCTTCAAAGAAAAGTGCACACGGGAGCCGTTAGCGTGTTGGCGTCTGACTTGCCATGAGCCTGTTGTTCGGTTGATATTAGGGGCAGAGGCGGGTGAATCGGGTACCTCCGCGGTCTCAATCAAGTGCGCACTGCAGACGGGACTGCTGGGTGCTTCTCCTTCGCTCGTTCCCGTGTTACACGGGAACGAGCGAAGGAGAAGCACCCAGCAGTCCCGTCTGCAGTGCGCACTTGATAATTAGCAAGTGATCTTGGACACTCTTTTCAATTTACCTGTAGACAATCATAGAGATTGTATTATTCGTTAGTGTATATATCTTGTATATATTGTGTTTATTCAAAAAGTGTTCGTATTGCCATGCATAAAAATTTGTGTATAAAAAGTGAAGTAACTAAAAAAGAAATGTTAATAAATTTATAAATTGCAATTTTTCCAGCAAGTTGTTTATGCTATATTCATAACAACCTTTCCTTCTAGCAAGTTTTCTTACAAGTGAATTGCTCAGCACTGGCAATTGTTTTGTTTAATTGATGGATCACGAATGGCGCCTGAACTCTGACGTGTTGCAAGGTCTCTTTCAGCAGTGGGGAGAGTCTTGGTTAGATCTATTTGCCACCGAAGAGAACGCGCAATGTCATCTGTTCTGCGCATTGGAATTTCCAAGGTTGCACTCGCTAGGCGACGCTTTTCGTCACGAGTGGAGCGGCGGTCTGTTGTACACCTTTCCGCCTATACCACTTCTGCCCAGAGTGCTGAAGAAGATCAGGCAAGACCGGGCCCAAGTCATCCTTGTGGCTCCAGACTGGGCACGAAGGTACTGGTATCCCGAGCTACTCAGCATGTCAGTTGATTCCCCCGATTCGTCTGCCTCTCAGGAGGACCTTCTGTCGCAGCAGCAGGGGACGGTCCTCCACCCGTACCTGTCCAGTCTCCACCTACATGCGTGGAGATTGAGGGGCGAGAGTTGAGGCCATTTGACTTGCCTCCTGAAGTCTGTGATGTGATTCTGGCAGCCAGGCGTGCCTCCACAAAATTGGTATACGCCTGCAGGTGGAACAAATTTGTGGCATGGTGCACAGCAAAGGCTGTGGATCCACTTTCTGCCCCCCTTTCAGAGGTTCTCTTCTTCCTTCTTTCTCTTGCCCAGCAGGGCTTTGCTCTGGGCACTATCAACGGCTATCTCTCGGCCATTTCAGCCTTCTTAAGGATTCCTGATCAGCCTTCTCTTTTCAAGACCCCTGTTGTAAATAGATTCTTGAGAGGCATCACACGTCGTGAAGCCTCAGTGGGACTTGAACCTTGTACTGACTTATCTGATGTGCGCTCCCTTTGAGCCACTGCATAACTGTCGTCTTTGTCTTCTGACTCTTAAAACTGCATTCCTGGTTGCCATCACCTCTGCCAAGAGAGTGAGTGAGCTCCAGGCTCTGTCTTCTAAGCCTCCTTTTCTCTCTGTCCATCCGGACAAAGTTGTTTTGAGGACTCGTCCTCCTTTCCTGCCCAAGGTGGTTACAGCCTTTCATATCGGGCAGTCATCACCGTGCCCACCTTCTTTCCGCATCCCTCGAAAGAGGAAGAGAAGCTCCACCGCCTGGACCCAAAATGTGCGCTCTCCTTTTATCTAGACCGCACACGCCAGTTCCAAGTAGATGACCAGCTCTTTGTTGGTTACGTGGGCGCTAAGAAGGGACAGGCTGTGCACAAGCGGACCATCTTTCGGTGGGTCGTTTTGTGCATCAGGTCTGTTACTCCTTGGCGAAAAAGGAGCCTCCTGTGGGGCTGCGCGCTCATTCCACTCGGGCCCCGGTGGATACTACTGCCCTGGGTCACGGAGTCCCCTTGCAGGACATCTGTCAGGCGGCTACGTGGGCCTCGCTGCCCACGTTTGCTAAGCACTACTGCCTGGACAGCCAAGTCCGGAGAGGCTTTTTCGGCCGTTCCGTTCTCCATGACTTTCTGGTGTGATCTTGGTTCGCGGACCCACCACCGGGGTTGGTATTGCTGGGGTATCTATTCTAAGGTAAGGAATCTAACACTAACCTGTTTCTTTCAGATGCACAAGTTACTTACCTTTGGTTTTACCGCCCCACCCATCCTCCCCGTTCTGTGAACCGATATCTAGGGTTATGGTATCTCCCTTTGAGGGCCCTAGTTTCATGGCACCAGTGTCGGTTTCTTGCACGGCTCTGCGTTCCTGGCACGGAAAGCTATGTACAGAACTGACGTCAGCGCGCGAGGGCGGCGTCTAAGTACTCCGTCATCCCGGCGATCACGACGCCGACAACGGACGCGCAGCTGACGCGCAGGGGTTCTGCTGACAAACTTTCCGGTTCCAGTCTGACGCCTGGGGATATTCTAAGGCAGAGTTCTTCAAACTGTGGGGCCCGCCCCCCCAGGGGGGCGCAACACCATCCCAGGGGGGGCGTGAACTCGACCCTAACATCTTACTTTTGTTGTCATTAACACTGATCTCCGCGTGGCAAGTATTTACCCATTTCAAATGGGAATTTCTTTTCATTAACGAACTCCGGTGACAGAGGGTTGGAGGGGGGAGGGAGGGGAAATCACTGGGCGCGCTGTGCCGTGCTTTTGTCTGCTAAGTGCTAAGAGTTCACCGTCCCAGGAGGGGGTTAATTGCAGGAGCTGAAATGCTTCAGCTGCAGTGGGAGGCAGGAAGTCTCCTCTGGTAACAAGCACTGGCAAAGCCAGCAGGTTACACCTTTACAAAATCTATTGGCTTTCAATTGTTTTACATATTACACAGCACTAGAGCTGCTGCACAACATAGCTTATGATTAAAAAAAAACACTATGACAGTCAATGGTGCGCGCATCATAGCACTTTTTTTATATTAAGCCAGGTTTCACAGAAGCTCAACTGCTATGCAATATGTAAAAAAAAAAAAATGCCAAGCCCAATAGATTTCATATAGTCGAAACCTATTGCCTTTTGCCGATGCAGGTTGTTCAAGTTGGCAGTTATGATGGCCTGAGTGAACTTGTTCTCCCTGTTCAGCAGGGAGTCACCATACCGGAGGAAGGGCTTTAAGTAGAATGAAAAAACTTGTGGGGGCTCCCAGAGGGGCATGGTCGATGTAATGAAGGGCATGACTTAAAACCCCTAACTGAAAATCCATGCCCAGTATAGTGTGTCGCCCCACTGGTATTTTGCTGCTTCATCATTCCATCCTTATACATGTAACATTACATCTACTACAAGCCAGGACTATTGTCTTTGTCAATGGTTGTTAGTTGCATAAGATAAATATGCATCAGCGATGGCTTTGAAGCTTGAGAGGGGTGCTGCTAAGGGTGAGAGTGCGCTGCGAGGGGTGAGAGAACTGTAGCTGGTGTGAGAGCGGTGCTGTGTGGGTGTGATGGGCGCTGCGATGGTCTGATGGGCGCTGCGATGGTCTGATGGGCACTGCGAGGGTGTGAGGGGCGCTGGAAGGGTGTGAGGGGCGCTTCGGGGAGTGAAAGGACACTGTGAGGGGTGCTGCTGGGGATGAGAGTGGCGCTTCTAAAGGGTGAGAGGGGCTCTGCTGGAGGTGAGAAAGAACTTCGGGTGGTGTGAAAGCTGCACTGCTATAGCGAGAGAGGCCCTGGTGGGGGTAACAGATGTGCTGAAGAGGGAGCGAAAGGGCACTGTAGTAGACAAGCGGTATTTAGGGGTGAGAAGGGTACTAAGGTGTTCGGGGACGGAGGATGCAGGGGGCAAGGGTGGAGAGAGGACATTGCTGGTGTGAGAAGAGCACTGACGTGTGTCTGGGAGCTGTGCACGAGAGGGGATCGCTGCAGACTTCATCAAGGGCATTGATGAGGGTGAGGCTGGGGGCACACCCAGAGTGAGGAGTGCCATGGCAGTGGCTAACAACAAAAGGAGTGTGATAAGCGTGTAAACGGGGGCACTTTGAGTGTGAGATTGGATGCCCCAAGGAGGGAGGTCGGGCAGCTTGCAACTGTTTCAAGATGTAACTTGGGGAGTGATCAGAGGTGCGCATCTGGTAGTGAGCCGTCACAGTGAGATCTTGAAAGGAGTGAGTTTGTATGGGGGGAAGTCCCTGTCTACCGGGACTGTGTGTGCACGCGTGTGGCTGAGGTGTGAATAGGGAGCACACTGCAACAAGTTACTGTGGGGTGAGTGGATGTGTGCATGGGTGATAGTGAGTGTATGGAATCACCGTGTGAAGAAGGTTGCATCCGTGCAGGTGGTGGGGAAGCAAAGAGAGGGTGAACCAGTGCTGTAATGACTGTCTGCTGGCGGACTGTGTGCAGCGATGAGGGGCTGCTCGGCGAAGGTGTGTGCAGCGTGATTGTGAGTGGACAGTGAGTGCAGGTAGTGTCTGAGAACAACTGTCTTCCAGCAGTGCGTGATACGTCACCGGGGGCCCCGAAAACACGCTAGCGGTACATTTAGCACTGTGACACCCCCTCATGGAAAGTACGTGCAAGGCGCGTGTCTTCAGAGAAATGTGTGCACCGGGAACCGTTGTGCAGACGTTGTATCAGAGGGAGTGTGTCAGTGAGATTGTGCAAAGAGAGGCTTCTTGCAGAAAGTCACTGCAACAAAGTGTGTGCAGGGGGAGTGCGTGTATGGGGGTCACCAGCTAGGAAGTCACCACAGCCGATTAGGAAGTCACTGCAAGAAAAGTGTGTGCAGATGGGGTCACCATCTAGGTACAAGCCACTGCAGGGAGAGTGTGTGCAGGGTGAGTGCGTGCATGGTGAATACCAGCTAGGAAGTCACCACAAGGAAAGTGTGTGCAGGGTAAATGCGTACATGGGGGGTCACTGGCTACGTGTGTCAGCCCGGCCTGGAAGTGTGTCTAACTTGAATACTACAATTACATTGTAGCAGAACTAACTCGCAAGCCGCAGAGCTGCAAACAGATTTAGCAACATTATTTGTCGGATATGGCCCGTGATATGCACGTGGCGGTCGATTCCAGAAATTTCTGTCAGGTGGTGGGGGGGCCCAACATCTAAAAAAATTTAGATGGTGGGGCTCAACCTACAAAAGTTTGAAGACCTCTGTTCTAAGGTAAGGAATCTAACACGAACTACTGTTTCTTACAGATATATCGTTACCGACGATAAGTAACTTGTGCGACACACTTGCTAAAAACAAACCTAAGCTGTAACTCGCTGAGAGTACACCTAGCAGCGATGGTAGCCTACACAAGAGGGGAGACTGGAAAAAGCTTCTTTACATCCCAGGTAGTAAAGAGATTCCTGGAAGGGGCTAAAAAAATCGCCCCCCAGGCCCCCAAAAAGGATGCCTCTGCCGGCATGGAACCTTAAAATATTTCTAACTGAGGTTATGAAAGCGCCTTTTGAACCCATCCACAAGGCCTCACTACAGATGCTCACAATAAAGACAGCCTTTTTAGTAGCAATCACCAAGCTACGCAGGGTAAGCAAGCTACAAGCGCTAACACTACAAGAACCCTACGTTCAAATACACAATGACAGGGTGGTAATGAGAATAGACCCACACTTTATGACAAAGGTGGTGTCAAGGTTCCACATGAACCAAACAATACAGATACCAAGTTTCTTTCAGAAACCATCCACAAGCGCGGAGAGAGCACTGCACCCTCTGGACGCTAGAAGGGCAGTAATGCATTACATTGAAAGAACTAAAGATCACAGGAAAACAAAGTAGTTCTTCGCAAGCAGTTTCCTGGGAAGACCAGTAACAAAAGGCACCATCGCACAAACTATCCAATTCTGCCACAGGTAGGCCGGCCAAGAACTACTAGGAGGGGCACAAGCCCACTCTGCCAGGAAAAAAGGAGCAACAATTGCCTTCCTGGCAAACACTCCCAACCAAGACATCTGCCTGGCGGCAAAATGGGCTTCAGTGCACACGTTCACGAAGCACTACTGGGTGGATATACAGATGAACAAGGAAGCACAAGTAGGACAAAGAGTGCTTCAACATATATTCAACAACCAAAGCTTATATTCACGCTGCAAAATGAGGTTTCTTACCTGTCGGTGTAGTTTTGCAGCTTGAAGACTTTCTGGATTCAGTAGCGGACCCACCCACCTCCGCCAGAAAGATGAGACAGGAGAAAAAAAAAATATATATAATTAAATTCTTTAAGAGACACAATTATAGTTCCTTTAAATGGAAGAAGGACTTGAGAAGAATGGAAAAGGATGAACAAAGATGGCACAAAAGCAAGAAAAAAAAAGGTGGGAGCTTTCGGGGGAAGCGTGCTGACGTCCCGGGAGGACACCAAATGGTGGGACGTTGACGCCCACCTGGGCTACAAAAAAAAGAAAAAATACTACGATTCCGGACCCAGCCACTAGACCGCGGAATAATGCACAGCATACTGAATCCAGAAAGTCTTCAAGCTGTAAAACTACACCGACAAGTAAGAAAGTATTCATTATTCTCCGTTCGGCCATGGATGTCTGATTCTCTCGCCCGTGCTATAGCAAGTTCTGTGGCCCTCCGCCGCCATGCTTAGTTACGGGATGCCGTCTTTCCGGAGAATATTTGGGAGCGTCTCGTTGGCCTGCCCTTTGATGGGATTCTTTTATTCAACACCCGCGCGGACTCTGCTATTCAACGACTCCTTGCGAGGCTCCGTCCTCCTCCCCTCCGTAAGCTTCGGCTTGTCTGTCTTCAGGTGTCTTATGGGAGGCGTTTATCCCACCTTTCTCTTTGGGCCTAGTGTTTCGGTTGGCCCGTCTGTGTGTTGTGTGGGGCTTGGAATGCCTTCAGGGTGCCCCGCTGTACTTTTGGCTGCTGGTACAGCCCTTCAGCTTTTGTGGTGTGTGTTTTTTGTTTGTTAGCGAAGCCGTATAGGTCCTCAGCTTGGACCATCTGTGTATTTTTCGGCTGATTGGTAAGCGGTCTGTGGTGATACCCACAGGTCTTTTATGTTCTTGACCTCTGCTGCGGGTTTCCCTAAGAGGAGTACCCTTGTTTTGGGATGTCATACCCTAGGTGGGGTACTGGTTGGCTATTGTATAGCCCTGTCCTAAGCTGGACGGATGTGGATTCCTTCTTGGGTTCCTCGCTTTTCTTGGTGTCCCTGTATACCGCTTGGTGCGATCCTTTTTCTTCCGCCTTAGTGCAGTTTTGCGCTGCTCCAGGTTCAGTCCTGCTCAGTCTCTGATGGTGTTTCTATCCTTCTTCTACAGGGCTTGCCTGTCGTGCATTTTGCCCTTTGTTCCTGCGGGATGTCTGCTTCTGTGAGTTGTGCCTTCCCTCTCCAGCCTCTGGATCGCCAGATTGACTTTGTCATGCCGTCTACGGCGTCGTATCGTGGTGTTTCCACCTTATTATCTGACGTTTCGGCCTGGTACACTGCCTTGTGTTCCAGGGGGGCTAGGATATTCCTGGTTTTCTCCTGTGTTCTGGTTGACGGCTTTAGGTCTGTTCTACATATTTCTCGCTTCCCGGGGGTCGCTGTTCTGGGCACGCTACTTCATAGTGATTACCAGCTGTCTGCTGCGCACGCCTGGTTGTTATGGTCCACCTCCGTGGGCCTCGGTGTGTACCCGTGTGCTTCTCTCCCTTGCTCTGCTGGAGCTTTGCGCGACTGCGTCTTCCGTCTCACATATGCGCTTCTCGGCTGTGGGGCCGTTCCTGCCTTGTCCCCTGCCTTGGTGCTGATGCCCGTGCGAGTTTCCACCTCTTCTCCTTGGATTTTGCGGTGGTTCTTTTCTTTCTTTGGTACTCTCTTGGTGCAGTCTGTCCCTCCGGGTTTTCTGGCGGATGCCCTTTGTCCCTCGGGTAGGCTTGTGGTATCCTGGAATACCCTTCTCCTTGTTCTTGCTTACTTCTGCTTGGTGGGGGCTGGGCCGTCCTTCCTGTCCCTATGACATATCCCCTGTTGGGGCCCTGTGTTTTTTCCAAGCTGGTGAGGTTCTCTCGCAGACCCTCCTCCCCTCTGTGTATGGCTAGGGTATCTATTCTATGTTAAGGCTAGTAGTCTATCAGTTGTACAAGTGACTTACCTTCGGTAACAATGTATCTGGTAGAGACGATTCTAGCTGCAGATTCCTTCACGGCCCGCCCTTCTTCCCCGTTCTGTGAGGACCTTCAGCTTGGTCTTCTGCTATCGCCTCCCTCCGGGTGGCTTGTCTTCTGCTAGTGCCCTCTTTCACTTCCTCCCAGGCAGGATGCTTCGTTCTGTTTTTGTTCCACTCCTTCCTATCTGGTAATTGGATGGTAGGTTCATGTGTACTTCTGCATACCTACACCCTGGTTATTCCAGTGTGAGGCCTAATCGTAATCTTCTTCTTTTTCATTGCTTGAGGTTTCTAACTCCTCGGCAGCCCTCTGGGTTGGGATCTCTTGGCTGTGCTTCAACCCTTAGCTCTTTACAAGGGGATACGACACTACTTGATGGTGTTGTCTTGGGGTACATTGTCGTTACTCATCTGTTCGGACTTGTTGTCCCTCACTGGTATAGATTGTGGGTGCAGACTTTCTGTTTTCTGCTATGACATTTTTCCATGTTTTTCTGCCTTCCGGGAGGATATCGCATTCGCTTTGCGAGGTTGCTTCTCGGAGCGGTCCTCTGCTCTTTCCCTTCCATGACTTTCAGTAACACAGTGCTTGGCACTTTCCCTGATGGTGCGGTTCCTCACCATTCGCTTCTTCCCTTTCTGTTTCACTGATTGTTTTGCACACTGTTCCCATACTCTGTTTTATTTGTGATGGCTCCGCATTGTGACGCGGAAAAGTTCTCCAAAGAAAACTGACGTCAGCGCGCCGGGGTGGGACTTATGTGACCTCCCTGACGTCATGTCCGCAGATGTCCGGGCGGAGTCACAGGGTGTGCCCAACCCCCCCCCCCCCTCCCGTTGCGCAGAGATGCTGTGGCAAAACTTTTTCAGGATCCAGTCTCACACCTGGGGATAATTCTACGTTAAGGAATCTGCGCTAGAATCGTCTCTACCAGATACACAGTTACCGAAGGGAAGTAACTTGTACTTTTGTCTGCACCGGTTAAAGAAAGCAGAGCATAACCCTTGCCATATAGCACCAATTAACTACATAGGGAGGTAACAAGGAGTAGGAAGCTGGCTCTTTGTCCTGTATCAAAAATCTGATATACCGTGTGTGAGTGCCCCTTTTGACATGGTTAGCCCTTTTTGCCTGGTACTGGATCTGGTTTTGATTGTAGTACACTACACAGGGACCCTGCCAACCAGGTTCCTTGTGCCAGTGCTTTTTCCTTAAAAACGATTCCACAATTGGCCCTTCAGGCAGGGTGCACTATCTCACTGGTGTGGGCATATATGCATGAACAGATGTACCCTTACAATATCGAAGTCCATTTTTAGATATTCCAAGTGTCAGGAAAGCCATAGAGTACATGGGCTGAAAACTCAACAACGTTAGTTACTCAGCACCATAATGGCTTTTCTGAACCCAGGAGTATTTGGTATCAAGCTACTTCTCTCAAACTCACACTAATACAAGGGTGGGATTTATTGAACCATGTACCCAGATGGCCCCCTCAGAGATACCCCCTCAAAACCTACCAACCCTGGTGATGTCACAGACTGGCTGTAGGCAGCCTGCCACCACAAGACATGTTTCTGGATCCCTGGGTTTAGAGCCTTTACTCTCTAGGACCAGAAATCATGCACCTCCTCCCCCAGGATAGGCAGTGCTCGAGAGGGAAGCTTCAAAGGCCTGCTACCTTTGTAATGCACCCTCCACCGCTAAAAGCAGATGGCTGCCCCTGGTTTACACCCCCCCCCTCTCAAAGCTAGGTCTATGCATTGCCACTGGATTCAAGCAAGCCGGGCTGAAGACGGCTGAAATGCCAGAAACTGGTCCTCGGAAGCTTGTTTCCGGTCCAGGGAAGGCATGGCTTGGCAGTTCGGGCTGGACTGTTCCCATGAGGCACAGGGTCAGACTGATTTGCATATGGCCATATCTGAACTGGGGTGGCAGAGTGGGCTAAAGAACGGTGATGGATCAAACCCAGATCTGTTGACTGGGTGTGAGTGTTTGATTGGTTCAGGTGCTCTGTCCATCACCACCCCCTTTTGTACCGCTTTGTTTGCCATAAGTTGGCAGGGTATGCTCAGACGTGAGTCCCTTGCTCACTTTGCCACTGGATTCAAGCAAGCCGGGCTGAAGACGGCTGAATTGCCAGAAACCGGTCCTCGGAAGCTTGTTTCCGGTCCAGGGAAGGCATGGCTTGGCAGTTCGGGCTGGGCTGTTCCCATGAGGCACAGGGTCAGACTGATTTGCATATGGCCATGTCTGAACTGGGGTGGCAGAGTGGGCTAAAGAACGGTGATGGATCAAACCCAGATCTGTTGACTGGGTGTGAGTGTTTGATTGGTTCAGATGCTCCGTCCATCACCACCCCCTTTTGTACCGCTTTGTTCGCCATAAGTTGGCAGGGTATGCTCAGACATTAGTCCCTTACTCTCTTTGCCACTGGATTCAAGCAAGCCGGGCTGAAGACGGCTTAAAATCCAGAAACCGATCCTCTGAAGCTTGTTTCCGGTCCAGGGAAGGCATGGCTTGGCAGTTCGGGCTGGACTGTTCCCATGAGGCACAGGGTCAGACTGATTTGCATATGGCCATGTCTGAACTGGGGTGGCAGAGTGGGCTAAAGAATGGTGATGGATCAAACCCAGATCTGTTGACTGAGTGTGAGTGTTTGATTGGTTCAGATGCTCCGTCCATCACCACCCCCTTTTGTATCACACTGGAGGGTGGCATAATTGAGGGTGTAGTCACTCCAGATAAAGTGCCCATTGGCCCTACTTGCTACTCTCCTCAAAACACCCCTAAATTTAGAATTTAGGCGGTTCCTTCAGACCAGTAAACTAGTTAGTGCTGACCTAAGGAGGATGAAGAAGACTGCTGACTTGGTACCTGCCTGTCTATAGCTTCCAAGACCCCGCAAAAGAAGACTAAGCCTGTCCTGCAGCCAGCGACTTCCAGAACCAGAGCACGACTGCCTGCTCTCAACAAAGATTAGAGAGACTCGGGCAGTGGGTCTGTCCCCCAGAAACCTACACAAAGGACTCTGCCGCCCTCCGGATCTGCGAGTCCTGCCCACTCCAGGTGGGCCACAGACCAGAAGAGGCTCACCAGCGATCCTGACCTCTAGTCTAGTGTTGGCTGACACCTCCTGGACTCCACGACAACACCTGCAGACTGAATCCAGAGGCTCCCCCTGACTGCGACCGGCTCCAGTAAGAAGAGTCCGATGTCTAAGGACACCCCTGCACTAGAAGCCCCTGGATCTTGGTGAGCTGAACCAACTGTGCCTCTACGACCCCCCCCCCCCAATCTCTGCTTACCTTTGCTGTCATTGGTCTCCCTCCTGAAGCCTGTTTGTTCCAAGCAAGCTCTCCATTGGAAAGGATTGGGAGCCCACCTCTGTATTTGCACCCTGCATCCAGCTGCCCATGTGCCTCTGGTGGTGTTTGTTTGGTGCTGCTTTGTGCCCCCTGTTTGCTCAAACCCCCAAAGCTTGGCCCCTGCAACCGATTTACTTACCTGAAAGCAGTGTGGCTTAGAGCACCTCCAGTCTCCATTGAAATGCAGTGGGCCGAATTCTGATTTTGACCTCTACACCCAGCCTCCCCTGTGCCACTGGTGGTTCTGTCTTGATACTCACCTGACTCTTGCTGAACTTTGGTCCCGAAGACTGGAACATCTGAAAGACACGTTAGTGATAGATTCCTTACCTTAGAATAGCCCTAGGCGTCAGACTGGATTTGGAAGGTTTTGCTAGCATAGCAGTACCTCTGTGGGTCAGTAGGTGGTGTCGTGCAGCTCCGCGTCAGTCGCTGGTGTCGTAAGCGCCGAGATGACGTCACGGAGACTACTTAGGTGCCACCCATGCGAGCTGATGTCAGTTTTCTTTTTCAGCGCCAGTAACCGCAGATCCGGTTAGAGCACGAAACTTAGTCACTTTTTGACTATCTTTTTTGGGACTTTTGTCTCTTGTTGATCTTCTCTGGTGCGCTTAGGGATGCCTGGTTTTAAGTCCGGTGGGGCCTGCCGTTGCAATGGATTGGTGGCGGACCCCCACGACGTCTGTCTCGACTGCCTGGAGCGCGACCACAACTCCCGGTCCTGTCTGGACTATCGGGCCATGGTCCTGAAGGTCTTGAGGGAGCGGCGCCGGAACTTGCTTGAAGTTCGGCATTCGTCCCAGCGCCGTTAGCGGTCCAGGGGCCGTTCTAGGTAACGCTCAAGGGGCCACCATCACCACTCCTCGGGCTCCTAGTCTTCATCCTTGGATTCGGTTAAGAGACGACACAAAAAGAAGTCGAAGAAGCTTTGTCGCTCTCTGACGTCCCCCCCGTCGGTCCTCTGATGCGGACGAGGGGGACAGGGGTTCCGCCCCTCTGGCTCCTTCGGAGTCTGGGAGTCCCGTGGCCTGTCGCCTTACCCGAGTCCGTCGGTGACTCCCGCACAGGTGCAAGAGTTTCTTGCTGCAATGGACCGCCTGTTTAGGCCTTGGGCTCCCGCCGGTGCGCCCTTGGGCCCGCGGTCCAGTGTCAGGATCCTGCTGGACCGTCAACTCCACCGGCGGCTACGGCCACGGCGCCAAGAGGTCCCACGCTGCCGGCTCTGGCCGCAGTGGATGCCGTTGGTCCCGCCTCTGCCCCGGTTCCCGGACGGTTTTGTCCCCGCCTGGGATCCGAATTGGGGCACAGCGCCTGTTCGGCCCCGGCCAGTGCCATTCCCGGCGCAGTTTGTCCCTCCCCCAGTCCCTGCGCCGCTGCTGCGGTCTGCGCCGCACACAACGGAGGTTGAGGACGACTGTGAGTGGTTCGGGGACCCTCTTGCTCGTCAGTGTGACTCTGAGCAGGATTGGGCGGACAACTTGGAGAAGGCTGGTGGCCTCGACGTCTCCTCTGACCCGGGGTTTGCCTCTCTCCCGTCCACTATGGAGGAAGGTGCCTCGTACACGGTGGTGCTCCGTCGGGCAACTGAGATCCTTAACCTTGATCTCCCTACGGTGGCCCTAAAGATTAATTTCCTCACTGAAGTGCTCCAGTCGGCGTCCACTTCATTGGAGCCACTGCTGCCATTTAATGACGCCTTACTGACGTCTTGTTGGACACTTGGTCACGGCCGGCCACAGGGGCACCTGTGGATAAGAACGTCACCAGGCGTCATCGACCAGCACCGGGTGATCCTGCCTTTCTGACCACTCATCATATGCCCGAGAACCTGGTCATTTAAGCTTCGAGATCCCAGAGTGCCTTTCCCACCTCTCCGCCAGATAAGGACTCTAAGAAGCGGGAGCAGTTCGGCAAGCGGTTGTTTTCCTCTGCCAGCTTAGGGCTGCGATCGGTGAACACCGCATGTCTATTGGGCCGCTATTCCCAAGCGGTGTGGGATATTGTTGCTCAGGTATTGCCTCAGTGTCCTGAAGAGGTCCAGGCTGTGATGTCCCAGGCTGTGTCCGAGGGAAAGGACGCGGCTAAATTCGCCATTCGTTGTGGGTGAGACACCGCAGACCCCCTCGGTAGGGCGATTTCCACGACTGTGGTGCTTTGTTGCCACGCCTGGTTGAAATCTACCGGGCTCTCCCCGGACGTCCAGAGCTCGCTCATGGACATGCCCTTTGATGGCACTCGCCAGCTGCAACGCAAAAGTTACTGATTACGAGTGCGGATATCCCAGACTGACGCAGTCAGATGAAACTGTTGGATTCTGTTGTTTTCAGTATCGCAGTAGCCTTGGATGGAGCTACCGACTCGGAAGAACTGTGTTTTTTTTAGATATTTCTGCTATTTTAAAGGATATCTTGCAAAGTATATATTTTTAAGTACCGTATGTTGGACTCTTATCATTTTGGTCTTGTTGTGGTTATATACAAAAAGTTGATATTTTTCTAAACTGGTATGGTGTCCTTTTGTAGTGTTTTCACTGTATTGCTGTTGGTTATATACAAATGCTTTACACACTGCCTCTGAGATCAGCCTGACTACTTGTGCCAAGCTAACAAGGGGGTGAGCAGGGGTTATTTTAGGAGTGTAACTCCCTTATCCTGACTAGAAGGAAGAGTCCCTACTGGGACAAACGTGCAAATCATTGTGAACTAGAGACCCCCATTTCTAACAGGCCCACTTTGGTCCTCCCTTAGTTTGACGTTTTTGCCTCTGCTCTGCAAGGCCACATATAATATACTTGTTTTCTCAACATTGTCCCGGTAATATGCTGTATGCGTTGCTTGTTATTCCAGAACTCTTCCAGGGATTTAGTCTACACATCTTGTACAAGTCTTGTCCGCCCAATCCTGCTCAGTCACACTGCTCTGAATACATAACATAGTGTACTGTTTTTCTCTGCTCATTCAGAAACATCTCCTAACGTTAGACCCAAAACAGTTGCACAGCTGCATCTTCCGAAATAGTAGTTTTATCATATAAACGGTACTTCATCCCCTTGGGGGCTAGAGAGGAGATTCTGTGAGAGAGGACTGTTATGGAACGACCACAGGGCCAGATATGCAGTCCTCCATAAACTAAGTTTACACTCATGATGCGAACCGCCTAACTACATACATCAGGTATGAGGTCTTAGACCAATCCCAGAGACTGAAAATATATCCCTGCACTCACACAGTACGGCTAGATAGATAATTTGCCATGGTTGGGATGTTTGTCCTATACACCCGGTTAGTAACACCAATTACTTTGTTTAGTTGCATCTGCCTAATGACCACAGCACTTCTGCTTCATAATGGACCACAATAAGTTTCAATAAATGTATTGTAAAGTTTCTTTGTTTCTGTATTGTAATCACCAAGTGCATGCATGTGTGAGTGAGTAAAGAAAGGGGAGGGATCTGTTTCCACAGTAATGTTGGGGACTAGAGGATCATGTTTCGAGGATGCCAAAATCACCTGCTACTCTGGGAAGATTGGGAGTTCAGGTGAGGCACTGTGAGCTGGCCAGAATTTGGGCTGAGAGGTACTGACATTGTAGAGCGAGACCTTCTCCACATTATAAAGTCCTGCCATCCTAACATAATTTTGCTTTACCAGCAGAATCCATGCAACCACCTAATTACAGGAAAACAACATCTGGAAAGAAACAAATCCTCTTAGTTAATGCAAGATGAGGAGAAATGTAAACAGGGACTACATCACTGACTTGGATTACCTTAAGGGTTTTATTACAGTCATTAATGAGAAGTTAGTCAAAGTTTTTCCATCTGTGTATATCAAAACAAAATCCTGGAGAAACACTTTACGCTCTAACATTACAAACCCACTTCCTACCCCCTACTAACACAAAAACATGCCAATCACACTCACCCATACATCTATGCCAAATTAATTATGCTCTACAGGTTCAAGTACAACCCCCATGGGACGCATCTACAGGTCCTAAATGTCGCCTCTCTAACCTTTGTATCTGATAAATCTATCCTCTCTAGGGCCCCTGTTTTTCCACTGCTAAAGGACACTCAATCTTCCATTTAAACCTGAAATGTCTGTACTTCACAGCAAGCACCATCCCCCTTTTCACCACAAAAAATAAAGCATCCAAATAGTCTCACTGTCATCATGCCTGTTGTTACTGTAAGAATCCACAGTAAAAAGGAACTAAACTACTCCGCCAAAACACAGGACATGGAACAACCCATGAGCAATGCCTTGCCAACAAATATGTAACCATCAAATAGTAAAGCCAACAGGGGTAAATAATCTGGATGCACCGCCAGGAGCCTGAAAGCTGGCTCAATACTACTCATTGCCATTTCTGCGTCCTGTTCACAACACCGCAATAGTGCCATCAGTCCAAGCATTGTGTACTGACATGTCCTCCTTTGAAATGAAATCATTAATGGTCTGGCCATCTGGACACAACAGATACTAAATTAACCAAAAATTCCCTTCTGTGGTGTTTAGTCTACCCAATAATGAGGGAATATCAAGTCCTTCAAAAGGACTTGATATTCCAGTTTCTTTCAACAGTATTTATTTTGCTGATTCCAATATTTCTATCCAACATCTGTGCCTGGGACACTGATATTCACATGTAAAGTGCATAGGAATAGCAGAAATGTAGTATGAAGTGATATATACATAACAGTTCATACAGGATACAATAGTTCTGTAGTAGGGGATCTCTGTGTATAGTCATAATCTAGTGAATAGTCCCGCCCATGTGCGGGGACCCCGGAGCAATCAAAAATAATCTCTTAAGCTGTCTTCTTTGCAGTCCTGCATAGACACTTAAGAGAGAATCAAAGACAAATAATGCAGCCTATAATCACAAGGCTACACTGGCCAATACTTCAACTTAAAGTGAAAAGGATAGCCAAATAAAATTAAATTTTACACATTGCCAAGTTTCACCCATAGAGAAACTTCCCGTCACCAAAATCCTTGAAATCATAGAGAGTAAGGGTTGGAAAGACAAGCCCCCATAGGCTGCCATTATGTGTCTGGAGAGTTCCTTAAAGGCACAGTATCCCTTTTCCAGAGACCCTCGGTATCCCAGGATGTACAGCCAAAGTCCTTTTACTTTCAGTTCTGTTTTCCGGCTCCTGCTAGCAGGACCCTGGAGCATTGAGCTCTCCCTTTTTGGGTATTTCTTAGATTTTTGGCACTTTTCCAGTGTTTTGAGTGTTTCATTCGACGTCTAGGGTCTTCCTCTTCCTGTGTTTTTTAACCAGTTTTACTACCTCTTTTTGTCGAAAATGCTAGCTTTATTCGACAAGTGCCCTGAGTGTAGTAGGAAGAAGGCTAAATCTGACCCTCACAGAGTATGTATACTATGTCTCCCTTCCACCCATGTCCCTGACTCCTGTGATATCTGTCACTCTTTCTCCAGGAGGACCCTGCGTGACAGGGAGAAGATTCATCTCCAAGGCCTGGAGCAGAGGAGACCGGAAGAACCAGGTGGGACTTCTGGGCATGGAGGGACTCAGTCATCGTCTTCTGCCCCTGCTTCGGCCTCTGGGGGGCTCCCCAGTCAAGAAAAGGCTGGGAAAAGGCACAGATCCCGGTCGACGTCAATAGCTTAGACGTCCGCGTCGAGTGGTATGACAACCATCTGCTCCCCGTCGACCCAGGGCTCTGGGTCCAAGCGGCGTCGCCGCTCGACGTCGAGGGGCAGGACGTCAAGACCTCGGACGAGATCGACGTTGAGGACTTCACCGACATCGAGATGAGTCCAAGAGGCGACGACGTTTGCCGTTGAGGCTGTACCGCCGGTCGACGTCGAGAAGAGACAAGTCGACGCCGAGGAGGACATATTCGATGTCGAGGAGTGCGTCGACGTCTAGAAGATCGACGTCGAGAAGTAGGAAGTCGAAGAGGTCGACGTCAAGAAAGACAAAATCGACGTCGAGGAGACGTTCAAGGACCAGGACAGTGTCCCCTGCCTCAGTGGTCAGTCTGTCATCTTCATCGGCGAGCTCCCGGTCACGGCGGCGCCGGCCCTCGGCCAAAAAGAGGTCTGCTTCTAGAACATCTTCTTCGAAGCCTGTTCAGAAGAATAGGAGAGTGGTGAGGTCATCGGAATCGGAGTATTCACAAACCTACTCACCTTCTAGGCCCAGGACGCCTACACCTCCACCGCTGCCTCCGAGGATGCCTCCTCCGCAGCTTCCTCCTCCTCCAGCAACGATTCCGCCTCCCCCATCTCCGCTTCCACCGCCTCCTACACCGCCCCTACCTCCTCTTCCGCCTCCTCCCCGACCTCCACAACTTCGGCCTGAGGTTCCGGCTCTAATTCCTCTACTTCCGCCTCCCCTAAGACCGGCGGCTCAAGCGAGGCCCAGGAGATCTAGATCAAGGTCTAGAGGAAGGGATCGCACTCACAGGAGACACCGCTCCTCCACAAGGTCACGTCACCGCCATCCGAGAGACAGGTCGCTGTCCAGTTACACGGGCTCCTCGAGTGACCGGAGTTATTCGCCAACATTATCGGATTCCCCTCCGACGAGAGTGTCACCTGTGGACGACATTGTGACATTTCAGGAGGTGCTGCTGAGGGGGGCAGCGAAGTTAGGGATCACATTGGCGGTACCCACACCATCTACCTCTGTGATCTTTGAGACTTTGCACAAAAGGCATCTCTCTCTCGCCCGTTGTTGCTCTTGGTGCCAGGACTGGAGGAACCGGCCATGGAGCTGTTTCTAACCCCGGCTTCGGTGAAGTCAGCTCCATCTCGGCTGCAAAAGAAGTACAGGTCCCCGGATTCTGATCAGGCTTTCTTGAGGTCAGATCCGGTACCGGATTCTGTCGTTGTGACAGCAGCTAAGAAACAGCATGCTACTGCCCCGTCTTCTACGGTGCCTCCGGACAAGGAGAGCCGTCAGATGGATTCAGCCGGACGGAAGGTTTGTGGTACGGCTGCCACATCAATGAAAGCGGCGAGTGCCTCGGCGCTCTTGGGTCGCTATGACCGCGCATTGTGGGAGTCTCTGCAACAGTTTCTCGAGCTCCTCCTGAGGGATAGGCGGGAAGACTTCCAGGAGATATTGAACGAGGGCATGATGGTCTCCAATCAAGTCATCAGCTCTGCGGCGGACGCCTCTCTCCTGGCGGCTCATGGTTATTGCCATGGCATTAATTTAAGATGCCATTCCTGGTTGCGCCTTACCTCTCTCAAACCGGAGGCGCAGCAGAGAGTGGCAAATTTGCCGTTCTCTGTGTCTACGCTCTTCGGGACACATGCGGATGAGGAGGTGGCCCGCATGAAGGCGGAAGTGGAGACATTGAAGGCCGTTGGTTTGGAGAAACCAAAGGAACAATGGAAATCCTTCTGCCCGTTCCAGAGGAGATATGGGTCCCAGAAGCGAGGACAAGGTCGTCAGGCTGGCCAGCAGCAACAACATCAGCAGCAGTACCAACGGCAGCCTTTCCAGAAGCGTCAGAGGGGTAGAGGCGGCCAGCAGTCCTCCTCGGCGAACAAGGGCCCGGCTGGGTCTAAGCCCTGAGGTGCTACTTCCCCCTCGTCCGTTACCCGCTCCGGTGGGGGGAAGCGTACAAAATTACCTGGCAGAGTGGAGAACAATTACTCAGGACAAGTGGGTGCTGAATATTGTTTGCAATGGATACAGTCTTTGTTTTGTCAGACCTCCTCTAGCAATTCCACTGGTTCGCTCGCAGTTCCAGCTGCGCGAGCTCCAAGCGGAGGCCGATACCCTGTTAAGAAAAAGGGCGATAGAAGACGTCCCTTTGTCTCAAAGGAGAAAGGGTCTTTACTCAAGGTTCTTCCTGGTGCCTAAGAAAGACAAGAACGAGTTCAGGCCCAATCTAGATTTGCAACAAGCAAACAAATGGATTCACAGGGAGAAATTTTGCATGCTGTCTTTGCACCAGATTTTTCCTCGGCTACAAAGAGGAGACTGGCTTTGCGTAATAGATCTACAGGATGTGTACTTCCATGTGCCCATTGCACGGAAACACCGGAAGTTCCTGCGCTTTCTAGTCGGCACCAATCACTATCAGTACACCGTACTACCGTTTGGACTGAAGTCTGCACCCAGGACTTTTTCAAAGTGCATGGCAGTGGTGGCAGCGCACCTGAGAAAGAACAAGGTGTTTGCCTACCCGTACCTGGACGATTGGTTGATCGAAGCCTCCACCTTCCAGGAAGCGCAATTGCACTTCAACAGTACGGCCGTTCTGTTGAACCAAATGGGGTTGCACATAAACATGTCCAAGTCTGTTCCGACTCCTGTCCAGTGCCTACAGTACTTGGGAGCCTCCATCGACATTCTTTCAGCAAGCGTGTTTCCTTCGGAGGAGCGACGCTTATCAATCCTTCGGAAGGCTCAGGCTCTCATAGCTGTTCCATCTACGACAGTGAGGACGGTGTCTTCTCTACTGGGGTCGATGGCCTCTTGCATCTTCCTCACGCCACACGCACGTCTCCACATGAGGCTGCTGCAGGAATGTCTGGAGGATCAGTGGGACCAGAATCGGGGGAGCTGGGACGACAGGATCCGGCTGTCCCTTCACGGCCAACAGTCCCTGAGATGGTGGTGCTCGGCAGAGAATCTCCTCCAAGGGGTTCCATTCCACAAGGACATTCCCATTCAGACTATCATCACGGATGCTTCTCTCCACGGCTGGGGAGCGCATTCAGACCATCTACAGATACAGGGAACGTGGTCCCCGGCGGAATCCACGTATCACATCAATTTCCTGGAACTCAGAGCTATTCACTTGGCACTGAAGGCCTTTCATCCGTCCTTCCAGACCAACTCCTTGCTTGTACAGACGGACAATACAACCACAATGTATTACCTCAAGAAGCAGGGGGGCTCGAGATCGCGCACACTGTCACATGAAGCGCAGGCGATCTGGCACTGGCTGCTAGCCAGAGGACTGACGATAATGGCTACCCATCTGCCAGGTGTGCAGAATACTCAGTCGGACGCACTCAGCAGGCTGGTGAAAGAAAACCACGAGTGGGTTCTAAACGACGAAGTGCTAGGAAACATCTTCGACAGGTGGGGCACTCCGGACGTAGATCTGTTCGCCACCACCGAAAATAGAAAATGCTGAGACTTCGCCTCCAGGTATTACCAACCGAGGACTCTGGGGAACGCGCTATGGATCAGCTGGTCGAACAGCTTTCTGTACGCTTTTCCACCCATTCCCATGATTCCAGTGGTACTCATCAAGCTGTCTCAGTCCAGAGCACGGATGATCCTCATTGCTCTGGAGTGGCCCCGACAGTGGTGGTTCACGGACCTGCTTCACCGGTTTCTCCTACCCCCCTGCGGCTGCTGTGTCGGCCGGACCTTCTCAGGAAGTTGGGGGGGCAGATGGTGCACCCCAACCTCTCCTCGTTGAGTTTGGCGGCATGGCTCCTGAGATGGTGCAATATGGATACCTGAATCTCCCTGAGAATTGCATGAATATACTCAAAGAGGCTAAGAGACCTTTCACTAGGACTTCCTATGCCTACAAGTGGAAGAGGTTCTGCATCTGGTGCACTTCCAAGAACTATGATTTGACGACCTGCAAGGAAGATGTCATTCTTCCATACCATTTGCATTTGGCTCAGTCTGGCCTTAATTTTCATTCTATTAAGGTTCACCTCGCAGCATTGACTGCGTATAGGAAATGCCCTTCACAGACATCCTTCTTCCAGATCCCTGTGATTAAAGATTTTTTGGAAGGTTTGAAGAAAATGTTTCCTCCTGTTCGGCGTCCTTCGCCTTCATGGGAGCTGAATGTGGTGCTGTCCAGGTTGATGAAGGAACCTTTTGAACCTATTCATAAGGTTTCACTGCAGCACTTATCGTGGAAGGCGGCTTTCCTCGTGGCCATTACATCGGCTCGCAGGTTGAGTGAAATTCAGGCATTGTGTTGCCAAGAACCTTATACTGTATTTCATGCTGCTAAGGTTGTGATGCGTACTCACCCTAAGTTCTTTCCTAAGGTGATTTCTGATTTCCATGTCAATCAGACTATAACTTTACCTACGTTTTTCCAGAATCCTTCCACTCCAGCGGAAAGGTCGCTGCATTCCCTGGATGTCAGAAGGGTGTTGAAATTCTACTTGGATAAGACCAAGGACATTCGTAGGTCAGACCAATTGTTTGTCAATTATGGGTCGGTCAGGACTGGTCTTGCCACCTCAAAACAGTCCATCTCGAGGTGGATTGTGTCCTGTATCCAGTTATGTTATCAGAAAGCTAACAAGACCTTAGGGGGTATACCTAAGGCTCATTCTACCAGGGGCAAAGCAGCGACAATGGCTTTGCTACGTAATGTTCCCATTGCAGATATCTGCAGGGCTGCCACTTGGAAGTCGGTCCATACCTTTGCTAAGCACTACTGTCTGGACTCTGATGCCAGGGCAGATGCTCAGGTTGGGCAGGCTTCGTTGAGAAATCTGTTTGCACAGTAGTGGTGTTGTCTTTTTTTCCTCCACCGCCGGATTGGTTGTTGGGATGGGCTTGCCATTCTATTCACTAGATTATGACTATACACTGAGATCCCCTACTACAGAAGGAGTAGTTTCTTACCTGTAACTCCGCTTCTGTAGTAGGGGTATCTCTGTTATAGTCATAAGCGCCCGCCCTCCTCCCCGGTGGAGAAAATGATGATGTACTGAATGCTACAGGCTTTGCTTTATACACCTTCAAAAAGAACTGAAAGTAAAAGGACTTTGGACTCTGGAGAGTTCCTTAAAGTCACGGTATCCCTTTTCCAGTCACATAATGGCAGCCTATGGGGGCTTGTCTTTCCAACCCTTCCTCTCTATGATTTCAAGGATTTTGGCGAAGGGAAGTTTCTCTATGGGTGAAACTTGGCAATATGTGTAAAATGTAATTTTATTTAGCTATCCTTTTCACTTTAAGTTGAAGTATTGGCCAGTGTAGCCTTGTGATTATAGGCTGCATTATTTGTCTTTGATTCTCTCTTAAGTGTCTATGCAGGACTGCAAAGAAGACAGCTTAAGAGATTATTTTTGATTGCTCCGGGGTCCCCACACATGGGCGGGACTATTCACTAGATTATGACTATAACAGAGATACCCCTACTACAGAACTGGAGTTACAGGTAAGAAACTACTCCTTTTCAGCACAATCGAGGTTGCTATTGCAACATATAGCTAGGACTCCTCCAATTTTTCAGCTTTTATTGAGTTTTACAGACATAGACCGAAACCCATCTATTTTCCCGTGTTTATTTTCAATCTATACTACTATTATAAAGGAAGAACTTTGAACCTTTGAGGCGGGTAAACTCGGGAACCACAGCGCCAATCCACACACCCGATACATCGTTGAAATTGTCAGGGTGTGCAGATGGACATAGGCTATATAAGTTAAAAAAATATACGTTATTTAAAAAATTTACGAGAAAAAAAAAAGTAGTCCCATGGAAGTAGCGCCGGCCGCGACGTGCGTGCTGACATCAGTGCTGTGCCACTGCGCTGTAATTATTAATGACGTGTTGTTGGTTCCTGCAGAGACTGGGAGCTCCGTTTGAATGTATGCAGTACTCATGGCGCAAGAAGAAATGTGTAGGACACGTTAATGATTTGTAGATCCAGTCATCTAACCACTCATTGCTCTTACCTGACCCAACACTACAAGAATGGGAGTAGAGCACATGAGTTTTGCTTCTAGGAAAAGACGTGCTTCGCTGTTCTTTTTCCAGAACTTGGGTAAGGTTCGTAGCTAGGCCTCCCTCTGCACACCTCTTTTCGGGGTCTGAGGAGAGTCTTCCTGTGCAAGTGCTTATAATCATGGTCACTGCACTCATGCTATTTTCGTGTCGTTTGCCACATTTGCCACATTATCCATTAACTGCTGATAATCTGAAGATTTTAACAAAAAGAATGTTTTGTTTGTAGCTCACACCGATCAACAGTGACTAAAAGTGTGGTTACAAGTTGCAGTGCAATGGAAGGCCCCCTCACAAAGTTTGACTGGTCACCTTTCTCTTGAATATTGCTATATCAGGGTGTTAAACTTTTATTAATGAAGTAAAACCGACGCACAGACAGTGTTAAGAATTGTAATAACGAAGTAATACTATCACAAAATGCGATGCATTATGCTGCATAGTTTGCCTTTTCTTGCCATCAAATGAAGTCAACTCTGAGGCATGATCGTCCCCGCCACATAGTTCAATTAACCCAGATTATAATCAACTGGTTCTGCCCTGGGCCTAATGAATTAGTACCCCTCAGGCAGCTGTGCGCATGTTTAAATGTATGAACATTTATGTCTCACTTGCTCCCCGGACATTTTGATTTCCAGCAGCAATCGGGGCGAAGAAAACATTTTCATGGTCGAAATTCACTGTCCAGGTGTACACTATAGCACTGTGTGATCTTCATAATGCCCATCTGTAGCAGCAGAGGTGTTACCGCTCTCTCCTGTCACTTTTCTGTGTGTGGGGGTTATACTGCAAACCACAGACTCTAACATGCAGTCACAGCTGTTGCTCGCACCCCTGCTGCAACTGAGCAGGAAGGACTAATCTTCTCAGACCACTGAGCAGTGATGGGAGATTAGCCCACAACACAATTACACCGAGAGGAAAGCCAGTGGCGTAGTGCAAAATGAATGCCCCCCCCACCTCCTACAGAATGTGATATGGTACACCCGAGTCTCCCATATCGATATCGAGATCGTCATTAGTCTTTGGGCTGCATGGGGCCACCCATTGAAGAATTCTGGGCACACTGGTAGTGACAGTCGCTCATTCCCAAAGCATTATTATATATGGCACTGAGTTGAGGGCCCTTGGAGAATCTGCTCAATCCCTTACAGGAGATTGTGGGAGAGAAAATAATGCCAACTTATTTTTATTTAGCTATCCATACCACCATTTTGTCATTTTAAAGTGCTGTTATCAATTAGTTCTTCTTTTCACAGATTTGATGGTTCTCAGTTGACTGTCCTCGGAAGGATGGAAGGTTGTGTTGGCCTTGGTAGGATTCAAACTTATGGCCTGTAGTCTGGAACAGGCATTAGCAGTGGTTATTTAACTAATAGAGACAGATTTCCTACTAAATGAGGTAGAAAACAGAGGAAGGGGAAGCAAGATTTCTAAGAATACTGGCGTGGAAATCTATATCTATACTACTATTATAAAGGAAGAACTTTAAACCTTTGAGGCTGGTAAACTCGGGAACCACAGCGCCAATCCACACACCCGATATATCATTGAAATTGTCAGGGTGTGCAGATGGACATAGGCTATATAAATTTAAAAAAAATATGTTATTTAAAAAATTTACGAGAAAAAAAAAAGTAGTCCCATGGAAGTAGCGCCGGCCGCGACGTGCGTGCTGACATCAGGAGCGCGGGGAGGAGCGACGTCCAGGAGCGCGAGGAGGAGCGGCGGACATGAGCGCGGGGAGGAGCAGCGGACAGGCGGGGAGGAGCGGCGGACAGGCTGGGAGGAGCGGCGGACAGGCGGGGAGGAGAGGGGAGGAGCGGCGGACCGGTGAACTCAGGAGCGCGGGGAGGTGCGGCGGATGAGGTAAGGCTCCGGGGGACCCACGGACAATGTCGAGGCGGGCGGGGGGCCTGAAGCCAAGGTCGGGACGGGCTGCTACTCCGGGGGACCCACGGACAATGTCGGGGTGGGGGTGGGCGGGGGCCCTGAAGCCTGATTGCTCCCGGACAAGGTCGGGACGGGCTGCTAGTATGGTTATAAAAGGTAGTAAGGTTGTTTTTGAGTGAATCTAAATGCTGACAATCTTGGCAGCCAGGCAAATGGTGTGTGGATTGACAGATAGACAGTAAAAAGAGAGACTATTTCCTAATGGGCTTTCAACAGAACAAGCATTTGCAATGCAATCGGTCTCGCTTTGGGACCTTATAAGTATTTAGCGATGCAGTGTGACTACTTTAGAGGGTTATAGATGACAGGGATTCGTGTGGGTAGGCTTTAGGCAGAACGAGTGCAGAATATTCGATAAACACTCGGGACCCGATTTGCAGAACTAATCTGAGACAGAATCCTAAACTTACTACTTTTGGTATTCAAGAAGACACTTACTACTTTTGGTTAAACTTACTACTTTTGGTATTCACGGAAGGCATTTAGTAGTAGTAAAGTTGGTTTACTACTACTCAGTGCCTTCTGTGAATACCAAAAGTAGTACGTTTAGGATTTTGTCTTAGATTAGTTCTGGGAATCGGGCCCACAGTAGTTGTTTCGCACTGATGGTAGGACCAATCAAAGCACACTCCTGATAGAGCGCATCTTCCCAGGAGATAAGGAGAAGAACTGGCACCAAAAGGTCAAGATATTCACTGTACATCAGTTTTCCTCTATACAAGGCACTTTCAGCCAAGGTCGCAGGTGGTTGAGGACATCCGACACAACACATCAAGGGGCTGTGGTAGCTGAGGGGGAATAGCAGTCAGAAACCGGCTAGCAAAGAGCAGATGTACATTCTCCCAGCTTAACCTATGCCTGCATAGCTCTGGGGCAGTGTCTCATGGACATTTAGCATCAACCGTGTCAAGAACACAGGAGGATGGCAAAGATGACCACGAGAACTTGGACACAAACCACCACATTGGGAGGAACTCACCATCTGCGAGAGGAAATAATTTACCCTGTGGCGCACAGCTAACAAGTTACATACCACAAACAACAAAACACAAGGCCCAGCTATGGAGGGGACTGGATGGATTTTACATGGAACTGACATACACACCCTTTCTCTAGTAGGGCTACAGACAAAAAGGTCAATGATGCTAGGTCCATGATCAAGTATTGCCAGCATCCAGTTACCACATAGCCTTGTGGGTGATGGGGGGGTGGGAGGGGAGTAGCCCCATCGACTATAATTTGGGCTGTAGACTTTGAAACAGCCCTTAAACAACAAAACACACTAAATGGAACACCTCCAGTGACTCACTGTTTGGCAACCAAATTGGATGACAACACAGACGAGGAAAGAAAAAAAAATCAAACAAGGGCAGGCCAGGATGGCAATGTAGCCATACTGTGTACCCACCACTCATCCCCACGCATGAATCCACCACTAGGCCCATTATAAAAACTCACCACCGACTACTGAATATGAAACATAAATCATCCTGCAGTACTTTAGTTCAGTATCTTATGGTGGGTGACCTCATAAACACACTATACACTTGCATTCCCCTCTCTCAGCAAATAAATACTAACACATGCCCTCGAACCCACCACTCAGCCCTAGTGATGATTTCAGTGCTACACCCCATACATACATACATTTACCTTTCTCTACAGGACTTGGACCCACCCACTTCTATATATATGGCTTTACCACTCACCCCTGTATGTGGATTCAGCAAAGAACCTGTATATGAGGCACCGCTTTCACTATTGATTGAACCAACCGCTCACCACTGAATACAGACCACACCTCTTCTGGAATCTGGATCCCCAGACACTACTGCACACGCTCACCTGTGCTTGTAGCACCAGTAAAAGGGTGGTATGCATCCTCGCCCACCCACATGAATCTCCAAGCTCGCGCCTCTATATGGATGCCCCTTTAACCTGCCGCTCATGCAAGAGGGAACCAACCAAAAATACCACTGGTAATAAGAAGTATTAAACAAATGGTAAGAAGTGCTACACAGATGTAATAAGTGCTATACAAAGGGTAGTAATTGCTATACCTATGCACATATCCTAACCTAAATGTAGGATTCTACTATTGCCCACCTGCACTCTAGTCTACACATAGCCATGATCATGCAACGAGCACTTGCCTTAAAAGTAAACCACAAAATAACAAGAGAATGTTAACATATGGTAATCAGAAAGGTTGCTATGTTTTTCTATGCACCCAGCCTAAGGGTGAGGATCTATGGGGCGGATGCTTCTGACATGTCAACAACGCATGCACGTCCATTCATGGTTCCATGTACAGTGACTGCTGAAAAGCCAAATCAAGACGCTTTTGGGTCGAACTTCCTCTCAAAAGGCATCAAACACACATCAGGCCTTCAGGTGTAGCTGCCATAGTAGTTCCATCGGTACGCCTCTGCCCATAGCCTCCCCAAAACCCAAATGACACACAGACAAGTATATTGGGATGAAGAAGTTGCAGGTTTATTTGTAATACAAATAACATGATGGGTTAACTGACAGGCGACCCCCTACACCCCGCAACCCCTTGTTGCAGGGAGCCTGAAGTTGAGCCAAAGAAACAGACACCAGCGGCCATAGCCCGGTGTGGTACCTGGGAGGATAGCTCCTCCCATCGGTGGACCTATCGTCCACCCACCCCACCCTCTGGACAAGGGAGAGTTAACTCACACCTTCCCGATGCAGGCGGGGCGCTATCGGCAAGCCCCCGGTTGCTCAGGCTTACAACCGCCCTAAGGACTAACGGGGCGCCGTCGAAACCAAGTCCCCAAGAAGTGCCCCTTGAATTATGTATGACTCTGCATGGTGCGTTTCGCACTGGGGCTTCAGGTCCTGTTCCTGCGCCTGTCCTGTATGGGGATCGCCTTGTAACTCCTCCTGCAACAAGAGAAAACATTAATACATCACTACTGTCCTCCCTCCCCACTTCCCCCCTTTTCAGCGGGTGAGCGGCAGGGAGGGGAGCCGAAAAGCGCGGGCCTCGCGTCCGACGGGAAGGGAGGGGGGCGGGGCAGCCTAGGACCCTACTGATTCGTGGAGCAGCCAGGAGAGCGACTAACTAGTGAGGAGGGCAGCAGCAGAGAGGGCGCGTGGAAGGAGGGGCTACCCTTATATCCTGACCCGGGGCCCACCCCTCATCCCGCCCCCCGCCTTTCTGGTGATGCCCCCACCTCCCCGCCCCCGCCACCGGAATGGGCGGCCTGCTGCCCACGGACTTACTACGGGGTCTGCCCTCCTATGGGGTCCCCTGCAGGGACCTCGGGCATCCTGCATAGTAGTTCCATCGGTACGCCTCTGCCCATAGCCTCCCCAAAACCCAACTGACACACAGACAAGTATATTGGGATGAAGAAGTTGCAGGTTTATTTGTAATACAAATAACATGATGGGTTAACTGACAGGCGACCCCCTACACCCCGCAACCCCTTGTTGCAGGGAGCCTGAAGTTGAGCCAAAGAAACAGACACCAGCGGCCATAGCCCGGTGTGGTACCTGGGAGGATAGCTCCTCCCACCGGTGGACCTATCGTCCACCCACCCCACCCTCCGGACAAGGGAGAGTTAACTCACACCTTCCCCATCCAGGCGGGGCGCTATCGGCAAGCCCCCGGTTGCTCAGGCTTACAACCGCCCTAAGGACTAACGGGGCGCCGTCGAAACCAAGTCCCCAAGAAGGGCCCCTTGGATTATGTATGACTACACACATCAGGCCTTCAGGTGTAGCTGCCATTGTCCACGTCTGAATGGTCAATATTAAGGCAGCAGTCAGAGAGTCCCTTCAAGAAAGTACTTAAAAATCGAGACAATCTACGTGTGTCCCGGTGGAGTGGAGTAGCCCAGCCTCGCGTTCTGTGTGTTTATATATCACTGTATTATTTTGTCTTCCACATTCCTCTCAAGGTTGCACTTTACCAGCAAAGCGCAATTCCATCACTTTCGTTTTTTTTTAAATTTTTTAATCTGGTGGATTATTAACTTTCAGCAAAATATTCCCAGGAGGGGATTTAGAATAAAAAATAAACCTCTGGACTGTTTTGGGGAAGGCTGCACTGCTCCCTAACATTCCATAGTGCACGCTCACAACAGGTTTCTGTCCTTCTCGTGCTGCGCCGATGATGTGTCTATCTATGGTAAACAAAGGCAGTCCAGGGCAATGACGTCCCGTCGTGCACCACTCTTGTCCAAACTCTGGATCTGATAACACGAAGAGGAATGCCACCCGACCAGGCTGGCACTGAGGGCACCGGTCGAGAAAGATCACGGACTGGTGTTCTCTGCCACAAGCCTTCCTTTCTCGCTCAGCGGCACGTTCTCAGCACTTTCACTTAAATACAAAGGGGCAGATTTACAAAAAAAGTGACGCATCTGTAGAGATGCGTCACTTTCCCTGCGCCACCCTGCATGTGGCAAACTCCAGCAATGTATTTTGAGGCCTATTCCCACTACACTGCGTCACTCCTTACACCTGCTTCGTAAGGTTTTGACGCAGTGAAATCTTGTAGATTTCACGGTGTCACTTTTACAAGGCGTTCCTGCGTGGGAACGGTCACCCTCCATACATTATACCTGGCGCAGGTATAATATGACGCAGGGCTTTACAACGTGGCGCATCTCCCTAGATGCGTCACTCTGTAAATTGGCCGCATGTTTTACGCTGCCGCTGCGTCACAAAAGTGATGTAACGGCTGCGCAAAAGTGTCGCAAGAGGCTTGTAAATCTGCCCCAAAGTTGGCAGTTGCGGCACCAGTGTGTTAGCGACGCAGTAAACAGTTAAAGGAAAACAAAACAGCTAAATCCTTTTTATTTTGCAGACAAATCTGTTTTAAGGAGGAAGTGTGAGCATTGGCACGAACCCACCGAACAAGCCCAACAGAGGAGAGTGATGCTTTGTGGCTCCTGCTGCCCAACCATCTCTCACTCACTCAGCTCTCAGGGGAAAGGCACTTACTGCTGCACTCCACATCCGCGCAGCGCATCAGGTCCGAGAACCTCCGTTCCACAGAGTCATTCTTCTTGCCCAGGCTGGGGCAGCAGCAGTGGAGGGTAGGCCAGGAGATAGAGGAGGCGCCCGGCGGTAGCCATGTTACCAGCAGCGCCGGCTGGAGCATGTCCTGTTAATGTGAAAGCGGGCGCCGTGCTAGAACCTCAAGCCAGTGCCCAGGGGCGGGAGGGGGCTGCGGGCAGCAGGCGCCATTGTTGATTGTGCACCGTGTAGCTCATTTAAATTTAAAAAAAACAATGTTTGAGGGTCAGGTTCACAAGAAAGGTGCGAGTGCGCCATAGTAAAGATAAAGCGCGTTGTAAAAAAATCATTTTTTTCTTACACTGCGACCGATTGAAGGCGGCCATATGATGTGTAAACATTAGAAATTCATTCCAATAAAAGCACGGCGGGAGGGCGCTGCAGGCGGCAGCTGCCATTGGTGATTCTACGCCCATGGAAAAACTCATTAAAGAAAGTAGTGCCCATGTATCATGTAACAACCGAAGTGCAAGGGCCAGCCACCATGGGATGTTCCAGATGAAAACAAGGTGGTACTAAGGAAGTATTAACCCATTTAAGGAATCAGAAGTCAGCATTTACGAAGGACAAAGACACAAGCCAATGAAAAACATGGGTCGAGAGTTGGCGTGGGTTCCATTGCATACTCCACCACAACAAGTTTCGCAGAGACATTTGTGGAAAATTAGTACGGTTTGGTAAACATTATCTGCGCCATCTTGCCTTTTCCCCGGATGCCACACTTTTATCGTGTGCACCCGCCATTTTAGGTGCCTCGATCAGAATCACCCTCTGCACGCCACTGGCCCCCAGCATAGCCCTTCGCCCTCGCAAAGCCTGCACGCTAACAACCCCCCCGTTCTCGCATGCTTTGGGTCATAAACCCCTCTTCAGCGCAGCTCTGCCTCAGAACCCCATCCTGATCCCAGCGCGACACCTCCCTTCCCAGCGCGACACCTCCCTTCATTCCTTTCATGGTCCCAGGCCCTTTGATACAAAACCCCCTTTTCCTGTGCCCGTTTGTCTTCCTCGTTCCCAGGCCGACACCTAGCTCTGCCGATACTGTTTATTGCCCCTCCCCGTACAGTAGAAAGCTTCCCTCATCAAAGGACCCCCGAGTTGATCAAAGCCCCCACCCTATGAGATCCGATCAAACCCCCACATTCCGTGAATCGGCGGAATGTCCAGCTGCGCGATAATCATCACCTATTGTGACCGGGGTGGGGACTTCAACTGTAAATGTGTGTGGGAACGGGCCTGTAGGGGAGATTCAGAGGATGTCCTTTCATACTTCAAAGCATTACAAGACTGTGTTACCTGCAATAAAATTCATTTAACTGTGTATAAGAGGCCAGGCCTCAGAGATGCGGTTAGAGCACCTCATGACGATACCTGCTGTCTGAACTGATGTGTTCTCCTCCGGAGAGAATAAACCTTGTTTCCTGCCTTCCCGTCTCCAGCGCCTGCCTCTTCATTTATTAATATTTTGTGGGTTAAAGAGGCGATACCGCCGGGCAAATATCGATTGTCCATTGACCTTAGTTTTAACAATTGGCGTCCCAAGCGTGGGGCCCATCAGCGACTCGTGGATCCAGTGGGAGAGGTCCTGACGACAGAGTGAACGACTGCAACGATCGGGAGAGCTCTTGCCCAATAGACCCTCGTCTGGCAACCGATCATCCGAACTTCACTGGCTCCGAACAGACCTCTCTCGAGTGATCTACGGTCCTGACTGGGAACCATCAGGAGTGCTGCGAGGAATACGAGGAAAAGAGGACGATCGGGCGCTGGATTCGGAAGACAAGAAACTGTCCATACGGTCCGGGTAAGGTCGTGTAAACACGACGAACTGCGAAATAATTGTTTAATTGTTCAGAAAATACTAGTATTACTCTTTGTTGACCTATTTGGAGATTCACTGTCTGCACACGGAGAAACAGTAGGCACTTTCTCTTTTGCAAACAGTGAAGGATAGGTAATGCAGCCGTCGTGCCTATCTTTCTCCCCCACTGATTGATTATTTATTAACGGTTTTTGGGAGATTCCCTCTCCCACACTGATTAACTGTTTTTTTGACCCCGAGCTACTGTTCGCGGATTGTTTTCTGGAGATTCTCTGTCTACAAACAGAAAAGAACAGGTTCCCCTTTGCAGATAGTGAAAGGGTAGAGGACGCAGACCTTTGCGGATCTACTTATTCTCCCCACTGGTCGTTCTTTATTGTTTTGTTATTGGTTCATGAGGTATTCACTGCCTGCAAACAACGTAGAATAGAAATATTCTGTCTAGTCTTTGCACACAGTGATAAGATAGGCAGTGCTGACTTTTTGTCCTCATCGCGAGCTGTCATGTCTGTCTTCTCCCCACTGGTAGATAGTTGGTTCAGCCCGGACCGTTTATTAGAGGTGGATCATGTAGCTCCGCTGGAGGGCACCCCTAATAAAGACATGTTCATAAACTATGGATTAGTTACCATAGCCTATAGTAAATTGTGGCACAGGTATACCAAAGAAAATCAAGAGAAACAGTGGCCACTGATAGGATCCTTCGATCTTGATAAAATAGAAACGTTAGAAATAGCCCTTCGTAATAATAAGACAACGCCTATTATGCTCGACAGTCTCGGTATGTGGCGCAAAGAAGCAATGCAACGAAAGAAAAGAGACGAGGACAGAGTAGGTAAAGGAATATATCGACAGGACAACCCCAGGACACAACGACCCGAAAGTAATCCCCCGACACTACGCACAGGACGGCCAGACTTAGGGCAAAACCAATGTGCTTTTTGTAAATATGTCGGGCACTGGAAAGCCCAATGTCCGACTCTACTGAACGAGAGTAGGAACAGAGGGCCGACAGGAGTAACAGGCCGGCAGAAAGGGAAAAGGCGCGGGACAAAGATGAATCAGACTGGCATGAACAAACCAGATAGAACCACCACGTTCGATTATGCCCGATGGCACAGATTTCGCCAGGCCGATTTCAGCGACATGTTCGAGTCCTCATAGATCAAACAACGCTAAGACGGGAAGCCCAGTCTAGCTCTAAATTAACAAACGACAAACCCCGAGTAAAGCAAAAAGAATAATGTACACACGTGATCAAGCATTCTTACGTTTAGCCAAGTAGGGAAAAGTTTAGGGTAAAAGATAATTATGGCCAATAACTGTTTTATGTTTGTCTTGGGTCTTTGTATATAATACTTGTACTGTCTCCCCGTCTGAGTTTATGTGTGTACGTGATGCATGAATCTACGTCATCCCTCTGCCTGTGTTTCCGTGTTACTTAACTTCTGTTAACAGAAGCTCTAGCATGAAACAACCTGGAAAGAAAGGAATGGGAAAACGAAATCAGTAGGCCACTGATGAACATGAACTTTTATTTAACATAACGAGCAAGAAACGATAACAATACGTAATAATAACACTTCTTAATGCCCCAACAACAGGAAACGTTAGAAACAAGAACGGTAAACTGTAGAAAATGAAAGTCAGCAGAATATCCCCCCACTCTGGAAACTTCCAAGGTGGGGCAGGGTTGCGGCTACGCCCAGCCGGCAGCAACCCATATAAGGCGGGTCCTGCTGCCAACAGTCGGCCAGGAAATCGTAACATAGGGTGGAGCCGGAGGAGAGACAGGGGCCAGCGGGACCCGGCCGCGGTGGCCCTTGAGAGTTTCAGGTAGTCCCGCCACATGCCCTCCCGATCCGGCCACCAATGGCCAGAGACTGGGGCCAACTGGATCCGGCTGCAGCCGATAAGCCAAGGAACCCGTTCATGGGGCCAGAGCAAGGGGCGTCCGGCCGACATCCACCGGAAGCCCGGCCCAGAGACGGATGGGACACTTCTTTCTTTTCTCCTCCGTAATGGCAGCAGCAACACGCCAGGCGCCACCTCTTTCTTGAATAATGGCTGCGACAACTCTGGAGGGGGGATGTCTTGTACATACCTCCGCGAAAATTAGTCCAGGTCGGGCTGGGAGGGAGAGGCGATGCGGACAAGCCTCTCCCACCTCCACAGGTAGGAGGCTTCCCAGCCCCAGTCCGGCCATCACAAATACTTCCACTGAAATTGCTCCTGGTCGGGCTGGGAGGGAGAGGCGGCGCGGACGAGCCTCTCCCACCTCCATGGATAGGAGGTCTCCCAGCCCCGGCCCGGTGCCGAAATCCTCCAGCCAGGCTGTGCCAATACCTGCGCAGCACCGAACATTCACTGCGGCGCCAATACTAGCGCAGCACTGAACATGCAACGGTGCCAATACTTGTGCAGCACCGAATGTGCGCCGCAGGTGGCCATACTTCCGCAGCACTGGGCATGGGACTTGTGGAGCACGGGATGTGGAGAGGCCATCGTGCAGGCCCATGAAAAAGAGCAGCGTGGAGTGCACCGGGAGAGGGAGACGGCGCGAACGAGTCTCCCTCGCCCCCCCAGGTGGGGGCGCCACAGCTGCACCCTAGCCGAATGTCCTGCTCCTACGGCACGATGTTTTCTCCACCCCAAGGGTCTCTTCCACTCTTGCAGGCTCGACGGAGGGCGGCGGCTGCAGGGCCTCAAAATGGCGTCTGGGCCCCCTGGAAGGCGGGTCTAGGCCGCTAAAGTAACTTTGACCAGCAACGTAACTCGGACGCTTGCCCACCGGGGCACGAGCCCCCACCTCCGACAGCATCTCCACAGCCTTGAAAATTCTACAAAAGTCCCAGGAGCCCTCGGCCCCTGCAGGCTTCCGGTGAGGAACAACTGCCTTGATCGCTAACGAAATAAGCATGACATGGCCACTCCTTCTGTTAGCATGAATTCTTGAACTGCCGAAAAGGACTCTGGTCCAACTGCCGGTTGTAGGAAACATTTTTCCCTGATGCTACTTCCGGACTAACCCGGCCCCGCCCAAAATGGCGCCGGTATCAATAGGAACTTACGAACGCCTTGTGGTGTTTTCAGCTAAAAGGACTCGATGTTCTGAAATATGTATATGATCCTTTGTACACTTGACGAAAAAGAGGGAGGGTTCACTCGACGAACATGTAAAAGGGCCCCGTGAAAAATGTTTTTTTCAAATGTACAATTTATTTTGATGTTTATTGTAACCGATACATAACCTCGCTTACGACACATGCCCACGGTATACATATAGGAAAGTTGATTGCAACTAGTCCAACTGTGCTTCCAATTATGAAATGAATGCCCCTTGATCCCTCAACTATCGATAGACATTTTAGTTCCCTGCAAATGAATGAATAAGCCTTTTTAATATTCTTAATATTCCCAATACTGCAAAACAGCCCCCCTACTGTACGCACTTTAGCCATTGCCGTGTCCGGCCAACCGAGATCGCACTGTCATATCACCACGCTGAACGATTGTGCAAATAAAGGTTTTCCAAACTATGAAATGGGTATTGCATGCTTTTTGTAAAATATGGGATCGGCGGGAGAGATTTTCTGTGCACCCTGCTTTGTTCTCTTTTCAAGGTTATCGAAAGATGGGTGCCCAGCTCCGGATGAAGGATCGGATCTACGACACGATACCCTGCCTCCAAGTATGCGACTGGCTCAGGAACTAACGCACGGAGAAGGACCTCGACGTCTGAGGACGGGTAAAGTGAAGCGGTGTAAATGATAGAATGTTATAAAGGTACGGCGCTCAAAGGCACTAGGGAACAGAGTTGGCCGAAGAGCCGATATGCCTTAGAACATCACAGCGTTGGAAGGGGATTTAAGGGCCCCGATAGCTAGATACATCTACAAACTAGATACCTCGCTCTAAACGCTTCTGATTTTCTTTAACGTTTCCCTATACACGGCCTATGATGTCACATTCGGACCGTCTCCCTCATGAACTACCTATCGCTCGCCATTCTTGCCACACTACCCCACCCCTCCCCCGGCTTCGGAAACCAAGACCCCAGGGATTCTATCCCGAGGAGACAAGACGAGTATGAGGTAAGTAAAGAACTTTCATGCTCATGCATTTGAAATGCGCGAATGTTGTCCCCCTCCCTTCCCCTCTTTTCCTCCCCCTACAGGTTACACTGGAGATCACGACTTAGGTATGGTGAAGATCCGGAGCCACGCCATGTCTGATACACAAAGCGGACTAACGTTGCCAGATGGCACCTAAGCACACCCACAAACTACTCTTGTAACGAAAGAGCCAAGAGGTTGTATGATATGATAAAACACGGTCACCCCTGTGCCGTGTTGCGTGAATGGGCACGTGTCACGTATGTCTGAAACTATGCTGTGTTGCGTGAATGGACACGTGTCACGTATGTCTGAATCTATGAGAAAATGTTTTTGTGCGACTGAGACGTTGACTTGACTGATCGGAGGACCGAGAATGCGAGAAATGCGATACAACGTGTTTTTTTTTCTACTTAAAGCATGCCCCCTCTACCCTGCCTAATGTTCGCCCGTCCTGAACCGCATGCTTTCGGAAGCCTAACACAGACCCGTGACGCCTCATGTTGACTAATGCACTGAATAGCCTATCTTAATACACGGCCGCTCCCTATGTTGCACGTGTACTATTTAGCCTATTGTTGCACGTCTCTCTCTCTCTCTCTCTCTCTCTCTCTCTCGCTCTCTCTTTCTCTCTTTCTGTCTCTCTCTCTCTCTCACTCTCTCTCTCTCTCTCTCTCTCTCTCTCTCTCTCTCTCCCACACTCTCACTCTCCCACACTCTCACTCTCCCTAACGATTGACTCCAAATTGGCAAACCACCACCCAATTGGCTCCAAATACCACAAGTATTTGCACAAATTTGTCTTAGATAAATTCACTTTGATGCCATGTTACTGCCTCTCCTTTCTACTAAATACTGATGAAACCTAAAAATTGACCAAAAAGGAAAGGACAGGTAAGACGACTGAGGTTCTCTAATCTGGCCCATATTAAGGGAACTATATGTCAGTGGCTACTATGATAAAAATGCCTCAAGTAACGCGACCTTCCCCGTCCCGAACTATCTCAATGCCCAAACAAATAAAAGGTGATCGAAGCATCCCCGAACACCCCCAGTTTCGTATCAGCTGACCCGGATAAGAGTTTTTTTAAAATGTCCCTCACCCCAGTTTGCTATGTTCCTAGTTGTTTTATGAATCAAATAGTTATCGCACGCCCCCCCCCGTTTTTTTATAAAGTCGTCAGGTTGTAAGAGACTATGTAGGAATTAGAATGATGTTCTGCAAAGGTTAAGATTAGACCGAAATGGAGGAATTGTTACGATGAACCCTGGTGAAGGAAAATGTTTAGCCGAAAGGTGAGATGCATTGATAGAAATGAGAAATGTTTAGCCTATGCTTGTTCCTCAGAAAGATACCTATCAGACCATGGTAATAGCACGTTGCACTTTTTGTAAAATATAAAGTCCTGGAGAACGGTATAGCTTTGTAAGGCTCGTACTAGGAAGGTGGGTCTCTGTCAGAAGAACTGACGTAACTGTAATACACAAAATACGATGAATAGGCACCAGATTTCGTACCACGACAATGAATGTAACGCCAACAAGCACCAAAGAAATAGTTACGAAGGAAAGTTATAGGAAATCCAACAAGCCCATCATCAATTATTTACATGATGGTTGTGAACCCCAATGTAATGGATGTTTCTCATTTGCTTGGAGCTGGGAAAGAAATAGACTTATGTGGTTACCTTCCTCTGCCAATTCTCTAAAGACTGTCTTTTCAAACTCCTTTAAGGGTACCGCTGTCGGAGGAAAGAGAGACCGGATGTGGGAGCACGTGGCCTGACTACAGACCGGGGAACATCTGCGACATTGGCCAAGGCGAGACCGCGACAGAAAGGAGTTGCAGGACGAGGCACTGTTCCCGACAAAATGAGAGGAAAGGGCTGACCTGATGCCCCTGCTCAATGTTCAACGTGTGCCGAAAAGTCCCCGCTCTCTGAATTCGGTCATGAGCCCGCCTACCTGGAATTTCCGCCCCCCTGGTCTGTTCCCGATTTGACCCTGCTCCATCCCCCCTTTTTCTCCGACCTACCCTATGGACTACTTACACACACTCTTCTTCCACCTGAACTTTTTGACAATCGACTCAAAAGGACACAGGGCGAAAAGGACCTTTTTGACCAGGAAAGCGAGGAAAAGGTCATGCCCTGCAACGCGGAGCTCAGAAGAGAGCTGGACTCATCGCTCCACCGTGCCAGCAGAAGACGACAAAGAATGCCGAGAACTCACTAATAATGGTCCATGGCAATAGGACCTCCCCTTCGAACAATGACACCCCTGATTATTGTTTTTACTACGTCTCATTTTCTCTCCCAGCCACCATTGTAATGATTATGCTCCAACCAAATATGAACAGAACAACATATGTAACAACCTATCAGCTCACATTTCGAATAACTATAAGCATGTATGAAATGTACTCAATGCTCTCACTACAGAATTGTTTTTGCCCGACATTGCATTACTATGACTTTCCTGCAAACGAGCTTATCGGTAGACCCGCCTCCTAAGACGAAAGATTTTAAATGTAATGTTTATAGCTCCTTCACCTGGGTTCCTACTTTTTACTTATGACCACCACAGTAGACATGGATAGGAAATAGGCCAGCAAGATGTCTTGGATATGTTAAATGGAGGACTGTGGAAAATTAGTACGGTTTGGTAAACATTATCTGCGCCATCTTGCCTTTTCCCCGGATGCCACACTTTTATCGTGTGCACCCGCCATTTTAGGTGCCTCGATCAGAATCACCCTCTGCACGCCACTGGCCCCCAGCATAGCCCTTCGCCCTCGCAAAGCCTGCACGCTAACAACCCCCCCCGTTCTCGCATGCCTTGGGTCATAAACCCCTCTTCAGCGCTGCTCTGCCTCAGAACCCCATCCTGTTCGCAGCGCGACACCTCCCTTCCCAGCGCGACACCTCCCTTCATTCCTTTCATGGTCCCAGGCCCTTTGATACAAAACCCCCTTTTCCTGTGCCCGTTTGTCTTCCTCGTTCCCAGGCCGACACCTAGCTCTGCCGATACTGTTTATTGCCCCTCCCCGTACAGTAGAAAGCTTCCCTCATCAAAGGACCCCCGAGTTGATCAAAGCCCCCACCCTATGAGATCCGATCAAACCCCCACATTCCGTGAATCGGCGGAATGTCCAGCTGCGCGATAATCATCACCTATTGTGACCGGGGTGGGGACTTTTACTGTAAATGTGTGTGGGAACGGGCCTGTAGGGGAGATTCAGAGGATGTCCTTTCATACTTCAAAGCATTACAAGACTGTGTTACCTGCAATAAAATTCATTTAACTGTGTATAAGAGGCCAGGCCTCAGAGATGCGGTTAGAGCACCTCATGACGATACCTGCTGTCTGAACTGATGTGTTCTCCTCCGGAGAGAATAAACCTTGTTTCTTGCCTTCCCGTCTCCAGCGCCTGCCTCTTCATTTATTAATATTTTGTGGGTTAAAGAGGCGATACCGCCGGGCAAATATCGATTGTCCATTGACCTTAGTTTTAACACATTGGCAAAAGCATCTAACAAATCGCAGACCCTGTTCAAATTGGTAAAGAGCTTATCCAACCCTACATGCGCCATACCTTCTCCACCGGTGTCGCAGGAGCTTTGTGATTCTCTAGCCCTAGCGTTTGATGACAAAATTAGGAACATTCTGAAGGGCTTTGAGGTTTCTACGCAGCCTATGCCATCTGGGTCCTATCCCTCTATGTCCCCCGGCCACCCGGCTTTTGAGGCAAGTAAGAACAAGGAGTCTGCCTGTCAGCTGCCGAGCCTTCCTATACCCTCATTGGAGGAGTTTTGTGCTCTGGCTAACTGTGTAGCTCTCCTCTTGATCCCATGCCGCATAAGATCTGGAAGGCCTTCCATGGCGAGCTGTTTCCCCCGCTCCATTCAATCTGCTGCCAATCGTTAGCTACTGCATCTGTACCAGACTGTTGGAAGTTAGCAATTGTAACACCTTTGCTAAAAAAGGCTACCTTGGACCCCCTCTGTCCAGCCAATTATAGGCCTATTTCGCTGTTGCCATTCGCGATAAAGATCTTGGAGAAGTGGGTTACGAGAGCCTTGGCCAACTTCTTGGAAACCAACTCCAGTCTGGACGTAGCTCAATTTGGCTTCAGACCGGGCCACGGTACTGAGACTGCTCTGGTTACCGTGCTGAATGATCTGCGAACGCGTGTCGACAGGGGCAAGTCGGCATTTTTAGTGCTGCTTGACATGTCGGCCGCGTTCGACACGGTGAACCATGAGGTCCTTCTGGGCCGCCTCTGTAATGCGGGAATAACGAGCTCGGCACTAGCCTGGTTATCATCATATCTGGATAATAGACAACAGGCAGTAACACTACCACCTTTCCGCTCTGACATACGCCAGGTGAACCAGGGTGTCCCCCAGGGGTCGGCGATAAGTCCGATTCTGTTTAATTTGTACCTCCAGCCCCTGATACAACTAATAAGGTCTTTCGGCATCCAAGTCATCAATTATGCCGATGACACCCAATTGATTTTTTCTTTTGAGGGTTCAGAGGCAGTGTCGAGGGACACTTTCCATCGGTGTATGTCGGCCACAGCAGAGTGGTTGCAAGCCAATTCACTCCAATTCAATGGCGCAAAGACGGAGATATTGCACTGCTCTTCAGACCGACTCCCTCGCTCATTGCCGGAAGACTTCTGGCCTATTTCCATTCCAGGCTCGGTGGAGGCGGCAGACTCGGCCCGCAATCTGGGAGTCATGTTTGAATCGAACCTACAACTGGACGCCTCGGTGAACAGGACTGTTGGGACATGTATGGGTCTGCTCCGTGCCCTACGGAAGATATTGCCGCTTCTCCCTCGGGAAGCCAGAGTAGAAGTAGTGCGTAGTACCATTCTCAGTAGGTTAGACTACTGCAACGCACTACTTCTAGGAGCCCCAAAGATCTTGATCCTTAAATTACAAAGGATTCAAAATATGGCGGCTAAACTAGCCCTGTCCTTGCCTCGCTCGGCCTCTTCTGCCGGAGCTCTGGCAGTCTTACATTGGTTACCGGTCCAGCAGAGGATCTCCTATAAGGCCTTATGCCTGATTTTTGGAGCTCTGCATGGTCAAGGACCAATACCACTGCAAAACCTCTTTTCGTGGTATCAGGCTGCCAGACCTCTGAGATCCGCCTCAGCTTTCTTAGTGAAAATCCCAAGAATAAACAGAGTGAGAATGGGCGGCCGTGCTTTCAGTTTTACGGCCGCCACAATGTGGAACACTCTACCTTTAACATTGAGGAGCAGACAAAATTTGATTTAATTTAAAAGGGACCTTAACACTTATCTCTTCCCTAGAGCAGAATAGACGTAGACCAGATGGTGGAACTGATCTCAGCGCCAGGATACCCGCTGGGTGACAGCTGCGCTTAATAAGCATTAAAATACATACATAAAAATACAGAGCAGCGAATGCGCGCTGACTCAGGCTCGACCTAAATATGTGCATGTTTCATGAGTAGGTTGGTCTATCATTTATGGGAATTCATAGTACTGAAACCTCTCAAGCATGAGTGTACATTTATTGAGTAAATAAATATGATAATATGCTAGATTCAATGTAATCTTTTCATAAAACGCAAAGTAAAGGTGGTAAAATAAGCAACAAACATGAATGGAAAAGGAAATGTAAAAAATATAAATACGATTCACCCAGGAGCCTGACATATATACTAGTCACTGTGTAAATATAATGTACTCCTACTTTTAAAAAAAACCAAAGTTTATGGTTTTGAGCGACATCCCTCATCAAATAACTCATTACCTCATTTCACACTCAGTGACTTAAAAGCTCAATTATTACTTTAGGTCTGAAAGCCAACTATTTGATTTCAGTACAAAAAACGTAATTTAGAAAGACAGAGTGAGAATGCGTGTGTGTTTTATGTAGGGAGGGGCACACTAGCACATTTTTGCTGAGAGCAGCAAAAACTCTGTAGCTGAACCTGACTACACCTTTCCAGATATCTGCTGATTCGTTAAAATGTGATATGCTAGGGCATTCCTATTGATAAGAGAACTTCAACTAAGCTGAGAGGGTGGTGATAAAAATAATAGTCTCTAAGGTCTGATAGCGCTACTGTAGCTCACAGTGTAGAGAATGCTAAAGGTTTACTTTTATACTAGACTTTAAAGGAGAATATTCGTGCATGGAAGCTGTTTGTTTTGTTTGGACCCAGAATCTCAAAGGATTAGATATGGTTTGCAAACATACATATTTAATCACTCAGTAAGCCAGACCCTCTAGGATATTGTGGCATAGATTTGCTAATTTGGCAGCAAAAAATGGAAATTTGCGGCAATATTGAGGCACTTTATTTTACTCTCAATTCTTCTTCTTCAGCCTTAAATCAATGGAAACTGTTTTAGCAGAGTATTCCACTTTGAAAGGAGGCATGTTCAAAGTGCCTGAGTGTGTGTTTGTTATATTCTCCTTTGTGGAGCATAAGTTAAGCCAAGCACGATAGCACAGGGTGTTTTCTGTGGCATTATGCCGGCCTGTGGTTAGCGCTTCCAAGCCCCAGACCCATCTGCTGTAGGAAACCAAAGCTCTTCCTCAGGCGAAGATTGGTAGAGGGTGGAGGTGCAAAACCACGGCTCTTATATGCATGTTAAATATTGCTCTAGGCAGATCAGTCGTGTATATGTAAAAACAAGGCCACCCTACTCACACGGAACCAAGGTATCTACCATATAACAAGGAACAGTGGTTCCTGCGGACAACGTATATAGTACACGGTAATGATTAAGCTCAATGGCAATATTCATTGTCAAAGAGAGAATAAGGATTACACACAAGAAGGTTGAAAAACAATTGCTGGTGCGATTCGATGATGCCACATGATGAATTGTTGATGTTTGAAAAAATATTGTCAACGGCATAGACAAACGAAAAACGTCTAGATATTTCACTCCCTACAATATCTCTTTGGCAGAAATACAAGCCCTTGAAAGCCTTAAAAATGACAAATCTATAATCCTGAAGCCGGCAGATAAAGGGGGAGGTATTGTGATTCAAGACCAAACGGACTATGACGCTGAGATACATAAACAAATCACAGATGCCAAACATTACAAAAAAATGATTTTCAATCCTCTGTCAATGATCAGAACTGGAAATCATGAAGATCACCACTGAGGGCCTAGGACAGGGCTATAGTTCCAAAAAAGAGTTTGAATATCTTAATGGTGAAACACCCCGAACTCCGGTATTATATACCCTACCCAAAATTCATAAAAATGCCACCAACCCACCGGGTCACCCCATCGTCTCTGGTTGTGGGTCAGTCCTAGAACCGCTTGGACGGTATATTGACTATTTCATAAGAGACTTTGTCCCCATACAAGAGACGTATGTGAGGGACAGCACATTTATGATAAATCTGATTGACAACATGCCCTTCAACACAGATACAGATTGGCTTGCCTCATTAGACATAAAATCATTATACACCAACATACCTCAGGAAGAAAGCATTTAGCTAATAGAGTACTTGCTAAACACTCGCACACATCTTGTAGAAGTTCCCACAAATGTCATTATCTCTTCACTACGAATTGCATTACAACATAACTACTTCATATTTGAGGGTGACTTCTATCGGCAATGCTCTGGGACTTTCATAGGTGCAGTTTTTGCTCCCAATCTGGCAAATATGGACCGCATAGAGCATAAGCGTGCCCTCTCCCAGCAAAACACATATTGTTCCAACATTTTATGTTGGAAACAATATATTGATGACATCTTCCTTATCTGGTTTGAGTCTAAATGCAACTTTTATGAATTCGTCCCATATCTAAATAATGCTAAAAAGACACTTGATTTTCACATCCACCATCCCTAAATCTAAAATTGCCTTCCTAGATCTAGAGACCAAACATCAGGATGGAAAACTATATACTAGTCTCTACAGGAAACCCACTGAAAGAAATACTCTCCTATCCTACACTAGTAATCATCCGAGGGCTCTGAGAGATGGTTTACCCATCAGCCAGTTTCTATCTCTCCGTAGAAACTGTTCCAGAAAAGGGACTACATGAGAAAAGGACAAATACTGAAAGCCAAATTGGTTGCAAGGGGCTATCCCACTAAGATAGTAAAGAGCTCCCTAAAACGGGAAATGACCTATACATCGCGGTGATTACACCACGATGCCATTACAATGCGGTTGTTACAACAAAAGCGTTGTTAGCACGCAATGCCATTACTAGGCAAGTCATTACGTCAACTTGCAGTAAATGGCGGCTCACATTAGGAATAGTATAGTTTACTATTCCAACACCTTCCCTACTGTTGCGTAGGCTGGAGTTAGAATAGTAAATGATATATTTCTAATGTCAGCGCGCCATCTACTGCAAGTCGATGTAATGACTTGTGTAGTAATGGCATTGTGTGGTAACAACGCAGGCTTTGTAACAACCGCGTTGTAATGCCACGTGATGTAATGACTCGTGTAGTAACGAGTCAGATTCCCCTAAAACTGGCATGGTTTTGTCCTAGAGAAGAGCTGCTCATTACTAAAAATAAAAAAGAACCTCGACAAATGTATATGTGTGACCACTTTTGGCACTGGCACACACAAATAAAATCCGGAAACTGATTAAAAAGAATTGGCTTTTGATCAGAAGCATTGAGCCTAGCATAGACACCCCCATGTTTGCCTTCAAACGTGGAAAAACATCAAAGATCATCTGGTGCACTCATCCACACAATGCAACAAAACACAAAACCCAGTACTTTAGAAACAGCGTGGGGTCTTCCCCAAGTAAAGGGATATTTTCACTGTGGGAATTGTAGAGCGTGCGCTTTCTCATTTGATACAAACGTCTTTGAACATGACATTAGACAAAATTAGATTTTTTTCTCCAACTGTAACTCACATAACGTTGTCTACTGTTTATGGGGTCTTTGTAAACTATAACACTACAGAAAACCTTCGGGTCTAGAAAAATAAAAAAACAACCAGAAAGACAACATCCAAAATAACCCCAGAGGATATCCCTTTATTAGGACGAAATCCCTCACCCACCAGAGGCGGCATGCTTCATCATTGGGATTCTCCTCGTGCTGGAAAAACCTAGTCCCGCCACAGGCTACAAGTCCCGCTCCAAGAGGGAGGAGCTGAGGGATGTTTTTATTCCTACTCGTGGATGTACTAAATGCAGCAATGATGGGCAACAAACTAGGAAGGGTCTCTACCTTTCGCAAATCCCTTAAAACTTTTTTGTTCACCCAGGCCTTTCTGTCTTAAAATCCTCTTTCCCCCTGCCTCAGTTTGACGCCCGAGCTGTTGATTCCTACACTTAGGCTGTTTTTGCCACTTTAGCGCCAAGAAACCGTTTAGGTGTATGTTGCGCTTTACAAATATTTTAAACTTAAACTTTTTTAAACTTAAGGGTGAGGTGCACAGCACAAAAAAAACTTTAAAATAGTGAGGTGAGATAAAACTAGCTACCAGGTACATAATAAAACGTTATTGGCCTGTACTGGTGCCAGGATTAACAAGCATTTGCAATGCAAAGGTGTCTCCTTTAGTTAAGCTTAAGCAATTCTGTTTGTAATTAGGTCGCTTTTAGCTTTGCTTTTATTAGTGTTTTTTAAGCGTTTATGTACATACCATGCATATGTATGTTTATGTATGCATGCATTAATATTGGTATTTATATAGATATGAAGATGTTTATATATGTTTATATCTGTTTATATATGTATGTGTATATATATATTTATACACATACATATGCATGTATATATGCATATTTATGCATGTTATGTACATGAAAGTTTTACAAACACTAATAAAAGTAAAGCTAAAAATCTACCTGATTACAAACAGAATTGCTTTAAGTGTAATAAAGATGAGACCTATTGCATTTTGAATGTTTTTTCAGTAGTGCCTTTAGGCAAAGAGTAAAGGGTTGGAGTAAGGTCATGCTGTTTTTTCAGTGTGAGTAGTAGAGAGTGATTAGAGAGTGAGTAGTATTGAGTAGTAGAGAGTGAATAGAGAGTATGTATCGTGAGTAGTAGAGTAGTAGTGTGATTAGTAGAGTGAGTAGTAGAGTGAGCAATAGAGTAGTAGAAATTATTAGTAGTGATTAGTAGATATATTGTAAGTAGTAGACTAATAGAGAGTAGAGAGTAGTTGAGAGTAGAGTAGTAGGCAGTAGTAGTGAGTGCTATAGAGTAGTAGAGTAGTATAGAGTGAGTAGGAGAGAGTATGTAGGAGATGGCGAGTAGTAGATAGCTGAGTAGTAGAGAGTGAGTAGTATAGAGTGAGTAATAGAGAGTAGTAAAGAGTACTAGAGAGTAGTAGAGGGTAGTAGTGAGAAGTAGATAGTAGAGTGTTTAGTAAATAGTAGAGTGAGTAGTAGAGAGAGTGTTAGAGAATGAGTAGTAGAGAGTGAGTATAGACTAGAGAGTACTAGTTAGTACTAGAGAGTACTAGAGTGTAGTAGAGAGTGAGTAGTAGATAGTATGGAGAGTAGTAGAGTGAGTTGTAGGTAGTAGAGTGAGTAGTAGATAGTAGAGAGTGAGTATGTTAGTGATTAGAGTGAGTAGTAGAGAGTGATTAGAGAGTAGGAGAGAGTAGTAGAGTGTAGTAGAGATACACACGGGGCTCACAAGCACAGGACAGGGCCATACTCACAGGAGGGGCGTCGCACGCACAAACATGGTCTCATCTGCACAGGCGGGGTCATATGCAGGCGGAGCTCATGCGCACAGGAGGGGGACATGTCCCCATCTCCTACTTCATCCCAGCAATAGGTGCCACATTGTGAATTCTGTGGAGGGTGCGTGGGGCGGTTTACACACAGGATGGAGTTTGAACACACAGAAGGGGGGACATGTGCACACCTCCTACCTGATCCCACCAGTAGGTGTCAGATTATGAACCCTGCAGGTTACAAGTTGGAATCCTCACAATGTTAACTCATTGTTTCATCCCTACATTGAATACCATTACATTAGGTAATAGTACCTCCTATGATTTCCAGCACTTTTAAACCACAAAACTCTAAAGAAAGTTATTATTACTCCAGTTACGCAAAAGGTGCATCACTGCTTGAACTGCTAACAATAACCAGCACTGGAGTCCTCTTTCACCTTCCACCACTGCTGCTGATTCACATTACGTTCCTGCTTACCTAGTTTGTTGTCTCATCAGCTTAAGAAATGGGAACGCGTCTCTCTGCCATGATCAGCGGTCCTCAGCTAGCCTCGCACTGCCCCCCCCCTTGGTGAAGTCTTCCTGGGGGAGCGGGGATTTGGTGGCACTGTGGGTCTGGCGAGGTCGCAGCGCGACTGGGGTGGGAGGGCGAAGGGGCGTGCAAGCGGGGGGGGGGCACTGGCTTAGCGCCTAGGGAAGAGGCAGCGTTTGGTTTGGTTACTGGGTTAGAGGAGGGAGGTGGCCGTCCGAGGAAGGGAATTTGTCAGATGGGGAGACCAGGGAGGGCCGGCTATGGCCTATGGGGCGGTCGGGCGAGTTGGGTCGGTGCGGGGTCGGAAGGGGCTGCTCCGCCAGGCACTGCAGTATACGTGGTCCTCAGCTAGCCTCGCACTGGCCTCCCCTTGGTGAAGTCTTGCTGGGGGAGTGGGGATTTGTTGGCGCCGTGGGTCTGGCGAGGTCGCAGCGCGACTGGGGTGGGAGGGAGAAGGGGCGTGCAAGCGGGAGAGGTGGGGGGGCACTGGCTTGGGCGCCTAGGGAAGAGGCAGTGATTGGTTTGGTCACGGGGTCAGAGGAGCTGCGAGACACCCTGGAAGGAAGGGAGCAGGGTGGGGGCACCAGCAGGAGTGTCATCGCCCGGCTGGGGGGCACTGGACCCCCTGGAAGCAGACAGCCCCTTGCAACATCTGCGCTGTTTGCATTGGAAGTGGCAGGTGCGGAGTGATTTGTGTGCATGGAGCCGGGACACCCCGTGCATGGAGCCGGGGGCAGGGCTGCTGGGAATTAGCAGATCCCAAAGTTGCACCCGTGTGCGGATCAGGAGAGGCGGGAGCCACGTAACGGGGCGGGAGAGCCCCGGGGGAGAAGTGGTAAGTGCGAGTGCTGGGGGTGCAGCACAAGAAGTGCTGCATGGGGGGGGGCTTAAGTGCTCGGCTTACAAAGTGCCGGTGGGCAGAGCCCCGGAGGAGCGGTGGACGACGGAAGCGAGAATAACACAGCTAGTGGGAGTGGGAGTGGGAGTGGGAGAGGGAGGGGGCAACAGACATGGGTGTGGGAGTAGCGGGTGGGGAGGAAGGGAAAATAAGGACACGCAGGAGGAGGCAACGGAGCTCGAGGGAAGACGCACACGAGGGAGAACAATACAGGATGAAGGGAGCCACACAAGGGCAAAAGAGAGAATCCTGGATCACAGGGCTAAACAGAAGGGCAAGAGAGACCAGTACCGGGGCAGGTATGGGGTGAAAAGCACATAGGCAGAGAGCAAGGAGCACAAGCAAGGAAAAGAAGACGGGAAACAGGGGAGGGGACACGAGGGAGAGGAGGAGGATCAGCGAGCAGGGGAGCTTGAAACGAGGACAGGGTAGGTGAAAGCGGTTGTCTGACGTAGTCTTTTCTCTTCCCCGACTTCCTTCTGCTGTAAAAGGTTTCTAATCTTTATGAGGCAGGCCCCATAAAGATAACAAATCTTTTACAGCAGAAGGAAGTCGAGGAAGCCAGTCTGAAACGGACGGGGCTAAGAGAAAGAAGTACGTCACTGGGACCTCTTTTCCAATGGCTGGCCACCGTTTAGCATGAATGGTGACACCAGCCAATAGAAAAGAGGGGCGGGGCTTAACCTCACTAGTGAAATCTACCCTTTAAACATAAAATCTCGCCAGCGAGACTGCGCATGTGCGCAGCCATCGCAGGCCGAGAACTAAAAACGAATGGCACTAACAGGGATAATGTATGCCTGCAGGTTGGTGACGATGGAATAAGATCTACATGTTTCAGCCTCTTGACCCTCCTTAGAGGTGTCTTGGCTTTCGTCAGGACCGGAATATGCTGCTGCTAAATATAGTAGTCTGTTTTCACACTAAAATAAGTTGTGGAAAAGAAATGTGACATATAAAATAATAAACTTAAAACAAGGAACAATACGAAACATAAAGTATAAAACCAGAGATCTTTGCTTGCTGTGATGATTCACTGGTAGTATCTAGGCAACAAAACAAGAAAAAGAGAGTGAACAATTTAGACATTGTCATTCTTTGATTCATTCATTTCATAGCAGTCCAAGAATGCTGCTCATGCAAACATTGTGAAATAACCATGTGAGTGCATGCAAACACAAAAGAAAATCTCTCCATGTCTTACCTGAAGAGGTGTGGCGCAGCGGCCAGGGTGCCTGACTCCGGACCGCGGTGTTCACGGTTCGATCCCCGGCGCCGACAGCAGGTCTGCCCAGCACCATGTGACTCTGGGCAATAGCTCGCTTAATCTTCCCGAGGGCCCCCAGTGCCGAGAAACCACTTCGGAGGTAGCTGTGCGCTTTACAAATTCAAGGATATTATTATTATATTACAAGGTTATTATCACCAGCAGACTCGACTACGGGAATGCCCTCTACTCAGGAACAACAACCAAGCTCCTGAGACGACTACAACGAATCCAGAACGCCTCAGCACGACTGATCCTCAACGTCCCCTGACGCAGCCACATCACACCCCACCTGAGAGGCCTGCACTGGCTCCCCGTCAACAAGAGGATCACCTTCAAACTCCTCATCCACGCACACAAAGCACTACACAACACCGGACCCACATACCTCAACAACCAACTCAGCTTCTACACCCCCACCCGAAGCCTCCGCTCAGCCAACCTCGCCCTCGCCACAATTCCTCGTATCCGGAAAGCCACAGCCGGCAGCAGATCCTTCTCCTACCTCGCCGCCAAGACCTGGAACGCTCTCCCTACCAGCCTACGACAGACTCAAGACCTGGCCTTCAGGAAACCTCTCAAGACATGGCTTTTCGATCAGTAGCAACCGCCCCTCCCAGCGCCTTGAGACCCTGACGGGTTATGTAGCTCGCTTTAGAAATGCAGTGATTGATTGATTATTATTATTATATTACGAGGAATCGCCTCACCTTAACCTGGCATCCAGATCAGGGAGGGGGCACCGCTCCTCAAGAACATATATAAGACAAATGTAATGAACCCTGTTATTTCATAATTTCTTTTATGTTTTCATTATCAGAAATCGAGTATACTTGACAGTGGGCAGAAAGCACAATAAAAAGAAAGTCACAGGGTCCAACTAAAATATTCCCTAAAGGAGTCATGAGGTAAAGTATTCACCAACATGACTTAGGATGGTGGGAATAACTACTGCGTGCAAGGTCAGGGTAGCGGTTTGGGATGGAATCTTCGTGAACCGCTCCCATTGTAATTTGAAATGTCCGTCCTTGAAAATGAACTGCAGTCTGTAACTCAATGGCCTTTAACGTTATGAGACCAATAGCGTTATTGACTATTACTAAGAAGATGTATGTGCTCATTCACACAGGTCCATTCGTTAATGGACACTGTTCAGCACCCAATTGAAAATGCCCAATCAGTCCCCTTTTGCCCAGAACTAATATTATCAAAATGGCAGACACGTCCTTATAAACTACCCTATATTGGGCAAACATCCCAACCCATCAAGACACATATCTGCCAACATCGGAGCAGAATAAGATGCTCAGTACAGAATGCACCTCTGGTTACTCATTTCGCTGAGAAGAACCACACAGCAGATTAACTGAAACGGCAAGTCATTGACATGGCCAAAATTCCGGAAAGAGGAGGAGACATTTCACAGATTGTCCCTTGGACAACTAGATTATTTGGAAAATTCCACACCCCTGTCTACAGGAAATGAATCATGCCTCTCACCCTTTCTATCCCCACCTATGTCTGGTTGTTATGCTCTGTATGACCTTTGATGCCCTTTGCCTATTCTTCCTATTTGCCATTTGGAGTATTTGTTGCTTTGCTACCTAGACGCAGTACCATGAAGAACCTCTCCACATACAGAGTGCTGCAAACATGAAGGGATTACAAGAAACAGGGCATCCCAATATTCCCACAGGAAGCTGGGTATAAATTCTCGAAAATAAATGTATTCTTTTCTGTTTTTAGGTTAGTATATTAATCCAACCCATCTTAATTAATATCCAAGTGAAATAATAAAAAGTACCAACGCATATTCATGCTTATATAATCAACAGTTTTTTTTACTTATTAACAAGACACATTATTTGTATCATACAAATTCAGTCAGAGTTCTCAATATTTACAATAAGCAACTACACTAAACATACAAGAACGTTTTCTGTGTTCAAAATGATCAATGCAGAACAGTGTATTATAACCGGAAGTCCCTTCTAGAGTACTGTAGGATGCAAATTAACACATCCTGTTGACTTTTTGATGTTAGTGAGGATAATCTGTCGACGTTTCGGTCTCCAAATGCAAATAAATCCGTGAGACCATCATCAGGACACACAAAACCCCAACTGGACCATCCCCTGAGAGATCAGTATGTTACATTTACAATCAAACTGGATAGGGACAAAGCAAAGTCATTCAAATGCTTCAGTAGTTTAAATCAATAAGTTCCAAAAAGGGGTTCCAGTGAATAGACCTGCCTGCCTCTTCCTCCATGGTATTCAGTATATTATCACCAGAAGTAATGTGTCCCGTCCTTTCTTCTCTTTCCCCTTGATATGTAAGGCAAGGTTATATGCCCTATTATCCTAAGCATTTTGCTTCAGCCTTAAAGGGCTCAGGAGACTCAGGGCCTCATTTACTATTTTTTGGCATAGGGCATCGCTGCCCTACGTCAAGTAGAGGAGCTACTCCCCTCCAGCTTGCAGGGACCAAGCAGCAAAGTCCAGTCCACCGTTATGCGCACCCTGGTTCCATCGATGACGCAGCCGCCGGGAAGAGAGAGTTGTATGCCAGAGGGTCAGCTCTGTCTCCCCACCAAGTGATAAGACGCCAGGACTAACCAGAGCCACATAGCACCAATACCTGGGGTACCAGACCCCTTGCAGCAACCAAAGTCTGTTTGATTCCAATCCGGACTCCAAGACCAGGCAGCTGTCGAGGGACATCAGCACCGCAGAGACCCACTTCGAGAGTGGCCCAGCTGACCTGTTTTTGTCCCGTCAACAAGCGAGACTGATAACCAGGAGCGCCTGCAAAGCCCAAGCCCAGCCGACCTACCCACTCTGCACCCGAGCGCCCCAGGCCGGGTTCCCGAGAACCAACCGGCCTTCCTTGCTCCCAGGGCTCTCACAAACCGAGCCCCCCTTTGGGAGCACCATGACTTGTCCACTAGTTCCCCACTGCAGCCTGTTTCTACGTGTCCCCCCATTCTCCTTTGGTGTAGTACGCAAAACTAACAACTTCCCCAGCACCTCTGGACCCGGGTGCTCTAGGGCAGTATAGACTAACTGCTGGTGGTTCTTTGGACCTTGGCTATCTACCACTTTAAGTCCTGAAGGGGACGCCTGGAAATCTATTGCAAATACCTTTATGCAGTATATGCCTTTTTACCCACAGGAAAGCATTGCAGAGTAAAGACGCATTTAAGTGAACATTTTACCTGTAAAAATCAATATCCTGAAAAGAAATTACTTGATGATGAAGTTCTTGGTATCGAAATTTATATAAAAATATGTTTTTTTCTCAATTGTTCTTAATTTCTGAGTGCGTGTCTCATGAATTGCCTCTGTAAATACAACAAATGCTTAGCTCTGCCTCTGATAATCCTAATCTGCTCGCCAACACTACCACAAAAGAGAGCATTTGGATTTGTTACTTGTGCTTCTGTGAACCAGGAGGTGTCATTGGTACTCTCTGCACAGTCTACCTCGTTTTAGTGCACCATATAGAACAACAATGAAATTAATGGAATATCCCTTATGTGCCATTTAATAGTCTATAGTGTAGAAGTGTGGCTCACTGGTTAGAGGAGGCAGACCCTGAAGCAGAGGTTAGACCGGGACCGGGGTTCAATTCCCGACGCGGCAGGGTCCTGAGCTCAAAATGTCCACGGACTCGATAATTCTCGCTTCGGTTCCTACTCAAATCAGGGGCTCACACTCTGAAACTCTGGGCAATAGCTTGCTCAATCTCCACTACGGCCCCCCGCAGCGGGATGCCTGGCTTTCACCTTGGGGGTGCCCAGTAGGGGCTATCTCACAGGGAAAAACCAGGACGGGTTCCCAAAGCAAGCGCCTTGAGACCTTTTGGGGTGATTAGTGCGCTATATAAGAAGCCAACATTACATTACATTATAGTTTTTTAGCTAATTTAAGTAACAATGGTGCATTACAATGCTCTTTTTGGCCCATTTGTTCTTCAAAATTGACAGGGGGAGAAACACCTCCTCCCTGGTGCCCTCTTAGAAGAGGTCCGGCTTGTTCACTGGAACTAAAGGGGCAGATGTACTAGGTTTTCATGCAACGCAGGACAGCAAGGAAAGTTGCTGTGCTGCGCTGCCTGAAGTGGAGGGAGCAAAAATACACCACATCTAGTAAGATATAGAGCATTTCTAGCACCAACACAGGCCCCCTTGCACCATGGTGCCTGTGTTATGAGCAGGATTGTTTTGTGCAGGAGAGAGGAAACCTTGCTGCACAAAAACAATCCTTTAGTAAATGTCAAAAATAGTTTTGGATTCAAGCTATCCTGGCTGATGACGGCTGATTAGCCAGAAACCGGTCCCAGGAAGCTTGTTTCCGGTCCAGGGAAAACATGGCTTGGCAGTTCGGGCTGGACTGTTCCCATGAGGCACAGGGTCAGACTGATTTGCATATGGCCGTGTCTGAACTGGTGTGGCGGAGTGAGCTAAAGAATGATGATGGATTAAACCCAGATCAGTTGACTGGGGGGTGAGTGTTTGTATTGTCAACGCTCCGTCCATCATCACCTTTGGTTTTTCGATATTTACATAGGCACCAGTTACTTTTTTTGGGTGCAGTTTTATATAGCGCCAAACACCACCCAAGGGTATTGGAGTGCTTTGCATTAGCACCAGTTAATTTTCATAAGGACACATTAATTTTTGTAGGCATGGGGAGATGAAGTGATTTGCCCAGAATCAGGGATGTTAAGCTGACGCCTAAACTCAAACACGGTTTCCCAACTCAATAGTCGCCAACTCTGCCCTCACACTACATCATCTCCCTAGCCTCAGTTCCACATCTGTGATAACGGCCAAATCACTTAATCTCCCCATTGCTGCCCGCATTTACTTTTGGTTGCCTGTCCACCTTCCGCCCGTCACTGCTTTCCCCCAATGAACTCAGCTGCACAGATCCCCTTCTCCACCAATTCTGTTTTTCAAAAATGTTTGTGTAGTTTTATATAGCAGCAACACAACCCGCAGTTATTGGAGCGCTATACATTAGCTCCAGTTACTTTTTTGTTGTACAGTATTATATAGCGTCAACACTAGCTAAAGGTATTGAAGCACTTTACATTAGGGTCAGTTAATTTACACATGGACACGTTCATTTTTGCACGCAGATCCTGATCAAGTGATCTGCTCAAAATCAATTTCTTCAAAAAGTTAGTTTAATCCTGGTAAACTAGGAAAACCAATCAATGGTGCAAAATCGATTATAAAAAATTTGCAAAAATGAGACTGCTAACAAATTGCAGACTGCACATGGTATATTAGCATTCATATGTTGTGCAGGAACATGTAAATCATGTACCAAAGACCCAGGACTGTTATACAACAAACATAATTACATTGATAAATGCCATATACAAGGTGTGTCACATAAAACATAATCCAATAAACAAGTCACTTGACATTTACACAATAAACAGAAACATTAATTCAGTTGGACATCCTTCCATCACTGATTTGCCATGTTCAAACATATATCCTTATTCCTTAGGCATAAGTATGTAAAATATTAGGACGGAACACCTATTGTTATTTTTGTAGTTTCGACACTTAACGAAGAGTGCTTACATACAACACATCACAGTGGGTTTTCTTCAGGACTAGGAACATTCAGAACAGCCTGATTTCAATAGTTACTGCATCTAACATGGTGCAGATAGGTATTGATAAACATTTGCTGGATTATACAAAGCAAGGGGACCTCATGTGGACCTTATTTTTGTATTATCTTGTGTGCATCGAGAAATCCCAAAGTGCATCTTTCCTCTGCAAGCACTTGGGCCAAATCCAGAAGCTATGTAATGCTTCGTAGTCTCCAAGATCCACCCGGATTCTTCAATGTGTGTGGAGAGGGTGCTATGCCAATTTTCCCTGCGGCACATCTGAAACAGACTGTTTCAGACGTGCCGTGGGCAATGTTGGATTAGACTATGAAGCATGGAGAAGTATGCCTCAATGGTTAAAGCGGCAGACCCTGATGCAGAGGTCTAGCCCGGGACCAGGGTTCAATTCCTGCCTCGGCGGGTCTCTGGCTCAATTTCCTTGGACCTGATAATTCTCGCCTCAGTGCTTATTCTAATCATGGGTCCCACTCTGCAACTCTGGGCAATAGCTTGCTTAATCTCCACAACGGGCCCCACAAAGCTAGGATGCCTGGCTTCACCTTGGGGGTGCCCAGGAGTGGGCACTTCACAGGGAAAAGCCAGGAAGGGTTCCACAGCGGTATGCGTACAAGCGCCGAGATGCCTCATGGGTGATTCGTGCGCTATACAAGTACTACACATTTACAAGCATTAAATAGCTTCTTTTTTTTCTTTGAATTAAATAGGAGTCCAATGTGTCTGCTTTGGTCGTGAAATGATTGGTCAGTTTGTCTGTGAATTCTTGAGTACTGGGATCATTTTTAGACTGAAATTTCTAGGAAGGAGGGAAGATTTGCTTCTAACATCTACATTTACCGAAAAATTGCACCAAGTTTGTTTCTCCGGTAGCCAGAGTTTGGTGTTAAGGGCTTAGTGTGAGCCGCCAGGTGGTTAGAAGTGAATTCTAGCCTTCAGGGGAACTGCTTGCCTAATTTAATGAGTGTGTCGTGTTTGCATTTATCAGAGGGCTGAGAAAACAATGAAATAAAATAGAAGAGACAGTCATTGTGTAATGAATTTAACATTGATTCTCAATTAGATGCCTCGACTTGTTTAATGAATCAGTAATGCTTCTATTTAATAAATGTAAAATAAACCGCAATCCCGGATGCTTTTTTTATACTGTCTCTAAAAGTCTGCTTATTTTTTTTAATGACAGAAATATACATAAGGCAACAAATAAATTCTACAAAAAGCAACCGTCGTGAGGTCTCAAATAACCAACTGCCCCCATTCGACATCGTGCGGTTCTAGACGTCAATCAATCGGTAGATTTGTACAGCGCTTCTTGTCAGTGCTTTAAATGGGCCGGTACTCACTGAGTACCGGCACTTTTTCCTTTTCTCTCCTTGAGTACCGGCACTTTTTCCTAGCAGGAAGAGAGTACCGGTACTCATGGGACCGGACTTCAGCCCAGGCAGCGCGCCCAGGCAGCGCTTCCTTTATCACCTCCACTACCTCTGCAGCTCCTCTAACAAGCACTGTCCGCACGGATTTAATCACAGGAGCACTTCTCACCAGGAACCAGCGTGAGGTGCTTTGGCAGTCTTCAGAGCGGGGAGGGAGGGGGGTCTGCAGAGTGCTTATCGGATCCATTGTTCTTTAACAGTGGGGCCGAGAGGGGGCTGTAAAATCTAATGGGTGGCGGCGAGAGCACTGAACAGGATTGAATATTCCGTGAACAGAACAGATTAAAAGTGGGGTTATGTGTTCTCTATGCAAATTGGGGCTTGGCGCACCGCGAAAGTTATTCCTCGTTTGGGCACGTGTTGTTGTTTGGTAGATTTTTAAGGTGCTCCTACAGGTGTCGCAACTGTTCGAATGCGACCTGGGTTGAAACAAAGATGAGTGTGCTACAGGAGCGTAGGCACATCCCTGTGGTGGGCACACTTATGTGGTTCAGGGCACCGGGATCAGTGCGGTGAATTCCAAAATAAAGTTCAATTTGAAAAACGGTAGATGAGGTTTCAAGATTTATTCAATAGATTTCTTTTTAGTAAGAATTCATATTTTCATCATATGAATCGTTAAAGCGGTGCTTGTAATCACATTATGTTGCTAGATGAGCTCCAATGCATTTCGGACTGGAGGTCCTTTGTCAAGGAGCGCTACAACAAAAGAATAAACAAGGTTCGAATCAATGAAGGTCCTAAACAACAGTGTGAAAAAATGTATCGAAACTGTGCGTGTGGGTTAACCTCATGCAGCCCTTATGGGATCTAACAGGTGAGCGAGTGAACTATGGGGTTCTTAGCGGTGGGTAGAACAGTGGGTCGGGTGTGTTGGGAAAACGGGGTGAAAACACAAGGTGAACAGAGAAGTTCTAGAGCTAATAGATGGTACGCTGTGAAGCCTTAGGGAATGGACTGCTCAATGCAACACGAGACTTATGTCCTCGTTAAGGTGAGTGCCGGTGGGTGACAAACAGTTAAACGTGACAGTTAAACGGGTGAAACTTACTTGGAAAGATCAGCGTCTAGCATGTAGCGTGACGGCTTCAGTGACTCCGCGGAGTTGAAGCGAAGTTTAAACAGGATGGGGATGGTGCAGATAAAGATAGGACTGTGGCGAGTGTGTGGAAAGCTGGGAAAGTGGTGGGATGTGAGCGGCCATCTTGGAAGGGAGTGGAGGCTAGCGGTGAAAATTACAGTGAGGGATCGACTGTTAGCAGAACAAAATTACAATACAGCAAAGAATGTCCGTTATAAATAACAGCTCAGTTCAGTACGGTCATTGAGACCGGACGGTTTCTGTGACTGGAGTCTATATATCCATGATGTTTCTCGTTGTAGAAGGGTTTTGTTGTTATCTCTTCCTTCAATTTTTGGAACCAGTTCGAGTACCAAGTATCTCAATTGTGCCACATTATGGTTTGCTTCATTGAAATGGATGGCTACATTGGATTTTGGATTTCTAGTACGAATGTTCGACTTATGTTCATTGAGTCGGGTCTTGATCTTGCGGCTGGTCTTGCCCACGTAAATCTTGCCACAGGGGCACTTTAGGAGGTAAATAAGATTAGAGGAATCACAGGTCGCGTCCACATTAAGTTTGATGTTGAAGCCCCGCATGGGATGATTGAGGTTGTTGCCTTTAATGATATTATTGCAATTGTTGCAATGGTGACAAGGGCGTGTGCCTGTGTGTTGGATAGGTGCGGTAACAGTACTGGTTTTTGATAGGATTTCTTTGAGGTTCATTGGTCGTGTGTATGCAAAGATGGGCGGATCCTTAAAGAGGTTCTTAAAGTCAGGTTCTGATGATAAGATGCGCCAATGTTTCAAAATAATGTTCTTGTAACATTTACTTGCGGTGGAGTACCTAGAAACTAGGACCATTCTTTGATCATCAGTTTTTGGCTTGCGTTGTAAAGCTTCTGCCCTAGATGTAGTAGAGGTTCGTTTGACTGCTTCTTTTAGGATATCTACAGGATGTCCTCTGTTTTGAAATCTGGTTGTCATAGAGTTGATTTGAGTCATCCTTATGTCAGGATCAGAAACGATGCGTGTGATTCTCAGCATCTGGCTGTAAGGCAGGTGTCGTTTCAGTGAGTTCTGGTGAAAGCTGCTGTAGAGCAGAGAATTGTTGCGATCGGTGGGCTTGCGGAAGAGGTCAGTTTCAATCCCATTGGGGTGAGTTTAATCAGGACATCCAGAAAGGTTATTTCCTGGTTGTTGATGTTCCAAGTGAACTCAATGCGATCATCTTTTGTGCTGAGGTCTGTGAGGGCCCGTTCTAAATTCTCTTTCGTGTCTTTCCAAATAAAGAATAGGTCGTCGATGTAACGTACGTAAAATTTTAAGTTGTCAGTCCAGTTTGCGTCCTTGTAAATATGGTTGCGTTCAAAATTACCCATGTACAAATTCGCGTACGTCGGTGCTGCACAATTGCCCATGGCCATGCCGGACATCTGAAGGTACCATTTTTCTTCATGTTTGAAGTAGCTGTGATATAAAGTATATATCATCAGTTCCAAGATGAAAGGTTTTAAAGGATCGTTCATGTCGGATGAAAGTAGGGCTTCTTCTACTGCATTGATTCCTCCTTCATGAGGAATGGAGGTGTATAGACTTTTTACGTCAGCTGTGCATAAGTATACTACTTCATTTTCATGGGCAATTGTGCAGCACCGACGTACGCGAATTTGTACATGGGTAATTTTGAACGCAACCATATTACGTACGTTACATCGACGACCTATTCTTTATTTGGAAAGACACGAAAGAGAATTTAGAACGGGCCCTCACAGACCTCAGCACAAAAGATGATCGCATTGAGTTCACTTGGAACATCAACAACCAGGAAATAACCTTTCTGGATGTCCTGATTAAACTCACCCCCAATGGGATTGAAACTGACCTCTTCCGCAAGCCCACCGATCGCAACAATTCTCTGCTCTACAGCAGCTTTCACCAGAACTCACTGAAACGACACCTGCCTTACAGCCAGATGCTGAGAATCACACGCATCGTTTCTGATCCTGACATAAGGATGACTCAAATCAACTCTATGACAACCAGATTTCAAAACAGAGGATATCCTGTAGATATCCTAAAAGAAGCAGTCAAACGAACCTCTACTACATCTAGGGCAGAAGCTTTACAACGCAAGCCAAAAACTGATGATCAAAGAATGGTCCTAGTTTCTAGGTACTCCACCGCAAGTAAATGTTACAAGAACATTATTTTGAAACATTGGCGCATCTTATCATCAGAACCTGACTTTAAGAACCTCTTTAAGGGTCCGCCCATCTTTGCATACACACGACCAATGAACCTCAAAGAAATCCTATCAAAAACCAGTACTGTTACCGCACCTATCCAACACACAGGCACACGCCCTTGTCACCATTGCAACAATTGCAATAATATCATTAAAGGCAACAACCTCAATCATCCCATGCGGGGCTTCAACATCAAACTTAATGTGGACGCGACCTGTGATTCCTCTAATCTTATTTACCTCCTAAAGTGCCCCTGTGGCAAGATTTACGTGGGCAAGACCAGCCGCAAGATCAAGACCCGACTCAATGAACATAAGTCGAACATTCATACTAGAAATCCAAAATCCAATGTAGCCATCCATTTCAATGAAGCAAACCATAATGTGGCACAATTGAGATACTTGGTACTCGAACTGGTTCCAAAAATTGAAGGAAGAGATAACAACAAAACCCTTCTACAACGAGAAACATCATGGATATATAGACTCCAGTCACAGAAACCGTCCGGTCTCAATGACCGTACTGAACTGAGCTGTTATTTATAACGAACATTCTTGGCTGTATTGTAATTTTGTTCTGCTAACAGTCGATCCCTCACTGTAATTTTCACCGCTAGCCTCCACTCCCTTCCATTATGGCCGCTCACATCCCACCACTTTCCCAGCTTTCCACACACTCGCCACAGTCCTATCTTTATCTGCACCATCCCCATCCTGTTTAAACTTCGCTTCAACTCCGCGGAGTCACTGAAGCCGTCACGCTACATGCTAGACGCTGATCTTTCCAAGTAAGTTTCACCCGTTTAACTGTCACGTTTAACTGTTTGTCACCCACCGGCACTCACCTTAACGAGGACATAAGTCTCGTGTTGCATTGAGCAGTCCATTCCCTAAGGCTTCACAGCGTACCATCTATTAGCTCTAGAACTTCTCTGTTCACCTTGTGTTTTCACCCCGTTTTCCCAACACACCCGACCCACTGTTCTACCCACCGCTAAGAACCCCATAGTTCACTCGCTCACCTGTTAGATCCCATAAGGGCTGCATGAGGTTAACCCACACGCACAGTTTCGATACATTTTTTCACACTGTTGTTTAGGACCTTCATTGATTCGAACCTTGTTTATTCTTTTGTTGTAGCGCTCCTTGACAAAGGACCTCCAGTCCGAAATGCATTGGAGCTCATCTAGCGTCATAATGTGATTACAAGCACCGCTTTAACAATTCATATGATGAAAATATGAATTCTTACTAAAAAGAAATCTATTGAATAAATCTTGAAACCTCATCTACCGTTTTTCAAATTGAACTTTATTTTGGAATTCACCGCACTGATCCCGGTGCCCTGAACCACATACGTGTGCCCACCACAGGGATGTGCCTACGCTCCTGTAGCACACTCATCTTTGTTATGTGTTCTCTAACAGCGGCACATTAAGCGCACCTGGGGACAGGCGCCAGCTGGCCTGCCCCCCTCGGCCTTGGACCCCTTCCCGGTCTGCCCTGGGTGTATGATCCAAAGGGGGGGGGCGGAGGGGGCACCGTTCTTCAGCACTTATTAAATGAGTGCGTCCCTGGCTAAAAATTACAACTTGATCTATATTTTCTAAAACTCTATCTTGTTTTGAAAAGTGTTTCTGTATATTGGAAAAAGTGCCAAGTGTTTGTGTACGTGGCCAGGGGCGTAGCTAGAGCTTCTGGCGCCCGGGGCTATCCCCCAGATTGCCTCCCATGGCAGGTAGGGGGGGGCGCGGGGAAAAGGACGGCGACAGTATAAAAATATACATTAAAAAATGGAACGACGAATCGGTCAGTGCACACACACCCACACCCCTCTGTGGCATGAATCGTAACCTAGACAAGTTCCTACTGTATAGGTAGCCTGGAGGGAGAGGTACAAATTAAATGTCACTTACTTAGATTAGGGCAGGATAGAGTCAGTTAACCGAACCATCCTGGTCCACTCGTGGCGTCATCCTGAAGTTGAAGGTGGCAGCTACTAACTCGAGGACAGTCACAGGATTTAAGGCTGGGGCCGGGGCTTGTGGCAACAGACAGTGCAGTAAGTGCACACAGAGTGACACAGGCCAGCCAACCAGCCCAGTGCACGTGTGCGTGAGATTAACCAACCAGTGCCAGATAGTAGCAAAGCGCAACTAGAGCCAAATTTCAAGGGGGGGTGGCTAAGAAAAAAATCTAATTCTTCAAGCAATAGGCAGAGTGGAGATGCAGGGGCTCTAAGAAGGGGTAAAAAAAACAAGCATTGGAAATGCAATAGGTCTCGCATTAGGAAAGTTTGATTTTTTTTATTTATGTGTTGGTTTTAAAAATAGCAAAATTAATACCTTTGTCAGTTACAATGTCAATAGTTTTAACTTTCGCAAATGTGACACCTATAGCATTTGTAATGCAATGTGTGTTGTATTTACGTGACTTAGATGTATTGATATTACAAATAACAATGGCTTTTAATTTTGTAAATAATTATTACTTAAATAAATTTTATTGTAATTTATAATGGCAATAGCTTAAACGTTTGTAAATAACTTTTGTGAAGATTATGTTCAGTGTATTTTATTGTGACGAAAATCCAAGAACATTGCATTTGCACCTACACACACACATAGCCACACAAACACACACACATATAGATGTGGTGGTGGTGGATCTGGGGGATATGGTGGTGGTGGATGTGGTGGTGGTGGTGATGGTGGATGTGGTGGTGATGGGGGTGGATGTGGGGGTGGATGTGGTGGTGGATGTGGTGGTGGATGTGGTGGTGGATGTGGTGGAGGTGGTGGATGTGGCGGTGGATGTGGTGGTGGATGTGGCGGTGGATGTGGTGGTGGATGTGGTGGTGGATGCGGCGGTGGATGTGGAGGTGATGGTGGATGTGGTGGTGGTGGTGGATGCGGTGGTGGATGTGGTGGTGGATGTGGCGGTGGTGGATACGGTGGTGGTGGTGGATGGGATGGTGGATGTGGTGGTGGTGGATGGATGGTGGATGTGGTGGTGTATGTGGTGGTGATGGTGGATGTGGTGGTGGTGGATGCGGTGGATGTGGTGATGGTGGATGCGATGGTGGTGGTGGATGCGGTGGTGGTGGTGGATGGGGTGGTGGATGGGGTGGTGGTGGTGGTGGTGGGTGTGGTGGTGGTGGGTGTGGTGGTGGTGGATGTGGTGGATGTGGCGGTGTATGTGGCGGTGGATGTGGTGGTGGATGTGGCGGTGGATGTGGCGGTGGATGTGGTGGTGGATGTGGTGGTGGATGTGGCAGTGGTGGATGCGGTGGTGGTGGTGGATGGGATGGTGGATGTGGTGGTGGTGGGTGGATGGGGGATGTGGTGGTGGATGGGGTGGTGGTGGGTGTGGTGGTGGTGGATGTGGTGGATGTGGCGGTGGATGTGGCGGTGGATGTGGTGGTGGCGGTGGATGTGGCGGTGGATGTGGCGGTGGATGTGGTGGTGGATGCGGTGGTGGATGTGGCGGTGGTGGATGCGGTGGTGGTGGTGGTGGTGGTGGATGGGATGGTGGATGTGGTGGTGGTGGATGGATGGTGGATGTGGTTGTGTATGTGGTGGTGGTGGATGGATGGTGGATGTGGTTGTGTATGTGGTGGTGATGGTGGATGTGGTGGTGGTGGATGTGGTGATGGTGGATGCGATGGTGGTGGTGGATGCGGTGGTGGTGGTGGATGGGGTGGTGGTGGTGGATGGGGTGGTGGTGGTGGATGGGGTGGTGGTGGTGGGTGTGGTGGTGGTGGATGTGGCGGTGGATGTGGCGGTGGATGTGGTGGTGGATGTGGCGGTGGATGTGGCGGTGGATGTGGTGGTGGATGTGGTGGTGGATGTGGCGGTGGTGGATGCGGTGGTGGTGGTGGATGGGATGGTGGATGTGGTGGTGGTGGATGGATGGTGGATGTGGTGGTGGATGGGGTGGTGGTGGGTGTGGTGGTGGTGGATGTGGTGGATGTGGCGGTGGATGTGGCGGTGGATGTGGTGGTGGATGTGGTGGTGGATGCGGTGGTGGATGTGGCGGTGGTGGATGCGGTGGTGGTGGTGGATGGGATGGTGGATGTGGTGGATGGATGGTGGATGTGGTGGATGTGGTGGTGATGGTGGATGTGGTGGTGGTGGATGCGATGGTGGTGGATGCGATGGTGGTGGATGTGGTGATGGTGGATACGATGGTGGTGGTGCATGGGGTGGTGGATGGGGTGGTGGTGGTGGATGGGGTGGTGGTGGATGTGGTGGATGTGGCGGTGGATGTGGCGGTGGATGTGGCGGTGGATGTGGTGGTGGATGCGGCGGTGGATGTGGAGGTGATGGTGGATGTGGTGGTGGTGGATGCGGTGGTGGATGTGGTGGTGGATGTGGCGGTGGTGGATGCGGTGGTGGTGGTGGATGGGATGGTGGATGTGGTGGTGGTGGATGGATGGTGGATGTGGTGGTGGATGTGGTGGTGATGGTGGATGTTGGTGGTGGATGTGGTGATGGTGGATGCGATGGTGGTGGTGGATGGTGGTGGTGGATGCGGTGGTGGTGGTGGATGGGGTGGTGGATGTGGCGGTGGATGTGGCGGTGGATGTGGCGGTGGATGTGGTGGTGGATGTGGCGGTGGATGTGGCGGTGGATGTGGCGGTGGATGTGGTGGTGGATGTGGTGGTGGATGCGGTGGTGGTGGATGTGGATGTGGTGGTGGATGTGGTGGTGGATGTGGTGGTGGACGTGGTGGTGGATGCGGTGGTGGTGCATGTGGTGGATGCGGTGGTGGTGCATGTGGTGGATGCGGTGGTGGTGCATGTGGTGGATGCGGTGGTGGTGCATGTGGTGGTGGTGGTGGATGTGGAGGTGGTGGTGGATGTGGTGGTGGATGTGGTGGTGGATGTGGTGGTGGATGTGGTGGTGATGGTGGATGTGCTGGTGGATGCGGTGGTGGATGCGGTGGATGTGGTGGTGGATGTGGTGGATGTGGTGGTGGATGTGGTGGATGTGGGGTGATTGCGGCTTGCAAGCTTATTTCGCTCACGTTATGCAGTTTCAAACATGATTGCCACTATTACTCTCAAATTCACTTGGCAGCAAACTGGTGAACTAATTAAAAGAAAGTCGTATTCAGCGTTATGGCCGGTACTTTATTCCAGCAAAGTGGCAAGCCAGTACACACCAATGATCTAGTAAAGCTAAAAACACACCACATGGCACAATAGCTGGCTGAGCGAGCAGAAGTAAGCCAAACAGCTTTCCCGTAGCTAAGGAGAGCTGAGCTCTTTTTGTAGCAGCACGCATAAGAAAAGTCCCGTATTTTCACCAAAACACTCTCTGATAATGATCAGCCGAATTCAGAAGGCTTCCTGCCCTCATATATTCCCAAGAGAGCAGTAATCTTATAAGGAAATGCTGTCATCACACCTAAAGCTACCGAGGGAGAAAGGAAGTGCAAAACTACACTATAATGCTTAATGGTAAACAACAGTCGAAAGTGCTGTCTGGAAGACATTCAATTAATGAAAAAAAAAAAAAGAAAAGGAGACACGGCCGGCCGGCCGTGAACTGAAAGCAGGGCCAGCCGGCCGTGAAAAAGCCTATGATGCCGCAGGGGGTAATTAGGGGAGGAGAATGGCTGGGCTGAGGCACAGCGCCAAGCCTTTGATGCAGCAGGGGGCGGAGCGGGAAGAGCTGCTGGCGGCATCAAGCTGACGATTTGATGCTGTGCACGCGCATTTTAACTAATTGCGCTTGCGCATTGAGTTAAAAGTGCACATGCACTTCATCAAATCGCCAGTGAATCGCCAGTGTAGGTAAGCTCTGGTTAAGCCTCTATAGTCTCGCTCTGCTCAATGCGCATGCTCATTGACAGGCGAGACCTAACAAAGCCTCATTAGCAAGCAATGGTCTTTTAAAGACCTGTGAAGTACTGGGCTACAGCTGTGTGTGTGCCAGGGAAGCTGTCACAGCCTGGGCTGCCACACACGACGGGGGGCTGAAGCACTTTGACCCCAATGGAACTTGTGCGCCTGGGACAGTCAGCAGTAGACAGACACTCAGACTGCCTAGCAGTTGTGCACAACAGACAACACTGCACACTAGTCACTCTCAAGTATGGAGGGGTCTGCTAGTCTCCACTCTCCGACCCTGATAATGACCCTCATATCACCGTGTGTGAGACTGTGGGGCACTCAGAGGGAGGGGCTGCGGCCTAGCTCAGGCCGTGGGAAACACACTCACCAACCAAGCTCTAGTCATTGGGCAGGCCGCAGCCAGCAGCACTGACTGCGGAGCACACAGTGCAACTCAAGAAGCCTTATGCACATTAGGCAGCCAGGCTGCAGGCAAGGGCCAGGCCTGGCGTCGAGGACGAGGCACACAATCTTGTCATGTATAGGTATGCCGAAGGACTAAAGAGAAGTTGTTTCTTGAACTTGTGTGTGTCGCTTTAATACATTATTTTGCATCACGGGATAGGCATTGGCTCAAAATGATAGAATTTTAATATTACGCCCCCCACCGCGCCGCCCACGCAGCACTGTCATGAACGACCGGCTCAGACAGTTTGTAAAGTGAACTCTATAGATGTCCCCTATGATGCATGTGTGCCGCCACAATTGTCTGGTAAACCACAGTAAGAAGTGATGTTGAATAGCACACACCCAGAACTGAAGCCCTTCAAAGTTCAAAGTGGTCTCAGATTTGATACTTACAAAAGTGTGGTATTCGAGGTGCAACCCATTCCTCCCACAATTCGCATGCAAACGAGCATTCTCCCGAGCACATAACCGAGCAATGCAGTCGAAGATAAATTAGTCTGATTTTTCCGAAAACTGCTCTACATTTAAAACTGATGAAAGCATGTAGAGCAGTCATTGTGGCACATTAGTAATAAAAAGCAAGTGTCTATATTTGTTCTAAACTGCTTTATAGCTGTGATACTTTGATAATAAAAAAGTGGTGCCAAATGAAGGAGATTTTATGAAGATCTTGTTTCAGAAGAAATGCATTAAATTAGTAGTTTCTGAATACAGTGAGGGAAGTGTTCTATCTCTCTGTAACATGCTTCGACAAATTGAAGCCACTCTGCATTATATTCTAAGTGATTGCATACATCAGAGCTTGTGCGCGGATTCCGCCGCAGTGGCCGCCACTCTTTCCAAGCACAGACACAGCATTACGCAGATAAAAAAAAGTCTACTTGTGGGGATATTAAATGTGAATGTACACTGGAACTTTGATACACAAAATGCAGGAAGGCTCCTCCACCCCACTCCCCGCTCCACCTCCCCCAGCAACAGCTACAGCCATGTCGCAGACCGTGGGGCGCTGGTCTAGGTTCTAACAATAATAGCGTAGCTGCGTAGTAAAGTGATTTGAGTGAGACTGGGCGGGCGGGGGCACTCAGAGGGAATGAGTGCGCCGGGAGTGACACTCACCGACAACACCAAGCTGTTCTACTCCACGGCGTCGTCGTTGGGCGGGCAGGTAGGCAGCAAGCAACTCAGCAAGTCTTATGCCCAGCAGCACAGCGCCCAGGGGTAGGCAGGGGCCAGGTCCGGAGCCAATGAACTGCATTTGACCCTGGCTCAACCCGTCCCGCAGGCCTAATAATCACTGGCGGTCAAATTGTTCCTGAAGCAGCTAGAGCTGCCTGCGAGCAGTTACGCCCAAGCCTGCCGGAAGCCTGGAAACGCAGCATTCGCGCTTGCACTTCAAACACATGTGCTGCGCCGCCCCAAAATTGTGCCGCCTAGGGCGGACCGCCCCCCTCGCCCCCCCCCCCCCTAGCTACGCGGGTGTACGTGGCTGAGAAAACAAGCTGGGGGAAGGCACTGAACTCTGGCTGCTACTTCAGAGTGAGTCACAGGAATGAACGCAGCTCACTCAGAAGAACACACTCTTCGGATACCCTTAATTTTTTTAATTTTTTTTTTAAAACAAACGTTCATGAAATGCTTGATTTCACTGTTGCACAAATAAAACACACCCTCCACAAATAGACAAGCACCGTAGGCAAACACAGTAGTGAGTGACGCACACAACACAGTAGCGGATACATGCACACAAACGATAATGCACAGACATTGATGAGTACATACTGCACAGATGTACATGCACCAAACATTCATGCCCAAGCATGCACATGCAAACACTTGCGAAAACCACAAGCACGGACACACAGCACACACATTCCATCGGTAGACACACACATACAACATGCACACATACCAAACGCATACCAACTCACAAAAGAAACTATGGAGCTTCTACTGGTCACCTTACAGTAACTTGCTGCGCCTTTCTTCACAGCATAACATTTGATGACGTCACATTTCCTTTATGGTTATCTTGACAAATAACTACCACGTATAATGTGTGCTGCACAAACTGAGCAAAAGACACACAATTGATGGACGGAATGCAGAACAAATCAAAACATTACAGTTTTTGTCGCATAGAGCCTTGTGTTACCCGCAGGTCAAAAGTTAAGATCCTTGTAAAATAGCTGAGTGAGCTATGACCCTGCAGCAACGACCTGCCTGCAAACAAGAAGGCATATATTTAGAACCTCGCTGTTATTTCCTCCATCTTTTCTTATTTCAAGGATGCTAAAAAAGCCTACTTTGGGTAGTAATAAACACTTATAATTAAGTGCCATATATATAGTTATTAGTGAGGTAACTAATGGACAGATACATCCGACATTCTAACAATGCATCCAGATTTTGTGCATACAACCTTGGCAAAGTCAAAAAGCTAACCCCGCCCCTTGTCCCACCTTAGCACCGCCCTTAACTACGCCCACTGCTCTTTTTGGTGAGTACCTGCACTTATTTTTTTCCATTTAAAGCACTGCCTGTCAGGGTATCCAGGCGCTGACAGGGTCCATGAGCACTGGGTGTCAGCCATTACTCGGGGTACAAAATGAGTCTGCTGATGTGTCTAGTTATCACTACTTTGGAACTGAAGGCAATGGAATGGGCACAGGAAAATATTTGCTGTTAATGTCGGGCATTATTTATTTTATTAACTCGGATCTCCGTGATATTAAACGTTTTTTTTTCTTCTTATCTACAAAAATAAACGTGTCATCGGGTGACAAGAATAAACCTGGTCAATTTTCCTACTCTAAGATCATCAATAGTCCATCAGCATGCGGGGTTCAGTTCACTGGATGATCACTAGAGGGCAGCAGTGCTTCGCAGTACAGAACAGGATACGGGCGGCACAAGAAACTAGCTCCTGCTAATACCAGAAAGTATCATTCTTATATTAATCAGCTACAAATTACACAGTCTCAGAGGCACTGATCCACGCTGTAGTCGAACATTTACTCTGCCCTACATGATAGCAAAGGTATGGTATTTTGCAAAGAATTAAGAAAGTTGGTTAATGTGGATTATGATGTTGAAAATGCAGCTGAGAGGTCAACGATAAAATGGGGGATGCGCCGATTTGAAGATGTTGGCGCTACAGATAGTCTTCGAGCGGGCCCGGTGGTTCTGATGACCCTGCATACTTCATGAATTTGCACAATGCGGAACAGTAAGGGTTGCACACGAATCGGATATTAGCTGCTACAATAATGGTGGGGATCTTCTCCCAGAGAGCAGGGCACAAGTCCTATAAAAAAAAGAAGTGGGGGGACTGATAGTATGCAAATGACCTCGTGACGTCACGTGCTGAAAGTATCCCGGTGTCTGAAATTTACACCGGGACACGTTCAGCATATTTCTGTGGGGCCCAGCTTCTTGGCAGGGGGGACGGCGTCCAACCTGTGAAAAGAGTGGGGGGACGCCGTCCACCCACGTGGACCCCCGACTCGAGCCCTGCCAGAGTGTATCTTTACTGCTACAGATCATAGCGCAGATTTACCCAATTTCGAAGCCACGCAGCAGGGGAAGTAGTTGTCCTGCGTTGCGTCATATGGGGAGAGCAGAAAAGTGCAGTATCTACTAAGATAGGCGTAGTTATGCTCCTTGGTATCTCTGGCGCAGCCACTGCTTGCTGCTTCTCTCCAACTCTGGCACCCCTGCGCCATGGCGCAAGGGTCCCTGCGCTGGGGTCGGAATTGTTTTTGTGCAGGAAGGAACACCTGAGCTCCACCCATGTAATGCCTCCCTGATGTAAGGCAGCGCTATATTGTTATTGTTTTCCACCAAAGGAGCGCAAATGAGGCTATATGTGGCTTAGTAAATACAAAAATAGAGGGGCAGATGTACAAGCCCCTTGCGCCCCTTTTACGCCGCAGTTGCGTCACTTTTGCGCCATGGTGCGGGTTCCGGCGCAGGAACGCCTCCTAAAAGTGGCTGAGTGAAATCTACAAGATTTCACTCAATCACTTTTGGGCCCATGCTGTGTCAAAACCCTGCGCCTGGATTGACGCAGCATTGTAAGAATAGAGCCCCTCAGAGCATTGCTGGAGCTGCGTCGCGCTTGCGACCAATGTTCCCTTTAATTTTTTTCCCCAGTGTGCGGCAGTGGAGGGTCTCTGTGCGCTGCAACTATGGCTATGTGCGCCAGGAACCAGACCGCGCGTGTCTGCGGCGCCAAATGCCACTCGTTTTTGGTGCCCTTCTGCCCTCTGTCCCACTTGTTTTTGGTGCCCTCCTGCCCTCTATCCCACTCGTTTTTGGTGCCTTTCTGCCCTCTGTCCCACTCATTTTTGGTGCCCTTTTGCCCTCTGTCCCACTCGTTTTTGGTGCCCTTCTGCCCTCTATCCCACTCGTTTTTGGTGCCCTTCTGCCCTCTATCCCACTCGTTTTTGGTGCCCTTCTGCCCTCTATCCCACTCGTTTTTGGTGCCTTTCTGCCCTCTGTCCCACTCGTTTTTGGTACCCTTCTGCCCTCTGTCCCACTTGTTTTTGGTGTCCTTCTGCCCTCTGTCCCACTCTTTCTGCCCTCTGTCCCACTCGTTTTTGGTGCCTTTATGCCCTCTGTCCCACTTGTTTTGTGTTACTTTCTGCCCACTGTACTACTCGTTGTGTGCTTTTATGCCCTCTGTCCCACTCTTTCTGCCCTCTGTCCCACTCGTTTTGTGTGACTTTCTGCCCTCTGTCCCACTCATTTTGTGTGCCTTTCTGCCCTCTGTCCCACTCGTTTTGTGTGCCTTTCTGCCCCACTCGTTTTTTGTGCCTTTATGCCCTCTGTCCCACTCGTTTTGTGTGCCTTTCTGCCCTCTGTCCCACTCTTTCTGCCCTCTGTCCCACTCGTTTTTTGTGCCTTTATGCCCTCTGTCCCACTCGTTTTGTGTGCCTTCCCTCTCGCCTTCAGTTCCGCTCGTTCCCCACCCGCGCTGGCCTCTCGTATAAGTATTTCTGATAATCAGAGCTGTGTTTGGAAAGTGTGTACGCTTTTGTTAGTAAAGCGCGGGGCAGACTGTGGCATTTTGTTTAAGTATTGCTGTTAATCGGAGCATGTGAAGGGGCTCTGATTATCAGCAATATTTAAACAAAAGGCCACAGTCTGCCACGCTCCCACACAGCCGCAAGCGCCACAATCGCCACCAGCCCCCCCGACTCCTTACCTGAACTCCTCATGCCCGGTCCGCCGCCACTGCACGGAAAAGGGCCTCACGATTGCGCCGCTCGCTTTTTAAAAGCGGCGGGCGGCGCGACTCTCTAGCGACGTCCTGTGTGCGCGCTCCACGCTAGGTGGTGCGCGCTGTCGTCAGGGGAGGTGTGTATGCGCGCGCTCGGCCTAGAGGGAACGGTGCTTGCGACGCAACTCCAGTAGTGCTCCGCTTTTACGGCACAGATGCGTCACGCATCTGTGCCGTTTTTGCCCCATGGTGCGCCGCATTTACAATAACTGCTGCATCCCTGCTGATATGCAGGGATGCGCCAGTTATTGGAAATCTGCCCCATAGTTTGCGGCAGGGCTGCAGCAAAAAAAGGGCGTAACCCAGACGCAAAATCTTGGTAATTCTGGGCCCAAGACCGTGAGGCTGTCCCACAGTGCAGTGATGTGACAAGTTTAGGGGATGATGACGTGGCAGCTGCCACTAGTTCAGGGACAGCAAACAGTCCTATGGGGAGTACCTCCATCCGAAATGCAGACCTGGAGGTAGACTTGTTTGAACAATCAACTTTCTGTGCGTACCGACGGCTCTGTGGTAGGTAAGGAAGTGTTATTTCATCCACCTTTTTTCAAGACTCTTTCACTGCATTTTAGCTGGTAGATGTGAAAAACATTTGATGTTACTGTATCATGCTTAGGGCAAAAGATATGCTAACATCTGTTAATATTGGTTAGTATATCAGACCGGATGCTATTCCATAGGAAGACTCTGACTGACAGGGCATGCAGAAAGACCACTGCACTGAGGCTGTTGACATTTATAACCACTTGCTTGGAAGGACAGTCCTATGCCTATATGGGTCCCAAGCTTTAGAGCAGTCTTTCGCTAACTTTAAGAGGCTGCACTTCTTTTTCCTCCTTTCGGAAATTGTTGAAGACCTGGTTGTTTGAGTAGTGAGATATGACTGCACTCTATCTGTCTCTAGCGCCGGGAAACCCCAAGTAGGCAGTTGCTTGCGCTATATAAGCTCTTTTAATAATAATAATAATAATAATAACAACCAAGACATTGACGCAGGAGACAACCTTAGTAAATTCAATCATTCGGGATGGAGAAATGAATGATGGTGCAAGCCATCTATGAGAAAGGCAGGTACCTACATTTTTATGGTTAAAGACAAACAGTGTGGCTGGCCATGGTTAGGCACCTCAGTTTCAAAGTTAATATGCGAGTCCTTGATTTGTGCAAAGCGTGTCCGGAGCTTGCCACACGTATGCTCCACTGTTCAGCAGACACCAGAAGTTTTGAAGAAAAGGACGGTGCACCAAATAACGAGATTCAAAGAACTTCCAATGTATCCAAAAAATGAGGTATTCATTTTTTTCAATCTTTAAAAAGCCTCAGCCAATGCGTTTCGTTCCATTGGAACTTCGTCAGGGCTCGGTGATCTCGAGGTACTGCTAAAGAGGTCCCAGATCAGATTTTATAAACGTATTTCTGGTCTCGTTCTATTGAGCAGTCTTCCATACAATTGAAGGCAGTATTCCTTATCTTGAGATCACAGGTCAAAGGCAGGTCTAGTGGTGCCTCTTTAGCGGTCTCTATAAAAAGACAGGGAAAGTTATATCCCAACAATCAGCAGACATCCCAGTGGCCCAAATTCCTGGCACACATGCCTCTTATGTTCAATTGTGAACCAAAGAGGTGCTGTGGTTCGAGTTCCGCTTCAGACAGTCCAACAGACTATTATGTCGTCGGGTGGCCGTTCGTCCTTATCGTCAGGATGCCCGCAGTCACGGGTGGGTCGTCCGGCTGACTGTGACTAGGGGTTATACATGCTCCATTGCCCTTTGAGGATGGACGGCCGTTATTTAGGGCTGCCACCATTTCGTTTTATGATTGAGGGTTATTTTTGCCCTCTGAGGGTTACGGGCCGAAATAGACATAATAGTCTGTTGGACTGTCTGAAGCCGAACTCGAACCACAGCACCTCTTTGGTTCACACCTACATTTTTAGAAGCTGGAGACCAGCAAGAAAATTAGGTCAAATCAGAAGTTGGCTTTGTGGGTGGGCATAGTTGGTAACCTATTGAGCTGCATCTATAACCTTCATATTGGTATAGAGAAATGACCATACCACTTTTATTGCAAACTTGTAGAAAGCATCACTTTGTGGGTGGGTTGACCAGTTGTGCCAAGCTGAGGCTATTCATGTCGTGGATTAAGATTTTGGCCACATTGGTTCTTTTAGTCATCCACCCAATGTTCCGGTGCCTATGAGGAAGAAGCACTTTGAGATGGTTAGCCCATGCTGTTCTAGGTACAAAGAAGTTAGTGAGAAAAGTTGTGGCTTGCCTGCTAGAAGTCTTTCTGCACAGGTGAAGGAGCCCTCGGCGATACAACCCTGTAGCAGACATTGGGGGTCAGAGAGTTTTTCCATATAATGGTATTTAGAAAGATCGTCCACACCACAGGGATCTAGTTTTGTAAAAATGCCATATCGCCCAGGAGGAGATCATGAGCTCTCAAGGAAATTGGAACAGAGGCTGTGGTGATCTTGGGAATATTCAGCATGCACGATTTGCAGTGAGAAGCGCAACCTTGAATGTGGATTGGTGGGGAGTTGTAGGGGTGTGACAAGAGAGGGATGTGGGGGGGACAGCTAGTGGAGTGTGACCCTCATCAGGATGGGGATGGAACAGTTGGGTTTTTCTTCTGCTGGTCCTTCGGAGGAAGGAAATCTGTTGGCACGCAAAGCTTGTAGGAGTAACCAAGGCTATCCAAGTGTCAGTGATGGTAGAATGGCCACGGGGGTGTGCGTGACTGGGAGAGGATAGCGGTATTCTTTATGGTGGAAGAGGTTGGAGCAGGGTGCCTTCTTAACTGCTGGAGGCCACAGCATGCTAAGGATGTGAGTTACTGAGCTGGGAAAGCAAGGCCTGCATTGGAAGGGGGATCATAGCAGATAGATGAAAGGGTTGTCTGGGATAGGCCAGTGTGGTGTCAGGAGGGAGAATGGTGATGTGGGACCTGAAGAGGCATGAAGATGAGAGCTGTTTTCTAAGCCAGATGAAGATTTAATCAGAGGCTGATTGTTTGATAACTTTCCCATTGCCAAATACATATGTGGTTAGTACTGAGCAGTGGTCGGTATAACAGGTTTTTAAGAATGTCTACTTAGGAGATCATGTCAAAAAGGGTACATTCAAATTTAATGAGGCTGTTGTGTGTTTGGGTGTGGGAGGGTAGGAGGGAGACATTCTGGACTATTGGGTTCCTTTTTCCCTAAAGTAGGATACGTTTCAGTTTCGACTTCTACCATATACAAGAATTTCTCCTTCCATGGGAGGTGTTTGTCACCTGCACAGCCAGGTTTATGGAGGATTGTGTTATTCTCCTTACACCGCACCCCTTCAAGGCAGCTTTGCATTCAGCTGCCCGAGGCTACAGGTGCAAGAGTCTTACCTGATCCGCTTGATCCTCGGTGTTTTATTAGAGGCCTACACCAGCTTGCTTGTCCAAAGAAAACATGAGGTTAGGCCTTCAGAACAGGCAAGGGTTGTTCAACAAACCCGGCCAAAAGCATCTTCTAACTGCAGTTCTCAACTCGCAAAAAGCCTACCACCTGTTGAAGTATTTCTGTTTAAAAACTCTTGGTTAGGGTTGGGAGTTCTTCTTTTGGTTCTAGGGGATGTTGACACGGATACTGTCCGTAGCATTAAATTCCTGTTGGACAGGGGCTTCCGCAGGATTCCGTTCATAGGGCCCGATTCACAGAACTAACTTAAGACATAATCCTAAACTTACTACTTTTGGTATTTACAGAAGGCATTTAGTAGTAGTAAAGTTAGGATTTTGTCTTAAGTTTGACTTAAGACAAACTTAAGACAGACTTAAGTTAGGATTTTGTCTTAAGTCTGTCTTAAGTTAAGCTTAAGACAAAATCCTAACTTAACTACTACTAAATGCCTTCTGTGAATACCAAAAGTAGTAAGTTTAGGATTTTGTCTTAAGTTAGTTCTGTGAATCGGGCCCAACATTTAAGTTTTTCGACATCAGCTGCACCTCAACAAGGGGGTTTCAATTGTATGCTGGCGTGTAATTGTTTTAGTTGATGCATTTTTAAACAGCAGGCATCGGCATGTTTTTACCAGCTCGGCACTAGTAGTCCGATGCCCAATAACCTATATGAGGAAACCAGTGGTAGAAGTGGGGAAAAAATGTAGGTGAACAGTGGGCGGAGAATGAGAAGGCGGGAATAACCTGAGGATTGGGTCAGTGGGTGGAGTCAGAAATGTGGCCAGAAAAAGCTAAACATCCCAAAAGAGAAGTCTGGTGGATTTCTCGTGAATGCTTGACCTGGTTCCCCAGTTGGAAATTCAGCAGCTCTGGCCATAGTGACACAGCCTCTTCCCCACTGAACACCATACTGCCCCACAGAGAGATACTCACACTGCCTTCAGCTACAACCCAATAAACTATAAACACCAGGACGTGACTCAATTCAAATTATGCACTAGACAAGAGTAATATGTTGACTGAAAAACAAAATGTAATAACATCCTGGAAAGTGCAAACACTCTTAGGGAATGCAAGATTAAGTAAACCATGTGAAATGTAAGCAGGAACAACATGGTTGGGGAAGAGGATGTGGTCTCACGGGTAGATTGCCGACCTTGGAGCTGGAAAACCAAGGTTTGAGTCTCGGGCCGACTCCACATCCTGTGATTTAGTGCAAATCACTTAATCACCCCATGCCTACCCAAAAAAATGAATGTGTCCTTGTATAACATAACTGGTGCTCATGTAAAGCGCAACAATACCTTTGGGTCAAATTTGCGCTACATAAATCTGCAACAAAAAAAATGGTTACCTTAACGCTTTTACACTCATTATTCAGAAATCAATGAGTGCTTTTGCCTGAAAACTTAAGAACATAACTACAGGGACACGTTTCAATGTCCATTGCTTATATCCTTACAAAACGTAAGCAGTATGGTTTAAAAATACCACATTACTGAACACAGAGCCACAGTATACATTTTATAAACTAAAATATGGTAAACAGTTGGTATGGCTCACATTAAACGTTAACGTTTTCCACTCCACACATCAATCGGGCATTGCAGTTCCTCCAGGATTGGTGCACTTTCCCACCCAGGGAATACACTGCTGTTTAAAGAAAGACAAGAAAACAAAAGCAGCTTCACTGGCAAACTCTGTAAAGTGGTGATAATGTGATTGGGTGTGAAAAAAACCAATCTGGCCTCTGCGACCACTCTATCTTGCTTTATTTAGTTATTTTTCGTATTTTTAACCTTTTTAGGTCGAGCCTAACACAGCGCGCATGCGCTGCTCTAGGGGATGGCCTTTTGGAAGTGGTCTGCTCTTTTCGAATACTCCTGCGTGTGGCGGCATCCAGCTTGCGGGAGCGAGCAGCGGCGTGCGGGGGCCATCTGTTTTTCTTATTAGCTTTCACTTTCGTGCTTTTTTTTCATTTTGCGTCCGCCCGACAGTGCTTGTTAAAGCCTCCTCCCCTACTCCTTCCTTCCCTCCCCCGGCTACTTTGTGCCTCTTACAGGAGCCGACTGAGATGGGAGGAGAGGCACAACTTAAACCTTTCTTGCTGGCAAATGAGCCATGCGCTTTAGAGTTACTTTTTTTGTTTTTCTCAGCAGCCTGTACTTAATGCCGTCTTCGTTTTCCATGTTTTTTTGTGTTCGTCGTTCTCGCCGTAGCAGAACATGTTTTTGAGTCCCGCCTGTGCTAACCCTGTCCATGAGCAGAAGGACCCTCTCTGCCACTAAGGCTGTAGAACCTCTTGCCCTCCTAGGTTGGGCCATGTCTGCAGTCTCAGTAAAGAGGCAAAGACGCGGTGCATGGGCGTGTGCCCGGCGCGGAGTGTCAGGAACCCATTCCTCAATGACACATTCAGAGTGATGCGTGCCACGACACTGCCCCCTGCAGCTGTACAGAGGGAGTGCACCCCTGAGGCAGGGGTTGTCATCAGTTTCTCCTCACCCTGAATGTTGATCTGTGGCTGTGTGGCGCTCTTTTCTTCTCCCCGTAACCTGCACCCAATAATGAACTGAACCCTCGGAGCCCTGCTGACGCTGTCGCGGCTCCCCCGAACCTCTCCAGACCGAGCCCTGCTGACCTCGTCGCGGCTCGAGGAATACTCTGGTCTGGCTGGACCATCGAGAGCACCGTCACGACCGAGCCGACTCGACGGAGGTGAGGCAACCAGTACGACTATCATCTCGTACCCCCCGGCTCGAGGATTGAGAGCTGTGCGTAGGGTACGGCTCGTATTAACCCAGAGACTAAAAGACTGTCCCGCTTCCCCCTTCCCGAATCCTCCAAGACTTTGTGGTCCCTTGACCACTGTGTATATAAGAGTGCTTCCTTCGTTATTTGCTTATATAAAGATATTGTTACTAAAACCCACCGGTGTGGTGTCTGTTCGTAGTGTGGTGTGAGCTCAGTGTGTACGATCCTAGACCCGAAGTCCTCCCCGGTGAGGACCTCACAATCAAGACTCGGCAAGTTCTGTGGGAGAGGTGAGCCCTGGTGTGGTCGGGTGAGCACCACCTGACCCTCGGGGATCGCCCCTTCTTACATTGGTGGCAGCGTCGCGATAAGAACCTACGTCTAGGGATCGTACAGTACTGACACACTACCCGAACGAAGAAGCAGCCATGAGCGTCACGGCCGACAAGACCACCTTCCAGATGGAGCTTCTGGGAGACTATTCGCACCGTGAGCTCAAGCAATTCTGCAAGGATCTCCGTATCCCGTCAACAGGATTAAACACCAAAGAGGACTTCCAACAAGCTCTAACAGCCTGGGTGGAGGCCGGAGCACAACCTCCAGCACCGACAGAAGCCGATGGGGGGGAGCCCCTCTGACCGAAACCCACGCTCCAGAGCAAGAAAGAACAGAGTCCCCGACGCGGACTCCCAGCACGGAGAGAGGTCTGTCTCCAGAAGAGATGGCCGACCGAGAACGCAACCGAAGCCACGAGCTAGAACTAGCCCGTTTGAAGATGGAGGGAGAACTCAAGCTGGCCGAGAAAAAGCTAGCCATCGAGCAGTTGCGGCTGCAAGGAGAATTGGAGGAGAAGAAGCTCCAACGAGAACATGACGGAAAGAAGCTCCAGCTGGAGCACGAGCGCAGCATATTGGAAATAGAACTAAAAGCCCGGAACGAAGGCAGCAAAACAGCAGCGACCCGAGAGGCCATTCCCCCGGTGGAACCCAAGGTCCACATCCCCAAGGACGTGGTCAAAGAATATTATAAAAACGATGACATCCAGCAATGGTTCAAGGCCTACGAGGTCGCCATGACCTCCCACCGAGTTCCGCAGAAAGATTGGGGAGCCGGGCTGTGGGGTCGATTCCTGAGCGAGGGGAGAGACACCCTACTCGACCTACCGTCTGCCGAACAGACCTCCTACAGCCACATGAAAGAGGCCCTCCTCACCAGGTACGGGCTCACTCCAGAAATGTACCGCCAACGCTTCCGGGACTGCAAGAAGATCCCCGGCACCACCTGGGTCGAATATGTCAACTTCTACAGCCGGGCCCTGGAAGGGTGGATCAAGGGCAGCAAAGTATCCACCTTCGAGGGGCTCATCGACCTCATTGCCTACGAACATTTGTCCCTGAATTGCTTTGTGGAACTCCGGCAGCACCTCCTGGACAGCAAGTTGGCTGACCCCCGGAAGCTGGCCGTCGAGGCCGATCGCTGGGTGAGCACCAGAGTACCCCGGGGGCCCGGGGGAGACTCTGGCCGAAATGAACAGGGGTCTTCCCGCCAGAGGGGAGGGGGGAACCAGAATAGACAGAGGGGTTCCCAGGTAGGGTCCCCGCGTAGTCCCCCCAGAAACCAGCCCGGCACCTCGCCTCCCACCGAGCGCGCAGGGTTTCCCCCAGCTAAGCCAGGGCCCCGAGCCAGCCAAGCCTGCTTCCATTGCCAGCAACCAGGGCACTATGCCAATGACCCCCGCTGCCCTTTGTTCAAGAAACCTGCCGCGTCAGGTCCCCCAGCGCGCCACATCACCTCAGTAGCCCTAGAAGAAGAGGAGGGAGAAGAGGAGTTCGGGGGAGCTGACCCCGCAGCCATGATGTTAGTGTCCCTGGGTGATAGAGAGATGGTCCCAGGAGCCTCCCTACCCGACAATACCGAGAAGTATCGACAGCAGGTGACTGTCAATGGCCATCACATAGGGGCGCTCCGAGACACGGGGGCCAGTATCACTGCTGTGAAACGGCATCTAGTACACGAAGCCCAGATTGTCCCCCACATCTCCTGCAGAGTGATCGCAGCCGATAACTCCGTCCGCACCTGCCGGATAGCTCAAGTCCCGTTCGAATGGGGGGGGGCGTCTCGGAGAGTTACGAGTGGCAGTCCACTCTGACATGCCCGTGGACTGCCTGCTCGGCAACGATCTAGAGAGCTCCCCATGGCAGCGGGTTGAGAAGAGGACCCACCTGGAGATGGTGGGCCTGCCCGAATGGGCCTGTGTGAGTACCCGGTCGATGACCGCCCGAAGGATCACCCCCGCAGGGGCGACCTTAGAGGCGGCCCCAACGACCCCTGAGGACCCCGAGGTCCCTGAACCCTCCGAAGCCCCTGAAATATTCCCCGGGGAGAGCTTCCCCTCCGACGCGGGTCCCCTCGGCCCTAGCGTCGAGTCGACCCCGAGTCTGGACGACCTTCCTGAGCTGGCCCAGTGGCGCCAGGAAGGGGGACCGTCCCGTGAAGAATTCTGCCTAGAGCAGACCTCCTGTCCATCCTTGGTTGGGCCGCGGCAGCAGGCCGCCGCCCAGGCCACCGGGGACCAGTCCGGCTCCCACTTGGTATATTTGGAAAACGGCCTCTTATACAGCGCGCAAAAGTCCGCCGAACTAGGGTCCGGCCGAGTGCTGGTGGTCCCCCTGCGCTTCCGCGGCTTTCTCCTGAACCTGGCCCATGACGTACCCCTGGCGGGACACTTGGGACAAGACAAAACGTACCATCGCCTGGTCACCCACTTCTACTGGCCGGGCATGCGCTCCGATGTAGAAGGCCACTGCAAGTCCTGCCCCACGTGTCAGTCCAGCGGAAAGAGGGGAGGGAAGCGCAAGGCTCCTCTCCAACCCTTCCCCGTGGTCAGTACCCCCTTTGAGAGGGTGGGAATCGACATCGTGGGCCCCCTCGACCCCCAGACCTCCTTGGGGCACCGCTTTATCCTAGTGCTGGTGGACCATGCCACCCGCTACCCCGAAGCCATTCCCCTCCGGACGGTGACCGCCCCTGTAGTGGGCCGGGCCCTCATGGCCATCTTCTCCCGGGTGGGATTCCCCCGAGAGGTCGTCAGCGATCGAGGGACCAACTTCATCTCGAAATACATGAAGTCCCTCTGGCAGCAATGTGGGGTGACCTACAAGTTCACCACACCATATCACCCCCAGGGGAACGGTCTGGTGGAACGCTTCAACCGGACCCTCAAAGGAATGATCATGGGTCTCGAAGAGCCCCTGAGACGTAAGTGGGACGTCCTCCTCCCCTGTCTCCTCTTCGCGTACCGCGAAGTCCCCCAGAAGTCCCTGGGGTTCAGCCCCTTCGAGCTGCTCTACGGGCACCCCGTCCGGGGACCCCTCACCCTGGTCAAGGAAGGGTGGGAGACGGCGGCCCCAGAGCCCCCTCCCGATGTGTTTCGATACATTTTGGCCCTCCGGAACCAGACGAGGAAGTTCCAAGAGCTGGCCGAGGCAAACCTCGAGGCCAGCCATGAAGAAATGAAACGGTGGTATGACCAGAATGCCACTCTGGTCGAGTTCCAGCCCGGACAGCGGGTCTGGGTGATGGCCCCCGTAGAGCCCTGTGCCCTGCAAGATAAGTGGACAGGGCCCTTCAAGGTGGTCGAACGCAAGAGTCAGGTGACCTACCTCATCGATGTAGAGTCCCCCAGGAACCCCTTGCGGGTCCTTCACGTGAACCGCCTCAAGCCCCACTTCGCCCGGTCCGAGTTGAGTTTGCTCCTCGCCACGGACGATGGGGAAGAAGAAGAAACGGAGCCTCTCCCCGATCTCCTGTCCACGAAAGAGAAAGATGGCTCCGTAGAGGGAGTGAGTCTCTCCTCCTCCCTCTCTCCAGAGCAGCGTGAGGGCTGTCGCCAGTTGTTGGGACAGTTCTCGGACCTCTTCTCCCTCACCCCCGGCGTCACCAACTGGTGCGTCCACGACGTGGACACCGGGGACAGCCCTCCGGTACGGCACAGAGCCTACCGCGTCCCTGACCGAGTCCGGGCCTGTATCAAGGCCGAGGTATCGAAAATGTTGGCCCTCGGGGTGGTCGAAGCCTCTGACAGCCCATGGGCTAGCCCCGTGGTCCTGGTTCCGAAGGCAGCCGCCCCTGGTGCCGCTCCCGAGCTGAGGTTCTGCGTTGACTACCGCGGGCTCAACGCAGTCACCAGAACCGATGCTCATCCCATCCCCCGAGCCGACGAGCTTATCGATCGTCTCGGGGCTGCTCGCTTCCTTAGCACATTCGACCTGACCAGTGGATACTGGCAGATCGCCCTCACCGAGGGAGCTAAGGAAAGGTCCGCTTTTTCCACCCCGGATGGTCACTACCATTTCCGGGTGATGCCCTTCGGGATGAAAAACGCCCCCGCCACCTTCCAGAGGCTGGTTAACCAGGTACTGGCTGGGTTGGAAGAGTTCAGCGCTGCGTATCTGGACGATATTGCGGTGTACAGTTCCCACTGGCCCGAGCACCTCCAGCACCTCTGGGCGGTGCTGACCACCCTGAGGAGGGCAGGTCTCACCATTAAGGCAAGCAAGTGCCAGATCGGACAAGGGTCCGTAATCTACCTTGGGCACCAGGTCGGAAGCGGCCTCGTAGCCCCCCTCCAGCCCAAGATCGATGCCATCGTGGCCTGGGAGGCCCCCACGACCCAGACGGAAGTGCGGGCGTTTCTAGGGCTCACGGGGTACTACCGCCGGTTCATCAAGGATTACGGCAGCATCGCAGCCCCCCTCACGGAGCTAACCTCCAAGAACCAGCCGAAGAAAGTCAGCTGGACCTCCGCCTGCCAGGAGGCGTTCGAAACACTGAAAGACGCCATGTGCACCGCCCCCATCCTACAGGCCCCCGACTACTCACGAGAGTTTGTAGTCCAGACGGACGCGTCCGAGCATGGCATCGGAGCGGTCCTGTCCCAGGTGAACGAGAGCGGCCTAGACCAACCAGTGGCATTCATTAGCCGGAGGCTACTCCCTCGAGAACAAAGGTGGAGCACCATCGAGCGGGAGGCCTTCGCGGTGGTTTGGGCCCTGAAGAAGCTGAGACCCTACCTGTTCGGTACTCACTTCCGGGTCCAGACCGACCACCGACCTCTCCGGTGGCTAATGCAGATGAGGGGGGAGAACCCCAAATTGCTGCGCTGGTCCATCTCCCTCCAGGGGATGGACTTCACTGTTGAGCACCGGCCTGGCTCTGACCACGCCAACGCAGACGGCCTCTCCAGATTTTTCCGCCTCAGCGAAGAGAACCCCCAAGAGGATGGGTAGTTCTCCCCGCCTTCAGCTGGGGGGGGACGCGTGTTGGACCCGGCCTCGTGGCGTGGCCCGTCTCTGTCCCTCAGAACCCTGCGAGCGTAGGCCTGTACCCTGAGCCCCTGCGCAGCGTCCCCGTAAGAATAGCCTGCACCCAGCCGCCTGGTCGTCTCACCCCCGATGAGCCCGAACCCCCGTAAACCCACGACCAGGCCGCACGTCCCCGTCCCACTCCCGGCTCCGAGCGCCTAGACCTGGCATGCCCCACAAGGCCCGGACGCCATCTTCCCTCTCCGACATCCCTGTCTCCCTGGGCCTAGCGTGACCCCGGCCCCAGCGAAACCCAGACTCCAAAGGCGCGCCAGTCCCAGCCGGGGGGTAAAGGGCTCCCCGAGTGAGATAAGCCAGGGAGTTTCGATGGCACCTCCGGCCTCCCCTGAGAGACCGGTATCTGTCACACCTTTGGGCCTCTCCTGTGGCCCAGTTTCGATCACCCCTCTGGCCTCCCCGGGGGCTGGCTCCAGACCCGCTGGGCGTCTGGGAATTCTCGGACCCATCCTTCAAAGGGATCAAAGAGCCAACCGCCGGACCTCGCCAACGACCAGCCCCCAGGGCGTGAGACCTCCGCCTGCGAGGGTCCGGAGATCAAAGAGCAGAAGGACTATAACTGGGCCCGCCCGACAACTAGAGGGCAGTTGTATCTTGGACCTGAAGCCCTGCTGATCTGATCGCGGCTGACCCTAAGAAGAACTCATCTGGAACCTCGGAGCCCTGCTGACGCTGTCGCGGCTCAAGCTGAACTGAACCATCGGAGCCCTGCTGACGCTGTCGCGGCTCAAGCTGAACTGAACCATCGGAGCCCTGCTGACGCTGTCGCGGCTCAAGCTGAACTGACCCATCGGAGCCCTGCTGACGCTGTCGCGGCTCAAGCTGAACTGAACCCTCGGAGCCCTGCTGACGCTGTCGCGGCTCAAGCTGAACTGAACCATCGGAGCCCTGCTGACGCTGTCGCGGCTCCCCCGAACCTCTCCAGACCGAGCCCTGCTGACCTCGTCGCGGCTCGAGGAATACTCTGGTCCGGCTGGACCATCGAGAGCACCGTCACGACCGAGCCGACTCGACGGAGGTGAGGCAACCAGTACGACTATCATCTCGTACCCCCCGGCTCGAGGATTGAGAGCTGTGCGTAGGGTACGGCTCGTATTAACCCAGAGACTAAAAGACTGTCCCGCTTCCCCCTTCCCGAATCCTCCAAGACTTTGTGGTCCCTTGACCACTGTGTATATAAGAGTGCTTCCTTCGTTATTTGCTTATATAAAGATATTGTTACTAAAACCCACCGGTGTGGTGTCTGTTCGTAGTGTGGTGTGAGCTCAGTGTGTACGATCCTAGACCCGAAGTCCTCCCCGGTGAGGACCTCACAATCAAGACTCGGCAAGTTCTGTGGGAGAGGTGGGCCCTGGTGTGGTCGGGTGAGCACCACCTGACCCTCGGGGATCGCCCCTTCTGACACTCACTCTGCCCCGCTATTAATTTATTTGCATTTATATAGCGTATAGTACCACTGACGAGGTGCTGCAGGTCTTCATCCTCTTTCACCCTGTCCCTTTACTCAGTACATTCTGTCCGTCTTTCATTGCACCTCCATTCTCCAGAAGCCCCCTCTGCCTTTTCTCATCCAGGCCATCCATTCATTCATTGCGAGCTCTCTGCTTTCCCTACCCTTAGCTCCCTTAATTCATCACAAGACTCCCTGATTCTTTTCCTAACCCGACCCTCCTTTCATCTTACGCTTTTATTCTTCACTTCTCACTCGCTCCCCACTGCTCATCATAGGTTCTCTCCCCTTTCGTCATTCTGTCTCTCCTTTCACCAGAGGCTCTTTGCTTCTTACCCGGTCCTTCCTTTTATCTCAGGCTTGCAGTTTCTCCTACCGGCACTCCCCACCGGTTCTTCGCGGCTGTCTCTCCCGTCTCCTTGTAACCCTTACCCTCCTTTCACCAGAGGCTCTCTGTTTCTTACACGGTCACTTATTTCATCTCAGCCTTTCAGTCTATCCTTGTGGCACTCCCCACCGCCACTCCAGGCTGTCTCTGCGCTCTCCTGGTCACCCTGCCCCTTCCTTCACCAGAGTCTCTGCTTCTTACCGGTCTCCTCCATTCACTTCACCCCTTCAGTCTCTCCTAATGGCCCTCCCCATGGGCTGTCTCTCCCTCTCTGTGTCACCCTGGCCCTCCTTTCACTAGATCCTCTCAGCTTCTTAGTGGACTCCTCCTGCCACTGTCTTCTAGTGGCACTGCCATCCTGTACTACACAGGCTATCTTTCCCCTCGTCATTCTGTCCCTCCTTTCAGCAGAGGCTGTCCTTTTCTCAACCAGTCACTCATTTCACCTCAATCTTTCAGTCTCTCATGGTGAGGATGGCGATGGAAGAAAGACTTGAGGGGAAACCAAGGAGGAATAAAGTGATAACATTTGTGAACCTACATCATTCCAGGGCAGAGAAGTAAGGTGACTAGCTGCCTTCACCAGCTGGCATCTCATCGTACCAGCGCAGAGAGTCGGGGTGACTGGCTGCCTTCAGCAAATGGCATCTCACGGTGGCAGTGCAGAGAAGCAGGGTGACTGGCTGCCTTCAGCAGCTGGCGTCTCATTGTGCCAGTGCAGAGAAGCAGGGTGACTGGCTTCCTTCAGTGGGCATTTCATCATGCCAGTGACTGGACGCCTTCAGCAGCTGGCATCTCATCATGCCAGTGCAGAGAAGCAGGTGATTGGCTGACTTTAGTTGGCATCTCACTGTGCCAGTGCAGAGAAGCAGGGTGACTGGCTGCCTTCAGCAAATGGCATCTCACGGTGCCAGTGCAAAGATGCAGGTGACTGGCTGCCTTTAGTTGGCATCTCACTGTGGCAGTGCAGAGAAGCTGGGTGACTGGCTGCCTTTAGCAGCTGGTGCAGGGTGACTGGCTGCCTTCAGTTGGCATCTCATCATGCCAGTGCATAGCAGCAGGTGACTGGCTGCCTTCTAGATGCTTTGGACGCACATCAATTTGATATTGAAAAAAAAGAGCACTCCAAATTCAGTTTACTCAAACTATTTTGTAAATCAATGGCCAGTGATTTCCCATTTAATCCAAAGACCACACATCACCTGAGTGCATGCATTTGTGCAGGAGGCCTGTTGCATGGTTCAAGTCACCACCTCCCGTTTGATGGACCAGGTTCCCGCCTTGGCTGGCACCCCTTGCCTTGCTGCCTTCCATGTCTCCTTCGCACCCACCACATCTCTCTCGTTAATGCTCTTGCTTAGTCCTTCTCACAGGGCATGCAGGGTGGAAATATTCTGGCCCTGCCGCTGATACATGAAATGTGACCGGCTGCTGAATGTACTTTCTGATGTTTGAACCTCGCAGATTGTGTGCTGCATGGCTAAACATGTATAAGATCCCAAAGGCGAGACCTATTGGCTATGACAATGCTTGTTTCTATTTTTCCCAAGCCTGCACTATAGAATTGAAAAATGTCACAAAAAGAAGGTGTGGCGGGCAGAAGTGTTTCTTTCTCTTTTTGGCTCCATTCCACATGGGAACGAATGAAGGAGAGGAAAGAGAGGGTAAGAGCTGTTTCTTCAAGTCACGATTTGCCTTCAGCAAGTGAGGAGGAGCGAGACAGAGACAGAAACAGAGGGAAGAAGAGGAAGAAAGAGAGGGGGCAGCTGGCCGCGGCAGAGCAGGAGAAATGGACACTGTCCATTGCCTTCTCTGGCCAAGAAGAAAAAGACAGGCCTTTTCCTTCTCTGCCCACCTGTAGGAAGGTGGCTACCTGACTATGGTTACCCCAGATTTTTTGCCTGTGTTTACCTGGTTTTTGACTTAGTTGACCTGGTTCCCTGCTAATCAGGGCCCCAGGCCATCTGCTCTCTCTGTAAAATGGATTCCATGTACCCTAGGTACATACCACAATTGGAAATGGACTCCTTGTCAGCCCCTGTATAATGCACTATAGGTGCCCAGGGCATAGGGGCCACCAAGGCCTACCAGGGGCTGCAGCATATATTTTGCCACCCCTGGCTGGTTCTTAAATTGACACAACTGGCTGATCACTCAGCTGGGGTAAGGTGGTGTAATCACCCCTTACTTAGATATAGTATACCTATATCTAAACCTATATCTGGACACATATTAACCTGTGAGCCACTCCTATGGAAGGCCTCATCAATCCTGGAGGCAGAGTGCGTGGTTTAATGTGAGATGGAGCTCTAGCATGAGCTGAGCCTGTCTGCAGCTGCCGGGAACAACTCCCTAAGCTGTTTCAGGATAATGCCATACCATATACTCTTAAGTGCATTATAATCCTCGCGGTTATATAGCAACTTTGGTTTGGCTTTATCAAAACATGTCGTGTAAGGTGTCATACGATTTGGAATACTATCCCCTCGCCAGTTCTGGCGACGGGGATAGCATTCCACCCCTCTAGAGGGGTAAGACATGTTACTTTACTTAAATGCGGTTAATTTCTAAAAGGACCTTGGATCCACAAAATGGATGCCTCTGCCACAGACACGAGTCTGACCCCCTGAAGCTGACCGAAACTCAGCCAAATGGGGCCTGGACAAAGGGTTTCCTGTCGCAGGGAGGTGCTACACCCCCTCAGATAGGAGATAGTGGATTGTAGCGGGGAGGTTTGAAAGAAACCAGACACTGCCTGGGGAGCACAAGGCTGCCCCTTGCATAATCCGGCCAAACCGGTTCTGGGGCACTCCAGCCCCCGTGCCAGGGCGGCCTGGATCAAAGGAAAGGGGTGTATCCACCCCCTTCCTGGGTCCCACCCATAGGAGGGGACCTAGCAGGTAATCCAGCCCCCCAGATTCGAATAAGAGTGGGAGCAGTGCCAATGCACTTCAGATTATCCTGATGAAACATAAGAAACGAAACTCTGGACCCTTCGACATCCTACTCAACGTAGAAACCCGAAGAATCTCCCTTGTGGTCAAGGAGTGACCACCCTGTGCAAACAGGCACCATCCAGCCATCGACGTCTACTTTGTTGCAGTTCCCGCCGGAACTCGAGCGACAGAGATCGACGAGATCAAGCTTGCCTGCCTTCCAACAGCCCGATCCACAGTCCCTGCAGAGCTGAGACCCGTGGAGGCGACCGGAAGCGTGGGGCACGCCATCTTGAATTGACCACGAGACGCTGACCGTGCAGCCCACGAGTGACCCTCGAAGCTGTACACCGGGGTTTGAGAAGCCCCAACCCTGAGCCACACTTGCACCGAAGTTCAGCCCTCCACACTCGACGAGTGCTGTGTGGGGCCCTTCTGCTTCTTTTGGCTCAACGCGTTGGCCCGGTCACTTGCCAGCCGGCTAGTGGCCCCTGTGCCGACGAAACTTGAAATTCGACCTGCGAATCTGGTTGCTCCAGATCTGCACCAGCTCCCCTGAAAAGGAGCCCCCACTCTGACCCTCCTGGTTCGAGTGAGAAGCAATCTCCCGGTTCCGCTTGGATTGCTTTTGCCAAGTGTTGTTTGCTCCAATCTTGAAGCCGACAGCGCCGACGGCGAGAGCCTGCATGGGACAGATCGTGACCTGCTCCTGGACGTCGTAGATGCCCCAGAGCCCACGTGACAGCGGAGAGAAGCTCCTCGACGACCACCTGATTGCGCCCGACATTGCCTGGTTCCGTCCTGGTTCCACCCTGGTCACTGCTGAGTGACCCAGACTCTGTCCCCTCTGCTTTCAGGTACTTTTCGACTCGAGTCCACCCTTGGACTCCACCGGACACTTCTCTTTCACCCCGCCTGCAGCCCTTTCAGCTTCAAGCACCAAGAGCCTGCGTGACGAAACCCGACTCAACTTCGACCCTGTGCACCCTGTGCACCTGTTCCCACACTGGTACACATCTCTAGGGTCTGTGTCTTAAGTTTTGTTCCTCTAGGTTCAGCGGAAGTGTCCTTAAACTTTAACTTTACAACTTTTACGCACCCTTGGTTAACATTGGTGCATGCGTGCGCTTGCCGCACTGCACCCGAATCCCGTGGGCCTCTCCCGACTTCAGCATTGCTTGTCCCGACTGCTCCCAGCGATTCCCTAGGCCCTAGGCCTAACCACTGTTCGATTGGTATCTCTTATACCACTTGTTTAGTATATGGTTTGAGTGGCCCCCCGCCCTCATCCATAATTGTGCAACTTTGTATGTTTAAACTGTGCTTTTGATTTAACGCTTGTGCCCCTTTATTCATAAAGAATACTGGGGATTGTTTTTAGTAATAAATACATATATTTTTATAATATATACTTGTGTGGTGTCCTTTCATTTGATATTACAGGATTGTATGTGGTAAAACAGCTCGCTTAACACGACCTCTTAAGTTAAGCCTTTAGGCTGCTTAGTCCATGCTACCCCTAGGATAGCTTGTCTAATAAGGTTGACTTACAACCAGACACCATAAGGGATTATTTGGTCTGATAACAGGTGGTTCCAGAATTGGAAACATCACCTATCAGGCCAACTTCTCACATTGGTGAGCAGCGGTGCGGATTTGAGCTTGCTGTTGTTTTACCATTGCAATCTTTTATCAAATTGAAAGATCACATCAAGTACCTCTAGGTACATATAAAATCAAAAGCTTAGCATACTTAAGTTCTACTGAACTTAGTAGTTGTAGATTAAAGGGATTAGCACACCCTGACTACAACTCACTAGCAAGGTACAGTAGGGAAACACTTAGTGTAGGTAAGTGCATCACTTACACCACACTAGAGTCATGTCTGACACAGGAAAAGCCTCAGGGTCTGCTCCTGTGACAGTTGACCTTACCAAGGCAACTTTCAGCTATGACAAATTAACCCGAAAGGACTTGATTGCCTTGTGCATCTCAAGAGGGTTAAAAAGGGGCAGAAGTCCCACCTGTCCTATCCTGATAGCCATTCTAGAACAGGATGACTTAGAGAAGGCGAATGCAGTTCCCTTAGAGTCAGGAGATGGAGTGAACCCCCCTGTAACTGATACCCCTCCAGAGGAAGAAGAAGAGGAGGAAGAGGAGGAGGAGGAGGACTCAGATGTAGAGGACCCAGAGAATCAGGATCAGAGGGGTAGCCAGGTCCTAGTTGCCAGGCTTAACCAGGCCAACTTAGACCTACTGGGAAATGGAGAGGGCCAGCAGCTCCCCAGATCTCACCATATCATTCTCCCAGGCAACAGAAGAGTGAGATCTCCCTCAGGGGACTCTCATATTTCTAGTGCCTCAAGAGAATCTCAGAGAGGCATGACTGCCTCTCAGAAGATGGAGCATAGGGCCAGAATGAGGGCTGTCAAACTCCAAATAGAGAGGGAGGAGGTAGCCTTGGCTCAAGCTAGACTTGTCTTAGCAAGAGAGCAGAAATTGTGTGGCTTAGATGCCACTGGTGGCAGCAATATTCCTATAGAGAAACCCAGGTCCTATGATAGTAGAAACCTGACAAAGATTGTGCCCCCCTACAAGGAAGGGGATGACATCCACAAGTGGATAACTGCTCTTGAGAGAGCCTGCATGGTACAGCAGGTTCCTGAGGAACAGTGGGCAGCAATCTTATGGTACTCCTTTTCAGAGAAAGGGAGAGATAAGCTCCTCACTGTTAGACATGAGGATGCAAACAATTACAAAGTCCTGAAGAGTGTTCTGATAGATGGGTTTGGCTTAACCACTGGACAGTACAGGTTGAAGTTCAGAGACACCCAGAAGGCACAGACTCAGGACTGGACTGATTTTGTTGATTGTGCAACTAAGGCTCTGGAGGGTTGGCTACATGGCAGCAAAGTACATGACTTTACAGGATTGTATAATTTGATTATGAGGGAGCAGATCCTAAGTAATTGTCAGAACCAGCTCTTACACCAGCACCTGGTGGACTCTGATCTGACCTCTCCCCAAGAATTGGGAAAGAAGGCAGACAAGTGGGTCAGAACCAGGATTAGGCCTAAGAATCAGGACAGTAACCAGAAGAAGGAGTCTACCAAGCCTCAAGATAAGGGTGGGGATACAAATAAAGAAAAGACTTCCCCAGGGCCCCAAAACTCCAAGAATGGGGGTGGGTCCCAAGACACTTCTTCAACAGAGAAAAAGCCCTATTGCCATGTCTGTAAGCAGGTTGGGCATTACAAAACAGACAACTGTTGTCCCAAGAATGGCAATAAAGAGAATATACCTCCAAAGCCAGCTCCAACACCTCCTGTTACTGTCAGCAGTAATCCCCCAGGAAGTGGGAGCACACCCAGGAATCTGGGTGGGTTTACTTTTGGAGCCCAGGAGGACCCTGGCCTATCCAGGTCCTCCTCCCCAAATAATCTTGTTTATGAGACTGGCATGGGGTTTGCCAACTTCTCTGATTGCCCAAATACTTTGAGCAAATATAGACAAGAACCCATCATCAATGGTTTGAAAGTTGAAGCTTTTAGAGACACAGGGGCTAGCATCACCATGGTGGCTGATGGTATAGTCCCCTCTAAGCAACTTTTACCTGGTGCCACATACCAGGTAACAAACATTGATGGCATCCAAACAAATCATCCCATGGCAGTAGTAAGTCTCAGCTGGGGAGGTGTCACTGGCCCAAAGAGAGTGGCAGTGTCATCAAACTTGCCTGTGGACTGTCTACTGGGTAATGATTTAGAAATCTCAGCCTGGGCTGAGGTTGAACAGGAAACCCATTCTAGAATGGTGAATTCCAATGGAAAGGTTAGTGGGGCTGTAATGGCTACAGCCCCAATTCAAGATGTCCTTCCTGAAAAGGTTGGTAGGGCTGAGAAACTCTCTGCCCCATCTTTAGCAAAAGCTCTTCCTGAACAGAATAGCAAAGCTGTTATGATAACAGCAGAAACCCAAACTGAGTCTCCTCCTGAAAAGGTTGGTGGGGCTGTGATGGCCACAGCCCAAACTCAAACTGATATGTGTGTTGTGAAGCCTGAAATGATTGATAACTCCACACAAACTGAGAGCACAGAGGAGGACGAGAAATCTCCCCCTCACCAGACTTTAGGAAAGGATCAGCCTCCTCAGGGAACTGATCTTACCCCTGATGAAGGAACTGCCCCAGAGGTGGTTAGGCCTAGCCTGACAGAGCCTCTGATGTCAGTGGACCCTTCTTAGGTGGGACCCGGTCTGGAGCAGGTAACCTGCCCCTCTCTACCTTGCCTTACTCAGCCCAGGGCTGCAGAGGACAAGAAGGACAGTGAGACCCAGAGGGCCCCCTGTCAAATAAAGCACCCCCATCAACAGATTAGGGGCACCAAAACTAGTAGCCCTAGTGAGGTGAAAACTTTAAACACTCCTGAGGGAGCCCCCTTAAAAGTAGTTAGGGACCTCCCACAGATGGATTCTGTTGGGCACAGCCAAACCTGGGACCCAAAGGGCCCAAACCTGAACTGTCCCTCCAGCAAGCCAAACAGAGGGACCCAGCCTCCAGCTTTAGGTAGCCAGAGGCTGACCCTGAGAGCACAGTGCAACTCCGTTAAAGAAAGAAAGGCACACATGGTGGAAGATAATTGGAGGAAGCTAAGCCCTAAATTAGTAGAGCCTCACTTCAATACTCCATATCCAAACCAGCCTTTAACTTTGCGTAAACACACCCAAGGTAGTGATTCCCTATGGCGGAGACCCTCTAATACCCCAAGGGTGAGGGACTGCTTAGTGGACCATGAGACAGGGGGTACCCATGCTAGTGCAGGTACTTCCTTATATGGCCACTCAGGCAATATAGGCTTACCTGGCCAAGGATAGCCTTATCTCCTTTCGTTTGGGGGGGGGGGGTTGTGTAGGAAGGTGGCTACCTGACTATGGTTACCCCAGATTTTTTGCCTGTGTTTACCTGGTTTTTGACTTAGTTGACCTGGTTCCCTGCTAATCAGGGCCACAGGCCATCTGCTCTCTCTGTAAAATGGATTCCATGTACCCTAGGTACATACCACAATTGGAAATGGACTCCTTGTCAGCCCCTGTATAATGCACTATAGGTGCCCAGGGCATAGGGGCCACCAAGGCCTACCAGGGGCTGCAGCATATCTTTTGCCACCCCTGGCTGGTTCTTAAATTGACACAACTGGCTGATCACTCAGCTGGGGTAAGGTGGTGTAATCACCCCTTACTTAGATATAGTATACCTATATCTAAACCTATATCTGGACACATATTAACCTGTGAGCCACTCCTATGGAAGGCCTCATCAATCCTGGAGGCAGAGTGCGTGGTTTAATGTGAGATGGAGCTCTAGCATGAGCTGAGCCTGTCTGCAGCTGCCGGGAACAACTCCCTAAGCTGTTTCAGGATAATGCCATACCATATACTCTTAAGTGCATTATAATCCTCGCGGTTATATAGCAACTTTGGTTTGGCTTTATCAAAACATGTTGTGTAAGGTGTCATACGATTTGGAATACTATCCCCTCGCCAGTTCTGGCGACGGGGATAGCATTCCACCCCTCTAGAGGGGTAAGACATGTTACTTTACTTAAATGCGGTTAATTTCTAAAAGGACCTTGGATCCACAAAATGGATGCCTCTGCCACAGACACGAGTCTGACCCCCTGAAGCTGACCGAAACTCAGCCAAATGGGGCCTGGACAAAGGGTTTCCTGTCGCAGGGAGGTGCTACACCCCCTCAGACAGGAGATAGTGGATTGTAGCGGGAAGGTTTGAAAGAAACCAGACACTGCCTGGGGAGCACAAGGCTGCCCCTTGCATAATCCGGCCAAACCGGTTCTGGGGCACTCCAGCCCTCGTGCCAGGGCGGCCTGGATCAAAGGAAAGGGGTGTATCCACCCCCTTCCTGGGTCCCACCCATAGGAGGGGACCTAGCAGGTAATCCAGCCCCCCAGATTCGAATAAGAGTGGGAGCAGTGCCAATGCACTTCAGATTATCCTGATGAAACATAAGAAACGAAACTCTGGACCCTTCGACATCCTACTCAACGTAGAAGGCCGAAGAATCTCCCTTGTGGTCAAGGAGTGACCACCCTGTGCAAACAGGCACCATCCAGCCATCGACGTCTACTTTGTTGCAGTTCCCGCCGGAACTCGAGCGACAGAGATCAACGAGATCAAGCTTGCCTGCCTTCCAACAGCCCGATCCACAGTCCCTGCAGAGCTGAGACCCGTGGAGGCGACCGGAAGCGTGGGGCACGCCATCTTGAATTGACCACGAGACGCTGACCGGGCAGCCCACGAGTGACCCTCGAAGCTGTACACTGGGGTTTGAGAAGCCCCAACCCTGAGCCACACTTGCACCGAAGTTCAGCCCTCCACACTCGACGAGTGCTGTGTGGGGCCCTTCTGCTTCTTTTGGCTCAACGCGTTGGCCCGGTCACTTGCCAGCCGGCTAATGGCCCCTGTGCCGACGAAACTTGAAATTCGACCTGCGAATCTGGTTGCTCCAGATCTGCACCAGCTCCCCTGAAAAGGAGCCCCCACTCTGACCCTCCTGGTTCGAGTGAGAAGCAATCTCCCGGTTCCGCGTGGATTGCTTTTGCCAAGTGTTGTTTGCTCCAATCTTGAAGCCGACAGCGCCGACGGCGAGAGCCTGCGTGGGACAGATCGTGACCTGCTCCTGGACGTCGTAGATGCCCCAGAGCCCACGTGACAGCGGAGAGAAGCTCCTCGACGACCACCTGATTGCGCCCGACATTGCCTGGTTCCGTCCTGGTTCCACCCTGGTCACTGCTGAGTGACCCAGACTCTGTCCCCTCTGCTTTCAGGTACTTTTCGACTCGAGTCCACCCTTGGACTCCACCGGACACTTCTCTTTCACCCCGCCTGCAGCCCTTTCAGCTTCAAGCACCAAGAGCCTGCGTGACGAAACCCGACTCAACTTCGACCCTGTGCACCCGCTTCCTGTGGGTGAGGTAACTTTGCTCCGCCGGTTTTCCCACACTGGTACACATCTCTAGGGTCTGTGTCTTAAGTTTTGTTCCTCTAGGTTCAGCGGAAGTGTCCTTAAACTTTAACTTTACAACTTTTACGCACCATTGGTTAACATTGGTGCATGCGTGCGCTTTCCGCACTGCACCCGAATCCCGTGGGCCTCTCCCGACTTCAGCATTGCTTGTCCCGACTGCTCCCAGCGATTTCCTAGGCCCTAGGCCTAACCACTGTTCGATTGGTATCTCTTATACCACTTGTTTAGTATATGGTTTGAGTGGCCCCCCGCCCTCATCCATAATTGTGCAACTTTGTATGTTTAAACTGTGCTTTTGATTTAACGCTTGTGCCCCTTTATTCATAAAGAATACTGGGGATTGTTTTTAGTAATAAATACATATATTTTTATAATATATACTTGTGTGGTGTCCTTTCATTTGATATTACAGGATTGTATGTGGTAAAACAGCTCGCTTAACACGACCTCTTAAGTTAAGCCTTTAGGCTGCTTAGTCCATGCTACCCCTAGGATAGCTTGTCTAATAAGGTTGACTTACAACCAGACACCATAAGGGATTGTTTGGTCTGATAACAGGTGGTTCCAGAATTGGAAACATCACCTATCAGGCCAACTTCTCACACCACCCCACCAGTCCCCGAACGGCCACGCCTTATCTATAGGCCTTCGCTATTTTAGCCGTCCTCAGACGCATTTTTTAAATAAAATAGTAGGGGAACAGATTATAATGAATTGAAAAGGTAGGGTCACGCTGTGCCCTGCCGATCCCGCCCACTTCGACCACTGGGTGCCGTGCAACTATGGATGCATCATGCAGTTTTTATCCTTGTTCATAGCGCTCAGTTGCTTTCCAGCCACATACAGACTCTACGAGTTAGCAAAACAAAAACAGGGGTTGCACTTTGGTTATTCCTTGTAGTGTGCATGCAAATTCAGACAGTACAACGCCACAGACTCGTTTCCGAGCCAGAGAGGAGGCTGGGAGCCTGAGCCCGTCCCAGTTACGACATTCTTTTGGAGTTCGGACAGCTGTCATTGGTCGTGCTAGCTGTCACTCTCAGCTCAGCAGAGGAGACTTCTGGCAGGGGGTCAGGACAGCTGTCAGCCTCTTTACATAGCTGGTGACTGCTGGCAGCCAGCCATGTTTTATTTTTTTTAATGCGATTTTATATAGCGCGAACATTACCCGAAGGTGTCAGAGCGCTTTACATAAGAACCAGTTGCATTACATAAGGACTTTGGAGTACATGAGTTACATAAAAGGTAAAAAAACATGTTGACGAGCACTTGGCATATACTGCATGGTCTGGTACAGGGCAGTCTGTGCTGTGATACAGTGGATGAGTTCACAAGCTCAGCCCCATAGACCTCAAGGTGTTCCAAAGAGCAATGAAGCAGGAATGCAAGCTGTAGGACATGGAATGCAAGTGTTTCTATGAAGAATGAGTAGGTGTGTGGGTTGTGGGGAAGGTGTACGAGCACTTGTGGGGGTGGTGCAGGTCAACTAGCTGTGGAGGATGGTTAACGGTTGCTGGTTAAGAAGATGGTGTAGGAGCGAGGGCTTTGAGGGATGGCACCGGAACACTGACTGTGAGGGATGGTGTAGAAGTTATGGCCAGTGGTAGAAAGCGTAGGAGCGATGGCGGAAGGGGATGGTTTAAGAGCATTAGCTGTGGGAGAAGGTGTAGGAATACTGGCTGTGCGGGATGTGTAAGAGCACTGGCTCAAGGGGGTGATGTATGAACATGGACGATAGGACAGTGGCGCGGAAGTACTTACTATACAACCTGGTGTAGGAGCGTCTGCGGTCAGGATGATGTATAAGCGCTGGCTGTGGGAGAGGACGGTGGAGAATGATGGTGATGCAATGGTTGAATGCATCTTACAGGAGCCCAGGCAATGGTGTAATAGCACTGGCTGTGTTTGGATGGTACATGGGCATTGGATGTGGATGGGCTGTATAGTGGTGGAGGCTGCGGGTGGATAGTGTAGGGGTGCTGGCTGTGGGTGATGATGGAAGGAGTTTTTTTGTGGCCTAGCGCGAAGACACTCCATTGGAGTAACCAGGCGCTTTATAAGCTTAATAATAATAATTTCTACAGGGCCACATAGTTCAGTCATAGGACCAACAACTACGGATTCCTGCATTCCAAAGCCCAGTAGCAAAAGCTACAACTCCAGGAGTGCTTAAAATTGTGATCACCATCTCTCAGGGTCAAGGGCACAAGGCCCCAGGCGGCTAGGTTTAATTTTTCTAAATTCATCATGGGGCTGCTGCTGCACTTCTGCAGCCCCCAAATACTCTGTAATCATTGTTGGTAGTGCCCCTGCCATTGTGGTCAATAATAGCCAGGCCTAGCCCCAGGAGGATTTTCATCAGGTTGCTTAGCCTCTAAAGAGGTGCATTGTGTGATTTTGTGAGGATCTGGATACTTGGTCTCCTTACGCCAGCCTTGTCCCCTGCTTAGCTCCCGGCGGTCCTCTCCTGCTGTTGTGGAGCTCTTCTGCAGCCTCTCCACAACCAGATAGCAGATGACAAAAATTGAACAATAGTCCTGCTACTTTTGGAATTATTCGATACTCCCTAGGAGGAGGGAGATATCCTGGAGCACGGATTAAATCAGTAAAGACTAAGGCTGTGAGCATCCCACTACCTAAAAAAATTGAATAAGGCCATGAGCAGATGAACACAGGGAGATCAGTGTCAGAAGGAAATACAAACAAATCTAAGCACTATTTCACCCTTTAACAAACTCAAAGGATGAAGTAATACTGCTGTTGAAAACGAAGATCTAATTAAAAAAAATACCTGCAAGTAAAAGCTGTAGGTGAGATTTAAAAAGAGTAGGATGGAGTAATACTGCTGTTGAAAATGAAGATCTAATTAAAAAAAATACCTGCAAGTAAAAGCTGTAGGTGAGATTTAAAAAGAGTAGGGGATGAGTACCTTCTTGTGACTTTGGGGAGGGATACCAGGTTAGGATCATCCCTCTCCCACAGACAACCAAAGGCTGATCTGGGGAGCACCAGATTTACAGAGGAAGCAATGGAAGGGTCCCTCAAACCTAGCTAAATATAGAAAAAGTCTGGGAACAATAGAAAAACGGCGGTAAGTTACTATTGGTACACACAGGTGTAACTTTCCATCCTCACATACTGAAAGTAAAATGGCAAAGGGTAGAAAACTGATAAAGGACAGGGATGGCAAAGCAAAGAGGGAGAATGTTAAACTTACATCAGAGGAGCACCTCTTAACAACAATTAGGCATTGTATTCCATCTAAAAGGGGATAAGATGGCTCAGCTGTGGACCTATTTACAAAGCTTAGGTCAAGCCTGTAGGCAGCCCAAATCTTAAAACATATATGTTGGAAATGTGCCCTTTCTTCTGTGTTGCTTTTTTGGTGAACCACATTTTTGCTGGTTATAGAACTCTGTGCTCTTTACCCCTGCTAACCAGTGGTAAAATGCGTATACTCCTCCTTAAAACATGGTAAGATTGGTATACTCCAGGTGGCAACATTTAATTTCCTCATATGTGCCTAATATATGGAACCAAGTGCATCCTGGGCATGTATATTAAATGCTACCAGTGGTCTGTAGCACTCATTGAGCCACCCACAGCAGTAGCATTGTAAAAACCTATATTCAGGCCTACCATTGTAGCCTGACTCTGCAGTTTTAAAACTGCAAATTCGACCAGGCGAAATAACCTATTTTGAGAGGCCTAAACCTTACTTTTAAATACTTCTAAATCAACCCAAACTAGGCTTTATTGCCCAAACGACAGGGTGCGCATGGTATGTAAAAGTAGGACATATAAAAGGTCAATGTTAAAGATGTCTTTACAGTGACAGCACCCTTAAAACTATTTACCATACCAAGGTTGGTTGTTTCACGCCAAAACACAGGTATGCAATAATAAATACTAAGACTGTTTCTTAGGAATGGGACTTGCTAGAAAAGCAATAATCTACTATTTGTAATAGTTATTAAAAATCCAATTTAATGGTAAAATCAGATTTAAAAAAAAATATTACGGCGAAGTAACTTCTAGGAAGCTACTTTAGAGTTTCATAAAGTTCCTGGAAGCTTAATTTGGATTTTACTCTCCCACTTCTGCCAGCCAGTAATTAGCATTTAAATCGGGATGCACGAAGTGTGACCTTGCTCCAAGGAGCAAACACTAAGCTGGCCTGAATGGGCAAATATGACAAATCTGAACCCCACATAAAATGCAGGTTGGGGCTGTAGGGATACTTTTGGACACTGAAGTGTCAAATATGGCTTGAATCACACATCCTGCTTAACAGAGCTGCTGGGTTTTCCATATATTACCGGGCGCACTTCAAAGAGGCCATCCCTGTCACAGACAAATGTTAGCGGACACTTTGGTAAGGCCCTTCTTTTATCCTGCCCCAGCCAAACAGGGCTAAACCACAGTGGGCTTCATTTGACATTGCAGTGTCAACGCTGCTTTGACAGGTCTGTTGGGTTTAAATATAACTTTTGGGACACACTTCAAAGGAGGAAGATAGGATAACCAAACTCCACTGTCTGGATGCTCAAAACTCAGCCTTATTCTGTCAGACTTCTGTCTCTGAGGTTGCAATGACTGCCTCAGTTTGTGTTGGGTGTGGGAGGATTCTATGTTTACTGTGGGATAAATACACCTCCCCCCCCCACACACACACACATCCCCCCTCTCTCAAAGCCCAGGTTTAGAGTATAGAGGCAGCCTTTTTGAAAATGCCCAAAGTGGGTAAAGTTAGTCCCTGCAACCTTTACTCCATTAGTTAGGGCAACCCACTAGCTCGTGCTAGGCATAAATGTTGGATCTACTTCAGAACTCTTTTTGTGCAAGAGAAAGATTAGAAGAGGACTAACCAGTTGTCTGCAACCTGAGATGAGCCTTGGAAGACTGGACCTGTTCTCTCGCTCTGCTGCTAAGAACAAAGAAGTGGACTCCAATGATCCTAAGGCTGACTTCCTGCTAAAGCTACAGAGACACAACAAACTACAAGAGGCTGCGTCATGCAACTTCCCTGCTGACCAGTTGCAACTGGGCCAAGACTGATCCCTCCTGTCTAGCCTCTGCCTGATACCCGGTGAGTTTCTAAGTGCATCCCTGAGGTCCTGGGTGGCTTTAGAACTGTTTTCCTGTGGTGGATTGGGAATTTAAGTACTAAAGCCGGAAGGTAAAATCTTTGACCAGGATGAACCTGGTTAGTATGTCTGACCCAAGCTCTGTAACGATCAGCGTCAAATTACACTCGGGTCCTGTTCTACTGTAAACATTGACTATCATAGCCTGACGTATGGGCACCAATCTTGACGAGTATTAAACAGGCAGCCAATGCTCATATTTCTACAACCTGAGAGAGACATTGGTAATCCCATGTTTTAAAAGGGTTCTAAAGGTGACCCTAGAGGCTTCTGTACAAAACAAATTGCTGTTAGATGTGCTAATGTCCTAAGGCCCTTTGTGGCCACATACCTTTCTGTGACACCAAATGAGGGACTATAGCAGCATTTGCTGTTTACACCCAACACCTCTTTGTCCAGACGTGATTACATTTGGGCATAGCCCATGCCTTGTGGCTTTCCCCAAAATGAGAGGTATAAATGCCGTCAAGGGGATTTGTTCGGAGAACAATTAGTGATTCAAGCTGATTTCAAAGGATATATTAGTGATCCTTCCAGGCAATCAATGCAACAATGATATAAATATTCAATTCAAAACATAACCTCTATTTAGTCAAAACATATAAACGACATATATAAACAACAAACACAAAGGTGTATTGGAAAAATAGAATTTATCAAAAGAAATTTTTAGAAGGTACGTGATTTCATATATACAGATGGGAATGATACAGAAATAATTAGGGCTGCAGGTACACAAATAAGTCAATTGATAAGAGACTCAACAGAACCTAAAAACACCTATCCCAGATCAAAATGAATAAAACAGAGTAGGGATGAGATGAAGGTCGACGTTTCGGTCCCCAAAATGAAGCAATGGCCGGAGGAGATAGTAAAATGTCCGAGTGATGGTAGGTCGTTTCAATCTACTTTGCATTTTATTCAATTTTGCAATTTTTATATGGATACTAGGACATTTTACCAAAAACGTTATTCATAGCAGACAACATCAGAAAGCATCAGGATTTATTCTCGTTTTTATGTTATTTGGTAGACTGAAGTGCATGTCTCCGAGTTGCCTCTTTCATCTGGAGAGCAACCCACATCAGGAAAAACATCAGCCCTATGTGATGAAATTTACTGGCAAACTAATCTCCATGTTTCACATCAACATAGTGGACCCTAGTTAGAGGCTTTTGTTGTGGGAATCTTTAGGTTTTCCCGACATTTTTCAGGAAGCTAATTAGCATAGCATCTGCCACACTGATTTTTAAGCACTTTGCACCTTATCCCGTTGGCTGCTGCTATCGGCCAACGGTCGTCGCGAGCACTACCCCGGTAGTGCTGCGCACGTCCGTTAGCCGACGTGGCCCCGCCCGTTTCTTAGAACGTTCCGCACTGGTGCGGAACGTTCAGAGCAGCCAACGGGTCATCACCTAGGAGTTGACCCATGGTACATTTTATCTTGCACTTAAGTCACTTCATAACCTATTTTAGGTATTGAGCTTATCATTTTATTATCATCTTAAAGGAAAGCAATATTTAGTTGACATAGCTAACCGTGATGCCTACATCATAGTTCTTAGTCAACATATGTTTATTAGGGGCTAGCATTGCCAATAATTATGCATTGGCTTGTATGGCTATTAAAGAAATCAATTGGCTTGTTTGTTCCTTCTGCTGAATATTATTATTGTACTTTTATTGGTGTTTTATTTGTTTCATTATTATTTTTCTAATTGTTGAGATTTTGTGGATTTGTTGTATGTATTTAGTGATTTCCTGCTTTTGCCTTCCTATATGCATTTGCTTTTTTGGTCTTTTGACCGAATAAAGTTATTTTGACTGACTATCATTGGCACTTTGTGCTTTTCGGAGATATTTCTACTCAAAACTTTTTTAATTCATATCGCCGGTTCCCCATACTTATTGGATTTCTTTGTCATTTTGGTGTCATATTGTTTCTGTAGTAGGGGATCTCTGTGTATAGTCATAATCTAGTGAATAGTCCCGCCCATGTGCGTGGACCCCGGAGCAATCAAAAATAATCTCTTACAGTGTCAAAAAATGCAGAAATGCATAGACACTTAAGAGAGAATTTAAAGACAGATAATGCAGCCAAAAAGGCTACACTGTCCAGTACTTCAACTAGAAATTCCACCACAAAATCCACAAAACAGCAAAGCCTGTACAGATTTCCCTTGCTTAACAGCAAAATCCCTCAGGAATGATAGAGAGAAGAACCTGGACAGACAAGCCCCATAGGCTGCCATTATGTGGCTTAAATAGGATACTGTGCCTTTAAGGAACCTTCCAGAACCTTCTCCCAGTATCCCAGAATGCATAGCAGGTCCAACTTAGTTTCAGTTCTTTTTTCCGGCTCCTGCAAGCAGGACCCTGGAGCATTGAGCTCTCCCTTTTCAAGGGTTTTGTTGGTGTTTTTACACTAAATTCGATTTTTGGTGCTTTTAAAGTACTTTAGTGACTTTCTTCTTGGGTTCCTGCACTCTTTTATTGTCCATAATGCCAGCATTATTTGACAAATGCCCGGAGTGCTCCAGGAAGAAGGCCAAGTCAGACCCCCATGAGGTCTGTATCCTCTGCCTTCCCTCTTCTCACATCCCTGAGGAGTGTGTGATCTGTAGAGGCTTCTCTGGAAGGACCCTGAAGGACAGGCGAAAAATCAGACTTCAGGGACTTGAAGAAAGAAGATTGAAGGCACGAGGTGGGTCAGGAGGGGCTCCTTCTGCCCATGCTGAGGCCTCTGGGGGGCTCCCCAGGGGCAGGAAGTCCAGCCCGCGCCCAAGATCTCCGTCTGGGTCAGTTGCGATGACCACGACGTCGAGGGGAAGGTCCACGGCCAGTTCCCGGTCTCCCCAGGGCTCTGGGTTGAGAAAACGTCGCCTGTCGAAGCCGGTGTCGATCTCCTCGTCGTCGCCGTCGGCGTCGAGTGGTCGACATCGGAGGACCCGGCGTCGGCGCTCGCCGTCGAGGCGACACCGCCGTTCGCCGTCGAGGACATCGTCGTCGAGGGGATCCTCGTCGTCGAGGCCGCCGTCGAGACGGAAGAAGTCTCCGGCGCGAAAGACGTCGACGTCGAGACATTCAAAGAGATCGACGTCTAAACGTTCCAAGAGGTCGACGTCGAGACGATCCAGGTCGACGTCGAGACGTCCGAAGAGGTCGAGGTCGCCGTCGAGGCACCATCGCCCGTCGTCGAGATTCCGTGGCTCGTCCATCTGGTCAGGGTCGACGTCGAGACGTCGACACCGTTCGACGTCGAGGAGTGAGAGGCGGTCGACGCCGAAGGGCCGTTCGACGTCTAGGGACCCAGGCTCGCCGTCTGGGCACCGATCTTCGGCGTCAGGAGGTCGAAAAGACAGGCCCAGGACTGTGGGGGGCCCCCCACATTCCGGACAGGATGATGGCTCGCCGGGAACGGCGTATTCCGAGGTATATACCCCGAAGAAGCCTCCAGCGCCTCCTTTACGGCCTCCTTTACCAAGGGGTCCGCCTCCGAAGGCTCCGACCCCCCCTCCATTGCCTGCTCACCCGGCTCCGCAGGCCCCGCTTCCAGTGACTCCCCCACCCCCGGTTCCACCGCGGGCGGTGTCGATGCCCAAGTTTCCGACGCCGCCGAAGAAGACTCCTAAGTCGAAGCCTCGGACTCCGGAACCGGGGAGGCCGGCGGACCGTCCCAGGCCCAAGAGATCGAGGTCTCGCTCGGGGAGACGGGACAAGTCTAGGAGTGGACGCGGATCTTCATCGAGATCCAGGCATCGCCATAGGAGGCGTCGGTCCAGGTCACGCTCATCTGGGACCCGTTCTTACTCGCCCACGCTGTCTGATTCGCCGGAGACTAGGGTGTCCCCGATTGACGATATCGGCACATTCCAAGAGGTTCTCCTGCGCGGAGCGGCGAAGTTGGGGATCAAAGTTGAAGCGCCTACGCCTTCGACTTCTGTCATCTTTGAGACGTTACACAAGAAACACCTGTCTCGCCCCCTACTGCCTCTGGTGCCGGGGCTCCTCGAGCCGGCTGAACAGCTTTTCCTGACGCCGGCGGTTGTAAAGTCTGCGCCTTCCAGGCTCCTCAAGAAATACAGAGCTCCGGACTCGGACCCAGCCTTCTTGAGAAAGGACCCGGCGCCGGATTCGGTCATTGTGACGGCGGCCCGGAAGCTTCATGCCACCTCCCCTGCGTCCACGGTGCCTCCGGACAAGGAGAGCCGCTGGATCGACTCTGCTGGGCGAAAAGCGTGTGGTACATCCTCCTCGTCAATGAAGGCTGCCAGTGACTCGGCGTTGTTGGGACGATACGACCGTGCACTGTGGGACTCAATGGAGCAGTTTGCGGACCTCGTTCCTCGAGACCGCAAAGAGGACTTCATGGAGATCGTCCAGGAGGGGATGCTGGTCTCTAACCAGGCCATTAGCGCCGCGGCGGATATTTCCTTGCTGTCTGCGCACGGATACTGCCACGGGATTAACCAGAGGCGCCATGCTTGGCTGCGGTTGACGTCTCTTAAGCCAGAAGCACAACAACGTGTGGCGAATCTCCCGTTTTCCGGAGATACCCTCTTCGGAAAACACGCGGATGACGAGATGGCCAGGATGAAGGCCGAGGCGGAGACCCTGACGGCCGTGGGCTTGGAGAAGCCCAAGGAGAAGAAACCCTACCGTCAGTTCCAACGGCGGTTCGGGTCGCAGGGTCGTGGAAGAGGGCAGTCTGCCAGTCAACATCAGCAGCAGCAGCAGCAGCAGCAGCAGTACAGACGGCCCTTCCAGAAACGCCAGGGGGGTAGAGGTAGACAGCAGTCCTCTACCGCTTCCAAGGGCCCGGCCGGGCCTCGACCCTGAGCTGTTACTTCCCCCTCGTCCGTTACCCGCTCCGGTGGGGGGAAGCGTTCAATTTTTTCTGGCAGAGTGGAGAAAAATTACTCAGGACAAGTGGGTGCTGAATATTGTTTGCAATGGATACAGTCTGCGTTTCACCAGCCCTCCTCCATCGATTCCTCCCGTCAGCTCGCAGTATCAACTGCGCGAGCTTCAGGCGGAGGCAGACATTCTGCTAAGGAAAAGGGCGATCGAAGACGTACCTCTGTCTCAAAGAGGAAGAGGTCTTTACTCTCGGTTCTTTCTTGTCCGCAAGAAGGACAAAAACGAGTTCAGGCCCATTCTGGATTTGCGACAGGCAAACAAGTGGATTCGCAGAGAAAAGTTTCGCATGCTGTCATTGCATCAGATCTACCCTCAGCTGCAACGAGGAGATTGGATGTGTGCCATAGATCTACAGGACGCATACTTCCACGTGCCCATTGCATGCAAACACAGGAAGTTTCTGCGCTTTCAAGTCGGCACCAATCACTATCAGTACACGGTACTACCCTTCGGGCTGAAGTCTGCACCCAGGACATTCTCGAAATGTATGGCAGTGGTAGCAGCACACCTACGGAGGAACAAGGTGTTTGTCTACCCGTACCTGGACGATTGGTTGATCAAGGCCTCCTCCTTCTCGGAAGCTCAAGCACACTTCCAGAAGACGTGCGTTCTCTTGAACAAGCTGGGGTTGCACATCAACATGTCCAAGTCGGTCCCGATTCCGGTCCAGTGCATCCAGTACTTGGGAGCCTCCATCAATACACTGTCGGCAAGCGTGTCTCCTTCGGAAGAGCGACGTTTATCACTCCTTCGGAAGGCTCAGGCTCTCATGTCTACTCCGTCCACGACAGTGAGGACGGTGTCTTCTCTGCTGGGATCGATGGCCTCGTGTATCTTCCTGACGCCACATGCGCGGCTGCACATGAGACCGCTGCAGGAGTGCTTGGAGGATCAATGGGACCAGAGGAGAGGATCTTGGGACGACAAGATACGACTGTCTCTGCATGCTCTTCAGTCTCTGAAGTGGTGGTGCTCGAAGGAGAATCTCCTCAGAGGGGTTCCCTTCCACAAGGATATTCCCCACACAGACTATCGTGACGGATGCTTCTCTCCAGGGCTGGGGAGCGCACTCCGGAGACCTACAAATTCAAGGGACGTGGTCCCAGATGGAGGCCACGTACCACATCAATTTCCTGGAACTCAGGGCTGTGCACTTGGCACTGAAGGCTTTTCACCCGTCCTTTCAGACCAACTCTCTGCTTGTTCAGACGGACAACACGACAACGATGTATTACCTCAACAAGCAGGGGGGCTCGAGATCGCGCACTCTGTCGCAGGAGGCGCAGGCGATCTGGCACTGGCTTCTGGCTCGAGGACTGTCGATAACGGCCACCCATCTGCCAGGTGTGCAGAATGTTCAGGCAGACGAACTGAGCAGACTCATTCAAGAAAACCACGAATGGGTCTTAAACGACGAAGTACTAGGAGAAGTCTTCGCAAGGTGGGGAACTCCAGACGTGGATCTGTTCGCCACCGCCGAAAACAGCAAATGCCGAGGCTTCGCCTCCAGGTACTACCAGCCGGGGACGCTGGGGAACGCGTTATGGATCAACTGGTCGAACAGCTTTCTGTACGCTTTTCCACCAATTCCCCTGATTCCGGCGGTTCTCATCAAGCTGTCCCAGTCCAGGGCGCGGATGATCCTGATTGCCCCGGAATGGCCCAGACAGTGGTGGTTCACGGACCTGCTTCACCGCTCTCTCCTTCCTCACATGAAGCTGCCGTGCAGTCCGGACCTTCTCACGAAGTTCGGGGGCGGATGGTACACCCCAACCTCTCGTCTTTGAGTTTGGCGGCATGGCTCCTGAAATAGTGCAATATGGCCATCTGAATCTCCCAGAGGATTGTATGGACATACTGAAGGAGGCTAAGCGACCTTCCACTAGGACTTCTTATGCTTACAAGTGGAAGAGGTTTTGCATCTGGTGCAAGTCTAAGAACTATGACCCTACGACATGCAAGGAAGATGTCATCCTTCCGTATCTGCTGCATCTGGCGCAGTCGGGCCTTAATGTCCATTCCATTAAGGTTCATCTGGCTGCTTTGACTGCCTACAGGAAAGGCCCTTCACAGACTTCCTTCTTCCAGATCCCTGTGATCAAAGATTTTTTGGAAGGCTTGAAGAAAGTGTTCCCTCCTGTCAGGCTTCCTTCGCCTTCGTGGGACTTGAATGTGGTGCTGTCCAGATTAATGAAGGAGCCTTTTGAACCCATTCATAAGGCTTCGTTGCAGCACCTGTCCTGGAAGGCGGCGTTCCTCGTGGCCATTACATCGGCCCGCAGGGTGAGTGAGATTCAGGCGTTGTGTTGCCAAGAACCTTATACTGTGTTTCATGCTGCTAAGGTTGTTATGCGTACTCACCCTAAGTTTCTTCCCAAGGTTGTTTCTGATTTTCATATCAATCAGACTATCACTTTGCCTACGTTCTTTCAGAATCCGTCATCTCCAGCGGAAAGGTCTTTACATTCCCTGGATGTGAGGAGGGTGCTGAAGTTTTATCTTGATAAGACTAAAGATATTCGTAGGTCAGACCAATTGTTCATTAATTATGGCTCAGTCAGGACAGGTCTTGCTACCTCTAAACAGTCCATCTCGAGGTGGATTGTGTCTTGCATACAATTGTGTTACTGCAAAGCTAATAAGACCTTAGGGGGTAAGCCTAAGGCTCATTCCACCAGAGGCAAAGCTGCTGCGACAGCTATGCTTCGTAATGTTCCCTTTGCAGAGATCTGCAAGGCGGCCACTTGGAAGTCGGTCCATACCTTTGCTAAGCATTACTGCCTGGACACTGATGCCAGGGCAGACGCTCAGGTTGGGCAGGCTTCGCTGCGGAATTTGTTCGCACAATAGTGGCGTGTTTTTCATATTCTCCACCGCCGCTTGATGTGGGGATGGGCTTGCCATTCTATTCACTAGATTATAACTATACACAGAGATCCCCTACTACAGAAGGAGTAGTTTCTGTCCTGTAACTCCAGTTCTGTAGTAGGGGTATCTCTGTTATAGTCATAAGCGCCCTCCCGCCTCCCCGGTGGAGATTTGTTCAGGTACATAATGCTACAGGTCTGGCGTTGTTTACGCCTTCAAAAAGAACTGAAACTAAGTTGGACCTGCTATGCATTCTGGGATACTGGGAGAAGGTTCTGGAAGGTTCCTTAAAGGCACAGTATCCTATTTAAGCCACATAATGGCAGCCTATGGGGCTTGTCTGTCCAGGTTCTTCTCTCTATCATTCCTGAGGGATTTTGCGGTTAAGCAAGGGAAATCTGTACAGGCTTTGCTGTTTTGTGGATTTTGTGGTGGAATTTCTAGTTGAAGTACTGGACAGTGTAGCCTTTTTGGCTGCATTATCTGTCTTTAAATTCTCTCTTAAGTGTCTATGCATTTCTGCATTTTTTGACACTGTAAGAGATTATTTTTGATTGCTCCGGGGTCCACGCACATGGGCGGGACTATTCACTAGATTATGACTATAACAGAGATACCCCTACTACAGAACTGGAGTTACAGGACAGAAACTACTCCTTATTAAATATTACTCTATTTTCCTAACTTTTTTCAGGATTTTTATTGTTTTGCATTTCAACTTTATTACTGTTTAGTACTGCATAAATAGTGTATAGATTGCCTCTAAATTAAGCTCGTCTGCTCTACCCTACACCTACCAGGGGTTGAGCCCAGATTAATTCAGTGACTTTAATGATTCATCCTAACAAGAATTGTGGTTATTACCTGAGGTGGGTACCTACCACCCTCTACAAATACCCCAGTTTCTTACAATATCCTAACTCATAGGCCATATCTTCAGCCCCTATCTCAGACATTCTGAAAAGAGCTCCGTTCAAGAAAACTGTCGAGCCCTGATCTAACGTGGGTACACCGCTGGACATAGGCCTGGCACAAAGGCCGGAGTGGAGACATTTTACTCCCTCCTAACCTCAGGACTCCTGTACTTTGCTGGACCCAGGCCTTACGCGCACTGCACAAGTAGACTTTACAGGCAATGCTCATCTCAGGCACTGTGTGGTACGTTAAACTCAGACAGAGTTTACAATGCTCGAATTCAGAGTCTAGTTCCACAGTCCTGACCCCAGGCTTAGTACACACAGCGCTGTTATCAAGCCTTGGTAAAACCCTGATCACCTCCATTGTGTAAACTACTGAGCAGAGCACTCAGCTTGGGCCTTATGTACAGATCCCTGTTGAGCCATATGGAAAGTAACGTGTTCAGGCCTCCTTTGAAGTACGGAGTTCATATCTTTTGTAAAGTGGTGTGACAGTCAAGTGAACTGTCGTTCACACTACTAAGCTAAGGACTGGTGCTCAGTTCTCAGCTCAGGCCGTATTTACAGTACCCGCCTTAGCTCAGGCCTTGTGTACAGACCTGATCAGAGACCTGGCTCACCTCCCTGTTATCAGGCCTAGGGTAGACCTGATAACAGACCTAGCCTTGAAGAGTGGTACGCTGAAACACTGGGCACAGAACTGAGCTAAGGCCTTGTGTTCAGGTGCAGCTCAGGCTAATGTCGACCTTGGGTGGACTGCACTGAGGCCTCGAGCACTACTGTGATCTGAGGCGTGATGCACCTCCCTGATCAGGACCTGAGTCCATCTCAACCTCAGGCACAGCGGGTGGGACTAGTCTAGTCTCCATGTGTGCACAGGAGGAACATCCTTTACGACGCAACTATTACCCCGCACTACCATTACAAGGCAGGGATTACAACGAAAGTCGTTACAACGACTTTCGCTGGAGGGCGCTGTTGGATAGGGAATAGTTTAATTTTCTATCCAACACCTTCCCTACTGTCAACGTGGGCTGGAGTTGGAATAGAAAATTAAACTATTCACTATCCAGCGCCCCCAACGCAAGTCGTTGTAACGACTTGCGTTGTAATCCCCGCGTGATAATGGCATGCGGGGTAAAAGCATGCGCTGTACTGACATACAACCGTGCACAGGCTCGCAGGAGGTCGCACTCACAGGGCAGTCACAGGATGCAGGAGCTGTCTCAGACATTGAGTACAGTCAGGGTCGCAACCTTTCCCAGAGAAAAATACCAGGCATTGATTTGTTGTTGTTTTAAGTGTCTGCAAAGCCCTGGACATGAAAAAGGACTTTATTGTACGAATTCCTTTGCAGCATGCATTTTCTGCCTTTGTTAGTCCTGGACAGTTCGCGCATCTCTAGAACACATTTAAAAGTGCTTTCTATATATATATTTGCCATTTGAAGCATGCACAGACAAGGGTTAAAAATTCCGGCTTCAGGTCAGGTGATTTTGGTTATTTTTGTACCGGCCGGGACATCAAAATACCGGTGGTACCTTAGGATCATGCAATGTGTACACTGTCTGCTCGGCTGGTGTTCAGCTTGGGTCCCTCTGTCCTACAAGTGTCCTTCACCCCCTGTCCTCCCAGCACCCCGCTCCCAGCCACCAACCCTGACCTTTACAGAAAGGTTGTGACCTCGGCTGGGGCTAAAATAAGCCTTCCCTCCCGTGACATTTGACTGTCCTCAAGGGGCTGCCCTTTAGCGGGCTCTCGGGTTACAGCCGGGAGGCTGAGGCCTGGGAGGCGGACACCAGGGGCCGGGGACCCCGTGACTCAAACTGTAAGCGCAGTACCGGGGCCGGCCCGCACCCCGAGACTGTGCCGTTGTCAGCACCGGGGCAAACAGGCCTGAAATGACAGGACGAGAGCAGGAAATGCTAATAGGGGGGTTATATATCCGAGGTGGAACTGCTGAGAGCGGCCTCAAGGCACACTCGACTGTCAGGGCTGCATAGATGGACCCTGGGGGCGCAGGCTGCAGCAGGGGGCTGGGGCAAATGCAGGCACACTCGACGGCCACAAGCAGCCAGAGCTGCATAGAGGACCCTGGAGGCAGAGGCTGCAGCAGGGGGGTCTGGGGCAAATGCAGGCACACTCGACTCTCAGAGCTACATAGATGGACCCTGGAGGCGCAGGCTGCAGCAGGGGGGTCTGGGGCAAATGCAGGCACACTCGACTCAGAGCTGCATAGATGGACCCTGGAGGCGCAGGCTGCAGCAGGGGGGTCTGGGGCAAATGCAGGCACACTCGACTCTCAGAGCTGCATAGATGGACCCTGGAGGCGCAGGCTGCAGCAGGGGGGTCTGGGGCAAATGCAGGCACACTCGACTCTCAGAGCTGCATAGATGGACCCTGGAGGCGCAGGCTGCAGCAGGGGGGTCTGGGGCAAATGCAGGCACACTCGACTCTCAGAGCTACATAGATGGACCCTGGAGGCGCAGGCTGCAGCAGGGGGGGCTGGGGCAAATGCAGGCACACTCGACTCTCAGAGCTGCATAGATGGACCCTGGAGGCGCAGGCTGCAGCAGGGGGGTCTGGGGCAAATGCAGGCACACTCGACTCTCAGAGCTGCATAGATGGACCCTGGAGGCGCAGGCTGCAGCAGGGGGGTCTGGGGCAAATGCAGGCACACTCGACTCTCAGAGCTGCGTAGATGGACCCTGGAGGCGCAGGCTGCAGCAGGGGGGTCTGGGGCAAATGCAGGCACACTCGACTCTCAGAGCTACGTAGATGGACCCTGGAGGCGCAGGCTGCGGCTGGGGTACATGCAGGCACACTCGACGGCCACAGGCAGCCAGAGCTGCATAGAGGACCCTGGAGGCGCTGGCTGCAGCAAGGGGGCTGGGGTGAATGCAGGCACACTCGACTCTCAGAGCTGCATAGATGGACCCTGGAGGCGCAGGCTGCAGCAGGGGGGTCTGGGGCAAATGCAGGCACACTCGACTCTCAGAGCTGCATAGATGGACCCTGGAGGCGCAGGCTGCAGCAAGGGGGCTGGGGTGAATGCAGGCACACTCGACTCTCAGAGCTGCATAGATGGACCCTGGAGGCGCAGGCTGCAGCAGGGGGGTCTGGGGCAAATGCAGGCACACTCGACTCTCAGAGCTACATAGATGGACCCTGGAGGCAGAGGCTGCAGCAGGGGGGTCTGGGGCAAATGCAGGCACACTCGACTGTCAGAGCTACATAGATGGACACTGGAGGCAGAGGCTGCAGCAGGGGGGCTGGGGCAAATGCAGGCACACTCGACTCTCAGAGCTGCATAGATGGACCCTGGAGGCGCAGGCTGCAGCAGGGGGGTCTGGGGCAAATGCAGGCACACTCGACTCAGAGCTGCATAGATGGACCCTGGAGGCGCAGGCTGCAGCAGGGGGGTCTGGGGCAAATGCAGGCACACTCGACTCTCAGAGCTGCATAGATGGACCCTGGAGGCGCAGGCTGCAGCAGGGGGGTCTGGGGCAAATGCAGGCACACTCGCCTCTCAGAGCTGCATAGATGGACCCTGGAGGCGCAGGCTGCAGCAGGGGGGTCTGGGGCAAATGCAGGCACACTCGACTCTCAGAGCTGCATAGATGGACCCTGGAGGCGCTGGCTGCAGCAAGGGGGCTGGGGCAAATGCAGGCGGCGTGCAGTAACTGGGGAAGGTAAAGGCGACACTGCTAGACCAGAAGAAGATAAAGGCAAAAATTAGAATAATGCAGGCAGGAAATGCAAGAGGGCAGCACTGCACAGCGGGGACACGGCTGTGGGTAGCATAAGGTGGCGGGTAGATGGGAAGCGTGCATAAAGTCAGGGTCTGCAGCTGTGAAGCATGACGAGCAGCCCCGGCCTATGTAAAGGGGGTGCCGGAAATGGTAATAGGCAGGAGAAGCAGGGACTGGTGATTGGACAAACCGATACGGGAGCTGCAGAGGAAGGAAGTGCAGAGTAGGAAAGTGCAGGAACACCGGAATGGAGCGCTCGGATTGGTAACAACTGCACAAGGGACACAGGAATGCAGGAACCCCACAGGCGGGGAGGAGTGCAGGGGCTGCAGAGGGGGTGGCATGAACTGGAGAAGCAGAACTGCAAGAAGAAATACTGTCACGAAGGAGGGGCGCAGGAACCATAGAACGTAAGGCATAATGTAGGAAATGGTGGGCGAAAAGGAATCATTTAAAGTGTGATGTGCAGGGGTTGCAGCTGAAAACCCAGGAGCTTTTAGTTGCAGGGGGCAGAGGGTCCAGCTGCAGGAAGTGCTGAGTGAGGCAGCAGCAGCCGAGAGGGACCGAAGGCCCTAGACCTGCCCAGGGGAAAGCATGGCTGCCTCCCCTGAAGAAGGGCGAGAGAGAACTGTAACATGCAACAGCCGCCGAGCGACGAGACAGGTCATGTCTGGCAACTTCAGATAGTGCTGACTCTTTCAAAAGATCCCTGACTTACTTACAATTTCCTTTTTTTCATTAAAAAAAAAATTACCCACAAGTCCCAGAATGCTGGGGGGGTGGAGAAGGGGTGACTTCAGCAGCCACTTCAAGGAACAAAGCCCACCGCCCTCTTCTGCAAATACTTCCAATACGAATATGCCGGGCCCGGAAAATGATGTCCAGTGCTTAATTTGTAAAAACCTACTGCCGGGGTTCTCGAAAGGAGGACCCTAGAGCTTGCACCATCTGTTGCCCCTGGCAGCACTGCCAATCACAGCACCAACAGACTCATAATCATCACCCTCTTAAAAGTGTGCCCATTCATACTATTACAGGCCCCCAAAGTTATAAGAATGGCTTTCGAGGCAAATACTAATAATTGTAAATTGAAATGGCAATAATAAACAGAAGTTGTTGTGCTCGTACCTAAATTGGCAGACCCCACTACCATGTGGCAGACAGTCATAAGCCCCGGTGCTGGCAATTAAGTGCAGGGGCTGAGCACCGGAAAGCACCAGCACAAATTAAGCACTGTAAAAAACAAATCGAATAAATGAGGTTAACCAAGGTGTGACGTCTGGTCTTTGGGGAGATGAGAGGGGTGAATCTGCTGAAGTCTATGGAAACCGTGCAGCCAAGTGTGTCCAGGTCAAACCTGAGACGCTCATCAAAGTCCCGAGTATTTGTTTTATTTGTACATGTAGCCTAGCGCGTATATGACTAAATAACACCAGAAGTATCAGAATGCAAAGCGAAAAATAGAACAGGACTCACGCTTGCAAGGCTATGGCCTGACAGCTCTGTGAAAGGGACCATTACTAAAGGGAGGCTGGTGAGAGGACCCTAGCCAGGGTCAATGCAGGTCGAACACTGTTGTGTGGAGGGGTGAAGTGGGCTTGATAGGAGTGCGATTGTGTTGAGTGTACCTGGGGTTTTGTTGTTGACAGGGTGGAGACGGTTTCAAGGGCTTCCAGCAGTGGGGGAGTGGAAAGGCCTGGGATCCAGGGTTGAATACAGCAGGTGAGAGGCCAGGAGTTTCTCGCTCACCTTGTTCCCAGTTGCCCTGAAGGTCAGCTCAGCAGTCACTATGCACAACCTGGTTCTTGTGTAACCTGTTCGCCCTGGTGCAGTGTGTGAAGCTTGCCCAACCCCAGCTGATGACTTGGAACAGTCAGGTAGGGCTCTGGCGGAAGAGACGTGATCTCGTACACGAAGGCGCAGGCGTGACTTTGCTCGCTAGGTCGCAGGTCCAGGTAGCCCAAAGTATATTTGATGCAGAGGCAACTGCATTGCTATTTGGGACTTCCACGTTTTTAGGTGCTTTATAAAACATTAACATACTCCTTCCTTACTGGGACTTGAGGACGCTTCAAGACACTGTGAGAATGCAGAAATGCCAAGCAGCAATATTTGAACAGGGGGAACAGGTCGCTGATAAGGCATCAGAGGGTATGTGCTGGGAAGTGAATCTCTCTACCTAAAGGCAACCTAAAGGCCAGATTTTAAAAGTAAGGCTGCCTGCATGGTACCACGGACGTTCTCACAAGAAGGATGACTTCAGCCCGTGGGTCCTACATGCCCAAAAAACCTAGTGTCAAATTAGGCCACAGGCTCATCCTGTAGTCAGTATCGGCATTCATTTTCTTTTTTGCGTGTCTTTTTTTCTTTACATGACGGCCTGCTATGGTAAGTATGGCAGCTCCTGTTTGGATTCTTCTAATGTTTTAGTGTTGGCATATCAGCAAGATTGGCCAAACATTCTGCATTGCGGGAGTGTATAGCTTTCTCATCTGCTTCTGGACAATCCCATCCCCCTCACTTCAAGAGATGCAGGAGTGAGAAGGTGGACCCTGTCCTAATTAAATCTATCAGAAGTACTGTAAGGAAGAGAGTAGAAGCCTTACAATAGTGGCATAACGAAACTTGAGGGGGCCCCCCTGCAAAGCACATAGAGCCCCCCCTCGGCCCCCTGCAACTAAAAGTTCCTGGGTTTTCCGCTGCAACCCCTGCGGCCCAGCTCACCACCTACCACTTTGCCCTACCACCCAGAAATCCAGTATATTCTGATTTGAAACCTCCAACAGTTAAATGAAATGCCTCTATATTGTCTTTCTCTGAGAAAGTGGGAAACACTCTTAACCTACAAGCCATGCCTTTTGTAACAATACTGTCAAAAGCAGATTATTTAACTGAGGCAGCAATCAGAACAATGCCAAGGAGCAATCCTATTGTCTCAGGAACTGCCTATGGCTGAAGAACAAAGACCAACTATGAAGGGTCTGAAATAGAATTGACATTAATGGACAATACTGTGAAACTTTGAAAGACAAACCCAAACCTTCAAGTGCATAAAAACTCGATTGACAATATACATGAGAATTACACAAGATAGAACTCAGTATCCTGCGAAAGTCAAGGGAAATGGACGTGTGAATTATCTGCATGCCACACACTAGCGACTGTCAAGGGTGGGGCATGATAATAACGTGAACTGAGGAAGCAATTTCAATTCCTACCATAATGTCTTTATTAGTAATCTATGCAAAACAGGCAGGCAAACAAGGCTGAAGAAGAAAAGTGTTTGGATGCTTCAGAACATTGATGCAGATGTTTGTCTGTTTTAATTTATCATTTCTGTAGTGTAAACAAAGCGAAATACAAGACTCTCTATGCTCATGACGGAGCGGTTCCGTCATGAGCCACGGTGGGAGTGTGCTCATGACTGAACCACTCCGTCATGGCACCCACCCATGGGAGAAACACTGGCGGAGTCCCATGGGCCGCCCATCGAGCCCCCACAAACAGGAACGGTAGCGGAAGAGTTTCCGCTGCCACCCTGACCCACCCCCCATGGAAATCCCATGATGTCAGCGCGCGGAGGTCATCAGGAAGTCCTAGACACTCTGGAAGCCATTTGCTTCCAGGCGTCGGACCGAACAAGTTGGGTTTCCTTGTTCCTGGGGGGGTTTTGCTCCATGCATCGAGGCATCGGGGGAGGGGAAAGAGTTTTTCTTCTTCCCCGGATGTCTCTTTGCAGGACATTTCTACTTCCAGATCGCGCACAGTGTCGTGATTGTGCAGCAGTAATATCCCCACTAGGCACCAGGGATTAATCTGATTTAAATGGAAGTGACCCCTTGGGCAAGGGCCGCTTCCAAAGGGAAGCATATTTTTGGGATGTTTTTTCTGCCTTTTTTTGGACTTTCTGCCCCCAGGGGTGGCAGAAAACCCCACTATCCACCAGGGATTTAAACAGGGATATAATAATTTACATGGAAGCGACCCCTTGAACAAGGTTGCTTCCAAAGGGGAAAAAATGTGTGCATGTCCCCCCCCCCCCCCGGGCAGATCGAACAGTTTTTTGGCCTTTCAAGGGGGTGGGGGGGGGGCAGAAAACCCCACTGGGCACCAGGATGGTATTTATATGGAGGCGACCCCTTGGGCAAAGGTTGCTTCCAAAGGGGAGCAAATTGTTTAGATGTTTTTTCTGCCACTCTGGGGACAGATTTGCCTGTTTTTTTGGCCTCTCTGCCCCAAGGGGGGGGGGGGGGGCAGAAAAACCCACTAACCACCAGGGATTTAACTAGGGATTTATAAATTTAAATGGAAGCGACCCCTTGGGCAAGGATCGCTTCCAAAGGGGCATAAAATGTGTGCATGTTTTTTCACGGCAGATTGGCCCATTTTTTGGCCATTCTGCCCCCCAGGGGGCAGAAAAGTCCACTAGGGATGTTTTTTTATATGTAATGGAAGCGACCGCTTGGCCAAAGGTCGATTCCAAGGGGGTTAAATTAAGTTTATGTATTTTCTGCCCCGCCCCCCCGGGACAGATCTGCCCCTTTTTTTGGCCTTTCTGCCCTAGGTGGGAGGGGGAGGCAGAAAACCCTACTAGGCACCAGGGATCTATTTTTTTGCAAGGGGGCACATTTCTGTCTGCTATTTTCTGCCCCATCTGGGGGACAGATTGGCCTGGCAGAAAACCCCACCTAATCCCCATTTTTCTCAGCCCTATTTGAAGGCCCATCTGGCTGTCCATTTGGGTAGTGACATAGTTTGTTATAATTTTACCTGTTTTATTTTTTGTGAAATGTAATTGTAATTTATTTCTCCGTTTTATTCTAGTTCAAGGCTTTTGCTCTTTAGACTGTTCCAGGTTGAGGTTTCGTTACAGGTAGTTCTGCAGCTTGTGTAGTTGCATGTGTTTGGTAAAAGATTTTTTTTTGACCTATTCACTCTAAATGAGTTTAATTTTCCTACATGAATGTGTGTTTTGCAAATGGTGTAATAATAGTAGTATGTTTTGCTTCTATTGTTTGAGTGTCAAAATCATTTTGCATTAGTGCTCGATGTGTACTTTGTTGTCTTATGAGTAATTGGTTTTGTTTTTTCTCTCTAGTGGGATATCGTTGCTTTTTGATGTGTCTCCGCAGAGTAGGTGCTGGTGAATGTAGCTATCTTTGGAAAGAGAGTTATATTGTTTTTGAGTTTATAGATCTTTGTGCTAAAGCCACACTTTCTTTATTACTTATTTTGCACAGCGTTGGTTGTTGTTGACTTGTGTGTGCAGTCTCCTTTCTTAGTAAGGATAATGGCTAGCCGCAGGATTACTGCTCAGCAGGTTGTTGGTATGCTTTTAGAGTCTTCCTCTGACCATGGTTGAGGGACTGACTGCATCTGAGGCAGAGGAGGGAGTAGAAGATTCAGGCAGTGGGTTTTCTGTCCACGAGGAATCATGCGGATGAAGTGCCTGTTTTAGAGGAGGTCATTGATGTGCCAATAGTGCAGCAAGAGGCATCTGGGCTGCAGCCTGGGGCGGCAAGGCTTCCCGTTTGAAATACTGACCTCTGGGTTGCCCCAGGCATGGTGCAGACGGCATTGCCAGACTTTACTGGTGTTCCAGGGTGTAGAGTGAATACTGAAAACTTTTTGCCAATACATTTTTTACAGTTGTTTATGGACGATGTATTTTTGGCAGAGATTGTTGAGCAGATTAATTTGTATGCTGAACAGTTTTTTGAGGGACAACAGTGCCAGTCTTAGGCCGCACACAAGAGCTACCCGGTGACTCCCACAAATATGGAAAAGATGAAGAAGTTCTTAGGTTTAACTTTTTGGATGGGCTTGCTAAGGAAGCCATCAATGTCTTCCTATTAGTCTACTAGTCCCTTGATGGCAACGGCTATATTTCCGGCAGTCATGAGTCGTGATAGGTTTTTGCTTCTGCTTCGGATGGTGCATTTTGTCGATAATGGTTTAGCGTTGCCACAAGATCACCCTGATTGTAACTGACTTTTTAAGATTCGGCTGGTCACTGATCACTTTGTAGATCGATTTTCTGAGATCTATGCTCCAGGGAATGAAATAGCAGTGGATGAGTCTTTGGTCTTGTTCAAAGGCTGTTTGGTTTTTAGCCAATACATTCCTATTAAGAGGGCACGCTATGGAATTAAGATGTATATGCTGTGTGACATTAGGACTGGATATGTGTCTAATTTCAGGGTGTACACCGGTAAGGATTCCAGGATTAACCCCACTGGTTGCTCGTTCACTTTTGGAATGACGGAGAAAATTGTGTGGGAACTTGGTAGAGGACTCTTTAATAAAGGTCGCTGTTAGACGTGGCATCATTGGTGTGAGTCTCCCTTCCTTTTTGGCGGATTGCCTCCTGTTTTGATATGTTTTTGCTGGTTATATGCTTTGGGCACTGTGCCACTGCTATTCAGTGCCACCGTGCAAGTGCTCCCTATGTTACATTGATGTACTAATTGGTGATTCTATGATTGGGTTATTTGATTTACCTGTCAGCCCCTAGTACAGTGCACCATGTGTGCCCAGGACTTGAAAAATCAAATTCTGCTGGTGGGCTTGCAGCACTGGTTGTGCCACCCACAGAAGCAGCTTGTAAAGTGTGTCTCAGGCCTGCCATTGCAAGGCCTGTGTGCAGTCTAGTACTGCCATGTCGACTAGGCAAGTGCACCCACTTGCCAGTCCCTAAACTTTCCCTTTGCTTCATATTAGACACCCCTATGGTAGGCCCCAGGGCAGGGTACATTGGAAGTATAAGGTAGGACATGCTCTGATGTGTGTAGCATGACCCAATAGTGAATTACAGCCATTTTCGGTTTTTTTTTTTTTTTTTTTTTTTTTAAAACCTTTATTGAAAGACACGTATAAGTACAAGCGCAGGCCTACAACCACAGGGGCCGGCCGCAAAATCAGGAGATTCAAAAGGAGCAACATCAATGTGTACGGTAGAATGAATACAGGATAGACGTGGAATATTGTCGTTACACAGTAAGCGCCAGGATAAGAAAGGTTTCATTTTATGATTTATAGAGGAGGCAGCAACCATATCTACCAGGGCGTCATGCAACATATACAGAAAAAGAGGGGGGGGGGCGGGAGGGTTATAGCCCCCCACGCAATCAAATAACCACAGTAGGGCGAGGCCCATAGACATCCTATGCCCATCAAAGGTTCAAAAATAAAGGACAAATCATAGCAAACAAGTAAGGTGGACGCCACTTAGACAGCCCTCCCGCCCCGAAAAAGGAGAAAGTGCAGACACTTACGAAACGAAGGAGTAAAAACAAAGGGACATAGCCCACCCCCTAGAAAAAGGCCAAAAGGGTCCATAGAATAAAACAAACTAAAATAACAAACACCCCCCCCACCCTACATCACTGTAATGGCTATGGCCTACCCCACTAAACAGCGTGCCTGTCGCCCAGAGTCACCCGAAATATAGAAGAGAGAGAAAAGGAGTAATATCGAAGAAAGAGAAAGGAGAAAGAGAGAGAAGGAGAGGAAAAAGAAGAAAGAGAAGGAGAGGAGCCGGCGATCGAAATACAGAACACCACCCCCCCCGCAACAACGCATCACTAATCGAGGTCAAAAAGGATACTGAGAAAAGCCTACACAAAGGATGAGGACAGGAACTGTCCAACTAATGAAGCCCGGAGATGCCATTTAACAAAACAAAGGTCCCGCAGGCACCCAGGCACGATCACCCCTGTCCACTTCTACGAAGAGCCAAGCTGCCAGACTCCGCCACGGCCAAGAAACAGCATGATACAGTATGTCCATACCAGTCGGGGAAAACAAGTGAGTTCTTCGCGGAACACCGTCCCGTCCAACAAGAAGCAACCAGGAAAACTCGGCAGCAGTCAGAATGCAAAAGTACCTCAAAGATCCACGTGGCCAAGCACAATATCTGGGCTGTCCAGCACGAAGCAAAGAAATCAGGATGTAGGAAACACTGCAGCATCGGCACCGGGTCCACTTGATCCCATAGAATCGAACACCCTGCCGGAGATCCCAGCACAGCAGCTGGAGAAGTTGCGACCACACCAACTCGGGGAGACGACACCGCATCACAAAATGGCGGAGCAACCATGGCGGCGATCCGCAATTCCAAGTCCCGGCATTTCAAGGACATGTCGATCCGCAGAGTAGCCAGGGCAAACAAGACAGCACTCCGTGTAGGGGCCGCCCGAATCAAACGAGGTGTGGGGAGAGCAAATGCAGAAACGACCCTGTCTCCAGGAGAAAGACACTCCGAGGGGCCATCCGCCATCTTGAGCTCATCGCCCGCCGCCATTGTCGCATCCGCCTCCAAGTCCACCAGGAGCACCGGAGGTCCCAGGACACACCGCCGAACCGCGGCGGATGGCGCTCGGCGGAGAAAGGAGATTCACCAGAAGAACGGGCGTGCCCCCTTCAACAATCGGGGGGGCCCTGCACCGGATCTCAGGCGGGACAGTCAACAGGAGTGGGCTTCTCACCGGAGGGGTGCCGGACAGCGCGGCTTCTCTTCTTCGGGCCGGCAGGCAATCGAGCATGCGGGGTGGCCCACCACGGGGGTGGGTCGGCTCCGGCGCTTCCAGCTCGCGGCTCTCAGGCTCCCACCATCGGGTCTCTCCACCGGTTCCGGACCGCCGGCACTCCGAACACCTCCGGGCAGGCACAGCACTCGAGGCCCCGGCGTCAGGGCCGGGAAGGCCAGCACGGCGACAAGGGCAGAACGCAGAAACCACTGCACGCCAGAGCCCCGGAAAAAGACGGTGAGTGAAGGCTCTTCCTTGGCAACCGAATTCGGAACACCCCGAACAGGATTAAGGACAGGATAGGTGGCGGGGAGGAAGGGATCTCGGAGCGAGGCGTTTATGCGACTGTTCCGATCGCCATCTTGGCTCCTCCCCCATTTTCGTTTTTCACTATTGAAGGCTACCTGCTCTCCATAGGCTAGAATGGGCAGTTAGATTATTACTTTCTTATAATCTTAACTGACTCAGGAAACATGGTAGGAATTCGAATTTAGTATGCCTGAACTCAGAATGATAAAATACATTTTAGTAAAGTTGGTTTTAATATTCTGGGTTTGAAAATACCACTTTTAGAAAGAAGGTATTTTCTTGCCTAACTGTCCAGGCCTGCCTCTGCTCGGTTGTGTATTCCTTGTCCGGGTTTGTGAGTGACAGGGCTGGGGGATTTCAGGAGACAGGCTGGGGCAGCCCAGTGGTGAATAGAGAGATTTGCAACTAGATGGGAGGGAGGAGTTGCACCTGGGACCTGAATAAGGCTAGGCCTTCCCTCTACAATGCTGGCTCCACTTCCTGTGGCCTGTCTGATGTCTCCACCCTGCACTGTGAAAGGAGAGAAGGAATCATGTCAACAAAGTGCTCCAGAGCTGTATCTTCCCTCCCCTGTGCTGGCTCCACCTCCTGTGGGGCGGCTGATGTCTCTGCCCTGCACAGTGAAAGGAAGAAGAGAGTCATGCAAACAGAGTGCTCAGGAACTGGTTTGGACTTCAGCGAACAAAGGATTTTGGGGTATAAATATTGGGACCCAGTCCCAAGAACTTTAGATCACTTCTGGAACAAGAAACATTTTGCCGAGGAGAAGAACCAAGGATGCTGCAGGAGTTTTACTACCCCTCTGCCAGTGTGCTGTTTGCTGGGTTGGCCTGCAGTGGTTGCTTCATTGCCAAGGAAAGGAGAAGGAACTTTTAAGGACTTTCATTTACAGAATATTCTCCAAGGGCTTGAACTGTGCTTGCCTCCTGCTGAAGTCTCGGGGACAAAAGACTTCATCTCCAGCTTCCCACTGAATTTTCTTGCTGGGAATTCGCAACTCCAGACATTTGCGTGTCGCTGGGAGCTGGAAGCGCGACGCAGCGAGAGGAAGCGCGTCGCCGCCGCAGCTGAAATCGTCGCATCACAGGAGAAAGCGAGCCTTCGCCGCATCTCCCTGGAAGCGTATGTTCATCGAAGCTGCCTGCTGTCGCATCACCGGAGAAGCGTGACGCCATCGAGAGACGCCATTGCATCACCGGAGAAGCGTGTCGCAGGGCCTGTCACGGCTCCAAAGTACAGAGTTGTTGCAAGGCTGCCAGGGCGTCTACGCTTTGTCATCGCATCGCCGCATCAAGGGCGCCATCTTCTCGCATCGCAACCGGATCATTGCATCAAGGCACCATCTTGCGCACCACAACGGGCCCGCAGGCCGAGAATCTACACATCACCTCCGCACCGGTAAGGATTACGACGCATCCCCTACTCTAGGCATGCATTGAGGCACAACGCATCATCTCCCTCGGATCACGGAACCGACGCATCTCCCCTTTTGCGAGCCTTTTGTTTACTTTGCGTTATGCATCCAGGTACTTTGTTGAGAACTTTGTAGCATTTATCATCAACTTGAACCAAGTAACTTTTAACACCTTTAAAGCAATCTTAAGTGTAGTATTGTGGATTATCGTCGTTTGTGGTCTTGTGTTTAAGTCTATATAAAGAATACTTATTTTTATAAAACCTGTGTTGTGTCCATCTTTAGTGTTTTAACTGTATTACTGTGTATATTAATACATGCTTCACACACTGCCTCTGACCTGTCTGCTTGTGGCAAGCTACCAAGGGGGTGAGCAGGGGTTATTAAGGAGTGTAATCCCCTTATCCTGACTTAGAAGTAAGGGTCCCTATTTGGACAAAGGTGAATACCATTGCCAACTAGAGACCCCCATATCTAACAGTCACCATTTATATGTAGATTACTTTTACACTGCTGTGCAGTTGTTCAGGGAACTGGCCAAAGTGGACACAGTTGCTTGTGGCACAATCCGCTCTAACCGTAAAGGTTTCCCAAAATAACTTGTTTGTCAAAAGCTTGTGCGGGGACAGTGCAGTGCATTGCGTTGTGAGGAACTTCGAGCTGTGACGTTTTCAGACAGGAGAGATGTCTACAAGCTGACTACCATGTTGTGTGTCGATTTAGATATTATATATAGGTTTCCCGATGTATGTCCTTATATAGGCACAACTCTCATTGCCCTTATTTAGGCATAGAAATCCGACCCTTATTTAGGCATTGCTCATGCAAACCAAATACAGGCATGGTCACCTACATCCGTCCATCCACGTCACAACGAGTTCTTGGGAAACCAGACTCTTAAGCCTTTAGGACTTCCCCTGCTTGGATTATTGATTTCTGCAAGAACTCATTTATTATGCATGAACATCTATTTCTTAGGAATTCGTTCATGACGTTACACTGCCCGACTTTTACGTCCATACTGGCATTCCTAAACACCTTCAAGGTATAAATATACCTTCACTTGCCATGGCAAACGACGGCACGGCTGCATACTTGCGCGGCTCCGCTACACAGCTCGCCGCGGCAAGTTCAGAAAGAATTCGAGTCCCCGCCTGACGCACTGACCAGATGCTGTCATCCTCCTCGCAGAGAATCCAGCTCCATTGTTTCTGACTCCCCTTGAGGGGTGTTATAGATCGAGACCCGGAAAGAGATTCCAACCTCTCTCATTCTAAGGTATGGAGCAGACTAGAGCCTAGAGCAACTCTTGGCAATACTAAACTATAGCTAGCTATACTTTAGAAAACAGCACCTACTTCTTACTTCATACAACACTTAGGTTAGGTACAGTGGGGTAGAACTATTTAGAAGCACCAGATGAGTATTCACATTTTAGCCTGTTATTTATGTATATATTTTATGAATATATGTCATAGCTACAAACCATGCTATTGCAGCATTATTTTATCTTGCTGCTAACACTGTACGTATTATACTTCGCATTCTGTCTTACGATTGAAGCGGCTCATATCTCTTGCACGAGAAATAAGACTGTTCAATAAACCCTTTTTATTGAAAAGCCCATCTATCTATTTCTGTGTAACTCTGTAGAAACGAAGCATGCACAATTGACTGAGTGAAACTTGTATCTATTGTTTCCACGATTCTGAGAGAACTGATCCAATTCTAAGGGAAACAAATTTGTTATGTTTATGCGGTTGTCAGAGACTAATCCTTTCTTGTTCATTCAAGAAGTTTCTAGTGACCTCTGAGCTAGCTGGCACACACAAGTATAGTATAGTATAGTTCCTATACCCTATAAGGGTTATAGGAACTACACTACATGGCGGCCAACAGTTTGGTAAGGCACTAATTTAACACTAGATACTGAAGTAACTCAGTTGTGTTTTTCTCGGAGACCCTCTACTCATAATACTCCATAAGACGTCTGGAATGGGTAGGGATAGAATCCGCCTTAGCTGAGTAGGACGAAAATCCTATGTATTAGCTGTTTGGTTTGTTCAACATTGAAGGATGCATTGTTCCAAAATATTGTGCACCTTAGCTTTGTGCCCTTGAAATTTGCTCTGCATTTTTTATTAAACAAGATCTAATAACGGGACTAACACCGGAATCGATGGAGCTGTAACCGACAAGGTCGCAGCAGATTTTTATTATTCAGGTTTAATGAAACCCATGAGAATGCTATAATCATTGCTCCAAATTTAAGGAGAGCCATCACTCTAAAACTTATAAAACATGGCCTAACACCAAGAGGTGGTAGAGCAGTTTTTGTAATAGAGGCACATGAATCTTATCAGACAGAGGTATTTACTCATGGATAATATTCCCAGAATCACATCCAGCAACACATATGTTTCACTTTTACCACCTGAGGAAAATATTCCTTTCGAGAATATTGAAATCCCACTCACATACCAGGAGCATGATCTCTGCTTTAAAGGCGCCCTAAACATTTAAAGCACATTACCAGGCTCGGTCCACTAGGTAGAACAGGAGCAACATGGCCGATTTTAGCCGGTTACACACCTCATCCTGACACTGAAGAAATGTCGAATGATGAATTACTTGCTCAACTCAAAGAGTTAATCAAAATCTACAGACAATTGATTCAATATGTCATTCGGACTTTCACAGTCCAACCACCAATAACTATTCCGAAACCAACCTCTCACCAGGGGAATACGCTAAAAATCACTCCACAAACTTTACACGCAGTAATGGGTAAAATGCCCACAAAATGTGAACAAATTCCATTCTGGAAAGCTCAAAATATTACTCTAATTGAAGCAGTATTTCCTAATACTAGCCCTTATGAGAAACACAGAATTCTAACAATCTGTTTACCAATGGGGAGAACACCACATCTGGAAGACTGCACCACTTGGGGCAGAGTCTTTGCTGCTATCTACACTAAAACACATGTTGTTCCGTCTATGGCGGTAATACCTGATGTCCTAAAACAAATTCAAAACGAATACGGGGCAGAGCCTGCTCTGAATTTAGGTATGGAGTTACTGAAAAATTTCGACCAGGTCTCAACAATAATATTATCTAATATTAAAGGAGAAGCAGCGTTAGTGGCGATCCGCCAGAAATTAAGAGAATTTGATGTTAATGAACAACCACAAGAATTAGCCAGAGTAATTGAAAAATCCTATGAGACGGTTTGGGTAGGAAACCAGTTACACAACAACTGTCGGGCAGTCCTGAGAAGGACCCAATTAAACACAATCCTACCTCTTCTAAATAGAAGTGGGAAAATAACAAACACTCAAAAGAGAAACGTTCTCAATCCCGAGGTAGTTCTCATCAAAAGGAGCCCCGTGAAAGGAGGTATAACCTCAGGAATAGGGATAATTTGAGAAAACCTGATAAGTATCAAGATACTAATACACGTTCCTCTCGTACCTTTCAGATATCGCCACAGACATCCGAAAGAAGAGGACTGTCAGACCAAAAAGAGGAACATGTGAAGTTCAAAGACCATCAACACGTTCAGAAAAACAAACCAAAACCTAAATTCTCCAAAAAGTAGGTAGCAGGTCTCAAGATCAGACATGCAGAGAATTCTGAGAACACAACTCAAGATTGGAGAATGGGCTCAGACAATGCTGGACCGCAGAAGTAACAATAGCTCGCCAGAACCTTCCATGATGAAAGCACTTCACCTGTGACTGTTTGGTGTCAGGTTGCTGAAGCACGCAAACCTGTGTGCATTTTAGACTATAATAGGCACATGCGTGGTGTTGATAGAGTAGATCATAAGTTGGAACCTTACACTGCTCTTCGTAAGGCTTACTATTGGTATAAGAAGTTGGCTATCCATCTTTTCCACTTGGCAACCCTTAATGCTTTTGTTGTATTCAAGGATTGTTGTCCTGAGTCAAAGATGACTTTTGCTAAGTTTCAGGAGTCTGTAATAGGCAGCCTTGTTGTAGTGGAACAGGCAAGTGTTCCTAGAGTTGGAGTGGTTGAGGATGTGGCTAGATTGAAATATCGCCACTTTCCTGATCACATTCCTCCCAAACCATCAAAAGACTTTCCCAGTAGATGTAGAGTCTGTTGGCAAAGAAATACAAGGAAGGAGACTCATATGTATTGCCCAGAGTGTCCTTCTAACCCTGCGCTGTGTGTGCCGGCTTGTTTTAGAATGTACCACACGCAAAATAATTTTTTGAAGCATCCATGAGTGGTAAAGTGAACTGCCTGGTCTCTATTATTTTATATTTTTTGTTCAGTTTCAAGGTTGGCCTTTGTGCAATGAATTTAGTTTCAGATTTCGTGCTAGATTTGTACCTATCTGCAATTTGTTTGTGTTTTCTTTTTTTGTATAAAAAAAAATCCTAAATGTGATGGCGGTGAGTGTAGACTGGTGCTTGGGTGGTGGTGTGCGTGGACTGGAACTTGGCTGGCGGTGTGCATGGACTGGCGCTTGGCTGGCAGTGTGCGTGGACTGGCGCGGTGACTGGCGCTTGGCTGTCAGGGTGCGTGGACTGGCGCTGGGCTGCGGTGTTCGTGGACTGGTGCTTGGCTGGCAGTGTGCGTGGACTGGCGCTTGGCTGACAGGGTGCATGGACTGGCGCTTGGCTGGCGGTGTGCGAGGGCTGGCGGTGTGTGAGTAGTGACTTGCTGCTAGTCATTAAACACTCTGCTAGTCAAACGCCACTGCAGACACTGTGTGAACCACCAGCCGGTGTGGATGCTGTCAGTCATGTGGGCGCATAAAAATGATGGGCCGTTGAATGGCGCTATGTTGATGTGAATGTTGTAATGTGCTGGGCCCGGGGCTGGCAGTGTGAATGGTCTTGTGTGTCACTGAGGAAACAGAGGAGACAGTTAACTTTGGTAACTGTGGCTTTATTGGTTTTAACAATTGTTTTCTCCTGGGACTGGGTTGGTAGTATGGAAGTGAGGCCTCTTGATCCTTCTCTGGGGACCCGCTCCCTCTTAGTCCTCGTCGTCGCCTCTCCAGGGTGTCCCAAGCTCGTTGGCAAAAACAAACAAAGAAAGAGAAAAGCTACTTTAGAACGGGGTGTATATTTATAGTGCGCAGGGACAGGGTGTGAGGAGTCACTCGGTGCAGCACAACTCTAGAATACTCGGGTGCCGGTAGTGCTCAGGAAGGTTAGTGCATGGGAGTAGTCAGTGTTGTCAGGGTGACTTTAAACCTTTCTCCCCGCCCAGCCCGCGATACGAGAACGTACCTGTGCTAGCCACACTTCTCCGGAAGTGTGGCTGGGCGGTGCGTGGTGTCGTTGGCCCCCTGGCTCTGGTAGACTTCGGGATGATATCTCCAGGCGTCCTCCTCCGTTCTTCGGACTCGGTAACCTTGTTTCCTCCGATGCTTCGGTCTTCCTCCTCGGCACGCTTGTCTCCTCTGCTGCTACAAACTCGTCTCCTCCGGGTGTAAAACACACCTCTCGTGTCTGACTACCGGGATTTTCAGCGTCCGCATCTGTGACGTCATCGAAGGGGGCGGCAACTCCTGAGAACTCGGCCCAGTTAGAGAAACAGGGTCCCGTCTCGGTCTCCGGCAGGCAGAATGGTGAGACTTCAGGTTGCTGTGGGGAGAGAGACGATGAGAATCTATTGGTAGGTCCCAAGGGTATCGTTTCCCCTATCATGCTCCCGGGTCGACTCTCCTCGTCACATACCACCCCCCCTGGATTCTCCCGATTGGAGAGAGGAAAGCGAGAGAGGTAGTCAGCGTTGTTGTTATCATCCCCTTTTCTGTGGCACACTGTGAAAGTAAACGGTTGGAGGGTCAAAAACCACCTCAGTACCCTTGGATTTTGGGAGATGTTCTGGCTCATCCAGGTGAGAGGAGCGTGGTCGGTGTACAAGGTGAATGGGTGTCCTTCCAGATAATATCTCAACTTGTCCACAGCCCATTTGATGGCGAGACATTCTTTCTCTACGGTAGGATATTTCATTTCCCGAGGAAATAGCTTTCGGCTGATGTAGAGTAATAGGTGCTCTATGCCTTCTGGGGCAACTGGGAAAGTACCACCCCAACCCCATACTCTGATGCATCTGAGTGTAAAATGAAGGGGCGGTTAAAGTCTGGAGTGGATAATACCGGGCCGGTAGTGATAGCTCGTTTTAAGGAATTGAAAGGCACTCCACATGGGTGTTGTGAGGTATTGGAAGACTTTGGGTTTGGCATCTTTTTTTAAGGTGTCTGTCAAAGGGGCTGCGACCTCTGAAAAGGAAGGGATAAAACCGTGATAATAGCCGATAAGCCCTAAGAAAGCCCTCATCTCCTTTTTATTCTTGGGGAATGGCGTTTCTGCGATGGCACATACTTTCTCTATTTGGGGCTCAAACATGCCATGACCTAACAAATACCCGAGATATTTCACCTTCTGATATCCTATACGGGACTTCTTGGAATTTATGTGAAGGCCAGCTTTTTTTTAAAGCTGTCAAAATGGTTTGCATATGTTTCATGTGGCTTTCCCAGGATGGACTGAAGATTATGATATCGTCTAAGTAGGCGGAACTAAAGTTCTGATGTTCCCTTAGGACCTCATTCATAAGCGTTGGAATGTGGCGGGAGCACCATGCAAACCAAAAGGGAGGACATTAAATTCATATAGCCCGTCTGGTTTTTACAAAAGCTGTTTTTTTCCGGTCTTCCTCTCTGAGTGGTGCTTGCCAATATCCTTTGGTCAAGTCCAGGATACTGATATATTTGGCCTCTTCCAGTTTCGCAATGAGTTCGTTAATGCGAGGAATAGGATATGCATCAAACGAGGAGATACGGTTTAGGGCGCGGAAGTCCATACAGAGCCGTGTGCTTCCTTCTGGTTTTGGAACCATTACTATCAGGGAGGACTATTCACTCCTGGAAGGTCTGATCACCCCAAGACGCAGCATTTCCCAGACTTCTTTCTGTATGTCCTTTCTCTTGGCGGCAGGAATGCGGTATGGTCGTTGTTTGACCACAGCTCCTGGTGATGTCACTATTCGGTGTTCGATTAGAGACGTCTTACCTGGAAGATCAGAGAACAGTGGAGAGAAAGGCCTAAGCACTTTCTGAAGGTCGTCCTGTTGTTGCTCCCTTAGGTCTTCATTGATCACTAGGCTCTCCAGAGTGGAGTCAGGGGAGGTGCTAGTGGGAATGGCAAGATTGTTGCTCTTTGGGGGCGGTCCTGGCCAGGGAGTTTATATGGTAGGTCTGTGTCTTCTGGGGGGTAACCTGGATCTGATAACTAGTGTTCCCTATCGTTCCCACCACTTTATAGGGTCCCATCCACTATGCCTGGATTTTTTTTGTGCTGGAGGGAAGTAGAACCAACGCCCATTCCCCTCTCTCAAGTTTTCTCCACCATTTACCCTTGTCATAGGCTGCTTTTTGTTTTTCCTGGCTTTTATCTAGGTTTGAGTATGCTAATTCTCGAATCTTCCCTATTTGGTTTTTCAGATTCTGGCTATATTCCAAGATGTTCCGGACTTCTCCTGCCTCTTCTGTCTCCTAAGCCTCCTTTGTCATCTCAAGAAGGGTTCTAGGTTGACGTCCATATAAAAGTTCAAAGGATGAACACCCGAGACTGCTTTGGGTTTGGCCTCTGATGACATATAGGGCTAAGGGAAGAAAGCGGTCCCACTTACTGACAACATTTTTTTTGAGTGGACTTGAGGGTGCCATTATAACGCTCAACTAGACCGTCTGTTTGCGGGTGGTATACAGATGTTTTAATATGTTGTAAGTCTAGGAGCTTGCACACCTCTCGCATCAGCCTGGAGACGAAGGGAGTGCCTTGGTCGGTGAAGATCTCCTTCGGAAATCCTACCCGAGTGAATAGTTCAATGAGTTTGTCTGCTATTACTCGGGAGGTAGGGGATTTTAGGGGAAAAGCCTCAGGAAACCGGGTGGCGTAATCAAACATCACGAGAGAGTACAGGTTACCCTTCTTGGTTCTAGGCAGGGGCCCTATCAACTCCATCCCCACTCTCTCGAAAGGGGTGCCTATTATCGGGAGGGGTTGCAGTGGCACAGCTGGAGGTCTGGGGGTATTCTTCTTTTGGCACATTTCAAAAGTTTGGCAGTGGGTTTTTATGTCTTGATAGATTCCTGGCCAATAAAAGTGTCTCAAAATGTTCTGTGTGGTTTTTTTCACTCCCTATGTGTCCCGCTAGGAGGTGTGTGTGTGTGTGCGCATAAAACATGATCTGTTCCCTAAAGCACATAGGTACCAGCAGTGTAGGGAGCTGGAGGGAGTTCCTTGCCGATAGAGTAAGCCTTCTTGGATTACAAAACGAGGGTAACGGGTATCAGAAGAACTTTGGGTACTATGAGCCTGCTCCCAGGCGTTGAACAGGGTCCTATCATTAGCCTGGGCAAACTTATAGCTCCTGTTTGTGGCCCAAGGTTCTGGAGACAACAAAGCTGATATGGCCGAATCTTTTCTATCGTTCTGTTTGAAGAGAGGTTGCTGGAGGAGATGCGTGAATAGCTCTATAAAGTTAGGGTTATCTGTCCCAATAATGATCTCCTCAGGAAGGGTCTCTAAGACACCCACTCTGACTGTACACTTCTTTCCCCCATCCAGGTCTAAGCTAACAACCGCTATCGGGTAGGGTTTAACATCCCCATGGACGCATTTGATATTGACCCAGGAATAAGGGACCACTTGGTTAGGTTTACCGAAGACCCCTTTTATTACGGACTGTTTGCACCCGGAGTCAAGAAGGGCCCTAACCTCTTCCCCATTCACCCTCACACTCACATGGTATGCTCCTCCCAGCTCTGCTGAATACAAGACGGGTTTAGGGAGATATCCCACTTCCATGGGTTCTTCCAGGGTTTTTCTCTGGGGTCAGAGTCTGGCGATATGGCCCCAGGCCCCACGTTCGAAGCATTGTGGGCCTCGAAAACTGGGTATATCTGGCTTCTGAAGTCTGTTGGGAAGATTCTCACTCCCAGTCCTAGGTTTCCTTTCCGTTTTAACGACTGGTGGTCTACTGGGTTTATCCTGTTTCCAGGGGTGTGGCTTTGGTTGGGCTCTAGCAAAGGTGGTGGCCATTTCAATGGCTTAGATCGTAGTCAGATTGGGATGTTGTCGGAGCCATTTCTGGGTGTTGTAGGGCAACGCCTCTAAATACTGCTCTAAGTAAATTTTGTCCATAATGTCCTCCTTGGACGATGTTGCAGGTGTAAGCCATTTGTCTGCGGCCATCTTTAAACGGAAAAACAAAGTCTTGGGGTTTTCCCCGGGCAACCCCCTCTCCTTCCTAAAACGTACACGATAAGCCTCGGAGTCCAGTCCCAAATGGTCGAGTATTATCATTTTGATGGTGGCATACGGGACATTCCCCGAGAGGTTTGGGACCCGATAGGCCGCCTGGACTTCAGCAGATATTAAGGGTGCTAAGAAAAATGGCCATTTTTCTAGGGGCCAACCACAGGCATGGGCTGCCCTTTCAAAATTTAGAAGAAACGCGTCAGGGTCTTCTCTGGGTATATACTTTTGCAGAGCGACCCCCGAGGGACTGGGATGCAGGTTCCGTGTTTCTCTGTATTGCAGCACAACGGGGTCCGTTATCTTTTGCAGCCCATCAATTTGGGCTGAGATAGTGGTTTTGAAGGTTTCCCTGTCTGCTCGGGCGGATGTTAAGTGTTGTTCCACTGCCCAGCCCAGCTGCTCCTGTCCTTTTACTAAATGTTGTAGTAATTCCTCCATCTTTTCGTTCCTGATGGTTACTTCGGTGCCCGCATTCTCCACCACTGTAAGAGGGACCGAGGAAACAGAGGAGACAGTTAACTTTGGTAACTGTGGCTTTAACAAATTGATTCTCCTGGGACTGGGTCGGTAGAATGGAAGTGAGGCCTCTTGATCCTTCTCTGGGGACCCGCTCCCTCTTAGTCCTCGTTGTCGCCTCTCCAGGGTGTCCCAAGCTCGTTGGCAAAAGACAAAGAAAAAGAAAAGCTACTTTAGAACAGGGTGTATATTTATAGTGCACAGGGACAGGGTGTGAGGAGTTACTCGGTGCAGCACAACTCTAGAATACTCGGGTGCCGGTAGTGCTCAGGAAGGGTAGTGCATGGGACTAGTCAGTGTTGTCAGGGCGGCTTTAAACCTTTCTCCCGCCCAGCCCGCGATACGAGAACGTACCTGTGCTAGCCACACTTCTCCTGAAGTGTGGCTGGGCGGTGCGTGGTGTCGTTGAACCCCTGGCTCCGGTAGACTTCGGGGTGATATCCCCAGGCGTCCTCCTCCGTTCTTCGGACTTGGTAACCTTGTTTCCTCCGATGCTTCGGTCTTCCTCCTCGGCACGCTTGTCTCCTCCGCTGCTACAAACTCTTCTCCTCCGGTTGTAAAACACACCTCTCGTGTCTGACTTCCGACATTTTCAACGTCCGCATCGAAGGGGGCGGCAACTCCTGAGAACTCGGCCCAGTTAAAGAAACAGGGTCCCGTCTCGGTCTCCAGCAGGCAGAATGGTGAGACTTCCGGTTGCTGTGGGAGAGAGACGATGAGGATCTATTGGTAGGTCCCAAGGGTATTGTTTCCCCTATCATGCTCCTGGGTCGACTCTCCTCGTCACAGTCACCTATAAAAGGTGTGTGAATGGCCTGTAAAGAGGTTGGTGCCTTGCTGTAGCTTTACAGCTCATGAGCTGTGAGTTATTGGTTCAGGTTTTTAACCTTTTAAATATTAACAGTACATTTCCTTTTTTTTTTATTAAACAAACTTTATTGTCAATTTGCACAGTAAACGCAGGGCTCTGTACCCCAGAGGTCACTGCAGTATCCAGTTATACATTTGCATGACCACAATTGACCTTTTTATAAACAAAACAGCCAAAATCTCTGACGTGAAGTGTGGTTCTGGATGTCGACCCCACTCACCCAACCCCCCCCCCCCCCGAGTTGCGCAACTCCCACTGAGAACTGCCCACCCACCTATAACAGAGGACCAAAAAGGAAAGAAATAGACAAAATGCCAGAACTGAAGAAAGACAATAACCAGTCTTAGCATACACACTAACCCCAGGCAACCCTCGCCAGTCTCAACCGCCCTGTCTCTACCCTCATTCCACTGGAATATCCTCTGTTGCAATCGGAGGCTCCAGCCACAGGCCCCTATAGTTTGCCCACCGCTTCCATATTTTATAATGCTTACGCGAACATCCCCAGGGCCACAAAGATGGGCTGCTCCAGCCCCATGCAGAAGTCCAGGCCATTTTTCCAGGCGGCCACTGAGGGGGCCCGCGCATCCTTCCACATCCTGGCAATATCGCGTTTCGCCAACGTGAAGTCCAGCTGCAGAAGATGCTGTTTATAAATATTGCCCCCGATCCGGTCCATCACATGCAGCAGGGTGAACTGTGGCATGCGTGGGAGCAACCATCCCAGGACCTCAGATAGGCAAGAGAATACCCCCCTCCAGAAACAATCCAGCGACGAGCATTGCCAGACAGTGCATTTCCTTTTTGTGAAATCTCTTGTTAATAGAATTTTATGTTCTGAACCGTCAAGTGTGCGTCAAGTATGAAAGGGGTGTGAATAGCCTGTAAAGAGGTTGGAGCCTTGCCGTGGCGTTACAGCTCACGAGCCGAGAGTCATTGGTTCAGATTTTTAATCTTTTAATTATGTGAAATCTATTATTAATAAAATATAAATTTTGAACCTTTCACTCACCCTGGTGCCAAATCCAACCAGTATGTGTGTGTACTTGAGGAACAGGTGGATAGATAGTCATATTGGTCTCATTTGTCTTTCTGTGCTAAGGTGTAGTCTGTCTCTAGGGAAAATTTACCAACTTTAGATATTTCTCTAAAGTAAAACAAAATGGGGAGTGCTGGGTGGTGTGCCTCTCATGGATCCCAACAAGTTTTTTTACTCACGCCATGCAAACCTCAAAATGTGACTATTGTCACTCATTTTCCTTACATTACTGTGTCATAATATTCTGTTGTCGGAAAAACCACAATTTTCCTACCACCCTGCATTCCCCTCAGGTCTCCCGATAAAAATGGTAACTCACTAGCTTGGGAGGGTCAAGTACCCACGACAGGCAAGGGCCCAAAACCTATTGAGGCGACATCAAAATTACCTAGCGCAAAACAACCTGGTTTTGCAAGGGGGTCCCATGAGTTTTTGGCCCCGGGCTCAGCGGCCATCTAGGGAAACCTACAAAACCAACACATTTCGTAAAACTAGACACCCAGGGGAGTCCTGCAAGGTATGGCTTGTGTGGGCCCCCAACGGTTTCCTAACCAGAATCCCCTGTAAACCTCAAATTTAGCTAAAAAAAGAATTACTTTTCTCAAATTTCTGTGTGGGAAAGTTATGGAACCTGCGTGGATCCACAAATTTTCTCCCACCCAGCATTCCCCCAGGTCTCCCGATAAAAATGTTACCTCACTCGCGTGGGTGGGTCAAGTACCCATGACAGGCAAGGGCCCAAAACCTATTGAGGAGACATCGAAAATACCTATAACAAAACAACCTGGTTTTGGGGGGAGGCACCTGGGGTTTTGGCCCCGGGCTTGCCGCCATCTAGGGAAACCTACCAAACCCACACATTTCTGAAAATTAGACACCTTGGTGAGTCCAATGAGGTATGGCTTGCATGGATCCCCAACATTTCCTTACCCAAAATGCCCCTGCGAACCTCAGATTTTGCGGAAAAAAAGCCCATTATCACATATTTTAGTGTGGAATCACCGGGCTGGCACAAATGTCCTAACCCACAGCGTTCACCTTAGTGTCCCGAGTCAAATGATAACTCACATAACCCAGGGGACCTCCCTTGCAAAACCAGGTTGTTTTGTGATGGAGCATTTTGATGCCTCTTCAATATGTTTTGGGCCCTTGCCAGTCACGGGTACTTGACCCACCCACGCAAGTGAGGTACCATTTTTATTGGGAGACCTGGGGGAACATTGGGTGGGAGGAAATTTGTGGATCCACGCAGGTTCCACAACTTTCCTACACAGAAATTTGGAGACCTGGGGGGACATTGGGTGGGAGGAAATTTGTGGATCCACGCAGGTTCCACAACTTTCCCACATAGAAATTTGAGAATAAAGTGACTTTTTCAGTTAAATTTGAGGTTTGCAGGGGATTCTGGGTAGGAAAATATTGGGGGACCCACGCATAGTGTGCTGGACTCCCCTAGGAGTCTAGTCTTCAGAAATATATGGGGTTGGTAGGTTTCCCTAGATGGCCGCCGAGCTCGGAGCCAAAATCTTATGGGACCCCTCTTGCAAAACCAGGTTGTTTTGCGATAGGTAATTTTGATGTTGCCTCAATAGGTTTTGGGCCCTTGTCTGTCGCGGGTACTTGACCCACCCACACCAGTGAGGTTCAATGTTTCTCGGAAGACTTTGGGGAACGCAGGGTGGGTGGAATTTTGTGGATCCGCGCAGATTCCAGAAGTTTCCACCACAGAAATGTGAGGAAAATGTTTTTTTACACATTTTTAGGTTTGCAAGGGATTCCGGGTAACAGAACCTGGTGGGGGCCAGTCAAGTCACCCCATCCTGGATTCCCATGGGTGTCTAGTTTTCAAAAATGTATAGGTTTGCTAGATTTCCCTAAGTGCCGCCAGAGCTTGGGTTCACAATCTACAGCTAGGCACTTTGCAAAGAAAAGGTCCGTACTCACTGAGAAAATGTGGTGTGTCCACGTTGCGTTTTGGGCCGCTTCCTGTCGCGGGTACTAGGCCTACCCACACAAGTGAGGTACCATTTTTATTGGAAGACTTTGGAAAACGTGGGGTGGGTGGAATTTTGTGGATCCACACAGATTCCAGAACTTTCCACACAGAAATGTGAGGAAAATGTGTTTTTTTTTTTTTACAAATGTTTAGGTTTGCATGGGATTCTGGGTAACAGAACCTGGTGAGAGCAAAAAAGAGTCAGTTTTCACTGTAAAAATAAAATGTGTCCACGTTGCGTTTTAGACCGTTTCCGGTCACGGGCACTAAGCCTACCCACACAAGTGAGGTACCATTTTTATCGGGAGACTTATAACACAGAATTGTAGAGCAACTATTCTTGCCCATTAACATTCGATGCATTTCTGCCTTCCAAATTAAAGACAATGTGTAAAAAATAAATCATTCTCATGTTTTTTTTTTTTTCCTCATATTGCGAATATGTAGATAGGAAGGTGTTTGGGAGTTTGACGGTTTTTTGCGATAACTGTGCCTTCACTGCCCCAAAGTGTCTATCGAAGGTCCAAGGGGAGTTTCCTAAAATGTTGAATTATAACCAGTCAATTTACTCCTGCTTACCTTTATCATACCCAATAATTCCGTTGTTCCTGGGAAGAGCTAGCCTATAAGGCTACTCAGCAGAGTTTAAATCCTGCCTGGAATTATTGTCTCCGCTTTAATCATTGGAATATGTCAAAAAAAGAAAAAAAAAGAAAAGTTTTAGGTTGTCATCTAGAAGTGATATAGTTTTCCCAAATCTCCCTGTATAGCGATCTTTTAGAGCGTTTCCCTATTCTTTCTAGTCTGCAGGTTTTTATTACAGAATTTAGCCAGTTTTCATGGGTTGGTGGTGCCGGTTTTAGCCAATTAATACAAATTTCTCTTCGTGCTAACAAAATCAGAACAAATATTAAACTTTCTTGGTGTTTACTTAGCCTTATCGTGCCTGGTTGAGTAGTAGAGTGAATCCCAAAAATAATTAAAAGCGTACTTACAGTTATAGGAGTTGCCATTACCGCTGTTAGTGTCTTACCAATCTCTTGCCAATAAGGCGCGAGTGCTAGACAGCAGTAGAACATGTGAATATCATTCACCTTCTCTTCTCCACACTTACAGCATGATTTTACCGACGCGCCTTTACATTTTGACAATCTTTTTGGGGTCCAGTATGCTCTATGAATAGAAAAAAGATGGTTTCTTTTTAGAGCTGCCGGCTTTACACATGACCAGCATTTTTCTACTGATTTTTTCCAGATTAGCTTTAGATCCATGACTTCGTTTGGTAGGTCTTTTCTCCATAATTTTTCCGCTATTATTAAATCCTCTTCTCCAGATTCAATTAAAGCCCAGTACCATTTCGAAACTTCCTTTTTTATTGGGGTTTCTTTTATCATTTCTTCTTCGAAATTACCCATGTCTTTTGCCCCTTTTGGAATGGTGTTGGCCCAGCTGCTCAATTGATAATATTTGAACTTTGATACTTTTCCTTCTGTGATTGTATGCAGGTGTTCCCAAGATATTAAGGCATTTTCAACCAGAAGTTGTCCCCATTTTTCAATTCCTGATTGTCTAAGTGGCCTGGATAATGAGTCTTTTAAACATTCCGGCGTGCCAGGAGAGTCCCATATTGGGGCCATATTGCTATAATATGGTATCTTTACTACATTTCTTATCTGGCTCCAAAGTTTAACAGCGTTGTTTAAGATCTTCAGTTTTACTTTTTTGAAAAATTTTGGATGACCAAATTTGAAGAGGAAATGGTCTTCTCTTTTCGTTAAATGTTGTAGAAAATTTGGGTAGGCGTGATGTTCCCTTAGCATGACTCTATCATTTTTAAATTGAAAAGATCTGTAATACTCATGTACATCAGGGCTTGCTATTCCACCTTGTTTCTTTCTTCTCCTAAGTTTGTTCCATGATATTCTTGTACTTTTTGCTTACCAGATAAAACTAGATATTTCTCCTTGTATTTTTTTAGGGCTTCTTTTTTAAACTCTAACGGAATGGTGTTGAAGAGATATGTGAATTTGGGAATGATTGTCATTTTTATTGCATTGGATTTGCCCAGAAAGCTTAACGGTAGACCTGACCAAGTTTTGAGAAGTCTTCTCATTTCTTTAGCCACTATATTTAGGTTTAGTTGTGGAATTTTTTCCAACTCTTTTGTTATAGTGATTCCTAAATATTTTATTTTGTCCTTTGTGAAAGGTGAATTTGGGTTAGTGTTCCAGCTCATTGCCTCTGTTTTACTGTTGTTAATCAAATATCCTGAAACATTGCCAAAGCTGTTCATTGTATCATCAATTGCTGTTTGTGAGAGGTTGTAATTATCAGTGAACACCATCAGGTCGTCTGCGTATAATGCCACTTTCTTTGACCAGTTTTGATATTTATAGGGTGTTATAAGTGGATGATTTCTGATGGAGCAGGCCAGGGGTTCGATATATAGGTTAAAAAGCAACGGAGACAAGGGGCAACCTTGCCTAGTACCCCTCTGAATCTCGATGTTACTGGTGAGATTCCCATTCACTGCTATTCTCGCTCTTGGATTCGTGTAAATTTCCTTCACCATATGGCCAAAATTTCTTCCTAAGTTGTTTTTTCCTATGATATTGTTTAGAAAAGCCCAATTAACACGATCAAAAGCTTTAGCTGCATCGTACGTAATGACCGTAAGGGGTAGTTTTTCACAGATAGCAACATCGATAGCTGCCATTAGCTCATGTGTAATTTCCTGAATTTGTCTGCCCTTTATGAACCCCTTCTGATCCAGGTTGATCAATTTCGGCATTACTTTCGATAGTCTTTTAGCTATTACATTCATGAACAGCTTGTAATCACAATTGAGTAGTGATATCGGTCTATAAGACTCGCATAGCTTTGGGGTTTTCCCTCGTTTCAATATAATACTATTCGTTGCGTCATTCCATGAATCGGGTATCTTTTCGTGATCCATATAGGTCTTATTCATTACTTCTGCTAGATACTCGATTAGCTGTTCTTTTAATGCAATGTAAAATTCATTAGGAAGCGCATCAGGTCCCGCGGCTTTTCCTCTCTTTAGATTACTTATAGCAGTTCTTACTTCCTCTAGTGTGATTGCACTATTCAGGGAGTCCACTTTTTTTCCGTTAAGCTTGGAAGGGGTACACTCTCAAGGTATTTCTTGATATCCTCATCTGATGGATTTATATCTTCTCTGTATATTGTGGTAAAAAAGTTTGCGAATTCTTGCCTTATTGAGACATCGTCTGAACAAGTTGATGATTGATCCTGAGTATGGATACTTAATATAGTATTTCTAGTTTGGTCCGTTTTCATTTTCCAGGCTAACATTTTTCCGCAACCTTCCCCGTACTCATAGTTTGCTAATTTGCTATTATCCCATTTCTCTTGAACTATATTTTCCAGATAGTCCGCCAAATTCTCTTTTAGTTTGCGACTCTTCTCTTCTAATCTTTCTCTTAATTCTAGTGATGTGCCACTCCCTAGTAGTACTTCTACTTCTTTGATTTCTGTTTCCATCTTTTTGACATCCAATTTTTTTAGCTTATTTTTGTATGCTCCCAAACTAAGTAATTTACCTCTTATTACCGCTTTATAGGCATCCCACGTTATTCTTTTGGGCGTTCCATCAGCATTATCTGCAAAATAGTGAATGGAGGTTGTTTTGAGCTGATCCACACTTTGTTCGTCCTTAAGAATCGATCGATCAACAGTCCACCTGGGAGGCATGAGTGTTTGTGGTAGTAAGAGAGTTAACTGTACTGCCGAGTGGTCTGATAAATGTGCTGGTAGATGTTCGATACATTTAACATTGTCCCGGAGAGAATTGTTCAATAGGAAGAAATCTATTCTGGATTTATGGCCTAATTTCTTATTGTGAAAGGTATACGGGTAGTTTTTTTCTCCTTTTAATTTCCACATGTCTTCCTTTTTTATAGATCCCTAGCCATTCCCTCATTTTTGGTAAATTCATTTGTTTTGTTGGGGGCAATCTATCTGTTTTAGGATCCGCTATAATATTATAATCTCCTCCTACAATAATCGGAGCTGTAGATGTCAAAAGTTCTGAATATAATTTTTGAAGAGGCGCTGGGTCGTCCATATTCGGACCGTAATATCCCGCAATCGTGAATATACAGCCCTCAATCCTGATTTTAGCCACCGCCCATCTTCCTTTGCTGTCAACTACTTCAGATTCCAATTTAGCATTCAAGGATTTTTTTATAATGATTGCCACCCCTTTTATATTGCAGTCTTGTGAGGTGTGTATGCTTGTACCGATCCAGTGGAGATTTTTTACCATTTGAGTCCATTCGGGCCTTACAAGATGAGTTTCTTGGAGAATAATGATCTCACTTTCTATCTCTTTTAAGTATTCCAAAATTCTTCTTCTTCTTTTGGGAGTTCTAAGCCCATTAACATTCCATGAAAGAATCTTTACAATCTTTTCTCTTGCCATTTCGTATTGATTATTTTCTTGCTTTGGCGTTGAGATTGAGACAACCGTCTGACTCCCGTACTAATCCTTTTATTTACCAATTTTGAGGATATTTTTTCTTTTTTTCCCCCTATTTTGCTCCCCACCCGTGTGCAATTAAAGTTTGCATATTTATAATACAGTGTAATTCGGGATCCCCACCCTGAGGAAGCCTCCCTTTTTCTTCTTTCAGGTGGTATTTCCACCCGTTTTCGTGCTCCGTTTCATCAGTTTTATTCTTTGTTGTGCAGGCACTTCCCATTTTTTTTTCCCAGTATTTACTTTATATTTAGTAGATAGATGGTTGTATTGTGTTTAATTTCCCGCTACAGCTGTTTTTTTTTTTTTCATATGGTTTTTCCAGGTCCTTCTTATGGACTTTACATAGGTAAGATTTCATACCTACATTACACCTTACTGGCTTTTTCAATTTCGATTTGGTCTTTTATATGTTGAATGAGGTTTTCTACCTCTTTTGGCTCCCTTATGTTGTGCATTTTATTTCGCCACATTATTCTCAAAGCCGCTGGGAATTTCAATTGCACGTTCGCTCCCAGTGCTTTTAGCTCCTGCATGAGTTGCCCCAGTTCCCATTGTCTGTCCTGTGTGGCTTTGCATATGTCTGATCGGACTCGAAAGGACCAGATGTCTTTGTTAAGGGTTCCACTTTTCAGACCTTCACTTAAGATTTTTTCTTTCAAGGAGTATGTTCTGAAGTTTACTAAGATTTTCCTTGGGGCTTTCCTCTCCTTGCTTTTCCTAAATGGATCCCTATGGACTCGTTGAATGTCTACCATCAAATCACAATCTTTTGTCCAAGGGAAAAACTCCTCTAAGAGAGATACGACATACGCCTTAATATCTGACCCTTCCAAATTTTCGGGAACATTCAACACTCTAAGATTATTTCTTCTTCCCTGGTTCTCCAAAGATTCAAGTTTCTCTTTAATAGCTCTCTCGCTATCTTTTAAATGTCGTATTTCTCTTTGATTTACATCTACCTTTTTACTTAAAGCTCCAAGTTCGTTCTCAACAGCTGTAACTCTCACCCCTAGTTCATTTAATTTCTGATCTAAGCTTTCAACCACCTCTTGGATTTTGTTTTGATTTCCTTCTGATATTGAGAATTTTTCTCTCATTTCCCCCAGTATTTTGTCCATCATTTTGTCCATATACATCTCCATCATTCTCCCTGTCTTACTTGCACCCGTCTGGTCCATGTCATGCTGCCCCGATATATCCTCTTGTAGCTCTGTGTCTGCTTCAGCTTGCTGCGCCACCGGGGTACTCTTATCTGCTTGTGAGGGTTGAAGTGGTTGTGTTGACTGTGTAGGTTGTGTCAAAGTTGATTGCATCGTTACTCCTTCTACCCCCTTTTACCCCCTCTTCTGCGATTTCCCCTTCTTCTTCTTCAGAAGTAGGGCTAAGATACCGCCTATCAGGGTCTAAAACTGATGAGGGAACAGTATCTGCCGTATTAGCCGCTGGGGATTGATCTCTTCCTCTTATTTGCACCACTTGTTGCACCTTAAAGTATGATCTTAAAGATGGTGTTATCTTAATTTTTTGTCCTTAATTTTCGCTTTAGAAGATCTGATTTTTATACTTTCAGATAGTTCCTCTAATCGTGGAGGGTGCTTTAGATTTTTCTTTGTGCTCCTCGGGGTCATGCACTTTCTTAGCGTTGGCAGCAAGTTTTGATTAGACGGGTTTTGATTCCTGAGGCAGTATGAAGACCTTCCAGCCCCCTGTTCAGCTCTCCCTAGCACTGATAACACTGATAGAGGGGTCGTTTCTACTAGTGGTTTCCTTGATTTTGATCTCGTTGCATACACAAATTGGGGGGGGGCCCTCTACCCTTCTGTTTCTGCAATTGCTGTCCTGTATCAAAGGTGGGGCTGTATAGTTGCAGCCAGTTTCGGCCAAAGTATGTGTTGAGGGGTCTTTCTTACTTTGTTTTTTTATTTGGATTTCCTCCCCTTCTGTACTGTATGGAAATTTATTGTGTGGCAACTCTGCCCCTCCAGGCGCTCCTCCAGAGTTAAGGGTTTGGCTACCCTTTTCACTCATCCAGCATGAGTCTGCCAAAATTAATGAGTTATTGTTTTGCTCATCTCGAGGGTTCACTTGATGTACGTGGGGGTTTGAGCTCGCAGCCTCTCCTGAGAAGCCCAGTTTGATCGTCTCTGCGCTGCACCGTCGGTGATTCCAGCTTGCCGTATACTCAGTTGCACTGCTGACTCTGCCGCTCCTTCCCAGGAAGAGGAAGGTGACCCCGCCAAACGTCTTTCGGCAGCTCTGGGCAGCGTCTCGCGCTCTCGCCCATAGCCCGGTAACGGGCGTGAAGCGGACCGCGGCCTCACAATTCTGCCGCGTCACGTCTCTGCTCCACCCCGTCATGCAAGTTTTCCAGTTTCGTTGTTTCAGGCAAACACTTCGAATCCGGTATGCCGGCTGGGTCGCGTTAGAGCCAAATGGAAGGTGAAAACGGCAGAGCGAACAATGCAGTACAAACCGCCGCTACTGCTGCCGGCCTCACCACAGAGGTAAGCGATCCTTTCAACTTGGCCAGTTAAGCTTTTCTGTGAGAGTAATAAGAGATTTTCTTTGGGGGCTTAGACTGCCCTTTCTTTAGTAGCGTCTTTAGCCGGTTGAAATTTTCCCATTTCTGCTTTGGGAAGTGTTTATCAACTGTGCAGTTTCTGGTTCATCCGGAGCTCGCGACCGAGCGTCTCAGTCGGCCGCCATCTTCCTCCTTTTTTTTTTTTTTTACACATTTTTAGGTTTGCAAGGGATTCCGGGTAACAGAACCTGGTGGGGGCCAGTCAAGTCACCCCATCCTGGATTCCCATGGGTGTCTAGCTTTCAAAAATGTATAGGTTTGCTAGATTTCGCTAAGTGCCGCCAGAGCTTGGGTTCACAATCTACAGCTAGGCACTTTGCAAAGAAAAGGTCCGTACTCACTGAGAAAATGTGGTGTGTCCACGTTGCGTTTTGGGCCGCTTCCTGTCGCGGGTACTAGGCCTACCCACAAAAGTTACGTTACGTTACGTTAGTATGTATTTGTAGAGCGCACGTTCACCCTGGGGTTTCTTGGCGCTGTGTACCGCTGGGGAACCCGTCCTGGCTTTCCCTGTGAGATGGTCCCTATTGGGCATCCCCAAGGTGAAGCCAGGCATCCCCGGCAGCGAGGGGGCCGTTGTGGAGATTAAGCAAGCTATTGCCCAGAGTTGCAGCGTGGGACCCATGGTTAGAGAGGCACCGAGGCGAGATTTATCGAGCCCGCTGACATTGGTCCCGTACCCTGCCGCGTCGGGAATTGAACCCTGGTCCCAGGCCGACCTCTGCTTCTGGGTCTGCCGCCTCTAACCGTTGAGCCACACTTCTCCACCAGTGAGTTACCATTTTTATTGGAAGACTTTGGAAAACGTGGGGTGGGTGGAATTTTGTGGATCCACACAGATTCCAGAACTTTCCACACAGAAATGTGAGGAAAATGTGTTTTTTTTTTTTTTTACAAATGTTTAGGGTTGCATGGGATTCTGGGTAATAGAACCTGGTGAGAGCAAAAAAGAGTCAGTTTTCACTATAAAAATAAAATGTGTCCACGTTGCGTTTTAGACCGTTTCTGGTCACGGGCACTAAGCCTACCCACACAAGTGAGGTACCATTTTTATCGGGAGACTTATAACACAGAATTGTAGAGCAACTATTCTTGCCCATTAACATTCGATGCATTTCTGCCTTCCAAATTAAAGACAATGTGTAAAAAATAAGTCATTCTCATGTTAGTATGAGTACTGAAATGTGCAAATATCTACTGGTTCTAAACTATATTTTATTCTAATTTCAGAAATACATAGTTGTCTTTCATACAGATTTTTCTATGTACATATTTTCCCAAACTAATGGCTATATACCCGGTACATAATGAAAAACCATTGCAAGACGCTGCTCAGTTATTGGCTTTGGGTTCGTCGGGTTCTTGGTAAACCTACAAGTCCTATATTTCCTCACAACCAAAAAGGTGCAGTGTGTTAGAACCGGGAGTCTCTGGTTGGCAAAGGTAAGTACCTTGGCCCAAGTAGGGACCCCTAGCTCCGGTCAGGGCAACGGAATAACCCTCTGAGATAACCCCTGCTCACCCTCTAGGTAGCATGGCGCGAGCAGTCTAGGCTAAACTCGGAGACAATGTGGATAACATTTGCACTTAACACAACAATAATCCCCAATCCACCACAAACTGAGACCACACAGGTAAGTATATATAAAATATAACTTTATCTAGTTTCAGCAGGTAAATGAAGCAGTTGCACGATAATCACTTCTTTAGACCAGCTAGCATTTCTAGTTTAAAGGTTGCACGTTAAAACACTTCACTTAGAACAAGGTTGCACTTAATTCTTAATTGGTCTTTCTTAATTTCAGGAAGTTCTCAAAACCAATGTCTCTAGTCTCTTAAATCAGCACTCAAAAATATGGCCACTGATTTATGGTATCAAAAACGCTCTCCAAAATGAGCAAGCCAACAATGTTAATGTAGAATAACTATCCCCCAAGGGTCCCCTGGCTTCAGGGACCACAAGCGCTTCTTGCGCGGCTCACCCGGTATCCTGGGCGAGGGGGGACTTCTTTCCTTGGACTTGTGGTGACGCGGGTCCCCCAGGGGCACCTCGCGGGTGCCGGCTCAGTATTGCTCCCGCCCGGCCGGTCTCAGGACGCTCTCCGCCCGCTCTGGATCCTTCACAGAGCAGCGGGGAGCAGAGACGGCAGGCCAGGGGCTGGAGCACTCACGGAGATCCCTCGGCGGGGTCAGGTCACGTCTTCCCGGGCCCGGCGGTGATCGCGCTGAGTCCTCGGCTTCGTCAGCTGCCTCAGCGAAGGCAGCCAATCCCCTCGCGGCTCCTCAGGCGAGCCTCCACAGCACCCGGGAGTCAGCCAATGGCAGGGCGACTCCCGGGACAGTACGATGACGCTCCGCGACTCCGGCCAATCACGGCCCAATACTGCTGATGACGCTGCGCCGCACGGGCCAATCCCGTCGCGGCGTTAGTGAGGGGGCTCGGCTCCCTCAGCCAATGGGGTCGCGGCGGCTTCGTTCTTCGCCGCGGCCGCTCCTGGTCACAAACAACCACTTCCAGGGGTGATCCTGGCCCCGGGCTGCGACGGTGATTTGGCGGCAAAGGGTTTTAGAGGGCGCTGGTCAGAACTAGACCCCCCTCTCGACCTTGCCGCCACCTGGGAGCAGATTTCACGAGGGGAGGCTCCACAAGCCTCCAACCCTCACGAGTAATGTGCCGATGAGCACACCGATCTCCTCCTCACGCCCCGCAGTCCAGCACCACGCGTCCTGGGTCCCAACAGCACGATTTTGCAGCTGTTTCCTGGGATAGCTTTAGGAACCTTTAGCCCTGGGTTCCCAGCAGGAGGCCAGCTCTTCTCAGGCCCTTGGAGATTCAATTGTAGACACAGCTCACAGCAGAGTCTTGGCAGTTTCAAGTAGGCAGGGTCACAGCACTTCAGCAAAGTCCCTTTCTTCTCCCTAGCTTCCAGGTGGACAGCAGAACAAGTCAGCCCTTAGAGCACACAGCAAGGCAATCTTCCTTCAGTTCTCTAGCTGCCCTCCTTCCAGCGAGGGTTCCTTCTTGCTTGCAGAATTTCAGAATCTAACTTTCTGCAGACAGGGGTCCTTTCCTTATACCCCCAATGTCTTTGAAGTTCTTAGTGCATGGAGGCCCTGGGTCCAGTCTAAACCAGTTCTGGGGGTTGCGGAGCACTGAGGTGTCTCTGGCTTTCTTCTTCCTGTCAGCTTCAGGGCCAGGGGGGTCAGTTGACCACCAGGAGAGAGCGAATGTGGGGGAGGTAGGCAGGCACAGCCCAGCACTTATCTGGCATTCCTTCCTCCCTCCTCCCAAGCAGGCAGATGTGCCCTTTCATCCCCGGGATGGCTCCGACCCTCTCCTCTGGGGCTCTGCAGCCCCTTCCTGTCACATCCAGACCAGGCAGACATTCCACAAACCCAGGCACACAGAAAAAGGTTTAGACAAGAGAACAGCCACTTTCTAAAAGTGCTATTCTCCAACACAGGATTTAAAAACACCCTTCACTAAAAGATGTGTCATTAAATTCTGAGTCCAGGGATATCTCTCATGGATGTTCCATCTTGTTCCTATAGGGAGATAGGCTGGGATCCAATGGGACCAGCCTCCCCAGGCTACCCTAGGGAGCCCTACAGCCCTACAGCAGTGAGCACACAAAGTGGCTGCTGCTCTCTACCAGAGCATGTTACCTGCACTAGTACACGCTCTACCCTATCCATTCACTGCACCCTACCCAGGGGGGTACCTGGAGCCTTCCATAGGGGTGGCTGATGTGCACAGACAGGGGAGGGTTAAGCCCAGCCAGTGGGGACACTGGCCAGGCTGACATGGCAGTCACTGACTGCATACAGGCTCTGCGCTGGCAGGCCTGAGTCACCATTCTAAAGCTACTCATGTGGGTGGCGCAATCCGCGCTGCAGGCCCACTAGTAGCATTTGTCATCACCGGCCCTGGCACACACAGTGCACTTTACTAGGGACTTCGTGGTGCTACAAATATGCCAATCAGGTATATTCAATCAATATCACAATTTACAGAGGGAGCACTTACCCTCTGACACTGATCAGCAGTGGCAGAGGGTCCAAAGCATCTAAACCAGCAAAAACGAAATCCAGCACAGCATCAAAACACATGAGTCAGAGGCAAAAAGATGGGGGAAGAACCACGCCAAAAGGTGTCAGGTCTAACACGTGTCCCCTCCAGCTGAAAGTGGGGAGAACTACCCAACCTCTTGGGAGTCCTCATCACTAAGGCGGAAGAATCTGGACAGACCGTCAGCATTGGCGTGTTCTGTACCAGGGCGGTGCTCCACCGTAAAGTCCATCCCCTGTAGGGAAATGGACCACCTCAACAATTTTGGATTCTCACCCCTCATCTGCATTAACCATCTGAGGGGCCTGTGGTCGGTCTGAACACGGAAGTGAGTCCCAAACAGGTAGGGCCTCAGCTTCTTCAGAGCCCAGACCACAGCGAAAGCTTCTCTTTCAATGGCACTCCATTTTTGTTCCCTGGGGATTAGCCTCCGGCTAATGAAAGCCACAGGTTGGTCTCCTCCCTCATCATTGATCTGTGAGAGCACTGCTCCCACGCCTTGCTCTGAAGCGTCAGTTTGCACGATGAACTCACTTGAAAAGTCAGGTGCCTTAAGCACCGGTGCTGTGCACATGGCAGTTTTGAGGGTGTCAAAAGCAGTTTGACAGGCCTCAGTCCAATTCACTTTCCTGGGCTGATTCCTAGATGTCAGCTCTGTCAAAGGGGCCACAATGGTGCCATAGCCTTTGACAAACCGTCTGTAATACCCGGTGAGACCTAGAAAGGCTCTCACCTCAGTCTGGGTCTTGGGGGGCTCCCAAGCCAGAATGGTATCAATCTTCGCCTGTAGGGGCGCCACCTTGCCGCTCCCCACCTGGTGTCCCAAGTACACCACAGATCCCTGCCCTATCTGGCATTTACTGGCCTTGATAGTGAGGCCTGCCTTCTGCAGAGCCTTCAACACTTCAGTGAGGTGTTGCAGGTGTTCCTCCCAAGTGGAGCTGAACACCGCAATGTCATCCAGGTAGGCTGCGCTGAATTGCTCCAGCCCTGCCAGTACCTGGTTGACCAATCTCTGAAATGTGGCGGGGGCATTTTTCAACCCAAAGGGCATGACACGAAACTGGAAGTGTCCTTCTGGCGTTGAAAATGCTGACCTCTCCTTTGCCCCGTCAGTTAAGGCAATCTGCCAGTACCCTGACGTCAAATCAAAAGTACTCAGGTACTGGGCAGCTCCCAACCGATCCACCAGCTCATCAGCTCTGGGGATGGGGTGCGCGTCAGTCTTCGTGACCGCATTGAGCCCACGGTAGTCCACGCAGAACCGAAGTTCTGGGGGGCCACCGGGGGTAGCAGCTTTCTTAGGCACTAAGACCACTGGGCTAGCCCAGGGGCTGCTGGAGGGTTCAATAACCCCAAGCGCCAACATCTTGGAAACTTCTTCCTTGATGCTAGCTCTGACCTTGTCAGCCACCCTGTAAAACTTCTGTTTCACAGGCATGCTGTCTCCAGTGTCCACGTCGTGGACGCACCACTTGGTGACACCTGGGGTCAGGGAGAACAGTGGGGCGAACTGACCCAAGACTTGGCGACAGTCCTCCTGCTGTTCTGGGGTCAGGGTGGGGGAGAGGACCACACCATCCACCGACCCATCTTGCTCCTTGACTGCCAGGAGGTCAGGGAGAGGATCACTATCCTCCTCCCCTCCAACATCTGTAGCCATGAGCATAGTCACTTCAGTCCTCTCAAAGTGGGGTTTGAGGCGGTTCACATGTAGCACTCTCAGGGGCTGCCTGGGAGTCTTCAGGTTAACCAAATAGGTAACCTCGCTCTTGCGCTCTACCACCTCATATGGGCCAGACCACTTGTCACGGAGCGCACAAGGCTCCACTGGCGCCATCACCCACACCTTCTGTCCAGGTTGGAACTCAACCAGAGAAGTATTCTGGTCATACCACCTCTTCATTTCCTCCTGGCTAGCCTCCAGGTTCTCTTGAGCGAGCTTCCTGAAGCGCTTGGTCTGGTTGCGGATGGCCAGCACATAGCTGAACACATCCTGAGGGGTTTTCCCACGGGATTTCTCCCACCCCTCCTTCACCAGAGCCAGAGGTCCTCTGACAGGGTGGCCATACAGCAACTCAAAGGGACTGAACCCTAATGATTTCTGAGGCACCTCCCTGTAGGCAAACAACAGGCATGGCAACAAGACATCCCATTTCCGCCTCATGGGCTCTTCCAGGCCCATAATCATGCCCTTCAATGTGCGGTTGAATCTCTCAACCAAACCATTTCCTTGAGGGTGGTAAGGAGTGGTGAATTTGTATGTCACCCCACACTCATTCCACAGGGACTTCATATATTTAGAAATGAAGTTTGTCCCGCGGTCCGAAACGACCTCCTTCGGAAATCCCACCCGGGAAAAGATCCCCATCAGGGCACGGCCCACCACTGGGGCGGTGACTGTCCTGAGCGGAAGGGCTTCCGGGTACCGAGTGGCATGGTCCACCAAGACCAGGATAAACCTGTTGCCTAGGGCTGTCTTGGGATCCAGGGGCCCCACGATGTCAATGCCCACCCGCTCAAAAGGGGTGCTCACCACGGGAAAGGGTTGGAGGGGTGCCACGCGCTTCCCTCCACTCTTGCCACTGGCCTGACAAGTCTGACAAGACTTACAAAAGGCAGAGACGTGCGTCTTCATCTGGGGCCAGTAGAAATGGGTGACAAGCCTGTGATAGGTCTTGTCTTGCCCCAGATGTCCTGCGAGAGGCACGTCATGAGCCAGACCCAGTAGGAAGTTCCTGAAGCGCTCCGGTACCACCAGCACACGGGCTGCGCCGGGCTCAGCGAACTTAGGCTCACTATAAAGTAAGTCATCCTCCCAATAGATCAAATGCTCCTTGGACCCCAGGCCTGCGGCCTGGTCAGCAGCCTGCTGCCGCACACCAATGAGAGAAGGGCACTCCTTCTGAGCCTGGCAGAATTCCTCCCTGGAGGGACCACCTTCCTGCTGCCACTGGGACAGCTCAGGCAATTCCCCCAGTTCGGCCACCTGCTCCCCCGTCGGTTCCAGGGCATCCCCCTCTGGGTCTGCTTCCTCCTGGACCGTGGGAACAGTGGGGGCCGGTTTCCCGCGCCCTCTACCCCTTCCTCTCTTGGCAGGTCCCTGGGCCATTGTTCCAGGCTCCAGCTCTGTTAGACCGCCCTCTCTTGCTGTCATTGCACGGGTGGACACACAGATCCACGCAGGCAAACCCAACATCTCCAAGTGAGTCCTGTGCTCCACCTCTTTCCAGGGGGAGCTCTCCAGGTCATTACCTAATAGACAATCTACAGGCAAGGCATCACTTACTACAATCTCCAAAATACCGGAGACTCCTCCCCATTCAAATGGAACTTTCGCCAGCCTGCAGTAGCGCACTGAACTGTCAGCTGCCACCACAGGCCGGAGTACCTGGGGAACAATTTGCTCTTCAGACACCCACTGACACCTAACAGATGTCACGCTGGCCCCTGTGTCTCTCAGAGCCTCCACCACCTGTCCATTGATGGTCACCTTCTGCCCGTATTTCTTAGTGTTTTGGGGCAGCAAGGTTTCCTGGGCCATCTCTCGGTCTCCTAAGGAGACAAGGGTCATCACTGCTAACCCTTCCTCCCCACTAGAGATCAAATCCCCTCCCAAAGCTACACTGGCCAATGCCGGTGCTGGAGCACCAGAAGGTGCTGGAGGTTTCTTTGGACATTTGGGAGCAATGTGCCCCACCTGCCCACATGTAAAGCAGGTAGGTGGGGGCCTGTTGTCCTGCTTGCCCTTACGGGGCCAGGACTTCTTAGCCTTGGGGGGTTGAGACACCTTCTCCTGGGAACCAGTTTGGGGCCCTTTAGAAGACTCCTTTTGATTACCCGTGTCCCCCCCACTCTTCTGCGGAGGACCCTGTCCACCCTTGGCTGGGGTACTTACCACCCCCTTGTGGACCCTGGTGCTAGTCCACCGGTCCGCCTCTTTAGCAAGCTCACTGGGATCAGTTAACTTACTATCCAAAAGATGCTGGCGCAGCTCTGGGACACACAAACTACTTAAGTGCTCCCTACTAATCAAGTGACACAACCCCACATAATCAGTAACTTTGCTGCCCTTCATCCAACCTTCCAGTGCACGCGTGTACATACTCACACACTCCACCCAAGTACTTGAATCAAGCTTCTTGAAGTTCCTAAACTTCTGGCGGTACTGTTCAGCAGTGAGCCCATACCTGAGGCACAAAGCCTCCTTCATGGCGGAGTAGGACAAAGCATCCTCTGCTTCTAAGGGTGCCAAAACATCCCTCCCAGAGGCCTCAAAATGCTTCCACAATCCTGCTCCCCAATTCTTCTCAGGCACTTCATTCATCCTTAGGGCTAGTTCATACGCTCTAAACCACGCATAAATATCATCACCCCCCTGATAATTCTGTACCAGATCCTTTGGTATGTATACCTTACCCGCCTGTACTGGTTGTGCGCTGCCACCATTAGAACTGGGCACCCTCTCTTTATATTTGATGGCCAATTCCTTCATGCCCCTCTCATGGGCCAAGTCGAGCTTCTTCTCCTCCAAAGCGAGAGCATCCCTTCTCTCCTGCGCCGCTCGCTCCTGCGCCTGCCTCTCAATTTCCAGGCGCAGTCTCTTCTCATCGGCGTCCGCTCTGAGTTTCAAAAGCTCAATCTCATGGGCCCTAGTTCTCTGATTCTCCTCCACTTCCTCTGGAGAAATATTCCTACTGGAGTGGGTGCTGCCGGCCCTAGACGCTGGCTTCGCCACTGGCAATTCACTGGGCCAAAACCCAATCTCCTGTGCGCCACCCTCTTCCATAGGAGCTTCTGGGACACCATGTTTGGCCTCCCACCAGGCCCTCAGAGCTGTCTGTAGCTCTTCCTTATTTGCGCCGCCCCTCACTGGGCATTCAAGCTGTTTGCAGACTTTTCTCAGTTGCTCCTTGTTATAGGTTAACAACTTCTGGATTTCAAATTCCACCTCCACGTCTCCATTCACGCTTGGCGCTTTTCGAGACATGATGCTTCCTACCCTTTTTCAACTAAAAAGGTTTCACCAAAAAGAAAAAATCCTGCGCAACCTGTTCCGCTAAACTAGACTAGTGATGTACAAGAAATCACTGCCGGTCAAGTGCAATCATTAGTTCAATATCCGCACCGCGAGCCACCAATGTTAGAACCGGGAGTCTCTGGTTGGCAAAGGTAAGTACCTTGGCCCAAGTAGGGACCCCTAGCTCCGGTCAGGGCAACGGAATAACCCTCTGAGATAACCCCTGCTCACCCTCTAGGTAGCATGGCGCGAGCAGTCTAGGCTAAACTCGGAGACAATGTGGATAACATTTGCACTTAACACAACAATAATCCCCAATCCACCACAAACTGAGACCACACAGGTAAGTATATATAAAATATAACTTTATCTAGTTTCAGCAGGTAAATGAAGCAGTTGCACGATAATCACTTCTTTAGACCAGCTAGCATTTCTAGTTTAAAGGTTGCACGTTAAAACACTTCACTTAGAACAAGGTTGCACTTAATTCTTAATTGGTCTTTCTTAATTTCAGGAAGTTCTCAAAACCAATGTCTCTAGTCTCTTAAATCAGCACTCAAAAATATGGCCACTGATTTATGGTATCAAAAACGCTCTCCAAAATGAGCAAGCCAACAATGTTAATGTAGAATAACTATCCCCCAAGGGTCCCCTGGCTTCAGGGACCACAAGCGCTTCTTGCGCGGCTCACCCGGTATCCTGGGCGAGGGGGGACTTCTTTCCTTGGACTTGTGGTGACGCGGGTCCCCCAGGGGCACCTCGCGGGTGCCGGCTCAGTATTGCTCCCGCCCGGCCGGTCTCAGGACGCTCTCCGCCCGCTCTGGATCCTTCACAGAGCAGCGGGGAGCAGAGACGGCAGGCCAGGGGCTGGAGCACTCACGGAGATCCCTCGGCGGGGTCAGGTCACGTCTTCCCGGGCCCGGCGGTGATCGCGCTGAGTCCTCGGCTTCGTCAGCTGCCTCAGCGAAGGCAGCCAATCCCCTCGCGGCTCCTCAGGCGAGCCTCCACAGCACCCGGGAGTCAGCCAATGGCAGGGCGACTCCCGGGACAGTACGATGACGCTCCGCGACTCCGGCCAATCACGGCCCAATACTGCTGATGACGCTGCGCCGCACGGGCCAATCCCGTCGCGGCGTTAGTGAGGGGGCTCGGCTCCCTCAGCCAATGGGGTCGCGGCGGCTTCGTTCTTCGCCGCGGCCGCTCCTGGTCACAAACAACCACTTCCAGGGGTGATCCTGGCCCCGGGCTGCGACGGTGATTTGGCGGCAAAGGGTTTTAGAGGGCGCTGGTCAGAACTAGACCCCCCTCTCGACCTTGCCGCCACCTGGGAGCAGATTTCACGAGGGGAGGCTCCACAAGCCTCCAACCCTCACGAGTAATGTGCCGATGAGCACACCGATCTCCTCCTCACGCCCCGCAGTCCAGCACCACGCGTCCTGGGTCCCAACAGCACGATTTTGCAGCTGTTTCCTGGGATAGCTTTAGGAACCTTTAGCCCTGGGTTCCCAGCAGGAGGCCAGCTCTTCTCAGGCCCTTGGAGATTCAATTGTAGACACAGCTCACAGCAGAGTCTTGGCAGTTTCAAGTAGGCAGGGTCACAGCACTTCAGCAAAGTCCCTTTCTTCTCCCTAGCTTCCAGGTGGACAGCAGAACAAGTCAGCCCTTAGAGCACACAGCAAGGCAATCTTCCTTCAGTTCTCTAGCTGCCCTCCTTCCAGCGAGGGTTCCTTCTTGCTTGCAGAATTTCAGAATCTAACTTTCTGCAGACAGGGGTCCTTTCCTTATACCCCCAATGTCTTTGAAGTTCTTAGTGCATGGAGGCCCTGGGTCCAGTCTAAACCAGTTCTGGGGGTTGCGGAGCACTGAGGTGTCTCTGGCTTTCTTCTTCCTGTCAGCTTCAGGGCCAGGGGGGTCAGTTGACCACCAGGAGAGAGCGAATGTGGGGGAGGTAGGCAGGCACAGCCCAGCACTTATCTGGCATTCCTTCCTCCCTCCTCCCAAGCAGGCAGATGTGCCCTTTCATCCCCGGGATGGCTCCGACCCTCTCCTCTGGGGCTCTGCAGCCCCTTCCTGTCACATCCAGACCAGGCAGACATTCCACAAACCCAGGCACACAGAAAAAGGTTTAGACAAGAGAACAGCCACTTTCTAAAAGTGCTATTCTCCAACACAGGATTTAAAAACACCCTTCACTAAAAGATGTGTCATTAAATTCTGAGTCCAGGGATATCTCTCATGGATGTTCCATCTTGTTCCTATAGGGAGATAGGCTGGGATCCAATGGGACCAGCCTCCCCAGGCTACCCTAGGGAGCCCTACAGCCCTACAGCAGTGAGCACACAAAGTGGCTGCTGCTCTCTACCAGAGCATGTTACCTGCACTAGTACACGCTCTACCCTATCCATTCACTGCACCCTACCCAGGGGGGTACCTGGAGCCTTCCATAGGGGTGGCTGATGTGCACAGACAGGGGAGGGTTAAGCCCAGCCAGTGGGGACACTGGCCAGGCTGACATGGCAGTCACTGACTGCATACAGGCTCTGCGCTGGCAGGCCTGAGTCACCATTCTAAAGCTACTCATGTGGGTGGCGCAATCCGCGCTGCAGGCCCACTAGTAGCATTTGTCATCACCGGCCCTGGCACACACAGTGCACTTTACTAGGGACTTCGTGGTGCTACAAATATGCCAATCAGGTATATTCAATCAATATCACAATTTACAGAGGGAGCACTTACCCTCTGACACTGATCAGCAGTGGCAGAGGGTCCAAAGCATCTAAACCAGCAAAAACGAAATCCAGCACAGCATCAAAACACATGAGTCAGAGGCAAAAAGATGGGGGAAGAACCACGCCAAAAGGTGTCAGGTCTAACACAGTGGATGTAACGGTATATTGCTTTCAAACAGCTGTCACACTTAGAAGTTACAGGTGAAAACGTTGGCACAAATGGCAGTTTTTTTCAACTAATTTTCTTTAGTTTCTATAAAGAAACCTTAATGATCTACACAAATAACTCCTTGCTGAATTCAGAATGTGGTCTACTTTTCTAAAATGTATAGCTTTCCAGGGTCCATTATTGCTTTCATACCCATTTCTACCATTAACTGGAAGAAGGATGAAACCACAAAAAATAGCAAACATAGGCTATATCCCAGTAAAATGCCAAAACTGTGTAAAAAATGTTGGTTTTCTAACAAAAGTCTGTCAGTCCCTAAAAGCTGGGGAAATTGTGATGTCAGCCCCACAAACCCTTTGTTGATACCATTTGCAGGGAAAAAAATACAGACGCTTTCATTTGCAGCACTTTTTTCCCATTTTCCCCTAAAAAAACAAAATGTAGCTGTATTTTGGCTACTTCTGGGTCCCCTCCAGGGAAACCCACAGACCCTGTGTACCTTTAGAATCCCCATGATGTTGGAAGAAAAGAACGCAAATTTGGCGTGGATACCTTATGTGGTCAAAAAGTTACAGGGGCCTAAGCGCGAACTTCCCCAAATAGCCAAAAAAGGCTTAGCACAGGGGGGGGGGGGGGGAGAAAGGCCTAACAGCGAAGGGGTTAAGGCACACGTATTACAGACAAGTGCTTGCAACACCAAAAATAACAGTGCATGTAGAATAAAAACAAACCGTATCAGCAAGTACCTAATGACAATCTATACAAACTGTAGTTTGTAAAGCAAAAAAGAAAGTGCAAATACTTTCAAAGTGCAAAATAAAGCAATCACGACACCAGTCCAGCAATATACAAAAATCAAGCATGTTTTGTAAAACAATCCAACTTTCTTCTTACATCAAGGTGAAAATACTTTCAAAGTTGCATGGTAAAAACAAGTCCAGCAGTATGCAAAAATGAAACCAGGTTAGTCAAACAATTCCCCGTTTGGTGTGTGCATAAAGGTACATATATTTCAAAGCAACTGATAGACAACAACTACAGCACCATACAATAATTAAACCAGTTTAAACTAACAATTCCCTTTTTGAAGGCTCAAATATTTCAAAGTGACTAGCAAAACAGTAACAAGTACAGCAGGCAGCAGCATACAAATATCAAACCATTTTAATCAACCAATGTCCTTTTGGTTTGTGCATAAAGGTGCAAATATTTCAAACTGACTTGTAAAACAGTAAGTACAGCAAGGATTAGTTACTTACCTGTAATCCTAGTTCTCTTCCAGGGGTATACTCATTAAAGTCATAAGCACTGAATTATCTCGGCCCATGAGCGGGAACCCGGAACACATAAACAATATACATATATATGTGTAAATATATCAAAAAGTACATAGTACTAAACTAATTATACACATATACATGTATAATAACCATAATATGCAGCCTAACATATATACATAGGCTAATAAAGCCAAACTTACACACGTTCTGAAGCATGAAAATATGCTGTATATAAATGCAATAAACAGGCATGAGCCTAAAATGCATTTCATAACCATGAAAACCTTTTATTTTCATCAAAGAACCTGTTGTAAACAGTTATTAGCCTAAAAGCCTGCATATGAAAAAACGTCTGTGTACAGAAAATCAGACTGGCACCCTGCCTTTAAGGCCCCAGAGAATCTGCACACTTTGCCTTTAAGGCCTCCAGGAGAACTCTGTTCCCATCATGCACCACAGGTGACAGTTAGGTCAGTTCTTTTGTACGGTACAGTAAACTTTAGCAGGAATCTGCACTTAAAAACTTCATAATACATATTGAAAACCTCAATGCTACTGCTCGCCCGGGGAGGCGGGAGGGTGCTTATGACTTTAATGAGTATACCCCTGGAAGAGAACTAAGATTACAGGAAAGTACCTAATCCTTCTCTTCCAGGGGATACTCATTAATAGTCATAAGCACTGAATAGAGTAGCAAGCTCATACCCACTAGAAGCGGGCGAACAGATAAATGCATAGCCACACTTTTAAACCATAGTGTTTAGCTAGAATTAGCAAACAAATTTCTGAGAGATGCTTGTCCCACTTGTGCATCAACCTGCGCATCAGAATCTATACAGTAATGGCGTGTAAACGTATGCACTGAACGCCAAGTAGCTGCTTTATATATCTCTGACATAGCCACATTCCTAAGGAGAGCTGTGGTAGAAGCTTTCCCCCTCGTAGAATGCGCCCTAGGTCTACCTGACAAAGACTTGTGGGCTAGCTGATAAGCCAGTAAGATACATGACACTATCTATCTAGAAATGGATCTCTTGGACGCTGCCAAACCAGTATTTGTAGGACCATAGTTCACAAAAAGACGGTCAGTGTGCCTCAAAGACTTTGTTTTATCTAAGTAAAATTTCAAAACCCTTTTCAGATCTAACGAATGTAGAGCCCGTTCAGCCGGACTCGAAGGGTTTGGGAAGAAAGTAGGCAATGTTATGGTTTGATTAATATGAAAATCCGACACCACCTTGGGTAGGAAAGCAGGATGAGTTCTGAGCACCACTCTGTTTCCATGAAAAATAGTGTACGGTTCATTGCAACACAGAGCCTGGATTTCGCTCACCCTACGACCAGAAGTGATGGCCACCAGGAACGCTACTTTCCAAGATAAGTGTTGTAAAGACGCTTTATGTATGGGTTCAAAGGGGGGACCCATTAACTTGGTCAACACCACATTAAGCTCCCAAGGTGGAGAAAGAGACCTGACTGGAGGATACACCTTCCTTAAGCCTTCTAGAAAATCCTTCACCACAGGCATCCGAAAGAAAGATATCTGTCTTGGCGATTTTCTATAAGCAGTAATTGCAGCAAGATGGACTTTGATGGAATTAAACTGCAAACCAGATTCAGCAAGGTAAAGTAGATAAGGTAGGATCACCTGTTCTTGACCATGAATAGGGTCAAGACCCTTACTCTGACACCAAAGGTAAAAGCGTTTCCACTTAAATCCGTAGGATTGTCTTGTAGAAGGTCGCTTTGCCTCCTTAAGGATGTTCATACACTCCGGATTCAGCTGCAAATGCCCGTACTGGATGACTTCAGGAGCCATGCTGCCAAGCGCAGGGAGGGCAGATTGGGATGAAACACTCGCCCCTCCTGTTTGGACAGAAGATCCGGGCGACAAGGCAATCTCCTGTGTGGCACTTCTGACAACTGGAGGAGATCTGGGAACCACCACTGGCGTGGCCACTCTGGGCAAATCAGTATCATTCTGGAGTCGGTCTTGTACATCCGGTTGATCACTGCTGGTATCAACGGTGTCGGTGGAAAGGCGTACAGCAAGTTTTGACACCAGTCTATCAATAATAATAATAATCCACATTTGTAAAGCGCACAATCACCCGTAAGGGTCTATAGGCGCTGGGGGCCGTCAGGAAGATTAAGCAAGCTATTGCCCAGAGTCACATGGTGCAGGGCTAATCTGCCGCCGGTGCCGGGGATCGAACCGTGATCCCCAGATTCCAGCGTCAGTCGCCCTGGCCGCGGCGCCACACCTCTTCCCTATCAAAAGGGCATTCCCTTGAGACCCTTTCTGGGAGAACCTGGACGCGAAGACGGGGCATTTTGTGTTTGCCGCGTCTGCGAACAGATCGATGTCTGGTGTTCCCCAATCCTGGAAAATGCTGTGCGCGACGTCCTCGTTGAGAACCCAGTCGTGCGCTTCGACAAAGTCTCTGCTGAGGTCGTCCGCCTGTGAGTTGAGACTCCCTGGCAGGTGAACCGCTGTTATTGACAAGTCTTGTGCTAGCAACCAATGCCAGATGGTCTGGGCTTCTATGGACAGAGTCCTGGACCTGGTACCCCCCTGCTTGTTTAAGTAATACATTGTAGTTGTATTGTCTGTTTGCACCAGGAGGGACAGAGTCTGTAGAGATGGTGCCAGGGACTTGAGAGCAAGATGGACTGCTCGAAGTTCGAGTAGATTGATGTGATATCCTTTCTCGAAGTCTGACCATAGCCCTTGTACCTGCAGAGGGCCCATATGCGCCCCCAACCTTGGAGAGAGGCGTCTGTGATCAGAGTCTGCGTTGGTGGGTCCTGATGAAAAGGAACTCCCTTCATCAAGTGTGTCTTCTTCATCCACCACCGGATGGAATCTCTTGCAGACTGTTGGAGATGAATCCGATCCTCCCAGCATCCCGTCCTCTGCTTCCACTGATCTTCCAGACTCTGTTGTAGAGGACGCATATGCAAACGTGCGTTTGGAACAATGAAGATGCACGATGCCATGGACCCTAGGAGAGAGGACACTTGCCGAACTGTCGGATATGCAGACTGAAGGAGAAGAATACACTTCGCCTTGATGGATAACCACCTCTCCTCCGAAGGACACACGTTTTCGTTTTCCGTGTCCAGTTGAGCACCCAGGTAGTGGATCTTCTGGGTGGGGTTCATTATGGACTTCTTGTAATTGACTTGAAGACCCAACTTGTACATGAGTTGGAGGCATATCGATAGATGTTCTTCCAGTAGAGATGGGGATGAACTCTTCAGAAGCCAGTCGTCTAAGTACGGATATATAAAAATCCGTCTCTTTCGAAGATAAGCCACAACTACCGCCATACATTTGGAAAATGTTCTGGGAGCTGATCTCAGGCCGAACGGGAGTACTGCGTACTGATAGTGATGAGCAGCTACTTGAAACCTGAGAAACTTGCAGTGTTTTCTGGATATCGGGATATGAAAGTAAGCATCCTTCAGATCGATGGAGCACATTCAATCCCCCTGATGTAACTGGGGGAAGATCTGATGAAGAGCCAGCATTCGAAACCTCTTCTTTCGAATGAATTTGTTCAACCGTCTCAAATCCAGAATCGGTCTGAACTCCGTAGCTGGACCTTTTTTCTTTACGAGAAAAAATCGAGAGTACAGGCCTTGACATCTCTGCGGAGAAGGTACTAGTTCTATGGCCTTCTTCTTCAGAAGGATGTTCGCTTCCTGTTGTAAACGTTTCACATTCCACTGTAACATTTTTAGAGGACGCATGACAGGAGGGGCCTTCTTGAATCTCAAAAGGTACCCTTTCTGAATGATACTCATCACCCATCTGTCCTTTGTGATCTGTTTCCACTCCTCCAGAAACCACACAATACTTCCTCCAACCGGAGTGGCACACGGTTGTGGAGGAAGCCTCCGTTCATTGTTTTTGAGGCTGTTTGGCAGCGGATGACTGCTGCCTATTACCATTGCCTCTGGCTCGCCCAGGTCGCCGCTGTTGGAATTGCGACCTCTGTGGATTCTGGCCTTGGTTTTGCAAGGACCAATTCGTCTGTTGGCTCCTCTGCTGGAAATATCTCTTGTCATAGGGACGAAAATTACCCCGACGCTTAAATTCTTTCTTCTTCTCTAGACCTACGGCCTTCAGGGTGTCCAACTCCACTTTCATCTTGGACATCTCATCGTCAGCATGAGATCCAAACAGAGTCGAACCATTGAACGGTAAATTCACTATTTTCCTCTGGGCCTCAGGCTTTAGCCCAGTAAGGCGCAGCCAAGCTGTACGCCTAGCACAAATACCGTGAGCATAGCTATGCGCTGCCAGATCCGCCGAATCAGCAGCCGCGCTAATGCTCTGGTTAGCCACCAGTCCGCCTTCTTCCACAATCTCCAGGAAATCCTTTTGATCTTCCTTAGGGAGTTTATCCGCAAAACGAGCCACCGAGTCCCATAGAAGACGATCATAGCGGCCCAGTAAGGCTGAAGCACTGGCCACTCTCAGGACTGAACCAGAGGTGTTAGCCATTCTTCGCCCCAAGGAATCCATGCTCTTGCTGTCCTTTTCAGATGGAGCAGAAGAGGTAGATGCTGCAGAATGCGCTTTTCTGACTGCCGCCACAATAAGAGAGTCTGGAGGTGGGTCAGAGCGCAAAAATAGTGGATCCTCTTCTGGAGCCTTGCACTTTTTTGCAATCCTAGAAGGACCTGAACCCACCGTAGCCGGAGTCAAGAATGTTCTCATTGCTGGTTCTATCAAACAGGGCACTAGCGGCAGAAGAGGACTCCCAGACGTTTTGTGATGTAGGGTTTCAAAGATGACTGACTATGTCGCTCACCGGCGAAGTCCTCGACGTCGATGGAGCCCTCATCGACGCCGACAATGCTGACGGCGATCTGGATCTCGACGTCGAGCGCACCTTTTTTGACGGCGACGCTCCCTGGAGTCGATTTTTCTTAGTTCTACCTTCAGGAGAAGCTGATCTTCGACGTTTGTGTTGAGAAGATGGCTTGGCAGATGATAACAAGCTCTTGGAGCCCTTCTCACCACGACTTTCTTTCCCCAGAAGGCCCAGCAACCTCATTTTCTCCCTTTCTCTTAAGTCCTACTAGAAAGGTTGAGGGAGTGATACCAATCTTCCACCTTATGAGAAGCTGGAAGACAAACCACACAGAGTGTGGGTCAGTTTTTGACATCTTCTTCCCACAGGAAGGACATTTGTAAAATAAAGGTGGCATTCTGACTAAAAAATCACCAACAGTTTAGTCAGAAAAAGGTACTAAACCACCACCAGAGTAGTAAATTGTAAAAAGAGAGAAGAAAAAACCAAATTCTGACAGAAAAACTGCTAAACTAGCAGAGCTCAAGTTCCAGGTTCCTCACAGAACAAGCCGGAAAAAAGAACTGACCTAACTGTCACCTGTGGTGCATGATGGGAACAGAGTTCTCCTGGAGGCCTTAAAGGCAAAGTGTGCAGATTCTCTGGGGCCTTAAAGGCAGGGTGCCAGTCTGATTTTCTGTACACAGACATTTTTTCATATGCAGCCTTTTAGGCTAATAACTGTTTACAACAGGTTCTTTGATGAAAATAAAAGGTTTTCATGGTTATGAAATGCATTTTAGGCTCATGCCTGTTTATTGCATTTATATACAGCATATTTTCATGCTTCAGAACGTGTGTATTTATTAGCCTATGTATATATGTTAGGCTGCATATTATGGTTATTATACATGTATATGTGTATAATTAGTTTAGTACTATGTACTTTTTGATATATTTACACATATATATGTATATTGTTTATGTGTTCCGGGTTCCCGCTCATGGGCGGAGATAATTCAGTGCTTATGACTATTAATGAGTATCCCCTGGAAGAGAAGTAGCAGCATACATAAAGCAAACCTATTTAGTCAGACTAATTCCCCTTTGTTTGTGCATGGGGGCATAAATATTTCAAAGTGCCTGGTAAAGTAATAACCATTTAGCAGCATAAACATCAAACCCGTCCAGTCAAATAATGCCTCTTTTATTTGTGCAGAACGGTGCAAATATTTAAATGTGAGTGATAAAAACGATAAGTTGAGCAGCAGGAACATTAAACCAATCTCGACAAAGTATGCCTCTTTAGCTTGTGCATTAAGGCGCAAATATTTAAGTGACCGACAAAACAATAACATGCTCAGCAGCAAAATAAACAAAGCTGTTTACTCAAATGATGCTTCTTTTATCTGTACAAAAGAAAGTGTCAAGGGGGTGCATATATGTCAGGTTAACTGAATACATTTCTTCTTGCATCTATAAACATATATTCAGAATATTGAGGTAGCCTATATATAAGCAAACAATATTTAAAGTATGATATACTGGCAGAATACCATACTACTTACTGCTTCCTAATGGGATTCAAAGGACAGATACATTTAGAAAATCAAACTATGAGTAGGAACAGTACTTGCAGGTTCCTGATGGAATTATTTGCAGAGTTTGAAGGCTAGTACAGCAGAAAACAATACTTGAAGGGTGAACACAAGGCTGAAGACAGGAAGAGTGACTGCCAAATTAGACTGGTGGCTGAAGGCTACTACTGCTTGGTTCATTGAATTGGGGAGATGTACTTGACTGAAAGAATGTTTGCCTCCTTGCCTTTCTTTGTGTAAACTCTTCTGTTACAGCTCTCACATTTATTTTTTTTGCTAGATCACTCTCAATGCTTAAAGTTGCAAGCCCCGACAGCCTTTCTTGCGGCATTGTGCTTCGGAGATAGTTTTTGATTAATTTTAACTTTGTAAATGACCTTTCTGCATTGGCTACAGTAACTGGAATTGTAAGAAAAAGTTTCAGTGCTGTTGCAACATCCAAAACACTGGGCAGAATTGCATGGTTTCTCAAAAATAAAAGGTCAGCCAGGTCCTTTATTGTGCCACCTGAGATAAGTTGTATTTGTTCTTTCAACACTGCTTTGAAAGCGATGAGTTGTTGTGGAAACTCTAGGGACAAGTCTTTTTCGTAATGAGCTGCCAGGGTCATGGCTGCTTCAAACAACTCCTCCTCACTAGCTCTGAGGATTTCTGAAGGCATCATGAAATGAAAGCATTGGCTTATGGTGTTGATACCAGCAAATCGAGTTTTTATCTGATTTACAACAATATCTAGGTTAGCATAAAACACAGACACCTTAAAATTGTCTTCAGGATTGCACAGCCTTTGGTCTTCAAAGAGTTCATCGAAGTGAAGTATTTTGTGTTGTGGTCGTTTTTGTGTAAAATGCAATTGAATTCCCCATGCAGCTGCAAGTAAAGATGCTGAGCTTTTAACATCTTCAAACTGTTCTCTGAAACTGGCAAACGTATTCGCTGCGCTACTTAACATATTTGATGCTTGTAAGAGGTCCAAATCTTTAGATTGAAGCAGTTTGGACACAATATTTATTGTCTCCAGCACTTTGGACTGGATTACAACCATTAACACAAACTCAAAAGTCTCCAGGCACTTCATAAGACCCCGAGCTTCTGTGCGCTCCTCAACCTTTTTAGACTGCAGTAAAATGGTAGCGAGTGCTTTCATGATGTCCATAAAACGATAGCGTAGAGCATGGAGAGCATCCTGTCTGGATGCCCAATGTGTTGGACAGAGTCTCTTCAGTGTTGGCTTTGAATGAGTTGTGCTTTCTTTTGTAGTGGTAAGAAGCTCCCACCGTTTGATGCTTTGGCTAAAAAATAAATATACTTTCTGTAGAATGTCATAAAATTCTGAAATTTCAGGAATGTGCATGCAGGCATCATTCAACACTAAATTTAGATTATGAGCAGCACAGTGTACATAGACTGCATTGGGTTCTTTCTGTCGTATTCTGGTTTGCACTCCACTATATATAACACTCATTGAACTGGCACCATCATATCCCTGACCTCTACATTTATTAAGCACTAGGCCTTTGTCCTCTAGAAGTTTTACAAGTTCTGTTGCTATCCCCTCAGCACTTTGGTCTGTAATTTTATAGAAACCAACAAAGCTTTCATTAATTTTGATTTCAGTTGGAATTTCGTCATTATTAAGGTACAGTGTTACATAGCGGATAACCAGGCTTAATTGGTCTTCTTTTTTAATGTCCTGCGTTGTGTCCAATATAACAGAGTAAAATGGTGCATTTTTTATTTCACTTACTATCTCATTTTGAACTTTATTTGAAAGCATTTCAATTAGCTCATTTTGAATAGCAGGACTCAAGTATTTAACTCTACTATCTTTTGTAATCAGATGGTTTAAAATAGGATCATATTTGGCCAAAAGTTCAATCACTGCCAGAAAGTTTCCACCATCTTTTTCTTTCACTTGTTCTCTATGTCCTCTGAAAGGTAAATTGCAAGTTGACAACAGAAGTGCAATATCGATGATCCTACTCAGAATTTGTGTCCAATAGTTCACCTGCTCTTTGTAGTCTGATTCCAGTTGTGTATCGATCGTCTCATCCTGCCTCCATCTTCCATGTACAGCACAAGCCACTAAATGTGAGCGCGTCATTTCATGTTCTTTAATTTCTCGAGACATGCCTTGCCAATCTTTTATACCATTAGCCCATGCTTGCTGATAGGATGAAAGTGTTCTATCTCCAAAAAGCCAACAAGGTTCACAGTATGCACTGTCCATTTTTAAAGAGTAGCACAGCCACAGTCTTGGAGTCTTATCTCCAGTCCTATTTTCCTTGTAGTAATACTTTGTTGAAAAGCACCTGTTCTTATTATCTCGTGGGAAGGGTCCTATAGGCTTGCATGGACCACTTCTAATGACAAACCTTCGTAACTCGGCATCATGCCAAGGTTTGTCTAAAAAGTTCCCTCTATCACTCGGGTACAAATCCTGGCAAAATGGACTATTGCTTGATTCTAGTTCTTCTAAATGGAATTCCACATCCTTACTCATAATGTCTTCACTTTCTTCAATTGGTGCTTCAATGCTAAAAGGTACATTTGTGGTTTGATCAGAGCACTGTGATATTTTGTCAGGTGGTGGGACCAATTGGCATTGTGGCAATGCTGCTTTGTCTTCTGTTGATGATGATGCAGCTGCATTGCCTTCTGGTAATGATGCATGAGATGAGGACGCGTCATGATCACCGGGACACCTAAACATAGAATCAATTTTCATGAATTTGCCTTTAAACTGCTCTTGTTTTGATTTAATTTGCCGCTTTTGAGCACCGCTTAAATACTTTCTTGGCTGTTTGCTCATTTCTTTGAGTAAAATGTAATTTTAGAAAGTCAATGTTGTAGTAGAATGCACGGCTATGAAGGTAGCAGTAAGAATATTTTGTGTACACCACAAAGATTGTAATTGTGGGTTTTGTTCCACCAATACTGCCTAAAAGAAAGGAAAATAGAAAGCATTATTACTAAACACTACGGTAGTTTAACCATACCAACTATTGATGTAGAGTTGGAGTAAGGGATACTTGAAGGCAGGCACTGGAGGAATGGATGCAAGAAGGTGAGTACTCAAGGGAGAGATACAAGAAGGAAACAGCAGAAAGGATGGGATTGAAGAGGTAATCACTCAACAGTTGGATGAGGAGGGTGAGAGCTAAGAATGCAGGAGTTGAAGGCAGATGCAAGAAGGCATGAACTGAATGGACGGCTGCAAGGAGGCAGGAGCTAAAGGACAGAGCCAAGAAGACAGGGGATGGAGCAGTCTTGAATGTATTGTATTGTTATATTTATAGAGGGCCTACTACCCCTATGTGGAGCTCTGAAGCGCTTGCCTACAGGAACAGCAAGCTACAATATCTGTAGGATGTGTGGTTGGAAGGGCGTTGTATTTGTTTTGAATTTGATGCTATGCTGGAAGTGTTCCCATTCCATGTTGTGAATGAGGAACACTGACTGGGGTGCATGCAGCTTATTGTGCAATAGGATGCAGCGCTTAGCAATGGCTTAAGAGGTGAGAGATATGCACACTATTTTGTTTTTCGTCTCTCTGCAGGTCCCTTTATGGTATTTCTTTTGTTCATAATCCCACCTTGGTGATTACTGCACGGAGTCATCCATTCTGAAAATACTGTGCACATCATCGCTCAGCATTTAATCACACGAGTCCGCACATACCAAACTCGCACCTGTACTCCCCACGCATCAGGAACTACCAGGAACACATACATTCCCCATGCATTCCTATGGGAGGGCAGGCCAACCTCACTACACGCACGCACTTTACCCTGGGACACAGTGGTAAAGTGAGCAGAAGCCAAAAATCACAAACACCAAGTCACAATTAAAAACTAAACGTTTAGGGGTGAACCTGCTAGAAGGGCCAAGTCCAACACTTGTGTTCTAGGGCTGCTTGAATGACCCATGACTGATAAAGGGAACAAAGACAAAGTCACATTACAAATTAATACATACATTTTTATTTATAACCCTATTTAGTGTCAAGACAAGGTCTTTTTAGTGTCTTTAAACAACACATGGCTGGCATTTTTCTTTTGGCAACCCCACCTACTTTATATTCCTTTTCATAAAATGCATTCTCTCACTACAGCGGTAAATGTACATTTCAAATGTAAGGAATAGGCAGAGTGAGGGCCATCTTTTTTTGGTCACAGCATGCCTAGTCTTTCGGGTGTCATCCTGCCTCAGGCCCATGGTTTGCGCTGCTTGCGTTCTCTAGTCATGCCTTGCCTATGCTCTCCTATTCCCACTTACCTGCACTCGTTGGGACTACCCTGGTTGTACAGATACTGTATCTTTCATGTTCGTCCACAGCATTACCCTACATATGTCTCAGAAATCCCCGTGTCTATTCTCTCTCTCTCTCCCCTCTCTCTCTCTCTTGCCCCCCCCTCTCTCTCTCTGCTCCTCCTATCATGGTATCACCACCTTGCCTGTGTTACCCCATCTTCCTCTGGATTGCTCACTGGCCTGAATGCCTGCATGTAGAGGCCCCCTGTTCTCATCACAATAAATGCTGTCCTTACCAATGGAATTGGTAACCAGTCCATCCCACCCTATCCCCCACCCTGTAGACCGCACAGACAACTGTGCGCCGCCACGCACCATATAATTATGAAGAGCCTCAGAGGCCCGGTCATGCACTCCAACCATTTAATTAATTAAGAGGCAGTGGCATATGCACACCATTTAATTTATGGGGAGGCCCTGCGCACCATTTAATTCATGAAGACTTGAAGAGGCTTGCTTGCTGGCTCTGCTGAGTGAGGGGGCCCCTGGAGCACGGAAGCCCCCCCGCCCCCATCGCGGGGCTAAGGGGGCCTTTGTTACGACCCTGCCTTACAAAACCCTCTTCCCTCAACCAAACCTGGTCATGCTAATGCATGATTAGACACTGTTGCATTCAGTATTGAGGAGAGTATTAGGGATCCCGGCCCCTCTGATCAATGAGAGAAGCGAATTGAGAGAGACATTATTGAGTAAATTTGGGGGAAATTAAAGTGAATATGGTATTTCCTGTTGATGAAGTACACAGCACTTCTACAGATCCTGCTCTCAGGAAATTTCAGGAGTCCCCTACCCTTGATCTTCCCATACACAGTATGTCACTGATGTGTTCTCCAGGGAGTGGAAGGACACGGAGATTGCCATACCAAAATGTATGTCTAATCATTACCCTCTGGTTCAGATTGATAAAACAATTCCTGATTCCCTATTAGCCAGCTTGATGGGGGCTACATCCAAGGCTGAAGAAAAAAGCATTCTTAGGGGCCAGACAGATAAAAAGAATCCTCTCTCAAGCAGTTCGGATCTGGGTCCCATCTTGCCATGAGGGCCAGAGTCTATAGTGTCTATATTTCACAATCTCTGATCACTAACTTTAGAGAGCTAAGACTTTCAGGAAGACCGATCATTTGTTGGTGACATATGGAAACTTTAACCAGGGAATTAAAGCCTCAAACATGACTATTAGCAGATGGATCCATTCTATTTTCAAGGCATATTCCCTCTATTAAATTCCTATTCCAGAGCAAATCTGGGTAGATCAACAAATGGGGGGGGGGAGGGGGTGATCCCCTGGGCTGAGTGTCAGGGAGCACCCTTGAAGGAAATATGTAGTGCGGCCACTTGGTCCTCCCCAAATACTTTTGTCAAACATTACTGATTACACAGTTTGAAACTGAAAGGTCATTCTTTTGGTGAAGGGGTTTGGAATTCTGTGTTGTTTGCAGAGACCCAATCTCAATTTCACAAATTAAAGGGTGTTGCATAGTTAGTGATTATGTTTTTTACGGACACACAACGGTGAATATGTAACAAGAGATCTGCACAGCAATAGGTCTCCTAGAAGTACATAGAAGCCATTAAGTATATTTTCCTCTTGGTTTTGGGTGCTCACTTGGTGTCAGATACTCATTCATCTTAAATATCAAATTTCTGGACTTACCGAGGTATTCCAGATACAATTTACACTAACCACACCAGAGCACACCTTAGAATGTTACTTTTCTCCTACGTGTATTTAAGCACCAACACCATACGCATACAGAGTTTTCTGTTCAACAGTTCAAACAGTGATGTCACCACAGAAAAGTCCCATTTTCGAAATGACAGCTGAAGAGTTATTCCAAATCGAATCTTTATTTCTCATATAAACACGGCAGCCGACACGCGTTTCGCCCTCCTGGGCTTCCTCAAGGCTGCAATATACATATAAAAACAAGGTTCTAGCTACTTATTGAACAATCTTTAAAATACATCCTTGTATGACTTTACCACGCAGGCCTTGAGCACGCATGCCTTTACCAAGAATATGCCTTTACAGCATATTTGTTCTAAAGGAATGAATAATAAAGGAATTTGGTCCTTTACAACAGCACATGAGTAGTAAGGGGAGAGCTTTATGTAGCCCACGTCTCGCTGGTGCTCAGCATCGGCAGTTCAAGAAAGCACATGCTGAGATGGGTCTCTATCGGGCTCTCCATTTTTGCACTCACCCCCCGGGTGCAATTCTTTTTTTTTTTTAGCTCTGCAGCAGTACCATCCTTCACTGCATTTGATGTAACTTTGAAGAGACTTGTTTTAGTACTTTAAAAGCCTCATCATTCAGAACTGAAGAATTTTCAATAACTATATACAACAAAGTAATAGTTGTTGCTTATTTATCTTATGCAACTAACAACCATTGACAAAGCCAATAGTCCTGGATAATTGTAGGTATAATGTTACTTGTATTATGTATCTGAATTCAATGGCAGAAACAGCAAAACACTAGTCGGGGGCACACTCTGCTAAGCACAAATAATTTTTAGCTTAAGCGTTTTTAAGCTACTCCCTTAATTACATCGGCCACACCCCTTTGAGAGACCCCCCCTAGTTTTTTCATCCCACTTAAAGCCCTGTGTAAAGGTTTTGACTTACCACAGTCTCCTGTGCTACGGCGAGCATTTTAGGATTCTAAACGCAGGAGGATGTTGCATGTCCACATAGGAACAGCACCAAGACGTCCTTGCTGTCTTAACTGCTTTTGGATTTCAGTCCTAATTGCTTACTTAGGTGCCAGGGGAGCAGGCGGCACAGATCAGTTGTGGTAAAATAATTTTTATTTTATCATTTTTTTTACTTATTACTTGCAAGCACTTATACACGAGGGTGCGCTTGAGATCTCTACGAGCTCCTTCTCTCGAGACATTTCATAAGCTCCTTTATTGACTGGACAGCTACGTCAAAGTATAGGAGCGTGAGCTAGACTGCCATCCTGCAAAAGCCATTTTGGGGAGGAGTTGCTGCGAGCGTTTATTTAGTAGGAAGTTAATTTGTTGTATGCTCTGACTATTGCGGTGATGCGCTCACCATATGGCAATCTAGAAATACAGTGCTAGTGCTCACAGCGTTGGATACCATAGCGCACTCCTGCTTTAGCAGTGATGCGCACATCTCTAGTTCAGCTGTAACTTTTGTGTGCATCATACTCCTGCCTTTGTCAGGACGCGCTATCTGCGCCACAGTGATGTGCACTAGTCAGTCGATTTAAGTAAAATGCTTTAGTGTTGCACTGGTGAGTTAAGAAATTTGCTGTAAATGTTTGCACTGTAGTGGTATGCATGGTGACTGTGTGTGTGGTAAAGGCATTTACAATGTGCCCCTATGAATGTGCATTGTGACGACATGCGACATGCGTGATAATGGGGTTTGTGATAGTGGGTCATGAGTGGTAGTGTCCAGGATGTAAAGACGTGTGTGGTAAATTAATGCGTAGTTCCATCATACAAACCTCCGCTGCACTCAATGTTGTTTCCCTCATTCCCCCCACCTACACAATCCGTTGCTTCAGCCTCCAATCCTGCCATTTTGGGGAGGAGTTGCTGCGAGCGTTTATTTAGGAGGAAGTTAATTTGTCGCATGCTTTGACTATTGCGGTGATGCGCTCACCTTATTGCAAGCTAGGCATTGGATACCATAGCGCACTCCTACTTTAGCAGTGACGTGCACATCTCTAGTTCAGCTGTAACTTTTGTGTGCATCATACTCCTGCCTTTGTCAGGACGCGCTATCTGCGCCACAGTGAGGTGCACTAGTCAGTCGATTTAAGTGAAATGCTTTAGTGTTGCACTGGTGAGTCAAGAAATTTGCTGTAAATGTTTGCATTGTAGTGGTATGCATGGTGCTTGTTTTTTTAAATTTTCTATTAACTTCCAATTTCAACTCAGTTCATTAAACAAGAGGAAAAAATAGAGTGCCTGCGTCACTTTGTAGACGAGCACATGCTTCATGTGCACACAAAGACAAAGACACTGCATCATTGCACTTTGTATTTTTCTGGGGTGGGGGTTCCACTTTAGCCATGCTGCACGCCATCGCTTAAAACAGTGGGAAAGCCAACAGGTTGGTTGAAAGACGAGCCCTATTGCCTTTGCCAATCCATGTTTTCTCATTTTGGGTCTCACCGTCGGCTAGAGGTCAGCCTGCTCCCCCTCTCTCCGGTGCCTCTGGGGGACACCGGTGTCATCCGGTACGTCACACAATTCAGCAGGCAGAACAGGTCAGGCACGTATTTGCGAGTGACGTCACCTTGCGTGCCCCGCCCCCTCCCTGCGTCTTATAGGCCTCAATGACTAGACTCGCCATTGAACACATAAAAAGGCTCGCCGCAGTGGCTTCTGGGTAGCGGCGTCAGGCGCCCTCTGCTGCGACAGCTGCGGCCTTGGCTCGGTCCCGTGTTCTTTATAGTAGAAGAGCACGAAAAAACATAGAGGATGTATGGCGGGGGCGGGGCTGCGCAACACAGATTTCACTGAACCGTGGTAGGATTGCAAGATCGAGGAATGAGCGTGTGTCAGCTAGTTCCAGGCATGCTCTGCAAGTGAAACATGATTGCACTGCCTAACAGAAATGCATCTTCATACTTGCATTATGTAATGCATTTCCGTTCGTCCTATGGCAGGTGATGTCTGTGGAAATGCTAGTTTAGAACCACGAAGGCTGTGAAGACGCCAACAGCCACCAAGAATAGCTGCGAAGTGTTCTCATCTCACGTGACAGTTCCAAACACCTATTGTTTTAAGCCGACATCTTGTTGCAATTTTTCGGACTACCGTTACAATCTTAGGAACGAAACTACAAGTCCCACAATGCACCCGTCTGTGTGCTAAAAGAGGGACCCGATTGAACACATCACGTGACATGGGTCCAGAGACAGAACATTTGGATCAAGCAGTAGGAAACACGGGCAGAACGACAATACGGTATAAGTATTAAAAAGAGACCCTTGGAATGCAGAGAGGTCGGGTTAATTAAATAGCATCATATTTCCTAGGCTCATGTGTGAGTAACTTACCCAGTCCTGGTTTTTATTTTGTATTCTAGGATTTATAGTCCAGAAAACTCGACCATTCTGGAAGAGACGAAGTAGGAAGACAAGAGCCATAACAACAGAAATCCAAAGCAAGCTGGGTCAGGGAGAGCCATGAGAGGCAGAGAACACCGAGACATGAGGAGCATTAGAAAGGATGGAGAGACATGGGTGTCTGGGAACACAAAGGGGTCTGAGATGTTGCCGAAAGACACTATGGCTTGAGGTGGCTAGCCCACACGTAGAGGATAATCCTTCAAAATACACGAATACCTGGGTGCACAGGGAAGGAGGGGGCAGGAAAGGGACGACTGGACTCGTTCCTCGTCGCTATAGTTTGTGGACCTTCCAGGCTCTGTGCATTGCAGTGTCTGGACGTGCTCCAGCTCGGCGCACAGAATATTGATTTTGATGCCACCAGGCAGGGGGAGGGAGTAAACCAGAGAGTGGTGACCTTGCTGATGATGAGCGCGGCTAGGCGTGGAGGGAGCGCTGCCCTGCAAACAAGAAAGAACGAACACTGGGACTGGATGGGGGAAGGGCGGTGGCTGTTCTGCTCCTGTGGTCTCAAGGCTGGTGATGGACATGTAATTCACTGTCCCTTCTCCTCTTAAACATTTTAAGGCATGCCCACCAAGGTGACCTTTGGGGTTGCCATAAGACAAGGCATTTGGGCATCCCTCATTGTTCGGGTCTGGGGCTGAACTGCCCAGGCCATTGAAAAGAGCAACTTGTGCAAGTTAGAAAATGTATATAGTGCTCACTATGGATCCAAGTATCTCTTAGCCATGAACCGCTCCTCCCAGTCGGAAGCAAACAGGAGAACTAACAAACAAGGAGTTTATCCTAAATATGAGATGGCAGGTTTCGTGGTGCAAATTCCAGACTAAACAAATAAATAATTCAAGCAGGAGTCACTATTAACATCATCAACTGGCCTCCTGGTCGGTCACGCTTCCCTCTAGGAATAAATAGAAGGTGTGTTGAGGATCAAAAAGTCCAAGTGGGCTGATTAAGAACGACCCTTCTGTGGGAGAAAGATGGGAAGATTCTCCTGGAGAGGTCTGTGTAGGAGATACAGGACCTTGGCTGCTAAGGCACATGATGCACTTCCATTGACTTTCCATTGAAATCAATGGAAACTCCATGACGAGTTACCCTTGTCATTAGCACTGAAGGGGTTAAGTCAGGCCCACCCACCCCATCTGGTGGGGGATATAGGACATACGAGCGACTGGTCCGACCCTGTGATGTTGGGGGTAGTTTGTGACGTGTCGTTGGGCCTGGCCTACTAAGGCTCTTCAAACTGTTCCGAGTACAACCATTGCGGCACTTGGGTTTCAGGGTAGTGAGGGCGAGCAGTCATAGGGGTCTCAGAGAAGTAGGTTAAGAACTCAGAACTCAACAATCAACCCACAGACACATTTAGGAGTTGTCCAGCTCAGTGCTGCACTTTATGGAAAAGAAAAGACTTTTAATCTCACTGCACTACTCAATAGCGTAGAGTTCACCGACTACGAATAAATGCGTGCAGAATTCTGCATTTTGTCATGAGGAGTTGCAACCCCTTTGCTTTCCTGTAATCATCCTCTAACTCAAAAGACCAAAATTCCAGCTGCAACCGTTCTCCCCCTCTATTGTTCTAGACAAGATTAGGCTATGGAGCGCAAATGCTATTGCTGGTTTTAATAGGCAGCTTAGTTCAACAATTTATAATTTTTAGGTCTCGCTAGACGAAAGCAAAAGCGAAGCTTTTGCTGTCTATGCGAGACAACTAATGTAATCACTTTTAGGGGAATGTGGACAGCAGACTGTCACGAGCTTCTCCTGCCGGAGATTTGACCTCGTAAGCGCGCACGCCCAGCCCGGCGCCGTGCACGTCCCCTGCCACAGACACACACATGCACACGCAGGCAGGAAGGCCCACACACACACACACAGACACGTGCGCGCACCGCGCCCCCCCCCGCCGCCGCATACATAAAAGCGCCCCCGGCCACCGCATACATGAGGCCTCACGCCCCTCCTCTCTATTCGGGACTCACCGGGTCGGCTGGCGCTCGGCGGCGGGCCGGTCTCTCCTTCTCCAGCGGGGGCTCCCTCTTGTGCACGGCCCCCCGCCATGGCTGGCACGGCATCTCCGGTCTCCCTCACGACTCGGGAGACCGGAGGACAACAGGCAAAGCTTCCGCAAGGCAGTCGGAGCGGACCCACCTCTTCCCGGCCCCGCCCACAACCAGGCGGCGGGCCGGACATCTGCTTCCGGTGTTTTCCTCCGGGCTGCGGCGGTGATTGGTTTTTTTAATTCGTGCCCGCCGGTTTTTTTAATTCGTGCCCGCCGCTTCCCCAACACAGGAGCAATTGAGAAGAGCCCCCTCCTCTATTAACGTAAGTATTGGTTCTTCCTCGGCCACGCGCACTAGGTCCTGGGACTTGCACAGAAGCAGCCTTCGCCGTGTACCTCGTCCTCGAGCTTACATAGCCTAGTTGTAGGTTTGGGAGCGAGGGTTGGCATGTTTAATGTGGAGGATCAAGTAAGGGGATTGAGTGCATGTGTGTGGAGGAGACAGGATGATACAGTAGCAGAGTGTGGTCTGTACATGTGCAAGTTGTGAAAGGGTGTTTATAGGTGGGACAGCGGGTGTTAAAGGGATTAACTGAGGTGATTACTCTGTGTGCAAGAGTGATGCACACGTGGTGTGGGTATGCATGTCTGTATGTTTGTGGTAGTTTAAATAGCACTACTCCTCAAACGATGGGCATAATTTGCATAAAGTGTTTGTAGTTTAGGAAAAGCATTTTTTGTTATTGCCGAAAGGTATATTAAATGTTTTGAGAGAGATCTTTGCATTGCAGTCTAAACATTTTGTTGAAACAGTGTTTTAAAGTGCCCACTGCACTCTTTTGGAACTCAAGACGAAGAGCGAGATGGAGCAGAGATGCTAAATTCTCTGGTAACTAACCACAAACAAGCATTTGCAATGCAATAGGTCTCGCATTTGCGAGAGTTTAAGCTATTGACATTGTAAATGACAATGCCTTTCATTTATGTTTTAAAGACCAACACGTAAATAAAAGGCATTGCCATTTTTATCACTGAAATAATAATCTCTAGTGTGCGCAGGGGATAGCCCTGCACAAGTTTGTGTCTCACCTACCCTAGCAAGCTAAGTCAGCATTTTACCTGTAAGAGTGCTCTCAAAAGTCTGGCTGTGCAGCAGATGCAACTACATTGGCCCTCCATTGGAGCTTGCATTCTTCGATGCAAGACTGTAGTGATAGTATTACTGGATGTCGTCAAAAGACTGACCAATAGGGAGGTCTTAAAAGCAGCACCCTGCTCACAAGCAGCAGCTCCAGTAAAAAGTTATAGGCAGGCACCCAGAGAGGGTGAACATCCAGGTGGAATTTTTTGACAGTGATCCCTTAGGCAGTGGCATAAACCTGGCAGATGGGCCTCTCTGCTCATTACTCTTTGACAGCTGTGGCAGCACCAAATGGATAAATGCGCGAACAGCTCCCAAGGTGATACACTTCTGGCGTAAACTCGACACAGCTCACTCCACATACGGCGCAGAGAGGTCAGGAAGACCCTATCGCAGCGCAGGGCCTACCCTGGTACATTCTCTCCACTGTTATCTTTCTCTGGAGTTCCCCTCACAGAGAACACCAATGGAACTCTCCCCCTGGACAGTCTCTCCTCCTGCAGGGCCTAGCACATTCATTCCCTCCATCAGAAGGCAGGCTTCAAGGCTCTTCAGGCAGACCCTCAGCTCCTCCAGATGATAGCCACTCATTTTTGGGCGACTGCCCGTCAGAGAGTCACCAGGCCTGGTCACACAGCAGCTCTTTCAGTACTTTGGCATGCACCCTTCCTTGTTCAAAAAGAACCTGGGACTAGAACAAAGCGGGATGGTTTGGATCCCACTTCTGTACACATTTTCCAGACAGAAAATGTGGATCCACAGTCTCAATATTCAGACCTGTTCAAAAGGGCAGACATAGCAGAGAAACCCCTCCACCTTAAACAACAGCTACAGAACCTACCCATACCGTCTATCAAATGGCAACGTTCAGGAAGACCTAATTAGTAGCACCTGGCAAACAAAGTCATCACAGAATTTCAAGGGTTAGTCCAGTCCCAGAAAATGAAGTGAGAATGATGGCTCTCCAGCCACAGAAATGCCAGCAATACACTTCCACTTTCAGGGGAAGTTATCCCTATCCTGCATTTTGTTTGATGCCACAATCAGGGGCATCGACAATGGATCCCAGGGGCTTCAGTACTCAGACTCACACATGCAGAGTCCTACCACCACCTATGTCACAGACTCACTGTACATGCAATAGATATGCAAACAGGATGTCTGTGCAAGTTTCTGGGTTTTACATAATGGCGTAACATTACACAGGGGTAGTATGCCACATTCTCTCACACAGATAACAAGCATTTACAATGCAATAGGTCTCGCAGCATTAAAGTTTGAGTTATTGGCATTGTGTATGACAATGCCATAGTTTCTCCTTGATGCAAAAGTCAGGGGAACAGGGCAAGGACCTACATTAATGTCATGGGGCCACATCACCCTGAACACTATTCCTGCATCATTGCAGAAACAGTTCCCATGCCTGGACTCCCTAACTGCATACAACAGCCCTGGCTAAGCATACCACCAAGCCCTGGCTAAGCATACCACCAAGCCCTGGCTAAGCATACCACCAAGCCCTGGCTAAGCATACCACCAACATGTAATTGTGCACACACATATATCTATTACATTCTGGCTGAAAGGCATGCGCTTGGGTGTAAGGAAGAAAAAACACCCTCCAGGCTGCAGTCCCCGGGCTGCTCTGGGATGCACACTCCTATGCTCACAGCACCCTACATGCAACGTAAAAACAACACTTTGTGCATTAAAATCACAGTCTCACAAAAAAGCATAAGTCCAACATTGTAATATACACGTGGTTGGCGCCGCGCTCTGGAAAAGTAAACACAGACCACTTACCTCGTCCAACAGACCAGCTGGCGGAGAGAGGACAGCGCCGCTCCTCGGCCCGGGGAGGGTCAAACAGCGCCCAGGTCCGCGCGCCCCAGGTCGAGGAGCAACAGAAGGAAGGGAAATTTGGCATTATCTGCCCAGTACCTTAACACGGTCTTTGTGCAGTGCCTCAGAGGGCTCCAAAGCGCTGTAAATTCAACATGAAACAGAGGGAGTACTGTGGGAGTACTGTGGAGAGGCAACCAACAAACAGGAGAAAGGAAACATCGGCTGCAGGCTGAGGAAAGACTGGATAAGATCCTCGATGGGGAATATACACAAACGCATACACACACACATAAACAAACGGGGACACACAGTCCGAATGCACTCCCGCAGACAGGCACACAACTAGGCAGACAGAAAGAAATACACAAACGCACGTAGAGGCATGTACAGTCGAACACATGGACAAACACACACGGGACACCCGCAATACCTCACACCCAATGTGGCCGGTTAGAACCGTCTCCTCTTAATGGTCCCCTCGAACTTTGGTAAGAATCAATCAATGGGGGGGTGGGCAGGATGAGGGGGGCAAGGGCACAAGCCTGGGGCAGTGTCGATCACACTGAGGAACACATGCCACAGGGGGTGTGAGGGCCCATCACACTTACTCACACATGCCAGCAGGGGGTGTTAGGCCAGTGATAGGGGGGGAGAGGGCAGGGTCCATCAGGCTAGATCACGTACACAGGTCAGGGGGGGGTCCAGCTGGCGGAGAGTGGACAGCGCCGCCCCTCGGCCCGGGGAGGGTCAGCCAGCGCCCAGGTCTGCATGCCCCAGGTCGAGGAGCAACAGAAGGAAGGGAAATTTGGCGTAATCTGCCCAGTACCTTAACGCAGTCTTTGTGCAGCGCCTCAGAGGGCTCCAAAGCGCTGTAAATTCAACATGAAACAGAGGGAGTACTGTGGAGAGGCAACCAACAAACAGGAGAAAGAAACAATCGTCTGCAGGCTGAGGAAAGACTGGATAAGATCCTCGATGGGGAATATACACAAACGCACACACACACACACACACATAAACAAACGGGGACACACAGTTTGAATGCACTCCCGCAGACAGGCACACAACTAGGCAGACAGAAAGAAATACACAAACGCACGTAGAGGCATGTACAGTCGAACACATGGACAAACACACACGAGACACCCGCAATACCTCACACCCAATGTGGCTGGCTGGAACTGTCTCCTCTTAATGCTCCCCTCGAACTTTGTTAAGAATCAGTCAATGGGGGGTTGGGGGTGGGCAGGATGAGGGGGGCAAGGGCACAAGCCTAGGGCAGTGTCGATCAAACTGAGGAACACATGCCACAGGGGGTGTGAGGGTCCATCACACTTACTCACACATGCCAGCAGGGGGTGTTAGGCCAGTGATAGGGGGGGGGGGGGGAGGGCAGGGTCCATCAGGCTAGATCACGTGCACAGGTCAGGGGGGGGGGGTCACCAGGGCCGACGCGTAGAAGGCGGAAAAGCAGAACACCCTGTTCTCCATTATTGTGGCTGTGCGAGGACTGCTCTCTATTGAGGATCACAGAGAGGTGCGGGGCTAGCCGGGAAGAGGCGGCTAGTTAAACAAGCGCTCTGACACCTTCGGGTAAAGTCTGCGCTCATCACCGAGCTCGCGCAGCAGGGGCCACGACGTCATCAGCTATGCCAAAAAAAAGAAAAAACAGCGCAAAATAAGTAGGAACTAGAAATAAAGTGCTGTCTGTAACCGAGTGAAGCTGTGAATGAGCAGTGCATGGGGGGGGGAGAGACGGGGGTGGAAGCACGGTGCAGATAATGACAGAGTGCCTGGTGCCACGCTTCAATGCGCAGGGGGCCTTGACAGCACGCAGCGCAGCATCCTCCGGCTTCACCTGCCTGCTGGGCCCGGGCGCCGGGTGTGACAGGCGGACATGCAGCCGAGGTTATTAAAAGCCTAATGATGGGATGGCGTCGCCTGGGAGGCAAGAGGCCCCCGGCGGTGCTCCGGAGAAGAGGGGTCCCTCCGCTCCACGCGTGGAGGGCTGTGCGCCTCCTGAGCGCTGAGAGGAAGCAGATGCATCCACGGGGGCGAGCGGCTCAGCATCTCATCCACGGTCTGAGCACACCGTGCAGGGCCGGATATTTAGCAGAGACACACGTCTGAACATTGCTGCGCCACAGAAACGTCAGGACTGCACCAGAGGCTCGAAAGTTTCCGCATAATACAAAGTCTCCCTCAGTGGTGTAGCGCATTTCATCCAAACTCAGAAGAAAGGAAGAGTCTTGACCAGGTCCCCGCGTACGCATTATCTCGAGCCTCAGGGGAGAGTAGGGAGATTGCGGACTGCCAGGGCCTTTATCACACGGGCCTCATGAATAATGCAGTCCGCGAATCCGCCAAAATGCCGACCTCTCCGCACGTATTAGGGATTGAAGCAGTCACAAGTCATTCCATCGGAAAGCTGCGAAAAAGTCTCTCGCTCTCTCGCTATGTAACACAAGCTTTGATAAGAGCAACAATATCCCTGGCGAAGGGCAGGTTCTAAATGAAGGGTACTCACCACACGCCCCCAGCGATTCAGACGTGAGCGAAACCGAAACCTTCCGTGGGGCGGGACTTACGTCTTCGGAAGCCCGCGCACGCGCCCACGGAGTGCCACGGAGAGAAGCAGTGCTGGTGACGCGGGGCTCCCATGCCCGAGGGAGAGCCCCGCGGTGGCGGCTGAAGTCCGAAGTGGCGGTAAGTGGGCCTTACTTGTTGGGGGGGGGGGGGTCAAGGTGCACTTGTGTGTGTGTGTGTGTGTGTGCGCGCGTGTGTGTATGCGACGGCGGGTTCTCTGTATGTATGGGTGCGTGCTTGCATGGGCGCTCGTGTGTGTCTCTGTGTATGCGCATGTGTGTGTGGTGTTGGAGCTTCCCAGGAGACAGCAGCTGGCCACAGCGAGCGCGTTCGCGTGGCCCGCTCAAATCGCCTCCTTGGAGAGAAAATGCGCGCGGCCAGGTGCTGTCTCCTGGAAAGCAGAGTCGCTAACAATAGGTCTCTGGCGAGACAGCGCTTCGCGCTGTAAACGCCACGAGACCTAAAAAGGAGTGGTCACACTAAAGATTCACAATACATGGTACAGTGCCATCACCGCTTTATTTACCACGGACACTAGTCCACTGTCAACTATGAGGCACGTTTGGTGCACTCAAGATCACTGGGTACGCCCTGAACCATGCATGGTCAGGGACAGGCCGAGTCCTCTGCACTCACACTAGATGAGCATGACATCAGGGCCAAAATTAAAGATGGGATGCCAGGTTCGCATGCAGTGGGTTACTCAGACCAGAGGTACTTACCTTTATACCAAAGCAGGGGGCATTTCTGTCTCAATGCCTTACATTGAACTATGCAGCCAAATGCAGCAGTTCTAACAGGTGACACATGGTCCTTCTTCTAAGCTTAAATAGCAGCCAAACATCCCATTTTATAGTTTGAAGCCGATGAATGAGGCACTGAAAAAGACCCACCCATTGGAAGTTAGTGTAGTTTAACCAAGTGTTCTCCATCACCTCACACAAGACGATGAACATTCAATCAATCAGATTCTTTTAGAGCGCAACTACTCACCTGAAGATGCTGGGGGGGTTGTAGCAGATCCGTCTAGGGCCCTGCGGTTCAGTCGAAGAACCAAGTCTTGAGATCCTTCCTGAATTGAGGCAGTTATGGTGATTGCCTGAGGTGAAGAGGAAGGGTATTCAAGTTCTTTGCAGTGAGAAGGATCTTCGTCCATTCGTGGGCTTGCGGATGCATGGGATGGTGGCCCGGGCCAGCTGGGGGTGCGAAGATTTCTGGGTGGGTACGTGGAATGTAAGGCAGTGGTTAAGGTATGATAATCCTTCGTGATGTAGGGCTTTGTATCTGTGGATGAGTAGCTTGAAGGTTATTCTTTTAATAACTTGGAGTCAGAGGAGGTCTCTCATGTGACCGGCGATGTGGCTGCGGCAGGGGGTGTTGAGGGTGAGCCTTGCGGAGGCGTTCTGAATGTTCTGAAGTTTTTTAAGGAGTTTCTGGGTGATGCTGGTGTAGAGTGCATTCCCGTAGTCTAGTCTGCTGCTGATGAACCTGTGGTTGACCTTCTTTCTGGACTCAGTGGGGATCCCCTTGAAAGTCTTCAGGAGTAGGCGTAGCGTGTGGAAGCAGGATGATGGGACTGTATTGATCTTGCGGTTCATGGTTAGCGAGGAGTCCAGGATGATGCTGTGGTTTTCTGCGTGGTCCGTAGGTGAGGGGCGGTTTACAAGTGCTGCGGGTCACCAGGAGACATCCCAGGCGGAGGGTGTGGAGGCCCGGATGAGGACTTCGGTCTTCTCTGAGTTGAACTTGAGGCAGCCAGGTGGCGACGGTATTCATCCCGTTCTGGATGTTGATCCTGACGATTGTGCGTTCATTTATGAGAGAGAGGATCAGCTGGGTGTCATCGGCGTAGGAGACGATATTGAGTCTGTGGTACCTGACGATGGCTGTGAGGAGGGCCATGTAGATGTTGAAGAGAGTGGGGCTCAGGGAGGAGCCCTGGGGCACTCTGCATCTGATCTCTGTGTGATTCAGAGTGGAATGGTGGTAGTCTGACTTTCTGCGTTTGGCCAGTGAGGAAGGAGTGGATCCATTCCAGGGCTTTGTCACGGATGCTGGCGTTGCGTAGTCTTGTGCATAGGGTGCGGTGGGAGACAGTATCTAAGGCAGCCAAGAAGTCCAGGAGGATGAAGGCAGCATTTTGCCTCTGTCGAGAAGGGTGCAGACGTCGTTTGTGGTGACAAGGAGGACAATCTCGGTGCTGTGGTTGCTTCGGAACCCGGATTAGGAGGGGTCCAGTATGAGGTTAGCCCCGATGAACTCGGAGAGTTGGGCACTGACAGCCTTCTGAATGCCCTTTTCTGGGAAGGAGAGCGGTGAGATGGCTCTGACGTTCTTGAGATCCGTCGGGTCGGCAGAGGGTTACTTCAGCAGGGGCTTGATCTCTGCATGTTTTCAGTCCTCCGAGAAGGTGACGGAGTTGATGGTGCGGCAGAGTTCACAGCAATAAAGGCGCCGCCACTTTTTAAGATGTGGTGCGGGCATGGATACGAGGGTGCTCTGGAGTGGATGCTTTTCATGATCTTGAGGTTGTCGTCAGCGGTGAGGGAAGTCTAGCTGAGCAGGGTCTCCTGGGGCCCGGCGTTGTTGGGTGCGTTGGCTGCGGGTGGGATGGGAGGGTCCTGAGTGTCGAAGCTGTTGTAGATCTCCTTGATCTTGTGGTGGAAGAAGGTGCTGAGTTTGATTCAGAGGTCTTCGGAGGGTGGGATGTCTGCTGTCTTTATGGTCGGTTTGGCAAACTCTTTGACCACTGCAAAAGGTTCCTGCTGCTGCGTGTGTTGGTGTTGATCCTTTCTTGTAAGGTGGCTTTCTCGGTTGTTCTAATACCACTGCAAAAGGTTCCTGCTGCTGCGTGTGTTGGTGTTGATCCTTTCTTGTAAGGTGGCTTTCTCGGTTGTTCTAATAAGGTGGTGGTGTGCGGTGACAGCAGTTTTGAAGGCTGAGTGGTCTTCTAGGGTTTTGCTGCTCCTCCATCTCTTCTTGAGCTGTCCACAGGTGAGCCTGGATTCATGAAGGATAGGAGATTAAAACCTGGCTTTCTTGGAGTCTTGCTTGCCTGTGGTTTTCTTGAAGGGGCCAGAGTGTAAGCACAGTTGGCGATCCATTGGTGGAGGTTGCATGCTGAGGTGGTAGCATCCATGGATGTCGGTGGTGGGTTTATGGTGAGGGAAGTGGTGAGCTGCTCTTCTGTGAACTTGTTCCAACTTCTACAAGGGTGGTGGTGGGCATGGTGGTGTACGGTGAGACATTGAACAGCAGAGTAAGGGCACCACCAATGGAAGTTGAAAAAAAAGACCATTCTAGTGACCACTTTAGTCTGTAAAAGCAATTTCAATACTGGGTCAAACAAAACCCCTAAGTTTTTAAATGAGTTGGAAGTGTTGGATGCAAGAAAGAAGAATGTGCCTACTGCAGACTTGTGTGCACGTTTAACCTACAGGTCATAGGGTTAAACAATACTCTGCGGAGAATTGTCTGTAGCATGCAGGTCAAAGTTTGCAAACCATGTGAGTCAGCACTGAAGCTCGAAGGAGTGAAGATGGTTGTACTTTGATAGTGCTTGCCAGATGAAAGCATGGTGGACCTTTAAGGAGCTTTATGGGAGTCGACTAGTGTTGTTGCTCCAAGACTTCAAATTAACACCACCACCCATACCCTGTTATAACTGCAAGTTTGTATTTATAATGGATATTTTCCTAGAGGAATTCTGGAAAATGATTTGGCTGGCCTCCAGATGTCTCCTGTGGTATTTAGGAAAATGAGAAGCAGAATATATTTTGCAAGAAAATCTTAAAATCATGGTTTCTGACAAGAGGTTCCCTGGAATTCTTGATTGCCTATGGTAACTGTTTGGCCATCTAACGGAACTGTTATGAAAATCATTGTATTTCGAAATTGTCACCACTCATTGTGTGGTGAAACACTTGTGAATCAACAGTTACAAGAATTTATCCTGAGGAAGGCTTTGCAAATTATATGGGGAAGCTGAAACTGCACAGACGGTTCTCTATAAAATCTTATATTTATACTTTTATCCAAGGCCCCCTTTTGTCCAGCACTTATAATTTTCTTACGCCAGACAGATAGGTTCCAGGCATGAGTGTGTGGAAGAGCGCATGTTTCATGGGTTATTACAGTACCACTGTGATTTTATTGCTCTATCATTAGGCCGTGCACTCAATTTTGTCTGGTGTGCCTAAGCAAATGAGTTACATCGATTAGCTAGGGTTCACCGGCAATTACACAGGATTACAAAAATAAATTCTTCAAGTATGGTGGCACCATTTCTACGTTCCAGCTTTCTGCTGGTTCCCTGTTTCCTTTGTTTGGAGCTTCACGTTAATATAAGCTATGAGACTTAATTTACCAACTGCAGGGGTCTCTGATCAACCTTCAGGTCACAGCTTGGAACTCACTAACACAGGTCAGGCAACGTATGTCTCAGTAAGGTAAATGGAATGGTCTGGCGGCCATGAGTTTACATCCGGACAAAGCAGGCTCAACCTTCCATCCTCCTGAGGTCGGTTATTCAAGTAAAATAATTTGGGTAATGGGAACAGCTGATATTTACAGTGCTTACAATCAACAGAAGCAAGGTAGGAAAAGCTACATAAGAATATGTTATTATTTTACAATATTAGTAACAGTTCTTTGGTTTAATATACCTGCTGAAAAGATTTGATGCAACTTGCATGTCACGTCTTCGAATTTCATTTGTTAATGTGGCTTCGTCTGAATTTCGTTTGAGAATTGAAGATTGCAAATCCAAATCTCAGTAAAACGGTTCACTGGGCTGATGTGTTGGTTGCACAGACACATGTCCTGCTCCTCGGAGGGAATGAGGCCAGGGGAATACGGTTCCTTAACTGAATGTTTGTTTTACTGAGTAGGAGGTGTGGCAAAAATTACAATTTTTTTTTTTTGGGGAGATATTTTTACATAAATTAACATTTTCAACTTTTGTTATTTGCTCCTACACCCTCTTTTTCCTCATTAAATTCCACATCTTACATTGGTGGGTGACATGTTTTTCCCCCATTTCTGATCCAAATATTCTCGTTTTCAGATTGTAAGGCTGAGAGAGGAGTGCCCTACGAAGATCAATATACCGATGGATGGATTACCAAGGGGCTGGCGTGGGGTGCTTTCGAGGGCTGCGACGTCACCAGGAGCCATGGCGGCGGAAGAAAGAGGCAGGAACGAGTGTCCTTCACAATGACTCATCTATCTATAGCTTCGGCAATGTGAGGGGGTGGGGGGAGCTGCAGCTCAGACGAGGCATTTCAGAGCTCGTGCTTTTAGCGAGATTACGGCAGCACGCCAACCTGCAAGGTTCGTGTATCTGGGTAGGCTATATCAACCAATGTAATAATAAGAATCAGCTCAGATCCAACCTAGATCACGTTCTACACCGACACACCCTTATAATTGGAAGGTGCAGCTTTAAAAAGAATTTACGGTCCACTGCCCCCTCCCACACCCGAGGTGCCACAGTGAGAGATGGGGAGAGGTGCACGTAGAAGGGGAGGGAGGGAGGGGGGATAAAGGGTGTGGGGAATAATTGGGTGTGGAATGGGGTAACAAAAAAAAAGCAGGTGGCAGATTAGCTATTGCGTGTTTTTCTGGAGCAAAAGGGTCCAAAGGGTGAAAACAGCATTGTAGAAATTCACACATGTGTAAACATTAAATAATATTAAGGTCTATGGAAGGGGTAGCTCTCTTCAGAGTGTTTCAACCACTCCTAAACTTCACGTCACACCATTGCCAATATCCTCTCAGTGGTAATGGACGGAGCATCTGAATCAATCAAACACTCACACCCAGTCAAAAGGTCTGGGTTTAATCCATCACCGTTCTTTAGCCCACTCTGCCACACCAGTTCAGACATGGCCATATGCAAATCAGTCTGACCCTGTGCCTCATGGGAACAGTCCAGCCCGAACTGCCAAGCCATGCCTTCCCTGGACCGGAAACAAGCATCCTAGGACCAGTTTCTGGCATTTCAGCCGTCTTCAGCCCGGCTTGCTTGAATCCAGTGGCAAAGTGAGCAAGGGACTCACGTTTGAGCATACCCTGGCTGAAGACGGCTGCAATGCCAGAAACCGGTCCTCGGAAGCTTGTTTCCGGTCCAGGGAAGGCATGGCTTGCCAGTTCGGGCTGGACTGTTCCCATGAGGCACAGGGTCAGACTGATTTGCATATGGCCATGTCTGAACTGGGGTTGCAGAGTTGGCTAAAGAACGGTGATGGCTTAAACCCAGATCTGTTGACTGGGTGTGAGTGTTTGATTGGTTCAAATGCTCCGTCCATCACCACCCCCTTTTGTACCGCAATATCCTCTCAGTAGCAGCCTAGCAAGGATGCCGTGGGGCCATTCTGCTAGCACGGGAAATGCCCCTGTGACTGCAGCTGGGGTAGTGAAGTGCAGCAATTTACAGGGTTCAATGGGCTCCTCATGGCCCTGGTGCCACTGGCCCTGCTGCTTGAATTGTAGCTATGACCCTCCCCCCTCTACCTTCTCACACTCCATTAATCACTAATGTCTTCCCCCACCCCCACAGCTTTCTGAAATCCTCCATCTGTATACATCACGCCTCGTCTGCTTCCACTGCATCTCCAACTCATCACTTGGTCTTTCTACGTCAGGGCTCGAGTTGGGGTACCACGCGGGTGGACGGCGTCCCCCCACCTATTTTACCAGGAGCCCGATTACTGGAGCAAATGGAGCCACACATTCACTCTTTGGCCTCTCTGGGGCGAGATGATCGGAGCTCATTCAGAATGCAGAACGCTGCTCACTCGCTGGCATCTCTGATGCAATCGCATCTAAGGGGTGAGCAAGGGGAGGCAATGAGTCCGATGGTGCAAGCCACCTTTCGTGATGTCACTTCCTGTTGTGACGTTAGCGTCCCCCCACTTCTTTTTTAGGACTTGTGCCCTGTTCTACGTGTACTTCCTTTGGTCACATCCCCTCACCACACCTTCTCTCTCACAAGCACACACTGCCTTGCTCCTCAACTGCAAACAAAGCATTTCTTTTACTTTGGTGCTATGAATATTTCAACACCTGTGTACTTCCTTTGCACACTTTCACATAAAATAGTAATTAGACTTGCCCCATATGGGACCATCCATGTGTGCACCGTTCAGAGAGGCCAAGGACTGGATGAGCATGTACTCTGAAAAACATCATGCTTCACTGCCAACTGAAAAACTTGTACGGCCTTTAAATTCCGCTCCAAAGCTCTCAATCGTGGCCTGGGATTAATACGTGTCTACATCCTGGGCTCACCTAAACTATAGGTGACTCGGTTCACAGTATGCACTATGCAAGAGTCATATGTTGCATGAAAAACACACAGACACAGCATCTGGAAAAAGCGAATACTCGTGAGGAATGCATGATGAATTAACACCTAGAAGGGGACTGGAACTGTGTTTCTGACATGGATTACCTTATGGGTTTTTACAGCCCATGTTGAGAAACCGAAATGTGTTTTGCCTGTAAAGTTAAGAATATGACCTTGTAGTATCCACCCCACCTTAATCCTTAGCTAACTATAGTGTCAATGGGCTTAACAGTGTAGCCAAGGAAGGTGAGTAAATGAAGAACTTAGGCACTTTAAAGTGGAAATCTTATGCCATGGAGCAAATAGTATGAATTCTTCCATTTAATCGCTATATCCCTATTTATTTATTTATTTTATTGTTTTATAGAGCGGAAATTTGACCCGTTAGGGTATCAGAGCGCTTTTCAGAGTCACAGAGTCAAACAATAGGGAGGATAACACAAGAGTACTGTAAATTAGGGGGAAGGGGTGCTGGATACAAGAGGGATGGGAGTATACAAGGATAGTCAATATTACAATTGTTGAGGACGGACTCCGGTTTCTTGGTGGGGCGAGGTCGCAGGATGGAGGCAGTAGTGCTTGGCAGACAGGTAGCACATCACTCTGGTTAACCCAGTGTTTCGTGATTAGTTAAGTATAAGGGCTAATTTGTCATTCTGTTTTTCTTCAGTTTCAAAAAATTAGAAATATTCTTCTCAATCAGATCTGTGCGATATTTTGTGGGTTCCATATGTGACATTAACATTCCATGTAAAGAAGTTCACAGGATGGTTCACACTTCTTGTAACATTATCATGCAAATGGAAATATATTATAAGGGCTCGTTTAGAGTGTAAATTAGTTAATATGTATTATACAATTTCTCAAACTGATGTAAGAAATGCAATTTTTTAGGTCAAGACCTGCGTAGGCTGCGCTTGCGCAGTCGCAGGGAGAGATCTTATGTTACATATGTGGGGGCTTAAACCCGGTCCTCTTCTCCATTGGCTGGCTTCCTAAACGGAGGCCAGCCATTGGCGGAGAGGGGCGTCACTCAGTTCAAGACGGGATTCGGGGGGGTGTTTTTGGTGTTCTTTCTCTCCCTGACGTCATCGGCAGAGAGCAGCCCCTCATCACGCTGCCTGCACGCTCAAGTCAGCTCTCTGATTGGTGTTCCTTATTAACCAATCAGAGGGCCGACTGGCGCGTGCAGGCAGCATGAGCAGACTCTGCCTCCTCTCCACACAGCGCAGCCCGGCCCAGGTACAGAGGGGGAACTAAAAACACAGTAGTTTCCTTTCAGGCATGTACTTGTTTTTTTTAACCATGACGGACATGCCCACAATAGCCGTGACGTAATAGCGTCGCGTCAGGCCCCCCTTTTGTGATAAAATTACTGACGAGGTTGAGGGCGGACGATACCACCAGAAACCCTGGCTAAAAGTAGGGGGGTTCGGTTTGATGCAGATAAACTAAGGCTGACTGACATTTATCCCTCGCATAGATAGACAAAGGTGGCTGACGCAGAGTCACCAAAGAGAGGAGAGCGAGCGTCACTTGCGCACGATCAAATGTTCAAGAAACACAAGCCTCAACCCCTCCCGTTTCAGCAGGCCCTGCACGCGGCCTCCGCCCCCTCCGTCGCAGCGGTTCTCTCATGAAGAGAGTGGCCCTGTCAGCCCGTTGAAAAATGGCGGAGACCGCCCCCTGTGGCCCTTGTTTCCTGAACGCGGGGTGCCCCATCGACACAGTGGGGAATACCAAATGCTTAGCTGCCCACCCAGAGAACAACTGCCCTTGTGCCAGCTCTCCACAAAACATCTGCCTATCACGTTTAATCTCCCTTCATTATGCACAGTGGTGCAATAATGTTCCAAACAACAGCTGCCCGAGTATGCATTTCACCTGCTCTACCTTTCCCAGGGAAAACTCTGCAAACGCACCATAGATGAAACCTGCCTCCAGTGCACCGGCTCCTGTGACAAGACCCTGTGAAACACCCCCAGTGAATCCATCTCCTTGTGTTTCACCTCTTCAAATAGTCGACAACTGCTCAATTCGACCACTGTCTATCTGTTCCGCCTTAAACAAACCTGCAGGCAGATGTGCGGGGAATACGTCTGATATCACGTTGGAAAGTACAATTTCCCCACTGAACTCTCCTAGGACTTGCGTGGTGTCTGTACTTTGCTCAGAGGCTTCCAGTTCTGATTCATCGTTGAGTTCCAGTTCCTCTACATCCTCATCATGTTCTAGCTCTTCATCAAATTCCGACCCCTCGTCGAGTTCAAGTTCCTCAACATCCTCGTCTGTTTCCAGATCTTTAATATGCTCATCGAATTCAAGCTCCTCAACATCCTCGTGTGGTAGTTCCTCCATTTCCTCGTCAAGTTCTAGTCCCGCATCATGTTGTGCATGCTTTTTTGCCCCCCCCCCGTTCCTCGTTGTGCGTGCTTTTCTGCCCCCGTTCCCTCGTAGTGCGTGCTTTTCTGCCCCCGTTCCCTCGTAGTGCGTGCTTTTTTGTGTGGGGCTCTGTGTGTGTGTGTGTGCAGCTCTGTGTGTGTGTGTGTGGGGGGCTCTGTGTGTGTGGGGCTCTCTGTGTGTGGGGGGCTCTGTGTGTGTGTGTGGGAGGGGGTCTCTGTGTGTGTGTGGGGCTCTCTGTGTGTGGGGGCTCTCTGTGTGTGTGGGGGGCTCTCTCTGTGTGTGGGGGGCTCTCTGTGTGTGGGGGCTCTGTGTGTGTGTGGGGGGCTCTGTGTGTGTGGGGGGCTCTCTGTGTGTGTGGGGGGCTCTCTGTGTGTGTGGGGGGCTCTCTGTGTGTGTGGGGGGCTCTCTGTGTGTGGGGGGCTCTCTGTGTGTGGGGGGCTCTCTGTGTGTGGGGGGCTCTCTGTGTGTGGGGGGCTCTCTGTGTGTGAGGGGCTCTCTGTGTGTGAGGGGGGCTCTCTGTGTGTGTGGGGGGGCTCTGTGTGTGTGGGTGGGCTCTGTGTGGGGGGCTCTGTGTGTGTGTGTGGGGGCGCTGTGTGTGTGTGGGCGCTGTGTGTGGGGGGCTCTGTGTGTGTGCGTCTCTGTGTGTGTGCGTGGGTGCAAATGCAATAGGTCTCGCATTTGCGAGAGATTAAGCTATTGACATTGTAAATGACAATGCCATTTATTTATCTGTTTTCAAAACCAACACATAAATAAAAATTTTATCATTTACAATGCCAATAGCTCTAACTTTGGCAAAGGCGAGAACGTTGCATTATAAATGCTTGTTATGTTTTTAGTATCAAGAAGAAGTATGCTCCACTATGCTGGGGCTCATAGACAGAGCTTATCACAGCAGTGTTGTCCTATTTATTACTGTTGTTATATGGAGATTAAATATCACCAGAACTTGGAAAGCTCCTACTCTACTTATAGTAGGTCACTCAAGGAATTAATTTACAAAATGTTAAATGATAGAGGAAACGATAAAATGTGGCTAATTAGAAGACATGACATTTTCAAAGAATTTCAATAACGGATTATAAGGAAGCTGGGAAAACTTAGTTTCACTGTTTTAGCAAGATGTTGTTTTTTCTTTTTCTATATTTCTGCTTGTTGCATTTTCTTTAATGTTCCTGTATATGATGTAATGAGTATTTGTACTCGTATTTATCCTTTTCTCCGTCTTGAAATGCCACATATTTAAAATAAAGAAACAAACTAATTGTATTTTATCTGGGGATGTTGTTTGTTGGAACTATGCAAGTACATTTGGTTTACTTTAATCATTTGAGTTTGAATGCCTCTAAAAATAATGAGATGTTTCCGACATGTGGCCCCATGTCATGTGTGACATCTTCAACTGGTCCTGGCTTTTTAGCCAACAGCAAATTGCACTCTAGAACTTTAAGTTGTGCTTTAAAATGTTATATATGGGGTCAATAACCCCAGCATGGAAAGTGCTATTGGATGAAATACTCAGAATGGCTGGGAGATCTCGCTTATGGCACAGTAGTATAATTCGAAAATGGTTCCCAGCTATATATTTGTAACCTGTTTCTGTACTTGAAAAACAGTAATAGTCTGCAAAAAGACGTATCAATGGTTACTAACTAATTCTTTATTTCATATCCATTTTAAAAACCTCATCGTGGTAGGTGGAATGGTAATTTTACTCTTTGTCTACAGATTTGGCAGCTAAAAGTACTAAGGTGCACCAAACCCTTTCGGAAGAATTAAACCGCTCCTTGTTTTAAATAGCTCTGCTAGGGTTCCATTAAATACAGCCTGTATTTACGTATATAATATGCTAAGTTTCAGCAGCGCAGATGCTAAGTTCTACACCAGAATTCTGGAAGGTGCTGCTATTATAAGCATTATGCAGCATCTATTAATCCATATGAAGCAAAGTACACATTTTATATAGCTTTATAGCCTACTGCGGAGGCTGTTCCAGTTGTTAAAGGTCTGGTTCAAGGATAGGGCCTTTAACAACCAGTATAGCCCGAGACAGAAGGGCTATATGGCTATTTGGAGAGTCCACCCACTAAGGATAGTATGTTATAAATTAAAAGGGGAGAACCAGGGCTCGAGTCAGGGATACAGGCAGGTGGACGGTGTCCACCCACTCTTTTCACAAGGTGGACGCCGTCCACCCTGCTAAGAATTTGAGCCCCACTCTAAAATATGCTGAACTGGTCCCGGTGTCATTTGAGACACCGGGACACATTCAGCTGCGCCTGCTCTGTGTCTGCTTTCCTTCCCAGCAGCACTGTGCAGGCGGGGATGGGGGTTTGTCGTTTTAGACTCCAGCTGTGCCATAACAAAGACCAAACTTAAGGGGCCATTTGGCCTCCTTTTGTCAGAGTATGCAGGGTGGGGCCTGCCTGCAGCCTCACACCTAGATATAAATGAAGTAGAAGGGAAACAAAAGCACTGCAAGAATGCCAGATGTGTTACTCTGTCCCAGTGCAAAATAACAATATAAATACCAGTATTTTGTATTTGTTTTACAGCACTATTCATCCCACTACAGGGTGTCAGATCACTTTACAATAAACATACACATTGTATTGTTAATAGATCACACAAGTGTGTAAATCATTGTACATGGTGTGTTGCATAAGACAGTGAGGGGTACTGGGTGTAGGAGTCACATATCATCCTTTATAGCTCACTGTGCTATAAGAGGATTAAAATGCTACTGTGTGTAACAAAAGGATCTTTGCGCTCAAAGCAGCAACCCACTTATCTATCTACATAAAATAAGATCTGCCATCTGCATGATGTGCTATGCAGGAGGAGCATTAACCCTGTATGCTACTTTAAGTCAAAACTAGGACTAGACAAAAACAGACCTTTCCATCAAATGTGTTAACCACCAGACAGCTAAAGCTATCACATCTATGGAAATGTGCTGCACATGGAATATTACGCCTGGTGGAGTAGGCTGGCAGCAGAGTTAGTTTGTCAATCCTTGGGTAAATGAACCCATCACGAGCAGTAATGTCACTTCCTGCGATGCCACACGTCGTGATGTCACTTCCTGTGATAATACTTAACTTGGAGAGTCCCCCCACATCTTTTTTGGGGGGACTCGTGCCCTGGGGGGATGTATACACAAACATTAGAATGTTGGGGCAGAAGGCTTATACCAGCAATTAATATGCCTGAGACACTTCACGGTCTTAAACATTCAATGTTTTAGTTAGCTGCGATCCTGTTAGAATGAAAACGGTCAAACTCAGATTACAAAAATAACCCTGTCTCTGGATTCACTGTTACTGTAACGCAGTGGTTCCCAAACTGTGTGCCACGGTGCCCCGGTGCGCCGTTAGAACTTGCCAGGGGCGCCGCGCACGTCTTGGGAACGTGGAAAAGAAAGTATGCTCTGAAGGAGATTTAATGTGTGAAGTGTGTACATTGACTCTCTGCAGCCCCAAGAACCAGTGCGGGACCACAGCTTTCTTTAGGCGCTGCGGCAAGAACGTGCTCGGACTGGGACTTCAAAACTGTCCCAGCGCTGATTGACAGAGGTTCATCAGCCTTATCTTAGCAGGATTTAGGATTGGCGGCAGAGGACGGATTCTTCACGCAAAAGGCAGAGTGGAGCTGCAGGTGCTCTAAGCAGGGGGGGGGGGGACATCAAAGCCTCGTTAACAAACAAATGGTCTTTTAAAGACCTGGGAAGTGCTCGGGTGCAGCTGTGTGTGTGTGCCCGGGAAGCTGTCTCATCGCGGGCGGACACACACAAGGGGGCGGTGGCTGAAGCCCTTTGATTCCAATGGGCGATGCCCACTGGCACCCCTGAAGTGTGAATCCCCCTCGAGCCAGTGACCTACCAACCAGGTGAGAGCCCTCATTCAGATGTCCTGAAGTCCTGAACACTTTACCCATTTCTCCAAATGCATTTTTTAACGAATGAGCCAAAAAAATAAATACTGCACAAACATGAGGCACTTTGATGCATTAACTTTAGCTATAAATTCGCAGATAGTGGAGACTGGCAAAGCTAAGGGAAAGTATAAGGGGCAGATTTAGAATAACCCGCACCATGGCACAAAAGTGACGCAACGGCGGCGTAAAAGAGGCACAAGGGGCTTGTAAATCTGCCCCATAGTTAGTAGAGGAAAGGGGAAAACTGTGCTCGCGCCAAACTACTTCATTGGCCATCTCCTTGATGACGTCAGTAATCAGTCTGAAAACATATTCTCACCTAACCTCTGTTGCGCCTGAAGGTCCACATAGCTCAGTGATAAACCCTATTCACAAGAGACAAATAAGTGTCTGGTGTGTGCCAGAATAACGGGCCTCGTACGAGTGGGCTGTTCTTTTCAGATCCCTGTGCAAACTACTGTTTTGGTAATTATCACATCCATCGCAATTATTACCATGTAAATTTCGGCAAGTGACCCCTGTCGAATTTTACAGGGGGGAAATGGAATTTCTGGCACAGAGCACCCAAATCCGCAAGTTATGCCCTATTAAGCTGTGTGAAGAAGACCCGAGAGTCACCCCAGAAGTGTAAGCGCTCCAAAGCTAGGAACTTGTCTGATTGCGAGGACGTGAGAGAAAGACACCCCTCGGGTGTGTACATCCAAGAGGCGCCCTTCTACAGATGAATAACCCTGCCTGCGCCAAACATAACTATATGTCAGAGGGCCCCAGAGCCTCCCTCGACTTGTGATTGCACCCGACCTGTGCTATGAGGGAGAAACTCTCTGACCCGTGTTTACCCCTTTAACGCACATCTGGACAGGGTAAGAGGGTTTTTAGTTCCTTTTCTCATAAAATGCTTTTACTTACAGATCTTTCCCTACAGGTTCTTCTGTTAATATATATTATTTCTTGTATGTAACCCAATTCTTACTTTATGTCCCCAATTAAGTTATATACACATCTTTCTGGGGTTAAGAAAAGTGATTTACTTATTTTATCTTCTAACTTTTCAATTGCTTGTGTAAAGCACTTTTAATATTTTGGTCACGTTTGAGGTCTAAAAAAACGACATGAATAAATAAAAACTCCTACCCCAGGGCTCCACTGTACCAAGCCTTTCCCCCACACACCACCCTTACCTTACTGGTCTCTTTCCTTTCACAATAACTCTATGATATCACAGCTGTGCCCAGCACAGCACAGGACTTCTTACTTAGCACGGTCTTCTGTCGCCACAAATTTCAACCTTACCTTTCCCCCTGCATCTCTTCTAATTTAAATTATTCTCCATGACATTCTAGTGAAGTCTTAGATTTCAGTGGCTTGTGCCCTACAACACATTTTCAGTGCCACATTTTGGCACTGTCCTTTTCTAAACACAGAGACCTCCAACACATCTCAACTTGGTGTTCAGCAGCTTGAAATTATTAGCATGGGGATTGTTGGAATGGGAATGTTGCCCACATAGAAAACATGTAATGCAGGGTGCAGGACCTATGTTGTGACTTTGAGGGGTGCATAATGATTGCCCTAACAGCAGGCGTAGAACAGCTTTCCATGTTCTGGGTAAGTTACACAGAGAGGTGGGGCCAGCGTCCCTGGCTTTAGTAAATCGGTTGAATGACCAGACATTTTGATCGGTGCCAGGGAGAGGGTATGTAGTCTACCAACACCTCATGCAAATTTCTGCTTTTCTGTGAACCCTAGATTCTTGTTGTGATATCACATGCTTGCATACAGTGTGTGTATGTGCAACAACTACTTGGTGCAGGTTTGTTAGTGCTTGTATGGTGAGAATTATGTACTGGGACCAGTGAGATCTAGGTTGGATGGCATCTTGTTCAACACAGAACAAGATAGAGGGTTGATAAAGCTTTTGCGGACAGTGGGATGTATTGATTGTGGCTGGAATGCTCAGACACAGACATTGATGTAAAGGAAAATGGAGACCGGGCACCCTTTTAGAAATTGAATGAAAGCCCTGTTAGTAAAGTGATGCTGATAAGTTCTTCTGGCACACTGCTGTTCAGTGGATGTTAGGGGCAAAGGTGGGACTGCAGTTTATGTTGTTCAAGGTGAAGAAGTTTCTAGACAGGGCTTGTCCTTTTGTCTGTCTCTAATCATGGTTACAGGGAGGCTAATAACTGCCAGGTGCACATAACTCACTTCTTTGTGCCAGTGTTTTATACTCCTGCTTGAAGCCCGCATCACTGCTAATTGCTTCTAGGTACTGAGCAGAGGCTGGGCTTACATCCCCCCCCCCCCCCCCAAATCAAAAAGTAACATAATGGGGAGCCGCGGCCAACAGCCATTGGGTCAAGGGAAACGTGGGTCAAAAAAGTTTGGGAACCACTTCTGTAACGTAACATTAAATACCCCATCTACCCCCGCTCCACGCCTCTCATACCGCAGAGATGCGCAGATCCCGGATTGAATTGTTGTTCCCCACGAGTCGCGGGGGTTGCCCGGGCTCGCGATCCGCCACTACGGGTTATGGAGTCGAGCGTTTCCGCCGAACGGGAGGGGCGCACTGCAGCTTCCTCCTCGATTTCAGCAGTGCGCAGCTATCAGCGGCAATACGGCTGCACGTAGCCCTCGGGAGGCGTGCCCAACCTTCAGCTCTGATAGGCTGATCGGAGTGGGTGTGGGCGGGCTCGGAGGAGGGCTATAAAAACGTGATGTCAGCCTCACTGTTCCCTACCTTACTGCAGAGCAAGAGTTGGGTCATAGTCGGCGAGGTAAGGAGCGCTGCTGTTAGTGTGTGCGTGGGCCTGCCAGAGCGTGTTAGGAGTGGGTGGTGCATCCAACACCCTGCTGCTTGTAAAGAGAGCGGGTGACCTTTTGTTGCGCTCCTAGGCTGCTAAAGAGTTGGCTATAGGCGAGCTAAAAATAAATCTTGGGTTTTGTGCACCTGAAACTCCAGCACCCAGCCCTCAAGACTGGTATAATTCCGTATCCCCCACTCCTCCTTCGATGGTGATCTTCCGGTAGGGATCTCAGACTACATGGTCATACCTGGTGGGGTGGGGGTTGGAGTGGGGTTGTGGTGTTTTTTTAATTCACTATATCGCAGTTCCCAGAGATGATGGAATCCATTTAAGGACACGCGCCAGTTTACCAGAATAGACTCTTTGAAGCTACCGCTTGTTATAGCGCCTCGGCGTCATTTTGGAAGTAAATGTTGTTGCACGGGTCACGCACGCTGCAAATGAAAGATGTTGTATTGGTAAGCATGTATATCCCAGCCGAGGCTATTAAGAGCATCAACTGGGAGGCGTATAGACTCTGCGGATTATCTACATGCCGTGGTATGACTAGAAGATTGGGAGATGCTGAGACATTTCTGATGCTCTCGGGCCACCCGCTGCGCACAGCTTGAATGTGCCTGCCATACATGCACGGATCTAAAGCAGCCATTTCCACCCGTGCATGTATGTTTAATCGCTCAGACCTGTGTAAATATAATGTACATGAACATTGCATATGCAACCATATATATTTGTTTGTATTCTCTCCCTGCACGTCCACAGAACCGGGTCACCTTCGCTGCAATCGATCATGGGACCCGCCTCACTTGCAGGTGGAGGCGCTGTAACTGGCAGCGCTTCACTATCGGGAAACGTGAAGCCGTGAGATGGCGCTGCTCGCCCGGCACCCCCTGCGAGCCAGTCCGTCTGGCCAGCCATCTCGTGTCATTATTTCCGCTCTGTCGCCCTGTGCAGACCGGGCATTTCATCTTAAAATGGATGCCTGCTTAGTGGGATGATGGGGTGGGGGCGCCTCACCAATGCCCGCCTTGTTTCGAGGCACGAACGGTGTACTGGGAAGTTAATCATTGATGTACGACTGTTTAACGGGGACACCACGCAACCTGTTAAAAAGGGGGGGGGGGGCATGAAATCTATGAATGGGGTCTTGACTCAGTGGAGTGGCCCTTACGGCTCATGCGAGTGTACCGCAGCTCCGGCCACCTCCCCAATAAGGGGCGGTTTAGCTAGGCCTCCTGTGGTGCGGGGGGGCGTCCCGGTAGTGGAGGGGCCGTGCTAGTGTCATCGGGGGCGTAGGTGGGATCTGCTGTGACTATAGCAGGAGGAACGCTGCAGCATGGAGCTGTCCAGCCTTTCCCTAGCACCCCAGTACCGCAGCCTCCCTGTGACCTTGGCCGTAACCTTGAGGCCTCGGAGGGCCGTGGAAGCCCTCGGCGGCCCCGTGTCCCCTCCCTCTGACGGGAAGCAGTGATGCTCCCGTGCGGCGAAGGGGCATGCGGTGTGGGATCTCCTGGAGGGCGGGCGGGGTGCTCTGGGGGTGGGGGGCACAAGAAATCGGTAATAACGTGAAATCAGGAATTGCCCGGGGGGGGGGGCATGCACGAGAGTGATGGGCAGCCTTGTCTGGTAAAATAGTGCATCTGCGTCTCCCAGCCCATCCGACCGACATTGCTCCCGTGTTTTGCGTAGGTGGGGCATCTCTTGCGTTTTTCTCCCACTGGATATGCAGCTGTTTAAGTGAATGTGTAGGTCGACACCACCTTCTCAGTTTTATCCCTTGTCACGCAGATGTGGTGGGTGGGAGATTGGGGCTCGCTTAGGATGTACTGACCTATTTCTTCTATTTTCAGGAGATTTTCACACAGCCAAGATGGTTAAAGTCGGAATCAACGGGTGAGTAATGTGTTCTGTACTGCCTACCACACGTCTCTTGAATCCACAACTTTGTTTCCTGCCTCGTTCTCCTGTACACCTGGGCACTACCCTCTGGCTGCCCCTCCCTGCCCTTTGTCACTGCTCCTAGGCAGTCGGTTGCCTAGAGACTGCAGGTAACTGCAGCTGTCCATTCAGCGCTTTTAGCTCCCCGCGGCCTTGACGTGGTGAACGTGCAGGCTGGCACGGCGCCGGAGCTGCCCTTGCTCTGTCTAGCAGCTGCCTCTAGGCACTTTTCGAACACCTGTTGGGTCGGTGACTGGAAGCTCGCACTGGTTTTGGAGCTCTAGAGGTACGGTGTGAATCGCAGGAGCTAAGCCCCGGCCACAAGCTTTTGCACCGTGCTTGTACCTACCTTCGACTACCGAGGCTTGTGGGCGCTTCCCCGACCCACCCGCCCCTCCTCCAGGGCGGAGAGTTTGAGTAACTGCGCGGATGTGACTAATGCCGTTGCGTGTCTTCCGTGGCAGGAAATGTGGTTTAGCGTCCGTGCAAGCCCCAGGAGTCTGAAGTGCGCACAGTCATCTCTGTACACAAGGGGTCTGAAGGGAAGCTGAAATGGACACATAAAAACAGTGCTTAAGTGCATACCAAAGCGGACTACCGGTGGGAGGCTGAATCTGAGGGCAGTTAAGGTAATTTGTCCAATCCATGGACATCTCATCCATGGGTTCTGACAGCTCGGGTTTTAATCAGACCAATAGTTGTCGTACTTAACCAATGTGTTGGCATGAGACAGCCAGTCGCCTCTTGTCTAGGTCAGCTGAGTATGGCTCAGCTAATGCTATTGTCTGTCGTGTTGATCTTCCACTCACTGCTCGAGTGCAGCCAACCGTGTCTGCACAGAGCAAGGCAGGAGCAAGCACTAGTCGCATAGGACATATGCTCATAACTAGTGGTTTTGCCAAGACTTGTTATTTCAGTCCAGCTGCTCACTGGCAGTAAATGGAATGGTCTCCTTAGAACTTTCGCCCCCCTTCTGCTTGCTTCAGTCGCACTAGCAGTAACCGCTTTAAGTCGAGGGACATGTGATTAAAATAAATGATATACATTGCCGCCTAACTGCAGTCTGAGTTGTACTGTCCTATGCAGTCTGAGACTATATGGGCTGCTTTGATTCTTCCACCCTTTGGTGGAAAGGGTGGGTTACGCAGCGTGTAGGCTCCCTCTTGCCCCTCCGGTGTCCTTCAGATGGAAACGCTATACAGACTGGTCTGGGGGCTGTGGTCTAAAACATAGTATCTTACCCTTCAGGAGGGGCGGACGGATCCGCCAGGCACCCGTCTGACCTTTCCTTGAGAAACCCGACCTTCAAGGGTCTGATGGCGATTGCCCAGGCCACTTGTCCGAGTTGTGTGCCTCCATTTATTCTCGACAATGTCCGTCTATAATCTGACGCCCATTTCGTGGAATAGGGGGCATCCCACTGCCAATCCGGAGTTCACAAGTTTGGGGCCCCGAGGGTCTAGATGAGGGGTAGTGCCGTAAATATTGTGGAGACCATACTTTAGGTATGGGAGTGGAGAATATTTCAGAAGCAGATATCGGTTGCATGTGATGCCCGCCTGTATCCACTTGTTTGAAGAGGGTGATGGACGCCTGCACGTAATTTGCTTCAACAGCACTAAGCCTCCTGTCTGGATTTGAATTCCTCCACACGTGGGTTCTCACCCCTGCACTGCATTTGGGCCTTGTGGGTAATTTCCAGTGTGTGGCTTGTTTGTTCACTTTTCTCCCTTCGGTTGGGCCTTGGTGCAAAGTACCCTTCTGCGGGGCAGATACTTGCAGCGAGTGACGTGTGGAATCCCACTGCCCTTTGGACTTGTTTACAGATGGCGCTGAACTGGTGCTGTGCTGCCTGGTAAACGCTAGGTACCAGGTTTCATTGCTAGACTCCACGCTCTTGCGACTTTTGCCAGCACGATACTTGGTTTGTACTGTTTACTTACCGAGATTTTCTTAAATTATGCCAGTACGTTCTTTTATATGAAGTGATGACCTCACCTTCGAGGAGCCTGACCATGGTTGGGCGTAAATGGCTCTTGGATGGACTACTTAAATTCTTTTACTCTTTGAAATATATACATATCTTTGCCCTGACGAAGTCCCCCTGCATACTAGCCGGACGACACGTGTTGGCAAGCTTTTTGCTACCCTTTGACTGAAGATCTAAATTAAGAACTGTGGCAAGAATTTGGTTACCCTGTGGTTGAAAAGAAATGAATTGTCTTTACTCAGAAGAAACCATGAAAAGAACAATAGAGGAGAAACTCAACATTGAGTTTGTCAATATGTATACTGATCGATGCTAGCTTTGCTCAGGTTGAAAATTGTGTCCATGCTTTAGGGTAGACTTAGTCTATCTGTTTTTACAACTGTTGAGTGGCTGCACTCTTACCTTCGAACATTAGCTTGCCTGAAATATTGTAAGAAATAGCACACTCTTTGTGCATTTATCCCCTACTGTCAATCTTGTTTGAATTTCCTTTCAGGTTTCATTGCTAAGCTGGAGATTCTGGCAGTCCTCACCCACAAGGCCGGATGTCTTCAGAATATATAATCCATTAGTCCTATCATTTCAAGTAGAACATGTTAAACTAGCCTGGAAAAAATGACAGAACTACCTTAAACATCCCTACCACATTTCGACTTGAACCCCCTCCATGAATTATCTGCTCCTAAATAAGAAACCCTGGGATCGGACTAAATTACCTGTTGGGAGTGAGTTTTGCCCCCCTTAATTGCAAAATGCATTCCATTTTTGTAGACTTTATGCAACGGGCAGTTTACGCTTTGGCGTTTTCATATGGAACGGTCAGCACTCCTATTGGCATTGTATTATTCACCAAGGTCTGGCTTTAAAGGAATATTGTATGGTAATTTACTACATTAGGAGTACATTGCATGTTAGACATGCATTTGTGTGGCATCGAACTGCAGAATAACACTAGGTTTGAAGGTCTTGATTGTTGCACTGTCAAGACAGTCCTAACAATCCATGCAGATTAATGACTGCTTCTTCCAATCCGTGCTTCAGCCAAAGAAACAGCATAAGTTAGCTGACAGTCTAAGGGGCGCACATGTCATTGTAATGCCATTAAAGTTCAAGCAGCTGGATACACAATGGTCATAGCACATGGATGGCAATCACTTATGTGGAAGAGCACAACTTCTGTCTCATAAAGTACTCCTGGTTTAACCCCTTGCATGCTTGTGACGGAACCGCTCCGTCACAAGCCATGGGCACGCTGTGCTTGTGACGGAACGGTTCCGTCACAGCCCCGCCCGCCCAATAGAACGCTCAGCGCAGGCGCGGAATTCGCGCCACACAGGCACGGCGAGCGGGCCGTGACGGAACCGTTCCGTCACAAGCACAGCACACCAGAGGCTTGTGACGGAACGGTTCCGTCACAAGCATGCAAGGGGTTAAACCAGGAGTACTTGAGACAGAAGTTGTGCGCATCCACATAAAAGTGATTGCCCTCCATGTGCTGTCTCATAAAGTACTCCTGGTTTAACCCCTTGCATGCTTGTGACGGAACCGTTCAGTCACAAGCCTCTGGTGTGCTGTGCTTGTGACGGAACGCTTCCGTCACGGCCCGCTCGCCGCTCCTGCGCGGCGCAAATTCCACGCCTGCGCTGAGCGTTCTATTGGGCGGGGCTGTGACGGAACCGTTCCGTCACAAGCACAGCGTGCTCGAGGCTTGTGACGGAGCGGTTCCGTTTAGAGCAAGGGAGCACCGTGCGGCCGCCCCGCCCCCTTAGCACTGCGGCGGCTCACATGTGGGTGGAGGAGAAACCCCTTTACACTGAAAACTGTCTGGCAACCACTGAGCTGCCAGGCCAGAGAATAAAAGCAGGGATGCATTGTTTCAAAAGCTTCCATCACTGAAGGCTGGCTTGGGTGGTAACCACCTCTATTCCATTACAGGGTGGGAGGAGCCAATGCAATTGTTTAGAAGCAAAATTACTTGCATCGTGTAATCGGTACCTAATGAGATTGCACCAAGAACATTTACTTGTGTACACATAGCTAAGAATTTTCACTTGCTGGGATTTTGTTTGCAGCTTGAGCATAGAAGCTGCTCATTGCAAAGAGTGTGGGATCACAGTTTTAATGAGTTTTTAGTGACTCCTTTGCGACAGTAACACTTCATACTTGGTGGGTCTTCTGTCTGAAATGGGGCACGATACAGAAACTTACAGCACCCAATTTCCCCCATCTGCCAGAGTGCTCAGCAAGGGAACACAACACTTATCCCAGTAACCTGGGGAGAAAGGCTAAACACCTTTGGTTTGACGGCTGAGGCAAGTGGCACTGTAGAACAGGTTGCAATTTGCTCTTGTAAAGCCGCATAGTTCGTGCTATATTTGTTTCTGGTGTATGTTCAGTTTCCTTACTGTATCCAACCATTTCGCTTTTATAGTCCACATCTCCACTGTGTAACATTCTGTAGCGGGGTGCTGTTGTAATTAAGCTCCTTTAGTTCCTCAATCTCACTTTTCTCCAGTTGCCAGGGCCGATGTGCCTGTTGTAGCATTGGTTTAGTGTTGTGACGAGCGCTGCCCCATGAAGCTCAGCTTTGCCTCTGAAGTATTGTGTGGGACTAATCGGGGGGGGGAAATGGAATTTTGGCTTGTCGGTTGTAGAATAGACTGTCTTTGTTCATGATGGGACTCTCTGGAGCGGCTAGTTTAGGAGAGCCACTCGTGCGTGGCCGCCAGCATGCAGCTTTTGGACTCCTCACAGTGGCATGAAACATTTAGGCATGTCCATTATGGGGACTGCAGAACTAGTCTTACCACAACTAGTAAGGAGGGCAATTGGTTCTCGATTTCCATTTAAAGGGAGTTTCCATAAGGTAATTAAGTTGCTCCAGGCCTTTCTGCACTAGAGAGCCTAGGTCGGCTGCATCATTCCTCCACTTGTGAAAGTGATCACGGCACTTTACTTACTCCATGGGGTGTTCGAAGTGCTCGTAGGCCTACTTGTCATGCTGTAGATGTTCACTGTCGCTGCCTTCCTCAAGCCAACCCTTTCTTTCCCCTTAGATTTGGCCGCATCGGTCGTCTGGTAACCCGCGCTGCAGTCACTTCTGGAAAAGTAAACGTTGCGGCCATCAATGACCCCTTCATTGACCTAGAATACATGGTGAGTATGGATACCATAGTGAGTGCTTTGGGGACTCTTCACAGAAGAGCTCTAGGTGTTAGAAGCGTAATCTACTGCCTCGCTTTGCTCTTTATTTAATGCGATTTTTATAAAGCACAAACATTACCCAAAGGTGTCAGCGCTTTACATAAGAACCAGTTGCGATACATAAGGACTCCGGACTACCTGCGTTGCATAAAAGATACAAACAGAAAAAATTGCAAATGTACAAGTTAGTCACACAAGGAGGAGCATTCAAGGAAGGAGGAGCATTCAAGGAAGGGCTACAAATGGATATACTCTAAGTCATAGGAATGGTAGAGTACAAAGGTCTACAGCATATACTAGTGATTAGTTATCTCTATATACATAGGGAAGGGATACGACTGTGCCGTTTGTCTAGTTTGTTCATGCATTCGCTTAGTGCTTCGCTTGAAGCAAACTGTTACTAGGGGGTACATCTGTAATATCCATTAATTGCATGTGCAAAAATTCATAGTTCATAATTTCAGAACTGGCTGTGACCGCTGGTTGCTTTTTTGGGGGTGGCGGATGGAATGATGGATGCAGCCCATCCATCAGAAGTTACCCTTCAGGTCCCCTGCCTACTGCAGTAATGGTCTCTTCTGATTCTTACCCCTCCAGGTTTACATGTTAAAGTATGACTCCACCCATGGACGCTTCAAAGGCACCGTCAAGGCTGAGAACGGCAAGCTTGTCATCAATGGCCAGCCCATCACCATCTTCCAAGAGTGAGTGGGGTGCCATCTGCTCTTGCATAATCAATAAACCTGCTCACCAGCATAACTGGTATACCATAAGCTGCATATTGGGAGCATATTTAGTACTTTACACTAACTAAATGCAGGCAGTGTTTGCACCAGTATGCTGATTTCTACTTAACAAGCCATCTTATCTTGTTACAGACGTGACCCTGCCAACATCAAGTGGGGGGATGCTGGAGCAGAGTACGTGGTCGAGTCGACTGGCGTGTTCACCACCATTGACAAAGCATCTGTAAGTGAAGGCTGTACAAGTTCTACTTTATCATTGCTCCCACAACATGTGGTGTAGGTTGCCTTAATGCTCACTAGCATGTTTATCCTGTGCCCTGACTTGTCCTTGACACCTCATCTTGTAGGCTCATCTGAAGGGTGGTGCCAAACGTGTGATCATCTCTGCACCCTCTGCTGATGCTCCCATGTTCGTGATGGGGGTGAACCACGACAAGTACGACAACTCTCTGAAGGTCGTAAGGTGAGTACTTACAGAAGGCTGAGTACCTGCGTTTTTTAGGAGTATGGCTGCCAGGGTTTTTTTGGGCTAGATGTCTGGCACCAAACTGCTGCTGCATCACAGGGTTGCAGATTATACCAGGCTGAATGAATGGAGCACATGGCTTTTGGTGACATGTCTGAATCCTAGAACCGAGTTGAGTGAGCAGTGGGACGGAGTTTTGGTAGGTGTTGAGGTAACCTAGTACTATGTTTGACAGTTTATTGATTACTTTGTGCGCTTGTCTATCCCCTTTCTGCAGCAATGCCTCCTGCACTACAAACTGTCTGGCTCCTCTGGCCAAGGTCATCAATGACAACTTCCACATCGTCGAGGGTCTGATGGTAGGTGATGGGCTGGAGGCGTGACCATTCTTATCAGGTCGTTTTGGCTCGGATGGCTGTAGGGCTCCATTGAGGGTTGGGAGAAGGGCTTGTGGGTGAGATACTAATGGTGCACAGCATATTCACTCTGGTTGTTTGCTAGTTGGAGCTTTGCTGCTGTCCACACAAATGATGCTTTATTTAGCCAATTTCTGTGGGACAATTGCTTCAGTCAGATCTAGTCATGTTTCTAAATTTCTCCTCCAGACCACTGTCCATGCTGTGACCGCTACACAAAAGACCGTGGATGGTCCTTCTGGGAAACTGTGGCGTGACGGCAGAGGTGCCAACCAGAATATCATTCCAGCCTCTACCGGGGCAGCCAAAGCTGTGGGCAAAGTTATCCCTGAACTCAATGGGTGAGTAGTGTGCAAGATCAGGCTTGTAGAGCACATTAAGTAACCTTTGTCTGTCAGTTCTGTTCCACGCTAGCGCAGTAAGATGCTATGTGCAGCCCCTGGACAATACATGGCAGAATCCTTCAAAAGGGGTGTCTAATATGGGTCCCAAAGGGCTGGATCTATTGGGATAGCTGAACTGATTCTTGCATGGGGTTGGGGTGTGTCAAGAGTTATTGATTCAACAGGTAATGTCCAACAATGCTCATTTGTAACCCCTCCAACAAAACTCAATCCCTCAAAGTGAAATGGGAATCACTGATCAGAAGTATGGTGCTCTCCACTGGAGGTGTTCTAATGTCTGGTCGCATGTCATGGAAAAGTCCCTAGATTACCCAACTCGCTAATGACTAGTTCGTCTTGCTAACATCACCGCGTGCTCAGTCTTGCAGTCCATTTGCACTTGTGCCTGCTTTACCTTCAGGGTGGAGCTGGCAGGCTCAGCAAAACCATTGATGCTGCAGGTGGGGTGCAGCAATGCAGTAACACGTTCAGGTCCTGGACTGCTGTTTGGGTACCTGCAGAGAAGGCCTACATGGCAGGGCTGGTCTTCAGCAGATTTGTAGCCAGCAGTGGTTTCACGGCAGTTGCAGCTTTTGGCTGGTGACTGTCTTGGGGGTGTTTCCTCCAGTTGTTGCACCAGTTCTTGATGCAGTTGGATGTGGCGCAGTTCAGTCTTTCTGGCACATGGCTGGGTGCAGGATGACAATTGCTCTTATTTTGTAAACTTTAGTGCAATTCTGAACCAGAGCTGCTTGGTGACCCTTCACAACACCGGCTTCATTAACAAGTAGTCAGCAATGCGGGCTTGCCCTCTTGGACAGTAGCTTTCCACTGCACCAGGCGGCCTGCCTCATCCAGCAGCTTCTCCAGTGTGAAGTGCAGACTTTCAGGCAGTGATCTCCCCTCTCCTTAAGGAGTCTGTCATGCACATGCCACCCTGGTCACACTGCAGCCCTGAACTCCGCAGAGCACCCCTTACTTGGTCAAGAACTATAACTGGGTGGGGTCTGAGGCACCAAGCTCCTAGCCTGCATGTGGATCGGACTGTTTGGGCTGGTTCTCTCGCATGTGCCAGGAAACGGATCTCTTAAGCAAGAAGCCACGGTGCTGGCACCAAGCAGGAGCCTGAAACAATGCACAATAAAGTGCTCTCTGCATCTGGCATTAACATTCCTGAAGCAGTAATCTGGGACCAACTAAAACAGGCCATGCCTAGAAACTTCCTCACCTTAAACTGCAGCCCCTCACTTCGCCTACATACACCAAATGGGAGTGTTCAGGAGAACAAATAAGGTCCTAACTGAATTTAAGGGTAGGTCGTGTCTCTATCCTCGGTGTCCTCTTTCCTCGATCAGTCTATACACATCCACTGTTCGGGGGGGAGGAACAGTATCCACCCTCTATTTTCTTTTGCCCCATACTTGGCAAGGGGCTAGCCAACTGATCCCAGGATTTGCCAGTCCTTACATGTGTTGCAAACTTCGTGCACATGCACGAATAGTCCGCTCTGTGGGTCACACTACAGCCGAACTCCACGTGTGGTCAGTAGACCCCCACTCTATGCTCATACTATAGGACTGTTCTAGTAGAGGGTTCATAAACTGGATGCTGCCACCACTGCTTTCTGGGACTACTGTATCCCTAGGTCAGTTATGAGGTCCTGTTGGTGCTGCAGGTCTCGGAACATGTTCTGGATCTCATGGATGAGCCTGGACTGCTACAGGGCCAAATATATAGGATACCAGATTCACATGCTGTCGGGACTTGGGGCAGGGGTACATGCCTATCTACCTGGTAGGGGGGGCATTCCCATCCTGACCAAGATCTTGACTGTTTTTTGGCTTTTACATGTGGCTTTTCTAATGGGATAACTACAGAATATTTAGATGGCGATACCATAGATTTTGATCCTCCCAGCAGTTTAGTCATTTCAACATGTGATTATCTTTTTGTAGTATTAAGCTGACTTGTAACTTATCCAAGAGCTGGGTGAGACGCTGGCCAGGATCTGAAAGTCCTGGGTTCTGGTTGGCTGCAACTACTGCAGCCAATGACATACAGTCTTGTAATGCGCCCCTGTGTAACTTGCTTCATCTTTTTGTGTGCAGGAAACTCACCGGCATGGCCTTCCGTGTACCTGTCGCCAATGTGTCTGTGGTTGACCTGACCTGCCGCTTGGAGAAGGGTGTAAGTACTCTCCTAACCACACCCTTTGCTTTAATTTGTTAATCTGCATATCACTCTGTTGGCTGACTTACAAGTGAGGTACTAGGGCAAATGGGGCCCAGTGCTACACCTTTATTGGTGAGGATCAGTGGCGGCTGGTGACACTTCAAAGTGGTAGGGTGTAAACGTTTGTTGAATAGGGAAGCGTGTAAACCCAATAAAGATGCCTGTGTGTGGGGGGGGAGGTCCTACAGGATACGATCAGACTGAAAACTAAGTGTAAAGTAAAAACCAGACTGCACAGCAGGTTTTCCATCTCTGCACCCAGTATCTGGAACCATATCCTCCAATCCATTAACACCACCCCAACAATGCGATGTAGAAAAGATTTGAAAACTCACTACTTCACAGAATAACTCCTGTCAATCTGACCGTATTAGTGAAACCTACTTTATTGCTTGGATGTTCACTAGCCCTTACTAAGTGGTTGTCTTTATTTTGGAAATCTGGCAAGGTTGTCATAACCCTTTCCATCCCCCTATCAAAACACCACATGCAGCATGCCCTGCACATCTTGACTTTTTTTTCACTAACTGCAGCCCTTGGTTTCCAACAGTCACAGAAAATCCATGACTGGTGACGTTTTAATTCTAAACTGGTTCAGAGGCTGGCCGTTCACACTATCGCAACTAAAATCAAGGTCATTAAGAGACTTTAAATTTCACAGAGCAGAATATCCTTTTCTCAAGCTGAAATCTGCCACGCTGGTAACTACAAATTTCACAGCACTGCCACTGATGCAACAGTACACAGATCGAAAAACAGCTGCAAACAGTATTTTTTTTGTGTATTACGGGATGGTAGATTAAAGCATGTAGTCGGAGGCAGTACCATGGTCCCTTCCTAAAACAATACTCTGGCATCACAAGTGTAAATCTTCCACATTCAAGAGCCCAGGCCCCGCACAAGTTGGTGAAAACACAGCCCATGCCTGTAAAAACGGTGGGGTTGCTGAAAGGACAGTGCCTTTCATGCTCACACCGCAGCCTGTACCACTACCCAGTGTCCATGCCCCCAACTCTTACTTGTGGCCAACAGCTCGTGAAGTAGGAATGCAGCAGCCGACAGCAGTGCACCCGGTTATGAAAGCCTCCCCAAGTCAGGTGGAGGGTTTTCTATCACTTTCGCCAGGAGTCATAGCCATGCTCAGTACTTGTGCTGCTGCCTGTGTTGGGAAGGATAGAAGGTTACTATCACTGTCCCCATGGAAGAGGCAGCGTATTGCTCCTCTGCCACACCCCACCAGCTCAGCAAGTGGGCTCTGGTTCTGGGCTCCTGCTCAGATCCAGCAGGGCTGAGAAGCCGCCCCATCCCCAGTGCATGCTGCCAGCATCCAGCATACCAGGCTGCAGCCAATCCAGACACTGGCTCTGCTGTCACAGAAGCACCGTGATTGGCTGGGGCAGGGGACTGCAATGCTCATTACTGAGCCCAGTATACTGCAGGGGAAGACTCATGAGCATGTCTGGCTGGCCAGAGAGGCCACCGTCCTTACCCGACATGCGGATTTGGGCCCCTCTGATAGTGTGGCCTGTCAGTAATATGCTCCACCCCCTCAGGCCTGCACTGGAGGATTCTTGAGGGACCTGCCGCATGCCTGAAACCGGCCCGCAGCAGAAATGCTTAACACGTTCTAAAATGTTTAGGACTTTTACTTGAATTTAACAGGGGGCTAAAATATCAGGGGGGCAACGCCCTAGGGGACGAACCATCACTGGTGGGGCTGCATGATTTGCTTATCTGCAGGCACCTGCAAGCTTTGCTGGTATGACTGTTCGATAATCTAGAGGTGGGTAGTGTGGTGGTGGGGGGGTAGTGTTTTGGGGGGCAGTCAGTTTGGAGGATATAAAAGTAGTTGTGATTTACATGGAAGGTGGGTGGAGTAGGATCACTTCAGTGGAAGGGTACAATTAATTGAGTTTTTTTCATATTAAGGCATCTTATGATGAGATTAAGAAGGTGGTGAAGGCAGCTGCAGATGGACCAATGAAAGGAATTTTGGGCTACACCGAAGAACAGGTAATTATAATTGGTTTGCACCAGGTTTGACTTTCATGTCGTGCGCGCTAGGTGGAGTATTTGGATGGCTTAATACTTTAATTGTATCTGGCTGTGAAAGTTCAGTCTGGCTTGGACAAGCCAAAGTAAATTGGATGGTAGTCTGCAGAGACCCTGCTTCAGCAGGGTGTATAACATGCACAGTTACTGGAAGATTTACATGTTGTGACTCCATACATGAAGTAGCAGTGTAAACTGAACTGTTTGCCCTCGACACCAGTATGGTGGCTCCAAGGCTCCTTAAACTGTTCTGATCTTACTCTAAAGAACAGCATGTGGAAGGGAGAATGGTGTCTAATTGTGTTCTGCATCTCAGGTGGTGTCCTCCGACTTCAACGGTGACGATCACTCCTCCATCTTTGATGCTGGTGCCGGTATTGCACTCAACGACCACTTCGTGAAGCTGGTTTCTTGGTAAGTCCGAAGCTCTGCTCTTGGGCAACAATACTTTGCCAGTAGGATTTACTATAAACCCTTGTGTACTGGAAGGTTTTGCATTTAATGTTTTTTCCTCCCTCAACTCCCATGTTTGAGCAGAGGATGTTGCAGTTTAGCATGCCAGGGGGCTCTAATACAGTACAGTCGCCCTCATCTGCCAAGCAGTAGCTCCCTTATGTAGCCTTGGTGTTTATCTGGCTAAGCTGTTAATTGGCAGCCTTCTTTCCTCCCATGGCTAGCAGCTCTCCAGTCTGGGCCACCACTGCTAGTGGAACAATGGCACACCCTTGTGGGTACAATAGGTAGGAGCATCTGCCCTGTCGGCCAGTACTTGTGTAGGGTTCTGCTAATTTAACTAGTAATTTAGCTCCTACAGTTGTCTGATACTTGAGTATGTGTGCCAGTCAGTAGTTCTTGAGATTGTATTTGTTCTGTAACCACTTAATGATCCTTTTTTCTCCCTGCAGGTATGACAATGAATTTGGTTACAGTCAACGCGTTGTGGATCTGATGAGCCACATGGCCTGCAAGGAATAGACGTGAACCACCCATCTCGTTGCCCCGTCTTCGTTTGGTCTTCCCATTTAAATGTCTCCACCACTTATGCCCTGTGCACAAAGGCATCGCTCCTGACCTGCTCCTTCGTAGTGCTGTCCACGTGTGGCTGATGTGCGCCGTTGTCTGTAGCCAGCCTGGCTGACTCGAGGGGGCTCTGCCCCCAGTCTGTTAGAATAAACTTGCACCAACATCTGTAAACTGTAAGGAAATAAACACCCATCTTGGCACTGTGTGAAACAACGTGTAATTCGTGTCTCTGGCAGAAGGGGTGTGTGCAATGTTGTAGCCATGCATGTTGGTTCCCCCCACTTTAGAGGCAAGAGTTAGGTTACCTTGGCTATTGAGCCGTTCGAAGCAAACCTGTGATCTAAAGATAATGACACTTTGCTATTTTAACTGGGTTTCAACAGTGGCTAAGGTTTAATCAAATTATCCAACAGAACAAAATACCTAATGTTCAGTGCTTGTCATTTTACATCAGCACAGTATACTAATGAGTAAGTGCACTACCAAGCAATCACCTAAGTGATGGGTTCAAAGGGAATGCAAATGTCACTAATACTTGTGTTCTATTGGTGCATACCTAAAACATGCTGCCTGCAGTCTTTTAGTGAAGAAACGGTTCAGTCTTTCTATTGCCCAGTTGATGCACGCACCTAGCCAGGCCTCACTAGAGGGCAGATCACTGGAGGTGAATTATACGATCCCTGGAAAGGTACCTGTCATAACACTGCGTTGCTTTTATTGCTAGTCTTCCACAGAACACTTTTGACTGGATCTTAACTCTGACGCAGCAGGAGACTTGGTAACATAGGCTGGATCTGACCAACAGAGGAGATGTAAAAATATAGACCACACACTTTGTATCTGTGAAAGGCAGAAAGTGGCACGGGGTGGTTTCACTTATTTTTTTTGCTCATCGTTCGTGATTAGACTTACATTGTGAGTGTAGAAACGCATGCTTGGTCTACTGCAATCTAGTAGGCCTGGAATATTTTCTTTGCATTTTGCATCAAGATTGGTTCCTTGGTGTACCTTTTGCATCCGCACCGACTTTATTTCCTTTCACAATCTGGGCACAGATATTCAAAGGGACAATCTGTTGGCCTGTTCGGTCTTACTGTGATTCTTAATTTTTCTTTTGTGCGTTTCCTAGACTGTCTGATTGGCAGGTCACCTTCTCAAGCCTCTGAGAGGCTATGCAAACTGCAAAGGCCATGGGGTGTCATACAGTTCTTTCTAATTCAGTAAGACTGTTGCTCTTTTGAATCCAACTTTTGTTGGACTTTTTTAATTTTTTTATTGAGGTCAAAGGAGCATAGTCCTTCAGTTTCATGTAATTTAACCTGTGCTTTGATTGTCTGCTCACTTTTGCTTTCATTCCTGAAAGCAGAGGGAAGGGTGTATTGATACCTAGCAGGCGGTTACATTCTCATTGTGTAGATTACTGTGCTTTTCAGAAGACTGCAGTAGAGTGATTCTCCCAGCTGTTTTGTAGACTCTGGTACCTGTTGAGTTATCCTTTTCAGGATGATCTTCAAGTTGTGGTTTTAAGTCTTGCTCAAAGTTCTGAAACTTATTGACGTTTCAGCAATATTAGGTAGTTGACACAGGTCTGACAGATCTGTGTGAGGTGTAGTGACCATGCTGCTTCCCCCATTAATATCTAATTGAGCATACTATAGCAAAAGTGCCGGTTTCATCCCTAAATTCAGGGCAGGGGCTGCCCTGTTCACACATTAAAAGTGAACAGCTGTGGATGGTGTACCTTGTATGAGGGTATTGTGTTCCATGTGGTTAATTTTCTACCAGGAAACCATCCCTACAGGTAGGCACACTGTGAGAATGTGTTTATCTTTTTCCCATATGGGAAAATACTGCTTCGCGCTGATTTGTTTTGTGCAATCCAGAATAGACCATCCTCCAACCTGAGAACCTTAACCATAATTTCATTATTGGTGACTGTACAACTGCAATTTGCAATGCCAGCAGTTAGAACAGCCCTTGCTAGGAGTGTTAGCATAACCTGTTAACACAGTTTAACTATACATACAGCTACGTGCCCTAAGTTCTGCTGCAGTGATCTCATTTGTAGATCTGGTGTACAGCCAGCTAGGACTGGCCATGCTGGCCCCATTGCATGGACCCAGTTTTCAATTTGCCACTGGATGTGGTAGGATGAATTGGAACCAATTTGTGTTCGTGAAATGTTAGTGAAATTTCTAAATCGCCATAAGCTCAAATTATGGCTGAAGTGTGAAATTGCCTGATATTTGCTGCAGGAAATTCTACCCATGAATAGAATAACTTTAATTTGCTTTGTGGCCTCAACCACAAAGGTATGTACTCCAGTAAGACTAAGCCTTTGTAACATTTCTGCTAATGCAGGTCTTTAGTTTAGTGGTATAACCACTAATACTGGGTTAGCATTTTAACAAATGGATTTCAGAGGAGGTTAACTATAGTGGGGTGATACTTTAAAAGGTTCAAGCCTATTTTGCAGTCTTTACAATCACAAGATTTCTCCTTTAGGATGTTGACTAGGGGCTTTAGGCACACAAACTACTGCCACATTAAAGTGCTTGAAATGTTGCTGACCCTGTCAAAGTTACTAATTCAGACATGAGCTTCAAAACTGGGGTCGACACCTATCAGAATAGACTGACCTTCTTAATTGCTAGCTCAGTGCGCCCTCCAGACCCCTAAACCTTACAGGGTACCTGATGGTGTCTGCAATCTCAGAACATGGTGACCCTGATGGTTCCCCGCCCCCCAGAAAAGAAAATTATGGCAACTTATCTACCCATTTACTCTGATCTCCAAAGTTGGACACAAAATGCAAAAATTGATATTTAAAACCTTTATTGGTGCAATGGGGTTCTGGAATAAAATGCAAGTGGTTAGAAGGCAAAGCACGGTAATCAGCAGTGCAAGAATGGTGGAAAAAATTGCGTTTTTCAAAATAAGTTATTGAATCATTTTACATGAGCACTCCTCCCAAGCCCTATCTTAGAGCATAGGGTGGGTGCTATTCTGCCATAACTTTGTGGTCTCGATTTACCGGAATCTCATGGTAGCCAGTATGGTGTAGAACAGGCTGCTGTCCCCCCTCAGGATAGCAATGCGCTTCAGCTGGGCTAGAGTTTAGGCATGGGGTGACTCTCACTATCCATAGAAATGCTTCTCTAATGAACTGCCTGGTGCAGTTTATGATAAACTGCAGCCATTGGTTCTGTGCCTGAGTTCTGGTCTGGCTTTCATTGAAGTGGCAGCTTCGAGAGGGAGCTAAGACAGGTTTTCTAGCAACTACACTCCTATTGGCTTGCTGGCAGAAGGCCTACCGTCACCAATGAATTACAACAGGCGTAAGAGCAAAGGGGGCTGGAATACATTTTCTTTTGAGAGAATCTCCTGGCAAGGTGGTCCAACATGGCTGTCTAACTACAAACACTCACCATGTTCCATTGTGCATGTTGATTACATCCTTAACCTCTTTCAGGAAGAAGTGAATGCTTTTCTACAAAAGGGTGCTGTGCATCATGATGGGAGTGGTCTACTCCGTCTCATTCTCTCCCCGACTGCTCAGGCCAGTCCTTTACATGGCCCTTTCAACCACATCCGGTCAGGCTACTTTTGCTTGACCACTCTTCAGAATGTCATCCTCCCTGTACCTGGGTTATTTCCCGAAGGCGCTCTTATCCTCAAGGCACCGGTTTCCTCATACCCCTCCTGTTCAGCAACAGTTCCTCTGCTTTGGTTAGTTTTGGCCAGTTACCACAAAGTGCTTCCTTTTGGGGTCACCAAAGGTGTTTGGAGATGGAAAACTCCTAGCTAGGCACTTGAAAGGGGGAGGATGCGTGTCTTCCTCCTACCTCAAGTTTATCAAGATGCAGTGTCTAGCCTATAAACAAATGTCAAAGTTTATGGTAAACCCTAGACTATGCGTACTTCTAACATTTGGGCACCTCACATAGACCTGCTTGCCAACATGGTAAATACAAAAATGTCACTTGCAACCTGGTGCCCAGTCAATGGCCAATGCACTAATAGGAATTTGTCAGGGATATCTGCCTACACTTTCCACCTCTGCCAGTTTCTGCACTACATAGTGAAATCATTGGTAAACATCACTGGTGTGCATTGTTGTAGTTCCAACCTGGAACAGACAATCCTGGTTGTCTAGTCTCTGGAGATGCTAGGCAGCTGCCATGAAACTCTTGCTCAGGCTGGACCTTCTCTTACACAGGCAATACAGAGCTCAATCTTGTGATTTGGCACAGGGGGTCCTACAATTCAGTTATCCCCCCCTTCCTCACAAATGTATGTCCATAAGAAGCAAGTTGACCCACACCAGCCTGTTTATTTTATTTTCAAAGTTTTATATAGCGCGAACAAGATCTTTGCAGATATCGGAGCGCTTTACAGGAACAAGGGGTAAGGGAAAAAGGAGTGATTAAACTTTTGGGTACAAAATAGTAGTAGGTAGTAAGTGAGTAGCAAAATAAGAAGATAGCGATCAAATAAACAAATAGTACAATTAGATAATCAGAAACAAGTAGTAGTCGGTGCAATGTCTTCGATACATCAATAAAAGTTCAAGTGAATTTAGCCAGAAGGATGGCTTTTACTTCTTTCTTAAAAAATGCAGTGTAGGAGAAGCCTGGTTTCGGGAGGGAGTGCATTCCAGATCCTGGGTGCCATTCTAGAGAAGGAGCATTTGTATGTTTTTTCCTTACGGAATCTTCGCGGTTTCAGGAGATTTTTTGTGCTTCTAGTGGATCTCGAGCCCCCTGATAGTCAGCTTTTGAGTGAGGTAGTTGGGTGACTTGTGGTGTACAGCCATGTGTCATACAAGCGATTTTCAGCTGTATTCTGGCTTCAAAAGGCAGCCAGTTCAGGGATTTTAAGTCAGGGGAGATATGCAAATGTTTTTTGATCCAGTGATAAGTCTCGCTGCAGAGTTCAAGGAGGCTCTTAGGGGTGCGGTTGTTGATAGTGGGAGTCCGCAGAGAGCGACAATTCTGTAGTCTATGCGTGGGATGACTAGGGCTTGTACTGCAGTTTGGAAGTCCTTAGCTGGGAGGAAGGGTTTAAGTTTCCTCAAGGTGTTGATTTGGAAATTAGCTCCCTTAGTTGTTTTGCTGATATGCTGCTGCATGTTGAGATTGGCGTCAAGTGTGATGCCTAAGGATTTCGCGGAGTCCACGATAGTGGGTTGTACATTGAGTGCAGTTAGGTGCTTGAGCCAAGTTTGGGTGGTGGAGATTTTTGCAGGAGGTGAGATCAGAAGGAACTCTGTTTTCAGAGCATTTAGTTTGAGGTGATTATCGGCCAACCATGATTGGGTGTTTCTGAGCGTAGAGTTCAGAAGTTTGGTGTCTTCCGGGGATTGTAGTTTCCGATAGAGTTGAGTATCATCGGCGTACATGGGAAAGTGTACGTTAGATGCTTGTAACATGGTGGTGAGTGGTTCCATGTCTAGGTTGAACAAAGTTGGGGATGGGGAAGATCCTTGTGGTACGCCTAATGTTACAGGCACAGATGGGGATAACATGTTGATCTTGAACTTCTGAGACCGGTTATGTAGAAAGGAAGTGAACCACTTGAGAACAGTCCCAGATAGACCCATTCTGGTGTTTAACAGCTCAAGTAGATTCTCATGTTTGACAGTGTCAAATGCTGAGGAGAGATCAAGTAGGATGAGGAGGCAGGAGTCGTTATGATCTAGGATTTGGAGGGCATCATCAATTATGTGTCATAGCCGTTTCCGTACTGTCTTGCTTGGAAGCCTGATTGACGAGGGTTGAGGAGGTCAAACTGATCGATGTTTTTTGTCAGTTGGAGTTGTACACATTTTTCCAGCAGTTTTGCCAGGGTGGGAATATTGGTGATAGGGCGATAATTGTTTAGGTCAGCAGGATCAGCTGTAGGTTTCTTGAGTATAGGCGTGACCTGTCCCACCTTGAGGGAGTCAGGGATGAGACCTTGTTGAAGGGAACTGTTAATCATTTTTGTCCAAAGTGGGAGGAGCAGGGGGATGAAGTCTTTTACAGCATTAGCAGGTAAGGGGTCTGAGGTGATTGGAGGGTTTCAAGGTGCCGAGCAGTTTGTTAATTGTTTCTTCTGAGTAGGTGTCGAAGGACGACCATGCCGCGTTGTTTTTAGGTTGAGTGGAAGTTATGCTGTTGGGGCTGGAGAAGCGGCTTACATCATTGAGATCACTTATGTTATCAGTCTTTAGCTTAAAGAAAGCAGAGAAGTCTTCACAGGATGGTATATCGCCTGTTGTGCTATTTGATTGTAGAGGTTTTTAATTGGTTTGAGTTTTGACTAGTTCAAACAGTTTTCTTGGTCGGTTTTTTGCTTGATCGAGCTGGAGGCTGAAGAAATCTGATTATGAGCGCTTGATTTTTCTAAAGTAGGAGTTTCTTTTTTTCTTAAGGGGTTTTAAGGTGCAGTGCTGAGGGGTCTGGTCTCTAGGTGCGCTCTGCCATTCGCATGGCACGCTTATCTTCGTTGAGTCTACCATCATACCATGGGTTAGAGTTCTTGGTGGAGACTCTTCAGTTGCATGGGGGCGGCTTCATTGATTATTGAGGTCCTAGTTGAGGTAGAGGTCGGTCAGAGACTGTACGTCAGGCGTTGGTAGGGGGAAGGAGGAGATTGCATCTGTGGGAAGGTAAGGAGTTGGGGTTGAGTTTCTTCAGGTCCCTTTTCCAGATCTTGGATTTGGTGGGTTGAGCCGGGATAAGAAAACAAGTTACTTACCTGTAACTTTGGTTCCCCAGTATTGGTAACTTTCATAGATTTCCATGCTTTGTATCATTCCCCGTCGTCGGAATGGGAGCCTCGGTAGTATAAAAACCATAGAAACAAAAGAGAAACCTAGGCCTAGGCCTCATCTCATTTTGTATCCTTTCACCCTCTTTTTGTAAAAAGAGACCAAACTTTTGCCAGGACCAATCAGAGCAGCCTCGCCCTCTAGAACCTTCCTGAGAGAGCTCAGAGCCTCAGATTTTCGTAGCCATTGTGCAAAACCGCCACTAACTCTGCAACAAGACTGAGCTTTCCCAGGGGAGGCGGGCGGGCGCATGGGAATCTATGAAAGTTACCAATACTGGGGAACCAAAGTTACAGGTAAGTAACTTGTTTTCTTGCCCCAGTATTGGAACTTTCATAGATTCCCATGCTTTGTATCAGAGTAGCTAGCAGTAAATTACCAAGAACACATTTTGTAAATACATGGCATCACATAACCATATAAGCAATACATATAGCATAGCAAAACAAACAAAATGTGCTCACCTGGATGGAGGGATCGTAGGGAAAGCTCACCTCAATGAAAAAGATTCCGCAGGACTGCTTGACCAACTGACGCGTCGTCTCGTCCTGCTGACTCCAGGCAGTAGTGTTTCGTGAAGGTCTGAGTACTGCTCCACGTTGCTGCCCTGCATATGTCCTTAATGGCAACTCCCGAAAAGAGAGCCACAGATGATGCCACCGACCTCGTGGAATGTGCACGGACTCTTCCGTCCAGCGGCTTGCCTGATGACAGAATTGAATCGCACTGGAGATCCACCGGGAAATGCCTCCTTGTCAAAGGCAACCCCTTTCGTGGTGTGCTGTAGGACACCAACAACTGAGTTGACTTCCGAAAGGGACGTGTGCGCTCCAAGTAAAACTTTAAGCATCGTTGAACGTCCAAAGAATGTAGTGTGCGTTCCGCAGGTGTCGAAGGGTGCGGAAAGAAAGATTTCAGAATCAAGGGTTCATTCAAGTGAAACTCAGATGGCACCTTTGGTATGAATTTTGGATTGGTCCGGAGAACAAGACCTTCTCTTTTAAATTGCAGGAATGGATGCACTATGGAGAGTGCTTGAAGCTCACTCACTCGTCTCGCTGACGTCAAAGCCACAAGGAGGGCTAGTTTCCAAGATAGGAACTTTAATCTGCTTTGTGCACAGGCTCAAACGGAGCCTTCATGAGTTGCGCCAAGACAAGGTTGAGCTGCCACACTGGTGGAGGAGGACAGACTGGCGGATACATCCGGAATAATCCCTTCAAGAATTGCTTAACAACCCTAGAGGACCATAAGGAAGGACCTGAAGAACTTCGTCGATACCTTGATATGGCCGCCAGATGCACCTTGACCGATGAATGTGCCAAGCCAGACTTGGCCAGAGACAGTAAATATGGCAACAATTGATGAGGTGGGGAAGTGTAAGGATGGAGACCTTCCCGTTGACACCACAAGCAGAACCTCTTCCACTTAGCCTTGTAAGTCTTATTGGTACTTGGTGCTCGGGCGTGAGCCAAGACCTCCCTGCATTCCTGAGAGAGTGTCAGATGACTGAATTCTCTGTGTTCAGGAGCCACGCTGTCAAATGGAGTGATCTCGGGTCCGGGTGGTAAACCTGCCCCTGACTCCTGGACAAAAGGGACGGAATGGGTTTCAAAAGAATTGGAGGAGCTTGGGAGAGCCTCAAGCGCTGTGTACCAGAATTGTCTGGGCCATGCTGGAGCAATTAGAATCATCTTGCAGGGTTCTGCTTTCATTTTCTTGAGAACCCGAGGAATGAGGGGAATTGGAGGAAAAGAGTAAAAGAATGCGCTGTACCAAGCCATCAAAAGAGCGTTCCCCAGGGACCCCTGATGGTGAACCTTGCTTGCGTAGAACCGGCATTTGGAGTTCTCCGGCGAAGCAAAGAGGTCGATGGCTGGCGTTCCCCAAACCGAGAACACCTTGTCTAGAATTGATTGATTCAACTCCCACTGGTGAGTCACTTCTGTCTGTCGACTCAAGGCATCCGCCTTGACATTGAGAGTTCCCGCCAGGTGCTCGGCTCTCAGTGATGTTGTTTAGAATCGCAAAATCCCAAATCCGTTGAGCTCTGCGGACAGAGTCTGTGATTTGGTACCACCTTGTTTGTTGACATAGTGCATGGCCATCGTATTGTCCGTCCGGACCAGCACTGAATGGTTGCGAACTCTGGGCAGAAAAGCTTGCAGGGCAAACCGAATGGCCATCAGCTCCAGGAAATTGATATGGCACTGGCGCTGTCCTGGACTCCAGTGGCCACTGACCTGAAGCTCTCGGAGAACTGCACCCCAGCCCTCCAATGAAGCGTCTTTGGTCACCACCATGGGTGAAGGTGAACTCCTGAATGTTAGACCTTGGGCGATATTGCTCTTTAGAAGCCACCATTCGCTCGCCTTTTTCATCGCTGCTGTCACCACCACCTTGTCGTTGAATGACCCCTCTGCCTGGCGCCATTGCTTGACGAGCTCCTCCTGCAGAGGACGCATTCGCAGCCTGCAATGTGGCACCAATGGTATGCAGGATGACATCGACCCGAGAAGGGATTTGTATTGGCGGACCGACAGGAATTGTTTGCGGCAGAGTAGTCGAGCTGAACCCATCAACTTCTGTTGTCGTTCCTCCGAGGGACGAGCTGTACATTGCGTGGTGTCCAACACGGACCCCAGGAACCTGGCCGTTCTGGAGGGCAGCAGGACTGACTTGCGTTCGTTCAACTGAAGACCCAGGCAACGGAACAAATGGATGCAAGTAGAAACTGCCTGAGAAGTTTCCTGGAAAGATGGTGCCTTGACGAGCCAGTCGTCCAAGTAAGGGAAAACCTCTAGAGATTGTCGTCGAAGAAAAGCTGCCACTGGTGCCAGCACCTTGGTGAACACTCTTGGTGCGGACCGAAGGCCGAACGGAAGCACTTTGAACTGGAAATGGCTCTTTCCCACTGTAAAGCGAAGGTATTGTCTGTGAGCTGGGTGTATCGGAATATGGAAATACGCGTCTTCTAAATCCAGCGACGCCAAGTAGTCGCCCGGATTCAAGAGAGGAAGAATTTCCTGGAGAGTGACCATCCTGAACGAGAGCTTTACGAGATAGGTGTTGAGCTCCCGAAGGTCTAGAATGGGACGCCAAGCTTCTGCAGTTTTCCGCACCAGGAAGAATCTTGAATAGAATCCCCGGCCCCTCTGAGAGAGGCACCGGTTCTATCGCTCCTTTGAGGAACAATTGATGGGCTTCTAGATGGAGTAATCCTAGATGTCCTGTGCGGCTGGCGCCCGGAGCTCGTGTTGGAGGGAGGTTGTGGAACTCCAACGTATGGCCACTCTCTACGATATTGAGGACCCACTGGTCCGATGTTATTGACTTCCAACTGTCCAGACAAAGGGATATCCTGCCCCCCACCGATGTGATTGGGAGGGGAGGAACAGTAGGTAGAGCCGGGAGGCCGCTATTGTTTGGCGTTGTCACGACCTTGTCGATGTTAACGTCCCCGCGGGGGGTGGCGAGAGAAAGACGCCGATTGCCCCTGTCGCTGATTTGAGTATTGGGGTTTATAGGACTGGGAAGACTGTGAGGAATATCTCTGCTGGTTTCCTCTGTAAGACGCAAATCCTCTACCTCGTGCGCCCCTAAAGGGGACCTTGCGATAGGTGAGTGACCCCAAGGACTTTGCCGTGTCCGTGTCCTTCTTTATATTCTGCAGGGTATCGCCCACATGTTTCCCGAACAGCATCTCCCCATCAAATGGGAGATCTAGGATTCTGTTCTGGACCTCCTGACGAAACCAGGTGGCCTTTAACCAACCCTGGCGCCGTAGCACAGCGGAGCCTGCCAAGGCTTGAAACGCCGTGGAAGCAATGTCCATTGCACAGTCAATCACCTCTGCAGAAGACTTTTCCCCTTCTGTAAGCACCTTCTTGGCTTCCTCCTTTGTGGGATCTGGTAATAGTTCCACGAAGGGTTCCATGTCGCACCACATCTGGCGGTCGTAACGGCCTAAGATGGCAAGAGCATTTGCCGCTCTAACTAGCAAGCTGGCCATGGAGGAAAACCGTTTTCCAACATTATCCAGACGTCTGCCGTCCTTGTCCGGGGGTGTGGTCAACGGTGTGGACGGATTCTTCGACTTGCTTTGGGCCGCCTGAGATATCACTGAGTCAGGCTTCGGCTGACCCAGAAGGCAAGCTGGACTGCCATCCGGAGCCTTATATTTCTTTTCCAGCCTGGGGAGCACTGGAATCACCGTGGCTGGACTCTGCATGATCTTCATGCCCTCCTCCCATACATGCTCAATGATGGGACTAGACTTGACCGATCTCCGGTATTGTTCCTTAAAGTCATAAAGGAAACATTCCGATTCCTCTCTCGAAATAGGTAAGCCAAACCTCTTTGCTGCTCGCTCCATGAGATGGTGAAAACCCCCTATATCCACCGGGGGGGGAGACGGACGTGTCACGACCAGCGGCGTCCGGATCTTGTGGTCCACTGTCCCCCTGATCCAAGTCTGGGTCCTGTAACGGATCAACTAAAGGATCCACCTGCATCACTTCTTCATCCGAAGAGGTATCTTGATGGACCGTCTGAACTGGTAAGGGGTCTGGTGTACGGACCCGCACCAAAGGTGTCACTGGCGGTGGTGAAGAGGACACCACTGGAACATTAATAGTCGGTAGCACTTGTGGCTGAATTTGGGGTGGAGGACATGCAGACTGTCCAGGCATTTCCGACGGAAACCTTTGACGATAATCCTGAAGCATCATTTGCAAATCAGAAATAAGCGAAGAGGGCATGGCCACCATGCCCTGTCCCCAGACCGCTCATCCAGGACATATGGATGTAACTGCTGGCCACCTGACTGCTCACAATACTCTTCCGTGTCCGTCTCCTGCATCTTGACATGCAAGTCCGAAGGACTATAGGCCGGACCATAATTATCATCATCCTCTATGTCATCCTCGTCCGATTCATCATCCAGCAGCATTGTTGTTGGATGTGAGGAAACTCGTCGCGGAGAAGTCATCTCCGGCGTAATTTTCATCTTCTGAATTGGAAAACCCAACTTTTGACCCGTCGACGGTCTCGTCGACGCCAGAGCAGCCGTCATCGACGAAGCCGTCAGCGGAATCGTCGACGGTAACATAGCCTTCGTCGACCCAATCTTCGTCGTAGACGCCATCGTCGACGGTCTCGTAGACGAACTCGTCGTCATTATCATCATCGTCGACGTTGAAGTGGTTGTCGTCGTCGACGTAGTTTTCGTCGTCGACGCTGCCGTCGACAGTAGTTTGCTTGTCGTCGACGTGGAAGACGTCAGCGTCGACTAACTCGGGACCTTGAACGTCTACGAAGTCGTCGTCGTCGTGGAGAAAGCTGCCGCCGACGATCCCGTCGACGGCGGAACAGAAACAGCGGGAACTTTCACAGAAGTAACTGTCGTTGACGTACCTGGTGTTTTCGTCGTCGACGGACGCTGTTTTCTGTCCTGTCCAGATCCTGAAGTGACAGCAGAGTGTTTGTCACTGGATTTACTCTTTTTGGACGGAGGAGAAGGGAGAACACCCTCCTTTTTGTCCTTTAAGGCTGTAACACCTCCAGCAGCCTGTCCCTGCCTCTCCTTTTCACTTCCGTGAGGAGATTAAAGGGGACCAGCCTTCTCAGACCTATCAGAGATCTTGTGAGAGGCTTGAAGAGGGGGCTCAGATGTAGAAGCCGCAGGGGGAGACCTACCCCTCTTCCTTGATCTGTGAGAGGAAGCAAAAGATGTGGAATCCTCCTCATCTGAAGAGATCACCTCCTTGCGAGTCTTCATTTTCTGCAGCCAGGTTAACAGTCGACCTTCTCTGTCACGCAGGGTCTTATTCGAGAAGGTTCTGCAGATCTTGCACTCTGTTGCCTTGTGGTCCGGATATAAGCAATAAACACAATTCTCATGCTTATCTTCCACAAACAGGCGTTTTTTCCCACAAGAGGCACAGGACCTGAACAAGGCCTTCTTCTCCTTGTCAGACATATCGATGTTTTGAAGAAAAATTTAAGAAATAACCAGAAAATAGTGAAAACTGAGCAGAGCTCAGTGGAGACTCCCTAGCACAACGTGCGGTAGAAAAATCTGAGGCTCTGAGCTCTCTCAGGAAGGTTCTAGAAGGTGAGGCTGCTCTGATTGGTCCTGGCAAAAGTTTGGTCTCTTTTTACAAAAAGAGGGTGATAGGATACAAAATGAGATAAGGCCTAGGCTTCTCTTTTGTTTCTATGGTTTTTATACTACCGAGGCTCCCATTCCGACGACGGGGAATGATACAAAGCATGGGAATCTATGAAGGTTCCAATACTGGGGCAAGTTTAACTTTTTCGTTGATGAAGAATGCTCTGAAAAGGTACGTTCTTTTTCCAAGAACCTAGATTCTCTCTGAAGCCTACTGTACAGGGAAATGTTACCCCTTACAGTTGCAGAAAACAGCCCCTACACCTCCATGTATACACTTTGCTGCAATCGCAGCCTCCATACAGAATAGGGAACACTAGTCCCTTTCTAGAATTCCAGTTATGGTCTTTCTGGAGCCTCTCAAGAGCCTTCCTCTCCTGTGTGGAATCTTAATATAGTTCTCAGTTTACACGACCTCATTTCCAACCTAAGTTCATGCCCCTTTAGTTATCACGGAAGGTGGCAATATTCTGACACATTGGCGAATTGCAAGCATCCACACTACAAGAGTCCTCAATTCAGGTCCAACAGGACTGTTCTTAAAACCAATCCTAAGTTGCATCCTAGTGTGTGATCACTTAACCAGACAAAACAATTCCTAGTCTTTTTAGGTCTCGGCAACGAGAACTATTGTCGCCATGTAAGCTCGCAAGGGAGTACAGAGCGGTGCACGAGCCGACCAGGGTCTGTGGACGCGCACGCAGGCACACACCAGACAGACACAGACAGACACACGCACGCACACACACACGCACACACACACACACACCCTCCCTCTCTGCCCACTCCCTCTCTGCCGCCCCCCCCTCTACCCCCACTCACCGGGCTCTTTCCCTCTGCAGCGGGTCAGTCACGGCAGCAGGCAGGCTCTGTGTCTTCTCGGCGATCTTCAGCTGATGTGCACGCTCACGCTGCGTCTCCTGCGCGCCCACCACGCTGTTTCGCGCCCGTTGATCCTCAGCTTGTGATTACTACTCCTTCTAACCCGGAATCTAAATTACTATTTCTTGGTTCTCTAACTCCACTCTGTTGATTCGTAACAAACTGATATTCAGCACATTTCACAGTCTCGCTTTTGCTTCTCATAAATACAATAAGATTATTTTAAGCAATGTCTACCCTTCTTTTGGTTCTGTGCCTATTATGCTTCGGACTATAGAGTTTTAGAAAGTGTGGTGGAAGATTCCATGATATCAGCGGAGTGCACAGTGCAGAGTGAGTGTGCAGAGTAGTGAGTGCAGAGTAGTGAGTGCAGAGTAGTGAGTGCAGAGTAGTGAGTGCAGAGTGAGTGTGCAGAGAGAGTGTGCAGACAGAGTGCAGAGTAGTGAGTGTAGAGTAGTGAGTGTGCAGAGTAGTGAGTGCGCAGAGTAGTGAGTGCAGAGTAGTGAGTGCGCAGAGTAGTGAGTGCGCAGAGTAGTGAGTGCGCAGAGTAGTGAGTGCGCAGAGTAGTGAGTGCGCAGAGTAGTGAGTGCAGAGTAGTGAGTGCAGAGTAGTGAGTGCAGAGTAGTGAGTGCAGAGTGAGTGTGCAGAGTAGTGAGTGTGCAGAGTAGTGAGTGTGCAGAGTAGTGAGTGCAGAGGAGTGAGTGCAGAGGAGTGAGTGCAGAGGAGTGAGTGCAGAGGAGTGAGTGCAGAGGAGTGAGTGCAGAGTAGTGAGTAGTGAGTGCAGAGTAGTGAGTAGTGAGTGCAGAGTAGTGAGTAGTGAGTGCAGAGTAGTGAGTAGTGAGTGCAGAGTAGTGAGTGCAGAGTAGTGAGTAGTGAGTGCAGAGTAGTGAGTAGTGAGTGCAGAGTAGTGAGTGCAGAGTAGTGAGTAGTGAGTGCAGAGTAGTGAGTGCAGAGTAGTGAGTAGTGAGTGCAGAGTAGTGAGTGCAGAGTAGTGAGTAGTGAGTGCAGAGTAGTGAGTGCAGAGTAGTGAGTGCAGAGTAGTGAGTAGTGAGTGCAGAGTAGAGAGTGCAGAGTAGTGAGTGCAGAGTAGTGAGTAGTGAGTGCAGAGTAGTGAGTAGTGAGTGCAGAGTAGTGAGTAGTGAGTGCAGAGTAGTGAGTGCAGAGTAGTGAGTGCAGAGTAGTGAGTACAGAGTAGTGAGTAGTGAGTGCAGAGTAGAGAGTGCAGAGTAGTGAGTGCAGAGTAGTGAGTAGTGAGTGCAGAGTAGTGAGTGCAGAGTAGTGAGTAGTGAGTGCAGAGTAGTGAGTTTTGAGTGCAGAGTAGTGAGTAGTGAGTGCAGAGTAGTGAGTGCAGAGTAGTGAGTGCAGAGTAGTGAGTAGTGAGTGCAGAGTAGTGAGTGCAGAGTAGTGAGTGCAGAGTAGTGAGTAGTGAGTGCAGAGTAGTGAGTAGTGAGTGCAGAGTAGTGAGTGCAGAGTAGTGAGTAGTGAGTGCAGAGTAGTGAGTGCAGAGTAGTGAGTGCAGAGTAGTGAGTAGTGAGTGCAGAGTAGTGAGTAGTGAGTGCAGAGTAGTGAGTGCAGAGTAGTGAGTAGTGAGTGCAGAGTAGTGAGTACTGAGTGCAGTGCAGAGTAGTGAGTGCAGAGGGCAGAGTAGTGAGTGCAGAGTAGTGAGTGCAGAGTGCAGAGTGCAGAGTAGTGAGTGCAGAGTGCAGAGTAGTGAGTGCAGAGTGCAGTGCAGGTATGTGCAGTGCAGGTGAGTGCAGGTGAGTGCAGTGCAGTGCAGGTGAGTGCAGTGCAGGTGAGTGCAGTGCAGGTGAGTGCAGTGCAGGTGAGTGCAGGTGAGTGCAGTGCAGGTGAGTGCAGTGCAGTGCAGGTGAGTGCAGTGCAGGTGAGTGCAGTGCAGTGCAATGCAGGTGAGTGCAGTGCAGTGCAGTGCGGTGCAGTGCAGTGCAGGTGAGTGCAGTGCAGTGCAGGTGAGTGCAGTGCAGGTGAGTGCAGTGCAGTGCAGGTGAGTGCAGTGCAGGTGAGTGCAGTGCAGGTGAGTGCAGGTGAGTGCAGTGCAGTGCAGGTGAGTGCAGTGCAGTGCAGGTGAGTGCAGTGCAGGTGAGTGCAGTGCAGGTGAGTGCAGTGCAGGTGAGTGCAGGTGAGTGCAGTGCAGTGCAGATGAGTGCAGTGCAGGTGAGTGCAGTGCAGTGCAGGTGAGTGCAGTGCAGTGCAGGTGAGTGCAGTGCAGTGGAGTGCAGTGCAGGTGAGTGCAGTGCAGTGTAGGTGAGTGCAGTGGAGTGCAGTGCAGTGCAGGTGAGTGTAGTGCAGGTGAGTGTAGTGCAGGTGAGTGCAGTGCAGGTGAGTGCAGTGCAGTGCAGGTGAGTGCAGTGCAGGTGAGTGGAGTGCAGGTGAGTGCAGTGCAGGTGAGTGCAGTGCAGTGCAGGTGAGTGCAGTGCAGTGCAGGTGAGTGCAGTGCAGGTGAGTGCAGTGCAGTGGAGTGCAGTGCAGGTGAGTGCAGTGCAGGTGAGTGCAGTGCAGTGTAGGTGGGTGCAGTGCAGTGGAGTGCAGTGCAGGTGGGTGCAGGTGAGTGCAGTGCAGGTGAGTGCAGTGCAGGTGAGTGCAGTGCAGGTGAGTGCAGTGCGTGCAGTGCAGGTGAGTGCAGTTCAGGTGAGTGCAGTGCAGGTGAGTGCAGTGCAGTGCAGGTGAGTGCAGTGCAGGTGAGTGCAGTGCAGGTGAGTGCAGTGCAGTGCAGGTGAGTGCAGTGCAGGTAAGTGCAGTGCGTGCAGTGCAGATGAGTGCAGTGCAGATGAGTGCAGTGCAGTGCAGGTGAGTGCAGTGCAGGTGAGTGCAGTACAGTGCAGGTGAGTGCAGTGCAGGTGAGTGGAGTGCAGTGCAGGTGAGTGCAGTGCAGTGCAGGTGAGTGCAGTGCAGTGTAGGTGAGTGCAGTGCAGTGGAGTGCAGTGTAGTGCAGGTGAGTGCAGTGCAGGTGAGTGCAGTGCAGTGCAGGTGAGTGCAGTGCAGGTGAGTGCAGTGCAGGTGAGTGGAGTGCAGGTGAGTGCAGTGCAGGTGAGTGCAGTGCAGGTGAGTGCAGTGCAGTGCAGGTGAGTGCAGTGCAGTGCAGTGGAGTGCAGTGCAGTGCAGGTGAGTGCAGTGCAGGTGAGTGCAGTGCAGGTGAGTGCAGTGCAGGTGAGTGCAGTGCAGTGCAGTGGAGTGCAGTGCAGGTGAGTGCAGTGCAGTCCAGGTGAGTGCAGTGCAGTGTAGGTGGGTGGAGTGCAGTGCAGGTGAGTGCAGTGCAGGTGAGTGCAGTGCAGTGCAGGTGAGTGCAGTGCAGGTGAGTGCAGTGCAGTGCAGGTGAGTGCAGTGCAGGTGAGTGCAGTGCAGTGCAGGTGAGTGCAGTGCAGGTGAGTGCAGGTTAGTGCAGTGCAGGTGAGTGCAGGTGAGTGCAGTGCGTGCAGTGCAGGTGAGTGCAGTGCAGGTGAGTGCAGTTCAGGTGAGTGCAGTGGAGTGCAGGTGAGTGCAGTGCAGGTGAGTGCAGTGCAGTGCAGGTGAGTGCAGTGCAGGTGAGTGCAGTGCAGGTGAGTGCAGTGCAGGTCAGTGCAGGTGAGTGCAGTGCAGGTGAGTGCAGTGCAGTGCAGGTGAGTGCAGTGGAGTGCAGGTGAGTGCAGTGCAGGTGAGTGCCATCCAGATATTTAACGGCAATGCACAGAAGATCCGGGGAGTGTGTGTCAATCAATGTCACTGAACACCCCAGATGAGTGGCTACCCATGTACACAAGCCCCCCGATGGTCTACCCCTCGGTCCCTGTGCAGCTGGGATATGGTAGCATGCGTAGCCCACCCTGAGGGGAACGGATGTCATCCAGGTCTCTTGGAACAGACACGTCGTATTGGTCCACCAACTCTCCCCAATCCGAGTTCGATAACTTAGAGCCTAACCCCGCTACATTCCAAGACCCTATAAATGAGCTACTTAGCTGATGCCTTGTGGAATTGGCTGTGATGGGCAGTGGCAAAGAAATACAAGGGGTACCTTCTTGGTTGGTTGTCCCGCTTCCATCTCCTTGGCCGCAAACTTGGAGATTTACAGATAATAGAGGCGACGATGGGTCCACTAGTACTGCCCCCCCCCCTGCGGTCTGAGGGTGCTCCTCCCCTTGCCTCTCACCCGCCTTCACCTCCAAGCACTCGGCTGGAATACGATCTATATCATTGTGCCAGGAGGAGGAGGCTAGTCAATCCACATTATTCAAAGTACTAGATCTATTTTCCACAGGTATATTGTATTTGGACCTCTCATCGTCATTATGATAGTAGGATGCTCCTGAACCACCAGGGAACCTTTCCTGTGGGTAGAAATACCCTAAGTGAAGGGGGGTAATTGGGCCTTGATGACAGGGACCGCCCCAGTCTAGTATATGGTTAACCACGCCAGGATCTCTAAAATTAATGATCACACAATCCCCACCGATATCTTTAGTATTATTCCCTATCCAACTAACTCTTCTGGCAAATAGTATTTCCCCTTGACCTGAATTCGTTAGTGGTCTGCATTTGTTCAACCAGAATATGATTTTATTCTTTAGCTCGGTGAACGTTTCACCTCGCTCTTCAACCAGTGGCGGAACTCAAGATAGTACCACCACGTAAGGTGAAGCCTCTGGGGGTAGCTGGATGGAGGGTAATGGTTGTTTGGGGGTATTGACTGGCGGGTTGGGTGTAGATATAGTTTCAAATATTTGAGTTTTCGATAGAGAAACTTTAACATTGCTTCTCAAAGATGGGCCACAGAACAAATAGTAGCCTAGGGATTGAGTCTATGAAAAACATAACTTTACAGAAGGTGCTTGAAAAAAGAAAACTAAAGTCAGCCATCCGAGATAGAAAGTGTAAGCAACAGAGCACCAGAAGGAGACAACTAGTGGTACTCAAAAGATTTATAGTAACATTAATTCAATACAGATTATTAAACAAAACAAAAAATATAGCTTGATGCAGCATAACAATTTGCCTTTGGGCCTCTCCCACCACATGGAGCTCATTATATATTTAAATTGTAGGTCTGTGTGGTTAAGAAAACAAATTATCCATGAAGCAAAGGATGTCATCTTGCTTCTTCTCATGAACTCTGTACAAATCTTCTAGGTGAGGGATGCCGGTTAGAGACAGGCAAAGTCTTGTTTTATAGAACAGATGGTTGACTAGGATAAACCTCAATTCAAAAGGGCAAGTCTATGCTATGAGGTATGTGCTGGGATATTTGAAGAGTGCTAGAAAAAACTAAAATATAAATTATCAAAGTAAATAAAATACAGTGGTCATTGAATTCCCTATATGAGGAACTTGCACACACTGTCCAGTTTGTATGCTACAAACTAGGAAGTGCAGAAACGAAAAAAGAGTGTATTGATTGTCAAGGAGGGGCACATCTAATCGGACAGGCTTAATGGAGCAGAGCAAGTACGCACAAGAGTTTGTGTGTAATAAAACCTACATGAAATAATCACGGGGGGTTCGTTGATCCTCTATTACCTATAGATAGCATTTAATTTTAAGCAGTGGATTACAACATGAGCTGTAGTTTCCCTGAGTAAATTACAGTAACGGCATACGCAGTTAAGGCATATTATTCCACTTAAGGGTATTATCGAGCACAAACGCGGACCAGCCTAATCTTGCAAACATCTGTATTATGCTATCATTTTTAATATCACTGAGTAGGCGAAACACTCATATTCTATCAAATGTTGCACAAATGAGTAAGCAGTTTTTAATTACGTGCTTGGAATGTCCTGATTTGAGCATGCCTTTAACCTCAAATTATAGCTTAGATTTATTGGTTTGCCGAAATTATATAGGATTGCAATAGTTCTAAAAATTTACACCAATAACTGCAAATGAGAACAAATGCTAAATATATATACCGTTGTCTCCCTACCTAAAATCCTTTTGATTCCATTGCGCTGTTGAATTGGTAGACGTAAAAGATCCGATTGTACCAATTTAAGATAGATTGATTCTACTTTATAGTACCTCAAACCTAACGTTCAATAAAGTATATTTATCAAATAATTATTTCGGTTTTATGACAACCCTTCACACAAATATGTGTTTAAGAACGCAGTGTTGATATTTCTCATGTGTCTGTTTCTTGTGTTGTTGAGGATAAATGGTTGAGGTAGTTGTTTGATCTGAACAGGAGCAGAGACGGACGGAAGGTCGTGGGAGCACGGCAACTTAAGCCGAGGGAAAACAAAAAGTAGTGCGCCGAACCTACTTAAATGGTCAGAAGGCAACTGATCCAAGTAACGGGGTCAGTCGCCAGGGACAAAAACCACCCACTGAAAAGAGGGTCAAATGTGAAAATTAGCCACACAAAGAAAGGGAATCTAGATAAGCATATAAAGGAACCAATGGGGAACGAGCGGCATGATCAATGCCCATAGAGGAGACACTGCATGTCTTGCAGATAAGCACATGTGGGCTGACTCTAGGCTTGACCTAAAAATGTTTGCATTTATATAGTGCTTGCTTCCCCTAATGAGGTGTTGAAGCTCATTTTTTAAGAGTAGCACACTACTCTGGAACTCTTAAAGGATTAGTGGTGAATTAGTATAGTGAAATATGGAATTAATTTGAGAGGTGGACATGTGTGTCAGTTATTTGGATTGAAAAGGATAGTGGAGGGATAGAAGAGGGAAGGATTTAGACATCTTTGTGAGTAGATGAATAGTTATGATGAAAGATTTTCAAGGCAGGGAAGATGTGGTCTTGCGGTTTTATATGTAAGAGTAATCTGGCAGCCGAGTTCTGAATCATTTGTAGTCTTTTCATGGTTGTTAAAGGTGATCCGTGGTAGAGGCTATTGATGGAATCAAGTTTGGACAGAACAAGGGAGATGGTAGCTTGGACCTTGAATGGAATCCCAAATCGGGAAAGATTTGTTGCAGAGTTTTTGTAGTAACAAAGCTTGATCTTGCTAGTTTGTCCACTTAGGCATTCATCTATAGCTTGGAGTGCATGGTCATTCTGAGGTTTCTTACTTCCTTTGATACTTTCGGCGGTGTTCCCAGATCATCAGCCCAGGCTGCAAACGGGTCATAATGTTTACAATCGCCACACGTGAGCATTTCTGTTTTGGAAGCATTCAATTTGAGATGGCTCCACGTCATCAATTGATCCACGGCTCTGAGACAACTGAACATTTTTGAGTTTCCAATGTCTTTGGGGCATTCCAGTCGAAGGAGTATTTGCATATCATCTGCATAGTTATAGCACGTGAGGTGAAATTGATTGATCAGTACCGGTAACGACTTCATGTAGATGTTGAAAAGCATGGGCGAGATGATAAAGCCTTGAGGGATCCCTGCTTTTGTGGAGAACGGTTTGGATGAGAAAGGTGGAATATGGATTACATTAGTTCTGTTGCGAAGGCATGATGCGATCCAGTCTAGAGCAGCCCCCTCTATGCCAGCTTCGTAGAGTCTTTGTATCAGAGTGTCATGGTCAACTGTGTCAAAGCCAGCTGAGAAGTCCAAGACAAGTAGCCTAGCAACCCCGTTGCGGTCAACTGTGTTCTTCAGGTCATCCTAGATGGCAAGGATGGCAGATTCTGTGTCTATTGTTCAACGGAATCCCGTTTGGATGTCTGAAGAATGACATCTATGCGAACGCTAATCTTTCTATCAGTTTGCTAAGGAAAGGTCCATTTGTCATTGGTCTGTAGTTTTCAGGGTTTAGCGGGTCCAAGTTTATTTTCTTCAGTAGTAGGCATATGCATGACTTTTTGAGTTCAGGATATTATCCGGTAGTTGAGTTGTTGATGATTCTTCTTACTAGAGTGGCCGCACAGGTTGTTAGAGGAATTGTCTTGAAGGTTTGTGACACGGTTCAGAAGGTCTGCTGGCAGGCCTGCTTGCTTTGCTCAGGTCCATAAATTCATTGTGTTGGAAGGAACGGAGAGGCTGGGTTAGAGTATCCTTGGATTGTTATTTTGTGAAAGGATCAGCGCTGGTGCTTTGTCTTTGTTTTAAGTATGAGTCCAATGTGTAATGATTATCCAGTTTGTCTGTGAAACTTGAGTAACGGAATGAGCTCCTTCTAGGCAATTTGGTTTACAAGTATTTTATAGAATTCTTTATTTGCACATTTAGAATTTTCAATTCAGTCTGAATAGTATCTTTTCTTACCTTTTTTGATAGCTAACTTGTATAATCTGTTAATTTTCTGTAGGCAAAGTTTTTCTTGATTGGCATTTGTTTTGAGCCAGACATGTTGCTGCTTTCTAATTTGTTGTTTTATGTCTTTTATCTCTGTATTTCTCCACGGTGCTTGTTTTCTTTTGTTCTGTTGTGTGGTTATTAGTGTTAGGATATCAGAAGCTTCCGGTAGCCATTCATATCATTTTTTAACAGAATTTATTGTTTCTAGATCTGTACTGGATGTTAGTTTTGTTTCTAAGTGTTCCAAATTGAGTTTTTTTCCACTGTTGATAGGTGGATGCACGTAAAGTGGTTTTAGGTGCGTCGCTAAGTGTAGTTTTATATTGGAAAGCAAGCAAATAGTGGTATGACCATGTGACCGGAGTTTGAGTTTGAAAGGTAGCTAGTTCGGTATTTGCAAAAATGACATCTAGGATGAGTCCTGCGTTGTGTATGGGTTTGTGGACGATCTGATGCAGGTTCAGTGCATCTAGGCTAGCGATGATTGTTTTCGGAAGTGGGGAACATTGGGGTTGTCAAACCAAATATTGAGGTCACCCAGAACGCATAGGTTGGAGTTTAGTGTTATCTGGTTTGAAACCTGTCTAGAAGCATGTCTGGGAATGTCGCATTGCTAGGTGGAGGTCTGTAAAGGAGCAGGAAATTACAGGAGGAAGACAGTGTAGGATTACATTTGGTGAAAAGAGCCTCACAATTTTTATGGAAACGTCAACTTTTGTGATATGTAATGTTTGCCTGAACACAACAGCTAAGCCAACTCCTTTTTTTTTTTGGGAAAATATTTTTATTTTCATTTTTAAAACAGTGCGACACGTTGCTCGGCATAAGTACAAAGTAATTTAAGCACAGTAGTTCGTCAACAGAAACCATTTTGATTATATCACAAGTACAAGTACATCTCATTCCATTGATCATAACATGGGCTGTCAGCAAGTACATTAGCTCCAAAGCATTAATCCGTATCAGAGCTGGAACTATCATTATCTGAGGGTGGCTCACAAATGTTCCCTCTATACTTATTCGACGCCCCCCTACTCTATTTTTTGGGACAGCCTCTATTGCAGAACACTGCCCGTTCTGAAATTATCGCAGCGTCCATATCGTGCTTCCAAGCCGTTAGTGTAAGTGTCTCTGTCCCGCCCCATTTCTGCGCTATATTCCTCTTTGCTATCATCATACCAAGTGTCATCCAGCCCTGCCCAGAGCGTGTGAGGTCATTAGGTTCCCATATATTTAAAAGGCAACGCCTGGGGTCCGGCAGTACGGAAAGTTCTTCTGATTGAGACATGGTACGCATCACCTGAACCCAGTAGTGTGTAATTCTTGGGCAGTCCCATATTGTGTGATAGAAGGTCCCTACTTCACCGCATCCCCGCAGGCAGTATGGGTGTGTAATCCGTTTCATCTTATGCAATGTGTCTCTAGTGTAGTAAGACCTGTGCAATATGCGTAGTTGCACCAAGCGGAGACGTGAGGAGATGCCCACTTCTTTCGGAGACGCAATTGCCTCTTGCCACTCCGAGTCATCAATGTCTCCACATTCATGGGACCATTTCTCCCGCAAGGCCACCAGTGGGTCAGGTAGGTTATTTATTAGCTTACGATATGTCAGTGATGTCGCTTTTGATGGCATATAGTCCATGAGTATTCTGTCCTCGAGCGGAGATGCCTCCGGGATGTCTGTTTCGGGTGGCAGCGCCGTTGTTAATGCATGGCGTATTTGCATATATCGGAAATGTTCTGATGGTGCCAGATCATATTGTTGGCGCAATGTCTCAAAGGGTAGCACATGTCCCTTTTGACATAGATCCCCAATGGTTGATATGCCTATATCAACCCAGCGGTAAAAGCCCTTGGATTGTCTGAGTTTCCCCAGCTTCTTTGTGTCCCACAACGGAGTTAACTGTGTTAACACGCCCTGCCATTTCAACCTGGCCAGTGCCGCGTGCCAGATAGTGAGTGTGTGTTGTAGTGGGCCAAACTTTGAGGCGACCAGAGATTTATCATAAAGGGGGGCCAGCATACAAGGAAACCCCAACTGTGCCCTGTCTGCCTTTAGAGCCGGCTCGGACTGCGGGAGATGGAGCCATTGGTTAATGACCTTCAACTGTGATGCCCAATAATAAAGGCTGATGTATGGGAGCGCTATGCCTCCGTCATACCAGCTTCGTGTTAGCTTGGCTTGTGCTATACGTGCGGGCTTAGGACCCCTTAGTAACACCAAGACCTGTGCTGCAATAGTTTTGAAATATGCGGCTGGTACGGGGTAGGGTGTATTTTCGAAAAAATGTAGAGAAAGCGGGGTAAAGCCATCATTTTGAAAAGAGCCGCCTTTCCCAGCAGGGTCAGCGGCAGTGATTCCCAATGCCGTATGGCACGTTTAAGACGATCAAGGGGGGGTGGTAGATTATGTGTATGGAAGTCAACCGGGCTAGTTGTGACGTATACCCCTAGATACTTAAACCCACTGTCTGCAGTCCGTAATGGGCAGGTGTCCGGTAGACGTGGTGGGGGGCCGCGCAGTATGTACATGGTGGATTTAGACCAGTTGATCGAGTAGCCCGATGCACGGCCGTAGGCTGTGCAGACATCCAGAAGAGTGTTAATTGAGCGCTTGGGAGAGGTGAGATATAATAGGATATCGTCTGCGTACAGGGATATTCTATCTTCCCAATCATCAGTCCAGCGGAGGCCCCTGATAGTAGGCTCCCATCTTATCCATTCCGCCAATGGTTCCAATACCATGGCAAACAGTAATGTTGACAATGGGCAACCCTGACGCGTCCCTCTGGACAGTGGGAAGTCTGCCAAAATGTGGCCGTTAGCAGCAACATGCGCCATGGGCTTCTCATACAATAGGCGAATCCAGGCACAGAACCTCGGGCCAAAGCCAAAATGGCATAGCACCGCAAATAAGAAGGGCCAGTGGACCGTATCAAACGCCATATGCGCGTCCAGGGACAGTATTACAGCCGGTTCCCGAAGGTATTCCGCACGTGACAGTACGCCATGTACTCTCCTTAAATTGAGCGCCGTGTTCCTGCCGGGCATAAAGCCAGACTGGTCTTTATGTATGAGTTTGGGTAAATAGGATGTGAGACGCAGCGCCAATAGTTTAGCGAGTATTTTAGCCTCGGCATTTATGAGGGAGATCGGGCGATAGGACGCACATTGGTCAGCCGGCTTCCCTGGTTTTAATATAGCTACAATAGTAGCCATGCGTTGATCTAAAGGAAGTTCCCCTGCCACTAGGCTTTCTTCAAACATATGCAGCAGATGTGGTGCAATCGTGCCTGCCTGTTGCTTGTATAATTCAACTGGTATACCATTAGGTCCCAGTGCCTTACCCGCCTGCAGGGCCTTGATCGCTAATTGCACCTCCTCAGTCGTGAGGTCTTCGTCCAAGGCCTGCGCCTCCTCCGCGGTTAAAGTGGGCATTTTGAGGTCTTTGATGTAGGTGTCTGCCTCCTCCGAGATCGTGGATGCAGAAGAGTACACCGTCATATAGTGTTGGGCTAGCATGTGTACTATTGTTTGTGGATCTCTAATAAGGTCCCCTCCCTCCACCGTAAGTTGTGCTATCCACCTGTCCCGTTTGTCACGTCTGTCCAGCCATGCGAGTAATTTGCCCGCCTTGTCACCTGCCTCGTAAATTTTGTGTTGTGTATTGGACATTTGTAGATTGACCCCCTCAGTCAGGTGTGCTCTATGTCGGTGTTGTGCTGTTTGCAAGCTATGCGCCGTAGTGGGGTTCGGGTCAGTCGCATGCTGTATCTCTGCCTCAGCCATTGCCATTTCCAAAGCTAGTAGTTCTGCTTGCCCTGCACGCTTGTGCGCTGTGATGGAGACTATTGCCTGCCCTCTAATCACGGTTTAGTAGGCCTTCCACAGGGTGACAGAGGAGGACATGGAATCGATGTTGTCTTGGAAGTAGTGTTTCGTCCCCGCCTTCAGCTCTTTCCTAATCTTATGATTATGATGGAGCCAGAGCGGATCGGGTAGGTCCGACGCCGCTTGGGCTGGTGATGTGCATAGCTAATCAGCAGAGGAGAATGATCTGAAATGCCCCGTGGCCGGATTTCTACATTTACAACAGTGCCAGGGCCACCCACCGAGCCCAGAAAATAATCAAGTCTAGTAAGACTATTATGCATGCTGGAGTGGTAGGTGAACTGGCGTTCCAGCGGGTTGTACTTCCTCCAAAGGTCCACGAGCCCCATAGCCGTCAAAAAGCCCCCCAACCGTGATGTACCAGACACAGACAGTCTGGGAGGGACTCTATCCATTAAGTTATCAGCCACCAAATTGAAATCTCCCCCGAGAAGTAAGTCCCCGTCAGGGAGTCCAAGTAAGAAAGTGCTAAGATCCGCTAGGGCCGTCTCCTGCAAGGCTGGTTGTATGTAGACTGAGACAATATTAAAGGGCTTCCCCTCCCACTGTGCATGTATGGCAGCAAATCTACCTGCGTTGTCAGATTTAACAGACTGTATGAGTAAAGGGAATTGTTTCTTAACCAAGACGCCAACCCCTCTAGATCCGGAGGTGAATTCGGAGTGGGCCACCATCTTAAAACCCCATCTGTCCATTGCCTTTGTAGCCTTGCCATTGAGGTGTGTTTCCTGTAGGAGCACCACTGCCGCACCTTCCCTTTTAATGCATTTCAGAACCAGGCCTCGTTTAATTTTGTCACCCAGGCCTCGAACATTTCAAGTGAGTATAGATAGGGACAGGGTTACTCCATCGGAGCCTTCTCATAAAACAGTGTGTGAGTCAACACCCATCATCAGACTTAGAGTTTTCAGGGCCCCCGTGGATCAGTGTGTGAATGAGATGATAGTCAGTTTCTGCAAACCAAAACACCGTGTCATTCATTACATATCTGAGCATCGCATGAACATAGAACATGAGAAACAACGAACTTACCCCCCCTCCAACCCCCTCCCTGCCTTGCGGACTCCAAACTGCCCGCCACCCCAACTCAGCAGAGTGCTCATTATCCCTGTCAAAAAACAACGTTGCCTATGAGAGCATAGGGGGTGAAAGTCCAAGAAGGACCAGAAAGAGCCCCAACAGTTCCAGAGTCCCGGCTCATTGCCAATAGTCACGTTAGCAAGTAAGGGAAGTGAATCCCAACCAGTAAAGTTCGGCATTACAGGACACATTTCCAAGAGGAAAAAGAAAGAAGTACTTCCCTTGTGTTAGCAGGAGTCATTCCCCAGAGTCTTTGGTCATGCTGGCCTCATCTTTCTCCTCCTGTCCGGTCGCCTCAGCCTCATCGGACTTTCCTTGTCGCCTAGGCCGCCCGTTCTGTCTGCCGGAGCCCTCCGCCGGATGCCACCCCTCGAGCCAGTCATGTGCCTCCTCCGGAGTGTAAAAAAAATAAGTTTTTTTTATCAGGCACCACTGAGGCGCGCTGGGAAGAGCATGGAGTAGGGCAATTTGCGAGATCTCAGTGTCTTTTTCACCTTAAGGAAACTCCTCCGTCGCGCTGCCACCGCCGTCGTATAGTCAGGAAAAATTGAAATTTCGGAATTCTGGATCCGTATGGGTGGTGTCACCCTCGCCGTTTGTAGAATAGCGTCACGATCCCTGAAATTGAATATACGTGCTATAACAGGTCTTGGTCGTGCCCCGAGGCGCGGTTGTCCACCTGGTACCCTGTGCACCCGTTCCACCGAGAAAAAATTTGAGAGGCCTTTCGTTTGCAGTGTGTTTTTCACAAGGTCCTCCACATAAAGGTCCATGGCAGGTCCCCCTTCCGATTCTGGAAGGCCAATTATGAGAATATTATTGCGTCTGGAGCGCCCTTCTTGTTCGTCCATCTTGTCCGCCAGTAGTTTGTTGTCTTCTTCCAATTGCGTTACGCGTTTGAGCAATAATGCGGTGTCCGAGGTGAGTGTCGTCGTGACCTGTTCCACTGCAGTAACTCTAGACGACATTTTTTGCAGGTCTGCCCATAGAAGTGTCACGTCTGTCGAAATCGCGCCCACCGTGGTTTGTACCTGTTGCAGGGCCGCCATGATGTCTTCCAACGTCATTGCAGGAACCGTACCTCCCTCCGCACTTTTTGTGCTAGTCCTCTTTTGCTCCGCCAGTGGGGGAGTCTTTGGCGTAAGCAAATTTATCAAGTTTACTTGGCTGGGGCCCGCGATTACCTTTGCCGCTCATTGTGAGAGGGACGCTGCGTACCACTCCAGGCCACACTGGGGAAGCTCGGTGGGCGCTTTGTTGGCGGTTCAGTACTCCATGCCAAGTGGAGGGCTATTAGTCCCGTCACGCAAACAGTGTCAGTGCAGTCGCCACACAGTTGTATTTCCAAGATGCGGGCAGCTCCTCGCCCCGCCCCGTCCCCCGCACACGCCGTCAATGCGCTGTGAAGGTGAGTAAAACCCGCTCTGAGGGATGAGCAGCGTTCGCCCAGTCACCTCGCCATCAGTTCGATACCTTCAGGGGGCCGAAAGTCTTGTACCGTGCCTCTTTCCGCACAGGTTCGCCCCGTTTTAATGCTCGCGGGGGGGTCACCGCCTCCAGCACTGGGGTCGTCGCGCCCCAACAGTCGGCGGGAAAGCAGGTGTGTGCCCGAAGCCGGTGAGCCACACAGGAGTAATAGTTCGGGCCGTGCTAGGCCGCGGCGCCAGTGGCGGACCTCCAGGCACCTCGCCACTTCAGGTCGGGAGTGTGGCGGTTAAGCAATGTCAGTCAGCCCTGTCGGTGTGTTGGGGGCAAGGCCCGGCGGGGGAAGGCAGCCGCTCCACTCACCAGCCGCCTCAGCTGTAAACTGTAGTCCGGCGCGCCGTTAGTCGACGGCGTCCCACCGGCAGGTCGTCCAAATCTAGGCCGGTGCTCGTAACGTGGCTGTAGGCCGTAAACTCTCCCTCGATGCAGCCCCCGACCCCAAGATCGTAGAGGGTTCGGAGTAGGGTCGATGAGCGCAGGTTCACCTCCGCCACAAGTATTTCGAGCTTGGGGCTATACTGGAGCAGGATAACTGTCTGGATTTATATGGGGAATCGGTCGCACCCTCGGAGCCTCACTAGGTCGCGGCCATCTTGGTTAGCCGCCGGCCATGCCCCCAACCAACTCCTTTTTTGCCTATACGATTTCGGGTGATCATTTGATAGCCTAGAGGAATGGCTTCATGCAGGACTGGAGCCATATCATCTCCCAACCATGATTCAGTTATGAATGGTATGTCTGGTTTTGCATCAGTGAGAAGGTTGTAGATGTGATATTTGTTTTAGAGAGCAATCAAGCATTTATTGGTAGACAGTTTAGAGAATGTGCTTTGGTGATAGTGTGAGTTTGTTTTGTAGAAGAGTGAGCAGTATTTTGTCGGCTTGCAGAAGGTGGGTCCTTACTGCTGGTATTAGCTGAATGAGGATAGCAATAGTGTAGCTGTTCTGTATCGTATTCCTCGTTCAGCAGGCTAAGATGGCATTTTGATGGGTCTGCATGTTTAAATGGTGGAGAGGGTGTTTTAGAGTGAGTTGCTGTGCTGTGATGTTTTTGTGGTGTAACTTTGTTGTGCAGTAGACAAGGAGAAGCAAAGTTGTGAGGTGTGGCACGTTGCTTATATTGTTTGCGTGTGTTTAGGGCAGAAGGTGTATGAGTTAGGGGTGGTGGTGCAGCATGTGGGTCGTGTAGTAAGGTTTACATTGTCCAATGGATGAGAGGCGGTTAGAAGAGAGTTGCTGTATGTGTGTTTGGTGTGGTGGAAGAGAGAAAGCTTGGCATTGGAGTTTGTTCATTTGTGTAGTTTGAAAGGTGGGTGTAAGTTTGTATATTGTGATGGTAAGTATTATGAAGTGTTGCGCTTGAGAGATTTGGTTGTGCTGGTGTGCGTGGTTTGTTTGGTTTTGAGCAGTAGTGAAAAGAGGTGCTGACATTTATTTTATGAGATGGATTTGTTTATATAGTATTGTTTGTGAGTGGAATTTGTAAGCTAAAGGGGTGGTGATGTGTTTGTGAGTAGTGTATGTTGTGTGTAAGAAGGGATGAAGTAGAGTTAAGAATCTTTGTCTTAGGCTTGTTTGCTGCAAGAGGTAATATGTGTGGTGCAGTGGAGTGTAAGTGTTGTGTGGTTGTGTTATTGTGGTAGAAAGAAGAGGAGGGTGTTGGAGAAATTATGGATGGCTGAGTATAGGTTTGTTAGTGACACACATGGGTCTGTTAGGAGTAGAGTGGGAGTGTATGTTTGGATGGGATCTAGTTAAGTATGGTGTGGCTTTGGGTTGTGTTAGTGATGAGTGAATTGGTTAGTGGTAGAGGATAGAGTTGTGTACGGTTTGTTGGTGGTGGTGGAAAGGTGCGGTAGCTGGGATAGAAGGTTGTATAGGTGTGGTTTAGTAGTGGGTGCTGAGCCACTGAAATGTGCTTAGGGTTAGTTTGTAGTAAATTAGTTTAGTATATTTGGTGTGAGCGTGTTAATCTGGTTGTGGATGGGGTAGGATGGGTGCTGGTATATATCAAATTGGGCAGCATTTCTGGCCCTGGTCCCGACCAGGCTCAAACAGGCACTTGCCCATATCCTCTCTGCCTTTAACCTCGACGCCCAGGCTGAGACGCTCTAAGCCCTGGCCTTTTTTAGCTCTAGGAATCGGTGACCCCTTCAGCCAACGGCGACCCTAGCCAATCAGAACACTATCCCTAATCTCTAGGACCATTAGGAGACCGATCCTTAGACCCAATTACAGCCCTAGTCCAAGCACACAATCGGTCACAAAACACTAAGACCAAGTTCAATAGAAAGCCTAACCCCAATACTAGTCCCAGCAGCCAATCATATAGGAAACCTTAAGCCCTACATCCAATAAAAAACCAAGCCCCAACCCTAGTCTGCCCATACCGCAGCCCTTGTCCCAGCAGCCAATCAGCCATGAAACCCTAAACCCTATGTCCAATCGAAAGCCTAACCCCAGCCCTAGTCCCGGCAGCCAATTATACAAGAAACCCTAATCCCAACATCCAATCGAAAGCCCAGCCCCAGAAACCAATATAAAACCCCAAACCTATCCACCAGATCAGATCAATCAGATCACTAGCCCTAAGACGTATATCAATAGAATCACTGACAATACAATGCTTTAATGCAAATTTCTGCTAGGTGGATACTTCTTTTAGGGAAAGCAGCATTCATCGGGGATAGCAATGTACCAAGATGTCTACTGTTCATTGTACCATTGAAAAATCTGCTTATGTTGCTGATAGAATGTACAAATTTGCGAAGCAAGTCAATTTGTAACATCACAAACATTTATAGACGGTATGCTTACAAATTGGGAAGCTGTAAATTAGGACACATAAAAAATGGTGCAGCTCAAAGTGCACTTTAAAGGCCTATGGTGTTTTACAGATTTTAATTGAAACAAGGTTGTAAAATGCACTATTTGGCCCACTTGTTTTCCTTGGGCGAGAACCTTCACCAAACTCTATCGCGGAAGGCATGTTTGCTAAAAGTAATCCAACTTTGCTCACTGTCCATGTAGGCAATGTTGTCACGATTCGCTCCCTATGTTCTCGTGTCCACCACCAGGGGGCTGAACTGTGGGACTATCCAGTGTTCTAATATGCTTCCTGACACTCCCCTGCATGCATATCTTGACTTCCAGCCATTGGGACACTATTTGGGAATTGACATCCATTCCCAATCCATGCCGGGTTTTGTGAAAGCCAGCCTGATTAGACTTAAAGCCAGCCTACTCATGCCTGAAACTCCATCACCCAGAATTCCCTGCTCACTGTTTTGTCTCCACCCCTGCAGGCCAAGGATGGGTGGAGGAATTCAGCTCACCTGTGGCTGGCTGCTGCTAGCCTGCTCACACCAGCTGCATGTGATTACTGTGAGCTCTTTTAAGCCCCTGCTCCCTTCAGGCAAAGGTTGGTCATTGTAGCAGTTTACCGGTGAGACCAATCCTTGGTTCCAGAGTTCCCTGAGCTTTTGCTATTCTTGTTTCCAGTGTTTCCTGAGCTTTAACTATGCCTTGTTCCTGACCTGCTGCTGTTTTCCCTGTTCCTGAATTAGCACTGCCTGCAGTGCTACCCTTACCCCATAGCCTTAGTATTCCTTGTTCCTGAACTGCAGCAGTTTCCCTTCTCCTGAATTAGCATTGCTTGCAGTGCTACCTTGTTTCCCGAGTTCCTGAGCTATAGCTATTCCCTGTACCTGATTTAGCACTGCCTTCAGTGCTACCCTGTTTCCTGAGTTCCTGAGCTATAGTTATTCTTTGTTCCTGAGCTTAGTTATTTCTTGTTCCTGATTTGCACTGCTTGCAGTGCTCTCTTGACTTCTTGTTTCCTGAGCTGTAGCTATGTCCTGTTTCCTTGAACCAGTATTGCCTGCAGTGCTACATTGACTCCTAAGCTCTAGTAATTTCCCTGTTCCTGAACTAGTACTGCCTGCAGTGCTACCTTGACTCCTGAAGCTTTGGTAGTTCCCTGTTCCTGAACCAGCACTGTCTGCAGTGCTGCCTTGACTCCTGAGCCTTAGCTCACTTCTTGTTCCTTCCCCAGCACTGCCTTCTCTGCTACTTTGTTTTCTTGATTCCTTAACCTGCACTATTCTAGTATACCCTGGTAGCCTCCCCTTCTGTATATCTGTGTCCAGTCCCTGCCTTGCTTCCCATTTCCTTGGTTCCAGTTCTAGTTTGCTTCCTTTCTATTCTGCTGTCTTACTTCTGTTACCTTGTATGTTTGTTACCTGCTTTCTGCCAAGTGTGCCCTGTCATTTCCTTCCTTTCCTGTTAAGCACTCCTCCTTGCTAGCTCCTTGTCTATTGTGCTTGTGTTTAGTTCTACCCCTTTGCTGTTACTGCCTTGCGCGTTCCTGTTTGATCGCCAGGATCCGTGGGCTCAGCTGACTACCTAGGTGGTGTTTCTTGTTCACTGTGAGTTTTGTCTTTGAGTTACATTTATAACATCACCATAGGTATACGCTCCACAGACCCTGCCTTTGCATGCATATCCTACATGTGGGTATTTGCAGTCAGTATCTGTAACCGCAATTGCGGGTAAGAAACTTACTGAGCTTCAGTCTTACCATGTGGAGCTCCTGAGTGCTTTACCCCACCCCCCCTTTATTGTTAATGTTGTATTATATATATGTCTTGCACGTCTGTCCTGGGTGTAGTTAGTCTGAATGCTAAATTGCCTTGTGAGTGCCCTTCCTTTCTGAGTCTTACCCATCTTGTTCACTTGTACAGGCTTCCCCTTTGGATCCCTCTTTCTCCTCTGACTCCCTGTATGATCCTGGGCAGCACTGTACTCCTCCTTTCTGTGTACGTCTTCTACCCAGTTCCCAGTCCTTGCCCAAGTCCCTGACTGTGTTCCCCACATAGTCCCGGACAGTCCCTGACAAATGTGCTGCAGCAATGTAGGAAGCAAGTGGATAGGAAGGTCAACTGCATCTTTTCCTTCTTCACAAATTAGGCACTGCACCACACGCTTTGTGTAATGTCGAATACGCAACTTCTCCCAGTAGAGAGGCAGGTCTGGTGTTGATGAGTCCAGCCACAGATGACACTGGGTGGTGCCATTAGCCTCCCAGCTTCCTCCTTCATTTTATTTGACACATTGTTTTCTTGCAGTTTGCAGTTTTGCAGCTGTGAAGCAGAATCTTTCTCTTTTAGAACGGAATGGAACCTGATAGAGATATGGTGGATAAAAGGTGGAAGACTGAGTTTGTGTATGCTTTTAAAAAGATGTAAATCGAGCTGTTTCCATAGCATTAGTGTCTATACTATCAACTGACAGGGTGCCAGATGACTAGATATTTACAAGCCAGCCTAGCAATAAGATGAAATCCCTTCTCAGGCACTGAAGCGGGTATAACTATGGCAGTCTTAGAATAAGTAATGCTTAGGTTATATACAGACATATCTAGTCTTAATATACAGCTTTGCCTCAGACAGTAGTGTTATAACTATCCACCTCTCATGTTTGAATTTTACAGATTTACTAAGGTAATAATATGTGGCATGTTCCCAAGGCCTACAGAGGCAACAGTTATGTACTTCTTTGCATGGGGGTGTTTTTAAATCATTTAGAGACCTTTCCTAAGATAATATATGTACCTTAGGGAGGCACTTGGTGACTAAAAGCAGGTAGGTCTTCGGACAACAAATGTGTTGAATATTTAAGTATCTATTGTGAAATAATGTACAAACTGTTTTCATGCAGTACTAGGGTATAACCACACAGCTCAAGGGATGGTGAATTCTTTGTTTATTTACTAACCAACCCTACCCCAAGATGGTACATTTCTCGTTTCCAGACAACACAATTGTAGTTCTGGGTGATGGTTTAGGTATTCCTTTTCTCTGTATAACCATGTTTCTGAAGCAACGTGGGCTAGTGTTAAACAAAACTTACCTAGACTGAAAGGATCTAAGGGCATATGTATAAAATTCCGTTATTGCGATTCTCAAATAACGATTTTTAGAGAATTGCTATTTGAGAATAGCAAAACGGGATGTAATTAAACATTCGCAAATATTTTGCGATTCCTTGGCATTCCTTCATTGCGATTAGCAAATTGTGAATCGCAATTAAGGAATACCTTCCCATTCATTCCTATGAGCTAGGAGGCCCATAGGAATGAATGGGAAGACATTCTCAATTTGTGATTTGCAATTAGAGAATCGCAAATTGAGAATGCAATTTCAAGGGTGCCAGGGTGTCAAGAGGACACCGTGTTGCACCCCTGAAATATGTATGTGTGCACATGCGCACATCCACATGGCACTTTGAAAAATGCAAAAAAGTGCATTTTTCAAAGACTTCGCAAATTACCACTAACTTGAAGTTGGTGGTAATTTGCGATTCCTTAAGGCCAAATTGCACTTTTTCTGTGCTTTATACATTGCATTTAAGAAATCGCAATTTGCGATTCCTTATATGCAATCCCAAAATAGAGAATCGCAAAATTTGCGATTCTTTAATTTGCAATGCCCTTTCCCCATTCGCAAACGGGCCGATTCTGAGATTCCTTTCCCGATGGTACCTCTAGAACAAAAGTGATGGAGGGTATGGTGATGGGTGCAGCAGCAACACAAACACTCTACATGTTGCAAACAAGGGTAAGATGGGCACAGGCAGTGAGCAGACACAGAGTAAGGAGCCAGGGGGCAGCGGGCAGACAGGGAATGGAGGGGCAGAGGATCAAAGCAGTGATACAACCAAGTCCTGGGCACTCAAAACAATAGTTAAAACAGGAACTTAAATCCTTAAGTGTAAGTCCATTTTTCATTGGGGAACCTGTCTGGATGGTGTAAACCAGAAGAGTTAGCTGTGTGTCATTGTGATGATTGTTCTATTCAAGATACACTGCATTTCCTCATGTTTTGTGATTTTTATGATTCCATCCGACGGCAGTTTTTAGTTGCTCTTTTGAGAGGAAAGGGATTTCAACAAGTTAAACCAGCTTTATTATATCTCCAATTGCTAGATGATGCATGGTCCATTTTTAATATTGCCAGTTTTTTGGTTGCTGCTGTGAGGTTAAGGAAAAAAGATTTCCTAGTGCTATTATGATAGGAATTATTTTAGAGTTGTAGCATTATGTGATCCATGTTCATTTTATTTGAGATTTGGGGGGATTTTATAACAGTGGATGATTCTTTTTTATTTTTTTTAAATATGGTGCCTCTCTGATGTAAATATTTGTAAATAATTGAGTTTTTGTGTTTTTTAAAAAATGTATGTGTTTTTTGCTTTGTATGATTTTAAGTAATCGAATAAAGTGGTTTGACTGACTAACACTGCACGCTACCCTCGCTTTATCGTCTCAAACCACATTGATAGTTGGGATACAAGTTAAAATGACGGTTAATTATTTTTATATTAAAAAATAGAGTGCCTACTGTGCAATTTACAAATGCTGCCTGCGCACTTCCGGTATCTTTAAAAAAGGCTGACTTTTTGATTTCCTTGCCATGGATGCAGCGCAATTATCAACCACTATTAAGCGTTGAGTTTGCACCGCCGGTTACCGCACTGAGGGAAACTCTTATCTGAGATCTTTACAGCTCCAAATGAGATCCGACCTATGAGAATTTCAAAAATTAAACGTAATGATGGTCGCCAAATGCAAGTCTCCAAAGAAGGTATATACAGAAAATGAAAATGTAAACTGCTGCCACAGGGAACTGCAGAGCGTCCCGTACACACAAATATTTACTGCATGAAGTAGTGAGAAAGTCCCCCTTCAACCACCCCCAGTCGTGTACAATTACAGACTACTGCAATTCTGTAGAATGCAGGGAGAGGCAAACACTCCGGTACAAGAAAACATAACCTCATAAACTGATCGGGCGCATGGACTCATGGGAGCAGTGGTGCATTGTTCGGAATTCACATCCAATCAGAATTTACTTTAGAAATGTTCCTTCTGTGAAGAATTTACCAGCGCCACTAAATGTGAGATCGTTTCTACAGCTCCCCAGGGAATTTATGGGCATTAAATGTAAGTTCCAATGGCTGTGATTTGCATTCAAGTACCTATAGGATGCAGCATTTGGAAAGAAAACAAGTTACTTACCTGTAACTTTGGTTCCCCAGTATTGGTAACTTTCATAGATTCCCATGCTGTGTATCATTCCCCGTCGTCGGAATGGGAGCCTCGGTAGTATAAAAACCATAGAAACAAAAGAGAAACCTAGGCCTAGGCCTCATCTAATTTTGTATCCTATCACCCTCTTTTTGTAAAAAGAGGCCAAACTTTTGCCAGGACCAATCAGAGCAGCCTCACACTCTAGAACCTTCCTGAGAGAGCTCAGAGCCTCAGATTTTCGTAGCAGTTGTGCAACCGCCACTAACTCTGTAAAAAGCCTGAGCTTTCCCAGGGGAGGAGGGTGGGCGCATGGGAATCTATGAAAGTTACCAATACTGGGGAACCAAAGTTACAGGTAAGTAACTTGTTTTCTTACCCCAGTATTGGAACTTTCATAGATTCCCATGCTTTGTATCAGAGTAGCTAGCAGTAAATTACCAAGAACACGTTTTGTAAATACATGGCATCACAGAACCATATAAGCAATACATATAGCATAGCAAAACAAACAAAATGTGCTCACCAGGATGGAGGGATCGTAGGGAAAGCTCACCTCTCAATGAAAAAGATTCCGCAGGACTGCCTGACCAACAGCCGCGTCGTCTCGTCCAGCAGACTCCAGGCAGTAGTGTTTCGTGAAGGTATGAGTACTGCTCCACGTTGCTGCCCTGCATATGTCCTTAATGGCAACTCCCGAAAAGAGAGCCACTGACCATGCCACAGACCTTGTGGAATGTGCACGGACCTTCCTGTCCAGTGGCTTGCCCGCTTCCCGATGACAGAATTGAATCGCACTGGAGATCCAGCGGGAAATGCCACTCTTTGCCAAAGGTAACCCCTTCCCTGGTGCGCTGTAGGACACAAACAACTGAGTTGACTTTCGAAAGGGACGTGTGCGCTCCAAGTAAAATTTTAAGCATCTCTGAACGTCCAGAGAATGTAGTGTGCGTTCCGCAGGAGTAGCAGGGTGCGGAAAGAAAGATTTCAGAATCAAGGGTTCATTCAAGTGGAACTCAGATGGCACCTTCGGTATAAATTTGGGATTGGTCTGAAGAATAAGACCCTCTCTTTTAAATTGCAGGAATGGATGCACTATGGAGAGTGCTTGAAGCTCACTCACTCTTCTCGCTGATGTTAGAGCCAAGAGGAGGGCTAGTTTCCAAGACAGGAACTTTAAGTCTGCTTTGTGCACAGGCTCAAACGGAGCCTTCATGAGTTGCACCAAGACAAGGTTGAGCTGCCACACCGGTGGAGGATGACGAAATGGTGGATACATCCTGAATAAGCCCTTCAAGAATTGTTTAACCACCCTGGAGGACCATAAGGAAGGACCTGAAGAACTGCGCCGAAACCTTGATATGGCCGCCAGATGTACCTTTACAGATGAATGTGCCAATCCAGACTTAGCCAAAGATAGTAAATATGGCAACAATTGATGAGGTTGAGAAGTGTAAGGATGGAGACGTTGACGTTGACACCACAAGCAGAATCTTTTCCATTTTGCCTTGTAAGTCTTATTGGTACTTGGTGCTCGAGCCTGAGCCAAGACCTCTCTGCATTCCTGAGAGAGTGTTAGATGACTGAACTCTCTGTGTTCAGGAGCCACGCCGTCAAGTGGAGCGATTTCGGATCCGGATGGTAAACCTGCCCCTGACTCCTTGACAATAGGGACGGAATGGGTTGTAACTGAATCGGAGGAGCTCGGGAGAGCCTCAGAAGCTCTGTGTACCAGAATTGTCTGGGCCATGCTGGTGCAATTAGAATCATCTTGCAGGGCTCTGCCTTCATTTTCCTGAGAACTCGAGGAATGAGGGGAATTGGAGGAAAAGCGTAAAAGAATGCGCTGTACCAAGCCATCGAAAGAGCGTTCCCCAGGGACCCCTGATGGTGAACCTTGCTTGCGTAAAACCGGCATTTGGCGTTCTCCGGGGAGGCAAATAGGTCGATGGCTGGTGTCCCCCAAATCGAGAACACCCTGTCCAGAATGGATTGATTCAACTCCCACTCGTGAGTCACTTCTGTCTGTCGACTCAAGGCATCCGCCTTGACATTGAGGGTTCCCGCCAGGTGTTCGGCCCTCAGAGTGATGTTGTGTAGAATCGCAAAATCCCAGATCCGTTGAGCTTCTGCGGACAGAGTCTGCGATTTGGTACCTCCTTGTTTGTTGACGTAGTGCATGGCCGTCGTATTGTCCGTCCGGACCAGCACTGAATGGTCGAGAATTCTGGGAAGAAAAGCTTGTAAGGCCAACCGAATGGCCGTAAGCTCTAGGAAATTGATATGACACTGGCGCTGTCCTGGACTCCAGTGGCCGCTGACTTGAAGCTCTCGGAGAACTGCACCCCAGCCCTCCAACGAGGCGTCTGTGGTCACGATCATGGGTGAAGGTGAACTCCTGAATGTTAGACCCTGGGCGATATTGTCTTTTAGAAGCCACCATTCGCACGCCTTTCTCATTGCTGATGTTACTACCACCTTGTCGTTGAATGACCCCTCTGCCTGGCGTCATTGCTTGTCTAGCTCTTCCTGCAGAGGACGCATTCGCAGCCTGCAATGCGGTACCAATGGAATGCAGGATGACATCGATCCGAGAAGGGATTTGTATTGGCGGACCGACAGGCATTTCTTGTGGCACAGCAGTCGAGCTGAGACCATCAACTTGTGTTGCCGTTCCTCCGAGGGACGAGCCGTACATTGCGTGGTGTCCAAAATAGCACCCAGGAATCTGGCAGTTCTGGAGGGCAGCAGGACTGACTTGCGTTCGTTCAACTGAAGGCCCAGGCAACGGAACAAATGGATGCAAGTTGAAACTGCGTGAGAAGTTTCCTCGAAAGATGGTGCTTTGACGAGCCAGTCGTCCAAGTAAGGGAAAACGTCTAGAGATTGTCTTCGAAGAAAAGCTGCTACCGGTGCCAACACCTTGGTGAACACTCGTGGTGCCGACCGAAGGCCGAACGGAAGCACCTTGAACTGGAAATGGCACTTTCCCACTGTGAAGCATAGGTATTGTCTGTGAGCTGGGTGTATCGGAATATGGAAATACGCATCTTCTAAATCCAGCGACGCCAAGTAGTCGCCCGGATTCAAGAGAGGAAGAATTTCCTGGAGAGTGACCATCCTGAACGAGAGCTTCACGAGATAGGTGTTGAGCTCCCGAAGGTCTAGAATGGGACGCCAAGTCTCTGCCGTCTTCCGCACGAGGAAGAACCTTGAATAGAATCCCCGGCCCCTCTGAGAGAGCGGTACCGGTTCTATCGCTCCCTTGAGGAACAATTGATGGGCTTCTAGATGGAGTAATCCGAGATGACCTGTGCGGATGGCGCCCGGAGCTCTTGTTGGAGGAAGGTCTTGGAACTCCAACGTATGGCCACTCTCTACAATATTGAGGACCCACTGGTCCGATGTTATAGACTTCCAGCTGTCCAGATAAAGGGATATCCTGCCCCCCACTGATGTGATTGGGAGGGGAGTGTAGGAAGGTAGATCCCTGACTATGGTTGCCCCCAACTTTTTGCCTGGTGTTTTGCTGGTTTTCTGACTTAGTTGACCTGGGGCCCTGCTATTCAGGACCCCAGGCCTACTGCTCTCTCTGTAAAATGGATTCCATGTACCTTAGGTACATATCTAATTGGATACTGAGTCACCTTATCAGTCCCTGTACAGTGTACCTTAGGTACCCAGGGCATAGGTGTACCCAGGGCCTACCAGGGGCTGCAGCATGTATTATGCCACCCCTGGCTGGCCATCCAAATCTGACACAACTGGCTGCTAGACAGCTGGGGCAAGGTGGTGTAATCACCCTTTGCTTTAGATATAGTATACCTATATCTAACCCTAAAAATGGACACACAGATCTCCTATCAGTCACTCCTATGGCAGGCCTTAACAATCCTGAAGGCAGAGTGCTTGGAATCGTGTGAGATAGTGCTCTGGCATGAGCTGAGCCTGTCTGCGGCTTTCGGGATCCATCCCTTAGCCGTTTCCATGATATCGCATACCATATACTCTTAAGTGCATTATAATCCTCGCGGTTATATGACAACTCTGGTATCGCTTTATCAAAACATGTCGAGTAAGGTGTCATACGAATTGGAATACTAACCCCTCGCCAATTCTGGCGACGGGGTTAGCATTCCACCCTTCTAGAGGGACACGACATGGATGTAATCTGTAACCCCGGTTAAAGTCGGACAGAGCCTTAGCATCCACAAAATGGATGCTGCCACCGAGACACAAGTCTGCCCTCCTGCTGCTGGGAGTCCTCCCAGAGCAGGAGGCAAGGACAAAGGGTTTCCTGCCAGGGGCGGTGCCAGCACCGTCCCAGACAGGGTTTTGTGTATTCCAGGTAGGCAGGGCTACAGAGGAAGGTGACTGCAAGTGGCTCCCCGGTGCTCACTGTGCATAGGCCGGCTTGAACCAGTTCCAGGGGCACACCAGCCCCTGAGCTGGGGAAAGCCCGCCAAAGGAGAGGGGTGTAACCACCCCCCTCCTGGTCCCACCCATAGGGCAGGACTTAGTCGCGTGCCAGCCCCCTTTTCCAAGATAAAGGTAGGAGCAGGCCCCCTTCCAAATTAGATCATCTTTGGAATCAAGACACGACTTTCTACGAAAGGACATCAAGATTCCTTCTTCAAGATTCTCCCTTGTGACTAAGGAGTAGTCACCCTGCATCCGCAGGCACCATCTTAAGAACACTGCGGTCTGCTGCAAGTCCTTCCTCCGGAATCTGACTGCCCAGCTCGACGAGAACCGGCTTCCCTGGCACCTCTGACCTCTACCCACCTCTACAGCCAAGCTGAGAACCGTGGGTGCGACGAGACCTCGAGGGACCGGCCATCTTCAAGACTGCACGACTTCTTTCCAGCACGACCGCCGAGGGATCCTCTGGTGAGTGCTTTGGGGTCCGAGAAGCCCCGACCCTGAGCAGCCCCAGCACCGAAGTTCAGCCTCCCAGCATCTCCACGATCTGCGTGTGGCCCTTCTGCTTTTTGCTGCTCACCGCGTTGTTTGGCTACTAGCCCGCTGGCTTGTGGCCTTCTTAATGACGCCCAACGACATCACTGTTGCTGGTCTGGTTGCTCCAGACTGGCCCTTGCTCCCTTCCAAGAGAGGAGCACCCCGGACCCTCCTGGTCCACTCCAGACGCCATTTTAGGTCCACCGCGTGGGCTTGAATTTGCCAAGACTTGTTGCCCCAATCCTGGGTCCAGCGACGTCGAGAGCATCATCCATCGTGGGACAGCTCGTACCTCCATCCTGGTCGCCGACAACGCCTCCTGGCCCGTGAGACTACAGAGCCCAGCGTCGTCCACTCACCTAGTCGAGGTGACTACCATCCGGTGCCCTCCTGGTGCCACCTGACTACTGGCTAGTAGTCACGAACTTGGTCCCCTCTGCTTTCAGGTGTCATCTATCTTCGATCCAGGCTTGGATCACCCGAACAATCTTCACTGGTCGCCTGCCCGCAACTCCTTTCCTTCAGGCTCCTGGTTCGTCAACGGAGAATCCCGACGTCTTTTCAGACCTATGCAGCTGCAGCCCCTGGGCTAGGTAACTTCGGCATTTCGGTGCCTCAGCATAGCCTCACTATCCAAGGGTCCAGATCCACTTTCGTTTTTGACCTACCTAGTCGGGTTCGCCCGAGAACACTAACTTTGTGAATTCTAGTTTCCATAGACTTTGTCCCGCATCCCGCGTGAGAGTGCACACTCTGCACCCGAGTTCCCTAGGCCTCCTGCTAGTAATCTAAAGGTTCAGTAGTCCAGCCCTAGCGATCCCAAAGCCTCTGAGAATCGTTACTTACCTGCTAGTAATTCGCATTCCACTTTTGTAGTATATGGTTTTTCGTGCCCCTCGGGCATTTGTGTAAATTGTGCGACTTGAAGTATTTTTATAAGAGTTTTGTTGTGTGCTTAGCTCCCTGTCTCATAAAGAGCCAGGGTAGTCTTGTTATAAATAAATACACTGTTTATTTTCATAACAACTTGTGTGGTGTCCTTTCACTGGGTGTTCAAGGGGTAATGTGATGGTAAAACAGCTGGCTTAACACGCCCTCTAGAGTCTTAGCCTTAGACTGCTCGTATCCATGCTACTAGGATAGCTGGTCTATAAGGTTGACTTACAACCAATCATCAATAAGGGTTGTTTGGACTGATATATAGTGATCACTAGAATAGTGAGCACTGCACATCAGGCCAACTTCTCACATTGGTGAGCAGCGGTTGGGATTTGAGCTTGCTGTTGTTTTACCACACATATCCTAAGAATATCTTGTGAAAGATCACATAAGTACTAAAGGTACATATAACTTAGCTTAGAATACTCTGAGTTCTACTGAACCAGCTGTTGTAGCTCCTAGGGCCTAGCACACCCTAAACTACAACTCTAGCAAGGGATCAGTAGGCAAACATATAGTGTAGGTAAGTGCACCACTTACACCTCACTAGAAAAGCATGTCTACCCAAGGAGAATCTACTGAGACTCCCCTTGTGGATATTGACCCTCCACAGGTCAAATCAAGATATGCAGCTCTCAGTTTCCAGGAGATGAGACAAGTGTGTACCTCCAGGAAACTGAAACAGGGGTCTAACCCCACCATTCCCTTTTTAATAGGTCTCTTAGAGACTTATGATGCGAGAAAGATTTCTCAGCTAGATGGGAATATGCCAGCCTTAGAGGGTACCTCTGGGGTTCCAGACCTCCCCAACACTGCCAATGCAGTTGAGGAGGAGGATCAAGAGGAACTCTCTGGGGATGAGGCAGACAAAGGTCTTGAGGTAGTCAGAAGGCTAACTAGGGCCAACATAGACTTGCTTGGGCTAGGATCTGGGGGACCCCCAGTACTGACCCTAAGTAGGCCTAACCTTGGAGTTAGGAGAGATAGATCTCTTTCTAGGGACTCCATTAGATCTCTGCACTCTAATGCCTCTTCTCAGAGGAGAGGGAACTCTCCACAAAGGAGATTGACTTCCCCTCAGAGAAGAGAGCATGAAGCAAGGATGAGACAAGCTAAACTGAGGATTGAAAGGGAAGAACTTGCCCTGGCCAAAGAGAAGCTTGCCTTTGCTAGAGAGCAGCAGATGAGTGGGTTAGCTCCCACTGGTGGCAGCAATCTCCCAAGAGAAAAAGAGAAGGGTTTAGATACTAAACACCTGACAAAGATAGTGCCCCCCTTTAAACAAGGGGATGACATCCAGAAATGGATGGCTGCTTTGGAGAGGGCCTGCACTGTGCAGTGCATTCCCCAAAGTCAGTGGGCAGCTATACTGTGGCTCTCCTTTGATGGCAAAGGTAGAGATAAGCTCCTCACTACTAGAGTTGAGGATGCTAACAATTACCAGGTCCTGAAAAATGCACTGGTTGATGGGTTTGGCTTAACCACTGAGCAGTACAGGTTGCTGTTCAGAGACACCCAGAAAACTCAGTCTCAGGACTGGTCTGACTTTGTTGATTGTGCCACTAAGGCTTTGGAAGGCTGGCTACTGGGTAGCAAGGTTACTGACTTCACAGGATTATATAATCTTATTATGAGAGAGCAAGTCTTAAATAATTGTCAGAACCAGTTATTACACCAGCACCTGGTAGACTCTGATCTGACCTCTCCACAAGAATTGGGTAAGAGGGCAGACAAATGGGTCAGAACCAGGATTAGGCCCAAGATCCAAGGTGGTGACCAGAAAAAGGAATCAACCAAGCCTCAAGAGAAGGGTGGGAATAAATCTCCAGATCAAACCACATCAGGGCCCCAAAAATCCTCTGAGGGGGGTGGGTCCCAGAATCCTTCTAATAACCAGAAGAAACCTTATTGTTATCCCTGTAAACAGGTGGGTCATTTGAAAACTGACAGCAGTTGCCCAAAGAATAACAATAAGGAGAACATACCCCCAAGTAACATTCCCAAACCTCCTGTTACTACTAGTAGTAATCCCCCAGGTGGTGGGAGTGCCCCCAAGAATTTGGGTGCATTTACTTTGGGAGGTCCTGGGGACTCTGGCCTAACCAGGTCCCCAAACTTAGATACTCTTGTCTGTGAGACTGGCATGGGGTTTGCCAACTTCACAACTTGTCCCAACACTTTGGGCAAGTACAGACAGGAGCCCCTCATCAATGGTATAAAAGTTGAGGCCTATAGAGACACAGGGGCTAGCTTCACTATGGTGACTGAGAGTCTAGTCCCCTCAAGGCAACTTTTACCTGGTGCCACATACCAGGTGACCAATATTGATGGAGTACAGAGAGATCATCCCATGGCAGTGGTCAATCTCAGCTGGGGAGGTGTCACTGGCCACAAGAGAGTGGCAGTGTCACCCAACTTGCCTGTAGATTGCCTACTGGGGAATGATTTAGAGCTCTCAGCCTGGGCTGAAGTAGAGCAAGAAACCCATTCTAAAATGGTAAACTTCCATGGTAAGGTTAGTGGGGCAGTGGTAGCCACAGCCCCAGTCCAAGATGTCCTCCCTGAACAGATCAGGAGGGCTGTGCCAGTCACAGCCCAATCTCAGACAACTTCCTTCCCAGAACAGGTTGTAAAGGCTGTGATGGTCACAGCCCACACCCAAACTGAGCCCCCTCCTGAAAAGGTTGGGAGAGTTGTGATGGCCACAGCTCAAACTCAGACAGATGATAGGGTTGTGAAGCCTGAAACTATGGATCACTCCACTCAGACAGAGAGCATTGAGGAGGAAGAGAAATCTCCCTCCCACCAGACTTTAGGAAAGGATCAGCCTCCTCAGGGAACTGATCTGACCCCTTGTGAAGGAACTGCCCCAGAGGTAGGCTGGCCTAGCCTGGCAGAACCCCTGATGTCAGTGGACCCTTCCAAGGTGGGACCCAGTCTGGAGCAGGTAACCTGCCCCTCTCTACCCTGCCTCAGCCAGCCCAGGGCTGTAGAGGTCAGGGAGGCCAGTGGTGGACCCCAAAGGGCCCCCTGTCCAAAAGAACTTCCCAATCAGCAGATTAAGGGCACTGAAGCTAGTAGTACTAGCCAAGTGAAAATAAAACATACTCCTGAGGGATCCCCCTTAAAATTAGTTAGGGACCTCCCACAGATGGACACTGTTGGGCACAGCCAGACCTGGGACCTAAGGGCCCCAAACCTGACCTGTCCCTCCAGTAAGCCAAACAGAGGGACCCAACCTCCAGCTGTAGGTAGCCAGAGGTTGACCCTGAGAGCCCAAAACAACTCAGTCTTGGAAAGAAAGGCCTCTATGGTGGAAAATGATTGGAGGAAGCTGAGCCCAAAATTAGTGGAGCCTCACTTCAGTACTCCATTTCAGCACCAGCCTTTTCCTTTGCCAAAACACACCACAGGTAGAGATTCCCTATGGTGGAGACCCTCAGATACCCTTAGGGTGAGGGATTGCTTAGTGGACCATGAGATAGGGGGTAACCATGCCAGTGCTGGTACTTCCTTATATGGCCACTCAGGCAATATAGGCTTACCTGGCAAGGATAGCCTTATCTCCTTTCGTTTGGGGGGGGGGGGGGTTATGTAGGAAGGTAGATCCCTGACTATGGTTGCCCCCAACTTTTTGCCTGGTGTTTTGCTGGTTTTCTGACTTAGTTGACCTGGGGCCCTGCTATTCAGGACCCCAGGCCTACTGCTCTCTCTGTAAAATGGATTCCATGTACCTTAGGTACATATCTAATTGGATACTGAGTCACCTTATCAGTCCCTGTACAGTGTACCTTAGGTACCCAGGGCATAGGTGTACCCAGGGCCTACCAGGGGCTGCAGCATGTATTATGCCACCCCTGGCTGGCCATCCAAATCTGACACAACTGGCTGCTTGACAGCTGGGGCAAGGTGGTGTAATCACCCTTTGCTTTAGATATAGTAAACCTATATCTAACCCTAAAAATGGACACACAGATCTCCTATCAGTCACTCCTATGGCAGGCCTTAACAATCCTGAAGGCAGAGTGCTTGGAATCGTGTGAGATAGTGCTCTGGCATGAGCTGAGCCTGTCTGCGGCTTTCGGGATCCATCCCTTAGCCGTTTCCATGATATCGCATACCATATACTCTTAAGTGCATTATAATCCTTGCGGTTATATGCCAACTCTGGTATCGCTTTATCAAAACATGTCGAGTAAGGTGTCATACGAATTGGAATACTAACCCCTCGCCAATTCTGGCGACGGGGTTAGCATTCCACCCTTCTAGAGGGACACGACATGGATGTAACCTGTAACCCCGGTTAAAGTCGGACAGAGCCTTAGCATCCACAAAATGGATGCTGCCACCGAGACACAAGTCTGCCCTCCTGCTGCTGGGAGTCCTCCCAGAGCAGGAGGCAAGGACAAAGGGTTCCCAGACAGGGTTTTGTGTATTCCAGGTAGGCAGGGCTACAGAGGAAGGTGACTGCAAGTGGCACCCCGGTGCTCACTGTGCATAGGCCGGCTTGAACCAGTTCCAGGGGCACACCAGCCCCTGAGCTGGGGAAAGCCCGCCAAAGGAGAGGGGTGTAACCACCCCCCTCCTGGTCCCACCCATAGGGCAGGACTTAGTCGCGTGCCAGCCCCCTTTTCCAAGATAAAGGTAGGAGCAGGCCCCCTTCCAAATTAGATCATCTTTGGAATCAAGACACGACTTTCTACGAAAGGACATCAAGATTTCTTCTTCAAGATTCTCCCTTGTGACTAAGGAGTAGTCACCCTGCATCCGCAGGCACCATCTTAAGAACACTGCGGTCTGCTGCAAGTCCTTCCTCCGGAATCTGACTGCCCAGCTCGACGAGAACCGGCTTCCCTGGCACCTCTGACCTCTACCCACCTCTACAGCCAAGCTGAGAACCGTGGGTGCGACGAGACCTCGAGGGACCGGCCATCTTCAAGACTGCACGACTTCTTTCCAGCACGTCCGCCGAGGGATCCTCTGGTGAGTGCTTTGGGGTCCGAGAAGCCCCGACCCTGAGCAGCCCCAGCACCGAAGTTCAGCCTCCCAGCATCTCCACGATCTGCGTGGGGCCCTTCTGCTTTTTGCTGCTCACCGCGTTGTTTGGCTACTAGCCCGCTGGCTTGTGGCCTTCTTAACGACGCCCAACGACATCACTGTTGCTGGTCTGGTTGCTCCAGACTGGCCCTTGCTCCCTTCCAAGAGAGGAGCACCCCGGACCCTCCTGGTCCACTCCAGACGCCATTTTAGGTCCACCGCGTGGGCTTGAATTTGCCAAGACTTGTTGCCCCAATCCTGGGTCCAGCGACGTCGAGAGCATCATCCATCGTGGGACAGCTCGTACCTCCATCCTGGTCGCCGACAACGCCTCCTGGTCCGTGAGACTACAGAGCCCAGCGTCGTCCACTCACCTAGTCGAGGTGACTACCATCCGGTGCCCTCCTGGTGCCACCTGACTACTGGCTAGTAGTCACGAACTTGGTCCCCTCTGCTTTCAGGTGTCATCTATCTTCGATCCAGGCTTGGATCACCCGAACAATCTTCACTGGTCGCCTGCCAGCAACTCCTTTCCTTCAGGCTCCTGGTTCGTCAACGGAGAATCCCGACGTCTTTTCAGACCTATGCAGCTGCAGCCCCTGGGCTAGGTAACTTCGGCATTTCGGTGCCTCAGCATAGCCTCACTATCCAAGGGTCCAGATCCACTTTCGTTTTTGACCTACCTAGTCGGGTTCGCCCGAGAACACTAACTTTGTGATTTCTAGTTTCCATAGACTTTGTCCCGCATCCCGCGTGAGAGTGCACACTCTGCACCCGAGTTCCCTAGGCCTCCTGCTAGTAATCTAAAGGTTCAGTAGTCCAGCCCTAGCGATCCCAAAGCCTCTGAGAATCGTTACTTACCTGCTAGTAATTCGCATTCCACTTTTGTAGTATATGGATTTTCGTGCCCCTCGGCATTTGTGTAAATTGTGCGACTTGAAGTATTTTTATAAGAGTTTTGTTGTGTGCTTAGCTCCCTGTCTCATAAAGAGCCAGGGTAGTCTTGTTATAAATAAATACACTGTTTATTTTCATAACAACTTGTGTGGTGTCCTTTCACTGGGTGTTCAAGGGGTAATGTGATGGTAAAACAGCTGGCTTAACACGCCCTCTAGAGTCTTAGCCTTAGACTGCTCGTATCCATGCTACTAGGATAGCTGGTCTATAAGGTTGACTTACAACCAATCATCAATAAGGGTTGTTTGGACTGATATATAGTGATCACTAGAATAGTGAGCACTGCACATCAGGCCAACTTCTCACAGGGAGGAACAGTAGGTAGAGCCGGGAGGCTGCTATTGCCGCTTGGTGTTGTCACGGCCTTGACGTTGCTGACGGCCCCGCGGAGGATGGCGAGAGAAAGACGCCGATTGCCCCTGTCGCTGATTTGAGTACTGGGGTTTATAGGACTGGGAAGTCTGCGAGGAATATCTCTGTTGGTTTCCTCTGTATGACGTAAATCCTCTACCTCGAGCGCCCTTAAAGGGGACCTTGCGGTAGTTGAGCGACCCCAAGGACTTTTCCGTGTCCTTCTTTATATTCTGCAGGGCATCGTCCACATGTTTCCCGAACAGCATCTCCCCATCAAATGGGAGATCCAGGATCCTGTTTTGGACCTCCTGACGAAACCAGGTGGCTCTTAACCAGCCCTGGCGCCGTAGCACTGCGGAGCCTGCTAAGGCTCGAAACGCCGTGGAAGCAATGTCCATTGAGCAGTCGATAACTTCTGCAGAAGACTTTTCCCCTTCTATAAGCACTCTTTTGGCCTCCTCCTTTGTGGGCTCTGGTAATAGTTCCACGAAGGGTTCCATGTCGCACCACATCTGGCGGTCGTAACGGCCTAAGATGGCGAGAGCATTTGCCGCTCTAACCAGCAAGCTGGCCATGGATGAAAACCGCTTTCCAACATTATCCAGACGTCTGCCGTCCTTATCCGGAGGAGTGGTCAAAGGCGTGGATGGATTCTTCGACTTGCTTTGGGCTGCCTGAGAGATCACTGAATAAGGCTTTGGCTGACCAAGAAGGCAAGCCGGACTGCCTTCCGGAGCTTTATATTTCTTTTCCAGCCTGGGGAGAACTGGAATAACCGTAGCCGGACTTTGCATGATCTTCATACCTTCCTCCCATACATGCTCGATGATGGGAATAGACTTGACAGATCTCCGGTATTGTTCCTTAAAGTCATAAAGGAAACATTCCGATTCCTCCCTCGTAACAGACAATCCAAACCTCTTTGCTGCCCGTTCCATCAGGTGATGAAAACCCCCTATATCCACTGGAGGGGAGATGGACGTCTCACGACCCGCGGCGTCCGGATCCTGTGGCCCACTGTCACCCTGATCCAAGTCTGGGTCTTGTAACGGATCAATCAAGGGATCCACCTGCATGACTTCCTCATCCGAAGAGGTATCTTGATGGGCCCCCTGAACAGGATCGGGATCTGGTGTGCGTACCCGCACCAAAGGTGTCACTGGAGGTGGTGAGGAGGACACCACCGGGAGACTAATAGTTGGCTGCACCTGCGGCTGTATTAGAAGTGGAGAATGTGCAGACTGTCCAGGAGGTTCCGACGGAAACCTCTTTCGATAATCCTGAAGCATCATTTGCAAATCAGAGATGAGCGAGGAGGGCATTGCCACCATGCCCTGTCCCAAAACCGGAGTGCGTTGCTCTTCCAGAACATATGGATGCAACTCTTGGCCACCTGCCTGCTCGAAATACTCCTCAGTGTCCGTCTCCTGCATCTTAACATTCAAGTCCGCTAGACTATAGGCAGGCCCATAATTGTCATCATCCTCAATCTCATCCTCCTCAGATTCATCATCCAGCAGCATTGTCGGTGGATGTGAAGAAACTCGTCGCGGAGAAGTCATCTCCGGCGTTATTTTCCTTTTCTGAAGTGGAAAATGCATCTTTTGACCCGTCGACGGTCTCGTCGACGGTGCCGTCGTCGACGGAGCCGTCAATGGAATCGTCGACGGTACGATAGCCTTCGTCGACCCAATCCTCGTCATCGACGGGATCGTCGACGGTCTCGTAGACGAACTCGTCGTCATCACCATTATCGTCGACGTTGAAGTGGTTGTCGTCGTCGACGTAGTTTTCGTCGTCGTCGTCGTCGACAGTAGTTTGCCCGCCGTCGTCGACGTGGAAGGCGTCAGCGTCGACGAACTCGGGACCTTGAACGTCGACGAAGTCGTCGTCATGGAGACAGCTGCCGCCGACGAGCCCGTCGACGGCGTAGCAGAAACAGCGGGAATTTTAACAGAAGCAACTGTCGTCGACGTACCTGGTGTTTTCGTCGTCGACGGCCGCTGTTTTTTCTCCTGCATAGATCCTGAAGTGACAGAAGAGTGTTTGTCACTGGATTTGCTCTTTTTGGACGGAGGAGAAGGGAGAGCACCCTCCTTTTTGTCCTTTAAGGCTGTAACCACTCCAGCAGCCTGTCCCTGCCTCTCCTTTTCACTTCCGTGAGGAGATTGAAGGGGACCAGCCTTCTCAGACCTGTCAGAGATCTTGTGAGAGGCTTGAAGAGGGGGCTCAGATGTAGAAGCACCGGGGGGAGACCTACCCCTCTTCCTTGATCTTTGAGAGGAAGCAAAAGATGAGGAATCCTCCTCATCCGAAGAGATCACCTCCTTGCGAGTCTTCATCTTCTGAAGCCAGGTCAACAGCCGACCTTCTCTGTCACGAAGAGTCTTGTTCGAGAAGGTTCTACAGATCTTGCACTCTGTGGCCTTGTGGTCCGGATATAAGCAATAAATACAATTGTCATGCTTATCCTCCACAAACAGACGTTTTTTCCCACAAGAGGCACAGGCCCTGAACAAGGCCTTCTTCTCCTTGTCAGACATGTCGATTTTTGAAGAAAAACTTGAAGAAATAACCAGAAAGTAGTGAAAACTGAGCAGAGCTCAGTGGAGACTCCCTAGCACAACGTGCGGTAGAAAAATCGGAGGCTCTGAGCTCTCTCAGGAAGGTTCTAGAGGGTGAGGCTGCTCTGATTGGTCCTGGCAAAAGTTTGGTCTCTTTTTACAAAAAGAGGGTGATAGGATACAAAATGAGATGAGGCCTAGGCCTAGGTTTCTCTTTTGTTTCTATGGTTTTTATACTACCGAGGCTCCCATTCCGACGACGGGGAATGATACAAAGCATGGGAATCTATGAAAGTTCCAATACTGGGGTAACCTAATGAGTCCCTCATATTCTATTCAGACATTTTCATCTGTAATCTAATTTGATATCGGTTGCATTTAATGAATATGTAGGTAGAAATTCAACAGCCCCAATATTGTTCCTCTAACCTCACTACTGTTGAATAAGAGGCCTGCATTGGGCAAGTTAAAGTAGTGTTTATTTTACGAGGGCTGGTTGTTGCATGTGCTTGGTTAGTACTCAGATTAACAACAATGTTTACCGCTGTCAATTTGCAAACAGGCGTGTTGCACTCATGTGAGATATAAAATAGAGCATGGATAGACTCTAATGTGGCTGTAGCTCAAAACACCAAAGGCGCAGGCTGGTTTGTGGGTTGGTTTGATGTCTGCAGAACCAGAAACCCAGACTTGTAATTTGAGCTTCCCAACTAAGTCAACTGTGAGATACTGGGCAAATGACTTTCTTGCACTGTGTTTTAGTTATCTTACCGATAACAATTGTAAACTTTTAATCTCAGTTTCAAGTGCTAGACTTTTACATAGATCACAAAGATTACATCATTATTTGGTTTAAACATCCATATCAATATATGCTAGGCAATAGATTTCGCAGTGCTTTTCTTTTTTGTGTGATCTGTGTATCGCAGTAATATTGGGTCCTACTATGACAACAGCAGTGTTTATCCTTGATAAGGGAAAAAATATATACATATATACAAATGTGTCCGTTTTGTCGTTCTATTTTTGGCCAGATAGTTTCATTCGACAAAGAAACTTGTTTCTCCAAGGGTATCACCTATTTCTAGTTACTAATACTACTTATTAGCGTCACATGCTCCACGTGGCAGCTTCAAGATGCTTTGATACAGCTCCAATATCGGCAAACAGGCAGAGTCGCTACGACATTAGACAGTGCACAGCCGAAACCCCATAAAGCTAGGCTAATGCACAGTTGTTTGCGGCACTGCAAGGCTTTAACGTTTTCAGCGTGGGTTTGCGCTTACTCGTATAAAGTTGTCTTCTGTGGAGGCGTGGCTTGCAGCATGTCGAGCTAGACGCACGGCTCGGGAGCTCCCGGCCGCCGATACTAAAATCCGCCTGAAACCTAATTCCACAAACTTTAAATATACCTCACCAAGAGCGGAAAGGGAATCCGAAGCTGCGACGCTGGCGGGAGAGGCCCGCTGCAGCGGTAGGATCCTACAATCCGCGATTTGCCTGGCCGGAATCGGAGTGAGCGGCGAAAACAAGATGGCGCCACGGGATCGCCAGTAGCTTCTGCCGGGTGGCCGGGAGCGGAGTGCAACAGCCGGGAGGTGCCCCGATTTAGAGCTTCAGGGCGCAGGGCAGGAGGAGCGAACGGGGCAGCCCGCACACCAGCGCAGACTGATCCCGATAGACGGCGGCTCCTCAGTATTCGGGCGGTGTGAGGAAGACAGGGAATCTGGACGCCTGCACCGGAGGACAACGCAGCGTCACGAAGCGAACCCCGGTCGGAGTCTGAGATCCCCAGCGGCGGCGACCCACAGACAATGCCAAGTAAGAGAGGGGAGCCCCCCCTTCCCGCCCTCCCCGTACCACTTCTCGGTCGCAACTCCCCTTTACCAAGATGGCGGCGTGACCTGCAGACGGGACCTCGAGATAGCCCTGGGGGGGGGGGCTTGAGCCTGCTTGGGGACGGTGTGCGCTGCCAGGAGGGGGTCCCGCCTAACAACAAAATACCGGACATAGCGGAAAGCGGACCCGCGCACTGCACTAGTACCTGGCCGCCCTTTACAAACATGGCGGCCAGATGACTGAACCCAGCGCCGGACGGCAACACACCCGGGGACAGCATTGGAGCTGGCTTGGTGAAGGGGCAAGAGGCAACAGGCGGAGGGACCGGCGGACCCTGTGGCCCATCGGCGCCGAGTTAGAAGAGGCTGCCCTCGTACATGCCATGGACATCGGGGGGAGGTGGCCCGAGATGTGGCACGGCGGCGAGATTCTGCGTTGATGGTGCTGCAGACTTAGTGTAGACGGTGCTGCCTCTAACCGAGACTGTGGGAGACTTCAGACCTGGATAATCCTACGTCCCTGCATTCAAACGGGACATATCCTCAGCGGCTAACGGCTCGTCCACAACCATCCACGGGAGATTGACAACCGGGCGAGTGTTTCCCAGAGAGCGCCCAAGTGGACTCTGAGATCTGTGGGGCACGACGAATAACGGGCTCCCTGTGGCGCAGCAGTGGTGATCGGCAATAGGCCGCCAGTGCAGGAGGGACCCAACGAATAGAGACCTGGAACACTTGGTACCATATCTGGAAAACGGCGCATGATCTGGCGGAAGACACGCGACACCGATATAGACATACGTACAGTATTGACCAGTGCGCGGAAGGGTGTGGAACACACCGGCACCAGAGACACACATCCCGTCCACGGGCGATCATGGGGAAAAAGGACCCTGCCCCCAAATCCTTGAAACAGGGCCCTATGGACAACTTCGCAACCTCCCGCCGGGTAAGGAACACCCCAGCGCAGCTCAGGAAGGCCCCATAGATACAGACCGACTCCTAGCGGCCATTCAAGCCTCGAGATCCGACATTCAGGAATCAAGAGCGGCGCTGGAAGTCAAAATAGGCGAGGTGGGGTCGGAGGTCACCCTACTCCGACAGGACTTCAGGAACCTGTCGGCACGAGTCACTGAAACTGAAACACGAATTGGAGAGGCAGAAGACTCCCTTACCACGCTCCGCAAGGACATGGTGGAACTCCAAGCGTCGCACAGACAACTCCTTTGGAAGGTGGACGATGCTGAAAATAGGGCACGCCGCAACAACCTACGCTTTGTGGGCTTTCGAGAAGGGATCGAGGGGAACGATATGGCGGCTTTCCTCCACACGTGGCTGACCGAGACCTTCCCGACGGCGCGCTTCTCGGCGTGCTTTGTGATCGAAAGAGCCCATAGGGCGCTGCTAGCGAAGCCCCCGGAAGGAGCGAGAACTAGACCAGTGATAGCACGCTTCTTAAACTTTGCGGACAGAGACTTGATCCTTCGGGAAGCCAGGAAATTGGGGGAGATTCGGCTAGAGAACACCAACATCATGATCTTCCCGGATTACAGCCAGGAGGTCCAGAAACAGCGACGCTCCTTCGACATGGTGAAAGCAAAACTGAGGGCACTAAAGATCACCTACATGCTGCTCTTCCCTGCGAAACTCAAGGTTATATACAAAGATAAATCAATCTTCTTTACCCATCCTGAGGACGCATGGCAGTGGCTGGAAGAGAGGCCGGTCTTCAACAGCAGAGAGGCGGCTGGACGCGAGGAGGTGGAAAGGTCACTGAGAGAAAAGGTACAATGGGGGCGCCCAAAACCACAACGGAGGCAATCAAGAAGACTACACTCTCGCACGCCTGGGACACCATATCAAGCTCGCACAGCCGCGGGGGCCAGAAGAGGACGATCGGATTCGCCGGGGGAGTCCTCCACGGCGGGCGCACGAAGACAAGTCCCGCGCAAATCAACACTCTCAGACGGTGACGGCGAGGATCAAACGGAAGAAGGGGAATCGGAACCGGAGGATGTAGAGCTGAGGGAGGAACAGGACTCGATACACCCACTAGAGAAGGAGATCCGTCATCTAGAGCGAGACCCATCCGACAAACAAAGTGGAACTGACTCAACTACACAAGACTCACACTCATGAACAATGGCTGATTGGCATACCAGAGACGGCGGCCGGGAGGCGCGAAGACACGCAAGTTGACAACCCCGTCCTTTATTTGTTATATTCCCCCCATTTCCAATGTGTATGTTTTCTTGAATTGGTTAAGACATTGGGCAAGAAAAGACACTGGGCCTAGTGCTCGTGCAGCCTTTCGCGTAGGGGGGGAAGGTGAGGGCTAGTTAAGCGAGGGGAGGTGAGGGTGGGCGACAGACCGTCTCCCACTGAAAGCTTTGTCCTACGTTTGGATGAGTCTGGAAGGGGAGGGTGGTGGGGAGGGGGGGGGATCAAGGGGGACCAGAGTTGTAAGGAGTTGGGGAAGGGGGGAACAAGGTTGGGGGGGAGCCACAGTTGGGGGAAAAACACGAACGCACACTTTGCCACTCCACCACAGACACCCACCGCACGCGCCGCTAACAACTGAGACGCAGCCCACACAATGGCTGATACACTAGCAGCACTACCGAGAGAGGAGGGGACGCTCTCCATTCTCACATGGAATGTAAATGGCCTTGGGTCAAAAGTTAAGCGGGGTCTAATGAATACATACCTTAAGAGGCTAGCGCCGGACATCGTTCTCTTGCAGGAGACGCACCTCAAAGGCGACAAATGTGCCTTCATAGCGAGAGGTAGGCTCAGAGTTTTGGCGCACGCGGGGTACACCTCAGACTCGAGGGGAGTAGCGATTCTGGTTAAAAAGTCGCCGCCATTCAGCGTCACGCACACATGGAGCGACCCACAGGGTACATACGTGGGGGTGCAGGGGACGTGGAGGAGACAGCGCTACACTATAGTCTCGGTCTATGCACCGCCAAAGCTTCAGCCACGTACGCTTCAGGCGATCACGTCACTTCTCATCGACACAGCAGACACTATACAAATAGTAGGAGGCGACTTCAATGACGTGATGTCGGAAGAACTAGACCGTACGGGACAACCACGTAGAGGGGGACCGCGGACAGCTCTGGCACAAACTATGCACACGATCGGACTCACAGACATATGGAGATGGCGTCACCCCACACAACCCGCATACTCCTTTTACTCGGGGGCACACAAAGTCTTTTCCAGACTAGACTATATTTTTATGGCAAGGCAACACCTAACAGTGGATGATGTAGTGGAATACAAGGCGAGGGGCATTTCGGACCACTCGCCCCTATACGCGAAGGTAGGGGGGGCGAGACGGAGGAGAGGAACTGAATGGCGCCTAGCGGCCTGGGATATCCAATCTCCAGACCTTGCACGTGGCATCAGGGCGGACATTAAGGTATACATGGCCGAAAATGAAGGGTCCGTTGCCTCTAAGATAACCCTCTGGGAGGCAATGAAGCCGGTACTAAGGGATAGAATACAGGGAAGGCTGAAAGAGGCGAGACAGAGGCAGCAGGAAGAGGTGGCAGCCCTGGAGGCCTCCATCCTGACACTGGAGGAGGACTATCAGACACATAAGGGGGAGGACACGTTGCGACGACTTCTGGATACCCAACGGAAATATAGGGAGTTGGTGTCAAATGAGGCAAAGACGCAGTCGCTGGCAACTCTACATCGTCTATACGATGTGGGGGACAAATCGGGTAGGCTCCTGGCCTGGCTAAGCAAGAAAGGAAGAGACTCAAGATGGGTGGAGCAAATCAAAACGGGGGACGGTGGTGTGCACCGCACCGAGGCAGGGATAGCAGAGGCGTTCGCGACCCACTACGAGCAATTTTACACAGCAAAAGAACTGGGGGACATAGATGTGGCGCTGCAATACCTGGAACGGATGGAGATACCAGCCCTATCTCCTGAGTCTACCACGGTCCTGGAAGCTGACATTACGATTGACGAGATTGCAGGCGCCATAGCGAACCTAAAAACGGGCAAGACGCCGGGCCCCAACGGGTTCCCAGCGGAATTCTTCAAGAAAGCGTCGGATATCCTGACCCGCCATCTTAAAAACCTCCTTACTGAATCCTTTCAACAGAAGTCGTTACCACCAGACCTCGCGTTGGCCACCATAGTGCCGATCCACAAAGAGGGCAAGCCCAGGGAGGATTGTGCGTCCTACCGCCCCATTTCCCTCCTTAATATTGAAGTGAAGGTATTATCGACCATCCTAGCAACCCGCATTAGAAAGGTGATCCCAGACCTTATACATATGGACCAGTCAGGGTTTCTCCCGGACAGGGCGACAAAACTAAACCTGAGGCGCACACATAACTGGTTGCAGGCGGTCAAGAGGAGGAGCGAACCTCACTGGTTCCTCTCACTCGACGCAGAAAAAGCGTTCGACGCGGTGCACTGGCCCTTCCTTATGGCGGTGCTCCAGCGGTTTGGCTTCGGTCCAAAAATCTGTGGCTGGATACAGCTCCTATACGACGCCCCGAGAGCACGAGTGAGAGTGAATGGGAGATTATTCCGCGAATTCAAGGTTGAACGGGGCACACGACAGGGATGCCCGCTGTCTCCCCTACTGTTCACACTTACCATCGAAATCTTGGCGATTAGCATTAGACGCAACCCAGACATCCAAGGCTTTTCACTAGACCCCCCTGGGGCTATACAAGAAAAGATATCACTCTACGCAGATGATGTGCTCCTGTACATTACCAACCCCGACACATCAGTTCCAGAGTTATTTCGGGAACTGGGCCGCTTTGGAGCACGGGCAGGCCACACCATCAACTGGCACAAGTCGGTTCTCTATGACCCGCAGGGGAGGGAGCAATGGGGGGCCGTCCCAGACTGCCTGGTCACGACCTCCACTGGCTTTCAGTATCTGGGGATATTTATCACCCTGGATGAGAAACTCTCGTTCTCAAAAAACATTGCCAGGATCATAGGAGACGCGGTACTAGACATGGAAAGATGGAAACGGTTGCCGCTCACGCTCATGGGCCGGGCAGCGATGTACAAAATGATCACCCTGCCTAAGTTCCTATATGCACTTCAGAATGAATACTACCCACTCCCGCCCGATACGATACGGAAGATCCACGCAGATCTTCGTGCCTTTCTATGGCTGGGAAAGCAGCCGCGAATAGCCCTACAGACACTCCAACGACACCAATACAGTGGGGGCGTATCTCTACCGAACTTGGAGGCTTACTACTGGGCGGAACATCTGACCCCCATAAATGATTGGATCCATGTCCCGGCAGACCACCCGACATATACCCTTGAAAGGCACACACTATCACACAGAAGCATTCTATACTATCTGTATGGTGGGAAGCTGGGGAAGTCCCTATTACCAGCGACGGTAATCACACTGCGGGCATGGCGGCAAGCAACCAAACGTATGGGTTGGGAAGGGAAACCTACCAGACAAACACCGTTGTGGCATTGCCAGTGGCTAACAGAACTTGGTAAGCTCAGGGGTTTCCAACGATGGGATGATATTGGTATATCACACATAGGCGACATGGTTTATAGGGGAGAATTGAAGTCATTCAAGGCGCTCAGGGCGGAATTCGGACTCCACCACTCACAAATGTTCAAGTACATGCAACTTAGATACGCCTGGAGGGCACAGAAGGTACAACTTACGGACATGCCTGAGTATGCGCCACTAGAGGGTAGACTGCTCCAGGAACACATATTGGGTAAAGCGGTTTCCCTCACCTACAAGACCTTGACTAATAATATGCAGGGCGACCTTACGAGACTGAGGGAAGTGTGGGAGGCAGAGGTGGGTGAGATGGAAGATCTTGACTGGGAGATGGTCCTCATGCACCTCCGGGAGGTAGCGATCAAGTCCAGGCTCCGCCTCATCCAGCTGAACGTGCTGCACAGGACATATTTTGATAGAGTGAGACTGCGCAAAATGGGGAAAATAGCAGACGCCACATGCCTGAGATGCGGTCACCACCAGGGAGACTTTTACCATACCATGTGGCAATGTACAAACATACAAAACTACTGGACAAACATTTTCACCGAACTAAGGGAGGTTCTAGGGGTGGAACTAGTGCAGGAGCCTAAGCTGGCCCTACTGGGTTTGACCACTGACGTGGACCTGCCGCGACCCCTGATCATTTTTCTGGTGCTGGCGCTGGTAGTCGCCAAGCGAGACATAGCAAAATATTGGGGAGCAGCAGAATTGCCGAGCATTGCGGAATGGAGGCGGGGGCTGGACCTTTACATGGCCGCGGAGAGGGTGACCTATAAAGCAAGAGGATGTCCCAAAAAATTCCGAAGGGTGTGGGTCAAGTGGAGGCAATATCATGGTCTGGAGGGGGGGCAGTGAGAGAGGGACCCAAAGGGCAAGAGAAGAGGGAAGCATGAACTGAGATGAACAAAGACATGGGCTGGCTAGGCCACCCAGACACGAGGTGCCTTGGGGACATGTGACCGCGTTAGGTAATAGAATTGCTGGACATAGTGGTGGCGGGGGAGTGGGAGGGAGGAGATGGAGTGGAAGTGGTTGTGTATAGATCTATCTAGGCAAGTGGTTAACGATTCTCGAAAACAACCCAAGGTGTGTTACGTGGCTGCTAAGTTGAAGAGTTGAGGGGGGGGGAGGGGGAGTTGAAGGTTATATGGGAATCAACCCCAAATCAAAAAAGCAGATATTCATTGTGTTCTAGACAATCATTACTGACTAACTTGGTATGCCTTCCACATACATCCTACGGACGCCGCCCGACCTCCGGGGTGTGGGCTGAACGGCTGTGTGACGATGTGCTTCTTATACATATTGACTCTCCCGAATCTGGGACAGCTGAGAATTGCATACCATGCTGATCCTTTCTTTATCTGCAATAAAAACAACTTTAAAAATAAAAGTTGTCTTCTGTGCGCTTTGTCATTCCTGTTGGTTGTTGGAAAGCTGGGCAGATAATTTTTAATTTTGCCATAATAGAGAGAGATTAGCAAATTCAGATATGGGTATTCGTTAACTGTAGACATCTGCGCTGGTTTCAGCAAATGTATACTGTAATATAAACACAATCAAGTTACATTTACCTGGCTCTGCGAATGAACCACAGTGCCTTGCGACAGATCTGCGGTCCCCTCCACCCCCCAACGCCTTGAGAACCTTACGGGTGAGTAGTCACGCTTTACAAGCCACTTGATTGATTGACTCTCCTGATCATCAACCAGGACAATTACAACCGCCTGGTCTTATGTAACCCTTCTACATCCTTTACCACGGTTAACAACTAAGCAACTATCCGCCCAGTGGAGAGACTCAAGGAATTCTGAATGGTTGACTTTCCAAGGAACCATCACCAACATTCCTGAAGATGGGAATATCAAGACTCCAAAAGCTAGCCATCTCCTGAGGAGCACATTATTTCTGCAGTGATCTTCTACCTCTATATAAAACCCCTTCAATGTCAGGATGTGGTTTAACCCCTTGGCTGCAGCGGTAATTCTGCTGAAGCGCTGGGGTGTGGGGGGGGGGGGGGTCGCGCTGCGCCACCATGCTTGTGACGGAACCACTCCGTCACAAGCGCACTGTGCTTATGACGGAGTGGTTCCGTCACGGCTCCTCCCACTCACTAATTCGCCCGCACAGGCGGGGAATCAGTGCCGCGTGGGCGGAGCGGCCGCGGCATGTCGGAACCACTCCGTCATGAGCACAGCCCGCTCGTGATGGAGTGGTTCCATCAAAAGCATGGGAGGGGTTAAGGATAAAACCCCACAAGGAAATAATCAACCGTCCCAACTGTCTATTAGCACCAAATAACAATACCCTGGTTAGGAACCCAGGTAAAATGGGGAAGGGATAAGACTTAAGGGACAGTGGTTAGGAAAGTGCCAGCAGCAGAGTCGGATTATCTCAGCACCACCACTCAGTAATCCAGTCATGACATAAAGACTAAACATAACTATTACATTCTTGTGAGCAAACAAGTAACAACATGCAGCTAAAGGAACAGTGCATTATCAGATTGCCTCTTTCTAGGTTATTAAATACTGTGACTAGCACCAGTTCTGTCAGGAAACAGGTATACAAATTCCAAGGTCAGGAGAGAAGAGAGGCGTTGTTGAGGTGGAATAAAAGCAGCAGAAGAACAACAGTTCTTTGACTGCAGCCAAGAATGCAGGTACGGGGGTTCAAGTCATACAAAATACAGAAGGAGGAGGAACCAGATGGACTCAAGGGGGAGACTGATGAGGAAGGTCAGTGGAACAAGGGACCAGAAAGGGATGCAAATAATAAAATATGGGGAAGCAAGTCCAGTGTCAAACTGGTTTGGAAGGGGAGAAAGCTAAAACAACTGGGACATGTTGTCAAGCACATACAGAGTGCCTGTGAGTCTTTTTTGGTAATTCCAACCTCCTTGCCCTAGAAGTACTCACCATAACTCGGAAGAGAGGATCACATATGTTTCCATGCCATCTCCTTTGTTAACTGGAGTTGGACTACCGAAAGACCCCCTCTAGCCTGTGGATAAATAGGCAAACCCCCAATCTGAAATCTGGAAGGATACAAACCTCCTAACACACTCTAAAAACAAACATTGATGGATGGAAGCCAAAAACTCATCAGCTTCAGTGCAGACAAAACTGAAATACTGGTAGTCGGTGGTGTAACAGATGTGTGGAGCTTAACTTTCTGTCCTTCTAATATGGGTACCCTTCGTCCAAGGTTTCTAATCTCGGTCTCCAGTGTGATAAAGCTCTGTCACTGATCAGCCAAGTAAACCAATTAAATGGGATAACTGGCACCGGCTTTGCCGAAATACACACTATAGGATAGTAATCCTCTGATGCTAAATTCGACTTCAAGTGCTGCTATGAATGCTACTTCAAAAGTGGATTATGTAATCCCTTTATATCTTTGCCTTAGTAAACATCTGATACACCTTCTCCAGGTCACTCAAAGTGCAGCAGCACGTCAGCCACTATGGCTTCATGTCTGAGAGCATATGTGTTCCATTACTTAAGTAATCAGCATTGCACTTTGCCCGTTGAGACCATAATTGACATGCCCAAGCGTTCTACAATCTACAATGTCACATTGTCTTATCAGAGACTCAGGCATCTTGCAAGTACTAAGGCGAGCTTTATCCTTTCTGGAAATCAAACTATGCACCAGACTTCTTCAGTTCAGGTGTTGCTATGACACACCTCGACAGTACGAATATTTCCAATCTTTTAAAGAACAAGGGCTTTGTGGACATATCCAAGACTCAACCAAGTGAGAGCAGGTTAAAAACGCATCTCTACAATAGATGCATCAGTGCCCGGAGCACTCTTGCCAGTTAATCAAGTATAATAACCCCAAATCAGTGCGTTTGGGGATCCTCAGTGTCTATTGTAGTCCAAATATTTTTCCAGCAATTACTCTCTAATGCACATATTTACCCAGGTCCCACGATGCTTCCCTTATGCAGATAGCCACCAAATTTCCACAACGCCGCAGTAATTCACAAGATGGCTTCCTTTCAGCAGGGCACAGTAATTACGTTATTTGCGTGCCCAGTTTACACAAATCCACATTAAAACACTTTGACAACAATGACGAAGTAAACATTTATTACAAATTAGAAACATACACAAATGGTAGAATCATACAGGTGCACAAAGACACATAGGTAGGTACTTCCACACACAGGCACGAGTGGCATGCACCCACACACAAGCAGACACATGGGCAGTGCAAGAAACACACACACTACTGCCACATATACATCCACACACACACCATTGCAGTGACCTGGTTCCTGTCCTGCTGCTGAGTGCAGTTAGGCTGCAATACTGATACAAACAGAAAGACGTGCTGGGCTGCACATGGCCATAGAACCTGCATGTGGTGTTCCGGCGTGGGCCTTGATAATTAGGCCTGGTCGCATGCGCCGGGGTGGACACGCGCAGCGACAGCCAACAGCCCACACACTTGGTTCTCGTCGGAAGTGACGTGCCCGAGCGCACGCCTTCCATTTATTGACCCCCGCAGGCCACGCCTGGCCTGCGGATGTGTGGATGCGTGTTACGTGCATCTGCTAGTGTGCTAACCGCACTACATCTCTATCCAACTACACAAAACTTTGAAAATGTTCAAACCCAATGCTATTCAGAATATCACAATAATTGTTGACCAGGCGTTCTGTACTTGCGTGTCCCCTTGATGACGACTTCAGGGTCTCAGCTGGCAGGCGTAGTCATTTAGTCTTTGACTTGGACGGGGATTAGGCCTCAGACTGTACCGCGGGGTGCGGCCTGGCTCTCGTTCCCCGCTGCGCGATGGATTCCGGATGGGGGTGGACATGATTGACAGTCCTCCTCCCTGCACTGGCTCTTGGGGTAGTGGGTGGCGCGATAGGTAGTCGGCTGGATTTTTGGCTCCCGGTCTGTATACCACTTCCATGTCATAGGTTTGCAGCTGGATCACCCACCTCTCGATACGTGGTGGTGGGTGAGGAGCAGTGCCCTTGAAAAGCGGCACTAGGGGTTGATGATCGGTGACCATCACGAATGGTTGTCCTTGTAAGTAAAGATGAAAATGGCTGCAGGCCCACTTGATTGCCAGGGCCTCTCGCTCTATCTGTGCGTATCTGGTCTCGGTCGGGGTCAGCGCCTTGCTGGCGAAAGCCAGCGCCGTCCATTTTCCGGGCTCATGTTCTTGTGTCAGGACTGCCCCCAGGCCCACTGGGCTTGCGTCCACGATGACCTCGGTCCGCTTGGCGGGGTCGAAGTATGAGAGCGTTGCATTCTCAAGGAGGGCGTCTTTAATGCCTTGAAACGCATCGTGTTCCTTCGGGCCCCATGTCCAATCGGCGTCCGCCTTCGTAAGTGCTCGGAGGGGCTCGCTGCGGGTTGCCAGTCCTGGTATGAAGCGGCCACAGTACGTGGCCATCCCGAGAAAACTCCTTACCTCCGTTGGGGATTTCGGCGCTGGGGCGTCCTTGATGGATTTGGACTTTCTCGGATCAATTTGGACCCCTTCCTGGTTGAACACATAACCAAAGAATTCAATTGATGATTGGAAAAATTGGCACTTTTCTTTGTGGAGGGTTGCTCCATAGGTGCTCAGTCTTTTTAGCACATCCCGTAGTTGTTTGTAATGTTCGGATGCGGTGGCGGAATGAATTAAGATATCGTCGCTCACATTGAGTACCCCCGGCAGTCCAGACAGCAGTTCCCTGATGGTGTTCTGGAATACCTCCGCTGCCGACGATATTCCAAAGTTGAGGCGTTTGTACCGCCGGAGGCCAAGGTGGGTACTGAAGGTCGTGATGAAGCGACTCTCTTCGGCAAGGGGTAGTTGGTGGTAGCCCGCATTGAGATCGATTTTCGAGAACCACCTCGATCCGTTCACATCGGCTATGATGTCGTCCATCGTGGGTGTTAGGTGCCTCTCCCTTCTGATCGCTGTGTTCGGCAGCCGCATATCGATGCATAGCCGAATCTCGCCAGGCTGTTTAGGCTTTTCGACTATGACCATGGGTGAAACCCAGGGGGTGGGTCCTGTTACCTTTTCAATGACCCCCATGTTCTCCAGTTTTTCAAGTTCCTTTTCCACCAGTGGCCGCAGGTGGAATGGTATTCGCCGATGGCGTAGGGCTGTGGGAGTGACGGACTTGTCGATATGGAGCTTGATTGGGTCGCATTTAATGCAGCCCAGACCTTTGAACAGTTCAGGGAATCGCTCCAGTAATTCCTCCACCTGGTGGTTCCGAATGCGGTTGGCGAAAGCGATCAACTTTAAGTCCTCCGCGGTGTGGCTGCTCAACAGCGTGTCGGCTTCTCGGTCGATGATGTGTATCGTCGCGGTCACTTCAGCCTCGTCAGCTCGTATGGGTATCACAATTTTCCCCTTTAGAGGGAGGGGAGTGTCTGCTCCGTAGGCAAAGATTCTAGTCTTGGAGCGTAGGACTTCCGGACGAGGACGCAATTTGTTGAATTCTTGCAGCCCCATGACGTTGACGGTGGCGCCGGTGTCAATGATAGCTTTTACCTCATTTTCTCCCACCTGTACTACACATGTTGGCTGTGGTCGTCGTCTGAGTTTCAGCTCCCGGGCAAAGGAGATTACATACGACTCTTCGTCTTCCGAGTCTGACTCGTCATAGGTTATTGGTAGGAACTTGTCCGTTCTCTCCGGGGGTGGGTCCGTGAGTGATAGTTGGCGGACAGCTTTGGTGGGTGTCCATGATTTCTTGGAGTTCCTGGGTTGGCTCTTTCTGCGACAGACCGACGCAAAATGATTGGGGATTCCACAGTTCCCGCAGGTTTGACCTTGAGCGGGGCAGTCTTTGGCTGCGTGAGGCTCATGTCCGCAGTATCCACAGCGGCCTTGAGGAGTGTCTCTTCGGTATCCCTTCTTCGCCTGGCCACGTGGTCGTGGTCGTACTGCGTCGGCGCGCTCCACCTTGACGGTTTCCGTTTTGGCGGGAGTTTTGTGTAAGGCCTGCTCCATCGCCGTTGCTCTGGCGTCTGAAAGTTCATGTGCTCTGGCCAGGATGAGAATGTCCTCCAGTGAAATGGCTGGTTTCCGCAGGATATGGCCCCTCAGTGTCTTATCTCGGCATCCCTGGATTAGTTGGCGCCGTATGGCTCTTGGCTGGTCTTCATCCGTGGAGCTAGCCAGCTCCCGCACTCGAGTGTGGAACTGGTCCATGGATTCTCCTTCACGCTGACGGGCCTGCCCTAGCTTGAAGACTTCGAAGTCCACGTTTAGTTGAGGGTCAAAATGGTTGTTTAGGGCAGTAACAGCAGCAGCGTAGGTGGTCACCCCCGTCGGGTTGGGGAGGTGTTTGAAGAGCCTGAAGACCTCGTCCCCTGCGTAGTGAAGAAGAAGTGATCTTTTCACCGCGTCGTCCGTCTCCCTCGTGACTACAAAGTAGTTCTCGAGCCTTTCCAACCAAATTTTCCAGCGGGGTGAGGCGGTGGATGGATCACTTGCCTCACTGAATGGCGGCAACACCCCAGCGGCAGCATGCTGGAAAGGGATGTTGATGATGGGAGCCCCTGCGTCTTCATCCCCCATGACGGCGGAGTCTAGAACCTCTCCAATCCCATCCTCGTCGCCAATGTGGTGTTCCGGCGTGGGCCTTGATAATTAGGCCTGGTCGCATGCGCCGGGGTGGACACGCGCAGCGACAGCCAACAGCCCACACACTTGGTTCTCGTCGGAAGTGACGTGCCCGAGCGCACACCTTCCATTTATTGACCCCCGCAGGCCACGCCTGGCCTGCGGATGTGTGGATGCGTGTTACGTGCATCTGCTAGTGTGCTAACCGCACTACACTGCACATCCGTGAGGTCCTGGTCACTCCTTCACGTCTTGAAGCTGGCTGGGCCCGGGCCGAGGCCACAGTGGCCACAGTAGTGGCCATCGGAGGCAGGGCCGGAGGTAAGATTGTGTGGACAAGACTGCAACTGAGGCCAATGCTGCCACCTCCACCCCACCCCCTGCAGTCAGGCACAAATCCTGGCACCAGCCGGACAGTACCCTGACACTCCCTGTAGCCCCTCATCAAGTCCGGCCACCAGAATCAGCAGGTTGAGGGATGGACAGCGCTGAAGCGAGAGCCGACATAGCAAACATGACGTGTGCACAAGTGGCGGCTCCTCCGCTAAGGAGCGTCGCCCCACTGCTTTTCGCAGTGTAGAAAAAGGAAAAATAAAATGATAACTGGATGGCGGGGCGAGGCGGATCTAAGCTGACAGAGCAGAGGAGGAGTGGTTTGCACTCCCTAAAAGGGCATGAATGTTTGGCTGGCCAAACATTCATGCGCACTTAGCATGTTCTCCCCCCAGGCTGCATTACAGCCCGGATGGAGAACATGCCCAGGCTCCCATTCCCTGGCTGGGTGCTGAACCACGGCGCTCAAATTTTTCACAACGCTGCATTGTAGCATTGTGATTGGCTATGGGTAGCGTGGGATCATGGGTGCTCCCTGCTTCTTGTTTGCACAGTAGAAGCCAGGAAGAGGACGGAGGCAAGGCGGCGGCCGACAGCCCTGCAGGGAAGTGATTTTTTTTTTTAACCCCCCCTCTCCCTCTTCCCCGCCCCACTGATGCTTCCTGGGAGCAGCCGCCACTGGTGTGCACCCAAACACACGTGCAAAGAACTTGCTTTATCAATCGTACATCTCAATAGCTCACCGGCCCGCCTAAGCTGCTTGTATCTGCGTGTTCACCAACCTTTGCAAAGCTGTCATCTATTATTTTACGCTTCTTTATTTACTTCATCTTTTTCTAGAGCTCTTAAGCAGGCGCTTGTGGGCTCCAGTTGGCGGAGGTAGCAGCTGCAACAGCTGAACAGCAGCTCTTGGGGCAGCGTCGAATGGCAAGTGAGCCCTGAGCCAAACAAATGTACTAGAGGGAAACAACATAGGAGAGATGGAAGAAGGACTGCGGGACGGGTGCAGGGCATAAGAGACAGAGTAGCAGCTGAGGGGGAAAAGAACAGTCTCACTAACTAGGATTGGATCTCATTGGCTTGCATTGAACTGCAGCATTTATGTGGCACTTCATAACACCATGTGGGGCTTCAAAGAGCATTTTCGGAGGGCAGCACACTACATTGTGGGGGAAAAGTGTTGTATTTGTTGTGATCCTATGTGGGAAGCAATTTGGTGTGTGGTGTGCAAGTTGCCAGAGAAGGCCCAGTAATCCATATGGCTACATGGGCAAGGCTGAGATGCTGTCAACTGAGCATATTGATGCAAAACCAGCATGAATGGGATTTGGTGACATAAGCAGTAGCCATGCATATTTTTTAAAAGACAAGGATATGACCTACTGCTGTACAAATACACCTCATGAACGAGGAAAGCAGTGAAAAAGGATCCAAACTTGGCAAAATGAACAGAAACAACATAATTCTTAAGTGGCCCATATTTCATAAATTTTTGCTAGGCCGAAAGAGGCCATATTACTGAGCAGCTATATGTGCTATAAAGCCCTGTAATGCTCTAGAACGAAGACGAGCGCCAGTCGGGCACGACTTAATCAGGTCATGGGTAAACCCTAGATAGACTGCACATGCGAGGTTGAGGAATGTGACATTTGCATAATTAACTTCTGTGTAATAAAAAAGAATTTCAGATCATTAACACAGGCTTCCACGTAATTAGGAGAAATGCATATTCATCATTTAGTGCCAAATGCGTTCTTGCGTCAAAAATTGACTTGAGGACGCATTTCATGATAAAAAAATTAAATTACATAAATAATAGCACAAGCTACAGCCGCTTATGTTCTGGCCATATGCATTATTCCTGCATGCTTGCAGTAACATTTTACAGCAAATAGTGTATGATGCATCATAATGCAGTGCAATGACGTCATTTTCCATAACAAACATAACACGAATTTTCCAAAACTAAGTAAATTACGCAGCATATTTAAATTTCACCTAGGCCTAATACAAGCATGAGAGAAGTGCTTAATATGTTGCCGCCCCGAAAGCAAAAGAACAGGGTTGGACTAACCTATAGCGCAATCTGGTAGATCTAGAAGGGTTGAACTGACATGTCAGTTTGTGGGCTGTTTTTATGGTCTGGCTTGACAGCGTAGCTATTGCAAGACAATTATGTGAGAAACCAACAAGAGAGGGGCTTCGGCTCCACCCACACGTTGAGAGCCATGAGAGCTTGTTCTGATTGGACAGAAGTTGAGTACTTCCACATAAAATTGCTTGCCCTCCAAACAATTGTGATCATTTTGTTTATTTGTCCAGCGGCCTGAGCTTGAATTTTAATGGGCACACACACATGCCACTGTAATACTATTAGTGTCTCAGATCAGTAGATCATTTATGGTGTTTTTCTCTGGCAGCAGCCCAGGTAGGAGGAAACAGTCATTAACGTACATGGACTTTTAGGTGTGGCTTGACAGTGTATATATACTCTAGACCTATAGGTATTGCCAATGCTTGTTTTTTTGCGGGTTTAGGACCGGTTTTATTGTCTGGTGCAATGGTTTTTAATGTTGGTTTCCCAGATTTTACCAAAACATTGCCTGTAGCAAGTACAAAAGCATTCTGTCTCCTATTCTTGTCAAAACATCTATCTAGGGTGTCTTTACAAGTTCAACAAGCATTTGCAATGCAATAGGTCTTGCATTTTAGAAACTTTGACCTATTTGTATTGTAAATGACAATGTCTTTCATTATTGCAGGTTTCGTAAACACATAAATAAAAGGCATTGTCATTTACAGTGGCAATAGCTCGAAATTGCGCAATTGTGAGACCTAATGCATTGCAAATGCTTGTTTACTATAGTCTGTGGGAGAAAAATGTGAATGACCAAACAACAGCCCAATGGATAAAGAGGGCTAACTGAAAGCCCCTATATTCATATTATGTGTCCTACAGCAGTAAGCCTAGCCATGGATACTCAGCCGAACAGCTTCCGCCTAGCGCACGCGAGTGGCAGCCCATTACATTCCAACCCAATTCCAAATATTTATGGCAGGGCTCAGCTCAGAATAGCGCTTTCAGTGAATTGCTGCGGCGCTGCATGCCATCGGCTCCACACCTGGAAGAGGATTTAAAGAGCCAATCTAATCTATTGATGATTACGAGTCCAAGCACACAGCTTTCTTGCTGAATATGAGAAAATATAAATTTTGAGGCTTGAATTCACAGGTAATCTTTTCCATTCGGCAGATGAGTTTTGGAGCCGAGTAAAACAATCAGGGCTCCCTCTGTAATAAAGGTAAATTAGTCCAGTAGCCGAGATGTAGAATAACGATGAAGGTTTATTGATGCAGTTCTTAGATGGTCTGTAGTAGATGGTAACAGACATTAAGTCATTAAGTCCATAAAGGATTGAGCCTCACCAGGAGCAGCTTCCTTGCTGCTCAGCCCATACTTCCAACTGACACTCCACAACCAGGCATCCCAACTTTCCATTACCTTACCATGCACACCAACATTCCACACAGCACAACCACACTGGCTGAGCAGCAAAGGATAGAGAAACAGCAAAGGTGTATTTGCACTGGAAACAAGATACAACACTCTCCGCGAGAGGTGCATCCTGGGGCTGTGTCCAGCGGCTGATACTATGAAGGACTATATAGTAACTGAACAGTAACAAGCAGAAGGGGTGTAAGAGAATATCGGGCGCCGTGGTGAAACATAATCATTAACAACCACAAGGGCTGTCCAACACCCCGAACCCGGGACAGTCACGTGGTTTTATTGAAGACAAAAGGTCTTGCAGACAGCGCATGCGCTGACGCTCGACCTAAAAATGCCTTGATTTGCAAATGTGGGTCACTTTTTTTTAGCTATCTGATTTGCTAATGGCAGCTACTTTTATCTTGGTACCCAGGCCGACCCTGCACAAGAACAAATTGAGTCGTCCTGTGTTATCCTTTGTCATGTATTCCTATAGGTTCTGAATCGATCCCCCTATTCCTGACCCTATTCTGGTTAAACTAACTATCAAGTTAACTAACAGTCAGCCCATGAGGCAAGAAAAGCCCCCATGATGCAGATACCGTTATCTGACGCAGTCACACTACGGCACAGGAACGTGTTATCTGATTAGGTCATAACGCTTGAGATCTAATTAGACAAGCGACATTTCTCCAGCCCCTGATAAGGCATACGACGTTCTCATAACAAATCAAACCTATGACAACCTGGAAAATCCGTGCGGCCATTGTTTTGATTTCACAGAGAACTTTAGTAAAGAATGTGCTAACGAGCAAGTCGTATGACATCTTTATTGACGTATCTATGTCCATCCTTACGTCAATCTCGGCACCTTTAAGGTATAAATATTGCCGATCTTGCCCTATGCAAACACACGCGTGGTGACGAGACGGAGCAGCCATACTTGCCGAAGCCGAGAGCAGAAGCAGACCCCGCTGGCAGCAGCCCCGCCTTCCTGACGCGCTGAGAGACGCGCTGCTATCTCAAGCCGAGAGACCCAGCACCGGCGCTTCTGGGCAGCCCTCGCAGGCAGCCTGGAATATCGAGAGCAGAGAAAGAGATACCATTCCTCATTCATCCTAACTTCCAGGTACAGAACTGAATAACCCCTCACAACGAATTCTTTAGTTATTCACTTGGCAAAAACAAACTTAACTTAAACTGTAACTTTCTATTCCCGCCCACGCATTAGACTTAGGTCAGGTACACGGGGTAGGCGTATTTAGAAACACCAGTTGAGTACGTTTTAGTCAAATGTATATGTGTATGTAAATATATTTTAATCATTTTAAACATCATATGGCTCAGAAACCATATCAATGTTTTTACAGTATTATTTTATACTATTGCTTTTAATGTATGCACTTTACTTAATTATAAGTATTGCAATAATATCGATCCATTTCTCTTGTACGAGAAAAGAGACTGATCAATAAATAACATCTTTTTATTGAACACGCCCGTCTCTTCCTTTTCTCTACAATCTGATGAGACTAAGAATGCACGTACTGACTGAGTAAAATAATTGCCTTGTGCTCACACGACTCTCGAGATTGACTCTTGATTAGGGGAGAGCAAAGTTGTCATGTTCTATGGTTGTCAGAAACTAAATCCCTTCTTGTCTAATCAGGGGAGTTAATTCTTTCCTGAACATTCGAGAAAGTTTCTAGCGAACTCTGAGCTACGCTGGCAAACCCAAAACTTAAGTCTAGTATCGACAGTAGTAGACCTAGTTAACGTCTGGCCTAGGCCTTTACTGCTGTAGGTATTATTCCAATGCGCAGAGCCTATTGGGAAGATAGGAACTACACTACATGGCGCCCAACGCGTTTGGAAAGGGCGATAAAACTAACGTAAGACATTTAGAGTAACTCAGTCGTGCTTTCTCACTCAGACCCCTTTTCCCAAATACTCCAAAGACGTCTGGAGTGGGTGAAAGGTAATATCCTCCAAAACCTCGCAGGAGGGAACTCCTATGTATGGTTCTTGGTATAGTCAACGTTGAAGGATACACGGTTCCAAAATATTGTGCATCTAATCTCTGTTTCCATAAGAAACCTGATCTGCAAACAAAAAGAATAACCTTTCTAACAGTAAAATTTCAGGAAGTGATGACGAAAGAGAGGCAGTTAGATTAGCAACTGAACTCGCAGATGCTGATGCTACCATGCAAGCAGCAGACGCGGATATAATACTCATTCCGGTCATCAAAAGAAGATCTATAACTCTAAAACGTATAGAAAATGGACTGACACCTAGAGGTGGCACAGTCATATTCGTAATTGAGGCACACGAATATCGGCAGACAGAGGTATACTATTCATGGATACATTTTCCAGCAGCAAATGCTGTAACAAAGTACTTCCACTATTACAAAATAGAGGAACCTCCTAATGAGTACACTCCTTTCGAGGAGGTGGAAGTACCACTCAAATTCCAAGAGCATTTGCTCTTATTTGATGGCGCCCTAAAACATAACAATCACATTACAAGACTCGGTCCTTTAGGTAGACCAGGAGCAACGTGGCCGGTCTTAGCCGGATACACACCACACCCAGACATCGAAGGAATGTCTACAGGAGAACTGTTAATACAGCTAAAACAATTACTAAAAATTCATAGACAATTAGTTCAGTATGTAATGCGGACTTCAACAATTCAGCCAGCGATTAAACTACCACAGCTGACCCCTCACCAGGGGAACACAAATAAAATCACACCACAGAACATCCAATCCTGCCTAGGTAAAGTTCCGGCTAAACGGGAACAGATACCATTCTGGTTGGCACAGAAAATCACCCAAATAGAGGCGGTGTTTCCTGACACCACCCCGCTAGAAAAACACAGGATTCTGACTATATGTCTCCCAATGGGAATCGCACCACACATAGAGGACTGTGACACTTGGGGTACAGTCTTTGCTTCCATCTACACAAAAACGCACGGTGTTCCATCCATTTCGGTGATACCAGATGTGCTAAAACAAATTCAAGATGAATACGGTCCAGAACCAGCTTTAACTCTTGGTATGAAATTACTGAAAGACTTCAAGCAGGTCTCGGCTATATTACTAGCCAACATAAAAGGTGAAGCAGCAAACGTGGCGATCCGCCAGAGGTTAAAAGAGACAGATATAGCAGACCAACCAGCTGAAATTGCCAGAATCATAGAAAAATCCTATGAGGAACTAGGTAGAGATAGTTTAGGTGGAATACCAGTAAAACCGCAACTGACTGAAAGTCCAGAAAAAATATTTTTTAATAATAATTCACCAAAAAAGAACTGGGATGGAAACAAACAATCCAATCCTAAAGAAAAGAAATTCCAGTCCAGAGGAAGGTCTCCTAGGCGAAGAGAAAAATCTCCAAACCGAAGACAGAGGTCACCGCAGAGTGACCCCTCTGGGAATAGATATAACCTTAGAAATAGGGATAATATTAAAAAACCTGATAGATATCAAGACATTGATACACGTCCCTCTCAATCTTTTCAGACTTCTTCGCAGAAATCGGAAAGAAGAGGACGATCAGAACAAAGAGAAGAGCACGCCAAGTCCAAAGACAAGGAACCTGCTCAGCTAAAAAAGAAATTACAATTTCCAAAAAAGAAGGTAGCCAGTATCAAGGTAGTTAACAATGCCGAGAATACTGAGGACACAACTGAAAAACGGAGAGTGGGCTCAGACAATGCTAGACAGCGCAGCAGAGGTGAGCATAGCTCGCAAAGTCCTTATGAATCATCTGGAGACAGTGGACACGAATGAATATCTTCAAGTGGAAACTGCAGACACCAGAGTTAGCAAACCCCACAAGATATACGAGATAACATTACGTATAGAGGGAGATAAGACTAGGAAAATAAGGGGACTATTTTGGGATAATCTCTCCAAGGGCTATGATATCCTTCTAGCTGAAAAAGACTGGCCACCAGAGTTTGTCAGGGAGTGCCCTCATGGCGAAGAAGTAATTATGCCTGCCTTCTCGAATCAAATCCCGATTCATAAAAAATACAAACTTGCTAGAAAGTGGGCAGTGGCCTTAGCACCTGCTTTATATAAAAATCATGTAGGATGGGATGAGGATTCTCCTCCTGACAAAATCCAGTTAAAATCACAACCTACTGCACAAAGGCAGTACCCAATTAAGCAAGAAGCTAAAAAACAGGTAAATGAAATACTAGATCAGCTAGAATACCAGGGGGTGATTGAAACTTGCACCTCACAAATGAACAATCCTTTGTTTCCGGTCTCCAAACCAGACAATTCATATCGTCTAGTTTTGGATTACCGACACCTTAACACATGTTGCAAAACCTTTGCAGTGCAAAACTCACACAGTGCTGCACTAATGAATAACATAGTGCGCAAAAAATACAAAACTACCTTGGACATCTCCAATGGATTCTTTTGTCAAAACATAGCACCAGAGAGCAGATATTTAACTGCATTCTCAGTAAATGGCACTCAAAAGCAATTCTGTCGGTTAGCCCAGGGGTACAAGAACAGCCCGGGGGTATTCTCAGCGAGAGTAACAGAATTACTACAACTATATGATGATGAAGCGTTATCTTATGTCGATGACATTTACTTGACAGATGATGACTTGGATACTCACTTGAAAAGAGTGAACACCATAATACTTGGGTTCGCAGCAGAGGGTTACAAATTCAACTTTAAAAAGTCCAGAATTGCCCATCTGACAGTCCTGTTCTTAGGATATGAGTTATCAAGTGAAGGTAAAAGCCTGGCAGACAATTTCCTAGAGAAATGTGCCGTAATCCAAGCTCCTAAAACACTAAAAAACCTACAGTCAATTCTAGGCTTCCTAAATTTCGGAAGAACATACATTGCAAATTACGCAGAAAGGGTCAAACCCCTTTATGATCTAATTAAACCAGACTTTAAAAGATCCAATTGGACTCAAACACACACAGAAATTTTGAGATCCTTACAAACAGACATGCTAATTAAAACAAAATTAGAAACACGTAATAACACACGCAATCTTGTGATTCAAGTCATCCCAGGGAGATGCGGATTCACATACCTGACCTCTAATGAGGGAGAAAAGGTACCAATTGCATTCAAATCACACTTGTATACAGAAGCTGAACAGAAATTCAGTAATACAGAAAAAATCATTCGTGCAGTTCAAACCGCAATAGCTAGAGAAAAAGACATAGCTGACGGTAGACATATCACAGTCAGAACAGCAGAATCAGCCTTTGAGGCACTAACAACACCGTGTAATTTACCAACAACAACATTTAATCCGGAATGGATACAATGGGTGAATTCAATCACAACGGACAAAGTATACTACTACTTTGATCCAGAACTAGAAGAATTAAAAAATCTAAAATATGAAAAGACGTATCCTCTACCAATCGACATTCTGCCTCTACGACATTACGCCTGTGTAATCTATACAGACGGACATGCTCAACCCTCCGTTTGGGGAGAACATGCATACAACCCCACATGTGAGATCACAAAAGAAGTGTGGCGCGGAGGTAAACTAAGACCTCTATTAACAAAATCACACCACAGAACATCCAATCCTGCCTAGGTAAAGTTCCGGCTAAACGGGAACAGATACCATTCTGGTTGGCACAGAAAATCACCCAAATAGAGGCGGTGTTTCCTGACACCACCCCGCTAGAAAAACACAGGATTCTGACTATATGTCTCCCAATGGGAATCGCACCACACATAGAGGACTGTGACACTTGGGGTACAGTCTTTGCTTCCATCTACACAAAAACGCACGGTGTTCCATCCATTTCGGTGATACCAGATGTGCTAAAACAAATTCAAGATGAATACGGTCCAGAACCAGCTTTAACTCTTGGTATGAAATTACTGAAAGACTTCAAGCAGGTCTCGGCTATATTACTAGCCAACATAAAAGGTGAAGCAGCAAACGTGGCGATCCGCCAGAGGTTAAAAGAGACAGATATAGCAGACCAACCAGCTGAAATTGCCAGAATCATAGAAAAATCCTATGAGGAACTAGGTAGAGATAGTTTAGGTGGAATACCAGTAAAACCGCAACTGACTGAAAGTCCAGAAAAAATATTTTTTAATAATAATTCACCAAAAAAGAACTGGGATGGAAACAAACAATCCAATCCTAAAGAAAAGAAATTCCAGTCCAGAGGAAGGTCTCCTAGGCGAAGAGAAAAATCTCCAAACCGAAGACAGAGGTCACCGCAGAGTGACCCCTCTGGGAATAGATATAACCTTAGAAATAGGGATAATATTAAAAAACCTGATAGATATTAAGACATTGATACACGTCCCTCTCAATCTTTTCAGACTTCCTCGCAGAAATCGGAAAGAAGAGGACGATCAGAACAAAGAGAAGAGCACGCCAAGTCCAAAGACAAGGAACCTGCTCAGCTAAAAAAGAAATTACAATTTCCAAAAAAGAAGGTAGCCAGTATCAAGGTAGTTAACAATGCAGAGAATACTGAGGACACAACTGAAAAACGGAGAGTGGGCTCAGACAATGCTAGACAGCGCAGCAGAGGTGAGCATAGCTCGCAAAGTCCTTATGAATCATCTGGAGACAGTGGACACGAATGAATATCTTCAAGTGGAAACTGCAGACACCAGAGTTTGCAAACCCCACAAGATATACGAGATAACATTACGTATAGAGGGAGATAAGACTAGGAAAATAAGGGGACTATTTTGGGATAATCTCTCCAAGGGCTATGATATCCTTCTAGCTGAAAAAGACTGGCCACCAGAGTTTGTCAGGGAGTGCCCTCATGGCGAAGAAGTAATTATGCCTGCCTTCTCGAATCAAATCCCGATTCATAAAAAATACACACTTGCTAGAAAGTGGGCAGTGGCCTTAGCACCTGCTTTATATAAAAATCATGTAGGATGGGATGAGGATTCTCCTCCTCACAAAATCCAGTTAAAATCACAACCTACTGCACAAAGGCAGTACCCAATTAAGCAAGAAGCTAAAAAACAGGTAAATTAAATACTAGATCAGCTAGAATACCAGGGGGTGATTGAAACTTGCACCTCACAAATGAACAATCCTTTGTTTCCGGTCTCCAAACCAGACAATTCATATCGTCTAGTTTTGGATTACCGACACCTTAACACATGTTGCAAAACCTTTGCAGTGCAAAACTCACACAGTGCTGCACTAATGAATAACATAGTGCGCAAAAAATACAAAACTACCTTGGACATCTCCAATGGATTCTTTTGTCAAAACATAGCACCAGAGAGCAGATATTTAACTGCATTCTCAGTAAATGGCACTCAAAAGCAATTCTGTCGGTTAGCCCAGGGGTACAAGAACAGCCCGGGGGTATTCTCAGCGAGAGTAACAGAATTACTACAACTATATGATGATGAAGCGTTATCTTATGTCGATGACATTTACTTGACAGATGATGACTTGGATACTCACTTGAAAAGAGTGAACACCATAATACTTGGGTTCGCAGCAGAGGGTTACAAATTCAACTTTAAAAAGTCCAGAATTGCCCATCTGACAGTCCTGTTCTTAGGATATGAGTTATCAAGTGAAGGTAAAAGCCTGGCAGACAATTTCCTAGAGAAATGTGCCGTAATCCAAGCTCCTAAAACACTAAAAAACCTACAGTCAATTCTAGGCTTCCTAAATTTCGGAAGAACATACATTGCAAATTACGCAGAAAGGGTCAAACCCCTTTATGATCTAATTAAACCAGACTTTAAAAGATCCAATTGGACTCAAACACACACAGAAATTTTGAGATCCTTACAAACAGACATGCTAATTAAAACAAAATTAGAAACACGTGATAACACACGCAATCTTGTGATTCAAGTCATCCCAGGGAGATGCGGATTCACATACCTGACCTCTAATGAGGGAGAAAAGGTACCAATTGCATTCAAATCACACTTGTATACAGAAGCTGAACAGAAATTCAGTAATACAGAAAAAATCATTCGTGCAGTTCAAACCGCAATAGCTAGAGAAAAAGACATAGCTGACGGTAGACATATCACAGTCAGAACAGCAGAATCAGCCTTTGAGGCACTAACAACACCGTGTAATTTACCAACAACAACATTTAATCCGGAATGGATACAATGGGTGAATTCAATCACAACGGACAAAGTATACTACTACTTTGATCCAGAACTAGAAGAATTAAAAAATCTAAAATATGAAAAGACGTATCCTCTACCAATCGACATTCTGCCTCTACGACATTACGCCTGTGTAATCTATACAGACGGACATGCTCAACCCTCCGTTTGGGGAGAACATGCATACAACCCCACATGTGAGATCACAAAAGAAGTGTGGCGCGGAGGTAAACTAAGACCTCTATTAACAAAATCACACTCAGTAGAAACTAATTCAGAACTACAAACTGAAATAATAGCATTAAAAATGGCGCTGGATAATGCGGATCGCGAATTCCCGACACTTATAGTGTCAGATTCATATTACTGCGTCAAAGCATATAACAAGGATTTGCAGACATGGATTCAGAACGGTTACAAAGATGACACAGATGCACCAATAAAGCAGAAATTGCTCTGGGAACAAATAGCTCTTTTACAAAAAGAACTACCAAAGACTCACGTGACACACTCACTGAGTCATCAGCGTGATGGCGTTCACGTTGTAGGGAATTCATTGGCTGAAACAGCCGCAGCGGCAGCCACTATACCGGCTCCCGTAGATCGAAAAAAGCGTACATTAAAATACATTGACGGTGAAACAGTGCTGGCGGTGAAAACGTCATCAAAAGGCGACTGCTCAGCGTTACCGATCAACTATCCACTCAATTATACATACATAATCGATGCAAACTCCGTCCCTTTTGCTCGAATCCCTGGAGTGGGGGATAGAGTGATTCCAAACATGGACAGGAGAAACTTGTTAATCGCAGACGCACACATGGGCGAAGGTCTCAGACACCTCAAACTGAAAGATTCTCTGGAAGAATTACAATCACGGTACTGGTGGCCAGGCATGAGCCTGCATTACACCATGTTTGTAAAAAACTGCCCAAACTGCAACAGAGATTGCAGTGGGGAGAGAAACAGTTTAATACCTCGTCGTATCAAGGCAGATAATATGACCAATAAAAAGCAGGGCTTGCGATTAACATATACAGGCTAGTTTCCACTTATAATGTAGATCACCAGCACTCGGCTGACGTCCGGACTGTTATACAAAGATTTGCGAGTCTAAATGGCATATACGCTAAGAGCATGCTACGTTCGACCATTGTTTTCACTCAAGCCCACCAGCCTGGGGGGAAACATGGCCGAATGAGCACAGTCCAGCGGGAATCTTCTCACTTCCTTCCTGAGGGTACGGGATGGTGTAAAGAAAAAACCAAGGCAGAAAGCAATCTATAATGGAAAGGATATTAGGTTCGGGAGCTGGGTGGGTCAAACATCTAATAAGTGTCCAACGTAGTCTAAATAACTTGCCAAGAAATTCTCTGAAGGGATTCAGTCCGTACGAATTATTATTTGGAACTAGAATGATTATCTCTGACCTCGACAGTCAGACTTCAGTGGTTAAAGAAAAAAGCTTTGATGTCAAAGACCGTTTGGCTATTTTGCAGGACTTAAACAAAACAAGAAAAGACCTGAGCAACATACAGTTGAAACTACAGCCAACAACCACTGAAGAATCACCACCTGTCCCAGCAAGACCTGTCTGGATTCCAAAAGTCGGGGATCTAGTCAGGGAGAAGATCGCGGTAAAGAAGGAATTTGGGCCTTCTTACAGAAAAGCAGTTCCTGTCTTGTCTGTCAACGGGACAAGATCAGTTGTACTACCGCCACTTGCTGGTAAAAAGGAGAACCGAGTTGTATCCATCGACCTGGTAAAACCACAACATGTGGCCGAAAACAAACAGTAGGCCAAGTGGACTCCCAATAAGTAGCAGAACACCAAGGTTTGCTACCAGTACAGAGGTCCTAACAAAGAGGCTCATCACATTCGAAACGCCTACAGAAGAACAACAAGGACTATGCAACAATGCAATAGAACTCAGACCTCTGACAACCCAAATAAAAACATTTAGCAGAGACACACCAATCTACAATGAAGTACCAAGTGACAATGCAAGAAACAAAAATCCTGAAGCAATTGGAACAATTGACAGAACTGCATCTGGGTACTTCATCAACTTCGATGATTCCTCTGAAGGCTTCAGTGAATCAAAGACACAGCCATCATCAAAATCCTTTAAAGACAAAGCTAAGGAACTTTTGAACCAACTGAAAGAAACATATCTGATTTCTCCATGGATTGAATTTTGGGTGGGTTTTGGTGCATTTATCCTCATACTTTGGCTCATCATGGTATTTACTTTGGGACGCTTCATTGAGGGAAAATATGCTAAAATGGACACAGCAAGTCAGAACATCAACTTGGTCCTCAAACCACACACATCTTCACACGTCGAGAAAAGAGAACTTTCTTCAGCCAACTTCACAGCCAATCCTATACCTGGTGGGGTAGCCTGGGACAACACTGACTATGAAATTTATGGTCCGGTCGAGATCCTGAAATATCCACACCAAATCAAGATCTCCTTGAGTGACTTTGCAAAACCAAACTCATTTGCTGATGATTGGGACTTCGAAAGCATTAATAACATGATGTCTGACTTAGTAATGTCTGCTAAATTTACAAAACATGATTATTTACAAGGTTCTACAAATTATGACAGTATGTATTGCTATAACCACTATGGTAATCACTTTTTACATAAATCTGCACAACCTAGAAATGTTTTAAATTATAATCAATGGGAACATTGTGCAACACCTCCAAAAGGGAGCTCAAGAACCGTTTACGACAAATATTCATATTTTTCAGGTTTTAACACAAGTAATGCTGAAACATTTTATTTTAAATTGTCAAACAAGACAGGGATGAAAACCATGATAACCAACACAAAATTGATATATTCAGATTCATTCTTCGAAAAAATGAATACTTTTGGATTTGATTATTGGGACAAAAATGTTGATTTGAAAAGTGTTTGGGGTACAAAAGATTATAATGTTTAGCAATAACTCTGTAACAGATGAAGAGATAGACGTAAACCATATATTAAACCAAAACAGAACACATCCTGATTGGAAACAATGGTTGATCTGGCCCACAGATACAAATAACTGTCAAGATAGATTCCTGAATAAAACACAGGGTTTCAAAATGACCAGGCCAGACCCTAGATATCCCCAAAGACATCACCCAGGGATAATAACAACCTACAGTGTGGGCAAATTATGCCTTCAATGGCTACAAACTTCCACACTGCCTGAAATTAAGCAACACCTAACTTTACTTACTGATGGTGCTGACTTGCGTGATTTCATACTGGGACCACGCAAACAGCGTCAAAAGCGTTTCATAGCAGCCTCTGTATATGCAGCATACAATGAGGCCTGGAAGGTTACTCAAATTGAGACAGCAGAGAGAATACGGGAAATTGACCGTATTAATTTGGAAAAATCACTTTCTGTAGTGGACAATGGGTTAATGACTCTGTCCTCCAGAATTTTTTCTTTGGACAGCATTGTGTCTTCAGCAATCGACATATTATCGCAAGACTTACTGTTATTACAACATGGTCAGTCACAATTGCGTTCTATTGTACAGCTTGGCTGGACGTTACAAAATCTGCGTTCAGGCTATGTGCCTTGGCGTTTAATCAACACAACGTCACTATTCCAAATCTTTAACCTTACTGATAGACAAATCGGTATGGCGCAAAAGGGTGCTGATTATACAATCTTGAGCATTGAAAAACTAGAAAGATTACCAATGACAATGTCAGAACGACCTGTCAGTGAATGGATAATCCACGGAATCATAAATATTCCGATCTCAACCTTCAGGTTTCAATACTGCCAAAAATATATACAGGCTGGCATGTACGAGAAATTGGGAAAGGGGTACCTTAAAACAACTTGGAACCTGCCCTATTCACATGCATGTGTCAGTAATAAAGGACAGAAAGTGTTTCTTAGTGGCAACAATTGTGCTATGTCACTAAGCGGCACGCTTCTGTGTAACGGAATTAGTTTGCATGGAGCCTGTGAAGGGAATTCATACAACCTTTCATGTCACCAGCAAGGCGCACCTGCAACTGAAATAGAACCATTCTTTCAAAGACTCTATAATGGGAGTTACATTCTTATTGTAGACCGCAAATGTTGTAGTCTTATGCCCGGGACTCCTTATCTAGTCACTACGACTGCGAAGGTCAAGTGCTGTGGACGTTCTTTGTTCCCCAGCTCCTTTCCAGACAGGGAGGCAAGGGCATGGCCCAATTTGAAAATTACTTCTATTCGAATAGATACTTTAAGCAGAATGAAAACAGTGCTTCTTCAGACGCCTACAAGGCTCACGTCATCAAAAGAAACTTATGATCTACAAGTCGCAAGGACGACTGCAGAGATACATACATTATTATCGACTAATTCCCCCGTACATTTCGCGGAAATCCTGAGCGAAATCTTAAATATTTCTGATACCACTGGGGTCTCAAAGGTATTTAAGACAGTATTTTCGATGGCATTAACACCATTCAAAGCCATACTGGGTATTTTTCCAGATTTCGTCCATTCGATTTTTGGAGGACTTCCCCTGATCCTGGGACTAATTGCAGGAATCCTATTCTTAGTCCTTATTTTTCGTTATGGCAACCCATGTCACAGATCAAACTCTCGCGACAATGGAAGATACGATCCTAGCCATTGGATACCGGGACCGGATATCAAAAATCCTGGGACTCTCGCGGCTTAGAGACCTAAACATGACTTGGTTTCTATCATTTCGACCAATGTGGCAAAGGTGTGTTTTACCTGTATTGAGGTGTCTGCTATGCGGAGAAGAATGCGTGTTAGACACCTGTCTGACGCTACAATCGGATGCGCCAGTGGATGCAGATACATTGTTGGTTCCTACCAAGGTTCACGCTTTGTGCTGCCCTCAAAGGCTGCCAATCCTGATGACGGCATTCGTGGAATCTTCACCACTACGATTGAAGAGTAGTGAAGTTCGAGATGAAAGCAGCATCGAACAGGTACGACCTTCTGTCAGCAATGCGAATCAGAATGTCAATACAGACAATCATGCGCACGAATGCATGGTTACACCTATTTCCGACTTAGTGGAACTTTCCCATGAAGCTGTTGACAGTTTTTTCGAAAGCCTTAATGATATGATGTTCTCTCCAGAACAGAAATAGAGACTTTTTGAGCAAGCTCGCACACGGCGTTCCCTGAATTCGGCCTTCAACTTTAAAAATAAAGTCACATGAACAATTTTTCCCACCAGTTCACGGACAGCAATTTTTTAGCAGCCCAAATTATTTTTTACAAAATTTTCGGGACACTTATCTTCTGCTTAAAGTAAGAAACTATTCCTAGAGAACTAAGATTTCTATTTTTAGATACTTTATAAACTTTAGTTGCCCGCTGGGATGTTCACGAATATTTTATTATGTGATGAAATGGTCTCGCACTTCCTTTCTGTATAGCTATGTTAAGAGCCATTTCATGTGTATTTCTCATATACCAAATAAGCAATAATGCATACCAATGCGTGTTTACTTTAGCGTTTAATTCATAGCTTAAGTGCATACAATATATATGACTGCAATTTTTCAGTATATTTGAAAATTTCAAAATGCATTAATGTATTTTGGGGTGGTAAGGTATACACTATACTCTATAGTATGTTGTACTATGTTATACTATGCATAGATTAGTAAATATGACCATAGTTAGCGTGGAGTGGGTGTCATGTATTCCTATAGGTTCTGAATCGATCCCCCTATTCCTGACCCTATTCTGGTTAAACTAACTATCAAGTTAACTAACAGTCAGCCCATGAGGCAAGAATAGCCCCCATGATGCAGATACCGTTATCTGACGCAGTCACACTACGGCACAGGAACGTGTTATCTGATTAGGTCATAACGCTTGAGATCTAATTAGACAAACGACATTCCTCCAGCCCCTGATAAGGCATACGACGTTCTCATAACAAATCAAACCTATGACAACCTGGAAAATCCGTGCGGCCATTGTTTTGATTTCACAGAGAACTTTAGTAAAGAATGTGCTAACGAGCAAGTCGTATGACATCTTTATTGACGTATCTATGTCCATCCTTACGTCAATCTCGGCACCTTTAAGGTATAAATATTGCCGATCTTGCCCTATGCAAACACACGCGTGGTGACGAGACGGAGCAGCCATACTTGCCGAAGCCGAGAGCAGAAGCAGACCCCGCTGGCAGCAGCCCCGCCTTCCTGACGCGCTGAGAGACGCGCTGCTATCTCAAGCCGAGAGACCCAGCACCGGCGCTTCTGGGCAGCCCTCGCAGGCAGCCTGGAATATCGAGAGCAGAGAAAGAGATACCATTCCTCATTCATCCTAACTTCCAGGTACAGAACTGAATAACCCCTCACAGAGAATTCTTTAGTTATTCACTTGGCAAAAACAAACTTAACTTAAACTGTAACTTTCTATTCCCGCCCACGCATTAGACTTAGGTCAGGTACACGGGGTAGGCGTATTTAGAAACACCAGTTGAGTACGTTTTAGTCAAATGTATATGTGTATGTAAATATATTTTAATCATTTTAAACATCATATGGCTCAGAAACCATATCAATGTTTTTACAGTATTATTTTATACTATTGCTTTTAATGCATGCACTTTACTTAACTATAAGTATTGCAATAATATCGATCCATTTCTCTTGTACGAGAAAAGAGACTGATCAATAAATAACACCTTTTTATTGAACACGCCCGTCTCTTCCTTTTCTCTACAATCTGATGAGACTAAGAATGCACGTACTGACTGAGTAAAATAATTGCCTTGTGCTTACACGACTCTCGAGATTGACTCTTAATTAGGGGAGAGCAAAGTTGTCATGTTCTATGGTTGTCAGAAACTAAATCCCTTCTTGTCTAATCAGGGGAGTTAATTCTTTCCTGAACATTCGAGAAAGTTTCTAGCGAACTCTGAGCTACGCTGGCAAACCCAAAACTTAAGTCTAGTATCGACAGTAGTAGACCTAGTTAACGTCTGGCCTAGGCCTTTACTGCTGTAGGTATTATTCCAATGCGCAGAGCCTATTGGGAAGATAGGAACTACACTACACCTTCTGGCTGCACCCCTTAGGTGAGCTCAATGCCGCTTCATAGATTTCAGTCTCTTGCACTTTTGCTAGATTTCATACACTCTTGCACTTTCTTGTTTTACATGAGGAGGCATACTCCTTTTCTCTCAGTGGGTGGGTGCCACACACTTTGGTGTAGGGTGCACAGACCGCCTGGACTTTCTGGCACAGTTCGTGGTTTATCGAAGACTGTTATGGCACCCCAAGACATTTAATTACATTAAAAACATTTTCTGTTTTTTACTGAGAACTGGGTGCTTCTCTCCTCTTGAATACTTGCTGTGCTAATGAGGCGACGCAGCGCATCAGTAGAGTTAAAATCTACTGTCTGACTCAGTAAGAGAGGGTCGGTGGATATGTGAGCATATGCAGCATTTTAACTAATGTGCACGCTCACATTTGCACTAACCCTCTCTTGCTCAATCAAAAAATAGACAGAACTCAAGTGGTCTCACAATGCAGCACAGGGGGTATTTAAGATGAATAAAGAAGCATGGATGGAGACCCTCGGCCAAAATCCATGCTCATGTGCTTTTCCTTGATCTTCATCATAGTAAAGGTAAAGAGGGGGGGCGGTTGCTTTAAAATAAACCAATTAATGTATGTTTGTGCTTTAGTCCAAAATCTTCAGAAAAGTACTTTGCGCACTTTTAATAGCTGTATTGATAACGAGAAACACATCCTAAATATTTCCGTTTTTGTTACATGTGTGAGGCATAAAACTAGGGAATAGAAATAATTACTAATTCAGATTTATGCCCATCCCTGGCCACTGCACCACTGACGCCCAACATAAACTCACGTCTTATTCAGTTGGAGCTTTATTAATTGGTTTTTGACACTTGTGACTTTGCTCTGTTCAACAAAAAGTGAAGAGTACAAATAAAAGGCTTCAAAGCAAACCAGACTGTATGCCCTGTGGTGATGTAGGTCGGGGCCTAGTCACGTGGGGGCACTGGTCTAAATGACTGGACATACACTCTGTGCTCAGGTTGCCGGGAAGACCACGAGCGATCTTCCCCGGGGTTTATTATACCCTCGGGGCGTGCCCGCCCTGAGGGGTGGAGTGGATGCATGAGTGTGGATACATTGTAGGGTAGAGCCCGCCTGGCTCTCTACATCCCTCCTTTATTTCAGTCTGCTTCATTACCAGTTCTTGGCCTTCAGGGGGATGTACACACAAAGTCCCGTAACTTATGGCTCGGGGCAGGGTTTGGCCGAAGGTTGTATCTTTGGCTTCGGCCCTTTGGTGATTGAGTGTCCCCAGCCGGAGACACCTCTCCTTCCGCTCTGCAGGTCGGGGAATTGTCGGCCAATGCGCACGGCAACGGACTTTGGCCTCTCCTTTGGTCTTCAACCGACGTTTGAGCGTCTGATCCTCTCGCCGATGATGAAGCTGTCGGAGACAGTCCGGCGTTTCGTGGCCCGACCTCTTCTTCCTCGCCCTGGTCCTCTGTTCTTCCTCTCGCTGGTTTAAAACATGACACATTTCGCGTGACTCTTTGGTCACCTTTCCTGACAGTCACCATGGTTCCTCTGATCCTTTCAATGGTCCACAGGTCCGGTTCATAAGGGGTCCTATACTTCCATCCGGGGTGTCGGTCATGGACCACCACTGTGTCCCCTTCCTGAAGATTTGATGTCCTCGCATGTCTGGTCGCACTAGCCTTCCGGTTGGTTACTTCCCTTCTGGACTGAATGGCGTCTCCGTCTCGCTCGGGTGGGGTCCACGTGCGTGCGGACGGGATAGTGTCTCTGGGGGCCTTTTTAAACAGTAGATGGGCCGGGGCACATTTGGTTGTGCAGTGAGGCGTCTGTCGGTAGGCTCCTAGGAATCGGTCTAGAGCTGCTTCCGGATCTTCTCCTTGACTTACGGCAATCCTCAGGGCTCTGTTTATGGTCCTCATAAGTCTCTCCACCTCTCCATTGGCCTGCGGCCACAAGGGGGTGATTTTCCGATGCTTGATTTGGAGGGCGTCCAGATAAGCTTGGAACTCTCGGCCTTGAAAGGGAGGACCGTTGTCTGTTTTAATTTCCTCCGGCAATTCCATGGATGCGAAGATCTTATCTAGATTCCGTTTGACTTGGGGAAACGCGGTGGAGGGGATCACCTCCACCACCGGGAACTTGGAGAAAGAGTCCACTAGTACCAGCGTATGTCGACCATCCGGGAAACTCCCGAAGTCCAGGCTCAGGTTAGTCCAGGGCAGCGTCGGGGAGGGCTCCGTTACAACAGGGGCTGGTGCGGGATCTCCTCCGGTGATGAGACAAGCGTGGCAGGCCCTCACCATCTCTTCTACTTTGATGTCCATCGCCGGGAACCAGACTCGGCACCGCAGCCTGGCCTTCGTTTTGGCCATTCCCTGATGCCCGACGTGAGCGAGGGACAGAATCTTGGGATGGAGGTCTTCCGGTATCACTATCAGATGCCCTCGCAAGACCACTCCTTCATCCCCGACACTCAGTTCGTTCTTGATCTGCCACATTTGCTGACGGGCATGGCTGACCTCCGGCTTGAGCCCATGTATTCCATCCAGGAAGTGCGCCCATTGGTTCTCCCGGAGCGCGTACTTGACTCTGCATAGTGTTTCGTCTCTTTCCGTTGCTTCCCCAATCTCTTGCAGTGTCATTGTCTCTGGACACGCGTTTTCCGAAATCAAGTGCACAAAGGCGTCCGCTTCGTGACTTTCCTCTAGTCGAGTGGCTGGTTTGGTGCAGTCTGGGTGTCTTGACAGGTAGTCCGCTGGGTTGTTGGCCCCAGGGCGGAAGATGACTTTAAAGTTATAGCCCTGTAGCTGGACGGCCCACCTTTCGATCCTTGGAGGGGCCAGTCTCGCTGACCCTGCAAATAGGGGCACGAGGGGCTTGTGGTCCGTTATCACTCGGAACTCCTGGCCGCACAGGTACAAGTGAAAGTGTTGACACGCCCATTGGATGGCCAGGGCTTCTCTTTCGATCTGTGCGTAGCGGGTCTCGGTGTCCGAGAGAGCCTTGCTGGCGTACGCCACCGGCTTCCATACATCAGCTCCGTATTCTTGAAGGAGCACCGCTCCCAGGCCCACCGGGCTTGCGTCGACCACTAGTTCAGTCTTCCTCTTTGGCTGGAAATACGCCATCACTGCGGTGTCCAGGAGGCTGTTCTTTATTGCTTGGAACGCGGTGTTCGCCGCCACTGTCCAGTCCCACTTATGGTCATGGCGGGTGAGCAGTCTCAGTGGCTCGGCCAGGTCTGCAAGGTTGGGGATGAACCTCCCGCAATACGTTGCCATCCCGAGGAAACTCCTGACTTCTGTGGGGTTTTGCGGGGTGCTGGCGGCCCGGATGGCCTCTGCCTTCTTGGGGTCAACCATCAGGCCTTCTCGGGTGAATGTATAGCCGAAGAAGTCCACCGATTCCTGGTAGAATTCACATTTGGACTTGTGGATTGTCAGGCCTTGTTCTGCCAGCCTTTTGAGTGTTGCTCTCAAATGCACGTGATGTTCTTCAAGCGATCCAGAGTATACCAGGATGTCATCACTCAAGTTTATGACCCCACTCAGTATGGATAACACCTCTCTGATTGCATTCTGAAATACTTCAGCTGCCAAAGACACTCCGAAGCTTAGTCGTTTATACCTCCTTAGCCCTACGTGTGTGGAGAAGGTCGTAATGTAGCGGCTGTCTGGCTCAAGCTCCAGTTGGTGGTAACCTGCGTTTAAATCTAGTTTGGAGAACCATTTGGCGCCGTTGAGGTCCACTATGATGTCATCCATGGTAGGGGTGATATGCCTTTCCCTCCTCACCGCTACGTTTGGCAGACGCATATCCACGCACAGCCGTATAGCTCCAGGTTGTTTGGGCTTGGGCGCCACGACGAGTGGAGAGACCCACGGTGTGGGCCCGGTCACCTTCTCGATCACTCCGAGCTCTTCGAGCTTCTTCAGCTCCTCCTCCACCTGCGGCCGCAGGTTGAACGGGACACGCCTGTGTCTTAGGGCTGTCGGTCGCACGGACTTGTCTATGTGCAGCTTGAATTTCTTGTTCTTTAGCTTCCCTAGTCCTCGGAACAGTTCTGGAAACTCCTCCATCAAGAACTCCGCATGTGACTGGTGCACCTGGTTGGCGAAGAACACTAACCCGAGGTCCTCTGCAGTGTGGCAGCTTAGTAGCGTGCCTTTCTTCCCTTCCGTGACGTGGAATTTTGCTACAGTGGAGTATTCCCCTTGCCTGATCGTTGTCGTGATCACTCCGCGTAGCGGCATAGGCTCCGTTCCTCCATACGTGTATATTCTCGCTTGGGACGGTACCAGTTCAGGCCTCGGCATCATCTTGTTGTACTGCTCGGAGTCCATGACATTCACGGATGCCCCCGTATCTATGAGTGCTTGTACTGTCGTGCCATCCACCTTGACTGAACACATCGGTGGGGGTCTTCTCCGCGTGGACGCTGCGGATGCTCTGCCCACGTATGAGACGACGTAGACTTCGTCGTCTTCATCATCCTCGTACCGCTGAGGTCGTTCTTGAGCATGGCTGTCTGGTGGTGGGTCGGCATCCTCTTCTAGCGACAGTTGGTGTACTCTCCTCTGTATGTTTTTCGGCCTGGTCGTTACCGGTCTGTACTTTCCGCCTCGACACACTTTCGCGAAGTGGTTCAGCCTGCCGCATTTGGAGCACGTGCGCCCTTTCGCTGCACACACTGCGGTGGCGGAGTGGGCCTCTCCGCAGTACCCGCACGAATTTCCTGTCGCAGTCGTCTGATGCGGCCGACTCGCTGCAGGTTTCCGGTGGATTGCTTCCACTCTCTCCGCCTTGATCTGCACTGGTTTGGTCTGTGCAGGGGTAGCTACCGGGGTGTATAGCGCCGCCTCCATCTCCTCTGCCCTTACATCTGACAGCTCATGCGACCTTGCAAGTATCAGAATCTCATCGAGCGAAATCCCTGGTTGGTGCAGAATTAGTTTCCTAAGCAGCTTCGAACGGCACCCCACAATGATTTGGTCCCGAATTTCCTCACGCGGGTCTGTGAACGGGCAAGTGTTCGCCAGCCGGCGTAGCCGTGCGTAGAACATGTCTACCGACTCTGAGCCCGTTTGCCACGCTCGTTTAAATTTAAATTTTTCGAAATCATTGTTTAGCTGGGGGTCAAAGTGCTTGTTTAGCGCGGCCACCGCGGCCTCGTAGTCATTGTCACCCCCTGTGTTGGGGAGCGTCTCAAAGAGCTCGTCTATCTCCGCGCCGCCATATAGGATCAGGAGGGACCTCTTGACCTCGCCATCCGTCTCCCTGGTGCCCTTGAAATAATGGTTCAGCCTGCGAACCCACGCCTTCCATCTCACCGCCGCAGTGGCCGGGTCCGATGCTTCACTGAATGGCGGTAGCGGCGCCGCGCCTGAATGGGCATGGTGGCCTGTCTGCGGGCTGGGGGCCGCGGCTTGGGCCTGTGCTGGGATGTTTCCTGCTTGAACTGGTGGCGGAGGCTGTGCAGCCTGTGCTGGTGCACCGTCTTGCATGGCTGGGGCTCCATCCACCAGGGACATGGTAAATCTTGACAGCGGGGCTCTGCAGAGTGCCTCTGGACAGACGTCTAGCGCGGGCCCTTGTCGCCCCCTCTTTGCCCACTCGCGTTGTGGCGCAGTGTCTGCTCGAGCCGACTTGCAGCTCCCCTCCGGTTTTCAGGCGAAGCCACGTGGAGACAGTGGTGCGTGCACTACCACAAGCAGCCACCGGGGGCCGCCTCGCGCCTGTTCGCGCTCTTCGGGCCGTTCGTGCTGGGCCTGGAGCAGCCGCCGAAGGGAGAGGCTCAGGAGCGTCGCCTGACGCACTGCCAGGTGCGTGGTGCAGATGAGGCGGGTCGGAGGCGTGGCACGGAGCTTTGCCGGCCTCCACAGCATGAATCACGGTCCGGCGTATGCCTCGATACTAGGCAGCCGTCACCCGGACAACCGGCCAGGTAGGCCGAGAGGCGCTCGCAGGGGGGGCAATGGTCGCGCACTCACCCAGGGCGCTCCGCGGTCCCGGCCCTGCCGGCTGAAAGCGCTTCCGACGGGAAGGCGCGTGGGCAGGCCGCGGACCGGAGCAGAGCGGGAGCGGGCGCCGAGCGCTCTGTGTTGCGCCGTCACTCCTCGTCTTTTCCTGCACGCGCAGGACAGTCCGGCCTCGTCGCCAATGTGGTGATGTAGGTCGGGGCCTAGTCACGTGGGGGCACTGGTCTAAATGACTGGACATACACTCTGTGCTCAGGTTGCCGGGAAGACCCCGAGCGATCTTCCCCGGGGTTTATTATACCCTCGGGGCGTGCCCGCCCTGAGGGGTGGAGTGGATGCATGAGTGTGGATACATTGTAGGGTAGAGCCCGCCTGGCTCTCTACATGCCCTACTCCTGTGACGTGGGGCCACTTCAAACTCCTTTGGCCTAAACGTTCTGGAATGGAACTGAGTTCATAGCCTTATTTCTAGTCTTTCTAGTCTGTGTTGTAGAACCGTGTGATGCATCTGTATAGTCCTTCTTTTATGTCAGTGAATGCTGGCACTGCAGTCCCTCTGTATCCATGAGTGACAACATATAGTCCTTCGTCTATGTCTGGGGCCTGTGGCAGATGTTTGCTTTTGAAAATCTGGTCACCCTCCATTGGTGTACAGTGTCTCTGGTTTGGTGCGAGTCTCAACCCCTGGAGCACCGTCTCCCTCAGTGTGGAGAGTCTTGCCTCTTGATGTTACTCACTTAGGGAGCGATTTACACCTTGGTTTCAGTCATGCATTACTTCACAGGCCGGCTACTGTAGTATGAATAATACATTTTGGAATACTGTCTGACTCACGGTGTGTAAGTCTCACTTACTGAAGCACGTTCTCAATTGACCCACTAATTCAACAGAGTTATGCACCACATATTTTGGTACGTTTCAAATCTGGCACCTCTGGACTCCAGGTCCTGCAGTCCCAGCTAAGGCCTGGTCAGGTGGCCCTGGGGCAGATTGGCAAGGCGGGCATTCGGGCATGGGCCGAAGGGCCGGTGCCTCAGTGACCTCTGTGGGCCGTTTTTTTCTCCCATGTCCCAGTCCACAGAGAGTGGACTAGGAAAGGGGAGAAAAAAAACCGGCCCACAGAGTGCACGGAGACAGAAAGAGAAAATGAAAGCAGCCTCGCTGTGCGGCCGGACAGCGATTGTCAGCTGTGGCCTCTGCTTCACCCCTGCCCTGCCAAGCAATCAAGCTGAGGCTGGGCTGGGGAGGGGTGATTGTTTGCAAGAATCGGCCTCCCTGGGGGCCAGGTGTTTCTCAGGCCTTTGAGCCATTTTCACCTCGGCCCCCCTGGGGCCCCATGCAGCCCAGAAACGGTGTTCGTCTTAACACCTCGCCCACAGCCCTTCACATTCAGGGCATAGTGGGCGAGGAAGAATGGGTCTTGCTGTGGGGGCCAGGTGATGTTTGGAATTTTTTATTTTATTTATTTATTTATGCGATTTTATATAGCGCGGACTTTACCCGAAGGTGTCAGAGCGCTCCACACTAGGAACAGCAATACTACATGAGGAGAAAAATTACAAGTGGACAAATTACAAAAGCAAACGTTAAGTTACATGAATCAAAAGTGACAATAGTGAGCAACCAAAATACAAGAGGTAGCAAACGGTGCATTACAGGAGGAAAAAGTGATATGTGTGCAGGTTACAAAAGCGTACAAAGTACAAGTAGAGGTATAATACTGCAATAAATGGCAGACACTCAAACACAAGAACAAACGTTACGTAGGCAATGGTGGCACTTGTGCAAGTATCTAAAGCAAACAAAAGTGAGAGGTAGCATACAGTGTGATACCAGAGAAAAGTGACGTGTGCAAGTTACAAAAGGGTATCATACACAGGTACAAGGGTAATACTACAGTAAATGGTAAACACTCAAACTGCCAGAACACATTGGGAAGGCACTTCCCATGCACCAGCTTCACCTCAGCCTCCCCCCTGGCTACCTGGCTACCTTGGATGACCCAGAAAGCTGTGTTTTTTGCTCCCCTGCCAGGACATTTTCCCAAGGCCTGGAGGGATGATTAATTTACTAATTGCAGGGGCCTTACCTCTGTTCATGTGCTCCTGAGCTGAAGGTCTGGGGAGGGCTAAGTAGGTTAGTAATAGCAGGGGCTTTGCTGCTTTTCAGGTGCTCCTGTGCTGGAGGGCTGGAATAATTTTGTGACAGAATGGGGCCTTGTTATTTTTTTTAGTTGCTCAGCATGTAGGCCATTGTCACCTTGGCCCTGTGTCCTGTGCAAGAACAGTATCCTCCCACTTTCATTCCTTGTCTGTGCAAATGGTGTTTCATGAAAGGGCACGCCCCTTGAATGTGGGCCATGCCCCTTAAATATGGGCCACGCCTCTTGAATGTGGGCCACTTTTTTCGTCAGTGCCCGGGCCGAATTGTGATCCCAATCCGACCCTGCTGAGACAGGTGCCCATGTGGGCATGAAGTTATTTACCTTTGGCATGGATTAAGGCAATGTGAAGAGGTGGCTTTTCTGCAGAGACAATGTGTGCAAAAGACACACAATTGATGGACGGAATGCAGAACAAATCAAAATATTTACCCCCAGTCAACAGATCAGGGTTAAATCCATCATTCTTTTGCTCACCATGCCACCCCCAGTTTAGACCTGGCCATATGCAAATCAGTCTTGACCCTGTGCCTCATGGGTACAGTCCAACCAGAACTGCCAAGCCAGGTCCTCCCTGGACCAGAAACAAGCTTCCTAGGACCGGTTTCGCAATGTGTGCAATCATACCCTCTTGTCAGCCCGCTGTTTAAAGGGAAGAACGTTTAGTTACCGGGATGTAAAGGGAGAAGGAAGAAAAGAGAGAGTGGGAGAAACCAGAGGGAATAATGAAAAGGGACTACGGGGCCACGACAGGAATGGGAATTATTTTTTATGAAACAGGAGAAAATGAAGAGACAGTGGGGAACACATGAGAAAGAAAGAACAAGAGAGGGGGAGAACACAGAAAAGATGATTGAAGAGCTCAGGGAGGGAAAGGAGCGAATGAAGGAAGTGGGGAAAGCAGAAATGGAAAGTGAAAAGAGTCAGAGGAGAACGTCCACGAATAAAGAATCACCATCATGATACTGCATCCAGAAGGCACCAGCGGAGCCTACAATCCCTGAAGTCGCCGACACAGATCTCAGTCAAAGGTTGCCAGTTGTATCCAACTCTTCACAAGCATAACACTTGGAAAGCACCAACAACTGCCGCGGTAATGCCCAGCTCCAGAGCCTCCTGTGCTCTCCAGGAACAGTGCTTAGAAATCTAGCTTCTGGGCTTTAACCACATGGGTGCTGCTGACGAGCTGAGCTCATCACGGCCGTTGGAACGTTTGCACGCGGGGCTAATTTCTCTGCTGAACGTTCTAAAAACGGGTGTGGCCGTGACGAGCTGAGCTCGTCACCAGCACGGCGGCGCCGTGTGCACCCCCCCCCCGCACAGCGGGGGAAGGGGGGGGGACACCCCGCAGCGAAGGGGTTAAGGAGGTACTTTGCTAGAGACCTCTACACTGGTTCACAATTTCTCCTTCTGTCCACTCTTTTCCAAACACTGAGGTACAGCTACCAACTACATCCACTGCACTGCTTTTAGGCGTGCTTCTGACTTCTCAGAACAGCAAAACATGTTTATGGCCAACAGCGATGGGGAGTTAGGAGAATGTTGTGCTCAGGCCTGCTACCCAGCCTTTCAGTCTTCTGACAGTAGTGGCTCAGGACAAGGCAGAACACTGCTTCTTTTTGAAACTGAGAAACGTTATCTCCAAGATGGCGGATGGGACTTTGGTAAATAAGATTGGTGCAGGTTTCTAGCCTGCCAATTATTTGTTTTTCTTGGACCTGCACCAATCCCCATTATCAGCAAACTGGGCATTCTCAAATCTCTGGACAGTTGGTATGACCGCTCGATGCCATATGTGACCTACTGTCTAGATAAAATACCTCCTCAGTTTCTCAAAGCTGGACTTCTCTCCTTGTGCCTGATGCTCAATCAGTAGAATAAAAGTGACCTGTGACTAGTGCCAGTTCGCCATATGAAAGCCTGGCTCTTGCATTCTTAATCAAGGACCATCTGCCTGGTCACACAAAGTGATTTGTTTATCTCAGTATCAGGACAGTGTTCAATACTTGTTTGTAAGTATTTGCACTTTTCTTTGGACACCGTCATTCCTTTCCCTTTTAGTATTTGTAAGACTTTATTCAAAATTTCAGTGTTATTTTTCTGTTTTTGCATTTATCAAAATATCATCGTGAAAGGCTTCTACGCCTTTGATTCCACCAAACAAAATGTCCATTTTTTTTTTTTAATACACTTGAGGCGGATGCTAATCCGAATGGCAACCTTACGTATCTGAACGCCCCAAATGGGGTTATGAATGTAGTTAAATTCCTGGATTCCCCAAACAAACTCACTTGATGATACGCTGATCTCAAGTCTATCAGCGAGAAATATTTTGATCCTGCAATTGACGTAAGTATCTCTTGGATTTTAGGCAATGGGTGGCAATTTACAATTATGTTTTTATTGAGGGACCTAAGGTCGACACATAACCTGATTTCCTCTGTTTTCTTTTTCTTAGAAACAACTATTGCTGACATCCATTCCGAGGAATCAGTTGGTTCTATGACTCCCTCCTTACATAGCCTTTCCAGAAGCACTTTAAGTTCATCCTTTACTGATAATGGTACTGTTCTCACCTTATGTGCCACGGGAACGGCACCTTCCTTAAGTTTGACTGTGTGTTAGAAGCCTTTTACACATCCTATTTCATCCTTAAAAAACATCTCTATGATTTTCCAAGATGTTTTCTAAATTTTCACATCTTTCCCCAATTTGTACCGTACTTACATACTCCTCATCTAGTATGATAGGGTCTTTTGCTCCTGGTTTCAAAATAACTTTAAGCTTTGCCAAATCTTTCCATCCGATTAAATTTCTACCACGTACTGCTACATAAATTTTTGTTTTAATCATTCTTCCTTTGAATGTAAGAGTATCATTGAAATATCCCACCATTTCTATATCGAATTCCCCAAAGCCTTTGGGTTAACATCAGTTTCATTTAATTTGACATTCTTCCATTTTTCTTCAAAAAATGTGTCTGAAATTATTGTTAGTGGTGATCCTGAATCAGCAGTAACCTTTAGTCCAACATCACCAATGAGAACATCGCCTATCGGTCCCTTTATCTTACCATCCACTATTTACACAGATAATACAATATTGGCACACATATCTTCCTCAAAATTATCTATAGGATTCACTTTTACCTGACTGAAATGCCTTTTTGTTGTACATAACGTAGTAAAATGGCCATATTTTTTACATTTCAAGCATTTCTTACCTATAGCAAGGCATGTTTTACAATCGGCTAAATGCTCATGTTAGCCACATCTGAAACAACTCAACCATTTACCTTCACTTTTCTAGTTATTCTTACTATTCTTACTTTTGTCATATGACCTCTCCTCACTCCTTTTCTTTTCCCGTAGGAAAAAAACTTTGGAATTAGTACTTGCACTAGACAGTTCTTTTGTAGAAATGAATGACCTTTCTATGCCCTTCGCAATGTCCACTACTTCCTGCAATGTTGGATTTCTACAAGCTAGTAATCTCTACTGTATTTTTTTAGAGTAACAATAAAATACTAGCTGATCTCTTATGTAAGTGTCAGTCATTTCTTCAAACTCGCAATCCTTAGCTAAAACTCGCAAAGCTGCAATGTATTATTCTATTGTTTCTTCTTCATTTTGTTTCCTAAAGGCGAATTTATGCCTTCCAACCATCACATTACTCTCCTCTGAGAATTGTTTTTCAAGTCTTTTAATTGCCTCCTGGTATTCATTTAACGGAATAAAAACACCTGGCGGACTTTCATATTCTGGCAGGCTATCGAATATTTCTTGTCCTGCATTTCCAAGGAGACCAAAAAGTAATGCTTTTTTCCTTTCAGGGTCATATTGTTTGCCATTAATTGATATGATATAATTTGCAAAGCACCTTAGCCAGTTTTTCCACTTCATTGGTGGTTTTCCTAGTTCATCCAAGAAGTGGGGTGGCACACATATATTGGTACTTTGTGCCATTCTTTATTTGTCTTATACTTCGTTTTTAAATATATTTTTGTTTAAAATTCCTTATAAATTCACAGTCTTTCTGCTTTGTTATATTTTAAACCTTCCTGTGGTTTTAAATTTTTAGCTTGCTTCACCCTCTTTCCAGTCCTGTATTCGAGTATATTACCTGCGTCAGTTTTTGTCATGTAAATTCCTGTCAGTTTCATTAATTCCTCATACTCCTCAAAATGGCTGCACGTTATTTTGCGCGTGACGTTTTAGGCTTTCATCCAATCAGAAACCTGGATTTACTGCCTGCGTCACATTTGCCCTCAAGCACCTTCCTGACAGGATTTTTCCAATGCTGTTCTCTTGTGATTATATTTAAGCGCCATGCATCATTTACGTATTGCGCACGTACTTATTTTTTATTAGAGTTCATCCCACGTACGTGCGCTTCATTTGCGATGTTACGGCACTCAATTATGTAGATATTTCTTCTTTCCTTATCACCCCTCCATGGGCCATTTAGTTTAAAGACCCTTGTTGCCAAATTGTCGTGGGAAAAGGAAGGGACATGCAACGGAGGGGTAAACAATAAGAATTTATTGAATAATTAAAGAGTATTAAACCCACAAGCGAGAATACAATAAAGAGGACTGGGTGACGTCACATATGTAGTCCTCGGGGATAGGGTGCAGGCTAAAGTCGTAGGGAAAGCAGGGGTAGAAATAGAAGAAACACTAGCAGAGGTAAACAAGGAGATGTAAACGGAAGGTACAACAGACAGATACGTTATTTCTAGTAGTGAAGTACAACAAGACAGTTCTGGACCTATCTGATAGAATCGGAATGCCCTCATATTTACTTTAATTTTTTTTGTTATTGAGTTTTTCATTTTACAAACAATAAGGCACAGAAGTACAGCATGCAGACATTATCGATATGGCTCTTCCCTTCAGAAGCTACACGATAATGAATAGTAAGTAGTATTGTTCCCTGAGTCCTGGCGAGGGTACCACCTCCCTCCGTTTCTCACCACACCTGCACAATGAGTAGGTTTGTTACTCGGCAAAAGATCAAGTCTGCGAACGTTCTGTGGCTATACCATTCGGAGCCAAAGTGAGGTTTGTAGGTTCTTTATTCCCCGGAGCGCCGGGACTACGTGACTCTATCTCAGAGCCCCGACCCCGCCACACAAGATGGCCGCCTTCCGGTTCCGGCTCCGCCTCTACCGGTTCCGGCTCTAGTAGGACAACTAGAACGTCACCACATATCTCCCCCCTTTATGCAATCAACAACAACAAACAAGAGAAAATAGTCTTACTTATTGTCCATAGCAAAGTCCTTGAATCTCATGGGAGTTCTTACAATCCTTCCTGCTCTCGTTCTCACCACTCCTTCATCCTTCCCGCTGCCTTGGGTCTCAGGGACGGCTAACCAACTTCGTGTCTCAGTTCCTTCTCGTTTCCTTTCATTCCTCACTTTGTCATTACCTTTCTCACCTGGGCTATCTCCCTTCTCCTTCTCTCTGCCATTTCCACTACGTTCACTCTCTACCTCCTCCACTTGCTGTACCGTTCCTTCAACTTGCTCTTGTCTCCTTCCTCGACATTCTTCATTCACTGTCTCTTCCACTCCTTCCACATCTCCGTCTGCCTCCGTTCCCCACCTCAGGATTTTGCTGCATTTCGCCATCCTGTCCTGCGACAACACTTTGCCATCGCTCAGTAACGCTGATCTGGCATACGGTTCTAAAACTTGTAGGGGCGGTGTGAACTTGCTTTCTCATTTCCTTCTCATGGTCGCTACATTTACCCTCACCCAGTCACCTTTTTCCAGTGTCACTCCTTGCACATTGCGTCTTTTGATGAAATGTTCGGTGTACGTCTCTTGTGCTTTTTCCAGATTCCTTTTTACTATTGCGGGCGACCATTTGCTCTGCACTACCATCTGCCTCCATGCAATATTATCTTTTGTAAAAGGGTCTCTACCCCTCAATACTTTAAAGGGGCTGTAGCCTGTGCTTCCTGGTGTGATGCGGTAGGCCCATAGCATCTTGGGTAATTCCTTCTCCCAATCCTGTCCGTCGTTTATGGCTGCTTGGATTGTCCCCATTATCACTCGATTGAAACGCTCAGCCAGTCCATTGCCTGCTGGGTGATATATGGGAGTGTGCTTGACTTCTATCCCATTCTTTGACATGAAGGCTTCCCATTTGGCGGAGACGAACTGTGGGCAATTGTCACACGTTATCAATTTGGGGATCCCTTCCTTTATGAATATGACATTCAAGAACGTTAATACCGCTTCTGTGTCCACTGTTTCCTTTACTTCTACCTCCGGCCACTTGGAGTACCTGTCAATCAATACTATGGCATACTTCTGTGTCCCTTCAATGTTCAGGATGGGTCCAATGATGTCAATGGACACCATCTCCCACGGGCCTCCGGGCACTGGGAACTTCCCTAACTGTGGCCTCATCATGGTTTGGGATTTGTCTGCCTTGGAGCAGGAGTCACACTCCCTCACATATCGTTCAATGTGGATATCCATCGCCGGCCACCAGTACGCCTGTCTAACTAGGGCTTTGGTCTTCGTGATCCCCTGGTGTCCTTCATGCAACAATGCCATCAAGTGTTCTATGAGTCCCTGGGGAGGAATCACCTTGTCACCCCTGAGCAAGAACAGGGGGTCTTCCCCTAGTGACAGTTCGTCTCTCACTTCCCAGTACTTCTTCAAGGTCTCGTTTAGGTGCCTTTTCTCCGGCCATCTGTGCATGACATACCCTTTGATCACTTCCAAGTCTTCATCCAGCCTATACGCCTCCGCCCATTCCTGCGCACGAATCACTTGTTCCATGTCCTGTACGGTCGCTACCATGTAACCTTCCCATCCGGGCTTTTCCTGTTCTTCTGCCTTTTCCTTGGCAGCTGCCCTGCTCAGAAAGTCTGCCACTTTGTTCTGGGGCCTCGGTATATACTCCACTTCATACACAAAGTCTAACAGTCTCAACGTCATTTTTGCTATCCTCGGAGTGGCATGCGCATGTCCATTCGATGTCAAGACCTTTATTAAGGGTTTATGGTCAGTGCGAACCAAGAACTTGGCACCCCACAGATATTGTCGAAAGCGTTCCATCGCCCACACCACTGCTAGCATCTCCTTTTCGATGACACTGAACCTCTCCTCATTCGGTGCCAGGGATCTGGACGCGAAGCTGACCGTTGTTAGCTCTCCTTTGTCTGACCTTTGCATTAAAACTGCTCCCAGGCCCCGGTCGCTGGCATCGGTGGTAAGTATGGAGTCCACAGCCGGGTCAAATCCTTTGAGTGGTATGGCCTCACCCATTTCTTTCTTTAGGGCCTCGAATTCATCCTGCTCTTCCTTGTTCCACTAGAACCCGTTCTTCTCCTTCAGCAATTTGCGCATGCAGTGTGTCTTGGTGGCAAAGTTGGGGATGAATTTACTATAAAATTCGGCCATGCCCAGGAACGACCTGACGTCTTCTTTCTTCCCAGGGGTTGGTGCGTTCCTTATTGCCTCCATGTTGGTTCTCTTTGGCTCTATCCCCTTCACGCTAACTTCGTGACCTAGGTAGGTCACCGACGGCACCCCAAACTTGCACTTCATCCACTCTGCGGTGAGTCCACTTTCTTGCAATGTGTTTAGCACAGTGTGCAGCTTTTCATTGTGCTCTTGTCTGGACTTTCCCATTACCAGGATATCGTCTTGGAAGAATTGGACCCCTTCCACCTTTTGGAAGAGTCTGTGCATCAATTTTTGAAATACCGCCGCTGCTGACGCCAATCCGAATGGCATTCTCACGAATTTGTAACATCCAAAAGGTGTTATAAAGGACGTTAGATGGCTGCTGGAGGGACGGAGTTTCACCTGATGGTAGGCTGAGGATAGGTCTATCATCGAGAACCATCTTATTCCTTTCGTCCTGGCAAGCATCTCATTTATGCGTGGGAGTGGAAATTTGTCTATTAGAATGTTTTTGTTAAGTTCTCTGAGGTCTAGACATAGCCTCACTTTCCCATTGGGCTTTTGAGCCACCACCAGGGGTGACAGCCATTTTGCGCTCTCTATGGATTGTATCACCCCGCTTTTCTCCAATCTGTCCAGTTCTTCTTGCACTGCCTCCCTGCAACGGAAGGGAATGTTTCGGACCTTGTGGATAACCGGCTTTGCTCCCTCTTTCAGCCGTATCACGTGCTTGAACCTGGCCAATTCTCCTATCTGTCTGCTGAATACTTTCGGATACTCTCTGCGCCAGGCTTCATCCTCTCGTCCATCCTCTGTATTCATCAGCAACACTTTTTCTACACCCCCTGGATTCAGCTGGATCCCCAGCGTGCCTTGATCCTTCCAGCTGAGCACTGACGGTCCTTTCTCAGCTGCATATAGTTTACAGGTGGCTCGACGTCCTTTGAACTCGAATAGTAACGGGCAGTAGCCCACCATGGGTATTCTTTGTCCGGTGTAGGTGACCGGCCTCACGTCCATGGGGCGCAGTTCTTCCTGTACTTTTGTCATGAATTTCTCTTCCCATACTTGCCTTTGAACAATCGTGATGGGGGCTCCTGAGTCTGCTATTATGTCATTCTGTACTCCACCGATGTGCATGTTGAGCATTGGTTTGTCTGCCTCCTTGCATCCCACCTCCAAGACCTGGGCGTCGATGTAGAGGACCTCCTCGAGGTATTCCTCCTCTGCCTGCGTTTCTTCTTCTAGATCCCCTTGGTCGACGTATTTGACGGTGGTCCCCTTGGGTTTCCGACGGCAGCCTTCTCATAATGACCAAACACACCACAGAACGCGCACTTCGCCCTAAACGCTGGGCATGCTTTGTCGTTGCCCAGGTGCGATGCGCTTCCACATCTGTAGCAGCTTGGTCTTCCTCCCTTTCCTGACCTTGGGGTAGTTCCCGTTGTTTGTTGGCCTCTCCTGCTGTCTTGGTTCCTGGGCGGTTCCCGTTGCCTGGGTTTGTCTCCTTTGCTGTGCATCATGACTCTACAGACCGTTTGCGCTCCTCCAGTGTCCTTCCGGGCTGCTTGTGCACATTGTTTGGACATCTCTGCCTTCTTCACTAAGGCCCAGACCTTCTTAAGGGGAGCGTCGCCGTTCACCCATAGTTTCTCTTGAATGTGCGTGCTCGATGTGTGCATTATGATTTGATCCCTTACCAGATCATCGTGGAGGGTACCGAATTTACACGTCAGTGCCAGCTTCTGCAGGGCCTCCACGTACTCATCGACGGTCTCCCTGCTTTCCTGTTTTCTCTGGAAAAAGTTGTATCTATCTATGGCCACGCATACCACAGGTCTATAATGCGCATCCAGGTCCTCTATGGCGTGTCTGAACACGTCCGTGTCTGTCGCATCCCTTGGACTCTTGACAATGGTGTCAAACACTCTCAGCCCTTCAGGTCCCAGATTGTGGAGTAGTATCTTCCTTCTCCTCGGGCCCGTGTACGCGGTCTCACTTTCATCCTCCAGTGCCTCCAGGTAATTTAGGAAGTATCGCTTCCAATCCTACCAAGGCATCGTGGGTTCTCCCCTTTTTGGAAGAAAGGGCACCATGTGGGTGAGGGAAGTGGACGGCGTCGCCATCCTCTCGTGGCCCCTTGGTCCTGCCTAGGAGGGAACAGTGCGGTTGGGCGGGCTGCCAGGTGCTTGTTTGGCGTCTCCGTCCTCCCCTTTGTTCCCCCCGTTGTCAGCGCCTCCTGCGGCCCCTTCAGCTGCTGGGTCCGCTTGTAGGCCACCTCTGTCCACCTTGCTAGGCCCTGTGCCCCTCCCCTGCTGATGCGCCAGCGTGCCGTGGCTGGGGGGGCAGGTGCTGGACCGTGTTCCCTCCTCCTACCGCTTATAATGTAGGTTTGCCGCTTTGTTCCGGTTCTGCGCGAAGTGCGTGCTCGTCCCGCGCTTTACACTTTGGGCCGCTCTGTCGCTGGGTGGTAGCCCTTGTATCGCACCCGGTGTTGTGTAGAACCCTCCGGTGATGCGGGCGTGGTCGACCCCCTTCGCGTAGTCCGATGGCCCTCGGATCGCCCTCTGCCGCGCTCCAGGGTGTGCTCTAGAGGCTCCAGTGCAGGTATGTTCCTACTGCCTTTTTTCTTTTCGTTATTTATTTATTAATTATTTTTTCCCCCATGTTGGTTATTGCAGGCTCTGATCCCGCCTCTTGCCATTGTAGGAACCTTCTTTGCCTTAAGAATGCTCGGAGCCAAAGTGAGGTTTGTAGGTTCTTTATTCCCCGGAGCGCCGGGACTACGTGACTCTATCTCAGAGCCCCGACTCCGCCACACAAGATGGCCACCTTCCGGTTCCGGCTCCGCCTCTACCGGTTCCGGCTCCGCCTCTACCGGTTCCGGCTCTAGTAGGACAACTAGACCGTCACCACAATAATCTTATCAATATGGCGTGCCTCGCCAGTTTGTTACTCTTCCGTCCCATCACTGTGGGCTTTTGTCCCTGCAAAACACTATGGAGTGAGTTCCAAATGTCTATGGGTCAGGCAATGGGTGGTAGAAGCTCCGCGTAAAGTTCCAATTGTTTGTTACGTTATATCATAGAATTGAGTCACTGTTTATATTTCGAGGACCTATCTCTGTCCCCGAGCAGCCCACTATGGGTTTCATTTGCAGGAGGGCCAAGGCTGTGTTTCGTCAAAAAGAAGGGGGTATGTCTCATACCCAGCCCAAAAGCGCCACCTGCAAGTCATAATGTATATCCTATTCTGTCATCACCATGAGGGCAGTAAGGACCCTCCACCAGTAAGTGCTTACGTTGTTACATAACAGATGTAAAAAGCCATCAGCCTTCTGCCCACACAGTTCACACCAGAGCTCTGTTGTTTGAGTTGAATCGATGTAGGGAAATAATATGAATACATTTTAAAGACACTTATACGCAAGTATAAAATCCCAAACCCAATAAAAACATTACAGGTGAGGGATAGTTTTAAACCTATGTAAGTGGTGAACCAGCCTAGGCTAATACATGGATGTGTTGAAAAAGTTAACTGTGGGTTCTGCAGAAATACATAGGTCCCAGTGCACATTAGTTTTAGGAAATACACATAAAATGCTGTATGGCCAATTTATCTGTGCTGAAACACATACATAGATTATATTTCTTTGCAGACTCAAGCTTGACAGGACATCAACAATTAGTACAGACATCGCAGAAAAGGCCACCACACTTCTATGTGTTAAACGAGAGTCCAGCAGAAGAAAATGTTTATGCACTGTCATTGAGCATTAAGCACAGGGCGTAAACAATAGTGAATTCTGCCTTAGCGCAAGCCTGTTGAGAATATGTTAAAGTCACATAGGCTGGCTGGGCCTATTGACATCAAACAAGAGTTAATCACTCACTATGCAGGAAAAAAATGCGTTTCTATATGACCTCACCCTTATTCCGAAAACTAACTCACAAGATGGGGCTTCTACTAAACATGAACACGTCACAATTATTGGAAATATTTACGTGTTTTGGCAGTATCTTATCAGCCCAACTTGCTGTCTGCATCATGTTGGAATTTGTAACCCGTGTTTTTGAGTGGCTTTTGCAGTATATATTATACTGCCTGTAATCCTGAACTTTGAACTTCAGACTTTAGTCTCTTTTTGAGGCTGGCTGATTTTCCCAATTGATTGATTGATTAAAACCATATTATTGTGTAAAGTTGTTCCGTCTTACTTTATTATTTGAATTTCACTCCAACAGAACTTATGAAGGCCTTTGGTATATAGCAAGCCCTATGTAGGAATCTGAAATAGCCAATATATAGCCGACTGCTAGATGATGTCATCCCCGTTTGCCCACAACAGAAGCTCCATGTCTTGTACGGGATGACAAGACCTAGTTCTCCTCCCACCCATGCTTAATCAGTTGACGAACCTCGGGGATTTCCTCCGTTGCTGTTTCACACAATACAAAAGTTAATTGTGTCGTGCTTGAGCTTAATTTTCCCAGAGTGAAACTAGTTGGGGGGCTCCTACGGAAAGTCTGGGATGGTCCTGCATATCAACTGCTTCAACTTATGGTATAGGAAGAAATCTAGGGGCATATTATCAAGGACCGGTGTTAAAATTACCGCCGTTTTATCGGCAGGAAACTGCTGATAAAACGGCGATAATGGGCTTGATAATACGCCCTTGTTAATTCCCATAGATGCCCATGTTGTGGTGTTAACATGGGCATCTATGGGAAATAACAAGGGCGTATTATCAAGCCCATTATCGCCGTTTTATCGGCAGTTTCCTGCCGATAAAACGGCAATAATTTTAACACCGGTCGTTGATAATATGCCCCCGAGAGGTGTATATGACTTATTCATAAGGAAGTCTGTGAGTGATCAAACTGTTAACTGTCATATAGGTCTCCCCGTGTGTCAAAGCCCCGTGCATTGAGCAGGGCAATCACTTTTGGCTTAGGGTAACTAGCAGGAGTGGATGAGGGTGGAGAGGAAGTCAGGGGGACTAGAGCAGCTCCTTGCCTGAACGCCTAGTCAGTCCAGACCAGGTTCTGGAGGTGCATTCCAGCATCTCTATTGAAAGGGAATAACGTTGAGTAGAGGCATTGAATAACTGTCTTGGGCGTAGCTTCAAAGGGGGGGTTTTGGGTGTTACACCCCCTAAAGAATGAATTATGCAGCAAATAGTTGGGTACATGTGCTTTCAGTCAGGTATGGTGAGGTGTCTGTCGGATTTTATCCTGGATTAAAAAACACACATATACACACACACACTCTCGTCTCGCACTAAAAACTTGGTTAGTTTGAAAACAAATTGTGTTTTAAACAATCTGCGCTCCACTCTCTTTCCACTGCCTCTTAAGCCCCGCTCATGTTCTGCTTCTCATAATGTATTTCAACAAGATATGCCAGCGTGATTGTTGGGAAATCTGAAGCCTACATCCCCCCAATCTTACTGACCAAGCTACACCCCTGGTAACTATCTCAATGGGGCCGGGTGCTACGTCGGTCTCCGCTGCCACAAGGGGCAAGTAGGAGACCGGGTGGAACCAGAAGTATGCAAAGTGTGCTTGCATGCACAGGTAGTATAGTACTGGATCCGGGGCTTTAAGTTCACCCGGCAGAATGGGAGCGTGAACGTATTCCAGCGTACCCTTGGTCTCTTTGCTGCCCGGGTCAGTCTTATGAACTGTATGCAGATCTGTATGAAAATGGCTTGCAATACTAGCAGGTACAATAGTCGTGAGAGTAACACCATCTTTATAAGGCCAAATGGTCCTGTTAGTGACAGAGGCATCGCCAGCCATCTTGTGATCTGCACGGACATCTTAGTCAATGTTTGGCCATAGATGCCCTGATCACTGCAGCCATTTCCCTATGCACCCAGACTCCCAGGATTATAATACAGTCACTGCCCCACTCTAGAAGGTAGCCCGGGATGTATTTTGGGAAATGGAAGTCAATGGGAATATAACAGATTTGTTCCAGATAATGAGGATCCCTGACAGGGTGCCAAAGCAAATGTATTCTCCTAAAATGTTATAAAGGCAGGCACCAGGGTCTCTCAGGTATAGCGTCATGTAATCTGTGTACAGAGAAATTGGGAGGGTCGGCTCTTATAGCGGAGTGCATGATCAGTTTAGTACTGTCTAAGCTTCATCACCGGTGGTTCTAGCGGCAACGCAAATATTATAGGAGAGAGGGGACAATCTTATCTCAGACCTCAGGCGATCTGCATTGGGGGGTGATATCTGTCTGTTTATGAGGATCTTTCCCACAGGAGACAAGTACAGAAGACGGATCCAATCTATAAATATCTGTGGGAGTCCTATTCTAGTCAGGATATTAAATAGGTAGCTCCACTCTAAGGAGTCGAATGCCTGGGAGGAGTCTAAAAACACTGCCACTGCATTCAAATCAGGGTTTACTCCTGAAGGAGGGAGAAGAGGGTGCACATGTGGGCAGTCGAGCGGCCCAACACAAATCCCAGCAGGTGCGGACAGACCGCTCAAGTAATCGTAGGTTGAACCGATTAGCAACTCATTTAGCCAATATTCTTGCATCTCAATTTATGAGAGAGAGTAGGCGGTATGACTCGCACGACTGGGGGTCCTTTCCTGGTTTCAGTCACATAACTATAATGACCTGACACATAAACGGGGAAGTATGTGCTTTTGCCGCGCCTCCTCAAATACAGCTAGTAGATGAGACAGAAGTGAAAGGGAGTAGAGCTTATAAAACTCAGCGAGTAGTCCATCTGACCTTGACGTCTGACATGTGGGGAGATCACTAATGGCCACCGTAAGTTTGTGCATTGTGAAGCGTTCCGACAGGAACTGAAGTTGAGCGGTGGTCAGAGTTTCTAGGTAACCTGCAATCACCTGATCTTGGGTAGTCCCCCATCTTGCATGTGTGGCAGAGAAAGATCAACCCTGGGCGCCTCCACAGTGCGGCTGTACATACTCAAATGTTTAGGAAACAAGAGAATAAATGTGGTCATGTAAGCATGCAGATAACAACCATTTGAGGGTGCTTGGTATCATGCAGTTTAAAGTTCTTGGAGCTGATCACATATAGCAGGGCTAAGCGGGTGGCAATACCGGGCAGGAATCACTGGCCTGGCACCACTTCTCCTGCACCATGCTGAGCTTTTCTGGCTAGAATAGCAAATAATATGCCAGACCCAAATATACTGGCCCTAATTCTGGATGTTTTTTCAGATTCCAGCCATGCTTCTGTGCACAGATTCCTCTTGCTATTAGCAGGGGGATCATGTGCACGGAAACTTCGAGAGAGACACTGGGGGGCCAATATACAAGTCCCTTGCATCATTTGTGTGCTGCAATTGTGTCACTTTTTGTGACGCAGCGGTGGCGTAAAAATGCAGCCCATTTACAACATGACGTATCTAGGGTGATGCGTCACGTTGTAAAGCCCTGCGTCACATTATACCTGAATCAGGTATAATGCAGGGAGGGCGTTCCGACGCAAAAAAGCCTCGTAGAAGTGACGCAGTGAATTCTACATGATTTCACTGTGCCACTTCTAGGACGCCACGCCAAAACCTTATGCTTGGAGCAGGCGTAAGGAGTGACACAGTGTATTAGGTATAGGCCTCTCCATGCATTGCTGGAGTTGCGTTGTGCTTTCAACACGACTCCAGCAATGCGTGACTTTTGACCCAAAAGATGAGTCCGAATTTCTGACGCATCTATCAAGCCTTGCGCCATGGTGCGCCGTATTGTAAATACGGCTCATCCATGGTGGCAAAAGAGTTTCTCAGGGTGGCGCAGGGAAAGTGACGCATCTCTAAAGATGCGTCACTTTCTCATAAATCTGCCACTGGGTGTGGAGCAGCATTCAGGGCAGTTGTGAATCACGTAGCACAGTTTGCCCATTCTCTCCCTGTTATTACCCAAGGGGTACTGCTCTGTCTGAAACATAATCGACCCCTTAAAGTAAGAAGCGCCCTTGGTGGTGTACGTTTCCATCGACTGTTGTATAAACGGTGGAGTCCACAGATGGGTGGCTGAGGAACAACCCATAAGGAAAGGCATTTATTTAAATAATTACCACTTGACATGATAAATCATACGTATCCAATCACGCCGCTCTATTAAGGAGTTTATTTCCATATTAGGCCATAAGCAGGCACTGCAGGAAAATAAAACATTTCTCCTGTATATTTTTGCTTTACAGGCTCCAAATGACTTGAGAAAGTAAAGGCATCCAAGCCATTACAGCAGAGACACTGTCGGTCATCAAAATGTTGACTCCAACGTGTACGTTTTTAGTAAATGAGCCCAAAAGTGTTGCATTGCATCAGTTGTTGGGTCACATCCATCGTTTGGGTCACCTGCCAGACCTATGGCATATGCCTGGTCCTCGTTCTGTGCCTGTACCCCAATATTTGTTCTTCCATTTGGGTTATAATGGAAGAAGCACAGACTTTCTCACTGAGGTACAAACGTGCCAGAGTGATGTGTTTTGGCAGGGAGCACTTGCCCTTGGCAACAGACATACAGACCTCGCGGTCACTCAACGGGACAGCTACTGCTTTGTGCACTCGAAGCAAAGGGCATCTCTAGCGATTCTACTGAACTTGCATTTGCTCTAATATCAAACGGATACGCAAAACAACCTTCTATCCCACCTCTACGTAGGTGAACTTGGCGAGATCAGACCCCAATTGGTGGTTCAAGACAGAAACTCTATTAGTGGGCCTTACTTTCCTTGTGATGGTTCCACACGTCCTCATCCTAATGCATTCTTTGGAGCTCTGATTGTAAGGGCATCTGCCCTGGCAGAGCTCTCAGCCTTTTGACAGCAGAAGAAAGAAAGGTTCAGCCAAGTTACTGTCCTAGATTTGAAAGCATTATTTCTGATTTTAAATTGTTTTCTCCATTCTCTGTAAGGGAAGAGAGTAATTGCCTTGAGAGACGGTGTTTTTCATCATTAAACAAGGCAGTATGCATTCTCCCGGCTGTGCTTGCTGGCATTCAAACTGTGGGAATGGCTTTTTTCCAGAATCATAATTCTCACAGCCACTCGTTTGCAAAGAACACTGATTGGTCAAGCAGTCAGACTCAGCAGATTCACAAACACTAGTTACAAGTTGGAGCTATGCCAGGATGTACTTCCTCTGTCCTGTACAGTAATTGGGGCACGCTACAAGTTTGTGTCTTTGCGTCAAAAATCCATGAAAAGCCTCCTTTGTACTCTCTGTGGATTAGAAAGGTCTCTTTGGAGGATGTCTGCACCGGAGAATGGAGGAACACGTTTCCTCTGATTATATGGATTCCAATGGAACATAGAAAATGTTCATTATATAAGTGCCAGATGAACTTTGTCCACTTTGTAGTCTAACAGGGCATGGTCTTTGATCAAACTCGATTTCTCATCTCCTCTCCAATTCACCATCTTCTTCAAGAGAGTCTACTGTTCTAGCAAAAACATTAGCTTCTTTTACCTTTCTAGAGGCCACTGGAGAAGGGTGCCAAGGTGAGTTTTGCAAATGACATGGCCTTCTTCAGCGTCACCTTGAAACGTTGGGATTATGCCACGTGCGTTGAACCATAGTGGTGTAATTTTGGGATGACAAGACACCATGTATTTAACCTCTCAAATCCCTTATTGAGAACCTTTATTAGAGTTGATAGTATCATATATTCCACATTTTGGGAAGCTGGAGTGCCCACACCTGTTAATGTACTAGGAACATTTCAATAAAAAAGAAGGACCCCTGAATGTACTAGGAACAGCCATCATTTATTGGATTAGAAAGTACTAATCAATGACATCAAGCATGCACTGTCCGGTGGGTAGTGGCCTGAAGAAGTCAATAGTAACTTTTATGTACATGCTTTGTGGCTGTGGAGACATCTGTACTGGCTCAGAGAGTCTTTAACACCTTGGCTGCTTCGAACGTTCGGTGTCAGTGATCGTATTCTTCCCCAAACAAGAGTTGGGAAATGGTGTCAGACAATGGCAATTCCCCAAAAAAATCTTCAGGATTCTTATCTTTTCCTAGCTCGTGTACTACATTGAATCGAAAGCTTTATAGCTGATAGCCACACCTTGTGTCATTCATAAATAGATTAAAAAGTTTATGGACCAAACCATGGCCAGGCTTTCCTTTTCAGCGTCAGCTCCACCTTTTTAGGATTTGTGATACTCCTGCTGGTGCAAGCAATTATGCGCCTGGTTGAGTCAGGCTCTGGCTCAACCAGGACTTCTAAGTCCACTGGACTTGCATGCCAAAAAGCTCTGTGTGCAACAGAGGCTGAAACTAACAAGCATTTGCAATGCAATAGGTCTCGCATTAGGAAAGTTTGAGCTATTGGTATTGTAAATGGCAAAGTTTTTATTTATGTTTTTTTTTTTAAATAGCTAAATTAATAGCTTTGTCATTTACAATGCCAATAGTTATAACTTTCGCAAATGTGATACCTATAGCATTTGTAATGCAATATGTTTTGTATTTACATGACTTAGATGTATTGATATTACAAATAACAATGGCGTTTAATTTTTTAAAATAACTAATACTTAAATAAAAGTTATTGTAATTTATAATGGCAATAGCTTAAACGTTTCTAAAGAACTTTTGTGAAATTATGTTCAGTGTATTTTATTGTGACGAAAATCCAAGAACAGAAGTGAAATATTAACATCTTTTTGTGACATTTGCAATAAAGCTTGAAACATTGATAGCGTATATTTGAACCAGTTGTTGTTGAATGGTTGCACAGATTGATTCTGTGAGGAAAGACAACGTCCTTCCAGACAATGTATTTCACAAAAACAGAACAGTGCTTAGAAGCATTAGGGAGCCAAGTTAAGCATTCGTTGCAGTTTTCTCTTACCTTACAACAACTGCGAGGGCAGGGGAATCTTCGCGTGCTGCAGTCCGTCCAGAGCTCGCGCCGCCGGCCTGCGACCAGGAAGTCAGGCAGGCCGGGCGGGACAACCGGACACATACCCGCTACTACTAAAATTAAAGCAGCTACAGTGCCGCCTGGGTTCCCTTCCTACTTTAGTGGAAAAACCAGCTTGGCAGCATACTGGTTATAGAGGCTAAAGCAAGGAAGACCTTGACCACATTAAATGCATCTGTCCTGAAATGGTCATTGATCGGACTCATCTTCTTAAAAGCACATTAAAAATCAATGTGATTTGTATATGTAGGCAAGCCGTCATAGCCTGTGTACAACCGGATGACCTCACACTGAATTGTCATTTTATGAAATACTTTATTAGATTTGAACAAAAAATAAGCAGGCTAGACAATGTGTGGAGCATGGCTCAGTGGTAATTAGATAACAAAAACTCGGCTCCTGCTCCAGAGGTCAGGCTGCTAGCCAGGGAGAGGATTCATAGCACACCCTCAGGCTATCCTGGCTCCACGTTACTTTATAAGAGCACTTTATGAAGCTGGTGTATTTATATTTATGCCATTTTCAAGCTGCACAGCCACTTTTTTTCCCAAGCTGTTTTTGAATTATGTGGGGTCTAGTCCTATTTACACGTACTTCGTCTGATGTTCGCTTTTCACTTGGTATGCACAGGACACTAGTACCTCCCAGCCAGCTGTATATAGAGAAACTTTTTTAACTGATTCTTTTAACTTGAATGTACTCAACATATACTGGCTCATCTTCCCAGTCACCAAGCAAAATGTGTGCACACAGTCATCTTCACAGGAGACACGCACCCTGCAGACTTTCCCTATTCTTTTTTGTATAACCAAGCTTTCTCCATGCTTGCTTTACCCCCTAAAACCCACAACTTCATCTAGTCTCCCCCTCTTTTATTCCTACCTTCCCTTCAAGTCCTTGTACCTAGTGGCATCCTTTTGTTAGTGCTTAAGCACCCTCCAACTTAGAGGCACGGAGATCCCCGAGGGCTTCCATTTTGCCAACCACAACATTCAGGGTGAACTCTACTGGAGAACTGCAACTGGGTTATAAATGCCATTCGTCGAGTGGCGAATAATTTAATACAAGAAATGCTTCTGAGATAAGTTATATATTTAACAAAAACAAAATCTGAAAAATAAGTCTTATTTTTACAAACATGACACATTTTTCCTAAATATAATACCAAAATATGTGCAGCAGTTATTTTTTATGTTCTTCCACGAGAGCATAAAACATTTTTCTAAAGAATATTGTTTTGGGGCTTTAAAGAAAAGGAACCATAGAAATCACATTGGAGTTATAAAGAGATCGCAAATTCAGCTCTAAGCATTTCTTTTGCCTAAACTTGCCATGGCATACTTCTTTGGAGCGGGGTGTTCCTTTTGTTAAAGTTGACCAAAACTTGAAACTCAGCTGTGTAAGTGGTGTGTGCGACATTTCGTTAATGTGTTGAACAGGTCCACTGTTTTGTACCACTTTTCAAGTTTCATGACTGAAATCTCATTGTCTTTTGCTTTTAACACTTTCCGAAGTAAGATCTAACTGCCTCGAGAGCTGTTAAAAACATCAATAACTTTATTCCTGGGTCGAGGAGTCCTCATTAACCAAGAAGGATTATCCAACTTGCATTTCTCATATAAAGGATTTGAACACGTTCCTTGTGTTTTCAGTATTAGAGAACAAACATCGTCTATCTTTTATTAAAACCTTAGTTTCACTGGGAACCTGCGCATCGCTTTGGAGCCGAGGTACAAAAACTCCTTGTAAAACCTTAAAACTCCTTTCTGGTTGCATCTCTGGAAAGGTCCGTCCAGAGCTCGCGCCGCCGGCCTGCGACCAGGAAGTCAGGCAGGCCGGGCGGGACAACCGGAAACAGGAAGTAGGAGGGCGAGAGCCTACCCCGCCTCCCACGAAGAGCCGCGATTGTTTGGAGCACCGGAGCAGGCAGGAGCCTACCCTGCGCCCCGGTGCCGAAGAAGGGAGGAAGAGTCCTGCTGCCGGTGAGAGCCGCTCCTAATGAAGCCGGTGAGTGGGGCTTCGCTTTGTTGCTGGCCTGCGAGGGCGGGTGGGGGGGGGGGGGGGAGAGCATGTGTGTGCGCGCGCGCGCTGCGGCGGGCTGTGTATGTGTGTGAGCGTGCGTGTGTGTATGTGTCTTGGAGTCTGTGTGTATGCGTGTGCGACTGTGGGGGAGGAGGAGCGGGTTGCCTGTCTGGGTGCCTGCGTGTCTGTGTAAGTGTAAGTGTGTGTGCGCGCGTGTGTGTGTCTGTGTGCATGCATGCGCGTTAGGCTGGGAGTATGGGAGGGAAGTGCACGGCGCGGCGCAGGACGGAACGTGCGCGTTCGCGCACACGAATCCAGGAAAAAAGCTCGTACACCCTCTTGTCCTCCTTCCCCCCAGACCGATAACTATACGTCTCCAGCTGGACACATGCATCCTTTGGATGCATTACCAGCGAGACCCAAAAACTGTCAACTGGGGCAATGAATAGCTTGACGATTTTAAACGCAGCTTTCTGTTGATTATATCAGTAGTAGGTCTTACCCTTATCTTTTAGTGGACCGCTGATATAGACAAACTCTTGAAAATATCTGGTACAGTAGCTGGCCATGCAAGTGATGAACTAATAGACTACAGACTGTCAGTATTTGAAGTATGACCGCTTCTACATAGTCAGTCTTGCCACCTGGCTTCTAGTGAGAAGTTGGGTGAGTAAAATTTTAGATAGTCCGTAAAATACAAACTCTTCCTTTCTGGGTGTAAGATTTACCTCGTTCAAAACACTGCATACTTTCACAAGCACATCATCGTGTTTTCCACTGGTTTTCAAAGATATATTCGATGTAGCTTCGTTAGGAACAGCACAAGTCACTTCTTGGAAGATCTCCAAATCTGAATCACAACAAAACTGAGGCTTTGAACATAGACTTGCAGATTATTCCATATTTAACGGATGACAGTCAATAGTGAGGCCAAGTGTGGAAAAGAAGTAGGTCGCTCTGTGACGATCCATAGTCTTTAATGCATAGGGGAAAATTTATTTCTCTGTAGTACTGAGATTAGACCCCAGGTTGCATTTTGGGTACTGCTACTATGTGGGGCACCCATGGAGTAGGCCATCATGTGTAAGTTGGTAATTTGCATTTCTACCTGCTGCTGTATCTGGAATGGTATTTGATGCAACTCCTGAGTTACAAGGTTGACTGATTCATCAATATGCATTTTTCCATTGGTTCCTTAGTTTTACTAAGCACTTGAATATCTTAGAGGAAAGCTTCTGGATAGTTTGATTGCAGATTGAAAATTGAGCAAGTGACCGATGTATGCTGCTGCCTCTATAACAGACACTGAATTCACCACAGTACCCATCTTGTAGCAGAGCAACATGGAAGCAGTTTTTGCAATGACGTGGTGTTAGCCTGGCTGCTGCCTCCATTCTTGCATTGGATAAATGTGTCTGAATTATCTGAGGCATTGGAGTCTCTACCAAGAATAGATCCTTCACTATATTGATATTCATGGCCAGTACAATTTGGTGACATCATCCTCGGGTAGCACACTGCTTTTTGAAGAGAATGTCCTCTGTGTCAAGGCCTTGGCCTGCGAAGAGGCAAAGCAGTGCTTGAGGATCCACGTTCAAACGTTACTTCACATGCGCGACATCTACAATTTGTAACACTCTCTCTCACAATAATGCTGTGGTAGCACTTTCTCTCACATTCATGCTGCTGAGATCGTGCAGGAGAGGAGTTGCACTTGATGCCCTGCTGGCGCACTTCATCTTGCGAGCCTTCTGATAATGCACAGCTCCAACACACCCATAACTTGTTTTCACTGCTGGGCATGCATCCTCTGACTCAAGGAAGGTGATACCCACGGTCAAGACATTACTTGAAAAGGAACATTCAGCAGTCAGCATGGTCATGGCGCTGCAAATGGCACAGCTCAGGCATTCACTTTTGTGGTGGTTCATCATTCCTGCATGATATCGACCGCAGGTGCAGTTTGATCCACTGGCAGAAGATCTTCCAATGTTTGAGTCATCTGTAGAAGTCCTTGTGAAAGGTTACACCTTGCGCCCATTAGCACCTTCTAGCAGTGCTAAACTTGCAGTCCTTCAAGCATGTTGCAAACAATACAAGCCTTTCATCAGAATTCCTTAACTGAGCGAAATACACTGTATTTACAGACCAAACGCTTCTGAGGCATACATGTTTTTTTAGCTTAGTATAGGTTTCAATGTAGCACTCAGCAAGAAATGCGTTACTTACCTGTAACAGCAGTTATCCAGTATTGGTGTCTTTCATAGATTCACATGCCTGAATCATTCCCCGTCGTCGAGATGGGAATCCCCGGTACATAGAAAAGTAATGTCCTATAGACATACATAGAGAAAAGTAGGCCTAAGGGCCTTGCCTTAGTAGCCTATCTATGTCCTTTTGTAAAAAGGACCAAATTCCAGAAGGTAGCCAATCAGCTACCACCACCCTCTAGAACCTTCCTGTCAGGAGCCTCAGTCTCTCAGATTTTCGTACGCACCAAGCTAGGTAGGCGTAATACATGTTAGAGAGGGAGAGGTGAGACCTTCCAGGGGAGGCGGGAGGGTTGCATGTGAATCTATGAAAGACACCAATACTGGATAACTGCTGTTACAGGTAAGTAACGCATTTCTTATCCAGTATTATGGGTGTCTTTCATAGATTCACATGCCTGAATCAGAGTAGCAAGCAATACATTATGCACATTTCTGATGGAACAGCATAAGCAGTCTGAGATAATACATATCATGCGACTAAGAACCATCAACAAGTAACAAGAAGTAAGTAAATAAATGTGCATACCAGTGAAGGATGGTGGGAAGGAGGAAGGCTCCCCTCACTGGAATAGGTGGAATAGGTGGCGAAGCACAGCCTGGCCCACAGCTGCATCCTGCATCAGTTCCGTATCCAGGCAGTAATGCCTGGTGAAGGTATGCGGCGATTTCCAGGTCGCCGCCCTGCAAATGTCCAGTATCGGCACTCCAGCGAATAGCGCTGCTGATGTGGACACAGCTCTCACCTTGGAATGTAATAGCCATCCGGCCTTGTCGTGGCAAAAGGCAATTGCAGAAGATATCCATCGTGAGATACTTTGTTTGGAAAGTGGCATGCCTTTTCTAGGTCTGCTGAAGGCGATGAAAAGCTGATTAGTTTTTCTGAAGTTTTTTTGTTTTGTCTAGGTAAAACTTGAGACACCTCTTTAGATCCAGAGAGTGCAGGGATTTTTCCGCTGCAGTGCTGGGATTTGGGAAAAATTAACGGAGGACCAGAGGTTCATTAAGGTGGAAGTCTGACGGGACCTTAGGAATAAATCGAGGATTAGTTCTTAAAATCACTCTATTTTCCTTGAACTGCATGAAAGGATTTTGTATGGAAAGAGCCTGTAGTTCGCTGACCCTCCTGGCTGAGGTCAGAGCAAGTAGGAGTGCTGTTTTCCAGGAGATGTATTTGATATCAGCCCCGTGGATGGGCTTAAAGGGGTGCTTCATCAGCAGGTTGAGCACCACGTTGAGATGCCATGATGGTGGAACTCTCCTTGGACGAGGAAAGGATCTGTAGAGCCCTTTAAGGAATTGTTTTATTAACCTGTGGGACCAGAGAGAGGGTCCTTTTGAAGTTCTTGTAAACCGGGAGATTGCTGCTAAGTGCACTCTGATAGAAGCATGCGCAAGACCTGATTGTGCAAGTTGTAAGAGGTATGGAAGCAACTGTTCTGGGGTAACTCGAAATGGATGGAGACCTTTGTCCTTGCACCAGATGCAAAAGCGTTTCCATTTTAAGGAATAGGTCTTATTTGTGCTATCTGCTCTTGCTTTTGCGAGAACATCCTTGCACTCCTGCGGAATGTCTAGTTGGTAAAACTCTCTGTACTCAGGAGCCATGCCGATAATCTGAGTGAGTTGAGGTTCGGATGAAGTACTTGGCCTTTGGACATCGTGAGAAGAGACGGATGTTGGCTTAGACGGATTGGGGGTTGGACTGAAAGGCGATGGAAGTCAGTGAACCAGTGCTGCCTCGGCCAGAACGGTGCAATCAGAATTAGGGTGCAGTGTTCCGTCTTCATTTTCCGAAGGACTCTTGGGATCAGGGGAAATGGCGGAAATGCATACGCAAACACGTTGCGCCAGGTGATGGAAAATGCATTTCCGAGGGACCGCAATTGGGGATGCCAACTTGCGAAGTTGCGGCATTTGGCGTTCTCCCTGGTGGCAAAGAGGTCTATCTGCGGTCTTCCCCATTCTGAAAAGATGTGGTCCAGCACTTTTTGGTCGAGTTCCCACTCGTGGGACAGCGATCTCCGTTTGCTCAGAGCGTCTGCTATGAGGTTGTCCTTGCCTGGGACATACTCCGCTGTTAGAGTGATATTCTGGAGCACAAGCCAGTTCCAAATTTTTTGCGATTCGCAAGATAGTGTTAGCGAATGCGTTCCTCCCTGCTTGTTCAGGTAATGCATTGTTGTGGTGTTGTCGGTTCTGACAAGCACTGCGGAGTTCCTGATGCGCGGGAGGAAGGCTTGTAGAGATAGAAAGACTGCTCTTAGTTCGAGGAGGTTGATGTGGAGCTGTCGTTCCTGGTCCGTCCATTTGCCGCTGATCTGCAATTCTTGAAGGACCGCTCCCCATCCCTCGAGGGAGGCATCCGTAGTTATGATGTGCGGAGTTGGAGGCAGCAGGAATGGTAGACCTTGCGAGAGGTTCCTGGGCGACGTCCACCATAGCAAGGCTTTTGTGATCTGCTGAGTGATGACGATGTGATCCTCGAAAGAGCCCGTGCTCTGGGTCCACTGTCTGGTCAATGCCTCCTGCAGAGGGCACATTTTGAGCCGGGAGTGAGGGACAAGCAGGATACACGAGGACATCATCCCTAGGAGGGATTTGAAAGTGCGGACCCGTCGGGATGCCTTCGAGGCCACTGCGGTAGCCAGCGAGATAAGTTTGCGTGTCCTTTCTTGTGATGGGAATGCTTTTGAGCATTTCGTATCCAAGGTTGCCCCGAGAAAGGTGAGAACTAGGGAAGGTTGTAAAGCAGATTTTTGGTAATTGAGTGTCAAACCCAGGTGCTGGAAAAGATTGAGACAGGCGTTGGAGGACTCGGCTGCAGCCAGTTGTGTCAGATTTAGATGGCCAGCCAGGGGTGGCATAATACATGCTTCAGCCCCTGGTAGGCCCTGGGTACACCTATGCCCTGGGTACAGGGACTGATAAGGTGGCCCAGTACCAATTGGTAAATGCACTTAAAGTACATGCTTGTCAATATAGAGAGAGAACAGCTAGGCTGTGGGTCTGATTAGCAGGCCCACAGCCAGAGAAAGTCGTAAACCAGTGAAGCAAAAAGCAAAAATCTGGGGTGACCATAGGATTGCAGATCCCACTCTCCTACATAACCCCCCCCCCAAACTTAGGGATATTAAACTAACCTTGACCAGGTGAGTCTTCCTGTTCTGAGTGGAAATACCTGGAGAGACCATCTGCATTGCCATGGTCAGTCCCTGGTCTGTGCTCCACTGTAAAGTCCATCCCCTGTAGGGAAATGGACCACCTAAGAAGTTTGGGGTTTTCACCCTTCATCTGATTTAGCCATAAGAGGGGCTTATGGTCGGTCTGAATTCTGAAGTGAGTTCCAAACAAGTAGGGCCTCAACTTCTTCAGGGCCCAAACCACAGCGAAGGCCTCCCTCTCTATAGCTGACCAACGTTTCTCTCTAGGGGTCAGCCTTCTGCTTATAAAAGCAATGGGCTGGTCATGACCATCAATATTCAGTTGAGAAAGAACAGCTCCCACACCCAACTCAGATGCATCTGTTTGGACAATGAAGGTTTTGGAGTAGTCAGGACACTTGAGAATAGGTGCAGTACACATGGCCTGCTTTAGGTCATCGAATGCCTTTTGACAGCTAACTGTCCACTGAACTTTCTTTGGCATTTTCTTGCTTGTCAGGTCATTAAGTGGTGTCACAATGGACCCATAATTCTTGACAAACTTCCTATAGTAACCAGACAGGCCCAAGAAAGCTCTGACCTGTGTCTGGGTGGTTGGAGGAGCCCAGTCCTTTATGGCCTGTATTTGCTCTCCAATGGTTGAACCTGGCCTCCACCCTCAAGGTGGCCCAGGTACACAACCTGACTCTGCCCTATCTGGCACTTAGTAGCCTTGATAGTGAGGCCTGCCTTTTGCAGGGCCTCCAAAACTTTCCTCAGGTGGATCAGGTGATCCTCCCAGGTGGAGCTAAAGACAGCAATATCATCTAGATATGCTGCACAAAAGTCATCCAACCCAGTGAGAACTTGGTTCACCAACCTTTGAAAAGTGGCAGGTGCATTTTTCAAACCAAAGGGCATCACCACAAATTGGTAATGACCTCCTGGGGTAGAAAATGCTGTCTTGGCCTTGGCATCCTCAGCTAACCTGATTTGCCAATAACCAGCTGTTAGGTCAAATGTACTTAAGAAAGTTGCAGAAGCCAACTTATCTATCAGTTCATCTGCCCTAGGTATTGGATGGGCATCTGTCTTAGTGACAGCATTGAGACCCCTGTAGTCTACACAAAACCTCATCTCTCTCTTACCATCTTGGGTGTGAGGTTTAGGCACTAGAACTACAGGACTAGCCCAAGGGCTCTCTGAGGGTTCAATGACTCCCAATTCCAACATCTTTTGTACTTCTGTTTTTATGCAGTCCCTGACGTGGTCAGGTTGCCTGTAGATTTTACTCTTTATAGGCAGACTGTATCCAGTGTCCACCTCATGTGTGCACCAGTTTGTCTGACTGGGGGTCAGAGAAAACATTTGTCTGAAGAATTGAAGAACCTGCTTACAATCCTTTTGTTGATGCTCAGAGAGGCTGTCTGAAAAGACTACACCATCTACTGACCCATCATCAGGGTTCTGAGTGAGCAGGTCTGGGAGAGGGTCACTCTCTTCCTCCTGTCCCTCATCTGTGGCCATGAGCAAGCCCATGTCCTCCCTGTCAACAAATGCTTTGAGCCTATTCACATGAAGTACTCTGTGAGGGCTCCTGGGAGTTCCCATGTCCACCAAGTAGGTGACTTCTCCCTTTTGTTCAATGATGATATGGTGTCCAGACCATTTGTCTTGGAGAGCTGTTGGGGCCACTGGCTCCAACACCCACACCTTCTGTCCTGCATGGTAAACAGTTAGGACAGCCTTTTGGTCATGCCAAGCTTTTTGAAGTTCTTGGCTGGCCTCAAGGTTTTTAGATGCCTTCTCCATGTACTCTGCCATCCTGGAGCGGAGACCAAGTACATAGTCCACTATGTCAAGCTTAGGCTTTTTGAGAGGTAACTCCCATCCTTCCTTCACAAGACATAGGGGTCCTCTTACAGGATGTCCAAACAAAAGCTCAAAAGGGCTGTAACCAACCCCCTTCTGTGGGACCTCTCTGTAAGCAAACAGAAGGCAGGGTAAAAGGATGTCCCATCTTCGCCTAAGCTTTTCAGGTAACCCTTTTATCATCCCTTTGAGGGTCTTGTTGAATCTTTCAACAAGCCCATAGCACTGTGGGTGATAGGGTATGGTAAATTTGTAATTTACACCACACTCCTTCCACATAGCAGTCAAGTATCCTGACATGAAGTTTGCACCTCTGTCAGAGACAACCTCCTTAGGAAACCCCACTCTGGAGAAAACTCCAACCAGGGCCCTGGCCACAACAGGAGCTGTAGTGGTCCGAAGGGGAATAGCTTCAGGATACCTGGTGGCATGATCCACTACCACCAGTATAAATCTGTGTCCAGATGCTGTTGGGGGATCCATTGGTCCAACAATGTCAATCCCTACTCTTTCAAAGGGAACCCCCACCACAGGTAGTGGTATGAGGGGGGCCTTTGTTGTGCCACCTGATTTGCCACTGGCTTGGCAGGTGACACTTGAGCGACAAAACTCTTTAGTGTCCTCAGACATGTGAGGCCAGTGAAAGTGTGGGGCAAGCCTGTCCCAAGTCTTGTTCTGGCCTAAGTGACCTGCAAGGGGAATCTCATGGGCTAAGGTGAGAAGGAAACCTCTAAGAGACAAGGGGATGACCAGCCTCCTGGTAGCACCAGGCTTGGGGTCTCTTGCCTCAGAGTATAGGAGTCCATCGTCCCAATATACCTTATGGGCACCCGTAGCATTCCCTGCAGCCTCAGCAGCAGCCTGCTGTCTCAGGGGTTCAAGAGAGGAACAGTCTAACTGGGCCTGCCTCAAGTCTGCCCTGGAAGGTCCCCCTGTCCCAAGAAACTCAACCTGTTCAGGCTCAAGCTCTTCTAGGACAGTTCCTTCTGGGGTCTTGGGGTCAGTCTCCTGTGAGAGCTGATCCTCAACCTGAGGCAGGGGGGAATGGTCAACCTTACCCCTACTGCTCTTTCTCTTGATTAGTGTCTGGTCCATTCTTCCAGGATCCAGCACTAGTTCAGCTGGGCATTTCTTGGCCTGTGACCTAGTCACAGCAAGGACATGTGAGGAGAGACCTAGCATTTCTACATGAGTCCTGTACGCCACATCTGACCACAGTGAGGATTCCAAATCATTGCCCAACAGACAATCTACTGGGAGGTCTGAACTAACTACAACCCTTTTGAGGCCAGTTACCCCTCCCCAGGAGAAATTAACAACTGCCATACTGTGATTGGTAGTGACATTGCTAGCATTGGTCACTCGGTAGTCTGAACCTAGCATGATCTGGTCAGGGTCCACAAATGTTGGTGTCACCATGGTGACACTGGCACACGTGTCCCTGTAGGCCTGAGCCATCTGTCCATTTATCAAAGGCGTTTGTCTGTAATTGCCCAGAGTATAGGACTTACAGTAGGGGTCATATCCATGTCCCCAGTTGTGGTAAATAAATAATTAATTACCGGTACTATTTTTTAATTACAGTTAATGAAACAGGTAGCTCAATAAATAAGAGTCAGGATTCGAGGTATCTTGAGTCTACAGGCTTTAATCAGGCATAAAGGACAGGAACAGGACAGCCTGCAATAGTACGGGATGGCAGCTGCCAGGGAAGGGACAAGGGAATCTGGGATTGGCGATTGGCAACTTTCAGTAACAGTACACAGTATATATATTAAAACAATTGCATTACATTCAATACAGTAGGCGTAGCAGTAGGCGTAACTTGTAGCAGTCGCGAAAGATAAGGGCAAAATGATGTAACAAGAAGGCGTGTACAGGGCGTATACATAGACATGTGATGTAAACGTAACAGAAGTGTCATAAATGGGGCGGAAACATGGAGGGGGCTACCTGAGCAGCTGGGACCTCTAACCTAGTGGTGCGCGCAAACGGGCAATGACGTGTTACCAGGGAGAACTGGGGGCTATGACTTCTGCGCTAGAAGAGGAGACTACAGTCTGCAGTGTCAGAACGACTTGTACCTATATCATATCTGGTATCTGGTGTTTGGAGTACATATTGCTAGAATCCAAAAGTTATCAGGGCAGAGGCTACTAGACACTAAGACTGGTGCATGCATAATTCTACATGTATTGCGTGTGCTAGGAATATTCTATGAATATTAATACAGTATTTCTCTTACATGGAGACATAAAGGCTAGACCATGACGGAAACTATTGATGCGATTCAGTAGCTTAGGAATGCAGAGAAGGAGGGCTGGACTGATAACTAGAATCATAACATACTCTTGGCAGACTGGGAGGCAGAGCCAGGCCGGGCCGGGCACTGCCAGGCAGAAAGTAAGCGAAGGGTCAGGGATGCAGGTGGGGGCTGTATCGCTCCTCGGAGAGGGTTCAGGAGACAGGAGCTGAATCTGGTGTCCGGGCCCTTTTGAGGCCTAGAAACGGGGACAATTCAATGAGTTAACGTGCACACCGTAAAATGTGGCAACGTAAGTTTACATAGGCCTAATATTCGTTGCTTTCACGAGGACTGGAAACTGGCATACTAGAGATGGACACAACTGTAATTGCGTCTTTAATCGATCAGAGGGGTATACATGCATATCGATCATGCACATATAGCATAATATGGGGAACACGTAGGCACATACAACATGGCAAAATTTACTTTTCCACATTCCCTCCTTGTGCCCTACGTTTCCATCAGGAAGCATCAATATTCATGATACCATCTATCATTTCATATAGCATCATCTGCTCGTCTCGAATTGTCTTGGAACGGGATTTAGGACTAGGAATACAAGAGGTAGCACACATGCCGCAAATCGCAGGGCCACATTGTATACAGAGGCAGCAACTGAAAATAATCATTACTGTAATACCCAGGAATGACAATACTTTCCATCCCCAGGCAGATATAATACTCCAGAGCCAACCGGACCATGTCCAGGTGCCTGGATTCTGGTGTAACTGATGGGCAATTTTATGAAGTCTGGTTATAGCTGAATAAACAGACGGCGCGTTATTAGGAATGAAAATGCAGCAACTAGATCCGATGACTCTACATGCTCCTCCTCTATCGGCCAGGATGACGTCAAGAACGAGACGATTTTGGAGCACGACAAATCTCAGCAGATTGCTCTTCAGTTAAGTTACCTAGAGCAGAAGTAGTCTCATTCACTACTGCTTCAAGGGTTCTGGTTAACCTACGTATTAACTTACTATTCTGGATAGGTCCTATAAAGAAAAAGAAACCTTTGTTGAAGTCTTGATACTGTTCTAGAGTAGTTTCAGTTTGATCGACAATTGGGGACTCGATCTCCCTTCTATGTCTGACGTGTACTAGATGTGTGTTTCTGTGATAATCAGATGGGGCTAGAAAAACTGGTGGCAGTAGGAAGGCAATGTAACATGTTCCATCCCAATCAAGGGGCAGACGAACATATGCGGTCTGACCACAAACAAAATAAGAATGACGTGAGGCTTTGAAAATACATTTCCCACTGTCACTATACTCGACAGTAGTAGTACAATCACTATGTCCTACATGTGCGGAACCATTCTTTCTGACACATAATTCGCCTTTGACTGGTAGTACTGAAATAGCAGGCAAATCTGGAGTAGTATCAGACTGAACATTCAAAACCATGAAATTCGAGGAATAATTACCTAAATCATATACGTCATATTCTAGATCTAACCCTGTTCTATGGGAGAGACCCTGCTTGTCTGGAAAACATGTTCTATTCAGAAGGGACATATCATTGGAAGATGACGTTAACGTGGACCATGCTCCACATGAACCATTATGTGAAAACGGATAAGGAAAGAGTGGCAGAACTCCCTTCGGTGTCTGGAAAGGAGGGAGTCGACCCCACACCCAACAATTGGTGGCATTGCTGGTCTGGTGTGAATAATGCAACATTCGAATGAATGTGTTATTTCGCATAGCAAGACGATAGGATAGCTCGTGAGGAGGCAGATCACTAAATGTGTGCTCTATTGTAGCATTAGAAAACATATGTACATGTGGATTTGGAAAACATAAATATAAAGCATAACTTGTGCAGGTAACCATAAGACTAAAAAAATAACAAGAAAAATAGAACGATGATACATCTTTTAGAGTTTTGACTAACTCTCTCACTGTGGGGGTCTATCTCATACATGTCAGGAACCTGTCTAACCGTTTCACCCGAGAGGGACTTAGACAATTAAACTGGCTGACTTATTTTACTAGACCGGAGTTTCTCTTTATACTCCTGCTGCGGGGTTTTCTCTAATAGAGGAATTTTGAGTTCAGAGTCTGTTTTTAGGCAGTCTTTAGGAATAAGGTAGTCCTTAGCAAAAGTCTTTTCTCGTAATCCATGGAACTTCTTTATATGGCTCAGGTAGACCCACCCCTTTCTGCCTTCAAGTTTGACGGCGGTCCTTGTTGTTAGCAACACCATGCGAGGCTCCTTCCAACGGGGCTCCAGCGGACTTGAACGATCAAAATTTCGGACAAATACGAGGTCACCGGGAACGACTTCATGCGGTTTCACCTCGGTGTTGTCTGGAAATGCGGCGGCAACCTGTGAACGACAAGAGTGTAGGGCAGACATCAAGGAAGCTAGGTAATCTGTCAGCATATTACTGGAAACATCTGTAATACTGCGGGGTCTAGGTGTACCCCACATGTTTGGGGGGCGGCCGAATACGACCTCATACGGGGACAGACCTGATCTGGAATGTGCAACCATCCTCATATAGAACAGAGCAACTGGCAGAGCTACTAGCCAGTCTACACCTTTTTCTCTACATACTTTTGCAATGCGGATTTTCAAAGTCTGATTATGTCTCTCTACGAGACCGGCTGCTTCAGGATGGCGCACACAATGGAACTTCCACTGGTACCCTAACAGAAGGGAAACATGTTTCATGAGCTCAGATGAGAATGGCTGGCCGTTATCTGAATACACGACCCTAGGGAGTCCATAGCGGGGAAAGAACTCACGAACCAACTGCCTGGCAGTGGTCGCGGCTGTGTAATCTGGAACTGGATATGCTTCTGTCCACCTGGACAAAGCGCATACAACTACGAGGACATACTTGAAACCTCGACATCGCTCCATCTGAATATAATCCATCTGGAGGACTTCAAAAGGGTGGTCAGGAGGTTGGAATCCGCCTTGTTCCACCGGGACACTTTTACCTGGATTGAACTGACAACATATCATACAGGTACGGACTTTCTGCTTGGCTGCAGCTCGTAAGTGCTTGTTGAACCAAAGGTTCTGAATACTGTCTAACATAGCTTTTTCTCCTAGATGTGCTGGACTATGTGCGGTATTAATAATGACTTGAACCATAGAGTCGGGGAGGAACCATGTGGCTTTTCCCTTCGTCAACCATCCTTGATCTGTCTGGACCCCTCCTTGTTCGGACCATTTCTTGATTTCTTCGGGAGTAGCATGTAACTGTATGTCTATGACATCTTGTGTAGGGTCCTTGACTGTCATACAAGTAGTCTGATCTGGAGTGAGTGTCTGTGTTGTGTTAACTGGAATGTCTGGGGTCTGAGCTGTAAGCTTGGCTGTTCGATCTGCTAGATCGTTACCTTGGGAAATGATGTCAGTGACTTTTGTATGTGCCTTGCACTTCATGATAGCGATAGCTGTCGGTAAATGTATTGCATCTAACAGAGCTTGAATGAGGAGACCATGCTGAATCTTGGTTCCATGAGAAGTCATGAAACCTCTCTCCTGCCAGAGCACTCCAAAGTCGTGTACAACTCCGAATGCGTAACGTGAATCTGTATATATGTTTACTTTCAGGTTCTTGGCACGTATGCAGGCCTGGGTCAGAGCTACCAGCTCTGCTGCTTGAGCAGACAGGGTGTCAATACGATGTGTTTCTATAACTTCGGTTTCAGTAGTCACTGCATACGCGGCTACTAGTTCTCCTGTACTTGTTCTCATACATGAACCATCCACATAAAGTGTCAGGTCGGGATTAGGTAATGCAATGTCTGTCAGGTCTTGTCTTGGCTTTGTCATAGTGTTAACAACTTCCACACAGTCATGTGTGACAGGATTTGAAGTAACTGACGGTAACAGTGTAGCAGGATTTAGAATGTTGCAGCGTCTGATTTCTATGTGTGGCTGGAACAGTGTCAGTTCATAACCTGTTAAACGTGCAATTGTCAAGTGCTGAGTCTGTGTTCGATTTAAAAGAACTTCCACGGAGTGTGGAACTTGTACTGTCAGGGAGTGTCCTAACACTATGGAATCACTTTGTCTGATAGCTAGAGCTGTGGCTGCAACTGACTTGAGGCACGCAGGCAGAGCCTGGGCTACTGGATCTAATGTGCTCGAAAAATAAGCACAGGGCTTGTATTGTCCTGCTTGATCTTGTGTGAGAACAGATAATGCAGTACCATCACGTTCTGTAACAAAAAGTGTAAAAGGCTTACTGTAGTTTGGTGTCGCTAGAACAGGTGCTTGACATAAGGCTTTCTTTAATTCATTGAATACAAGTGTATGTTCCTGGGTCCAAGGGAGGACAGTCGATACGGCTGCCTCCTGTGTCGTTAACTGTATCAGTGGCTTGGCTAGAAATGCATACTGAGGAATCCATTGTCTGCAGTAAGAAGTGAGACCAATAAAAGCTCGTACCTCCTTCTGTGTCTTGGGCTGTGGAAGACTCGCTATTAACTGGATACGGTCTGGTGTCAACTGCCTACCCCACTTGGACAGTAAGTGTCCCAAGTAGACCACTTGCTGGACACAGAATTGTAATTTGGAAGGGGACACCTTGTGCCCCTGCTCGGCCAGGAAATACAGAACTGTGAGTGACGCTCGCTCGCAGTCACGTTCGGAACGGGCTGTGATCAGTAGATCATCGACATACTGGAGCAGGGCAGTATCAGTTGGCATGTGAATATTGTCTAGTTGTCTCTTAAGTGCTTGACTGTAAATACTAGGACTTTCTGTAAAACCTTGAGGAGCTCGTGTGAATTTATAGCTTCTTCCATTTAAACAAAAACCGAAAAGGTACTGGCTGTCTGGATGAATGGGGACACTGAAAAATGCATTCTTGAGATCAATAACAGTGAAAAACGTAGCTTCAGAATCAATGGCTGTCAAAAGGGATGAAATATCTGGGACTACTGGATACTGGGATATGATACATTTATTAAGCTCTCGAAGGTCAATCACTAATCGATATACTGGAGGTGCATTTGGATCAGTACGTTTCAGGACTGGAATGATAGGAGAATTACATATATTGGAGTCAGTTTCTACAACCACTCCTTGAGCAATAAGTTCGTCAATAATTTTGGATAAGGCTGCTACAGCCTCAGGTGGCAATCTGTACTGTCTGATTCGTGGCAAAACTATACCTTGCTTGAGAGTCACACGATGGGGTGTGATATGCATACAACCTACATCAGTTGGACCTTGCGCCCATAAATGCTGTGGTACATTCAATAATCTTGGATCAAAATCACGTAATACATAATGACCTTTAAAGTCTCTCAGGAACAATCGGACCCCTTCTGGGGAGCAGCAAATTACTGCACCTAATTCTTTTAACGTCTTAATGCCTAACAAATTTTCTGGGCATGATTTCGTGAGTAACAAATCAGTAGTTCGGGACAATGGACCAACTTCTAGAGTAACTGGTTTCGAAATTTCATTAACAATCGGCTTTCCTGAAAATCCAAGGGAAACATTTTTAGAGCCTGAGAGCGGAGCCCCTGGAACCTCGTCATGACTGATAGTAGTCCTACTTGCCCCTGTATCAATCAAAAACTTTCTGTCTTTCCCTAATACTTGACTGTGTACATAGGGACCCTCTTGATCTACAGGTATCTCGATGAGAGGCAAGCCTACCTCCCTCTCTAGGCTGTTTCATGAATACTGTTGATACTCTGGATACTCTGTCTGGGCATACTGGTACATCTGCTGTGTAACATGCTGTGCTGCAGCGATAGGCTGCGGCGCTGGAACTGTCTGTTGTGCATTCTGTGGTGGTTGAGAAGTCTGTGAAACTTGTTCTTGTCTAGGCGGACGTGGTCTCTCTTTAGTCTTACTAGTAGCTATGTTGTGTTTCAGAACTGCACACTCGTTTATAAAATGACCTGGCTGTTTACAGTAATTGCAAGTCCCTTTAACGGGAGCTGCAGGATGACTGGCTTGATTCGGACCCCTCTTCTGACTGTCCTGTGGAACAGATTGTGCAACTAATACTTTCATTTTTGTGTCTTTCATACGTCTCCTTTCGTGTTCTTGCTCTTCCCTGATTCTATTCTGGTGATACTGGAGCATGTGTAACATTTGTGACGGAGTATTAGCTTGCCAACTACTTTCGACTTTCAATACTCGATTTTTAACTTGTGGACTTGAATTCTCGACCAGTTTGGTAACAAAAAGATGAGGGTACGATTCACTACTTGTTTTCAGACCACTGTTAATAATAAAACATTTTTCGAATCTAGAATAAAAATCACTAGTGTCTTCATCCTGTTTCTGTTTACAGGCTGAGATTGCATCCCAATCTTCCTTTTTCGTGGCTAGTAATCTTGGCAAAACCTGCATCAATAACTCGGGCAATTCTTTAACTTTATCCCCAAGACCGGTACCTGGTACTCGTGAATTATCTTCAGCTTCTAGAGCTGCCCAATCTATCTTTTTCTCTCCCACCTCCCATTCTTTTTCCTTGAGTTTTTCATATACCCATGCGGGCAACAGGACCTTTAACATTTTAATGATATCAGGATACGTGTATTCTCCCATACGGAGCATGTCTTTTAATTCTCGATGGAACCCTGCTGGATCTTTGTCGTGACAGGGAATTAACTTTTTCATCTCTAAGAGTTCCATCTTTGTAATGGGGGTGTAAACAAATACTCGTTCTAGATCACCACCCGCTGTCCTAACTGGGTGTACTTCTCGTAACGGATGCTGTCAATCTATGTAAAATGATTTACTTTCTGGAGGTGGGACACGAACAAAATGCGGATTCAGAAACGTTCGATATTTGTGGCGCTGTTCTAGAATGATACTAATTAAATCAGTACCTAGACCTCTCCATCTATACTGGAGTAACTCGTTCAGAACATCATGTAACGGACCTGGATCAGAATGCTGTCCCTCATACAGTGTAATGAGGTGCTGGATCATATACATACCCACCAGTCGCTGCTCGGCTGGGGGCAGTTTCAGAAACATTTGTGCCACTATTTCGTCTGGAAAAGTGGTAGAATCAGTAGTCCATCGGACTGCTGATCGGGCTAGTTCTTGTTCATGCATTGTACTAAGTTCACTATAACCGATTCGTGATTTCAGAATGTGATCGGTAACTTGAAATACTTGCTCAAGAGAACCTTGTTCTGGTGCTGGAGGAGGGAAAACTTTCTTGTGTTCTAGGCGTGAATGTCGGTCGGGAAGTCTAGTTCTACCTACATACGCTATTCTGGAGGGATTCTCGTCGTCTAGTTCTTCATTATCAGAGTCGTCTTCTTTCTCGGTTACTTGTGCTGCTTCTCGTTTCTCGTGTAACTTTATTATTTCCCTACGGATTTTCTTGTACATACTCTCTATACAGTTCTGTGTCTTGTGTCTTCCCTCGGCTATATGGTCACTCCACCTGGTCAGGACTTTCATTTCTTCCGGATCTTTATCCGGATAATCTTGTTCTCTTATTAAACAATTTATTAGAAACTTTAAAAGCATGAGTTGAGTCTCGACTTTTCTTTGAACCATGGCGTCGCCAATACTTTCTGGATCTACTCCTGTACGGATGAAACGATATATTCTGTCTAGATAACCTTTCATATTCGGTAGGGTGTCCAAATATTCGGTCACCCGTCTTACACGCAATGAATACAGGACCATATCATCATCGCCTGGGACTGGATCATAACGGCATTCGGTAAGGGCTCGCTTGATATCTGCAACTGACTGAATTTCCGGCGAACGCTGTAACGCTCGTGCATGTAGCTCGAGTAACGTTATACGTCTGGGTTGAGGCGGGGTTCCAGGAGGACTTCCCCCCGTGGCCCCTAGACTAGAATCGTCTACGGGTATCGTACGTGCTGGGAGAGTGACTGATGTAGCGGGTACATGTACTGTAGGCTGGACCGGGGGTGCCGTAACAGGTGCTGTAACGGGTGCCCCGGTGGCAGGAGGAACAGGAATTACATTATTTACAGGAGCAGGCGGGACAGGATTTGCATATTCTGGGACTGTGTCGTCCAAATAGGACGAGAGAAAAATATCAGCTGCGGTCGGTTTGTGACGTAGCTTAATCGGAACTAATGGCGGCGGAAAATTACATGGTGCTTCCGGGGTTGCTTTTGGCAAGCCCTCGGCAAGAAGAGGATACATACCCTTAATAAGGGCATTTCTCTGTCTGTCTGACTGTTCGGTTTGAACTCGTTCACCTACTTCGATTAATTCCCTTTCTTGGGCTCTTTCTGAGGATTACTTTCTTAATTCTGTTTTTCTGATTTCTTTTTCCGTTCTTCTATGAGATTCTTTGCGCCATAACTCGATGGCATCTTTCTGGGACTGTCTGGCTTTCTTTTTCCATAATGCTTCTTCTACTCGCATGATGCACTCGGCATCCCACGTACCTGATACGGGCCATCTATATTTCTCTTCTAATTCCTTGGTGTAATCCACCCATAAGTCTAGATATAATATGGCACTTAAGCCATGCTTATGATACATAAAATGACCTGGACTGTCCCTAGGCGGGACAGGAACTGCTTCCTCTAATAACCCTTTTCTGGTATTTAACTGACGTAATTTCGAGAATAGCGGCATTGTCTAGGCTGGAATCTGGACACAATACAATACACGATAAACACAATAATAACTGGAAAAACAAATCACTCATACCACGACATTGAAAACACATGGAATAACATTTAGAATAACAGTTTGGACAGAACACATGAATTTCTCGAGAACAGAACTTACTAGAATGACTAGATGCACTGCTAAAACAGCACGAAACTTACCGGTCCCATAAAGAGACCGGTGTCCTCAGACATGTGAGGCCAGTGAAAGTGTGGGGCAAGCCTGTCCCAAGTCTTGTTCTGGCCTAAGTGACCTGCAAGGGGAATCTCATGGGCTAAGGTGAGAAGGAAACCTCTAAGAGACAAGGGGATGACCAGCCTCCTGGTAGCACCAGGCTTGGGGTCTCTTGCCTCAGAGTATAGGAGTCCATCGTCCCAATATACCTTATGGGCACCCGTAGCATTCCCTGCAGCCTCAGCAGCAGCCTGCTGTCTGAGGGGTTCAAGAGAGGAACAGTCTAACTGGGCCTGCCTCAAGTCTGCCCTGGAAGGTCCCCCTGTCCCAAGAAACTCAACCTGTTCAGGCTCAAGCTCTTCTAGGACAGTTCCTTCTGGGATCTTGGGGTCAGTCTCCTGTGAGAGCTGATCCTCAACCTGAGGCAGGGGGGAATGGTCAACCTTACCCCTACTGCTCTTTCTCTTGATTAGTGTCTGGTCCATTCTTCCAGGATCCAGCACTAGTTCAGCTGGGCATTTCTTGGCCTGTGACCTAGTCACAGCAAGGACATGTGAGGAGAGACCTAGCATTTCTACATGAGTCCTGTACGCCACATCTGACCACAGTGAGGATTCCAAATCATTGCCCAACAGACAATCTACTGGGAGGTCTGAACTAACTACAACCCTTTTGAGGCCAGTTACCCCTCCCCAGGAGAAATTAACAACTGCCATACTGTGATTGGTAGTGACATTGCTAGCATTGGTCACTAGGTAGTCTGAACCTAGCATGATCTGGTCAGGGTCCACAAATGTTGGTGTCACCATGGTGACACTGGCACACGTGTCCCTGTAGGCCTGAGCCATCTGTCCATTTATCAAAGGCGTTTGTCTGTAATTGCCCAGAGTATAGGACTTACAGTAGGGGTCATATCCATGTCCCCAGTACAGACAAGAACTGCCTGATTTGGTATTCTAACTAAGTCAGAACCCACCTCAGTTCCCAGGGTTAACCCAACTATAGCCTTGGGAGGTACACTACCATTACTAACTGTACTAGGGGGTGCAGGTGTCTTAGGGACAGTAGTGGTAGGAGTTTGGCCTTTCTTGGTGCACTCACTAAACCAGTGAGTCTTACTTTTACAGTATTGGCACCATGGTTTCTTAGGACAATTATCCTTCTTCTTTTGGGAAGTTTGGGACCCACCCTCCTTAGATTGTTGGGGCCCTGTTGAAGACTTCTGGTCATTTTGCTTATTCTCATTACCCTTCTGGTCTGCTTTCTTCTGGCCACCACCCTGGTTCTGGTTCTGCTACTTGACCCTTGTCCTGATCCATCTGTCTGCCTTCTTTCCCAATTCTTGGGGAGAGGTCAGATCTGAGTCAATCAAGTGCTGATGCAACAACTGGTTCTGACAATTATTTAAGATTTGCTCTCTCATAATTAGATTATACAATCCTGTGTAATCAGTAACTTTACTTCCCAGTAACCAGCCCTCCAGAGCCTTAGTGGCACAATCAACAAAGTCAGTCCAATCTTGAGCCTGAGTTTTCTGGGTATCCCTGAACATCAACCTGTACTGTTCAGTGGTTAAGCCAAACCCATCAATCAGAGCAAGTTTCAAGACTTGGTAATCATTAGCATCCTCATCTCTAACAGTGAGGAGCTTGTCTCTACCTTTACCTTCAAAGGAGAGCCACAATATAGCTGCCCACTGACTTTGGGGTACCTGCTGTACTTTGCAGGCTCTCTCCAAAGCAGTCATCCACTTGTGGATATCATCCCCTGTCTTATAGGGGGGCACTATTTTACTCAGGTGTCTATTATCAAAACTCCTGTCTTTATCCTTAGGGATATTGCTGCCACCAGTGGGTGTTAACCCACTCAACTGTTGCTCTCTAGCAAAGGCAAGCTTTTCTTTGGCAAGGGCAAGTTCTTCCCTTTGGATCCTCAGATTAGCTTGTCTCATCCTTGCTTCATGTTCTCTCCTCTGAGGGGAAGTCATTCTCCTCTGGGGAGAAGTCATTCTCCTCTGAGCAGAGACATGAGAGTGCACAGATCTATTGTAGTCCCTAGAATGAGATCTATCTCTCCTAACTCCAAGGTTAGGCCTGCTCAGGGTCAGTACTGTGGGTCCCCCAGATCCTTCCCTATGTAGGTCTAATTTGGCCCTAGTAAGTCTGCTGACTAGCTCAGGACCTTTGTCTGCCTCATCCCCTGAGGTGTCCTCCTCTTTCTCCTCCTCCTCTTCTACATTCTCTGTTTCAGGGAGGTCTGGATCTCCAAGGGTACCCTCTAAGGCTGGCATGCTCCCATCTGTATGAGAAGCCTTTCTAGCATCATATGTCTCTAAGAGACCTAACAGAAAGGGAGTGGTAGGGTTAGAACCCTGTTTCAATTCCCTGGAGGTACACAATTGTCTCATCTCCTGGAAACTGAGAGCTGCATATCTGGAAAGGACCTGTGGAGGGTCACTAACCAGTAGGGGAGTCTCCGTGGACTCTCCATGGGTAGACATGCTTCTAGTGTGGTGTAAGTGATGCACCTACCTACACTATGGGTTTTCCTACTGATCCCTTGCTAAGAGTTGTAGTCAGGGTGTGCTAGGCCCTTTCTACTACAACAGCTGGTTCAGTAGAACTCAGAGTATTTCTAAGCTTGTTATATGTACCTAGGTACATTATGTGATCTTTCAAATGATATTTCAAGATTATATTTGGTAAAAACAACAGCAAGCTCAAATCCCAACCGCTGCACACCAATGTGAGAAGTTGGCCTGATATATGATGCTCACTAGTTCTAGTGATCACCTTGTATCAGTCCAAACAACCCTTATGGTGATTGGTTGTAAGTCAACCTTATAGACCAGCTATCCTAATGGTAGCATGGACAAAGCAGTCTTAGGCTAGACTCTTTTGGCATGTGAAGCCAGCTGTTTTACCACAATATAACCCCTTGAATACCAAGTGAAAGGACACCACACAGGTTGTTATGAAAATAAACAGTCTATTTATTAATAACAACACCTCTGAACTCTTTATGAGGTCAGAGGGCTAAGCACATGACAATCTCTTACGAAAAATACTACAAGTTGCACAAAATTACAATGGTGCCCTAGGGGCACGACAAACCATATACTAAGTAAGTGGAATGCGAAAGTCAATAGTTCGAATAGAGCTGTCCAGAGGCTGTAGGATCGGTGGGACCACGCTACACTAACTTCAGGTAGGTAATAGGAGGCCCACGGAACGCGTGTGCAGAGTGTGAACTCACACGCGAGATGCGTAACAACGTCTATGGACAGTACAGTTTAAGAAAAAGGTGAGTACGGACAGTCCTGACTAGATAGAGCAACAACGACTGTGGAACTGGACACTAGGACAGTTAAACTACCCTTGAGCACCGAAATGCTCTTGTTACCTCACCCACGGGCCGCGGGTGCATAGGGTTCAAAGTGCGTCGGGTTCTCGAGTTGAAGTCAATGGAGCCTGAAAGAAAAGATGCTGCAGGCGACCAGGAGGAAGATGTCCGGTGCAATCCAAGGGTGGATTGTTGAAGAAGGAGACCTGAAAGCAGAGGGGACAATGTTCACAGTCACTAGCCAGTGACTGGAGTGGAACCAGGAAGGAACCAGATGTCGTCGTCGTGTTCAGGTGAAGAGTGGACGCTTGACTCTGCAGCCACGTGGACCAGGAGGTGTCTTTGACAACCAGGATGGAGGCACGAGCTGTCCCACGCAGGCTCTCGCTGTCGGCAGTGTTGGATCCGGAATCGGCGTCAACAGGCCTTGGCAAAGGCAACCCACGCGGTGAGTGAAGAAAGCGTCTGGTGCGGACTAGGAGAGTCCGGGGTGCCCCACTTTTGGAAGGGAGCAAGGGCCAATCTGGAGCAACCAGATCAGCAGTGGAAATTCACAGGTTCGTCGTCTGGGAGGTCACTAGCCAGCCGGCAGGTGACCAGACAATGCGTCGAGCAGCAACAAAGCAGAAGGGCCCCACGCAGATCTCGTGGATGCTGGAGGGCTGACCTTCGGTGCAGGGGCTGCTCGGGGTTGGGGCTTCTCAGTCCCCAAAGCACTTGGTCGAGTTTACCTCGGGAGACGTGCTGGAAGCGAAGTGCAGTTTCTTCCAAGATGGCCGGTCCCACGTGTCTCGTCGCACCCACGGGTCTCAGCTTTGCTGCAGATGTGGGTTGAGGTCGGAGAGGTCTGGGAATCCGGGTCTCGTCGGGCTCTGAAGTCTGGATCCTCGAGGGAAGACGACAAAGTGAAGCCGCTGGATGCTTGATGGTGCCTGCAGTTGCAGGGTGGACACTCCTTGTCCACAAGGGAGATTCTTCAGTCTTTTGTGGAGCAGAACGTCGAAGTCCAGAGTTTCTTCTTCTTGAATAGTTCAGGATAATCTAATTTGGAATGGGACCAGCTCCTACCTTTATTCTCCTAAAGGGGGCTGCACTACTGACTAGGTCCCTCCCCTGGGTGGGACCAGGAAGGGAGGGGGGTGGTTACACCCCCTATCCTTTGTCCGGTTTCCCGCCAGAGCTGGGGCTGGGATGCCCCAGCAACTGGTTTGAACCGGTGTATGCACAGGGCACCTTGTGTGCGCCAGGCATGTCTCATTCCTTTCAAGCCTACCCTACCCAATACAAAAAATCCTGTCTGGGGTGGTGCTAGCACCTCCCAAGGCAGGAAACCCTTTGTCCAAGCCGCCCTCGCTGGAAGGACTCCCAGCAGCAGCAGGAGGTCAGACTTGTGTCTGTGGTGGCAGCATCCATTTTGTGATGCCAAGGCTCGAGTTAACTTTAACCGGGGTTCTCAGTTACATTCATGTCGTGTCCCTCTAGAAGGGTGGAATGCTACCCCCGTCGCCAGAATTGGCGAGGGGGGTAGTATTCCAAATCGTATGACACCTTACTCGACATGTTTTGATAATGTTATACCAGAGTTGGCATTTAACCGCGAGGATTATAATGCACTTAAGAGTATATGGTATAGCGTTATCATGGAACAGCTATTAGGACTTGGTTCCGCAAGCTGCAAACGGGCTCAGCTCATGCCAGAGCACCATCTCTCATAATTCCAAGCACTCTGCCTTCAGGATTGATAAGGCCTGCCATAGGAGTGACTGATAGGAATATATGTGTCCATTTTAGGGTTAGATATAGGTATACTATATCTACAGCAAAGGGTGTTTACACCACCTTGCCCCAGCTGTCATGCAACCAGTTGTGTCAGATTTAGATGGCCAGCCAGGGGTGGCATAGTACATGCTTCAGCCCCTGGTAGGCCCTGGGTACACCTATGCCCTGGGTACAGGGACTGATAAGGTGGCCCAGTACCAATTGGTAAATGCACTTAAAGTACATGCTTGTCAATTTAGAGAGAGAACAGCTAGGCTGTGGGTCTGATTAGCAGGCCCACAGCCAGGGAAAGTCGTAAACCAGTGAAGCAAAAAGCAAAAATCTGGGGTGACCCCACTCTCCTACAATGGTTTGTAAGGCCTCGTCGATCTTATCCCCAAAGAGGTGCTGGCCGTCATAGGGCATATCGAGGACCTTTGTTTGGACTTCTTGACGGAAGGATGTTGCTTTCAGCCAGCCTGGTCTTCTCAAGACCGCGGCTCCCGCCAGCTGTCTGAAGCCGGTCATTGCCACGTCTACAGCACAGTCAATGAGCTCTGATGCCGAAGTTTGGCCTTCTTTAAGGAGAGATTGGACTTCCTCCTTGAGATCATCAGGTAGTTCTGTGAGGTATGGTGCAATATCCTCCCACAGTTGTCTGTTGTAACGGCCTAGCAGCGCGATGGCATTAGCTACCTTAATGGTCATGGCCGATGTAGTAGAGAATCGTTTGCCAATTCTGTCTAGTTTCCTGCCCTCCTTGTCTGGTGGAGCTGACAAAGGGGACGATGGATTCCTAGAGTTCTTTTGGGCCGCTTGGGTAACCACGGAATCTGGTTTAGGATGTCCATTAAGGCAAGCTGGAGCTGTCGACGGTGCCTTATATTTTTTGTCTAGCCTTGGTACCACAGCGGAGACTGAGGCCGGTGTCTGCATCAGCTGTTTTCCTTGTTCCCAAATGTGTTCAATGATGGGAATTGATCTGGAGGTTTTCTTGACAGGGTCTTTAAAGTCGTACAAGAAACAGTCTGTTTTGTGGGATTCCATAGTCATATGGAATCTTGTGGCCGCTCTCTCCACCAAATTTTGGAAACCGCCAATATCCACTGGCGGTGAATCTGATGTAGTGGGCTCAGGTGTGGCTGGGGAAGGAGCGATGTAGTCCTCATCGTCCCTGTGGTCTGACTGGTCGTCCTGTACCTCCCCTTCTTCCGGTCCTTCGTCCTCGTCGTCCGAAGACGGGACATGGTGAACTTGTTCCCTTTCTGGACGGACCACCAAAGGTGACTGTCTAGGTTTTGAGGATGTGGTCTGCCCTGGAGTAGGTGGATTCTTCTCCGTTGATGGGGCTGATGACGATTCAGGGGGGCGTTGTTTATATTCTTGTATCAGGAATTGTAGGTCTGAGACTATAGACACCGGGAGGCATACCATCGGTGTGACATGCGTTTGAACCTGTGTATGTACAGACTCTTCCGTACAAACCACGTCGTCGCCTTCATCATCAGTGCTTTGGCACTTGACTATGAGATCTGATGGACTGGTGGTCTGATCGTATTGATCGTCGTCAGAGTCCTCACCTTGTAGCAAACAAGCTGGTGGTGATTTGTGCACCCTGCTTGGAGAGGTTACATCCGGTGTAATGGGTATTTTACTCTTTTTTGCTGGTGCAATCGTCGACGGCTGTGTGGAAATCAAGCCGGATTGTTTCCAGAGCGTTTGTGGTGGCGTCGTCGACGGTGTCGTCGTCGACTGGGTGTCGATTGGCAATGGTGATTTCGTCGACGGTATCTTCGTCAACGGTACTCTCGTCGACAGTACCTTCGTCGACGGCGTGCTCGTCGACGGTGGCTATGTCGTCATTGTCGTCGATGGCTCGCTCGTCGACGGTGTCTTCGTCGTCGACGATGTTTTTACCGTCGTCGATGTCTTCGTCAACGGCGTGGAGGTCGACGATGGCGTGTTCGTCGACGGCGTCGACGGTTTTGGCTTCGTCGTTGACGTTGATGTCGTCGTCGACAGTGGGATTTTGATCAACGTCGAGTGCTTCTTAATGAGAACAATCGACGACACCGGCTTACCTGCCGTCGACGATGGAGTAGTCGTCGTCGTCGATCAAAATGCTGACGACGCCATCGTCGTCGATACCGTCGACGTGGAGACATAGACAGTAGAGGCGGTTTTCTTCAGCGCTGATGGTAGCGTCGACGAGCCCGACGACGACGACTGCGCAGGCTTCCTGAAGGCAGGAACCTCCTTGTCAGACGTTGTAGATGTTTCCTCTGAAGACTTTCTTGTAGTCTGTTTAGGAGGAACGTCTGTAGGGCTAGGGGAAGTAACCCATGGCCTCTTCAAGGATATTTTAGAGGAAACTGAAGCCATCTCACCGTCCTCTGAAGACTCCAAGGTGTCTCTGGATTTAAGTCTGTTCAACCAGAGCAGCAGTCGACCTTCTCTGTCTTTCAGTGTTTTTGTAGAAAAGGTTCTACAAATTCTACACTCTTTAGGAGAATGGTCAGGATAAAGACAGTACAGACAGGTTTCATGCTTGTCATCGACGTGGAGCCTCTTCTTACCACAAGAAGAGCATGTCCTGAAGAGACCCTTCTTCTGCTGGTCAGCCATAGTTGATTTTTGAAAGAAATATCCAAATTCTGTGAGGAAAAGAGATAAAACTAGTAAAACCTTAGGAGAACTCAGGTGGAGACTCCCTAGCACAACGTGCAGTAGAAAATCTGAGAGACTGAGGCTCCTGACAGGAAGGTTCTAGAGGGAGGTGGTAGCTGATTGGCTACCTTCTGGAATTTGGTCCTTTTTACAAAAGGACATAGATAGGCTACTAAGGCAAGGCCCTTAGGCCTACTTTTCGCTATGTATGTCTATAGGACATTACTTTTCTATGTACCGGGGACTCCCATCTCGACGACGGGGAATGGTTCAGGCATGTGAATCTATGAAAGACACCCATAATACTGGATAAATTCAAAAATACTGTCTCACCTTTTGGGCCCCAAGGAGCATCAGAAGTACCTTTAAGGCATTTGTCATCCTTACTTCCCTAAGAGACCATGTAAATGGCAAAGGGACTGATTTAGATGTTGACAGAAAGGGTACTCTGTCGCAACGGTGACGGAGCAGCCTTTCCACCAACCTGAAGCTTTGCCTGCCTTATTTACAGACAGGTGAACCTTCAGTATGTAAACAGCAGAGACTACTCTGTCCCTGCCGCCAACATATTCCTTCGATGGCCCAACAAAGTAAGGGCCGACCCAGGCATGCCATGTGTTCGCTCACCCAATTTTGAGTGAGTGAACACATAGCCAGTTATTACTTTTACAAACCACCACCTAAATAGTGGTGGTATATAAAAGCAGAAAGGTTTCAATTATCCCCAAATCATGGGAGAACACTTCCATGGTGAGGGGTCATTTTTTTTTGTTTTTAAAAACAATATATCCCGCTTTGATATTTTGCTTTTGAAAATTAAAGAAAATGAAAGCAACTGGCGTGATGGTGGTTCCTGTAAATACAAGAGATGTCCCCATGGCTGGCGGACATTGTTAAATGTGACGGGCAGAGTACCCTCGCCATCATGAGAGTAAAGTACTCCGCCATGGCGATGGTACTAACACCTTCCACAAACATTTAACTCAATTCTAAAGTCTTTATACCATCAAACCTGAGTACTCGGCTCCCTCGATTCACCAAGATGAAACTGTAGTGGCACATCCAGTGTTCAAGAGAATAGTGATGCTGACAGCACTGGGAGAGGGTTTTGACACTTTCAAATGTAATCTCATTCCCTGAAGGGAATACTTTGAAAACCTCTTTAGTTGCACTGTTGGGCAGACTATCCACAGACTTCAAGGATGTTTAGAGGTTAATAGGATGTACCAACTTGTGAAAGGGAGAAGTGACTTCTCAAAAATATATTGTCTCAGTTGTATTCAAAAGAATGCGCTTTATTCCAAACAGGATGAACATCAACGGGAATGGGAGTGTCTTTAAGTCATAACATACTTTTTATAGTGGCAGTACATAAGTACTTCTGAGCCACTTGGCTGACAGCACATGGATGTCAGTCCAGCCTATTGCTTCAGCTTCACGTGTCCCGGATACACATACAGGTAGTGCTCATTCTTTGAAAAGCCGCATATGGTAAAGATAGCACTGTGAGAAGTTGGCCTGATATATAGTGCTCACTATTCTAGTGATCACTTTGTATCATACCAAACAACCCTTATTGATGATTGGTTGTAAGTCAACCGTTTAGACCAGCTATCCTAGTAGCATGGACACGAGCAGTCTTCGGGCTAAACTCTAGAGGGCGTGTTAAGCCAGCTGTTTTACCGTCACATATACCCCTTGAACACCAAGTGAAAGGACACCACACAAGTTGTTATGAAAATAAAGGATATTTATTTATAACAAGTCTACCCTGAACTCTTTATGAGTCAGGGAGCTAAGCACAATACAAAACTCTTTAGAAAATACTTTAAGTTGCACAATTTACACAAATGCCCGAGGGGCACGAAAAACCATATACTCTAAATGTCAGGTTCCAGTCCCCGGTCAGCGCGCGACGGCATGGAACTACATTTCCCATGATGCCGGCGCGCTGACAGGAAGAACTTAAGACGGTGCAGGGCGCGCGTGAGGTTGCGCGTAATTCTTCCTGCTAGTTCCTCGTCGGGGAGATGAGGCTTCTCTGAAGAGTCCAGTGTAACGTGCTGGGAGGCTGTGGCGGACTAGGAGGTTCCGGTACACCGTGAGTACGGTGAGGTGCTCGGCTGAGTGCCCCGCCCCTTCCCGATTACTAATGGATTAGGATTTCCCAAAGCTAGAATACTGCTAAGCGGGTTACTGCGTGTATCCAGCCGCGTAACGCCGTGTTAGCATAAAGTTACTCTTGGTTTTGTTGGGACAATACAGCGGGTTACAGCGTGTCAAGGAGACCGCGTAACGCCGGCTGTTTTTCTTCAATCAGTGGTACTTTGTTTCTTATGGACTTTACAGCGGGTTACAGCGTGCGTTGTGCAGCGTAACACCGTCTGTATTTTGGGATCTGATTTTGGCATAACTTGTAGGCGGAGTCTGGCGGCGGTCGCAACTGCCGGCTACCGTCAGTTTAGGAGATTCCTTTTGTTGCATCAAAACTTCTTCTTTTCGCTGTGGAAACAACAGCGCGTTTCTTTGGTTTCATTACAAACGAATCGTTTAGTTCCTTTACTCAGCCAGGGGGGGACTAGACCTAAGAGTTAGGAAGCATTCCGGCTGGGTGCCTTCCTTCCTGGGTTTAGTCTTACATGTCCATTGTTCCTGTTTGTGCTTGCTTCCTGCAAGGTTTAGACGTTTCTCTAGCAGGGTAGGAATTTGCCATACACACACAGTAATTCATGGGCACATGCAAATGGTTGATGTATTTACGTTGTACTCTGCTTTCCTCATCAGATGGTGCACAGGGGGTCTGTGATGTTTAATTTGAGGCTTTTGCAGAGGATACACAGGTATTACTGATGTTATGTGTTCTAGCGAGAATTGATGAGAGTTGAATGTGTTATAGTGTTTCATGGTTGTGTTTATGTCCTTTCAGAGCCTTTGTCCCTGTTGACCCCTCCCCTACCTGGTGCCCCTCACTTGATAACTCGAAGACCCTGGGGGGGAACCCCATGTCAGGGTACTTGGTGATGTCAGGAGATGGTCCTTTATTCTACTGCAGCTGAACCCTGCGAAGCAAAACCTGACACTAAAAGTGGAATGCGAAATACTAGCAGGTAAGTAACAAGATCCAGAGGCTTCAGGATCGCTAGGGATACACTACTGAACCTTCAGATTAGGAGCAGGAGGCCTAGGGAGATCGGGTGCAGAGTGTGCACTCTCACGCGGGATGCGGGAAGAAGTCTATGGAGGCTAGATTTCGTAAAGATAGTGTTATCGGACGAATCCGACTAGTTAGGCTGAAAACGAAAAAGGATCTGGACACTTAGATAGTGAACCTACGTTGGAGCACCGAAATGCTCGAGTTACCTAGCCCAGGGGCCGCGGCTGCATAGGGTTCAAAAGACGTCGGGAATCCTCGTTACAGTCTATGGAGCCTGAAAGAAGAAGTTGCTGGCAGGCGACCAGTGATGAAGTTCGATGGGATCCAAGCCTGGATCGGAGTTGAAGATGACCTGAAAGCAGAGGGGACTCAGTTCTGGATCACTAGCCAGTGATCAGGTGGGCACCAGGATGGCACCGGATGAAATCACCTCGGCCAGGTGAGTGGGCGACGCTGGGCTCTGCAGTCTCTCGGACCAGGAGGCTTTGTCGGCGACCAGGATGGAGGGGCGAGCTGTCCCACGAAGATGTCTGCTGTCGGCACTGCTGGAACCAGGATTGGAGCAACAAGCCTTGGCAAAATCAAGCCCACGCGGTGGACTCAAGATGGCGTCTGGAGTGGACCAGGAGGGTCCAGGGTGCTCCTCTGTTGGAGGGGAGCAAGGGCCTGTCTGGAGCAACCAGACCAGCGATGAAAGTGTTGTGGTTCGTCGTCAGGAGGGCCACAAGCCAGCAGGCAAGTAGCCGGACAACGCGGTGAGCAGCAAAGAGCAGAAGGGCCCCACGCAGATCTCGTGGATGCTGGGGGGCTGGACTTCGGTGCTGGAGCTGCTCAGGGTTAGGGCTTCTCAAACCCCAGAGCACTTACTCGAGGGTCACTCGGGGGTCGTGCTGGTGAAGCGTCGTGCAGGTCTTGAAGATGGCCGTTCCCACTGGTCTTGTCACACCCACGAATCTCAGCTGGGCTGGATGATGTAGGTAGAGATCAGAGATGGCGGGAAGACCGGGTCTCGTCGAGCTGGGCAGTCTTGATCCGGAGGATGGACTTACAGCAAACCGCAAGAGCTTCGATGGTGCCTGCTGGTGCAGGGTGGCTACTCCTTAGCCACAAGGGAGAGTCTTCAGAAGAGTCAAGAGTTCCTTTCGTGGAAAGTAGTTTCAAGATTCAGAATGATCTAATTTGGGAAGGGGACCTGCTCCTACCTTTATTCTAAGAAAAGGGGCTGGCCCATGACTAGGTCCTGCCCTATGGGTGGGACCAGGAGGGGGGGTGGTTACACCCCTCTCCTTTGTCCGGTCTCTCCCCAGCTCAGGGGCTGGTGTGCCCCAGGAACTGGTTTGAGCCGGGCTATGCACAGTGAGCACCGGGGTCCCACTTGCAGTCACCTTCCTTTCAGCCCTGCCTACCTGGGATACACAAAATCCTGTCTGGGATGGTGCTAGCACCGCCCCTGACAGGAAACCCTTTGTCCAGGCCTCCGTTGCTGGAAGGACTCCCAGCAGCAGGAGGGCAGACTTGTGTCTCGGTGGCAGCATCCATTTTGTGGAGCTGAGGCTGTGTCTGACTTTAACCGGGGTTCACAGTTACATATATGTCGTGTCCCTCTAGAAGGGTGGAATGCTAACCCCGTCGCCAGAATTGGCGAGGGGTTAGTATTCCAATTCGTATGACACCTTACTCGACATGTTTTGATAAAGCTATACCAAAGTTAGCATTTAACCGCGAGGATTATAATGTACTTAAGAGTATGTGGTATAGCGTTATCATGGAACAGCTATTAGGACTTGGTTCCGCAAGCTGCAAACGGGCTCAGCTCATGCCAGAGCACCATCTCACATAATTCCAAGCACTCTGCCTTCAGGATTGATAAGGCCTGCCATAGGAGTGACTGATAGGAATATATGTGTCCATTTTAGGGTTAGATATAGGTATACTATATCTAAAGCAAAGGGTGATTACACCACCTTGCCCCAGCTGTCGTGCAGCCAGTTGTGTCAGTTTTGGATGGCCATCCAGGGGTGGCATAATACATGCTTCAGCCCCTGGTAGGCCCTGGGTACACCTATGCCCTGGATACCTAAGGTATACTATACAGGGACTGATAAGGTGACTCAGTATCCAATTAGATATGTACCTAGGGTACATGGAGTCCATTTTAACAGAGAGAGCAGGAAGCCTGGGGTCCTGGATAGCAGGATCCCAGGCCAACTAAGTCAGAAACCAGCAAAACACTAGGCAAAAAGTTGAAGGCAACCATAGTCAGGTATCCACCTTCCTACATAACCCCCCCCAAACGAAAGGAGATAAGGCTATCCTTGACCAGGTAAGCCTATATTGCCTGAGTGGCCATATGAGGAGGTGCATGCACTGGCATGGTTACCCCCTATCTCATGGTCCACTAAGCAATCCCTCACCCTAAGGGTATCTGAGGGTCTCCACCATAGGGACTCTCTACCTGTGGTGTGTTTTGGTAAAGAAAAAGGCTGGTGCTGATATGGAACACTGAAGTGAGGCTCCACTAATTTTGGGCTCAGCTTCCTCCAATCACTACCCACCATGCATGCCTTTCTTTCCAGGACTGAGTTGCTGTATGCTCTCAGGGTCAACCTCTGGCTACCTAAAGCTGGAGGCTGGGTCCCTTTGTTTGGCTTACTGGAGGGACAGGTCAGGTTTGGGGCCCTTAGGTCCCAGGTTTGGCTGTCCCCAACAGTGTCCCTCTGTGGGAGGTCCCTAACTAATTTTAAGGGGGATCCCTCAGGAGTTTGTTTTATTTTCACTTGGCTAGGACTACTAGCTTCAGTGCCCTTAATCTGCTGATTGGGGAGTTCTTTTGGACAGGGGGTCCTCTGGGGTCCACCACTGGCCTCCCTGACCTCTACAGCCCTGGGCTGACTGAGGCAGGGTAGAGAGGGGCAGGTTACCTGCTCCAGACTGGGTCCCACCTTGGAAGGGTCCACTGACATCAGGGGCTCTGCCAGGCTAGGCCTGAATACCTCTGGGGCAGCTCCTCAACAAGGGGCAAGATCAATTCCCTGAGGAGGCTGACCCTTTCCTAAAGTCTGGTGGGAGGGAGATTTCTCTTCCGCCTCAATGCTCTCTGTTTGAGTGGAGTGATCCCTAGTTTCAGGCTTCACAACACTATTATCAGTCTGAGTTTGGGCTGTGGCCATCACAACCCCACCAACCTTTTCAGGAAGGGACTCAGTTTGGGTATGGGCTGTTACCATCACAGCCCTGCTAACCTTTTCAGGGAAGGAATCTACTTGGGATTGGGCTGAGCCTGGCACAGCCCTCCTAACCTGTTCAGGAAGATTTACCATTTTAGAATGGGTCTTTTGTTCTACCTCAGCCCAGGCTGAGATTTCTAAATCATTCCCCAGTAGGCAATCTACAGGCAAGTTTGATGACACTGCCACTCTCTTGGGGCCAGTGACACCTCCCCAGCTGAGATTTACCACTGCCATGGGATGATTTTTCTGCACTCCATCAATGTTGGTTTCCTGGTATGTGGCACCAGGTATAAGTTGCCTTGAGGGGACTAGGCTCTCAGTCACCATAGTGATCTATGTGATTATATATATTTATATTATATATATTATATATATTATATATATATATATGATATATAAACACCCCTGTGTCTCTATAGGCCTCAACTTTTGAACCATTGATGAGGGGCTCCTGTCTGTATTTGCCCAAAGTGTTGGGACAATCAGTGAAGTTGGCAAACCCCATGCCATTCTCACAGACAAGAGTATCTGAGTTAGGGGGACCTGGTTAGGCCAGAGTCCACAGGAACTCCCAAAGTAAAACCACCCAAATTCTTGGGGGCACTCCCACCACCTGGGGGATTACTACTAGTAGTAACAGGGGGCTTGGGAATGTTACTTGGGGGTATGTTCTCCTTATTGGGGTTCTTTGGGCAACTGTTGTCAGTTTTCCAATGACCCACCTGCTTGCAGGTTTGGCAATAAGGTTTCTTCTGGGTATTGGAAGGATTCTGGGACCCACCCCCCTCAGAGGATTTTTGGGGCCCTGATGTGGTTTGATCTGTAGATTTATTCCCACCCTTCTCTTGAGGCTTGGTTGATTCCTTCTTCTGGTCACCACCTTGGTTCTTAGGCCTAATCCTGGTTCTGACCCATTTGTCTGCCCTCTTACCCAATTCTTGTGGAGAGGTCAGATCAGAGTCTACCAGGTGCTGGTGTAATAACTGGTTCTGACAATTATTTAAGACTTGCTCTCTCATAATAAGATTATACAATCCTGTGAAGTCAGTAACTTTACTACCCAGTAGCCAGCCTTCCAGAGCCTTAGTGGCACAATCAACAAAGTCAGTCCAATCCTGAGACTGAGTTTTCTGGGTGTCTCTGAACAGCAACCTGTACTGTTCAGTTGTTAAGCCAAACCCATCAATCAGTGTTTTCTTCAGGACTTGGTAATTGTTAGCATCCTCAGCTCTAGTAGTGAGGAGCTTATCTCTACCTTTGCCTTCAAAGGAGAGCCACACTATAGCTGCCCACTGACTCTGGGGGATGCACTGGACAGTGCAGGCCCTCTCCAAAGCAGTCATCCATTTGTGGATGTCATCCCCTTGTTTAAAGGGGGGCACTATTTTACTCAGGTGTCTAGTATCAAAACTCCTGTCTTTATCCTTAGGGATATTGCTGCCACCAGTGGGGACTACCCCACTTAACTGTTGCTCTCTAGCAAAGGCAAGCTTTTCCTTGGCAAGGGCAAGTTCTTACCTCTGGATCCTCAGATTAGCCTGTTTCATCCTTGCTTCATGTTCTCTCCTCTGAGGGGAAGTTATTCTCCTCTGAGCAGAGCCATGAGAGTGCACAGATCTATTGGAGTCCCTAGAATGAGACCTATCTCTTCTAACTCCAAAGTTAGGCCTGATTAGGGTCAGTACTGGGGGTCCCCCAGATCCTTCCCTATGCAGGTCTAAGTTGGCCCTAGTAAGTCTGCTGACTAGCTCAGGACCATTGTCTGCCTCATCCCTAGAAATAACCTCTTCATCCTCTTCCTCCTCTACTTCCTCAGTTTCAGGGAGGTCAGGATCACCCTGGGTACCTTCTAAGGGGGGCATGCTCCCATCTGTATGAGTAGCCTTTCTAGCATCATAAGTCTCTAAGAGACCTAACAGAAAAGGAGTGGCAGGGTTAGAACCCTGTTTTAGTTTCCTGGAGGTACACAATTGTCTCATCTCCTGGAAGCTAAGGGCTGCATATATGGAAGTGACCTGTGGAGGGTCAACAACCACAAGGGGAGTCTCTGAAGACTCTCCATGGGTAGACATGCTTCTAGTGTGGTGTAAGTGATGCACCTACCTACACTATGGGTTTACCTACTGATCCCTTGCTAAGAGTTGTAGTCAGGGTGTGCTAAGCCCTGTTACACTACAACAGCTGGTTCAGTAGAACTCAGAGTATTCTAAGTTAAATTATATGTACCTGGGTACTTATGTGATCTTTCAAATGATATTCTTAGGATACGTGCGAGGTAAAACAACAGCAAGCTCAAATCCCAACCGCTGCACACCAATGTGAGAAGTTGGCCTGATATATAGTGCTCACTATTCTAGTGATCACTTTGTATCATACCAAACAACCCTTATTGATGATTGGTTGTAAGTCAATCGTTTAGACCAGCTATCCTAGTAGCATGGACATGAGCAGTCTTCGGGCTAAACTCTAGAGGGCGTGTTAAGCCAGCTGTTTTACCGTCACATATACCCCTTGAACACCAAGTGAAAGGACACCACACAAGTTGTTATGAAAATAAAGGATATTTATTTATAACAAGTCTACCCTGAACTCTTTATGAGTCAGGGAGATAAGCACAATACAAAACTCTTTAGAAAATACTTTAAGTTGCACAATTTACACAAATGCCCGAGGGGCACGAAAAACCATATACTCTAAAAGTGGAATGCGAAATACTAGCAGGTAAGTAACAAGATCCAGAGGCTTCAGGATCGCTAGGGATACACTACTGAACCTTCAGATTAGGAGCAGGAGGCCTAGGGAGATCGGGTGCAGAGTGTGCACTCTCACGCGGGATGCGGGAAGAAGTCTATGGAGGCTAGATTTCGTAAAGTTAATGTTATCGGACGAATCCGACTAGTTAGGCTGAAAACGAAAAAGGATCTGGACACTTAGATAGTGAACCTACGTTGGAGCACCGAAATGCTCGAGTTACCTAGCCCAGGGGCCGCGGCTGCATAGGGTTCAAAAGACGTCGGGAATCCTCGTTACAGTCTGTGGAGCCTGAAAGAAGAAGTTGCTGGCAGGCGACCAGTGATGAAGTTCGATGGGATCCAAGCCTGGATCGGAGTTGAAGATGACCTGAAAGCAGAGGGGACTCAGTTCTGGATCACTAGCCAGTGATCAGGTGGGCACCAGGATGGCACCGGATGAAATCCCCTCGGCCAGGTGAGTGGGCGACGCTGGGCTCTGCAGTCTCTCGGACCAGGAGGCTTTGTCGGCGACCAGGATGGAGGGGCGAGCTGTCCCACAAAGATGTCTGCTGTCGGCGCTGCTGGAACCAGGATTGGAGCAACAAGCCATGGCAAAATCAAGCCCTCGCGGTGGACTCAAGATAGAGTCTGGAGTGGACCAGGAGGGTCCAGGGTGCTCCTCTGTTGGAGGGGAGCAAGGGCCAGTCTGGAGCAACCAGACCAGCGATGAAAGTGTCGTGGTTCGTCGTCAGGAGGGCCACAAGCCAGCAGGCAAGTAGCCGGACAACGCGGTGAGCAGCAAAGAGCAGAAGGGCCCCACGCAGATCTCGTGGATGCTGGGGGGCTGGACTTCGGTGCTGGAGATGCTCAGGGTTAGGGCTTCTCAAACCCCAGAGCACTTACTCGAGGGTCACTCTGGGGTCGTGCTGGTGAAGCGTCGTGCAGGTCTTGAAGATGGCCGGTCCCACTGGTCTCGTCACACCCACGAATCTCAGCTGGGCTGGATGATGTAGGTACAGGTCAGAGATGGCGGGAAGACCGGGTCTCGTCGAGCTGGGCAGTCTTGATCCGGAGGATGGACTTACAGCAAACCGCAAGAGCTTCGATGGTGCCTGCTGGTGCAGGGTGGCTACTCCTTAGCCACAAGGGAGAGTCTTCAGAAGAGTCAAGAGTTCCTTTCGTGGAAAGTAGTTTCAAGATTCAGAATGATCTAATTTGGGAAGGGGACCTGCTCCTACCTTTATTCTAAGAAAAGGGGCTGGCCCATGACTAGGTCCTGCCCTATGGGTGGGACCAGGAGGGGGGGTGGTTACACCCCTCTCCTTTGTCCGGTCTCTCCCCAGCTCAGGGGCTGGTGTGCCCCAGGAACTGGTTTGAGCCGGGCTATGCACAGTGAGCACCGGGGTGCCACTTGCAGTCACCTTCCTTTCAGCCCTGCCTACCTGGGATACACAAAATCCTGTCTGGGATGGTGCTAGCACCGCCCCTGACAGGAAACCCTTTGTCCAGGCCTCCGTTGCTGGAAGGACTCCCAGCAGCAGGAGGGCAGACTTGTGTCTCAGTGGCAGCATCCATTTTGTGGAGCTGAGGCTGTGTCTGACTTTAACCGGGGTTCACAGTTACATACATGTCGTGTCCCTCTAGAAGGGTGGAATGCTAACCCCGTCGCCAGAATTGGCGAGGGGTTAGTATTCCAATTCGTATGACACCTTACTCGACATGTTTTGATAAAGCTATACCAAAGTTAGCATTTAACCGTGAGGATTATAATGCACTTAAGAGTATATGGTATAGCGTTATCATGGAACAGCTATTAGGACTTGGTTCCGCAAGCTGCAAACGGGCTCAGCTCATGCCAGAGCACCATCTCACATAATTCCAAGCACTCTGCCTTCAGGATTGATAAGGCCTGCCATAGGAGTGACTGATAGGAATATATGTGTCCATTTTAGGGTTAGATATAGGTATACTATATCTAAAGCAAAGGGTGATTACACCACCTTGCCCCAGCTGTCGTGCAGCCAGTTGTGTCAGTTTTGGATGGCCATCCAGGGGTGGCATAATACATGCTTCAGCCCCTGTTAGGCCCTGAGTACACCTATGCCCTGGATACCTAAGGTATACTATACAGGGACTGATAAGGTGACTCAGTATCCAATTAGATATGTACCTAGGGTACATGGAGTCCATTTTCATATAGAGAGCAGGAAGCCTGGGGTGCTGGATAGCAGGATCCCAGGCCAACTAAGTCAGAAACCAGCAAAACACTACGCAAAAAGTTGGGGGCAACCATAGTCAGGTATCCACCTTCCTACAAGCACTACACTGTCCTATGGTATTGGCCATTTAGGGGCAAGAAACGGCACAAAACAAGGAAAGCGAGCAGCCTATTTCTTGCTGAGGTAACACATCTAACAGCCAATTTCGAACACTTGATTGATATCTGATTACTACTGGTCTCATTCTTCAGAGACAAAAGTCCTGTATTTAAATCTCCACTAACAATAAGCAAATTAAGTGGAACTGTAGCAGTGAAGAGTGAATGATCCCCTTTTATTCAGTAACTCTTCAGGGACAAGTGTTTATATAGTACCAAAACAGACAGAAGGCGGCCCTTGAAAGGTTTTTAAAGTAATTCTAACAAACAAATCCATTTCAGAGTTCAACAAAAACAATTTACATGACCAAACGGGGTCTAATCTGAACAAAACTGGTAGGCTTCCCCTAAGACTACCCCAGCGTCTGCTTGAGTCAGGAAGTGTGAAATGTGTGGAAACACTATAAGGTAGCAGGTTGCACTAATTGTCTATAAATAAACCTGGTGTTCCGACTCAAGATATACCTAACTTGTAGCCAAACACTAGTAAGAATGGTAAGCATACTGTTTCATCCCAGGATTAGCTGCTCTGGTACCACTAAGAGGCCTTTAGTGTTGCACTGGCAGTGTTCTGACATAAACTGTACCATTACATAGATCGTGTGGAGTGGGCTCTCACATGTGGAACTCACTGGTTGACAATGAAGGTGACAAGAAACTAGAGACTGTACTGTAATTGAAGTGTTTTCCTACCTTAACCTGTAGCTGTAAAACCTCCAGTCTGGAAACCCTGTGCAGCACCTTCTGTTCTAGTGGGACTCTTTTTCTGTCAAGTCCAGATTTCTGTGAGGTCCAGTCAAGTAATACTGCCTGTGCGAGGAAGAGAGACACTTGTGCCATGAGGGCAGCCACATAAGAGTAGCCAGAAAATTAAAATAACCCACACTTTGAGTGCGCTACCAATATGGTGTCATGTGCATCTTGTTAAAATCAAGGTCCAGCAGAGTTTTGATGAAGGACAATAAAAGTCTTCAATATATATGACATACAATCCTGGAGAATATCAATGGTTTTAATTCAGTTATTGGTCCTGAAGAAGGTGGGATAACAGTCAAGGAGCCAGCAAAACGCTGCATTTTAGTGATTTGATTGTATACAAATGTTTTCGATGTTCTTTTTGGACTGTTGGAAATGGGATCCCTGGCTGGCCAGGGCTTTCGCCAAAGTCAGTCAGAGACCACCACACCCAAGTCAGGGCAAGGGAGTTACACGCCAAGATAACCCCTACTCACCCTCTAGGTAACGTGGCGCGAGCAGCAAGGCTAAACTTGGAGGCGATGTAGGCTAAGTATTTGCGCACGCACCCCAGCAACAACAACCAAAGGCCCACCACAAAGGAAACTCCACACAAGGTTATATAAAAAATAGCCTTTGTATTACACCAAAACACATTAGATAAAACACACACTTTACAATGTGCCAGAGGCACGGGCAGAATTTACAGGGGATATGTACAAGACAGGGCCACCTGGACCACTGTCAGGAATCAGAAGTAGCACTTTCAGAAAGTAAAATTACTTTAGCACAAAATAGCACACAACCAGTAATCACTGGTAACCAGGATCTCACTAGCACCACCTGCACTAGGGAGAAAACAACCACCTATGTATCACAATACCTGTAGGGGTGTAAGAGGAAAACACATGATGCAATGCATGACATTCATTCAGAGGTGTAAAGGCACATGACGCATAAAAACACATTCAGAGGTGCAGGGGAAGGAAACACATGATGCAGAACCTACATTCAGCGGTGTAAAAGCAAAGCACATGACGCATAAAAACACATTCAGAGGTGCAGCACAAGAGAACACATGATGAATAAACTACCCATTCAGAGGTGCAGAACACAGGGTGCGCAAAACATACTACACATTGTACATTTCCTAACACCCAAAAGCAATAGGACATAGATCATAACAGCATCTAAACCTTTAGCGTAGAACTCACAAAGTCCAGGTTGCGCCACTGCGCCAGAACCTAAACGTAGCAGCTGCCCACAAAGTGCTGGGCAGCTGAGGGACAGAACAGGGGGCCTAAACGCTGCAGCTGGCACTAAATGCTGCGCAGCTGGGGAAAGGCCAGGGATGAAGGAGTGCGCCTCACTCCTAAAGTCCACAGTGTATGTCCCTAGGGAAAGAAATACCTACACGGTGCAGCTGCCCACTACTTGCTGGGCAGCTGGAAACAAATCTGCGCCAGGGGCCCTCACTGGCCCCTCAGGAACAAAACTGCATCCAAACTGCGCAATAGGTTGGAGCCCTCTAGGCTCTAAACATATTCATGTGTCCCCTGGAGCACTCTGGCTCCTCCAATAAGGAACTCTCCCCCAACAATGGAGCCCTCTGGCTCTAGGAAGATTGGGGCCAAAACAGGTGGGGGCCACTCGGGCTCTAGGCACGGGCTCTTGGAGACAATATGCTGGACTGAGCCATCTGGCTCTTAAAGGAATTATGTCTCCAACTGTTGGGGCGGCCCTCTCGCCAGCGGGGCCGCCCAGGCGCCTCCCATGCGCCTCAATGGGCCCCCGGGACTTCCATGGGGCCCCTGATAGAGATGTCCAATCGTTGGAGCGGCCCACTGAGCACACGGGGCCGCTCTGATGTGGAAAAGTAAATTTTGTCATGTTCTGTGTCCCTACGCCTCATCCATCATATGTTATGTGTGCATGACCAATATGCATATGTACTCCCCATGTCCGATTCAAGACGCAATTACAGTTGTGTCCACCTCTAGTATGCCAGTTTCCAGTTCTCGTGAATACTACGAATACCAGGCCTATGTAAAGCTACGTTGCCACGTTTCCCAGTGTGCACATTATTCCATTATAAAGTCCCCGTTTCTAGGCCTCAAAAGGGCCTGGACATCAGATTCAGCTCCTGTCTCCTGAAGCCTCGCTAAGGAGCGATACAGCCCCCACCTGTATCCTCGACCTTTCACTTACTTCCTGCCTCGCAGTGCCCGGTGCAGCTTGGCTCTGCCTCTGAGTCTGCCAGAAGTATGTTATAGTTCCAGTTATCAGTTCAGTCCTCCTTCTCTGCATTCCTAAGCTACTGAACTGCATCAATAGTTTCCGTCATTGTCTAGCCTTCACGGCTCCACGTTAGAGAAATACTGTATTTACTGGTCGTTTAATATTCTTCATCACGCACTACATGTAGAATAATGCATGGTCCAGTCTTAAAGTCAAGTTAGCCTTTCCCCTCCTGACTTCTAGTTTATATCAACATGTTCTCTAAACATCAGATACTAGATAAGGTTTAGGTGCATGTCGCTCCGACCCTCCAGACTTTAGTCTCTGCTCCTAGCACAGAGTTCATAGCCCCCAGCTTCTCCTAGTAACACGTCATTGCCAGTTTGCGCGCACCACCAGGTTAGAGGTCCCGGCTCCTTAGGTAGCCCCCTCCAATGTTTCCGCCCCATTCATGACATATTCTGTTACGTCTGCACCACATGTCTATGTATACGCCTAGTTACACCTACTTTTACTGTTATCTTTCGCGACTGCTACGCGTCACGCCTTCTGCTCCACCCACTGCTACGCCTACTGCAATGTAATGCTATGTGTTTGCGCTATGTATATATGCTCGTGTATTGTTATCAAAAGTTAGCGCGCTCATCCCAGACCCAGCCCCAGCAGCTGCTGGGCCCCAGTTGTCCTGCCGGGCCCTGTCATCCTGTTCCCGTGCAGGTCGTCCTGTTCCTGTCCTTATGCTGTATTAAACCTGCAAACTCCTACTACCTCGAATCTTGACTCTTATTTATTGAGCTATCTGTTATGATATATGCCTAGTCAAAAATAGGGTATTATTTATTTATTTACCACATAATGGCGCCCGAACAGGGACTTGCCCTTTCCCCACGCGTCGGTGAAGCCACGCCGACCCCCTGACCCTCTGCAGTCGTGACGGAACCATACCGTGCACCGGCAGATATTTCTGCTTCAAGTATCCCTCAGGCCCACGGAGGAGACGGAGGAGGCGGTCCAGCATCCAAACGAGACGGTGGAGGAACGCGGCGAGTCCCGACCAGAGCCCAAGCCAAGAGTCCAAGGTCCGAGGTATCCGGAGGCCCACCCGTAACTGAAGTCCGAAGTTCGTCGTCCGTCGTCGTAGCAGTCCAGTCCAGTCCGAAGCTTCCGTTCTTGCTGCCCGGTGAGTACCATTACTGGGGTAGTATCTAGACAGGGTCAGTCTAAATTGACTCCTGGTCCGTGGGTTGGTGGTACCCAGACCCACAAACGAAGTGTTCACCTAGGTGGATACGGGTCTTGATGCGTCCCTTTATGGGACCGGTATGTTCCGTACTGTTACAGCAGTGCATCCAGTAACTCTAGTCTGTTCTGTTCTCGAGAAATTCTTGTGTTTCTGTTCTCAGTATTCCAGGTAATATTCTGTCCAAACTGTAATGTTATGATGTTGTTCAATGTATAGTCCAATGTCGTGGTATGCCTGAATTGTTCTCCCAATTGTTATTGTTCCTCGTTTATTGTATTGTGTTCCGATTCAAGTTTACAATGTCTCTCTTTTCGAGATTACGTCAGTTAAAAACTAGAAAGGGTTTGTTAGAGGAAGCAGTTCCTGTCCCGCCCAGGGACAGTCCAGGTCATTTTATGTATCAAAAGCATGGCATAAGCGCCATATTATATCTAGATTTATGGGTAGATTATACCAAACAGTTAGAAGAAAAGTATAGATGGCCCGTATCGGGTACATGGGATGCCGAATGCATCATGCGAGTAGAAGAAGCATTATGGAAAAAGAAAGCCAGACAGTCACAGAAAGATGCCATCGAGTTATGGCGCAAAGAAGCTCATAAAAGAACCGAAAAAGAAATCAGAAAGTCAGAACTAAGTAGAGAATCCCAAGAACGAGCCCAAGAAAAAGAATTAATCGAGATAGGTGAACGAGTCAAAGCCGAACAGTCAGACAGACAGAGGCATGCCCTCATTAAGGGTATGTATCCTCTTCTTGCTGAGGGCTTGCCAAAAGCGACCCCGGAGGCATCCAGTAATTTCCCGCCACCGTTAGTCCCGACCAAGCTACGTCACAAACCGACCGCAGCTGATATTTTTATTTCGTCCTATCTGGACGACACAGTCCCCGAATATGCAAATCCTGTTCACGCTCCGCCAGTCCCTGTAAATCAGGTAATTCCTGCCCCTCCAGACACCGGGGTGCCCTTAACAGCCCCCCCGGGTCAGCCCGCCATACAAGTCCAGCCCACGTTACAATTACCGACCCTGCCAGGACGAAAAGCATCAGTTGATGATTCCAGTCTAGGGGCCGCAGGAGGAGGTCTTCCTCAAACCCCGCCGCCACACAAGCGTTTATCAGCCCTCGAATTACATGCTCAAGCATCACAGCGTACTCCTAAAAGTAATAAGTCTGTTACAGAAATCAGGCAAGCCCTTGGCGAATGTGTCTATGACCCAGTTCCAGGCGAGTTTAATATGGTTTTATATTCCGTACGCGTAAGGAGAGTGACCGAGTATCTAGTCACCTTGCCGAATATGAAAGAAGATCTAGACAGAATATATCGTTTCATCCGTACAGGGGATGATCCAGAAAGCATTAGTGATGCCATGTCTCAAAGGAAAGCCGAGATTCAGCGCATGATATTAAAGTTTTTAATTAATTGTCTAATAAGAGAACAAGATTACCCGTCTAAAGATCCAGCCGAAATGAAACTCCTGACAAAGTGGAGTGATAATATAGCCGAAGGAAAGCACAATACCATTGGTGCCATGGAAAGTATGTACAAGAAAATCCGTAGAGAGATAATAAAGATACACGAACAGCGTAAAGCAGCACAAGTAAGCGAGAAAGAAAGTATCTCTGATCCTGAAGAGGAAGACGACGAGAATCCCGCCAGAATAGCGTATGTAGGAAAATCTAGATTTCCAGACCGCCATTTACGCCTAGAACACAAGTCTATTTTTCATCATCCAGCACCAGAACAAGGTTCTCTAGAACAAGTATTCCAAGCTACCGATCACATTCTGAAATCACGAATCGGTTATAGTGAGTTAAGTACTATGCATGAGCAGGAACTAGCCCGATCAGCAGTCCGATGGATTACTGATTCTACCACTTTTCCAGACGAAATAGTGGCACAAATGTTTCTGAAAATGCCCCCAGCCGAGCAACGACTGGCGGGTATGTATATGATTCAGCACCTCATTACTCTGTATGAGGGTCAACATTCTGATCCAGGCCCGTTACATGATATCCTGAACGAGTTACTCCAGTATAGATGGAGAGGTCTAGGTACCGATTTAATTAGTATCATTCTAGAACAGCGTCACAAATATAGAACATTCTTGAACCCGCATTTTGTTCATGTCTCACCCCCAGAAAGTAAATCATTCTACATAGACAGACAGAATCCGTTACGAGAAGTCCACCCAGTTAAAGGAACGGGTGGCGAAATGCAGCGAGTGTTTGTTTACACCCCAATAACAAAGATGGAACTTCTCGAGATGAAGAAATTAATTCCCTGTCATGACAAAGATCCAGCAGGGTTCCATAGAGAATTAAAAGACATGCTCCGTATGGGAGAATATACTTACCCAGATATCATTAAAATGTTAAAAGTTCTGCTACCCGCAGGGGTGTATGAAAAGCTAAAGGAAAAAGAATGGGAGGTGGGAGAGAAAAAGATCGATTGGGCAGTTCTAGAAGCTGAAGACAAGGCACGAGTACCAGGTACCGGTCTTGGAGATAAATGTAAAGAATTACCGGAATTATTGATTCAAGTTTTACCCAGATTATTGACAACTAGAAAAGAAGACTGGGATGCAATCTCAGCCTGTAAACAGAAGCAAGATGAAGATATTAGTGATTTTTATTCTAGGTTTGAAAAATGTTTTAGTATCAACAGTGGTCTCAAGACAAGTAGTGAGTCATACCCTCACCTTTTCGTTACTAAATTAGTCGAGAATTCAAGTCCATCAATTAAAAACCGAGTTCTGAAAGTCGAAAGCACCTGGCAAGCTAATACTCCGTCCCAGATGCTCCAGTATCACCAGAATAGAATCAGGGAAGAGCAAGAACACGAAAGAAAACGTATGAAAGACACGAAAATGAAAGTACTAGTTGCACAATCTGTTCCTCAAGACAGTCAGAAGAGGGGTCCGAATCAAGCCAGTCATCCTGCAGCTCCCGTTAAAGGGAACTGCAATTATTGTAAACAGCCAGGTCATTTTATAAATGAGTGTGCAGTTCTGAAACATAACATAGCTACTGGTAAGACTAAAGAAAGACCACGTCCGCCTAGACAAGAACAAGTTTCACAGACTCCTCAGTCACAGAATGCACCACAGACAGTTACAGCACCGCAGCCTATTGCTGCAACACAGCATGTTACATCGCAGATGTACCAGTATGCACAGTCTGAGTATCCAGAGTACCAGCCATATTCATGAAACAGCCTAGAGAGGGAGGTAGGCTTGCCTCTCATCGAGATACCTGTAGATCAAGAAGGTCCCTATGTTCACAGTCAAGTATTAGGGAAAGACAGAAAGTTTTTGATTGATACAGGGGCAAGTAGGACCACAATTAGTCATGCCGAGGTTCCAGGGGCTCCGCTCTCAGGCTCAAGAAATGTTTCCCTTGGATTTTCAGGAAAACCTATCGTTAACGAGATATCAAAGCCAGTTACCCTAGAAGTAGGTCCATTGTCCCGTACTACTGATCTGTTACTTACTAAGTCATGTCCAGAAAACCTATTAGGCATTAAAACACTGAAAGAGTTGGGTGCAGTCATATGCTGTTCCCCAGAGGGAATACGTCTGTTCCTACGTGACTTTAAGGGTCACTATGTATTACGAGATTTTGATTCAAGACTGTCTAATGTTCCGCAGCATTTATGGGCGCAAGGTCCAACTGATGTAGGGTTATATGCAAATCACACCCTATCGTGTGACTCTCAAACCAGGTGTAGTGTTACCACGAATCAGACAGTACAGATTGCCACCTGAGGCTGTAGCAGCCTTATCCAAAATTATAGACGAGCTCATGGCTCAAGGAGTAGTTGTAGAAACTGACTCCAATGTATGTAATTCTCCGATTATTCCAGTCATGAAACGTACTGATCCAAATGCACCCCCAGTATATCGATTAGTGATTGACTTACGAGAGCTTAATAAATGTATTATTCCGCAGTACCCAGTTGTCCCAGACATCTCTTCCCTATTGACAGCCATTGATTCCGAAGCCATGTTCTTTACTGTCATCGACCTCAAGAATGCATTTTTTAGTGTTCCCATCCATCCAGACAGTCAGTTTCTTTTCGGATTTTGTTTAAATGGAAGGAGCTATATGTTCACACGAGCTCCTCAAGGTTTCACTGAAAGTCCTAGTATTTACAGTCAAGCACTTAAGAGACAACTAGACAACATCCACATGCCAACTGACACTGCCCTGCTCCAGTATGTCGATGATCTACTGATCACAGCCCGTTCTGAACGTGACTGCGAGCGAGCGTCACTCACGGTTCTGTATTTCCTAGCCGAGATGGGGCACAAGGTGTCCCCTTCGAAGCTTCAATTCTGTGTCCAGCAAGTGGTCTACTTAGGACACTTGCTGTCCAAGAGGGGTAGGCAGTTGACACCAGACCGTATCCAGTTGATAGTGAGTCTTCCCCAGCCCAGAACCCAGAAGGAGGTACGTGCTTTTATCGGCCTTACTTCTTATTGTAGACAATGGATTCCCCAGTATGCATTTTTAGCCAAGCCACTGATACAGTTAACGACACAGGAGGCAGCCGTATCGACTGTTCTCCCTTGGACATCTGAACATACACTTAGTTTCAACGAGTTAAAGAAAGCCCTATGCCAAGCTCCAGTTCTAGCTACACCGAACTACAGTAAGCCTTTTACACTTTTCGTTACTGAACGTGAAGGTACAGCATTATCTGTTCTTACACAAGATCAAGCAGGACAACACAAGCCCTGTGCTTATTTTTCAAGCACATTAGATCCAGTCGCCCAGGCATTGCCTGCGTGCCTCAAGTCAGTTGCAGCCACAGCACTCGCTATCAGACAAAGTGATTCCATAGTTTTAGGACATTCCCTGACAGTACAAGTCCCACACTCCGTGGAAGTTCTTTTAAACCGAACACAAACACAGCACTTGACAATTGCACGTTTAACAGGTTATGAATTGACACTGTTTCAGCCACACATAGAAATTAGACGCTGCAACATCCTGAATCCTGCTACACTGTTACCATCAGTTAGTTCAGATTCTGCCACACACGACTGTGTGGAAGTAGTCAACATTACGACAAAGCCAAGACAGGACCTGACAGACATTCCGTTACTAGATCCTGACCTGACACTTTATGTGGATGGTTCATGTATGAGAACTAGTACAGGAGAACTAGTCGCCGCGTATGCAGTGACTACTGACACTGAAGTTATTGAAACACACCGTATTGATACCCTGTCCGCTCAAGCAGCAGAGCTAGTTGCTCTGACACAAGCCTGTATACACGCCAAGAACCTGAAAGTTAATGTTTACACAGATTCACGTTACGCATTTGGAGTCGTACACGACTTTGGAGTGCTCTGGCAGGAGAGAGGTTTCATGACTTCTCATGGAACCAAGATTCAGCATGGTCTCCTTATTCAAGCTCTGTTAGATGCCATACATTTACCGACATCTATTGCTATCATGAAGTGCAAAGCACATACGAAAGTTACTGACATTATTTCTCAAGGTAATGATCTAGCAGATCGCACAGCCAAGCTTACAGCCCAGACTCCAGACATTCCAGTTAACAAGACACATACTCCAGATCCGATTACATGTATGACAGTTAAGGACCCTACTCAAGATGTCATAGATATCCAGTTACATGCTACTCCCGATGAAATCAAGAAATGGTCTGAACAAGGAGGGGTCCAGACAGATCAAGGATGGTTAACAAAGGGTAGAACCACATGGTTTCTCCCCGACTCTATGGTTCAAGTCATTATTAATACCGCACATAGTCCAGCACATTTAGGAGAAAAAGCCATGTTAGACAGTATCCAGAACATTTGGTTCAACAAGCATTTACGAGCTGCAGCCAAGCAGAAAGTCCGTACCTGTATGATATGTTGTCAGTTTAATCCAGGTAAAAGTGTCCCGGTGGAACAAGGTGGTTTCCAGCCTCCTGACCACCCTTTTGAGGTCCTCCAGATGGATTATATTCAGATGGAGCGATGTCGAGGTTTCAAGTATGTTCTTGTAGTTGTATGCGCTTTGTCCAGGTGGACAGAAGCATATCCAGTCTCAGATTACACAGCCGCGACCACTGCTAAGCAGTTGGTTCGTGAATTCTTCCCTCGATATGGACTCCCTAGAGTCGTATATTCTGATAACGGCCAGCCATTCTCATCCGAGTTGATGAAGCACGTTTCCCTGTTATTAGGGTACCAGTGGAAGTTTCATTGTGTACGCCATCCTGAAGCAGCCGGTCTAGTCGAGAGACATAATCAGACTCTGAAAATCCGCATTGCCAAAGTTTGTAAAGAAAAAGGTGTGGACTGGCTAGTAGCTCTGCCAGTCGCTTTGTTTTATATGCGCATGGTCGCACATTCCAGATCAGGTCTGTCCCCGTATGAGGTCGTATTCGGCCGCCCCCCTAACATGTGGGGTACTCCTAGACCCCGAAGTATTACTGATGTTTCATGTAATATGCTGACAGATTACCTAGCTTCCTTGATGTCTGCCCTCAACTCATGTCGTTCACAGGTTGCCGCCGCATTTCCAGACAATACCGAGGTGGCACCGCATGAAATCGTTCCAGGTTCCATGGTGATGGTCCGAAACTTTGACAGATCAAGTCCGCTGGAGCCCCGTTGGAAGGAGCCGAAGCTTGTCCTCTTGACCACCCGTACTGCCGTCAAGCTGGAAGGCAGGAAGGGGTGGGTCCACCTGTCTCATGTTAAAACATTTCACGGACTAAAACCTAAAAACATTTCCAAGAACATTTCCCAGGATTCGAAGGATTGCCAAAATATTGTTTTAAAGGACTGTCCCGCAAAAGACATTGCTACAACCCCTCCCTTATTAGAGAAAACTCCGCAGCAGGAGTATAAGTTAAAACTACGGTCTAGTAAAATAAGTCAGCCAGTTTGATCGTCTAAGTCCTCCCCTAGGTGAAACGGTTAGACTGTTTCTGACATGTATAAAATAGACCCCCATAGTGAGAGAGTCAGTCAAAACTCAATTCAATGTATCGTTTTTCTAAGTTTCATATTATTCATCAGCATAATGATTTCCTGCACTAGTTACGCATTTTTCCTGTATTTTCCAGTTCCTCATGTAAATAAGTCTGCTAATGCTACAGTAGAGCACACGTTTAGTGATCTGCCTCCTCACGAATATTCATACCGCCTCGCTATGCGTAACAATTCATTTATCCGTATGTTACATTACTCACACCAGACCAGCAATGCCACAAATTGTTGGGTGTGTGGTCGACTCCCCCCTTTCCAGACATCGAAGGGAGTTCTGCCACTCTTTCCTTATCCATTCTCACATAATGGTTCGTGTGGAGCATGGTCCACGTTAACGTCATCCTCAACAGATATGTCTTTTCTTAACAGCACATGTTTCCCAGACAAGCAAGGTTTCCCCCACAGAACAGGTTTAGATCTAGAAAATGAAGTATATAATTTAGGTAATTATTCGTCGAATTTTATGGTCCTGAATGTTCAGTCTGATACTACTCCAGACTCACCTGCTATTTCAGTACTACCAGTCAAAGGCGAATTATGTGTCCGTAATCATGGTTCTGTACACGTAGGACATAGTGATTGTACTACTATTGTCAAGTATAGTGACAGTGGGAAATCTATTTTCAAAGCTTCACGTCATTCTTATTTTGTTTGTGGTCAAACTGCATATGTTCGTCTGCCCCTCAATTGGGAGGGAACCTGCTACATTGCCTTCCTACTGCCACCTGTTTTCCTAGCCCCACCTGACTACCATAGGAATTCCTTCCTAGTACATACTAGACACAAGAGAAACCTCCCGATTGTCGATTATACTGAAACCGCTGCAGAACAATTCATTGATATTGATAAAGGTGTTTTCCCTTATTTAGGTACAGTTGTAAACAGTAAGCTAATTCGTAGGTTAACAAGAACTCTTGAAGCAGTAGTAGATGAGACTGCCTCCGCTCTAGGTAACTTAACCGAAGAGCAATCCTTTATGAGAATTGTTGTGCTCCAGAATCGTCTCGTCCTTGACGTCATACTGGCCGATAGGGGCGGGGCCTGTAGAGTCCTCGGATCTAGTTGCTGCATTTTCATTCCAAATAACGCGCCGTCTGTTTATTCAGCTATAACCAGACTCCATAAAATTGCCCATCTGTTACACCAAGATCCAGGCACCTGGACATGGTCCGGTTGGTTCTGGAATATAATTTCCGCATGGGGATGGAAAGTCCTGTCCTTTCTAAGTATTGCAGTAGCGATCATATTCAGCTGCTGCCTCTGTATACAATGTGGCCCTGCGATTTGCGGCATTTGTGCTACCTCTTGTATTCCTAGTCCCAAGCCCCGTTCTAAATCCCGTTCCAAGATAATTCGAGACGAGCAAATGATACTGTATGAAATGATAGATGGTATCATGAATATTGATGTTTCCTGATGGAAACGTAGTGACAAGGAGGGAATGTGGAAAAGTAAATTTTGTCATGTTCTGTGTCCCTACGCCTCATCCATCATATGTTATGTGTGCATGACCAATATGCATATGTACTCCCCATGTCCGATTCAAGACGCAATTACAGTTGTGTCCACCTCTAGTATGCCAGTTTCCAGTTCTCGTGAATACTACGAATACCAGGCCTATGTAAAGCTACGTTGCCACGTTTCCCAGTGTGCACATTATTCCATTATAAAGTCCCCGTTTCTAGGCCTCAAAAGGGCCTGGACATCAGATTCAGCTCCTGTCTCCTGAAGCCTCGCTAAGGAGCGATACAGCCCCCACCTGTATCCTCGACCTTTCACTTACTTCCTGCCTCGCAGTGCCCGGTGCAGCTTGGCTCTGCCTCTGAGTCTGCCAGAAGTATGTTATAGTTCCAGTTATCAGTTCAGTCCTCCTTCTCTGCATTCCTAAGCTACTGAACTGCATCAATAGTTTCCGTCATTGTCTAGCCTTCACGGCTCCACGTTAGAGAAATACTGTATTTACTGGTCGTTTAATATTCTTCATCACGCACTACATGTAGAATAATGCATGGTCCAGTCTTAAAGTCAAGTTAGCCTTTCCCCTCCTGACTTCTAGTTTATATCAACATGTTCTCTAAACATCAGATACTAGATAAGGTTTAGGTGCATGTCGCTCCGACCCTCCAGACTTTAGTCTCTGCTCCTAGCACAGAGTTCATAGCCCCCAGCTTCTCCTAGTAACACGTCATTGCCAGTTTGCGCGCACCACCAGGTTAGAGGTCCCGGCTCCTTAGGTAGCCCCCTCCAATGTTTCCGCCCCATTCATGACATATTCTGTTACGTCTGCACCACATGTCTATGTATACGCCTAGTTACACCTACTTTTACTGTTATCTTTCGCGACTGCTACGCGTCACGCCTTCTGCTCCACCCACTGCTACGCCTACTGCAATGTAATGCTATGTGTTTGCGCTATGTATATATGCTCGTGTATTGTTATCAAAAGTTAGCGCGCTCATCCCAGACCCAGCCCCAGCAGCTGCTGGGCCCCAGTTGTCCTGCCGGGCCCTGTCATCCTGTTCCCGTGCAGGTCGTCCTGTTCCTGTCCTTATGCTGTATTAAACCTGCAAACTCCTACTACCTCGAATCTTGACTCTTATTTATTGAGCTATCTGTTATGATATATGCCTAGTCAAAAATAGGGTATTATTTATTTATTTACCACACTGACTCTGTGCCTGCACTGGCACAGTCAACACTGGGCCTTCCGGAGCTTCCCCCCCACAGCCCTTCCTCACTCACCGGGCTTCTCGGGGGACTCCTCTTCCTCTGGTGCGGCTGCTCGTCAGAAGCGGCAGGCTTGCGGGGCTCTCCCAGGCGGCGGTTACAGCGGGGGTCCTCTCCTCTTCTCGAGGACTCCAGCTCTCTGCAGGACCACCGGGGCTCCCAACAGCTCAAGGGAGCCCCGGGCAGCATCTCGCCATCTTCTCTGCCGGCTTCTTCCTCCGGGGCTCCTCATCCGGGCAGGCAGCCAATCGCGGCGCGGCGGCGGGCGGGACTTCCTCCGTCAAACCGGAAGTCCCGCCCCGCGTCAGGCACCGTAGTGCCTGGCTTCCTGTTTTGCGGCGCTCGGGCCGCGGCGGTGAATCTTGGATCGGAAAATGGGGGGTGGGCACCCTCGAAGGCGGACAAAGTCGCAGAGTAGGCTCCTGCGCACTTGGGGCATTGAAAAATAAACGGGGTGGCACCCGTGAATAAATCCAATGAAAATACGGGCATAGGGCAGGGTAGCACCTGCGAGGAGCACGAGCAGGACAGAGAGCAGCTCCACGCTGCCAAGCTCAATTAAAGCGCTCCCAGGCGCTAGGGTCCCAAAAAGCAGCAGTAGCAAGTCCTTCAGGGTCCATCAGTAAGCCAGGGGCTGGGCAGGGCCCAGGGGAGGCAAGCCTTCCCCCTGGGCCCAAGCAGCAGCACGCCCCTGGCAGATTCAAGCAGCAAAACAAGAACATTTTCATGGGGTCATAGCCCCTCTTTTATACACCTTTTCCCTTTGTCTTTAGGTGCAGGGTGGGGGCAGAACCAGTCGCAGCTGGTTCTGGAGCACTCTTGATGGCCCAACCACCCATTCTATTCACTGGCAGGGCTTGGGTCATCAGGCACACCACAGGGGGGCGGAGCCAGCATTGTGTGGGGAAAACCCAGCCCATCCAGGACACAGGTACACTCCTCCCACACATCACTCATGCTAATCTCCCACTCACCACCGGGCAGACCCATCCAGACTTCCTGGAGCCTGGCATGCCAGCCAGCTCCAGCCAATCATGCGTCAGCACCCTCACAGCACACGTACAGCCATGTCTAGAAATGGCGCTTCGCTACTAGACACATACATGCTGCATACACCATCTCGCAGCATTCACTCTCACGAGTTCACACATACCAGACTCAAGCCTGTACACCCCACGCATCAGGAACTACCAGGGACACATACATTCCCCATGCATTCCTATGGGCGGGCAGGCCTAGCTCAGCACATGCACTCAGAGTGCGCACGCACTTTCCACTGGGACACAGTGAAAGTGCGCAGTATCCAAAAATCACCATCTCCAGGTCACCATTTCAAGCAAAAAGTCTAGGGGTGAACCTGCCCTAAGGGCCAAAGTCCAACATAACCCCCTTCCAGCCAAAACGCAGGGGAGACCAATCACCACCGTGATGGACTTCCCTGCTTGGGGCGATAGAACACGGACGCAGGCCCGCAACTGCAGGGACACCCTCCTGTTCTACGCCACGGTGAACCCATGGGATTCCTTCTAAACACACTGTCTGGACCAACTGGGCTACCCCACTGGTACTCCCAAGCTGTCCACGGCCAGGACCAGGCCCTAGGGCACCCAGACACCACTGGTCCATGCCCATCCACAGAGTGGGGGGTAGTAACCCCTGGCCTACAATAGCCATTCTCCACTCCCTTTCTCAGTCTAGTTCCAAACTACCACTGATCCTTCAACCTAGGGTCCGCACCCTCAGGCTGACCAGAGGTCACGGGCAGGAAGGCCCCACCCTACCTCTATTTCTGAAGCACCCTCCAGAACACAACTCTCCCACCAGTTTAGGACCTGTCTTTCTCAGCAGCAGTGACCACAGTCAGACCACCACCAGAACGGTGTAGCGAGGCGTTGCACGCAGCGGTGCCCCCCAGTTGCGGTGCATCCTATGGCTCGTTGACGGCGTCGAGACGACGTCGGTGAGCGCAGAGGCGGCGTTGCTCGAGGGGGACGTTGCTCAGTGCGGTGCCTACAGGACACCAGGGTGGTCATGACTGAGTCACAGCTCCCTTAACTGGTTTACCACCTGGGATTCAAATTCACCGGATGCACAGGGGTCAGACTTCCTCTGACCCCCTTCCAGAGTTCTGCACCCTCCCATTGTAGAACAGGGTCCCTCCACTTACGTAGGCCCCACCTGCTCTCAGGGTAGTACCACAACACTCAGCCAAGAACCCTAAAGATCCCTGCTAGGCCTGTACCACCCCTTCTGGGAAACACAGGGTCTCTTCACTTAAGATGAGCCCCACCTGTGTTCACAGGGGTACCCCTAGAAGACAAACCGGCCAGGACACTGGCTACAGTCGCCCTGCCGTCCAGGACAGGCAACACCTGAACCTGGCTCCCTAACCTAGGGACGCTACCCTTTGGTTAGATGCCTGGCGCACCAGGACTTCTACAAGTTGGAAACAAAAATCTAAGACTTTCTCTCCTCCTTCAGCAGCAAGGCAACCACTGCAGGTCAATACCCCATACAGCTTACCCGGTTCCTTCTCATCAGGCAGGAGTTCCCTCTTGTAACTTCAGGACACTACATACAGTTGCCCTTACGTCCAGATCCGGAAACACCGGCTACTGGCTCCCCAACCGAGGGACGTACCCTTTGGTCAGATGCCTGGCGCACCAGGACTTCCTTGAGGGTGACACATCACTAATGTGTCGTGTACAAGTCTGCCTGACACTCAGGACAGAAGTGGCATCACCATGGTCACTCACTGGCGACACAACCCTTCTGGCTGGCCCCTGACCCACTGGTTCTTCCACTGGGGAACCTATCCCCCTCACACCCCTTCATCTGGACTTCTGCACCCTCCCAACTGGAGCGGTACTGCCAGACACCAGAACTACTGGAACCCTGGTTACTGAGGTTCCACGTTCTCCAGACACTCTGGAAGATCCTCCTCAAATGACCTATTGGTACAGCCTAGGCCCCCGACCTGATGTTCCCTTCAGAAACAATCCAGGCCCTGACACTGGGTTTCGGGCACCTGGAGACATGCAGTCCCACCCACTCCTTCTCCTCTTGAGACAGGACGTGGGCCCCTACACCGAGACCTAGCTGGGCTACACTGAACCTCTTCCACCACGCTGGGCTGGAAGACACCTCAGACACTCCTTTTGGAATCACTCCATCCCCTATGCCTCTCTCCTCCCAGAACATTACCAACTCCAAAATTCTGTCTCTCAACAGACCACAGAAATCCAAAAGCAGGCTCCACTATCTGCAGACGTTCTTGGGAAAAGTTCAACACACAGGACTTAGGTATCTGAACAAAACTAGCATTCAGCAAGCTCCCCATCCAGAGAACTCACAAACACATCCAGTGCCACACACCATTCATCCACACACACCCCTCCCCAGACTGGTAAGGCAGTTTCTACCACCCCTGACTTCTCAACCTGACCACAATTGACACAGGTACCATTACTCCAGGGCAGGGACGGGGGACACATGCACTGGACACACTCATGCTGCCACCACTGGATCCCAACCGTCTGTGAAATCCAGAAAACACACTGCACTTAGGGGGATGATCTACCCTCCCGAGCTAGGGACACCTAACTCAAAGTGCACAAGAAACACATTTCCACAGAAATGACATTTTTAGCAAATTCCATACAATAATCCCCAAAATGTTTTTATCTAAAATGCAGAGTTTTGTGGTATGGCCAGTTACTACTAAGGTACAACGCAAACACAAATCCTTATCCCACCGCTGCCACCAATGTTGGAAATGGGATCCCTGGCTGGCCAGGGCTTTCGCCAAAGTCAGTCAGAGACCACCACACCCAAGTCAGGGCAAGGGAGTTACACGCCAAGATAACCCCTACTCACCCTCTAGGTAACGTGGCGCGAGCAGCAAGGCTAAACTTGGAGGCGATGTAGGCTAAGTATTTGCGCACGCACCCCAGCAACAACAACCAAAGGCCCACCACAAAGGAAACTCCACACAAGGTTATATAAAAAATAGCCTTTGTATTACACCAAAACACATTAGATAAAACACACACTTTACAATGTGCCAGAGGCACGGGCAGAATTTACAGGGGATATGTACAAGACAGGGCCACCTGGACCACTGTCAGGAATCAGAAGTAGCACTTTCAGAAAGTAAAATTACTTTAGCACAAAATAGCACACAACCAGTAATCACTGGTAACCAGGATCTCACTAGCACCACCTGCACTAGGGAGAAAACAACCACCTATGTATCACAATACCTGTAGGGGTGTAAGAGGAAAACACATGATGCAATGCATGACATTCATTCAGAGGTGTAAAGGCACATGACGCATAAAAACACATTCAGAGGTGCAGGGGAAGGAAACACATGATGCAGAACCTACATTCAGCGGTGTAAAAGCAAAGCACATGACGCATAAAAACACATTCAGAGGTGCAGCACAAGAGAACACATGATGAATAAACTACCCATTCAGAGGTGCAGAACACAGGGTGCGCAAAACATACTACACATTGTACATTTCCTAACACCCAAAAGCAATAGGACATAGATCATAACAGCATCTAAACCTTTAGCGTAGAACTCACAAAGTCCAGGTTGCGCCACTGCGCCAGAACCTAAACGTAGCAGCTGCCCACAAAGTGCTGGGCAGCTGAGGGACAGAACAGGGGGCCTAAACGCTGCAGCTGGCACTAAATGCTGCGCAGCTGGGGAAAGGCCAGGGATGAAGGAGTGCGCCTCACTCCTAAAGTCCACAGTGTATGTCCCTAGGGAAAGAAATACCTACACGGTGCAGCTGCCCACTACTTGCTGGGCAGCTGGAAACAAATCTGCGCCAGGGGCCCTCACTGGCCCCTCAGGAACAAAACTGCATCCAAACTGCGCAATAGGTTGGAGCCCTCTAGGCTCTAAACATATTCATGTGTCCCCTGGAGCACTCTGGCTCCTCCAATAAGGAACTCTCCCCCAACAATGGAGCCCTCTGGCTCTAGGAAGATTGGGGCCAAAACAGGTGGGGGCCACTCGGGCTCTAGGCACGGGCTCTTGGAGACAATATGCTGGACTGAGCCATCTGGCTCTTAAAGGAATTATGTCTCCAACTGTTGGGGCGGCCCTCTCGCCAGCGGGGCCGCCCAGGCGCCTCCCATGCGCCTCAATGGGCCCCCGGGACTTCCATGGGGCCCCTGATAGAGATGTCCAATCGTTGGAGCGGCCCACTGAGCACACGGGGCCGCTCTGACTCTGTGCCTGCACTGGCACAGTCAACACTGGGCCTTCCGGAGCTTCCCCCCCACAGCCCTTCCTCACTCACCGGGCTTCTCGGGGGACTCCTCTTCCTCTGGTGCGGCTGCTCGTCAGAAGCGGCAGGCTTGCGGGGCTCTCCCAGGCGGCGGTTCCAGCGGGGGTCCTCTCCTCTTCTCGAGGACTCCAGCTCTCCGCAGGACCACCGGGGCTCCCAACAGCTCAAGGGAGCCCCGGGCAGCATCTCGCCATCTTCTCTGCCGGCTTCTTCCTCCGGGGCTCCTCATCCGGGCAGGCAGCCAATCGCGGCGCGGCGGCGGGCGGGACTTCCTCCGTCAAACCGGAAGTCCCGCCCCGCGTCAGGCACCGTAGTGCCTGGCTTCCTGTTTTGCGGCGCTCGGGCCGCGGCGGTGAATCTTGGATCGGAAAATGGGGGGTGGGCACCCTCGAAGGCGGACAAAGTCGCAGAGTAGGCTCCTGCGCACTTGGGGCATTGAAAAATAAACGGGGTGGCACCCGTGAATAAATCCAATGAAAATACGGGCATAGGGCAGGGTAGCACCTGCGAGGAGCACGAGCAGGACAGAGAGCAGCTCCACGCTGCCAAGCTCAATTAAAGCGCTCCCAGGCGCTAGGGTCCCAAAAAGCAGCAGTAGCAAGTCCTTCAGGGTCCATCAGTAAGCCAGGGGCTGGGCAGGGCCCAGGGGAGGCAAGCCTTCCCCCTGGGCCCAAGCAGCAGCACGCCCCTGGCAGATTCAAGCAGCAAAACAAGAACATTTTCATGGGGTCATAGCCCCTCTTTTATACACCTTTTCCCTTTGTCTTTAGGTGCAGGGTGGGGGCAGAACCAGTCGCAGCTGGTTCTGGAGCACTCTTGATGGCCCAACCACCCATTCTATTCACTGGCAGGGCTTGGGTCATCAGTCACACCACAGGGGGGCGGAGCCAGCATTGTGTGGGGAAAACCCAGCCCATCCAGGACACAGGTACACTCCTCCCACACATCACTCATGCTAATCTCCCACTCACCACCGGGCAGACCCATCCAGACTTCCTGGAGCCTGGCATGCCAGCCAGCTCCAGCCAATCATGCGTCAGCACCCTCACAGCACACGTACAGCCATGTCTAGAAATGGCGCTTCGCTACTAGACACATACATGCTGCATACACCATCTCGCAGCATTCACTCTCACGAGTTCACACATACCAGACTCAAGCCTGTACACCCCACGCATCAGGAACTACCAGGGACACATACATTCCCCATGCATTCCTATGGGCGGGCAGGCCTAGCTCAGCACATGCACTCAGAGTGCGCACGCACTTTCCACTGGGACACAGTGAAAGTGCGCAGTATCCAAAAATCACCATCTCCAGGTCACCATTTCAAGCAAAAAGTCTAGGGGTGAACCTGCCCTAAGGGCCAAAGTCCAACATGGACCAAATGTTTTTGATGGTGTATCTGGTCCAATGGATGATAAACTATATTAACAAATATCACTAGCATTTTCTGTGTATTTTATTAAATATTTATGAGATTCCAAATTATTGTATTTGGAGCACAATCGGTTGTTATTTTTTGACATCAAAGTTATATTTGTTGTATCCTTGTGTTGATAATTAAGCATCCACATAGCGAAGGTTTGGTTTTAACAATAAGACCGGAAAAAAAATGTTTGCATAAAACTGTTATCCCATGCACCTCACAGCCACGATCCAGAGCTGGGAGACCAAGAAAAGGCTAATTTACCCCTGGACCGTCAACCCTAGACCTTGGCAGCAAGTCCCAGGAAAAGTGGAAAGTCTCAGGGGCATAGCTATCAACTGTGGGGCAAGCGCAGAGGCACCATGGCCCTGTGCGGCTATGGGCCAAATGCATCCACATTATGGCTGTATTTGACTGTATTTCAGGGTCTGGGGGTGCAATTTAACTTGTACCAGGGCCCACTAATCAACTGATACGCAATAGACTCTCCACCCCTGGGTCTCCCAGCCTTGCAACACAGGACCATGGCTGCAAATCCCAACCAGGGTATCAGAACTCCCTCAGGGACATTGCTATGAACAATACAGCAGGTGCAGTGACTCCAGAGTCCTGGGGTGGTATGAGCCCAATTTACTAAAATTATGGATATATTTTATGTCCAGACAGTGGATGGTAGAGAGTGGCCCATTTATCGTGCTTCCACAAGGCCTCATTCCGCTGCTCCTATGCCAAAGGTTACGAATACCTGAGCCTTGCAGACATGTTCAAGCACCGCAAGGAGAGACCCTCTTTAGTTGGGACCTCATAGTCACAGTCCAGTGCTGTGATGCCCAGAAAGGTAGGGTGGCAAGGTCCAGAATTGCGCCCTCATTTTAGATGTTTGTCCTGCATTTTGCGGTGAGCTCTTGCTGGACTCCAAATGTCCAATGTTTTTTGCTCAAGGGACAGATGCAGGCAAGCAGGCTAATAAATAGGTGATATAAAACAAGCAGGCCAGCTATGAAGGCTGGAGCAACCCAGCTGGATGTCCCAACATAGACTCTGAGGACAACTAACGTGCAGAGGTGCGAGTGGCTAGCATTTGTTAACATGGTGACAGGGAGGGATGACTACACAGGCAAATTTAAACGGCAACAATGGTTCTACCACAGAGCTAGGGGAATGCAAAACTTCTGTAAGAAAATTGGACTTAAACTCCACTGTTGGCAATGTCAATTGCAGAAGATCTGCCGCCTTCCTCATCACTACATGATAAGGCTGGACGTCCTTAGAAGGTGTATCCGAGCCTGATGGTAACTCCCACTCTGATGAGAAATCCAGGCTACCAGCGTCAGCCAAATCCTCAAAACAGTCCTCCTCCTCCAGTTCACCTTCCTCCATATCAAGATGTGACTCTATATACCTTTGCTCTTCCAAAAGGCGTTGTGCTTCCCTACTGGACCTCTCCTTTACACGCCTTGCAGCCGGATCCACCAATGGATCCGACGGAGTCGGGATCGACGCCGAAAGCGAATCCGATGGCTCGGAAGGATGCGCTCGAGGTCGAACTGGAGTGGGCGACGCCGGAACCGGCGTCGACGACCTCGGCGGACCCGGATATTGCCATGGCGGCGTCGGAGACGGCATATAGGGCATGAATGGAGCAGGAGGATAGGAGTGAGGGACTCCTAAATTGAAGGCCAAAGGACCCATGGGACCCGAAAGTGCGCCAGAGGGGTTCCACGCCCTTGAAAAGACGCCATACATAGCGTTAAAAAACGCCGATGGGTCCTGGCCTGGGGCTGGGAAGGGTGGCTGGAAACCCTCAGGCTGGTCTTGTGGAGGGTTCGGATTCGGCTCTTCAACAGGCGCAGAATCCACATCCACCTGAACCTCTTCCTCATCTCGGTCCGGGGACGGCGCCGGAGACAGATTCAAAGCTGGAGTCGGCGACTGAACCCGCGACTCCGAAGGCGAGGCCTCACCTTCATGTTCAGAGACATCCAGCGTAACCACCTTAGAACGAACCTTCTTCGGTGACCTCGACCTCGAGCCCGATTCCTTACCGGAACGACGTCGGGACTCATGCCTCTTCTTCTTATGCTTCCTTCTCGACTTCGAAGCATGGTCTGAAGTGGACCTCGAAGACGACTCCTCTCGAGATCTGGATCCCGGCCTCGCCCGTCGAGAACGAGATCTCGAAGTTTTTCCTTTCCCAGCCTTCAGCTAAACAGGCACAGGAAGGAAAACTGACCACGACCACAACCACACACTTTAAACCAACGGCCAGGAACTGCCTCCTTAGGTTCGATAGCTTCCACCCCAGACAACTAAGGGAGAATCTACCATTCGGGCAATTCCTTCGTCTGAGACGTAATTGCTCTGAAAAAAGAGACTACAAAGCCCAGGCTAAAGACCTGAGCGAAAAACTCCTGCTAAGAAACTACCCCAAACACATTGTGACACAGGCAAAGAAAAGGGCCTCAAACAATAACTGCGACGCACTACTAGAACCTAAAGTTATTCAGGAAAACACCAAGAAACGGCCAATCTGTATAACTACCTATAATGTAGCTTCTGACCAAGTAGTGAAGATAGTCAAAAAACATTGGAGAAAATTAAACAGCGGGGGTTTAAATTTGGAGAAACCCATGTTTAGCCACCGTAAGGGCAAAAATCTCTGTAACTATGTGGTCCACACACGACCAAGAGAACTGTATGGCTCGGTGGGCGCAGAACGCCTTCTCCACCCCCTCCCTGCAGGACATTATCCATACACTAACTGCAGCGTGTGCCACCTGACCTCAGCAACAAAAAAAATCCACTTTAACAATGGGCTTACATGGGAACTGAGGTCTTTTTCAAACTGTAACACTGCAGGAGTTGTCTATATGATCACCTGCACATGTGGATTACACTACGTGGGCATGCCGACTAGAAAAGTCAGCACACGCAAGGTTGAGCACCGGAGTAGTTTCAGGTGCAAGCGTTCAAATACCAAAATGACTACACATTTTCTTGAGAAAGCGCACACTCCAAAAGACCTAGGTGGGTGGTTCTGGAAACTGTACATAACCAAACCCACATAGAGAAAAAACTTTTTGACAAAGAACAACGCTGGGTATTTAAACTTCATTCTGACACCCAAGGCCTGAATGATAAGATACCTTGGGGCAACTTTCATGAAAGTCTGTATAGGTTCTCAATGCCGCCAAAAGAAATATGCAGAATCATGGGTTCTGATAATGCACTGTGAAAAAATAAAAATGTATGAACTTATGTTCTAATAATGCACTCTGATGAAATTCCATTAGTCTTAACTAGGTGCACCTATTCCACCACAGCGTAGAGTCAACCGCCACAACAACACGTGTCAGCTTCATCCCTATCATTCAGCGAGAAACTTGAACTGTACTAACTTTCCAGTGAGAGTGATAGGTAAGCCTAATAAGGGTTTTTATGGACAGAGTTGCCAATTTGGCCGCCGAGACCTTTCCGCGCTCTCTCTCATTAATACCGAGTTAAAAACGAGCCTGGGCGCTTTTTTCACAAAAACCTTGCAAATTAACTTTCTGGGTTTAGATTAGGATTGAGACTTTTAAGAAATTAATAATTTGGGATTCCGAGCTCTCTAAACTTTGTTCTAGTAAAACTTAGGACCTAAATATTACCCCCAACATGGCCGCCATTGATCTCCGATCCAGAACATCGGGTCTAGTGTTCCAGGCAAAAACCGCAATGACAATGCGGAAATACTTGTTCTTAAACAGCCTCCGGACACACACGCGTCAATATGCGGTCCGGAGGTTGCGCCGTAGGTGACAGTGCCACAATATCCTGAAAACCAAGTAAGTGCTGACAAACACCACACAGGGCCACAGCGGATCCACGGCTTTTTCCCGTATTGTACCATTCTCCCGTTCCTTTTTGACAGCGATATCCAGCCATTCAGAGTATAGCACGCCTGCTACATCAAAGTGCCGATTACTAACACGGCACCCGTTTCTCTCCATTCATTTTCCTCAGATTGGGCAGGACACGAGCAACTCTCCGCATTCCATGGGGCCCAGTTAGGTCCCATTAAATGTATGTAACAGTCTGTCTCTCTTTTAATGTGGTATGTGTGTGTGGTTTATCACTGGATGCATTAATGCTCTGCTTTATTTTCACGCCATTTGGCTTTTTTACATTCCAAGCATGGACAAAGGCGCAGTTAATCATGATCTGAGTCTGGTGTATGTTAAAAAACACTAATACGATGTGGGGGCATACCCCGTTAACCATAAGAAGTGTTTCTTCTTTTTCATTACAGGTACTACGTGACCATTAATCCAACGTATGTACTAATGCATGCCTTATTATTGCAGCATTCAATGTAACTTATTTTTGATAAATATCTCACTTGAGCACGTTTTAGGAGTGGCGAACACAGGGCTGGTCCCTGTGTAGTCCTGAAGAAGAGCTTGGGGAAGCTCAAAACATGTTGGCAGAAGTGAATAGGCATACCTAACGAATTGACAGTAGGATCCCTAGTTCTATACCCCATTTTTAATATACCACCCAGGAGCAAGAATAAATCATTTATAGCTCACTGGGAAGGTATTTTTAACTCACTTAGATCATATCACTCCACTTCACAAACACCACTTGCACCACACATAGTCCATCACTTGAAAAGTGCTCCTACGTAGTTCGCAAGTCATAGCACGCCTCAGTCCGTACAGGACTGGGATGGCCCCAATGATGAAGCATGCCACTGTGGGGAAACCCTGGTGAGTGAGGGGACTCAAGAAAGAAAAATCTTTTTCTTTCCATCTACTAAACATATAGATTCCAACTCCAGTGAGTGTTGCGAATACTAGTTACTGACAAGCCAGGTTTCTGACCTTTGTTTACAAGGGTGTTATGTTTACTGTTAATTATAGGAAGGTGAACCTGGTCCCTTTTTTTCCCTCTCTCTCCCCCTTTTTTGAATAAAAGGCCTATGGGAGAGCCCTTTGCAGTCTCAGTCAAGCATTGCCAACCTAGAGTGGGGGACCCTAGGTTTGCTTTTGTTTACCTCTGAAGTTTAAAGAATATTTTTTAGGTCTCGGCTAGCCGCGCGAAGCGCGTCTCCGCCGAGAACCTTTTGTCGGCATGCGTGCTTCCCAGGAGACAATCCTGGCCGCGCGCATCGCCGTGGAGGCGATTTGAAACTGGCACGCGCCGCGCTCGGCCTGGCTGTCTCCTGGGAAGCGCAAACATACCCAGGCACACCTCCCCCTGCACGCATGCGGCCACACACACACGAGCGCAGACAGAGACACGCAGACAGAGACACTCCCCCCTCCCCCCGCCGTCGCACACAGAGACACACACACGGGAGCGCACATACACGCACACATACAGAGACACCCCCGCCGTCGCACACATACACACACACACGCGCACACACACTCACACACACGAGCGCCCCCCAAGGCCCACTTACCGCCCATCCGGTGTTCTGTCGCCTCCGCGGGGCTCTCCCTCAGGCATGGGAGCCCCGCATCACGCACTGCTCTTCGGACCAGGAACTCCGTGGGCGCGGGCTTCGCGCACAAGACGGAAGTCCCGCCCCCACGCTAGGTTTCGTTTTGGAATGCGCGCGCAGATATTGCAGTCATCTCGCCTGATCTCCAACAGAAACCGACAGCTATCCCCCCTGGTCAGGCTGCCCTCGATAACAAAGTAACCTCCACAGGCATGCGGCACTATGGGACGGGGTGGTTGGGAAAAAGTGGGCGTCCCTGCAACTGTCCGAGACATAGGGGAGAAGGAAGGCCTTTATTTGACAGTTTTTAACTCTGTGGACAATTGTGTGAGTGGACCTTACAGTGACACTATTAAACAAGCATTTGCAAGGCAATCGGTCTCGTCTTTGGGACCTTATAAGTATATAGCAATGCAGCACATTCTCGCATATTAAAAGGTATCTTAAAGGAGTTGGCACATGAACGGTGTCCTTATAACATATATAACAGGGTGGAAATACATCTTTCATTGTAATACCAATGGGGTGTGTGCAGAGAAGTGAGTTCAGAGAAGTGAGTGCAGAGTAGTGAGTGCAGAGTAGTGAGTGCAGAGTGAGTGTGCAGAGTAGTGAGTAGTGAGTGCAGAGTAGTGAGTAGTGAGTGCAGAGTAGTGAGTAGTGAGTGCCGAGTAGTGAGTGCAGAGTAGTGAGTGCAGAGTAGTGAGTAGTGGGTGCAGAGTAGTGGGTGCAGAGTAGTGAGTGCAGAGTAGTGAGTAGTGAGTGCAGAGTAGTGAGTAGTGAGTGCAGAGTAGTGAATGCAGAGTAGTGAGTAGTGAGTGCCGAGTAGTGAGTAGTGAGTGCAGAGTAGTGAGTGCAGAGTGAGTGTGCAGAGTGGTGAGTAGTGAGTGCAGAGTGAGTGTGCAGAGTAGTGAGTAGTGAGTGCAGAGTAGTGAGTAGTGAGTGCAGAGTAGTGAGTAGTGAGTGCTGAGTAGTGAGTAGTGAGTGCAGAGTAGTGAGTGCAGAGTAGTGAGTAGTGAGTGCAGAGTAGTGGGTGCAGAGTAGTGAGTAGTGAGTGCAGAGTAGTGAGTGCAGAGTAGTGAGTGGTGAGTGCAGAGTGGTGAGTAGTGAGTGCAGAGTAGTGAGTGCAGAGTAGTGAGTAGTGAGTGCAGAGTAGTGAGTGCAGAGTAGTGAGTAGTGAGTGCAGAGTAGTGAGTGCAGAGTAGTGAGTGCAGAGTAGTGAGTGCAGAGTAGTGAGTGCAGAGTAGTGAGTGTAGAGTAGTGAGTGCAGAGTAGTGAGTAGTGAGTGCAGAGTAGTGAGTGCAGAGTAGTGAGTAGTGAGTGCAGAGTAGTGAGTGCAGAGTAGTGAGTAGTGAGTGCAGAGTAGTGAGTGCAGAGTAGTGAGTGCAGAGTAGTGAGTAGTGAGTGCAGAGTAGTGAGTGCAGAGTGCAGAGTAGTGAGTGCAGAGTGCACAGTAGTGAGTGCAGAGTAGTGAGTGCAGAGTAGTGAGTAGTGAGTGCAGAGTAGTGAGTGCAGAGTAGTGAGTGCAGAGTAGTGAGTGCAGAGTAGGAGTGCAGAGTAGTGAGTGCAGAGTAGTGATTAGTGAGTGCAGAGTAGTGAGTGCAGAGTAGTGAGTGCAGAGTAGTGAGTGCAGAGTAGTGAGTAGTGAGTGCAGAGTAGTGAGTGCAGAGTAGTGAGTGCAGAGTAGTGAGTAGTGAGTAGTGAGTGCAGAGTAGAGAGTGCAGAGTAGTGAGTGCAGAGTGCAGAGTAGTGAGTGCAGAGTAGTGAGCGCAGAGTAGTGAGTAGTGAGTGCAGAGTAGTGAGTGCAGAGTAGTGAGTGCAGAGTAGTGAGTGCAGAGTAGTGAGTAGTGAGTGCAGAGTAGTGAGTGCAGAGTAGTGAGTGCAGAGTAGTGAGTGGTGAGTGCAGAGTAGTGAGTGCAGAGTAGTGAGTGCAGAGTAGTGAGTAGTGAGTGCAGAGTAGTGAGTGCAGAGTAGTGAGTGCAGAGTAGTGAGTGCAGAGTAGTGAGTGCAGAGTAGTGAGTGCAGAGTAGTGAGTGCAGACACTATTAAACAAGCATTTGCAAGGCAATCGGTCTCGTCTTTGGGACCTTATAAGTATATAGCAATGCAGCACATTCTCGCATATTAAAAGGTATCTTATAGGAGTTGGCACATGAACGGTGTCCTCATAACATATATAACAGGGTGGAAATACATCTTTCATTGTAATGCCAATGGGGTGGGTGCAGAGAAGTGAGTTCAGAGAAGTGAGTGCAGAGTAGTGAGTGCAGAGTAGTGAGTGCAGAGTAGTGAGTGCAGAGTGAGTGTGCAGAGTAGTGAGTAGTGAGTGCAGAGTAGTGAGTGCAGAGTAGTGAGTAGTGAGTGCCGAGTAGTGAGTGCAGAGTAGTGAGTGCAGAGTAGTGAGTAGAGGGTGCAGAGTAGTGGGTGCAGAGTAGTGAGTGCAGAGTAGTGAGTGCAGAGTAGTGAGTACAGAGTAGTGAGTAGTGAGTGCAGAGTAGTGAATGCAGAGTAGTGAGTAGTGAGTGCCGAGTAGTGAGTAGTGAGTGCAGAGTAGTGAGTGCAGAGTGAGTGTGCAGAGTGGTGAGTAGTGAGTGCAGAGTGAGTGTGCAGAGTAGTGAGTAGTGAGTGCAGAGTAGTGAGTAGTGAGTGCAGAGTAGTGAGTAGTGAGTGCCGAGTAGTGAGTAGTGAGTGCAGAGTAGTGAGTGCAGAGTAGTGAGTAGTGAGTGCAGAGTAGTGGGTGCAGAGTAGTGAGTGCAGAGTAGTGAGTGCAGAGTAGTGAGTAGTGAGTGCAGAGTAGTGAGTGCAGAGTAGTGAGTGCAGAGTGCAGAGTAGTGAGTGCAGAGTAGTGAGCGCAGAGTAGTGAGTAGTGAGTGCAGAGTAGTGAGTGCAGAGTAGTGAGTGCAGAGTAGTGAGTGCAGAGTAGTGAGTAGTGAGTGCAGAGTAGTGAGTGCAGAGTAGTGAGTGCAGAGTAGTGAGTAGTGAGTGCAGAGTAGTGAGTGCAGAGTAGTGAGTGCAGAGTAGTGAGTGCAGAGTAGTGAGTGCAAAGTAGTGAGTGCAGAGTAGTGAGTGCAGAGTAGTGAGTGCAGAGTAGTGAGTAGTGAGTGCAGAGTAGTGAGTGCAGAGTAGTGAGTGCAGAGTAGTGAGTGCAGAGTAGTGAGTAGTGAGTGCAGAGTAGTGAGTGCAGAGTAGTGAGTGCAGAGTAGTGAGTGCAGAGTAGTGAGTGCAGACACTATTAAACAAGCATTTGCAAGGCAATCGGTCTCGTCTTTGGGACCTTATAAGTATATAGCAATGCAGCACATTCTCGCATATTAAAAGGTATCTTATAGGAGTTGGCACATGAACGGTGTCCTCATAACATATATAACAGGGTGGAAATACATCTTTCATTGTAATGCCAATGGGGTGGGTGCAGAGAAGTGAGTTCAGAGAAGTGAGTGCAGAGTAGTGAGTGCAGAGTAGTGAGTGCAGAGTGAGTGTGCAGAGTAGTGAGTAGTGAGTAGTGAGTGCAGAGTAGTGAGTGCAGAGTAGTGAGTAGTGAGTGCCGAGTAGTGAGTAGTGAGTGCAGAGTAGTGAGTGCAGAGTAGTGAGTAGTGGGTGCAGAGTAGTGGGTGCAGAGTAGTGAGTGCAGAGTAGTGAGTGCAGAGTAGTGAGTACAGAGTAGTGAGTAGTGAGAGCAGAGTAGTGAATGCAGAGTAGTGAGTAGTGAGTGCCGAGTAGTGAGTAGTGAGTGCAGAGTAGTGAGTGCAGAGTGAGTGTGCAGAGTGGTGAGTAGTGAGTGCAGAGTGAGTGTGCAGAGTAGTGAGTAGTGAGTGCAGAGTAGTGAGTAGTGAGTGCAGAGTAGTGAGTAGTGAGTGCCGAGTAGTGAGTGCAGAGTAGTGAGTGCAGAGTAGTGAGTGCAGAGTAGTGAGTAGTGAGTGCAGAGTAGTGAGTGCAGAGTAGTGAGTGCAGAGTAGTGAGTGCAGAGTAGGAGTGCAGAGTAGTGAGTAGTGAGTGCAGAGTAGTGAGTGCAGAGTAGTGAGTGCAGAGTAGTGAGTGCAGAGTAGTGAGTAGTGAGTGCAGAGTAGTGAGTGCAGAGTAGTGAGTGCAGAGTAGTGAGTAGTGAGTAGTGAGTGCAGAGTAGTGAGTGCAGAGTAGTGAGTGCAGAGTAGTGAGTAGTGAGTGCAGAGTAGTGAGTGCAGAGTAGTGAGTGCAGAGTGCAGAGTAGTGAGTGCAGAGTAGTGAGCGCAGAGTAGCGAGTAGTGAGTGCAGAGTAGTGAGTGCAGAGTAGTGAGTGCAGAGTAGTGAGTGCAGAGTAGTGAGTAGTGAGTGCAGAGTAGTGAGTGCAGAGTAGTGAGTGCAGAGTAGTGAGTGCAGAGTAGTGAGTGCAGAGTAGTGAGTAGTGAGTGCAGAGTAGTGAGTGCAGAGTAGTGAGTGCAGAGTAGTGAGTGCAGAGTAGTGAGTGCAGAGTAGTGAGTGCAGAGTAGTGAGTAGTGAGTGCAGAGTAGTGAGTGCAGAGTAGTGAGTGCAGAGTAGTGAGTAGTGAGTGCAGAGTAGTGAGTGCAGAGTAGTGAGTGCAGAGTAGTGAGTGCAGAGTGCAGAGTAGTGAGTGCAGAGTGCAGAGTAGTGAGTGCAGAGTAGTGAGTGCAAAGTAGTGAGTGCAGAGTAGTGAGTGCAGAGTAGTGAGTAGTGAGTGCAGAGTAGTGAGTAGTGAGTGCAGAGTAGTGAGTGCAGAGTAGCGAGTGCAGAGTAGCGAGTGCAGAGTAGTGAGTGCAGAGTAGTGAGTGCAGAGTAGTGAGTAGTGAGTGCAGAGTAGTGAATAGTGAGTGCAGAGTAGTGAGTGCAGAGTAGTGAGTGCAGAGTAGTGAGTGCAGAGTAGTGAGTGCTGAGTGCAGAGTAGTGAGTGCAGAGTATTGAGTGCAGAGTAGTGAGTGCAGAGTAGTGAGTAGTGAGTAGTGAGTGCAGAGTAGTGAGTGCAGAGTAGTGAGTGCAGAGTGCAGAGTAGTGAGTGCAGAGTAGTGAGCGCAGAGTAGCGAGTAGTGAGTGCAGAGTAGTGAGTGCAGAGTAGTGAGTGCAGAGTAGTGAGTGCAGAGTAGTGAGTAGTGAGTGCAGAGTAGTGAGTGCAGAGTAGTGAGTGCAGAGTAGTGAGTGCAGAGTAGTGAGTGCAGAGTAGTGAGTGCAGAGTAGTGAGTAGTGAGTGCAGAGTAGTGAGTGCAGAGTAGTGAGTGCAGAGTAGTGAGTGCAGAGTAGTGAGTAGTGAGTGCAGAGTAGTGAGTGCAGAGTAGTGAGTGCAGAGTAGTGAGTGCAGAGTAGTGAGTGCAGAGTAGTGAGTGCAGAGTAGTGAGTAGTGAGTGCAGAGTAGTGAGTGCAGAGTAGTGAGTGCAGAGTAGTGAGTGCAGAGTAGTGAGTAGTGAGTGCAGAGTAGTGAGTGCAGAGTAGTGAGTGCAGAGTAGTGAGTGCAGAGTGCAGAGTAGTGAGTGCAGAGTGCAGAGTAGTGAGTGCAGAGTAGTGAGTGCAAAGTAGTGAGTGCAGAGTAGTGAGTGCAGAGTAGTGAGTAGTGAGTGCAGAGTAGTGAGTAGTGAGTGCAGAGTAGTTAGTGCAGAGTAGTGAGTAGTGAGTGTAGAGTAGTGAGTGCAGAGTAGCGAGTGCAGAGTAGCGAGTGCAGAGTAGCGAGTACAGAGTAGTGAGTGCAGAGTAGTGAGTGCAGAGTAGTGAGTAGTGAGTGCAGAGTAGTGAGTAGTGAGTGCAGAGTAGTGAGTGCAGAGTAGTGAGTGCAGAGTAGTGAGTGCAGAGTGCAGAGTAGTGAGTGCATAGTAGTGAGTGCAGAGTGGTGAGTGCAGAGTAGTGAGTAGTGAGTGCAGAGTAGTGAGTGCAGAGTGCAGAGTAGTGAGTGCAGAGTGCAGAGTAGTGAGTGCAGAGTAGTGAGTGCAGAGTAGTGAGTGCAGAGTAGTGAGTAGTGAGTGCAGAGTAGTGAGTGCAGAGTGCAGAGTAGTGAGTGCAGAGTAGTGAGTGCAGAGTAGTGAGTGCAGAGTAGTGAGTAGTGAGTGCAGAGTAGTGAGTGCAGAGTAGTGAGTGCAGAGTAGTGAGTGCAGAGTAGTGAGTGCAGAGTAGTGAGTGCAGAGTAGTGAGTAGTGAGTGCAGAGTAGTGAGTGCAGAGTAGTGAGTGCAGAGTAGTGAGTGCAGAGTAGTGAGTAGTGAGTGCAGAGTAGTGAGTGCAGAGTAGTGAGTGCAGAGTAGTGAGTGCAGAGTGCAGAGTAGTGAGTGCAGAGTGCAGAGTAGTGAGTGCAGAGTAGTGAGTGCAAAGTAGTGAGTGCAGAGTAGTGAGTGCAGAGTAGTGAGTAGTGAGTGCAGAGTAGTGAGTAGTGAGTGCAGAGTAGTTAGTGCAGAGTAGTGAGTAGTGAGTGTAGAGTAGTGAGTGCAGAGTAGCGAGTGCAGAGTAGCGAGTGCAGAGTAGCGAGTACAGAGTAGTGAGTGCAGAGTAGTGAGTGCAGAGTAGTGAGTAGTGAGTTCAGAGTAGTGAGTAGTGAGTGCAGAGTAGTGAGTGCAGAGTAGTGAGTGCAGAGTAGTGAGTGCAGAGTGCAGAGTAGTGAGTGCATAGTAGTGAGTGCAGAGTGGTGAGTGCAGAGTAGTGAGTAGTGAGTGCAGAGTAGTGAGTGCAGAGTGCAGAGTAGTGAGTGCAGAGTGCAGAGTAGTGAGTGCAGAGTAGTGAGTGCAGAGTAGTGAGTGCAGAGTAGTGAGTAGTGAGTGCAGAGTAGTGAGTGCAGAGTGCAGAGTAGTGAGTGCAGAGTGCAGAGTAGTGAGTACAGAGTAGTGAGTGCAGAGTAGTGAGTGCAGAGTAGTGAGTGCAGAGTGCAGAGTAGTGAGTGCAGAGTGCAGAGTAGTGAGTGCAGAGTGCAGAGTAGTGAGTGCAGAGTGCAGAGTAGTGAGTGCAGAGTGGTGAGTGCAGAGTGGTGAGTGCAGAGTAGTGAGTGCGGAGTAGTGAGTGCAGAGTAGTGAGTGCAGAGTAGTGAGTGCAGAGTAGTGAGTAGTGAGTGCAGAGTAGTAAGTGCAGAGTAGTGAGTAGTGAGTGCAGAGTAGTGAGTGCAGAGTGCAGAGTAGTGAGTGCAGAGTGCAGAGTAGTGAGTAGTGAGTGCAGAGTAGTGGGTGCAGAGTAGTGAGTAGTGAGTGCAGAGTAGTGAGTGCAGAGTAGTGAGTGCAGAGTAGTGAGTGCAGAGTAGTGAGTAGTGAGTGCAGAGTAGTGAGTGCAGAGTAGTGAGTGCAGAGTAGTGAGTGCTGAGTGCAGAGTAGTGAGTGCAGAGTAGTGAGTGCAGAGTAGTGAGTAGGCAGTAGTGAGTGCAGAGTAGTGAGTGCAGAGTAGTGAGTGCAGAGTAGTGAGTGCAGAGTAGTGAGCGCAGAGTAGTGAGTAGTGAGTGCAGAGTAGTGAGTGCAGAGTAGTGAGTGCAGAGTAGTGAGTGCAGAGTAGTGAGTGCAGAGTAGTGAGTAGTGAGTGCAGAGTAGTGAGTGCAGAGTGCAGAGTAGTGAGTGCAGAGTGCAGAGTAGTGAGTGCAGAGTGCAGAGTGGTGAGTGCAGAGTGGTGAGTGCAGAGTAGTGAGTGCAGAGTGCAGAGTAGTGAGTGCAGAGTGCAGAGTAGTGAGTAGTGAGTGCAGAGTAGTGGGTGCAGAGTAGTGAGTAGTGAGTGCAGAGTAGTGAGTGCAGAGTAGTGAGTGCAGAGTAGTGAGTGGTGAGTGCAGAGTAGTGAGTAGTGAGTGCAGAGTAGTGAGTGCAGAGTAGTGAGTGCAGAGTAGTGAGTGCTGAGTGCAGAGTAGTGAGTGCAGAGTAGTGAGTGCAGAGTAGTGAGTAGGCAGTAGTGAGTGCAGAGTAGTGAGTGCAGAGTAGTGAGTGCAGAGTAGTGAGTGCAGAGTAGTGAGCGCAGAGTAGTGAGTGCAGAGTAGTGAGTGCAGAGTAGTGAGTGCAGAGTAGTGAGTGCAGAGTAGTGAGTAGTGAGTGCAGAGTAGTGAGTAGTGAGTGCAGAGTAGTGAGTGCAGAGTGCAGAGTAGTGAGTGCAGAGTGCAGAGTAGTGAGTGCAGAGTGCAGAGTGGTGAGTGCAGAGTGGTGAGTGCAGAGTAGTGAGTGCAGAGTAGTGAGTGCAGAGTAGTGAGTGCAGAGTAGTGAGTGCAGAGTAGTGAGTGCAAAGTAGTGAGTGCAGAGTAGTGAGTAGTGAGTGCAGAGTAGTGGGTGCAAAGTAGTGAGTGCCGAGTAGTGAGTAGTGAGTGCAGAGTAGTGAGTGCAGAGTAGTGAGTGCAGAGTAGTGAGTGCAGAGTAGTGAGTGCAGAGTAGTGAGTAGTGAGTGCAGAGTAGTGAGTGCAAAGTAGTGAGTGCAGAGTAGTGAGTGCAGAGTAGTGAGTGCAGAGTAGTGAGTGCAGAGTAGTGAGTGCAAAGTAGTGAGGGCAGAGTAGTGAGTGCAGAGTAGTGAGCTGCCTCAAGTGAAGTACTCTGGTACCCAAGGATGACTAGCAAACAATATTATTCACAACGTTGCTTACTATTCAGCAACATTTGACAGTTTGCAAATCATCTTTATACAACAATTCAGAGTTTGATAACAAATTAATGTAACACATTGTAATATACAATGCCAATAGCTCAAACTTTAATGCTGCGAGACCTATTGCATTGTAAATGCTTGTTTCCAGTTACTTTTCAGTCTGCTAACTGGTGTTCAATGTTCCCAAATCCTAGTCCATCAGTGCACAAAATCCATACAGTTTGTTCCAGTGACTTTTCATATTGCACACAGACATGTCCCTTCAACAAATCTGCTTTGAATATGTGAAGGAGTTACTAAACATTAATATAATGCAGCAAGACAATACACATACTTTTACTTGAAATTATTGATAGAAATTGTACAATATATAACTCATTGAACCAAGCATACAACCTGGGTTGAAGTGATGGTATATAGTGAACAGTAAAATATGCACTTTTGGTGGGGCGTGTCTTGGTGAGCCAAGATGGCGGTCGCACTCTAAGAGTTTTCCAGGCCCTCTGCTATCTGCCGTCTTCATACCTTTCCTCCAGAGCAATTTATCCACCTGGGGCGCCTCCAGCCGTGGGGCGCCCACGCTCGCACCAGTCCTGTCCCAAAAACTGGCACTGACCAAGATGGAGGAGGCAGCCGGCAGAGGTCCGCAGTATTGCCATGTCGCAGAAAAATGGCGGCAAGGTGACCAGTTCTGACAGGGTTGGCTGTAAGCGTGCCGTGGGATATGCCACTCCAGAGCCCCCGTGGTGCGGCCGACTCCGGGAGCCTGTGTGTCTGGCCCGCTAGCACCACTGCTGCCGAATGTGGCTTTGAAGACTAGTAGAGGCTGTGGCGTCTGTGAGGGCGCCATGGGGGCAGAACCGAGATGACCAGCTGCGGCATCCGAAGGTAGGAGGGAGCGAATCTGGGGCTCAGCGGGGCTGCTGCATTCCCATCGAAGACGGAGTCGGCTCCCCAGCGCCAGAGTGTAGCATACCGTGAACTGATCTAGAGGCATCCGGCCTGCGGTCAGCAGGACACCTCGCCTCGTGTGAGTCGTTGGCAGGGGTGGGGCAACGGACCTGATTAGGAGGGATGCCCTGAGTGAACTCCTAAGTGCTGGATCCTGCCTCTCTCAGCACTGGAGGCTGAGCGCTCACCTACCAGATCCTGCGAGCTGCGAGGCTGGAGGGCCTCACACCCCCAATCCGGCAGGCGGATGGACTAATCTGACCGCCCAGGTTGTCGGTGCACCATTGGGATCCTTCAGGCTGTGGAAGTGGCCGGGCGGTTAGCCCGTGATCGGCGGGACACCTCCGGTGGGCCTGTCATGGGCTTTCGGCTTGCGGGCCTCGCCTCTTTGGGTCCCTGATGTGAGGAGTGGGGGCCGGCCAGCCCGCAATCGGTGGGAAGGCATGTCTGCCTACGGGAGAGCCCGCCCTCCCCACCACCACCACGAGACCCTTGAAAGTGCAGGTGGGCCTACAGCACAGGAACAGCGAAGCTCCTTTGCATCCCGGTGGCGACAGTAAGTACCTCAGTCCGCTGGCCCGAGGTGCTTCAGTGAGAAGCAGGAACTACATCGGCCCGCGGCCTGCGGGGGCCCTCCCCCCCACCTGAAGCGCCCAAAGACTCTGAGACCCAGAAGTAACCAGCGAGGGGGAGCTTGCTCAGAACTGGAGGGCTATTGTGAGGGAAGACACCGCTGAGCGACCACCGATTGGCAGACGATAGCATGGCGAAGTTTAGGGCCCGAGAAGATCCAAGGGGCCCCCTCGATCCTTAATCTGCCCTCTCTGTGCACCAGGGCTCACACACTCCTCCCGCCGCAGGGGTAGACTCTCACTCGGCCCCCTTGGCCCCCCCTGGCCTCCACTCACCTATATTGGGATCTCCTGCTCCCTGAGCACAAGACCACCTCCACGCAATGCAGGGGGCCTTTGCGGGAGACCATGACGGCCTAAGTCTTACAACCTACACCTGGCTTTGGAGCTTTTCTTGGGAACCACAAGACCTTCCCTCACAGCTAAACCAGCCAAGGTCCCAGGAACTTCAACAGAGACGCAGGCGGTGGGTCCAAACCGCCCCCTCTGAAAGACCGGACTGCCATGGGGAAGGACAGAGGAACGAAACCCCCGTCGACCCAAACCCGTAGTGAGCAGTATGCGGTCAGTGGTTCCGGTCATGGTGAGCCTGCGCCTCCCGTGGCTGGTCACCCTGGGTGTGACCTGGCTACCATCCTGCAGGCCATCAAGGCTTGTCAAGATTCCATGGAGACCAAGATCGGGGAGGTGCGGGCTTACATGGCCCTCATCCGCCAGGACCCGCGCAACGCAACTGCTCGCACTACGGAGAAAGAATCCCGCCGTCCGGAGATCGATGAAGATGTTTCAACTCTAAAGATGCAGGTCAAACAGCTGCTATCCCATATGGCTGATCACCGTAGATGGGCTGAGATGCAGAAAACTGATCGTATCGGAACAATCTCTGCCTGGTGGGCCTAGGGGACAGAACCTTCACAAATGAACACCTTCATTGAAGACTTAATCAAGTCATGGATGCCCGCAAATGTCCTGTCCTCATGGTTTGTGGTGGAACCGGCCCACCGTTTGCTTGCACCTAGGCCACCGCCGGGAGCCCCACACCAGCCAATTATGACGAGGATCCTACATTTTTGAGATTGTGATGCCATCCTGCAAGATGCCCGTTCCCGACCTGAGCTGTTCCACAAAAAAGCAAAAATTATGATCTTCCCCGATTACACCAAGGAAGTGCAGGCCCAAAGGAGATCATACCTTCACGTAAAGCAAAAAATGGGGAACCTCGATTTGCCCTATAGGCTCCTCTTTCCAGCCCGACTCAAGTTGATTTTCCAAAATAAGTCATACTTCTTTGATACGCCGGAGGCATCATGGACCTGGGCGACTGAGGAGTGTCCAATCTGCCCAGGGAAGGGTGCCCCCCTCTGAAAAGGCGCAATACTTGTAAAATGGTGTCTGCCTCGCACGCTGGCTCCCCTGTGGGAAGAATAGGTCTTTGCCACCCCAAGAGCCTTCCAGACTCCCTGAAAATTCTGGCGGATCCGATCTGTCACCCAAAGAGGGCCTCACTGACTCTCCAAAACCAACCACTGATGACACTGAGAGGGAGAGAGGGGGGTGCAGCCGAGCAGTTTGCGAGGGCCAGTTTCGGACGATTTTGTTACAGGGGGCCGATATTGCCGACCCGGTTACAAAAACGGCCCCACAGGGGCCCAAACCCGGCCCCCACCCTAGCCGCCCACCGAGGTATCGCTCGGTGTCCGCTACAGCCAGTCCGGGCCTGTCAACTAGGCTTCCCAGACCTTCGGCCTGCACGTCGCCCCATCAACATAATGCCACAACCAGGTAGTGGGGGTGAACCCCTTAGAGTCCTATTATGGAACGCTAATGGACTTCTAGATACAATTAAACAAACAGCGATTTTAAAACATGCACAAAGGGTCAATCCAGATGTCCTGCTACTGCAAGAGACGCACCTGTTGTGTAACTGATGTTACTTCCTAGCATGCCAGGGCTTCGACAGGGTTTGGCACTCAGGGTTCTCTCGAAGGGCTCGAGGAACGGCAATCCTTTTACGACGCTCCCTCCCTTCACGCTGGTCCACACTACTAGCGACCCTCTGAGCCGATTCATCACCCTCACAGGTACCCTTGGAGATACCATTGTCAACTTGATGTCGCTGTATATTCCCCCGGCAAACCTAAAATCCACTCTCCGTGACGCAGTGGCGATAATATCCTCTCTCCCCCAGGGTACGACGGTGATAGGGGGAGATTTTAATGCAGCCCCAGAACCCACCAAGGATGCCACGGGTACACCATCCTCCTACAGAATGCTAGGTGCCAGGCGTCTCGGAGATTGGGCTTCCACAGTGCAACTTCACAGCACACTGTGGGAGGCGGGCAAAGCCACGACCCGTGGGTATGCCAAGGGGTTCCTCAAAGATATGGAAAAGGGGGCGCCATTTGCGTCCCCAACTGCTGCATTGCTGTAATGAGGAAACATTCCTCGTGGTTAAACCATTCTTTCTCGTTTTTTTATCCACGTAATCCATAGTGGGCCAATAAATGTTCGCCATCTTTGTAATCCATATGCTTCAAAAATGTAGTCATTCCAGAACTCGAACTTTTCATTAGTTCTTCATCAGGGGTACTGAAATAAATTAGAAAGGGCCACGTAAACAATTGCTCAACATTACAAACCATCTGTTGCTCGTAAGAAGCCACCGGCTTTTGTAGCAAGGTAAAACATGATATTGCTTAGTGGCATAAATGAAAGACCAGTAAGGGGTGTGGGGAGAGCATTTCATCGGCATTTAGTCTTTGATTCTTGTAATGAGTACTCGGGAGGGGGAGCTAAGGGCGTAAAGGTTCTTAGGTAAAACTGTGTGATTCCAGGCAGGCCAGGGGTTGTGGGGTAGGATTTCATGTCAATAAACTTGTTTTCATTTATTCAATATGAGGGTTGAGCGAAGGGAATTTAGTATAAGGTGGCACATGGGTTATCTTAGTATCGTTTAATGCACAGCAACAGATGGTTTGTAATGTTGAGCAATTGTTTACGTGGCCCTTTCTAATTTATTTCAGTACCCCTGATGAAGAACTAATGAAAAGTTCGAAATGCATTGGGTTTCATGGTGGCTTGTTCGAAGGAATGTTGAAAGCACGTGTCTATGTTAAAGCTTGGGCAACATATGACATTTGAAAATGCGAATTAAAACATTCTTGTTCCATCTGGCTGTCTCTGGAGTGACAAAATTTTTGAAGCATATGGATTACAAAGATGGCGAACATTTATTGGCCCACTATGGATTACTTGGATAAAAAAACGAGAAAGAATGGTTTAACCACGAGGAATGTTTCCTCATTACAGCAATGCAGCAGTTGGGGACGCAAATGGCGCACCTTTTCCATATCTTTAAGAAAGCTGTGTTGGGACAAGCACAGCTCTGTTTTGCACACATCAACTTGCAGTCACAGCAAAAACTGTAATTTAAAAAAAAGGGAAGGTGTGCACATGCAATCTCTCTTTTGAATAGTAAACAAGGGGTTCCTCAAAGACAGACGACAGGTCCAAGACCAACACCTCTCTCAACTCGAGGCCAGGGCTCTCCGTCTCAAAATGAGTGTGGCCACGACGTATAGAGAGGCAGCGCACCGGCAGCTCCACTTATACGTGAAGAGATCAAAACAACTTCTCTCGAATCTGCCAAATTAAATTGGAGGTCCACAGTGGCCTAAGTTTATGGATGGGGAGACAAGAATGGCAAATTGCTTCATTGGCTTGCCACACATCCCCTGGCCAACTGAATCGTTCCTGAAATCTGCAACACACAGGGGCAAATCTTGCATACTCCTGCGGACATCGCGTGCACGTTTACGAACTACTACGCTACGCTCTACTCCACAGATCACTCACATTAGCTGGCTGGCTGCCAGCTCCCTCTTCCTCTAGGGTGTTCCTCTTCCACAGCTCCCAGAGAATGCAGTTACAGCCATGGATGAGCCCATCACGATCGAGGAGATCGGTGAAGCGATCTCATCCCTCGCTACCCGTAAGACTCCCGGTCCGGATGGTTTCCCTTCGGAATAATATGCAGCATTTCGGGAAATCCTGACCCCACAACTCCTTGCTCTGTTTGAAGAGGTTCTGGAAAAAGCCACAGTCATGGTTATACATAAAGTGCACCCTCCCCAAGCCTTATGTTCCAACTACCGCCCAATGTAATTGATTAATGCTGAGATTAAAATGTACGCAACAATTCTTGCCACCCATTTGAAGCGGGTCCTTCACATTTTCATACACCCCGATCAATGTGGCTTCATACCGCACTGTAGCATAAGGCTCTGTTTGAGACGCCTCTGTGTGACCCTTGCTCACCGTAACCTCCTTTCTCCATATCTAGCCCTAGAGTTGCTCGATTTTGAGAAAGCCTTTGATACGGTCGATTGGCATTGCTTCAAGAGCGTGCTGGAGAGAGAGGGCTTCGGCCCCCAGTATCGGATAATGGTGGGAGTCCTGTACTCCAGCAGACCCACCAGGGTCCTCATAAACGGAGCACTATCAGAAGCATTCCCTATCAGGAGGGGAATATGACAGGGGTGCCCGCTCTCCCCTCACCTATTTGCTCTTGCAATAGAGTCCATAGCTTGTCTCATTTGGGATGATGAACGGGTACAGGGATGGTCCTGGCAGGGCTCATATGAAGATCGGATTGCCCTATATGCAGATGATGTCCTGCTCTTTCTAGCTGACCCGGCACAATCCGGACCGAGGTGCCCCATTCTTTTGAGAGAGCGTCGGGCTTACGCATTAACCTGGCAAAATCCACACTGGTGCCCCTTCATGCATCAAGAGAATCCGTGGACTGGCAAACAACTATCCCCCTGCGTAGACTCTCGTTCAATTATCTCGGAATCTGGGTAGCGCTTCTCCCGGAGCTGACCTGGTCCCTCAAAGTCAACCCATTGTTCAAACGAACAAAAGATGACCTTCGGTGTTGGCAATCGCTTCCACTCAACCCCCTTGGTAGGATTGCCATGTTTAAAATTATGGTTCTGCTCCCGTCTTCTGAATGCACTCCAGAACCTCCCGCTGCACCTTCCCCGCAGTTGGTTTCTTAGGTTGGATGGGGTGGCCACGACCTTCCTCTGGGGGGGCTCGAGATCGCGACTGGCCCTTGTTTATTGCCACCGGGCCCATGTGATGTGGGAATCGGGATGGCAAACCTCTTCCTGTACTATCTGGCAACCTGTCTCCTGGTGATTCACAACTGGTTTAATGGCGGTTGGTCAAATCCAGCTTACAGACTGGAAGTGGAGAACCTTGGGTTCTCTCAGGTCCAGACTATGCTCTACGGGGCTCCAAATCCTCACACTTTACCAACAGTAACGCGAACGGTCCTTCTTACATGGTGGTCTGCGATGTGGCGCACCCAATGGGATGCTAAAATTACACTACAAACACCTCTCTGGCATGGGACTTGGCTGCGGTTGGTTGGGACACTAGCAGCCTGCCAGAAGTGGGACCAGATAGGTATCACTCGCTTGGGGGGTGTATGGAAGGGTGAACATTTGTCCTCCTTCCGGGAACTGCAGCAACCATACTTCCTACATTTAACTCAATTCTTCAAATACCTCCAGATGCGACATGCTCTTGCCCTCCACATTCCCGCCCAGATGGCATTCCCAGAATTTAGTTCATTGGAAGCTAAGCTCCTTATGGAGAACCTGGGGTATATCCCAAATCTTTAGATCCCTGATAAACAACGCCACGTCCGCTTTGGACTCCCTTAGGACTCTCTGGGAACACAGGCTTGGACCTTTCTGGCATAGCTGGTAAGAACTAAAACAGCATGTTCTCTTTCGGTGAAAGCCCATGGTCTGTGGCAAAATATTTCATTTTTACCTTTCTATTCAAGGATTCTTTGAACTGTGGATGCAGTAGTGTTAAGTTCCACACATCTGCAGCACCTATTAGCTCCAGTGCGTCAAAAAAGGTGTGGGCCGAGGCATTTAATTGACATGAGCTATTGGTGAATGAAACTTCCAGCCAAATTAGATTTTTAAGCGATCCTGGCTCTGCTACACATGCTGAGTGCATGTACTTTAAGATGCAAGTCTTCTGAGTAAGTAGTTGATCACTCAATGCGAATTCCATCCTGATCTGGGCTGGAGAGGTGTTACATGGCATTTGAATAGTGATCTGAATGCTGTACTCTGAGCTGTTATGGGAAAGTCTCTGTCCCATATGCCAGTGATGGAATAAGTTTGGCAGTGATTATTGCCAGCATTGACTCAAAGGAGTACTTTTGAAGATCATTCAAAAAGCAGATTGTAATGAAGCCAATTTCGGATTTAGTGAGTGAGTTTAGATATTGTAAGTGGCCTCCCTTGTCGTCTAGCCAGTATCCCAAATATTTGTATTTATTTGAGATAATCGGACGATGTTTGTTAAGGTGCCATTGGCCTAGTTTTATCTTTTTCCAGACAAAAATCATAATGTTGGTTTCTTCTTAGTTGTCATATCGTTTGCACAGCAGTGATTATATAGAACATCTAACAGTCTTTGAAGCCCAATCGGAGTTTGGCATAGAAGAATGACATCGTCCGCGTAAAGGAGCAAGGTGATATGATGATTCACTAGTTTTGGTGCATGACTGATTGCTAGATTTAATGCGGGTAACAGGTCACTCATAAACAGATTAAAAAGAGCTGGTGCCAATACCCACCCCTGCTTGACGCCTTGTTCAATGCTTATTTTGTCAGAAATTGATGTATGGCATCCCAGTTTTACTCTGGCACATGTATTAGAATAGAGCAGCAAAATACCTCATAGTAGTGGTTCTGGGATTTGCCAGGCTATATTTATATATACACGTTTTGACAACAGTAGTTGGTGATTAACATGGTCGAAAGCCTTGGTATAGTCTACAAAACAACAGCAAAGCTATTCCTTCTTCTTGATTTGTCTTGCTGCAAGCATCCTTAGGGGCACAAGGTTATCAATGGTGCCAGACAGTGTTCTAAAGCCAGTTGGGTTGAAAGGTAGCATGTTGTTTGTAGCTGCCTATTCTTCTAGATCCTCCAACAGGAGAGGAAAATCATTGTATGTAGGTGAAAGAAGATATAGCTCAAAACTGTTCATTGAAATTGTAACATATTAATTTACAAAAAGAAATGCACTCTGGAACCACCTCAGTGAACAGTAATAATTAGTATGAGAACTTTTAAAGGCTGCAGTGTGGGCTGATAGGGTATTGAAGCCATTGCACATTAAACCCTTTCCGCCTACACAGCTGGTCGTTATAGTGCACTATCAGTCCACAAACCAGCTATCCCTCATATCACTTGTTGGCTGAATACTTGTCTTAGATCCTTTTCACTGCTCCGATACCATTTGGCTAGATTTGTGCTATAGAAATACAACACACATACAACAGAAACCCCTGCCTACTTGGATCAGAAGTTCGCCATCTCCATTGGCTCTCTGCACACCAGCAGCAAGGAGACCTTCTCATGGAAGATGAAGTGCAGAAAAAGAAATTATGGGAGCGAGGACATTCCAGCTAAGTGAGAAGGGCTGACGAGCTATGTGTGTGTGTGTGTGGGGGGGGGGGGGGGATTTGCAGAACACCTATGCATCAATCCCCTGAGAAGTGGTTATGCATCACTATCCGTACACGAGGTGGGCGGCGTGAAGGAAGGGCTCCCATAAAGCCACAAACACTCCCATTTGATCATTGCGCTCGTAAATCAGGCGTTCACATTCCGCCACCTTGACGCACTCCGCCTACCACTCCAAGTCGGTAGGGAGAATGGGTTGCCTTCAGTGCCACAGAATGCACACCTTAGGTGACGCGAGGACCATCACCGGGTATGTTTGTTGGAGGTCATACAGTCCGCCATGTCATGAAGGAAGGCCAAGTGCATCGAGCGGTGGATGAGCAGTCACTGGGCATTCAGGGTCACCAAAAGAGCAGCCCAGTACAATTGGAGTGCCAGGAATTGCCAGAAGATGTGTGGTAAGTGGCAGCCCCTAGCTCCACATCTCCAATATAAGGCATGGAGCAAAAGGCCACCTCTGTGCAATTTTTTTGGGGGGTCGTATACCGGCCATGGAGCAGTTTAAAGTAGTGAAATGTGTTTGGCTTTTCACAGAAGGGTTCCCTAATGATTATGCTTGAGCACTCCAAATTAAATAACTTGTCCAAAGTACTCTCTATAAAGGAGTGCTTTCTCGCGTTTTCTCTAAACACTCAATAAAATGTGATATAGCTGATCTCAGTCTTTTCAGAATAGTTCCAAGGCGCACAGCACCTGAGGCCATTTTCCTCTAAAATAAAACATTAATTCTTTATGTCTCCAAAACTAATTATTTTAATTAAATTAAACCAACATATATAAAATTCCAAGCTTTAAAGCCATCCTTTTTACAAGCAACCTCAATATTTCTTATTGTGTTTTCAAATACTTTCTAATAGAGATGTTTTCCATAAACATATTAGCTAATAGGGCTAAGAGTACTAGACATTTCCCCCATGCATTTAGGGCCAAGCAGGTCCTTCATCAGGGGAATATACTGTAAATAAATAAACAGATAACGTCTACCGATCAGTCAAAACGTAAATAGGTACAACTGGCACAGTCAATAGAGGTCTGCTACCATATACACCGAACTGAACTGCTAATACGTAATCCTTACACATAGTTCAAACCCATCCATTATGGCTTACCAGCAACCCCAGCAGTGATGTGCTTTCATAACAACTTAATATGTCTCTTGTCTGGTCTCTGATCAGCACAGAGGCAGTCTATGAGTAGACTATACAGGCCAGATACCACTGCCTTTTGGACTCCCAACTCTCCAGATACTGTTGTACGGGGGAGAGGATAGTCTTAGTCGTTGTGCCCAGGCGACCCCTTAGGCTAGTGCAGAAATTCAGCCATACTCCGACTGGAGTGACTGAAATAGTGCAAGTCTTGCTCCATAAAATTAGTTGTTCAACCATTGAAATCCCCGTCCACCTCCAGGAGGGCAACGTAACAGTGGCCACAAGCACACTTTTCCCTGGTTATGCCGTATAGGGGTGGAGCTGTGTAGCCACGGGTTGGTCGACAAGAGGGTGTGCGAAGACTGCCATATGACCAGCGTAGCTCTGATTACTGGGTTGTCAGTCAGTAGCGTGCAGGCCTTATGTTTAAAGAGAGAGTCTAGGGACCAGCCGCATTTCAAGAGTTGTGTCTCTATGGCGACCCAAGTGGGCGGATCTGGGGTCCTGGCAGCCAGTAATAAGCTGTGAGAGATGGTGGGCCGCATAATATAAGGACACATGCGGTAGGGGTAGCCCCCTTGATTTAATATGAGCATGGAGTTTGGCTATTTTCAATTGGGGTCACATGCCTGCCCAGATGAAAGATTTGATGATGAGGAAAGTTACTTCTTGCAAAGTCTATTCAACAATGCCAAATGACTAATAGTTTTTTAATTACACTTTCTGTGATGTAATTTCCTGTGGACTCTATTGTGCAAATGAGTTGCCCTCACTTGTTCCCCTTATGTCCAAGGCCCCAAAACCGTCCCCGTCTTTTGTTGTTTCCATTTTCTTAGCCCTCACCTCCTCTGTATCCTTCCCTTTACCTGAGTCATTTAACAGCTCTTCACCCCTTGTCCCTCCCATTCCTCACAGAAGTATTTATAAGCTTTTATTTGCCTGACTGTATAAATGGAAGATTGTTTCCGAGAACTAAATAGTTCTGGTGGGACTCAGCTTACCCTATAAACTCCAGGAGCTGATAAAAGTGGCGTGAGGGATGAGCGGGTGGTTCAGGATGCCACTGCACCTCTTCACCCTTGCTGTTGGCACTTCGGATGTTTGAGTGACGGGTGACTGGAAGCGTTACCGCCAACTGCCGCCTCCCATTACAAGTTGATAGACGTCTGCCACGCGCGTTTCCTCTCGCCTCAAAGCGCAGGCGCGCGACTAATGCCGTCCATGCGCGAGCGCAAATCCACGAAATCCAATCACTAGATACGCGCGACCGCGCGGGCAAGAACGTCCCACGTAGACGTCAATAGTGCGCGTGTCATCGTTGGTGCCGTTGGGGGTCTCTCGACGACGTTTCTTGTTGTAATGGCGTCCCGCTCCCAAGCGCCTGAAGATTTTTCGACATATTCTAGGTAGGGTGACCAGGCGTCCCCGTTTTGCCAGGACGGTCCCTGTTTTTAACCAGCTGTCCCAGCAAATTTCAAGAAATTTAGCTCATTTAGCCCGTTTTTGGAGAGAGTCGACTGAAAACGGTGGAAGGTGTTTTTTATGTTTTACAAAACAGGGATAGTTAGCAGTGGTTTCAAGAAAGCAATTTAATTAACAGGCAAGCTACTGGGCTTAAAAATTGCATTGTATGTTTGTTCTTACTGCCTGTTCTGTAATTCTCTGCTGAGGAGCGCGCTCATAGCTTGAAGAAAAATTGTAGTCCTTCTTCTATTTTTGTGAAATGTCCCGGTTTTTGGCTTTAAAATTCTGGTCACCCTAATTCTAGGGGATTTGAACAATGCGGCCCCCGGGGAAGCGAAGGTCGCAGACCAGTCTTCCCCCGGTGTTTTCGCGCGATAACGGAAGGACAAGGTGGAGGGTGTAGTATGTACTGTTTATATAATTACTAGGTTGCTTTAAGGAATGTTCCTGTTATGTTCTATCTCTGGTTCTTAGAATGGTATGATGTGATGTTTCTTTCATTCTGAGCCTGTACTCTCAAGCTACTGGTCGTGGGTTATTTTCTCTACAAATAAAACTTCAAATTAAGAACAAAACAAAAAACATGATATGCTAGCTAACATTGGTTGTAGCAAATATTTCTCAACTATAGATTTGCGATCTGCATATCATCAGATTCCGTTAGCTGAAGTGTCCCAACCTTTGACAACCTTTGTAACACCTTTCGGTAATTATATGTATAAAAGACTTCCGTTCGGCCTTGCTTCTGCTGCAAGCATTTTTCAAAGGTTGATGGATGGCATTTTTAGGTCTCGCGCCTGCGATGCATATGGCGAAGCCATATGCGCATCGCGCAGGCGCGATACTATAGTCATCGGCTATGCTTCCCAGGAGACAGGAGATGTCACGCGCACGCTCTGGAAAGCGATCGGCGCCGGCCGCGCGCGCGCGTTTCCCAATCTCCTGTCTCTCTGGGAAGCACACAAGCAAGCCCAGCAAGCCCCGCCAAGGTAACTTTGAAATAATCTTTATTTCTTGATAATTATTGCCTCTGGACTTTTTTGTTTAATATTACGGGCATGTGGGTTGTGTGATGCTGCATAAACAGATGCGTTTGGAGTTTATTTACCGATCCGCTATGGAGGGGCTTTTCTTTAATCTGTTGGTGGCTGTTTTTTTTTATTTATTTATATTGCGTCTTCATGTACACATGATGTTTGACTTTTTTGAGCAATTCGTTACGTTGGGCTTTTGTATAATTTGATACTAGCTGTTATTTTATTTATATTGCGTCTCCCGATGCTGTGTTTGCCTGCCCCGCCAGCTCTCCAAGGTTGCTATTTGTTTCTTTCCCATCTGCGTACATCACTTGCGGGATACAGGTAAATCTGCATTCTAGAGTTGCCTTTATTGTTTTGAGGCCGGGCGCAGGGGCTGCTCCGATGTTATCAAGGCTGCTATCCCACTGCTAAGGCGGTGCTGCACTCACTGCCTTGTTTATATTTGTTTTAGTTCCGTGATGCTCCGATCTTTGCCCCTTCCGAGTGGAGCTTCCGAGTGGAGCTTCCGAGTGGAGCTTCCGAGTGGAGCTTCCGAGTGGAGCTTCCGAGTGGAGCTTCCGAGTGGAGCTTCAGAGTGGAGCTTCAGAGTGGAGCTTCAGAGTGGAGCTTCCGAGTGGAGCTTCAGAGTGGAGCTTCCGAGTGGAGCTTCAGAGTGCAGAGTGGAGCTTCAGAGTGGAGCTTCAGAGTGGAGCTTCAGAGTGCAGAGTGGAGCTTCAGAGTGGAGCTTCAGAGTGGAGCTTCAGAGTGGAGCTTCAGAGTGGAGCTTCAGAGTGCAGAGTGGAGCTTCAGAGTGGAGCTTCAGAGTGCAGAGTGGAGCTTCAGAGTGGAGCTTTAGAGTGCAGAGTGGAGCTTCAGAGTGGAGCTTCAGAGTGGAGCTTCAGAGTGGAGCTTCGGAGTGCAGAGTGGAGCTTCAGAGTGCAGAGTGGAGCTTCAGAGTGCAGAGTGGAGCTTCAGAGTGCAGAGTGGAGCTTCAGAGTGGAGCTTCAGAGTGCAAAGTGGAGCTTCAGAGTGCAGAGTGGAGCTTCAGAGTGCAGAGTGGAGCTTCAGAGTGGAGCTTCAGAGTGCAGAGTGGAGCTTCAGAGTGCAGAGTGGAGCTTCAGAGTGGAGCTTCAGAGTGGAGCTTCAGAGTGGAGCTTCAGAGTGGAGCTTCAGAGTGGAGCTTCAGAGTGCAGAGTGGAGCTTCAGAGTGGAGCTTCAGAGTGGAGCTTCAGAGTGGAGCTTCAGAGTGCAGAGTGGAGCTTCAGAGTGGAGCTTCAGAGTGGAGCTTCAGAGTGGAGCTTCAGAGTGGAGCTTCAGAGTGCAGAGTGGAGCTTCAGAGTGGAGCTTCAGAGTGCAGAGTGGAGCTTCAGAGTGGAGCTTCAGAGTGGAGCTTCAGAGTGCAGAGTGGAGCTTCAGAGTGCAGAGTGGAGCTTCAGAGTGCAGAGTGGAGCTTCAGAGTGGAGCTTTAGAGTGCAGAGTGGAGCTTCAGAGTGGAGCTTCAGAGTGGAGCTTCAGAGTGCAGAGTGGAGCTTCAGAGTGGAGCTTCAGAGTGGAGCTTCAGAGTGGAGCTTCAGAGTGGAGCTTCAGAGTGCAGAGTGGAGCTTCAGAGTGGAGCTTTAGAGTGCAGAGTGGAGCTTCAGAGTGGAGCTTCAGAGTGGAGCTTCAGAGTGCAGAGTGGAGCTTCAGAGTGCAGAGTGGAGCTTCAGAGTGCAGAGTGGAGCTTCAGAGTGGAGCTTCAGAGTGCAGAGTGGAGCTTCAGAGTGCAGAGTGGAGCTTCAGAGTGGAGCTTCAGAGTGGAGCTTCAGAGTGGAGCTTCAGAGTGGAGCTTCAGAGTGCAGAGTGGAGCTTCAGAGTGGAGCTTCAGAGTGGAGCTTCAGAGTGGAGCTTCAGAGTGGAGCTTCAGAGTGCAGAGTGGAGCTTCAGAGTGGAGCTTCAGAGTGGAGCTTCAGAGTGCAGAGTGGAGCTTCAGAGTGGAGCTTCAGAGTGGAGCTTCAGAGTGGAGCTTCAGAGTGGAGCTTCAGAGTGCAGAGTGGAGCTTCAGAGTGCAGAGTGGAGCTTCAGAGTGGAGCTTCAGAGTGCAGAGTGGAGCTTCAGAGTGGAGCTTCAGAGTGGAGCTTCAGAGTGGAGCTTCAGAGTGGAGCTTCAGAGTGGAGCTTCCGAGTGGAGCTTCCGAGTGGAGCTTCAGAGTGGAGCTTCAGAGTGGAGCTTCCGAGTGGAGCTTCAGAGTGCAGACGGGAGCTTCAGAGTGGAGCTTCAGAGTGGAGCTTCAGAGTGCAGAGTGGAGCTTCAGAGTGGAGCTTCAGAGTGGAGCTTCAGAGTGGAGCTTCAGAGTGGAGCTTCAGAGTGGAGCTTCAGAGTGGAGCTTCAGAGTGCAGAGTGGAGCTTCAGAGTGGAGCTTCAGAGTGCAGAGTGGAGCTTCAGAGTGGAGCTTCAGAGTGCAGAGTGGAGCTTCAGAGTGGAGCTTCAGAGTGCAGAGTGGAGCTTCAGAGTGCAGAGTGGAGCTTCAGAGTGCAGAGTGGAGCTTCAGAGTGGAGCTTCAGAGTGGAGCTTCAGAGTGCAAAGTGGAGCTTCAGAGTGCAGAGTGGAGCTTCAGAGTGCAGAGTGGAGCTTCAGAGTGGAGCTTCAGAGTGCAGAGTGGAGCTTCAGAGTGCAGAGTGGAGCTTCAGAGTGGAGCTTCAGAGTGGAGCTTCAGAGTGGAGCTTCAGAGTGGAGCTTCAGAGTGGAGCTTCAGAGTGGAGCTTCAGAGTGCAGAGTGGAGCTTCAGAGTGGAGCTTCAGAGTGCAGAGTGGAGCTTCAGAGTGGAGCTTCAGAGTGCAGAGTGGAGCTTCAGAGTGGAGCTTCAGAGTGGAGCTTCAGAGTGCAGAGTGGAGCTTCAGAGTGCAGAGTGGAGCTTCAGAGTGCAGAGTGGAGCTTCAGAGTGCAGAGTGGAGCTTCAGAGTGGAGCTTCAGAGTGGAGCTTCAGAGTGCAGAGTGGAGCTTCAGAGTGGAGCTTCAGAGTGGAGCTTCAGAGTGGAGCTTCAGAGTGGAGCTTCGAGTGCAGAGTGGAGCTTCAGAGTGGAGCTTCAGAGTGCAGAGTGGAGCTTCAGAGTGGAGCTTCAGAGTGCAGAGTGGAGCTTCAGAGTGGAGCTTCAGAGTGGAGCTTCAGAGTGGAGCTTCAGAGTGCAGAGTGGAGCTTCAGAGTGCAGAGTGGAGCTTCAGAGTGGAGCTTCAGAGTGCAGAGTGGAGCTTCAGAGTGCAGAGTGGAGCTTCAGAGTGGAGCTTCAGAGTGGAGCTTCAGAGTGGAGCTTCAGAGTGCAGAGTGGAGCTTCAGAGTGGAGCTTCAGAGTGGAGCTTCAGAGTGGAGCTTCAGAGTGGAGCTTCAGAGTGGAGCTTCAGAGTGCAGAGTGGAGCTTCAGAGTGGAGCTTCAGAGTGCAGAGTGGAGCTTCAGAGTGGAGCTTCAGAGTGGAGCTTCAGAGTGGAGCTTCAGAGTGCAAAGTGGAGCTTCAGAGTGCAGAGTGGAGCTTCAGAGTGCAGAGTGGAGCTTCAGAGTGGAGCTTCAGAGTGCAGAGTGGAGCTTCAGAGTGCAGAGTGGAGCTTCAGAGTGGAGCTTCAGAGTGGAGCTTCCGAGTGGAGCTTCCGAGTGGAGCTTCAGAGTGGAGCTTCAGAGTGGAGCTTCCGAGTGGAGCTTCAGAGTGCAGAGTGGAGCTTCAGAGTGGAGCTTCAGAGTGGAGCTTCAGAGTGGAGCTTCAGAGTGCAGAGTGGAGCTTCAGAGTGGAGCTTCAGAGTGGAGCTTCAGAGTGCAGAGTGGAGCTTCAGAGTGGAGCTTCAGAGTGGAGCTTCAGAGTGGAGCTTCAGAGTGGAGCTTCAGAGTGCAGAGTGGAGCTTCAGAGTGGAGCTTCAGAGTGCAGAGTGGAGCTTCAGAGTGGAGCTTCAGAGTGCAGAGTGGAGCTTCAGAGTGGAGCTTCAGAGTGGAGCTTCAGAGTGCAGAGTGGAGCTTCAGAGTGCAGAGTGGAGCTTCAGAGTGCAGAGTGGAGCTTCAGAGTGCAGAGTGGAGCTTCAGAGTGGAGCTTCAGAGTGGAGCTTCAGAGTGCAAAGTGGAGCTTCAGAGTGCAGAGTGGAGCTTCAGAGTGCAGAGTGGAGCTTCAGAGTGGAGCTTCAGAGTGCAGAGTGGAGCTTCAGAGTGGAGCTTCAGAGTGGAGCTTCAGAGTGGAGCTTCAGAGTGGAGCTTCAGAGTGGAGCTTCAGAGTGGAGCTTCAGAGTGCAGAGTGGAGCTTCAGAGTGCAGAGTGGAGCTTCAGAGTGCAGAGTGGAGCTTCAGAGTGGAGCTTTAGAGTGCAGAGTGGAGCTTCAGAGTGGAGCTTCAGAGTGCAGAGTGGAGCTTCAGAGTGGAGCTTCAGAGTGGAGCTTCAGAGTGGAGCTTCAGAGTGGAGCTTCAGAGTGGAGCTTCAGAGTGGAGCTTCAGAGTGGAGCTTCAGAGTGCAGAGTGGAGCTTCAGAGTGGAGCTTCAGAGTGCAGAGTGGAGCTTCAGAGTGGAGCTTCAGAGTGCAGAGTGGAGCTTCAGAGTGGAGCTTCAGAGTGCAGAGTGGAGCTTCAGAGTGGAGCTTCAGAGTGGAGCTTCAGAGTGCAGAGTGGAGCTTCAGAGTGCAGAGTGGAGCTTCAGAGTGGAGCTTCAGAGTGCAGATTCAGAGTGCAGATTCAGAGTGCAGATTCAGAGTGGAGCTTCAGAGTGCAGAGTGGAGCTTCAGAGTGGAGCTTCAGAGTGCAGAGTGGAGCTTCAGAGTGGAGCTTCAGAGTGCAGAGTGGAGCTTCAGAGTGGAGCTTCAGAGTGCAGAGTGGAGCTTCAGAGTGGAGCTTCAGAGTGGAGCTTCAGAGTGGAGCTTCAGAGTGGAGCTTCAGAGTGGAGCTTCAGAGTGGAGCTTCAGAGCGGAGCTTCAGAGTGGAGCTTCAGAGTGCAGAGTGCAGCTTCAGAGTGGAGCTTCAGAGTGCAGAGTGGAGCTTCAGAGTGCAGAGTGGAGCTTCAGAGTGCAGAGTGGAGCTTCAGAGTGGAGCTTCAGAGTGCAGAGTGGAGCTTCAGAGTGCAGAGTGGAGCTTCAGAGTGCAGAGTGGAGCTTCAGAGTGCAGAGTGGAGCTTCAGAGTGGAGCTTCAGAGTGCAGAGTGGAGCTTCAGAGTGGAGCTTCAGAGTGGAGCTTCAGAGTGGAGCTTCAGAGTGGAGCTTCAGAGTGGAGCTTCAGAGTGGAGCTTCAGAGCGGAGCTTCAGAGTGGAGCTTCAGAGTGCAGAGTGCAGCTTCAGAGTGGAGCTTCAGAGTGCAGAGTGGAGCTTCAGAGTGGAGCTTCAGAGTGCAGAGTGGAGCTTCAGAGTGGAGCTTCAGAGTGCAGAGTGGAGCTTCAGAGTGCAGAGTGGAGCTTCAGAGTGCAGAGTGGAGCTTCAGAGTGCAGAGTGGAGCTTCAGAGTGGAGCTTCAGAGTGCAGAGTGGAGCTTCAGAGTGCAGATTCAGAGTGCAGATTCAGAGTGGAGCTTCAGACTGCAGAGTGGAGCTTCAGAGTGGAGCTTCAGAGTGCAGAGTGGAGCTTCAGAGTGGAGCTTCAGAGTGCAGAGTGGAGCTTCAGAGTGGAGCTTCAGAGTGCAGAGTGGAGCTTCAGAGTGGAGCTTCAGAGTGCAGAGTGGAGCTTCAGAGTGGAGCTTCAGAGTGCAGAGTGGAGCTTCAGAGTGGAGCTTCAGAGTGCAGAGTGGAGCTTCAGAGTGGAGCTTCAGAGTGGAGCTTCAGAGCGGAGCTTCAGAGCGGAGCTTCAGAGCGGAGCTTCAGAGCGGAGCTTCAGAGTGCAGAGTGGAGCTTCAGAGTGCAGAGTGGAGCTTCAGAGTGGAGCTTCAGAGTGCAGAGTGGAGCTTCAGAGTGGAGCTTCAGAGTGCAGAGTGGAGCTTCAGAGTGCAGATTCAGAGTGGAGCTTCAGAGTGCAGAGTGGAGCTTCAGAGTGCAGATTCAGAGTGGAGCTTCAGAGTGCAGAGTGGAGCTTCAGAGTGGAGCTTCAGAGTGCAGAGTGGAGCTTCAGAGTGGAGCTTCAGAGTGGAGCTTCAGAGTGGAGCTTCAGAGTGGAGCTTCAGAGCGGAGCTTCAGAGCGGAGCTTCAGAGTGGAGCTTCAGAGTGCAGAGTGGAGCTTCAGAGTGGAGCTTCAGAGTGGAGCTTCAGAGTGGAGCTTCAGAGTGGAGCTTCAGAGTGGAGCTTCAGAGTGGAGCTTCAGAGTGGAGCTTCAGAGCGGAGCTTCAGAGTGGAGCTTCAGAGTGCAGAGTGGAGCTTCAGAGTGGAGCTTCAGAGTGGAGCTTCAGAGTGGAGCTTCAGAGTGGAGCTTCAGAGTGCAGATTCAGAGTGGAGCTTCAGAGTGCAGATTCAGAGTGCAGATTCAGAGTGCAGATTCAGAGTGCAGATTCAGAGTGCAGATTCAGAGTGCAGATTCAGAGTGGAGCTTCAGAGTGGAGCTTCAGAGTGGAGCTTCAGAGTGGAGCTTCGGAGTGGAGCTTCGGAGTGGAGCTTCGGAGTGGAGCTTCGGAGTGGAGCTTCAGAGTGGAGTGGAGCTTCAGAGTGCAGAGTGGAGCTTCAGAGTGGAGCTTCAGAGTGCAGAGTGGAGCTTCAGAGTGGAGCTTCAGAGTGCAGAGTGGAGCTTCAGAGTGGAGCTTCAGAGTGCAGAGTGGAGCTTCAGAGTGGAGCTTCAGAGTGGAGCTTCAGAGTGCAGAGTGGAGCTTCAGAGTGGAGCTTCATAGTGCAGAGTGGAGCTTCAGAGTGGAGCTTCATAGTGCAGAGTGCAGATTCAGAGTGCAGATTCAGAGTGGAGCTTCAGAGTGCAGAGTGGAGCTTCAGAGTGCAGCTTCAGAGTGGAGCTTCAGAGTGGAGCTTCAGAGTGGAGCTTCAGAGTGGAGCTTCAGAGTGGAGCTTCAGAGTGCAGAGTGGAGCTTCAGAGTGCAGAGTGGAGCTTCAGAGTGCAGAGTGGAGCTTCAGAATGCAGAGTGGAGCTTCAGAGTGTCAAGAGCAATGCCAATAGCTCTAACTTTAACAAAGGCAAAACCATTGCATTGTAAATGCTTGTTATTTTACCGAATCACATGCTCATGCTGCTGCCTGGTTTGTCTACATGCACACAGGCAGAATCACTCGGTACAAAATGGCTCCTGTTCACTCGTCAGTACGGTCTTGCGCCGCCCCACCTTCCCCCTGCCAAATACATTCATTCCAAATACTGCTTATTTTCATATCAGACTGACTTCTCACATCTGGGATAGCAGGGGCACCTTCCACAGTGATTAGTGCTTCACAAAAAATAATTCTCGGCTAGCGCTCAGAAGCCTTGAAGCTTTGATTGAATGACACTGCAGTTTGATGCCCCGCTCGTTTTTTGATGCTATGCGTTCCAGACACTGATTTTATTAAGACTCACTTGGAGCTCTAAACTGTCACTTGATCTTTCTTTGGGTCATTTCGTTTGCCCGGAAGGACTAACATATCTGTGAAACCCTCTTCTTTTATAGTTTGAGCATCGTCTTCGTTTAGCAGGATAACATTATACATTTGAAAATACAAATATCCGGGAAGAGCAGAGAGCAAATCTCCGCGATGTTGGGCATTCTCCTATCATAAAGGAAGCGTGTTGGTGGGACCTGTGGCATCTAACGCATCATTTAACCCTATATGCGTGGGCACCTACCACAATAATGTATAGGATGAGTTTGTTCCGTTCCCGTTTTTAATTTGATGTAAAACTCAAATCACTGCACACTCTCTACTACACACTCTCTACTACACACTCTCTACTACAGTCACTACTCTCTACTACACACTCCCTACTACAGTCACTACTCTCTACTACACATTCTGCTACACACTCTCTACTACAGTCACTACTCTCTGCTACGCACTCTACTCTCTACTACACTCTACTACACACTCTCTACTACACACTCTACTACACACTCTCTACTACAGTCACTACTCTCTGCTACGCACTCTACTCTCTACTACACACTCTACTACACACTCTCTACTACACACTCTACTACACACTCTCTACTACAGTCGCTACTCTCTACTACACACTGTACTACACACTACTACAGTCACTACTCTCTACTACACACTACTACCCACTCTCTACTACAGTCACTACTCTCTACTACACACTCACTACACACTCACTACTACAGCCACTACTCTCTTCGACACACTCTATACTAGACACTCTCTACTACACACTATCTACTACAGTCACTACTCTCTACTACACACTGTACTACACACTCTACTACAGTCACTACTCTCTACTACACACTACTACACACTCTCTACTACAGTCACTACTCTCTACTACACACTCTACTACACACTCACTACACACTCACTACTACAGCCACTACTCTCTTCGACACACTCTATACTAGACACTCTCTACTACACACTATCTACTACAGTCACTACTTACTACACTCTCTACTACACACTCTACTACACACTCTACTACACACTCTACTACACACTCTACTACACACTCTACTACACACTCTACATTACACACTCTACATTACACACTCTACATTACACACTCTCTACTACACACTCTCTACTACACACTCTACACTACACACTCTACTACACTCTACTACACACTCTGCTACACACACGCTCTACTACACACTCTACTACACACCCTCTACTACTCTCTACTACTCTACTACACATTCTCTACTACTCTACTACACACTCACTACTTTCTACTACACTCTACTACAGACTCTCCACTCTCTACTCCACACTCTCTACTCCACACTCTCTACTTCAATCTCTCTACCTCAATCTCTCTAATTCAATCTCTCTACCTCAATCTCTCTACTTCAATCTCTCTACTTCAATCTCTCTACTTCACATTCTGTATTACACACTCTCTACTACACACTCACTACTCTCTACTACACACTCTCTACTACACACTCTACTACACTCCCTACTACACATTCTCCTACACACTCTACTACACACTCTACTACACACTCACCACTCTACTACACACTCACCACTCTACTACACACTCAGTAGTCTCTACTGCTCACTCTCTACTACACACTCTCTACTACACACTCTCTACTACACACTCTCTACTACACACTCACTAGTCTCTACTACACACTCACTACTCTCTACTACACACTCACTACTCTCTACTACACACTCTACTACTCACTTACTACTCTCTACTCACTCTCTACTACTCACTACTACTCTCTCTACTACTCACTATTACTCTCTCTACTACTCTCTCTACTACTCACTCTCTACTACTCACTCTCTACTGCTCATGACAATGCCATTTATTTATCTGTTTCCAAAACCAACACATAAATAAAACATTTGTCATTTACAATGCCAAAAGCGCTAACTTTTGCAAAGGCGAGACCGTTGCATTGTAAATGCTTGTTAATAATTGTCCTGGAATTCAAGCTTTCCAGGATGATATCCTTGTGCATTCTGAATCTTTAGATCAACACTATATTTTAATTGAAAGTGTTTTGAATACTTTGCAAAATCATGGACTCACAGTCAACAAAAAGAAATGCAAATTTTTAGCTAATGAGGTGGATTATTTAGGCCACAATTTATCGAAAGAAGGTATTAAACCTAAAGCTTCACTTTTGGAGGCTATTAAGAATGCGCCGTGTCCATTAGACAAGGACTCATTGAGGTCTTTTCTCGGCTTGAGCGAATATTGGGCCAGATGTAGGTAGCCAAATACCGGTCGGTAACGGCCGAATTCGGCTGTTACCGACCGGTATTTGGCTACCGAGATGTAGGGGGACTGTAACGCTGCAAATCGGTAATTTTACCGGTCGGTAAATATACCGGTCGGTAAATTTACGGACCGGTATATTTACCGACCGGTAAAATTACCGACCGGTATATTTACCGACCGGTAAAATTGATATGTAGGTGGGACTCTTCTGAGTCCCACAAGGCCTACAAAATCGGTATTTTACCATCAAATTGTATTTGATGTTAAAATACCGATTCAGGTGTGCATGCACATGTGTGCATGCACACCTGTGCCATATGACAGGCAGACCTGCCCTTAGGGCAGGTATGCCTGCCATATGGCCCCCGAACCTTTTTTGGGGGTGCCAGAGGGTGTCAAAGTGACACCCCCTGCACCCTTGTCAAAATCGGTATTTACCGATCGGTAAATACCGACCGGTAATGCCCCATTCATTCCTATGGGCTTCAAAGCCCATAGGAATGAATGGAGCATTACCGGTCGGTATTTACCGATTCGGTAAATACAGATATTTACCGATCGGTAAATTGGAACATCTGGATGTTCCTACATACCCCCCCTTCTTATTTACCGATTCTTATTTACCGAATCGGTAAATAAGAATCGGTAAATAAGTTTTACCTACATCTGGGCCATTATGCTCGTTTTGTCCAGGGATACGCCTTAGTTGTTCAACCCCTTAGAGACCTTTTGAAAAAGCACGCTAGGTATATTTGGTCTTCAGAATCTCAAGTTGCTTTTGATTCTATTAAAGACATGATTCTCTCTGCTCCTGCAATCAAACCATTTTCACATGGAGTGCAGAGTATTATCACCGTAGATGCTAGTTCCCGGGGTTTGGGTGCTGTTCTTAGTCAAATGATTAATGGCGAAGAATACACGATTGCCTTTGCTTCACGTTCTTTAACTTTTGCTGAAATCAACTATAGTACTATAGAGCGGGAAGCATTAGCGTGTTCGTGGTCTGTGGAAAAGTTCAAAATGTATATTTGGGGTACTAGATTTCTATTGTACACAGACCATAAGCCTTTGATTTACATGCTTGGTGAAAGCTCTTCTAATAGGGCTTCCTCTCGTTTGGTTAGGTTACTGGCTAAACTTCAAGAGTTCAATTTTGAAATTAGGTATCTGCCGGGTGGTAAAAATATCCGTGCAGATTGTTTATCACGTATTCCTTTACCAACTCTTGTGTCAGTTAATTCTGATCTTGAATGTGTTTTTTCCATAGATGATGCTCTTCAAAATTTTAAAATCACCAAACAAGATTGGTTACAAGCCATGGAACAAGATTCTTGTTTACAGAATGTTAAAAGATTTTTGATTAAAGGTTGGCCTATGGACAAAAGTATGTCCATGGAGGAAAAACATTATTCACAGGTTGCATCTGAGTTGTCTGTCTCTGGTGATATCTTATTTAGACAAGACAAATTTGTTCCACCTTTTAAAATTAGACAAAATATCATCTCCTTAGCACATGAAGGACATCCAGGCTATTGTTTTATATAATTTTTTCTTTTATTTTATTAGGGGAAGGATGTGTAGTATGTACTGTTTATATAATTACTAGGTTGCTTTAAGGAATGTTCCTGTTATGTTCTATCTCTGGTTCTTAGAATGGTATGATGTGATGTTTCTTTCATTCTGAGCCTGTACTCTCAAGCTACTGGTCGTGGTTTTTTTTCTCTACGAATAAAACTTCAAATTAAGAACATCTACTCGCTTTTTTGGATTTATTCGTATGAAGAGCATACTACAGAGGGCGGGACTACAGGGGTTAAAGGAAGGGGTGGGATGGGGGAGGGCATATAAGGGTCAGGAGAGGAAGATCCGGCCTCTTCCTGACACCTGAACACCACCGGGAGGGTGTTTTTAATTTTGTGGAGCTGTAGGACAGTTTTTGAAAGGGGGCCGATTTGTCGATCGGCTGCCTGGAAAGCTTTAGCAATTTTGGCGTGCGGCTACGTGGAGATGCCCCTGGGGAGTCTTTCGGCGTGGCTGGGGGTTTTTTCGCCCCGAGGAGAGTGCGGAGCTCGAACTGGCCGAGTGAAGAGGCCGCGGCAGGCGTGTCCACCAGGCGCGGCCCCGGGACTGGATGGGGGTTTCTGCGGTCAGTAAATGGTGCGCGTGTGGGTATCGGGTGGGCGCGGCGGCGGGGGTTTGGGTCTGCGACGTGGCTGTTACTGTGCCCGTCGGTAGTGGCTGTTAGAGGGGGTCACCCTGTTGGGGGGGAAGGGGGGCCTGCGCGCCTGGTTTTCCTTCCTGAGACTTTCCCGGGGTCATGGTGCGTCGCCTTTGCCTGTGAGGGGTGGGGTGGGGGGGCGCGTGGCCGGTGCGAGGCTGATGGGGGCCCCGCAGCGGGGGCGGGAGGGAGGGGCGTCCTTGCTTCGCCCACGGTTCTGAGGGGGGGGGCTGCTGCCGGGTGCCTGGTGGGTGGAGGGTGGGCGTGAACGGCCCCAGCTTTGGCAGGGGGTGGGTTTTTTGGGAGTAGCTGCTCCTTGCCTTCTGGGGGCATTCCTTCATTCCCTGGCAGGCGGGCCTTAGCTTGCAGAGGGCATTTGCCAACAGGGGTGGGGCGGGGCATCGCATGTAGACGACGTCGCCCGGAGCTGGCTGAGGCCTTGCAGGTCCCCAACCCCCCCCCCCCTGTTTTTGCTGCAGTGTGGTGGGGGCGTGGGCCCGTCCCTACTGGGACCCCGCGCTATCCGGGTTGGTCACAGGGCGATGGTGATGGCTGGGGGGTGGTCCGGTCCCCTGCGGAGTTGGTCGGCGGCACAGCGTAGGGGTCAGGGACACGTGTGAGGGACGGCCGAGACGGCACGAGGCCCGGTGGTGTGTGGGCCCACCTGGTTCTGGCGACCCGGTGGGGGAGGCGAACTGAGGATGGCGGTCCAGCTCGGCAGCAGGTGTGACACCAGCGGGGTGCACTACGGCCTCCTAACGCTGGTCCGAAGCAGTAGGGTGGTCCGCGGCGGCCTGCCCTCCGTCGGGGGATTTGCGCAGCGTCCAAGTCAACATTTTCTCCAGACAATGTTCCATATGTACGGTGTGACCGGTTCAGTTGTGCGGTGTGACAGTCGGCGTGGTTGTTGTACGAGAAGTGCTGGGGGTCGGTGGGTGTGATGGTGAAGGGTGTTGTGGGCTGTGGGTGTTGTGTGGTGGTTCTTTCGGAAGGGTAAATGGTGGTTGGACGGGTTTTTATGGTGGTGGGGGTCCAGGGCGGCTGAGGTAGGATCTGCGGGCACGGCCGCGATGGGCATGGCGCCCAGGAGCAAAGGGGCGTTGTGCTGGAGCAGCTTTGGGTACACGTTTCCGGCGGGGGCTGGGATCATGGCACTTCCGAGGCGATGCGCTGCAGGTATGGGGGTGTCTTGGGGGATACCGGTGCTGCTGCGGTAGGCGTAAGGTGGGACCCAGTGTGTAGTGAGTGGTTGTTGTTAGTAATGACGCGCGTGTGCTCATGCGCGTCATTCATAACAACAAATATCGAGTAATGGTTTGAATGTGAATATCGCGTGCATGTGTGCGTGTGGTGTATATGTAAGTTGGTGCCGCGAGCTGGTATGTTGTTTCTTGAATGTTGATGTATGCATGCAAGTCTGTGTCGCGTGTGAGAGTCGCGTGTATGTGTGTTGATGTTCAAATGGGGATGCGCTGCAGAAGTAGAGTTGCCGAACAGTTAACCGGCATTCAAGATCTTACGCTCGACCTGCAAGCTTCACAATTAAAGGCTCTACTTACTTATTCAATTCAAATTGCCTCCTGGAAGTCATTTCTTCTTTTATTACACTGGCGACGATCGGGAACACGTATTTATGCGTGCAACGAATACATTTTTCAAGGATTTTCACTTTTTTACATTAAATCGTTTTCATTGGCTGCAACCTGTGGGAGAATTCGCACCAGCATCTCCTATTGGATGGTTTTCAGCGCTTCTGATTGGATCACAATATATGGATTACTAAGAGCTCATTTCATTGGTTATTCCCTGGGCATTTAAAAAAAAAAAAAAAAAAAACGAATACTTTATTATTCAGCTCATCGTGGATCAGTAACAACTGGAATTTACAAGGAGAGAGGCATTTACAAGGCAATATTGACAGTAAGTGACATCTGTGATTCGCACACACTATTGTGAGTCACAAGTAATTATAAATAATTGTACCTCTTACTTTTAAATCCTTTGTTTAAATAACCATGACTGGAATTCAACCTCCTCCCTTATTTTTAGCTAGCAAAGGTGATCCTCCTATCGAATGGGACATTTGGGAACCTATGTTTTTAGCGTATGTTGAAGTTCTAGAGGAAGGTGAGTGTGAAGCAGAAAGAAAACTAGCCTTATTGAAACATTGTCTTGGTGGAATAGCTCTCAAAGAATTCAAAAGCCTTCCTCCATTAAGTGACACCTCTAATTTAAATGTATACCAAATTGCTACCAGACAATTAGCCATTAGGTATGGAAAAAAAATTAATATGGTTATGGAAAGATTTAAATTTTACTCAAGAAAACAACAAGCAGATGAATCTATAGACAACTATGTATCTGCATTGAGAGCATTGGCGGTAACTTGTGATTTTGAACACATTAACTATGACCAGGTTTTAAGAGACCAGATCCTCATGTGTACAAACAACAAGAAAATACAACAAAGGCTATGGACAACTTCAGATATGACTTTAAATGCAGCAATCGAAATTGCGAAATCAATAGAACATTCAGAAAAATTTGTAGATGAAATACGTTCACAGAATAGTAGTAAATCTGATGTTTCAGTCATAAACAAGGAAAGTGAGAGATTTAAAGATTCAGGGAAATATGGGAAATATACCAATACAAGGAATGATAACCAGTATAAAAACGAATACAGAAATAGATGGCAGAAACCTAATCAGAGAATGAATACATGGCAAAGATCTGATCAGAGAGTGAATATGTGGCAGAAACCAGACACAAGAACTTATAATATATACTGTTTCAGATGTGGAAGTAATCTTCATTTGGGGAATTCGAGATTGTGCCCAGCTTTAGACAAAGTATGTTCAAGATGAAAAAAAAAAGGGCATTTTTCAAAAGTTTGCAGGTCAGCACCAAGGAAAGTCAGTTTAGTGCAAGAACAAGAACAAGAGAATTCAAGTGATTGTGAATTTGATGTGAATACCATAATGTGTATAACTAAAGAACAAAAAGTAAAGAAATTTCCTTCGTGTTTAATCACCATTAATGGAGTCTCTACCAAAGTATTTGTTGACTCTTGCTCATGGTACACAGTCCTACCTAATATCTTGTTCAAATCTAACTGGCCTGATATCAAACTATTACCACCAGATGCCACACCAAGTGGATATACAGGACATAAATTGCAACTCATTGGATATTTTGTTGCTGAACTGAAATTTAAAAACTACTCTGCACATGGGAAAGTATATATAACAGAATCTGGTGATTCATTATTAAGTTGGCCACATGCTGATCAACTAGGTATGAAACTTGATCCCAGCGCTGATCCACCAGTTTATGCAATTGACTCTGGATCAAATGAACCTGTACATGGTGAAACTGAAGGAGATTTAATCTCAAAAATTAAAGAAGCATTTCCCAACTTATTTTGTGATGTTCTAGGTAAATATAAAGGGTTTGAACATCGAATAAAAGTACATACAAATGCTTTACCTGTCCGCCATAAAGTAAGGAATGTACCTCTTTCTTACAGAGGAAAGTTGAAAGAAATCCTTGATGACATGTGCAAAAAGAACATCATAGAACCCATTGAATCGTCTCCATGGGTTTCTCCCATCGTGATTTCGATCAAATCTGGGGGAGATCTTCGTGTGTGCATAGATTTGCGCAGTTTAAACAATGCAATTTGTGTAGACTCACATCCTTTGCCCAATCTACACGAAATGGTATCTACTCTTAACAACGCAAATTTTTTTTCATGCTTAGATCTAGCGAGTGCGTATCATCAAGTGGTCTTACATGAAGACTCAAAGGACTTAACAGCTTTTATAACTCCTGAAGGATTATATAGATTTTGCAGGATGCCTTTTGGATTAGCAAGTGCAGCTGCAGTTTTTCAAAGGCTAATGAAAGAGACACTAGAAGGTTTAACAGGGGCAATTGCATTCCAGGATGACATTTTAGTTTTTGGGAAAGACATAATTGAACATGACAACCATCTATTTAAAGTATTAAACGCTTTGGCCAAGAAGGGGCTAACATTACGTGCATCCAAATGTAAATTTAGGAGAGATGAAGTAGAATATCTTGGACATTGTATTAGTGCTAATGGCATTAGACCTAAAAATTCACATTTGGAAAACATCAGCAAAGCCCCTATTCCTCAGAACAAGGAACAGTTAGTTGCATTTTTAGGTCTTGTTGAATTCTATTCAAAATTTATCCAGAACTATGCGAGTGTAATTGAACCTTTCAGGATACTTTTAAAGAAAAATGCAAAATTTGAGTGGACAGAAACTATGACAGGAACTTTCAATACTGTGAAGTCAATGATTACCAAAGCACCTTGTCTTAAACCATTTGTAATTGGCAAGAAATGTATAGTGACAGTAGACGCAAGTAATTGTGGGTTGGGTGCTGTGCTGATTCAAGAAGAGTGGGGTAAAGAATGGATTGTTTCATATGCTTCAAGAACGTTGAGAGAGACTGAACGTCATTATTCGGTGATTGAAAGGGAACTCCTGGCGTGTGTTTGGGGTGCTGAACATTTCAGACCTTTCTTATGGGGAACGAAATTCACAATAAAAACTGATCACAAACCTTTAGTACATATATTGTCACCGGGTGGAGGACGCACTCTTTCTTCGAGGTTAGCCAGATTATCATCAAGGTTGCAGAATTTCCAATATTCTTTAGAATATATTCCTGGGAAATCGAATGTTCATGCAGATTGTATGTCAAGGCTTCCATTACCATGCAGAGATACTGATGTGATTGATAAAGATGAATGTGAAGTAGCATGTGTTTATAATGACGTTAATTTAGTGTTTGGTGAAAGTTCAATAGTTAAGGAGGAAACATGGAATGAAGAGATGAACAAAGATTTAGAACTCACAAAAGTGAAAGAATATGTGTTAAATGGTTGGCCTGAAAAAAAAGACCTTACAGGTAGTTTAATGAGTTATCATATGATTAAGGATGAATTAACCATAGAAAATGGGATATTGTTGAGGAATGATAAATTTATTCCACCTTTCGGTCTCAGAAAAAAGTTTTTAGATTTAGCTCATGTTGGGCATTTTGGGATATCGGTCACTAGAAGACGGTTGAAGAATAATTTCTGGTGGCCAGGTATAGATTATTTTGTTGAACAGCAGGTGAAATTGTGTGATTTGTGTACTAACAGTGACAAAACGGCCAAAGCTTTGCCCAGTATACCACAACCTGTCAGTTTACCGGCATCACCATGGAATAAGATTGGGATTGACATAATTGGTCCATTCAGTGTTTTACCACAACAACATTCGTTTGGCATAGTACTTATAGATTACTTTTCAAAATGGCCAGAGATAAAAACAGTCAAAGAAGTGACTAGTGATGCTATAATACAGTTTATGGATGAAATTTTCTGCAGGGAGGGTATTCCCCAGGAAGTAGTGACGGATAATGGTCCACAGTTTGTTAGTAGACAAATGGAAAAGTATTTTAGTAGATGTGGCATCTTTCACAGAAGGATAGCAGTATTCCATCCTGAGGCCAATGGTCAAATAGAAAGATTCAATAGAGTTATCAAAGAAGCTATCCAACTAGCTGTCAAAGGTGGATTGTGCTGGAACAAGGCTTTACAGTCCATGTTACTATCTTATAGAACTACTCCCAGTGCCATTACCTTACTGTCTCCTTTTGAAATGTTAAGAGGGCGTAAACCTAGCACTAATTTAGTTCCTTGGTGGTTAAAGAATAAAGATAGTAACCGTATTGATTTTGCTGAGGTGGATTTTGAGGAGATTCGCAAGAAAGTTAACACTTATAAGGAGAAGATGAAAAATGAATTATCAAAAGGAAGAACAAGGAGTTGTGTACCTGTACACGTTGGTGATTTGGTGAGGTTGAAGAAAGGCAGCTATGTACATAAAGGATTGGCAAAGTGGTCTGATCCTGTTAAAGTTGTTGAAGTGTTCAGGAATGCTGTGAGAGTAACTGATGGTAGTGTATGGCATTTCAGCAGAGTCTCAAGATATAATAGTAGAAAGGAATTTCACGGAAATGTTTCAACAAATAAGGCCTTGGATGAAGATGATTCAATCAATGAATATCTAGATGTTGATGTTAATGACTCAAGGTCATCTGAGTTTTCTACCACTACTACTGACAGTGAATTATCTACTGCTACCACTGAAGGTGATTCACAAGAATTATTGAGGAGTTCAAGATGTCGGAGAATCCCTTCAAAGTTCAATGATTTTGTTCTATCTTAAAAAAAAAATAAAATAAAAATAAAACAAAAAAAAAGGGAGGGAGGTGTGTAGTGAGTGGTTGTTGTTAGTAATGACGCGCGTGTGCTCATGCGCGTCATTCATAACAACAAATATCGAGTAATGGTTTGAATGTGAATATCGCGTGCATGTGTGCGTGTGGTGTATATGTAAGTTGGTGCCGCGAGCTGGTATGTTGTTTCTTGAATGTTGATGTATGCATGCAAGTCTGTGTCGCGTGTGAGAGTCGCGTGTATGTGTGTTGATGTTCAAATGGGGATGCGCTGCAGAAGTAGAGTTGCCGAACAGTTAACCGGCATTCAAGATCTTACGCTCGACCTGCAAGCTTCACAATTAAAGGCTCTACTTACTTATTCAATTCAAATTGCCTCCTGGAAGTCATTTCTTCTTTTATTACACAGTGTGGGTGGCGAGCTTCACAGTGAGGTTGCCAGGGATGGCCCGTCGGCTCCCATGTGGTCAATTGATGGCGTGGCATTGGTGTTCAGGTTGATGGGACTCGGGGGTTGGATGTTTATACAGGGGGAGTGTTCCCGCAGGATGCGATGCTGCCCTCTCCATGACGGGCGGGCCAGCGTGGCATCGTCACGTGGGCGCAAGGTTGGAGTGGAGGAGCTGGAGGCGGGGGCTAGATGCTCCTGGGGTGGAGGCCAGTGTTGGTAACGTGTAGGTGGAGGACTGCTTCGCATCTTGACTTGGCGGATGCGCGGGTTATGCCGGAGGTTCAGTGGTTTTAGTTTTCAGGATTTGGTGGCATGGCAGTTAAGGGGTTTGGGGGAGTCTCATGTAGGGAGTGCAGGAAGGAAGGCGCAGCCTATGTCAGCCTATACAGGTCGAAGGGCGGCTGCGCGGGGGTTCTTGGGGGGTGAGCGTCGTAGTGGGGCGAGCGTCCGATAAGGCGGGGGGGGCTGTTTGGCAGGAAGTTTTTGGGAGTGGCGTGTTTTGGCGGTAGCTAGTAGTTTCCTGTAGGTGGGGGCGGGTAGCTGTAACACGGTGGAGAGGTATCGGGCCGCTGTGTGCTGAGGTTTATGTGGGTTTGTTTTTCTTTTGACCTGGGGTATTGGTACTGCCCACCAAGGACGTGGGGTGTGTGGTTCATAGGTAGCTGCAGGTTGGAAGGTACTGTAGGGAGCTTCGGTTAGGATTGCGACGGGGCTGTTGGTGGTGCCAACTTGGGGGGCTTAGGCTTTTGGGGGAGCAGCGGCGGGGCGGTGTAGTTGTGACGGCAGTGTGCCCGGACAGGAGGGCAGTGGGAGCCGGGCGTAGAGGCGTATTGGTGTGTGGGGAAAGGTCGCGAGGGACTGTGATTGGAGGAGGTTGGGAGTGAAGTAGTGGTTTTAGCAACGGGGGAGACATTTCGCCTGGTCTTTGGCCTGGTGCATGTCCGGGCTGGTCTTTGGCAGGACTGCCTGGCAGAGGAGTGTGGTTTCTGGATGTTCGGGGGGCCGCGACGGCGGTGGTCATTGGGTGGGTCCTGGGAGGGGGGCGCTGAGGGGGCAGCGGGGTGCAGTGAGGTGTCTGTGGTGCCGTGGGTACTGGGGTGTGGGCTTTTGCTTGGCGGAGGTTGTAGGCTGGCTGCCTGTAGTGTTGCATATCTTTGGAATATAGAAGTTAGAATGTAAGAACTGTACGAATGTCTTATACATGATTTTGAGGGAGTTACGGACCTGATCTCTACTTCACGCTGGCGGCACCTTTCATACCTGCTTCCTTACTTTCCTTGACTAAGCCATTAAGGGGGCTGGGGGAACACCATGCGTTTCTGGCGGGACTAGTTTCTCCTTTTCTACCATGGGGTCTGGGAGTGGAGCAGGAGCCAGGGCTGTCGCCTGGAAGGAACGTGGGTTTTTTCCCCTCAGCAGGTGGTCAACACAGGAGGTGCACTAGCGGGGTGTGGACGGGTCTGGGCAGGATCCCAGATGATTGAGTGGTGATCGGTAGGAGACGGGGCGGAGGACATTGTGGGGTAGGGGTTGGTGCCATGACGATTGCCGTAAGGCGCAGGGAAGGTAGGGTTGCCCTGCTTTGAGGACACATGAAGGGGAGAAGTTGCTGGGATATGTCAGGCTGGCAGTATCCTGAGATGCTTGGCAGGGGAGGTTTTCCAGGGAACGGAACTTGGGGCGTCCTGGTCGGGCGCAGGGTTTTTTGTGCTTGGGGGGAGACGGTTTGCGGGGCTGAGGATTTGGAGATCCAGGCTATGACGCTCTGGTGATGGGGACGGTTCGGTGTGAGATTGAGGGTGGGGGCCTTTGGTCAAAGGGGGCCGCATGGCGCGGTCCGAGGATGGTGGGGGGCTGTTGCTCACGTACATTGGGGTAGTGGTACAGGCGGTGGATGGTCGTCCACGGGGGGTGCCTGGAATGGTCAAAAGTTTGGCCCGAGACCGTTTTGGGTTCGGAATGCAGGCACGGATTGGTGGATGGTCATTCACTAAGTGTGGTGGGAGCCACAGTACATTATACAACGCATGGGGATATGGGAGATGTGGTGTGGATGACCGTGCAGGTGAGGGGCAAAGGATGGAGGTGCTGGGGGTGGATGGTCGTTCACCTCGAAAATGGTGGGGGGACACCTTGGGTGACTAATGAGTGGCCCGGGCCGGTTGTTGGTTTTGTGAGCCAAGGTGCAGGTGGTGAACGGTCGTTCGCCGCGAGGGGGGCGCCTGTTGAAGACTGTGTTAGGCTTGGGAATTTTTCTCTGTTGCACTGGCGGCAAGCAGGGGATGGCTGTTTTGGCCTGTGGATTTTTCTCTGTTGCCCTGACGGCAAGCAGGGGGTGGTTGCTTGGCCTGTGAATTTTTCTCTGTTGCACTGGCGGCAAGCAGGGGATGGATGTTTTGGCCTGTGAATTTTTCTCTGTTGCTCTGGCGGCAAACAGGGGGTGGGTGTTTGGCATGCACATTTTTTCTCTGTTGCGCTGGCGGCAAGCAGGGGGTTGTTTTTTGGCCTGTGCATTTTCTCTGTTGCTCTGGCGGCAAACAAGGGGTGGATGTTTGGCCTGTGAATTTTTCTCTGTTGCCTGGCGGCGAGCAGGGGGTGGATGTTTGGCCAGTGAATTTTTCTCTGTCGCACCGGCGTCGAGCAGCGGGTGGATGGCCGTTTTTTCACCTGGAGGGGTACTTTCGTCGCGCTCAATGTTGGACAAAATTACTATTGACTTGCTTGAGGCGCAGGAATGGTGGTGGCTGGTCGGTCACCATGGGGGGGGGGCGCCTTTAGCATCAAATGGCCCGCAAATGTGCTTTGTAGCAGGACGCAGTAAGGATTGGTGGATGGTCGTTCACCTTAAATAAGAAGGCAGGCAGCTTCCTGACAACTGATTGGGAATGTGATTGGTGAATCTGGGGCACGGATTCAGGCGGTGGATGGTCGTTCACCGGCAAGGAGGGACTCATGTCGCTGACATGGTTTGGCCACATGTAGGTCGGATTACACGGATTGCAAACGAAGTGGGCTTGGTCTTTTACCGCGAAAAGGGGGCATCTTTCCTGGTCGGGGAGTGCCCCGCATAGGTTATTTGTGTGCCCGAGACGCGCGATAAGGTGGTGGCTGGTCAGCCATCGGGCGCCACGGGGTGGCGGACACATTCGATGCTCACGGGGGGTGGGGCAGGGAACCGCCCTCCGGGGGTTCCCTGGTTGGCGGTACTTTGGAGGGGTGGGGAGTCACATACGGGCTGATCCACCCCTCGGGTGGGGGGAAAACGGTACACAGGTGACTGATAGTGGGGCATGGGAGGCAATGAGCAATAAAGGCAAAGTCAACAGAGGATGCTTGGAGGGCAAGTGAAGGTGAGAATGGGGAAAGGAAGGAGGTTATCGAGTGAATGGGTGAAGAGTCAAACAGGTGAGATGGTTTTGGAAAGGCAGAATGGAGAATGTGTGGGTATGGGATGGAAATGTATATTTCATGCATTGATGTACTGTTAATAAGTCTAAAATGATTATGAAAAGTATATTTCATGCATTGATGTACTGTTAATAAGTCTAAATGATTGCAACCTTGTCCTAATAAATGGCCTTTTACGCTTCAAGTAACAGCGTGGAGTGTAGTTATTGCGCGATGCGGCCCCCGGGGGAAGCGAAGGTCGCAGACCAGTCTTCCCCCGGGGTTTTCGCGCGATAACGGAAGGACAAGGTGGAGGGCGGGACTACAGGGGTTAAAGGAAGGGGTGGGATGGGGGAGGGCATATAAGGGTCAGGAGAGGAAGATCCGGCCTCTTCCTGACACCTGAACACCACCGGGAGGGTGTTTTTAATTTTGTCCACCCGCCCACCCTACAGGTTTCAGGGAAGGACCGGGGGTGGTTTGAGGGCTGGGGTGCCAGTTTAGGGCAGGTTGCAAAGCAGAGGCGTTACGGTACTTTGGAGGGGTGGGGAGTCACATACGGGCGGATCCACCCCTCGGGTGGGGGGAAAACGGTACACAGGTGACTGATAGTGGGGCATGGGAGGCAATGAGCAATAAAGGCAAAGTCAACAGAGGATGCTTGGAGGGCAAGTGAAGGTGAGAATGGGGAAAGGAAGGAGGTTATCGAGTGAATGGGTGAAGAGTCAAACAGGTGAGATGGTTTTGGAAAGGCAGAATGGAGAATGCGTGGGTATAGGATGGAAATGTATATATCATGCATTGATGTACTGTTAATAAGTCTAAAATGATTATGAAAAGTATATTTCATGCATTGATGTACTGTTAATAAGTCTAAATGATTGCAACCTTGTCCTAATAAATGGCCTTTTACGCTTCAAGTAACAGCGTGGAGTGTAGTTATTGCGCGAGAGCCGATGGTGAAAGTGCTTGAAAAAGTATTGGAAGTGTAACCCTGAATGCTGTAGGGGCGGAGACGTGGCTTGAAAAAAACAAACCAACAATTCTTCAAATATCTGGTTGATATTTCATCTTCAGGTAAATGGACATAAAGGAAATGCACTTGTCTCTTACCGTATGAAAGCTCTGTTGGTTAATGATATTACTGAGCAAACATGAAAAGGGTGTGCCCAATGTATGCAAGAAGAGGACAAAGGTTCCAGAATGTTAGAAAAGTAGAAAATTACACCCACAGAACAGCTCACTTAAGTTTCATATTTATTTGTCATTTCATTTTTCATTATGACATTTTCTTTTTTATATGATGTAATGATATTACTGCAGGTGTCTGTTTGTTACCAGTCACAGAACTGGATTAGTGTGTAAAAGCCAACGGAGGCACACAAATGTTTTAGTCCAAAAATGGTTTTGGTTTAGCTTTCACCCCTTTAAAATAATCTTTGCTTCAATATAATTAAATGAGGACATATTTTTCTCAATTTCGTTTTCATTTTTTCAAATCTGCCACTTTACAGTTTTCAAATAATGCTATTTACGGAAGTGGAAAATAATACACAATCAGACGGTACCCAATGCAAACTTTTTTCTATTCGTTTCCATTAAGAGATCGACCTCTTGAACCCAACTGGTAGCACCACTACATTACCTTGCAAAAAAATAAATCTTTCCCACCAAGAGCAGTGCTTTTGAATGGAAAAAAAATAAGTGCCAGTACTTACCAAAATGAGTTGTGAACTTGGGGTAGAGTTTGAGGTGGGCTTAAAGGCGGAACAAGGGAAGGGACTAGGGGCCAGATGTAGGTAGGCATTTACCGGTCGGTAACGGCCGAATTCGGCCGTTACCGACCGGTAAATGGAATTTGAGATGTAGAGGCAGATATTTACAGAATCGGTAAATTTACCGTTCGGTAAATTTACCGTTCTGTAAATTTACCGATCGGTATTTTTACCGAATCGGTAAATATGATATGTAGGTGGGACTCTTCTGAGTCCCACAAGCCCTACAAATTCGGTATTTTACCATCAAAATCAATTTGATGGTAAAATACCGATTCAGGTGTGCATGCACATGTGTGCATGCACACCTGTGCCATATGACAGGCAGACCTGCCCTTAGGGCAGGTATGCCTGCCACATGGCCCCCGAACCTTTTTTGGGGGTGCTAGAGGGTGTCAAAGTGACACCCCCTGCACCCTTGTCAAAATCGGTATTTACCGATTCGGTAAATACCGACCGGTAATGCCCATTCATTCCTATGGGCTTCAAAGCCCATAGGAATGAATGGCCATTACCGGTCGGTATTTACCGAATCGGTAAATACCGATTTTTATCGATTCGGTAAAAGGAACATCTGGATGTTCCTACATCTCCCCCCTTCTTATTTACCGATTCTTATTTACCGAATCGGTAAAATTCGGTAAATAAGAATCGGTAAATATTTCCTACCTACATCTGGCCCTAGGTTTGTAGCCTTTCTAAGCTTTGTAGCCTTTCTAAGCTTTGAATGCTAGAAATCTGCATGCATTGTAAGAATGTTGGATGTATATGTCTATGCGTTATTACACTAATGACCATTTATATAGCACTTACTAATAAGTGTTTATTATTTACCAAAGTAATCCTTTTTTATCAACCTCAGAATAACAAACTTGAGGAAAACAGCAAGGTTCTAAATATGCGCCTTGTAGTTTACAGGCCTTTCGTTGATGCAGGATCATAAGTCACTAAACTATACGACATGGATTTTAACTTGTGACCTACATGTAACACAAGGATATCTGCAACAAACACAGTAACCAACAGCTATCTACATTAAAAAAATCTGTGATCTGCATGTTTCATGCTGTGCTTTACAGAAGGTACATTGACCCTCCATGCAATTTTATGCTGAGTCAAACCTTTCATTGGAATGCACACAGAACTTTCCAGCAAATACATTAATAACCTGAGTTATTAAAGTGCCATTGTACCCTGGGCTAGGTGAAATGCAGCCTCATGTGATCAGTTAAGCGAGCTGGTATAGAGTTATCACTTCACTTTAATTAGTCTTTATTCGATATATTTCAATCATAAAAAGACATTTTTCAGAAATAAAAAGCGTTGTTTTTTATCCCACCCCACCCCCCCACCCTACAGAAATACAGAATCCACGCAAGTTAATACAATAAATAAGCAGAAAAAAGCAAAATAATAAAAAATCTTCATATCTCATACTATTTACACTACTACTATGTATTCTACTTACATCTTTACACAATCTTACAATATCCTATTTACATTTTTACATAACCTTAAAATATCCAGCTAAGTTCATAGAAGCCAATCAAATAAGGATAGAAGAACAACAACTATAAGTTGAAAATTACATATTTTCTCACGTAGAATACGACTTAAAAGAAGTTTAAATAAATGCAAACTGTACGACATTAAATAGAAATCCTAACTTATTCCAGACAGGTTTTGCGTGCCCGAATTATCCACATCCAGTGAAGGAACTTTGCCATAGCTATAACAACAGGCTGGGAGGAATCTGTTCTTAAAATCCTGACAGCCTCATTTGACGTCTTTATACCTAACTGGATGCAAATTGGTTTGAGCCATGATTGTCTCGGTATTCTATATTCAGGGCAGGCAAATAACACATGACCAATGTTTTCATTATGATCCGGACAGAAAGGGCACCTTGGAGTTTGTGCTTTATGCCATTTCACTGTTAGGGCATTCAACGGGAGTGTCCCCACCCTCATCTGATGATACCTCTTCCGGTCCCCTGGGACCGTAATCCAATCCCAGTATAGTTCGAGGGCCGGTGAGTGCTTGAGCTCCAAAAAATCATATGTAAAGGAACGGTCAATATGATTCCTAAAGCACTTGATCTCCACCATACTCCAGTAGAGTTCACGAAGTATCTTTTTTGGTGGAAAAGCACTATTTAGCGGATCATCCCACATTTGGGATAAACCCAATGCCCTATATAGAAGCTTAGCCTCTTTCAACCAGACTATCTTATTAGCAGTATCTAGGGATCTCACCTCCAGGAAGCCTTGGGCATACTGGGAGAGCTCAGGAGTTGTCCATAGCCTTCTCCAGTAGGCCACAATTCTATACTTGGCTATGTCACTAAAGCTATAGATTCCCAGATCATACTTTAAAGGTATCAATGGGGTTGACATTGGTAGCCCAGTAATGTTGCGGAGAAATTTATTCTGTGCTACCGTCAATTTATTCAGATTACTGGACCCCCATAGTTCTGCTCCATAAAGAACAGCTGCTCCGACCTTAGCATTGTAGATTTTTAAGACAGGTCTAATCGGTTTAGTGTGAGATGAAAAAAGCTCCTTTGTGAGAACTCCTGCAAGTTGAGCATGCTTTGTGTCTAATTCGTTTATATGGTGTTTCCAATCTAGATTGTATGACAGATTGATACCAAGGTACTTAAAGACCTGGGTCTGCTCAAGCTGGACCCCATCCATAATAACTCTGCCTCTAATGTGTTTTCGTTTATGCATAACCATAAATTTAGTTTTGCTGGTGTTAATTACAAGACCATGATCCTTGCAAAATCCTTCAAACACCCTAATGGCCTTTTGTAGCCCCTGCTGCGTCTTTGATATCAGCAGGGTGTCGTCCGCAAACATCAACAGGGGGATCGGTCTTCCTGCCAACCTAGGGGCATCCGTGGGCTTTTGTTCAAAATAACCGATCACCCTGTTGATGTATAGCGAGAAGAGTGTTGGTGCAAGCACGCACCCTTGACGTACACCCCTCGCTACGGGGAACTTCTCAGTAGTACTACCCCGCTGATTCCATCGGACTTGTGCAAAACTATTTTCATGCATCCTAATCAATAAAGAGAGGATTTCTATAGGAATGCCCTGATCATGTAGGATATTCCACAGTTTGTGGCGGGGAACTAAATCAAAAGCTGATTTTAAATCAACGAAAGCTGCAAAAAGCATCCCGCCCTCTAATAAAACTGTGCGCCAATATAATAAAACAAATCTAAAAATTTGATCAATAGTGCTGGTATGACTACGAAAACCAGCCTGCAGGGGAGATAATATATCATAGTCATCTATCCACCCATGAATTCGCTGTAATACTAGCCTTGCCACAACTTTTTGCATACATGCGATCAGGCTAATAGGCCTGTAATTGCCTGGATCCGAGCATGCCCCCTTTTTAAAGATGGGGATAATCTCGGCTCCTTTCCAGGTCTCAGGGATAGGCGAGCCCTTTGCAATAGCGTTGGCTAAAAGCTGAATATAGGTGGCCCATAGATCCTTGTCATGCATAAACAAATCTGCAGGGATAAAATCTAAGCCCGGGGCTCTGGCTTTAGGTATACAGCTCAGAGTTTTTAGGATGTCATCTTTTGAAAAGACTAAGGGGCTCTCGAGGATATCTACAGAAGCTAGACATTCCTCTTCAACTTCGTCCTCAGCAGAAAATTCGGTATTTTACCATCAAAATCAATTTGATGGTAAAATACCGATTCAGGTGTGCATGCACATGTGTGCATGCACACCTGTGCCATATGACAGGCAGACCTGCCCTTAGGGCAGGTATGCCTGCCACATGGCCCCCGAACCTTTTTTGGGGGTGCTAGAGGGTGTCAAAGTGACACCCCCTGCACCCTTGTCAAAATCGGTATTTACCGATTCGGTAAATACCGACCGGTAATGCCCATTCATTCCTATGGGCTTCAAAGCCCATAGGAATGAATGGCCATTACCGGTCGGTATTTACCGAATCGGTAAATACCGATTTTTATCGATTCGGTAAAAGGAACATCTGGATGTTCCTACATCTCCCCCCTTCTTATTTACCGATTCTTATTTACCGAATCGGTAAAATTCGGTAAATAAGAATCGGTAAATATTTCCTACCTACATCTGGCCCTAGGTTTGTAGCCTTTCTAAGCTTTGTAGCCTTTCTAAGCTTTGAATGCTAGAAATCTGCATGCATTGTAAGAATGTTGGATGTATATGTCTATGCGTTATTACACTAATGACCATTTATATAGCACTTACTAATAAGTGTTTATTATTTACCAAAGTAATCCTTTTTTATCAACCTCAGAATAACAAACTTGAGGAAAACAGCAAGGTTCTAAATATGCGCCTTGTAGTTTACAGGCCTTTCGTTGATGCAGGATCATAAGTCACTAAACTATACGACATGGATTTTAACTTGTGACCTACATGTAACACAAGGATATCTGCAACAAACACAGTAACCAACAGCTATCTACATTAAAAAAATCTGTGATCTGCATGTTTCATGCTGTGCTTTACAGAAGGTACATTGACCCTCCATGCAATTTTATGCTGAGTCAAACCTTTCATTGGAATGCACACAGAACTTTCCAGCAAATACATTAATAACCTGAGTTATTAAAGTGCCATTGTACCCTGGGCTAGGTGAAATGCAGCCTCATGTGATCAGTTAAGCGAGCTGGTATAGAGTTATCATATTTGTTTTGTTATCAAATTCTTTCTTGTAAAACGTTTAATAAAGAAACATTCATTTCTTGAAGGCAGGTATTTTCTTTCAAGCAAACACATTGGAAGTGCTGATGGGTGATGAATTTTCAGGCATTTAAAACAATGGGCATGCTAAAAGGGTGTACTGCACGAAACAATGTGGCCAACACCCCCACCCTTCTAGTTTTGAAATCACCTTTTAACCTGACTTGTATATATACAAGGATGAAGGAAACACCCCAAAGCTACACCCCTTCTCTCATACAATCCACAACAGCACAAGTGTATCCTGGAGACCTAAGCAGCTGTGCCAGCTTAGCCCAGGGTAACACCCAGTTCGAAACGCACAAAAGAGAAAAAGACACAAATTAACATCTGTGCCTGGAAATGGATTATATATAGGGAGCTTAAGTCTCTAAAGTTGTCAGTCGACTGTGGCTGTACATCACTGTGAATAAGCTCTGCAAGGCTTTTTACTTTGTTACCAGGACTGGATACCCGGGTCCGCTAGTATCCCTGCTGGGTGAAGGGACATCACCCCGGAGAAACAAGACCACTTGCCCTGGAGCGTGGAGAGACAGCATTTGCCGATGCAGTGCGCGCAACAAAATCCATTTTATTTATTTATATGTTTACGTACCTCTAATTGGCCGTAATCCGTAGTTTACTACCCCCCCCCCACCCTAACCCTCCCCCGCCCCATGTCAGCGCCCAGCAGCACTTCCACCACAGGCCGCTACTGATCAGAAACCAAGTAACTGCCCAAGACCTGCTGCCGGAACCAGAGGAACTTACAGCATCACCTGTAGATGCCAAGCTGTCTTGCCGGCAGCAATGACACTACAGCTCTTTGCCAGCATCATCTCCAGTCAAAGGTGACACCAGACTGCTAAAAGCTCATGGGGGTCTTCCATATCGCAACACCATAAGATAAGATAAGATAAGACTGATTGCTGGGCCACCAAGCCTTAGGGGAACTTGCCCTGACTAATAGCCTCACAATATTAGAACGCTTTGACTTCTAAAAAGCCATTGTGGGACTTCTAAGACACATACTCACTTGCAGGGCCTAATCTGAATATTGCCGTACGTATATGGGGAAGACCCATTACCAGCAGAAAGGGAAGTCGGACTCAGGACCTTATCCTAACATCGCTAGAGTGCCAGCCTTATGAAGACTGTGTATATTGTTTGTGTGTTTCATAGTTCACATTTGTCCTAAAATCAAGTTTCGGGCTAAAGAGGTATTTATTAAGGTTGCTGAATGTGTTTTTTTAAATTGTTGTGCTCGTGTACACCTTGCACTCACCAAACATCACCCTCTACTCCGCAGAAAAGCCTTGCACTACGCTATCACTGAGCATCAAGTGCAAAAGAGATAGTACTTGCCCAGTTGCTCAGGACCCATATACATAATAGGTAAGGTCCCTGAACACCAGGGGTAACAGGCCTCAACCCCCACAGCTGTGCCCAGTAGCTTCTGCTTGCCCCATGGCCCTCTGGAAGGGGTTCTGACAGTTGGCATAACCTTTCAGGAACAGTTATTTTTTAACTAAAAGACAGGGGAAATCTTTCTGCCTGCCTGCTGTGTAGCTGAAGCCCGTGCTGCCACTCTCTTTCCTGTAAATTGCCTGGGGTCATTTTTCAACCTGTGGACTCCTACCGCTTGACTCCCGCAGCCCCCACGCTCTCTGGCCATCTGAGCCCTCTGAGCCGGGCTGCCGAGCGGAGACGAGCGAGGGCTGCACTTCAACCCCCAGAAGCCCCAGCGCTCTGCCGCGTCACCTGATAGCGCCAGGAGGCGCTCAAAAGCGGCATCATCCCCATTGAGTGGGGGAAACCTTTCTGCCTGCCTGCTGTGTAGCTGAAGCCCGTGCTGCCACTCTCTTTCCTGTAAATTGCCTGGGGTCATTTTTCAACCTGTGGACTCCTACCGCTTGACTCCTGCAGCCCCCATGCTCTCTGGCCATCTGAGCCGGGCTGCCGAGCGGAGACGAGCCGGAGACGAGCGAGGGCTGCACTTCAACCCCCAGAAGCCCCAGCGCTCTGCCGCGTCACCTGATAGCGCCAGGAGGCGCTCAAAAGCGGCATCATCCCCATTGAGTGGGGGAAACCTTTCTGCCTGCCTGCTGTGTAGCTGAAGCCCGTGCTGCCACTCTCTTTCCTGTAAATTGCCTGGGGTCATTTTTCAACCTGTGGACTCCTACCGCTTGACTCCCGCAGCCCCCACGCTCTCTGGCCATCTGAGCCGGGCTGCCGAGCGGAGACGAGCGAGGGCTGCACTTCAACCCCCAGAAGCCCCAGCGCTCTGCCGCGTCACCTGATAGCGCCAGGAGGTGCTCAAAAGCGGCATCATACCCGTTTCGCGGGACGCGAGCGGGACGCCGGGCGAAGCCCGGGCCAAGGGCGGGCCCATTTAAGCCCGTTCAAGACCGGGAAAGACTGGACTGGGCCACGGTATTTCCATTTTTCTTTCCAGACATTGTATTAATATACGTGGTTGTCGTACATTGCTGACTGTCACTACCTGTTTTTTACCACATTTACTGTGTAGTTATGAATAAGGGCACTAGAAGCAAAAAGGCGCTCAAAGCCGCCCAGATAACAGGTCCAATAGACCTGTTCATTACTAAGACTAACGAAGTGATTGAGCAGAGTATACATATGTTGGAGCGTCGAGTATCACATGAACTGGAAGTCGCGAGAAGATCCTCTATGGGTCCCCTCGCTTCTGCGCAAACTCCGATCCACCAGGGACCGATCATTTCCTTGCTTCATCCAGCTGAAAATACTAATGCCCTGATACACACTGTTCCAAACTCTGTGGATCTATCTGCTACCCAATTCTCATTGGGCTCACATTCTAGCGAGGATCTCGAAAGAACACCTGACTTACAACTCTCCAACACCCACGCTGACACAATAGAGACGAATCATATGGGTAGGCGGGAGGGTGCAATAGCTAAAAGGACGATTAGGGAGACGAATACACACGAGAATAGTCTAAACCCACACAAATCTATACCACCCTCTAACACAAATATCTACACAATTGTATTAGATCAGCCCACTCCTTGCTCCACAAATGTCAATAATATCCCCGTAACTCAGAACACAGACCCGTTGGAGATTCTAAACAGCCTGGGAGCAGTGGGGGGTACACATGAGGGTATACATGACTCAAGCTCCTCATGCGCAACACTACATCAACTTCTTATAAAAAGCATGGGGGAGCTGCTAAAACGTCACCTACAACCCGTGGAAAAGAGCCTGATGAACATCGAAAAACAACTAGCAAAATTAAACACACCAGCATTCACGCAGAAAACATTAGGCTCATTTACCATAGGGGAGGGGAAACCCAAAGAGGTTAGTAAATTGGCGCAGCCTTCTTTATCAGTCACCCGACCACAGCCCGTGCCACTTGAAAGAGCTGTAAACTTACAACTTGACCAGAAGGCCACACAAAATACTCCAAGACCTACTCTAATAGATGGGAAGGGAAAATCAAATTGTGCTCTAGATACTTCTCAAGTAACCCTGAGCCTCCCAGAAGGCAAAACTCAGTCAGTTAAGCTGAAGGACATTCCATCCACTACACACAAAGGCCTGCCTCCACAATCACAGGTCGATGGTAGGAAAGGTGCAAGGTATAGGCGTTCGACACATCTGCCACCTGAGGCGACCCCATACACTGCTATTCTTACTGGGGTTCCCGAGCTGGCAGATAATGTCGAAGAACCCCCATGGTCACTGCGAAACAAGGTATTGCAGTGGCTGAGCCAAAACAGACCCCTCCAATCTTCAAACTTTAGCAGAATTACCTCAATAAGAAGAGTGTTCTGGATTGGTGAAACAAAAAAAAGTATACAGGGTGACTGTGTTATAGTCAACTGTGACGACCCCTCCACAGTCGACTATATCTGCTCCTGGCCAGCTCTAGAGAAAAGGGGGGGGGATTGATGTACATCGTCTTTCCTTCTTCTACCCTCCATTAAATATTGCTAATTATGGCGAATCTTCCAGCTGGGAGGACGGCCATGACTGGCCTTGGAGTCAGGTGGGGCACTGGAATAGAAACAGACACAGAAACAGAAATAGTCACTGGTCTAGAGAATGGGATGCCCGCCCCTGGTTCCCAGGAAGAGAACAGCCAAATCCCGAAGGCTGGAGGGGTTTCCCCACAAGGAATAGGTTCGACTGTTTAGACATGGTCGACTGACCAACAATGATCGCAAAAGGGGAAAAAGGGGTCCAACAGCCAGCAACGCCTATCCCTGCTTATCTAGTTTTAGATTACCCAGCTCAGTCGCACAATAACCCACAGACCTCTTGTTACACTAGTCCGCCCCCGTGGAATACAGTTGACGCTCTTGACTTGGAGCCAGTGTCTCTGGACCAGCAGTCCTTACACCAATTAGTCACGGGCTCAACATTTGAAGGACTTCCTGCCATTGAAAAAACTGAGAATCTGAATACATCCCTAGGATTGCTAAAGATCACACAAACCCAAAAAAATATAGGACATAGTGTAGACAGTACCGAGACTTTAACCCTACAGGCTAGAGGCTGCACACAAAACGAGGGTAAAGCCAGCCTAAAAATAACATCTTGGAATATTGCAGGACTCGCAAAAAAATCAAGGGACCAGACACTCTTAACCTTTATGGAAAACCTGGATATAATTTGTCTCCAGGAGTGCTGGGACCAGGAGGAGACCCACATGGAGGGTTTTAGCACCTTCTTTATTCCGTCTATACAGGGAAACCGAGGTAGGGGCTCTGGTGGTCTGTGTATTTTTGTTTCTAACCTGTGCAATCTGAAAATGATCAGATATGAGGGGGCAGGGCCCAAAACGGGAGTGCGTAAATCTCTTCAGGGACTCTTGATCAAAGGGAAAGGGTAGAGCCTTCTCTTGATCAACATATATAACAACGTGCCAAAAGAAGATATTAAAGCATTAATAGATGAGCTAATCTCTATTTTAAAGAGAGGTGCTGGGGAGGCTGATTGCATCCTCTTAGCTGGAGATTTTAATTGCCATTTATGCCCCCATAGCGATTCAAATATTTGTGGCATATTTAATTTAAAAGGGGAACCCAGTACACATTTTGAACACTCCATCTTCGGCAATATGTTAAATCAGCTGATGCACGACTGGGACTTAGGTTTCGCCAATGAACTCTGTGAACCTATGGTAGTATTCCAACCAACTTTTCATGGCCGAGGGGCAGGCACTGTAATAGACTTTATGCTAATGTCTAACAATAATCAGGGTTGCATGTTGGGGTTCGACACTGAAGAACTGGCAATGAGTGACCACTTCCCAATTAGTGCCAGTATTTCTCTAGGTAATCCTGAGAGCCACACAACAAGTATATCCGATAGACTTTACCGTCATTCCGTCTCTTTGACCAGGAAAAACGGATATGCTATTAAATGGGCTAAGATCGACTCCCAAAAATTTTTGGAGGATCTAATTCATAAAGAACTGGAACACTTTTCAACATGCCTGGAACAATGTCCTAACCCCCATTTGATTATAGCGGCCTACGGTAAGATAGTTGCCACTATAAACGAGAAATTAACCAAGAAACAAAAAGCTGGCGAGGAAAGAAGATCATTTGGTTGGTTTAACTCTGCCTGCACCAAAGCTCATAAAGCTCTCTTACAGGCTTTAAAGAGCGTGCCAAAAAACACTAGCTTAGTTAAGGCTGCCAGGCGAGTTTATAAGCAGACCCTACGAGGCAGGCAGGAAGAACTGAAAAACCATGCCTGGGAAGCTTTGATAAAGGCAAGTGCTCTGCGGGATAATATTTCCTTCTGGAGAGAAATTAACGCCCCTTTTTTCTCTGAGAGCAAGGCAGACTCCATGGAGGTAGCCATAGCAGAAGACGTATGGGTTAGCTATTTTACGTCTCTGTATAAGAGCGACTCATTGGTAATGCTAAATCCCTGTACGACATTACAAGGTGATGTTATTACCGGGCAGGTGGAACCCTCACCAACTCAAGATAGCTTCCCACTTAACATAGTTATTACCCCATTAGAAGTTGAGCAAGCAATTTGTCAGAGTGCTAACCTAAAGGCCCCAGGACCAGACGGAGTCCCTATTGACTTATTTAAAGAAAACATCGATCTATGGGCCCCACTCCTTGCAAATGTAATACATGCTTACAGTAAAATAGGTTTCCCTGATACATGGCATGAAGCCATAGTAATGCCAATATTTAAACAAGCATTTGCAATGCAATAGGTCTCGCATTTATGAGAGTTTGAGCTATAGGCATAGTAAATGACAATGCCTTTTATTTATGTGTTGTTTTTAAAACAGATAAATAAAAGACATTGTCATTTACAATGTTAATAGCTTAAACTCTGGCAAATGCGAGACCTATTGCATTGCAAATGCGTGTTTTCAAATTTTAAAAAAGCGTTAGGAGAGAAAGTGTCCTGCCTGCAGCAGGCAGGACACAGCTATTTGAGAAAATAGTGCTCGTAGGCTGTAACCAAAGTCTACTGAGCAACAACACACGTAATAGGGGGGGTCGCCACAGGAGGTTACAAAATGAGACAAGGCGGTACTAAGGAGGGCTACTGAGCCTTCTGACCAATGAACAGCCACAGTTTACAGTGGACAATGACAGGAGGGACTACTGAGCCTTCTGACCAATGAACAGCTACAGTTTACAGTGGACAATAACAGGAGGGACTACTGAGCGTTCTGACCAATGAACAGCCACAGTTTACAGTGGACAACGACACAAGTCAATGAAAAATGTGAGCCGATAGTGGGCGGAGCCTCAAGTCCCTACCTGAATACAACATGCTTCCCAGAGAAGTGCATGCGCTGCCCAGGCTCGACCAAAAAATGGCGGGACTAGAACGTTGCATCCCTCGTGACGTACAGCCTTCAGGACGCCCTTGTATCCTGTCAGAGCTGGCCTTAGTTCTGATAGCGGCTGGGCGAACAATATTTGACGCCCTCCTCCCACTTGTCATCTTTAATTAGTGTTTTGGGGGAAGTAGGAGGGGCAGTGTGAAGGTGATGCTAAAGGTCGGCCCTGCATCCTGTGATATTTAAACCTAAGACACCGCAACCACAACCATTATGAACAGATGCAAAACACACGTACAGTACAGTGACACACACAGGCACACATACATCCCGAGTGAATATTTATTTATTTATTTATTTAGTGTTTTCTATAGCGCGAACATGACCCTACGTAGGGTATCAGAGCGCTTTACAGGAGCATTTCAACAATCCGAACCTTAAAGATTACAGGTCATTACTGTTTTACAACATTACACTTCAGGAGAGCATATAAACATATATAACAGTCAATAGTTAAATTATCATAAAGCAGCTGAAAACATAAATAAACGTATATACAAGCCAAACGGCTAGCGGGAACCTTGAGCATAGGGGAAAAGTTTATAGACAGAAGTTCTATAAGGCCTTCTATAGGCCTTATGGGAGAAATGTACTAATATAATATGATATTGCTTCCTTTTTAGATGCTGTGATGGATGTAATTCTTCTAATGTTTGGGGGGCGTGTGAACCACATAGCCCTATGCCCCCATAACGTTCAGTGCCAAGTTGCCCCAGCTAGTTTTGTACAACAAAACACACACACATACATATGTATATACACTAATACATACCTGAAATAATGGACACTCTCCATCTGTTACACACACACGCAAACACCAAGCTCACACAATCTGAGAATGCAATATCACACACATACAGGCAGAAGGGACAGTATATCACACACTGCCCAGAGCATGCCTCTGTGTTCAGATTGTGGATGCTTCGACCTGGGCAGCGTAGTACATTGGGCGTGAGATGCCGGGCAGGCTACTGTGTCTCCTAGTGGGTAGCTCTGTGCCACGCTGGGCCGCATTGTGTGATCCTGGGCACCAGTGTTTCATGCTCACCTGCACTGTACCCTGGCAGACAGCACCTTTTGAGACCCTGCAGCTGTGTGATACTGGGATTCCCAACGTGATGGTGAGATTTAGCTTATGCATATTTCATACCTGTTTCAAAAATTAACAAGCATTGGCAAACCCAACAGTTCTTGCCTTTAAAGCGGGATGCTGACTTTGCTAATAATTTGTATTCCCTTCATATGGGTCCAAGCCTGCACATGCATGCTTTGCGACCGATGTGTAATAATTTAGTTATGCTTCATAAAAAAACATTACAAGATGTCTTCCATGCATACAAGCACATGCTCAGTGGCCATTTAGTATAATTTTTTTCAATCTAGATGGGCGGATAATGCAACTTGCTTTGCCAATGTGTGTCAGGTGTAGCAAGAATTTGTGGCAAAGCCAGAGCAGAGCAAAGAGCAGCAGCAGATGGCAGCAGTAGTGTCCGGTGTCCGAGCAAAGTGACGGAGCGGATGGAGGAGAGGGACAGGGGACGCCTCGCCAGTCTTCTGCTCCTCTCTGGCTCCAGTCCACAACTGGTACAGGGTCTCGGACTTCCCTGCGCCCTCAATTTGCACCCACAGTGAGACTGGAGCCTGTGCCTGCTGTCTCAAACTCGTTACAAAAGGGGGTGGTGATGGACGGAGCATCTGAACCAATCAAACACTCACACCCAGTCAACAGATCTGGGTTTGATCTCAGCAATGCAGCTCGGGTTAGAGGCAGCTTTAACCCGTTCGGTGCTGATGACGGCTCCTGGCCGTCATGAGTTACGGTGGGCGTGTGCTGATGACGGCCGGGAGCCGTCATGACCACGCCCGCGATCGGAATGTGCCGCACATGTCGGTTTGGCCGTCCTGAGACAACCAGCCAAATCCACGTCCACACTGAAGGCAGTGGGTGCAACCACTCCCCTCAGTGCCTGTCATCGCCCTGGCCCCGCCCCCAAAGACTCAGCCGGGAAACTAAATAAAATGATAAAAACATGGGGTTATTATAGTTTTCTTTTTCTTTTCTTTTTTTAGGCTGCTGGAGGGGGGGCACGCTCCTATGCCATAGTAGAGGAGTCACTACTGGATGGCAGTGGATGGTGGCAGGGCCACAACCCACTTGAGGGGGCACAAAGACAGCATGAGAGTCAAGGGTAACACAAGCCCTGCTCTATCACAAAAGCCAGTACAAGCATTTGCAATGCAATAGGTCTCGCATTTATGCGAGTTTGAGCTTTTGACATTGCAAATCACAATGCCTTTTATTTTTGTTTTCGTTTTTAAAACATAAATAAAAGGCATTGTTATTTAGAATGCCAATAGCTAAAACTCATGTAAATGTGAGACCTAGTTGCATTGCAAATGCTTGTTTAAAAGGCAAGTAAGGCACCATTTTGTGGATGTGCGTTTGCGAGAGTGCTGCCTGCAGATTCCATTTCTGGTCTGGTCCGTCATGATACTTGGTGCATTCCTGCTGCCACCGTTTACCAGCCAGGGTACGGCCAGGTTTATAAACAGACATGGTCAATCCAACAGACAGTGACTATGCCTTACATTTATTATTTGCTGTTGTATATAGGGAGAACTCAGTCCAAGGGCTTCTGAGCGCTTTACATGAGCACCAAAGTATTCACACGAGGTCAAATGCATATGTGTAGGCTCTGGGAGAATATGCGGTTTTCTCAGAATCACACAATGTGGAGCCGACGCAGGGTCTTGAACCGTTCCAAACTTAAGCGATTTGCATGAGCACAAGTTACGTTTCACAAAGACACATTCATGTTTTGTAGGCAGGGGGAGATTCAGTGATTTGCCCAGAATGACAGGATGTTGGGTGTGTCTGCCGAGACCCGAACCCATTTCCCCAGGTTTGAGGTCGGCCCGCTCTAGCTGTTAGGCCACATCCTCTCCCCTTCGCAAGCTGTTATGTTTAGCAAAGTTATTGGGAGGTGTTTGCGGGTGTTAACAGTCCAAACTTTAGATGGTAGAGCGGGCCTCTAAAAATGTATTTCTGTGCCTAAGACTGCAGTTTTAACCAGTCACTTCCAACTCAAACCCTGGGAGTTCCATACTTTATTTGCCGCTGTTGCTAGCAGTTTTCAAGATCACACAATGTATGTTTAGATTTCCGATTTCAAACCCTAGGCTGGTAATGTGTACCAGCACAATAACAATTAACGAGAAATGGCAGGGGACCTAAGCGTACTTACTTAATAAACATTGAGTGCCGTCGGCAGGCAGTGCTTAATTTGAGCCAGTGATAACCGGCACCGGCACATATTTTTTGTGACCGACACTTGTTTCACCGCATCAGATAATTGACCACGTGGCTAGAGAAGGCAAAAGCGCACCGTTTGGAAAGACGAGGAATGAAAAATGGGAAAACCGTCACAAAGGAAGGAAACAGAAACTTGCACGAGTGACTAAAAGGGGGAAGGGAGTGTCCGGCAGTGGATTCACGAAACCCTGCCTTGGTGTCGGCGCGCACGCCCCTGGCTCATGGGAAGCGCCTCGACACCGGCATTCTTTCTGTCACAAATGAAATGCAGTTGGCAGCAGGACCCCTGGAGACAGCAACAACAGTCAAACGGAGGGCTGGCATGCTTTATCGGTGCACTATTAAAGTATAACTAACCGGCAGCTGAGGAAACCGCTGCAAGTGCAAGGCTACCTCGGACAATTCTCAATGCGCAGAGTTCGCTCACGCCTCCCGCGTAGGGCAGCTCGAGCTCCTAGATACGCATTCTTGAAAAAGAGGCGCGCTAAAGGGTGACGTGTTGTGCCGATGGTGTACTTTAGATGTTGAAGCGTTTCCTCCTTTGCGTGCTTCCCGGGACTGGCAGATAGTCAAAGATCTCCAATGAATATTTTTAGAGGCAAAAGTATCAGAAAGAGGCACTGTGCAATTAATCTTAATGCTGCATGGACAATTAACCAGCAGCACACCTGTTTCATGCGTGTAGTAGCTTACTACAGGTATAGCTGCAAAAGTCAACAGTACATCATAAATTACCACCATTGTGCAATCACAATAAAGAAATAATTTACACTGTTCTTCCGAGTGGCGTAAACAAACCTTAGCCCCCACCCCTACGCAGGGTATTCTACTAGGGCCGTGTCATACCTGGAGTTCACTAGCAGGCCGCCTAATGCACACCCCTGGGAAGCGGCCTCCCAACATGCACACTTTTGTCTTTAGAAAGCAGGCTCAGGCCTCTTAGAGCTGCTGCACCTAAAGGGGGTCAGAATATTCCGACTTTAGCTGTAGATAGCAGAGCGGTCTCTGAAGCCCCAGTGACCTCACAAGAGATTTCTATTGACAGAAGAGAGCGTTACACACAAAGCATAGCAGTCTCGGTTTTCAAACAGCAGCACTGTCTCGCACTGATAGGCACCGACTTTAACTATCACATCTGTACTCAGGTAACACAAACTACACTGCCTGGCTTTGGTGTGACACAGAAACAGAGTGGCCCACATTTACTAAGGCTTTGCTTTTTTCCAATGTGACAGGCATAGTTTTCACTTTGTAGCGCAAGTAATGTTTTGCGCTGGGAAAGTGCCCTTTTATGAGTGAGAAAGAGCTTTGCACTGCTTTGCATCACTTTCGTTATTTGGGCAGATCAGTGCAAATGCCTACAGGTTTTTAAAACTTCACCTGCTACATTACCAGACTTGAATATACATCAAAAAATAACACCAGCCTTGAAGCAGGTGTTAACAAGGTGAAATGTGTTAATATCTCAGAAACACCCACACGTGCTGAAGTGCACAACACATGTCAACGCCCCGATGTCCATTGATTACAGTCAAGGTCGAGGTTTATAGGGAATACCATAACATATTGGCTCACAGACGGAGGGCGCGATGCCGGAGAGCCACACCTCCGGGTAATCGCAGGTAGCCACACCCCCGTGATGGGGGTTTTCGGCGTTACCTGGTCGGCTTGTATGCTCACGAGCTCCGTGAATGCGGCAGCCTAATGCTGGAAGCTGCGGCTGAGGTGGAGATAAGAGGTGAAAGCCGCAGCTGTTAGGCTTGTTCGAGACGGAGATTGTTTGGTCTCTTCCGTGACTGAGCCGGGTTACAGCAGCTGTACAGCGTCTTGGATGCCGGCGTAACGAAGAGAGGCAAGGGTGAAGCGAGATAATGGGGACTGCAAAACTGATTCGGGCAGAAGCGGCTCCTTAGAAAAGAAAAGAAAGTTTGGTGGCGAGAAGCTTCCAGGAACCCGCGCTGGAGGATGGTTTGACTTTCGGCGGTTCAAGGTTCGTGGGAAAACTGAACGGAAGGAGTAGAAAGAGGTGACCAGGTGAGGAGTATCGACTGAGGTATAACGTGCAATAATACCGCAGCAGCAAGGTAAACAAACAAGCTAGCAACAAAGTAAACAAATCCCGCCGCCCCCCGTCCCTCACTTACCTACCTCTGGCCGCTGGAACACGCTGTGACGCACACCGCAACCGCAAGTCGGCCTGGAGCGCGCCTCCTCGGCAGAGAAGCGGGAGGACAGGAGCGTGACGCGCGTGAACGTGCACGTTGACGTTCCCGCGCGTTCACGGACCTGAGTCGGCTCGTGGCCAGCTCTGTGTCGGGCTCGTTCACAGCTGCTACTCCCTTGACAGGGATCAAGGCGGCTATAGAACTCGCTGGCGGGAGCGCTTCGCGCTCCAACGCCAGGCGAGCCCTAAAAAGGGGACAGGCAGGACCCAAAATGTTACCGACCCATTTCTTTGCTCGATACTCTGATGAAAGTAGCAGGGAGAGTGCTGCTAACTAAACTGCAAGCCTGGACCAAAAGCAACGGGATTCTCTCTAAATTCCAATATGGTTTTAAGAGTGGCCTGGGCACTGTAGAGCAGGGATTAAACCTGACCCTAATAACGAACAAATATATTGGAGTAAAAAAAGGGAACTTGTTCCTAACATTCGTAGATCTAACCTCGGCCTTTGATTGTTTGGATCACAGAGTGTTATGGAATACCTTGACTAAAATGGGGATAGATTTACACATTTTATCTTTCATACAGGAACTTTATAGAGATGCAGGTGCCACGGTTCGATATGGCAAAAATGGAGAGCGAACCAAAAAATTCCCCATAGAAAAGGGTGTTTGCCAGGGCTGCATCCTCGCCCCACTCCTTTTTAATTTATATATTAACGAGGTGGCAGATTTCTTAATTGACCTTGAAGTAGATTATCCCAAAATAAACGGCCTGTCGGTCCCACTATTATTATATGCCGACGACGCTGTGATCATGGCACGTACGCAGTTGGGCCTACAGAGGGCTTTAACAGGATTTTCATCTTTCATGAGCACTAGAGGATTAAAAATTAACGTTGGAAAAACTTTCACAATGTGTTGTACCTCTAAAAATAATTCTAAGATAGACTGCAAAACCTTCGTAAACCACACAAAGATAGCTACGACCAAAACATTTTCTTATCTAGGTATCACTTTTAATAACAGGGGTACATGGACAACAGCCATCACTACTCGCAATTTGGCTTTTTCCCGCACCATAGGCGCAGTTAAACAATTTGCCAAGAGACTGGGTGGTAAACCTGTAGACATTCTGCTTAAGATCTATGCAGCCAAATGTGTCTCCACTGCAACATATGGCGCCGGTATCTGGGGGATGGCAGATTGTACCCAAATACAAACAGTTGAAAACGCATTCTTCAGGTATCTGCTATCAGTCCCAAGATCCACCTCTACGACCATATGCCACAAAGAATTAGACAGAGTTCATATTACTGATCTAATAAAAATATCTCCAGTCATGTTGTGGCATAAGATATGGACCTGCGATGATACAATTTTTAGCAGGGAAGTAATACAAGACTGTTTGAACCAACCAGATCCCAGTAAGTTTGCATGGTTAGCCTATGTTAAAAAAAATTTGAACTCCATTGGTCATCCAGATTTTTATTTAAATCCCACTTCATGTACACAAATGACCAAAAAAGTTCTAAAAATAACATGCCTCGACCGATTAGAGGAGAGGCGGTGGTACTTAGATGGGAATAAGTCTACAATCATAGCACACCGTCGTATCCTTCATGGTCCGGGCCTTCATCCCTATTTGGCTCCAGCTTTCTCGTGCTATCACAGAATGCTTCTTACACGAATGAGGACTGATTGTTTTTATAGGTTAATATCATTTCCTGCCCCAAATGACTGGTCTGTAAAATTGATAAAATGTCCTTGCGACGATATATCTACTCAGTCAAACATCCATTGTATCTTTTTTTGTAAGTATTAACAGTGGGGTAGAAAAATATATTTGATACCAATTTTAAAGTCCTGGGGTCTGAGAAAATGTAAACCAGCATTGATCAGACTGTATATGCTGCAAGATGAACCCACCATCACCGCAGCGATTAAATTCCTGAAATTTGCCGTAAAATGTAGAGGGACATTGGCCTAATGATAATGATTACCGAGTATGATTGTAAAACTGTATTATTTTGTGCATAATTACATCAAATAGTACTTACACTCCTCAACGGCCGTATGTGTCTCTCGACACCCCATGAACTGTATGAATTGTATGAATTTTCCTCACCTATATGTATTTTAAGAACTGCTTTTTATATGCTCTGTTTTTATTTACACAACCCGTTATGTTTTTTTTAACTCAAAGCAAATGTCTGTGATTTATATTATGTTTCTGTATTTCTTTTGTGCTTTTATGGTCTTTTTCAAAATACCGACTAAAGCTATCTTTGATTTGATTTGATTTGAACTAAAAGACAAGAGAACTGTTTTTGTAAAATACAAAAATAGGGAAAGTCATTTTCAATAGATCCCACCTGCTCTGACCACTGGGTGTGAGGCACAGGCACCAAAGCCTGAGAGTATACCTGAAGGAGTGTCTACCCAACCTATTCTGAAAGTATATGCTCATATTTTTTGAGAAATCTGGTCAAGTGAAATAAAAACAAGCAACATTGGGGAAAGGTTTAATTATCAGTTTTCATGCTGGATGCCTTTAGTGATTTCTAACCTCCCCATTGGTATTAGCAATCAATCAATCAATCAATAAAAACGTTATTTCGGTCAGTATGACCTTGAAAGTACAATTAACGATACATGCAAATACGTTCAAAACTATCAAAAGAGTTAGGAGAGTGTAATAAAACAATTAATTAAAAAAAGAATAGGCATAGCCTGACACACAGATTTATAAATGACGATTACCTACAGCAGGTTTGAAATGTCCTATTTTCAAGTAACTTCATCAAAGATATCCACATAAAATATGGCATTTTTCCTAAAACATGGTCATACATATTGCATATGAAACATTTAGTTAGAATGGTGGCAGGAACTACCTGGCACACGGAATTTGTATTTGGGTATTACCTGTGTTTATTAGCATAAACTCAAATCTTTCAGGTTTAGTAGAAGTAACTCCTGTCCTTTTAAGTTCAAATTTCGTTTATTGGTTTTCAAGTCAAATGAATCCACATACAAACCAACTTGCTCCTTGGTCATCAAAATACAATCTGACAGCAAAGTTATTCCTTTTGGCAAATCATACAACAACTAGAAAAAGAAACCTCCCCTCCTCCCTTCTACAGTTCGGTTGAACATTCTTGCATGGTGTATTTCGGGATCGAGTAGAAGATGGTCTCTGGGGAGGGAACCTACTAAGGTGCAGAAGTGCTCAGGTCTGGTTGCTTGGGTGGGTCCGCAAGTCAAAGGAGGCTCAGATATTTGGGGCAATTGAGTTCAGTGAACTCGGAAGTTAAAAGTGTAAGAAAAGGTTCCCATAGGTCAAGGAAGGAGGCACCCGGGTGTGCCAGAGAGAGCAAGATCTTCTCCATCCCCAATATTCCCCACAATCTATGGAGCCATCCTATTCGGGTCGGGACTGTCTTAGTGCCCCAGTGGGAAAGTATATTTTGTACGGCTGCCCCTAATGCTAGTGCCATTTGTTTGCCCCTCCGAGATTTAAGGGGGAAGGTGATAGGGTTTGGGAGGCCTAGGAGGACATACACCTGGAGGCGGGGAATTTGAGTATCAAAGTGGGAATCAATATCATCCAGAATCTGCTTCCAATAACCCTCTAGGGAGGGACAGTCCCACAGCAGATGAGTGAGAGTACCCGACGAGCCAGAGGCTCTCCAACAGTGGGGGCTGCTAGAGGGGTCGCCTCTATGGAGTCGGGTGGGGGTCAAGTACCAGTAGGTGGCTACAGATGGACTTGCACTCTAAGCACAGACCTGTTCCAACTACAAGCAGGCAGGCACACTAAAACCCTTGTGGCATGTGTCCATTAGTGTCTAGATCAGGAACAATACACCCCAGAGGAGAGTCACATGAGCCACAAACATTGTACTAGAACTCCTCTAACAAGCACCCACCTAGGTTGTTCAGAAAGGCAGATGACCCCTTGCCCCACCACAACAATTGTGCCATACTAGATAGGGGTCCTCCACACCTGAACAACCACTATGTTCCTTTGGTAACACTTCCTTGAAGATACCACACACTCCATCACCAGTGTGGTTCAAGAGCAAAATCTGCCAGTGCAGAACCCCGACTAGTGACTCACAGCCGTATACTGGGGGTACAGATCCAGTAGATAACATACACATTACACATACTGTGCATGGCAGACAGGAGGGTCCTTCCCCAAGCATCTGGTGCTGATTTTATGAAGGTCACTGCTGCAAATGGCCGATAACAAAACCGGCATGGCATAAAGCTGGAACAATGCTGCAAGCTAACGAAGGAAAGAGTGTGTGAAAACCCCTAAAACGGATCCGAAAAAGCGAAACGACTAGAGGCTGTGGCTTGTCTGATGAAACTGATGGCATGGACCGGCACGAGCGCGGTTAAAGAGGAGGCATCCTTCATATGAAACGTGTGTGGGTTCGCATTTCGCCTCAAGGTGGCAGTGTGGTCACGCGTTGAGAATGAACTGAGCCAGGACGCAAACAAAGCAACATAAGAATCCGTGCAACGGGGCATATAATCCTCCAGTTAAAACATTGGACTCGCATGAGAGGGGTTGGATGACGAATCAATCTCTCAGAAGTTACTTTCCCGCCACTAAATGTAACATTTGGGTAAAACATCGTTGTATCTATTCCTATCCCTTCCCTATGTATATAGAGATAACTCTAATCACTAGTATTTGCAGTAGACCTTTGTACTATCTACCATTCCTTTGTGACTCTTAGAGTATATCCATTCGTATGACTTAAGGAATTAGTTACTTACCTGTACACTATAGTTCTCCAGTATTATCTTTCATAGATTCACATGCTTGTATCTTCCCCGTCGTCATGGTGGGAGTCTCACGGTAACAGAATGACCAAGCAGTATCATAGAGAAGAAAAACTGCATAGAAAATCCCCATAGGGGCTGTATTATTTGGTAACCAGACCATATCTTTGTTTGGACCAAAAGCCAGCCAATCAGCATTGCTGCCCTGCCCTCACACTCCCCAGCAGAAGCTTCCTGCCTCAGATTTCCGTCCCCGAGTGAGAGACATGGATAAATACCGAGAAACAGGATCTGCCTGAGAAACGGGGAGGCGGGCGGGCGCATGTGAATCTATGAAAGATAATACTGGAGAACTATAGTGTACAGGTAAGTAACTAATTCCTTCTCCAGTATTACATCTTTCATAGATTCACATGCTTGTATCAGAGTAGTAAGCAGTGCTCACCAAATTAGTAGCGTTTCCAGGACAGAACTAAAAAAGGAAGCTCTGCCGTAAGACAAAGGTATAACAATACACATCATAATATAAGAAATACGATAAATGCATGTTGACACATAAATCAAAGTATTGCATAGACAACAAAACATGCCATTATGTCATACCTTACTGAAAAAGACGTTTCAGAACAGCTTGTCCCACTGCCGTGTCCTCTTTCCACGCAGTGTCCAGACAGTAGTGTCTCGTAAATGAGTGCACGCTCTTCCACGTTGCTGCTCTGCAGATGTCAGGCAGCGCCACTCCTGCAAACATGGCCATCGAAGTTGCCATCTTCCTTGTGGAATGTGCATGTACCTTAGAATCTAGCGGCTTCCCCGCTTTTTCATGACATTTCAGGATAGCTGCGGAGATCCATCTGGCAATACTCAGTCTTGACAAAGGAAGACCCTTCCTTTGCCCTTCAAAAGCAATGAACAATTGCTTGGACTTGCGGAACGTTTTTGTCCTTTCAATGTAGAACTTTAGGCATCTGGAAATGTCTAAAGAATGTAAGGCTCTTTCTGCCTCCGATGAAGGATTGCTGAAAAAAGTAGGCAAAATAATGGGTTCATTGAGGTGAAAAGATGTTGCCACCTTGGGAATAAAGGTAGGATTTGTCCTTAGGATAACCCTGTCTTGACGAAATTGTAAGAAGGGTTCCTCCACTGAAAAGGCCTGGATTTCACTAACCCTCCTTGCTGATGTTAAGGCGAGAAGGAGGGCCGTTTTCCATGACAGGAACTGCAAATCTGACTTGTGAATAGGCTCGAAAGGAGGCCTCATAAGCTGTGATAGTACTGTGTTGAGGTGCCACGGCACAGGAGGGCGTTGGATGGGTGGATAAACCCTAAAAAGTCCCTTGATAAACTCCTTTATTATCCTGGAGGACCAGAGAGATGGTTCATTTGGCTTCCGCCTGAAGCGCGATATTGCTGCCAAGTGTACCTTGACCGAGGCATGCGACAGACCTGCCTTAGATAGTGACAGCAGGTAAGGGAGGATACCTTCAGGTGGTACTTCAAACGGATGCAAGTTTTGTCTGCTGCACCAATGGCAGAAACGTGTCCATTTCGCTGCATATGTTTTGTTTGTTGATACAGCTCTAGCCTGTGAGAGAACATGTCTGCATTCTTGTGAAATGTCTAGATTTTGAAACTCCCGCTCGTGAGGTTCCATGCTGACAATTTTAGAGATTGTAGATTCGGATGCAGAATTTGCCCTTCTTGCATGGAGATGAGGTCTTGAAATGTCGGGAGCTGGATTTTCTCGCCCCTCGACAAAAGAAGTAGGTCTGGAAACCACGCCTGTCTCGGCCAGGCTGGTGCTATCATTATGAACCGGCACGGTTCCAATCTCATTTTGCGCAGTACTCGCGGTATCAACGGGAAGGGAGGGAACGCGTATGCAAACCTTCCTGTCCAATCCATGAGGAATGCATTTCCCTTGGAGCCCTGTTGATGGTATCTGGACGCGAATTGAACGCACTTTGAGTTGTTTTGCGTTGCGAACAAATCTAATGTGGGAGTGCCCCACCTTTGAAACAAGAGGCGAACCTGAGTGTGGTGTAGTTCCCACTTGTGCATCGCCTTGGTAGTACGGCTCAGGGCGTCCGCCCGTGTGTTGAGGACTCCCTGAATATGCTGAACCTGAATTGAAATTCCATTGGTTATGAGCCATTTCCAGATTCTTTGCGCCAATGTCGACAGTTGTTTGGATCTTGTACCGCCCTGCTTTAGTAGGTAAAACATGGTAGTGGTGCTGTCCGTTTGGATCAGTACTGACGATTGGCGTATTCTGGGAAGAAATGCTTGAAGACCTAGGAACACCGCTTTGAGCTCCAACATGTTTATGTGAAGCTGAGCTTCCCAGTCTGACCAAAGGCCCTGAATTTCCAGCTCCTGAAGATGCGCACCCCATCCTTTCAGCGAAGCGTCCGTTGTCATCACGAAGTCGTGATCTAGAGGAATGAAGCTCAAGCCTTGATCCAAGTTCTTTCGAATCTTCCACCATGACATTGCCACCTTCATATGGCTCGTGATGGTAATGCGATCCTCGAAGGTACCTTTGGCCTGGGCCCACTGCTCGTCCAGTTGTTCCTGCAAAGGCCTCATTCGAAGCCGACAGTTTGGCACCAGAGGGATGCAGGATGACATCATCCCCAACATGGATTTGTATATCCTCACGGAAGTGGACCTTTTTGCTTGAAGAGCTGCCGTTAGCCTCATGATCTTTCCCATTCGTTCTTCGGAAGGGTAGGCTTTCCCTGCACTGGTGCATATCCATGCCCCCAGGAACTGGATGCCCTTGGCCGGAGTCAGCGAGGATTTCTCTAAGTTGGTCTTCAGGCCCAATCGCTGAAACAGCCGGATGCAGCTCTGAAGAGATGTTGCTGCCTCCCTGAAGGATGGACCTGTCACCAGCCAGTCGTCCAGATATGGGTAAATGTAATGCCCTTGCAGTCGTAAATGGGCTGCCACCGGGGCCATGCATTTGGTGAATACCCTCGGGGCTGACTTGAGTCCGAATGGCAGGACCTTGAACTGGAAGTGGCGACTCTCCACAACAAATCTGAGATACTTCCTGTGCTTCCGAAGAATTGGAATATGGAAGTACGCATCCATGAGATCTAAGGAGGCCATGTAGTCGTTTTCTTTTATCAGTAGAAGAATTTCTTGTAACGATAACATTCTGAAGGGTATCTTTTTTATGTATCGATTTAGATCCCTTAAGTCCAATACCTGCCTCCATTTCCGGGTTTGTTTCTTTTTGATGAGGAAGAAATGCGAGTAAAAGCCTCTCCCTCTGAGATGTTGCGGCACTTCCTCTATGGCTCCCTTTTGCAGAAGCGAGAGAACTTCCTTCTGCATTTCCTGGCGATGTTTGCTGAGCCTGAGTACTGGGGGTTGATCCGGAGGTATCTCCACAAATTCCAGAATGTGGCCCCTGCTTATGACATCTAAAACCCATTTGTCCGATGTAATGGACATCCAGTTGTTGTAAAATTGAGACAGATAGTGGTCTTTGTCGTGGATCCGTTGTGTGGGGAGCGCCGGCCTGAAATCATTGACGTCTATTAGACTGCTGAGGTTTCCCCCTGGCGTTAGATTTGCCTCTGGACTGTTGTTGGTAAGAGGAGTTGGAGGACTTGAATTGGTTGTTAGTGTTATACTGTCGATATCCCTGCTGATTGTACGGCTGATATCGGTTGGATTGAAAAGAGGATCTTTGATTAAATTGACCTCTTGAACCTCTCTTCCGAAAGGACTGAAACCTTCCTTGCTGAAGCGATCCCAGCGCTCGAGCTGTATCCGTGTCCGACTTTATGCCTTGCAACGCCTCATCTATATGCTTTCCAAATAAGTTTTCACCGTCAAAAGGCATATCAACGATTTTCGCCTGTACCTCTGGGCGAAAAGACGTCGCCTTCAGCCAGCCCTGTCTGCGAAGCGAAACCGCTCCAGCCATCTGCCTGAAGGCCATGGACGAAATGTCCATGGCGATGTCGATGGATTCGGCAGCAGATTTAGAGCCTTCCTTAAGTATGGCTGCCGCTTCCTCCTTTTTGTCCTCTGGGAGAGCAGAAAGTATGGGTGCACTATCAGACCACATTTGCCTGTTGTATCGTCCAAGCAGTGCCATAGCATTTGCCGCTTTAATGGTAGAGGCAGCCATGACTGCAAACCTTTTACCTGCTCCATCCATTCTCCTTCCCTCCTTGTCAGGTGGCACTAGGGAAGTAGCCACCGGGTTCTTAGAATTTCTTTGTGCCGCCTGCGTCACAACTGATTCAGGCCTGGGGTGCCCAATGAGGCAGGCTTTTGTGGACTCCGGGGCTCTGTATTTCTTGTCAATGCGGGGAACTGAAACCGCTATAGACGCAGGTGTTTTCAAGATCTTCAGTCCCTCCTCCCAGATGTGAGGGATAATTGGAATAGAGCGAAGCGACCTCTTGTTTTCATCTTTGAAGTCATACAAGAAACAATCCGTTTGTTGTACCTCAACATCCAGATTGAATCTTTTGGCCGCCCTTTCCATGAGATCATGAAAACCTCCGATATCTTGAGGAGGGGAGGTAGATTTGAGTGGTTCAGGCGATGCAGTCGATGGTAAAATGTATTCGTCCCATTCCTGTCCTGAAGCATCCTGAACGAGTTCTCCTTCTTCAGGCTGCTCATCCTCGTCGGATTCCGTAAGGTCGTCCCTTATAGTAACAACCTGCGGCGATCTCACCCCCTGTTCTTGGTGAGCAGGTGCTGCAGGTGTCTGAGAGGAAGGCGTTTGCCTAGCTGGTTGCGAGGAATTCGCCTCTGGGAAGCGACGGTAGTAGTCATTCAACATCAACCTAAGATCAGAGACAAGGTTGAGGGGTATAGACATCGTCTCCTGATGATCTTCCTCCCTCGAGTCCTCATGCTGCTCCTCCTCTTCTTCATCATAATCACCAGATTCCTGAAATGACTCATATCTGGAAGATTGTGGTCTGTCCTTGAAGGAATAAACCTCCTCTTCATCCGTGTCTTGGCTCTTTATCTGCAGCTGAGAAGGACTGTATGCGGCACCTGAGGACTCCTCGCCATCTGAGTCCTGCTCTAGCAATGAGGACGGCGGCAAAGGTGAAATCTTTGTCCATGAGGTGAACTCTGCAGCTTCACTGATGGTAGATGAACCCCTTGTAGACTGAAAAGACCGGATCGAGATCATGGTCTTCGACTGCGGTGATTTGAATGCTTTTGCGGATGAAAGCACGATTTTCGTCGACGGAACCGTCGTCGACGGGCCTTTCGTCGACGGAACCATCGTCGGCGGGACTTTCGTCGACGGAACCATCGTCGTCGGAACCATCGTCGACGGGACCTTCGTCGACGGGACCTTCGTCGACGGAATCATCGGCGACGGAACCATCGTCGACGGGATCTTCGTCGACGGGACCTTCGTCGACGGGACCTTCGTCGACGGGGCCCCCGTAGACATCTTCGACGTCGAACCTGTCGTCGACGGAGTCGTCGTGATCGTCGTCGACGGCCTGTTCGTCGACATTGAGATTTTACTCGTCGATGTTGTAATCGTAGACGTCGCAGTCGTCGACGTAGCTTTAGACCTTATCGTCGACGAAGCCACAGTCGTCGACGAAGTCGTCGTTGACGGAGCCGAAGTCTTCACCACAGATCTTGGAGCAGAAGCCAGCGAGCTGGTAGAGGGTGCAGACCCAGGTTCCTTAAGACTGGACTGTTTCACCACAGGAGTAATAGGAAGAGATGAGGTTGATTTCTCCTTAGTTTTACTCTTTTTAGACTCCACTCTCTCCACAGAAACAGAAGCCTTTCTTTTCTTGGGAGTTGAATGAGAAGATCCCTCCTCAGAATCTGAGCCTGATGTGGCCTTCTTCTTCTGAAGCCATAACAGTAGTCTAGCCTCCCTGTCTCTTTTAGTTTTGTCAGAAAATTTTCTACAAAACTTACAGTCTTTCACCAGGTGTTTAGGGTAGAGACAGTAAAGGCAGTCCTCATGTGGGTCCTCAGAGAACAGTCTGGCCTTCCCACAGGACCTGCATGGCCTGAACAGCCTCTTTTTAGAGCCGTCAGCCATTATAAGAGAAATAAGTACCCACTGTACCTTAATGTAGTAGACAGGAAACAAGATTCCAAAAGGTCAAAAGTTCACTCAGGAACAGAAAGAAAACTGAGCAGAGCTCAGGGAGACTCCTTATCACACGAAGGCGGTTGGAAATCTGAGGCAGGAAGCTTCTGCTGGGGAGTGTGAGGGCAGGGCAGCAATGCTGATTGGCTGGCTTTTGGTCCAAACAAAGATATGGTCTGGTTACCAAATAATACAGCCCCTATGGGGATTTTCTATGCAGTTTTTCTTCTCTATGATACTGCTTGGTCATTCTGTTACCGTGAGACTCCCACCATGACGACGGGGAAGATACAAGCATGTGAATCTATGAAAGATGTAATACTGGAGAACTACCTTTACATTGGCAATGTTTTTTTGTATCTCTTCCTTGTGTGACTTTATAACTTGTACATTTGCAATTTTTTTTCTCTGTATCTGTTATGTAACGCATGTAACCCTAAGTCCTTATGTATTGCAACTGGTTCCTATGTAAAGCGCTCTGACACCTTCGGGTAATGTTCGCGCTATATAAAATCGCATTAAATAAAAAAAATTAAAAAATTAAAAAATCAACTGTACTGTTCCAGAGGCATCTGCTACTTGCTACAGAACACTTTCCCCTCACCGTTATAAACATATGGCCCATGCATTATCCAGAGGTGGATTCCATTATTTTACTAGCTGAACCTGTCCACCTGTTCGCGAAAGGTGTTACAATAACGCAGCAGACCCCAGTATGAAGAGAAGCTGTTTATTAGATCAGGGGCCAGATGTAGGTAATTCATATTTATCACTTCTTAAATACCGAATTTTACCGATTCGGTATTTAAGAAGTGGTAAATATGAAGGGGGGAGATGTAGGTATTTCCAGATGTGGAAATACCGAATCGTTAAGATTCGGTATTTACCGAATCTGGAAATACCGAATCGGTATTTCCTATTGATTCCTATGGGCTGTGAAGCCCATAGGAATCAATGGGCAATACCGATTCTGTAATTACAGAATCAGTAAATACCGATTTTAGCAAGGGTGCAGGGGGTGTCACTTTGACACCCTCTGGCACCCCTGTTTTAGGCTTGTGTGCCATGTGGCACACATACATGCCCTTAGGCCCTAAGGGCATGTATGTGTGCCACATGGCACAGGTGTACATGCACAGATGTGCATGTACACCTGCATCGGTATTTTACCATGCAATTGTATTGCATGGTAAAATACCGATTTTCAAAGCCCTGTGTCAATGTGCAACTTGGCACCTACATACCGAAAATGCATTTTCGGTAATTTTACCGACCGGTATATTTACCGATTCGGTAAAATTACCGAAAATGCCTGTTTTTTCCCCCCTACATCTCAAAATCCAATTACCGGTCGGTAACGGCCGAATTCGACCGTTACCGGCCGGTAATTGGCCACCTACATCTGGCCCCAGATCCTCAGGCAAAAGCTGGCAACTGACGCTCACCAACATTCTAAGGTGAGCTTCACTCTCAACATTCTAAGGAGGGGACATACCAGGGTAGGGGAAAGAGGAGGGGTGGAAGGGATGGGAGATACCATCGATATGACAAGTGGCAAAACCTGTAATTTACAGACATAGATTACAACAAAAGGTAAGGGCCATCTCACAGTTCAGTGACCAAGTAATTGCAGTATCGCATGGTCTGCACGCCGAAGCCAACCACACAGTCACCTATAGGGCAGCTGCTGGTTAGGAGTCCACCAACAGAGGGCGGCACCAGCCATCCCTACAGAAAGGGTGTGCTGATCCATGTCACTCTATCTCACAGCACATTTACCTCATCACACGAGCACACATCTTAGAACGTTCTGATAAAATTAGTTGAAATATGCCACCCTTTCAACTTTACAGCTTACAGTTTAATTTTCTCTTCCTGCATTTCTGCTTTCCCTGTAGGTACCTTCATTGCTGAGTGTCCTTCCACTCACGCTTTTGGAGGTACTTCTTTATGACCACCTCCACTTGAAACAGCTTGGGTTGTTTCACGCCTCTTTCTGGTGCCCTTTACTGACATCGTGTCTGGTGTGGTGGCCTTTAAACATCTAAGTGAGTGCTGGCCTGCTGGGGCCCACAGAACTCGTTTTTCTGGAATGCCTGGAATTTGGCAAAGGTAAAGATAGGTTGGGTCTTCCAACTGGAGTGACAGGAAAAGGGGGTGTAAAAAAGCTCAGAGGGGCTCTGATTGGGCGCCTTTGGCAGGTAGTGCAGAGCTCACCCCCCCCCCGCTGGGCGCTGTACTAGGCAAAGATAAGGTGGACTTCATCAACACACCCTGGCTGCCTACTACAGCCCAGGCTTTCGTCTGCCCTCCCCCAGGCTGTTTCCTAGCCCCTGCAAGCGGAGCTAAGAGCCTCGCCATAACTACCTGAACCCAGAGGCTCAAGGTAACCTGTCTTTTCCGCTGTTTTATTTGGTGACCTGGTTGTGGCTCCGTCTAACGTTTATATACTGTGTGAATAAATGTGTATCTAATTTTTTATATAAGCCCTTCCTGGACCTCCATTTATTACACGTGGCCCACGCACTGGAATCAAACTGAGCATGTTACAAAGCCCCAGGCATAGTTAATGGCTGCTGGTAAGCTGCAGCAATGGTGCCAGGCTGCATATTCAAGGATATCAGGGGCCACGTGTTTGAGCAAGGCTTCCAACGAGTGTGGCCTGCTTGACCCTCGACCCTTCTTCGGCTGCAGTCGTCCATGGAATAACAAGCTAGGAGTGAGGGGCGTGGCTTGGAGGCACCTAAGATGGCCACATACTAACGCGGCTCCCGTGAGGAATCCCGAAGGCCCCTAAAAATCCGCTGCATATCCGAAAGCCTCATTGTCCTGGAGGCCGAATTCGCGAAGCTGGCGTGCTCCGGTGTGCGGGGATCTTTGTCTGGTCTCCCTAGTTGGTGGTGGTGACCCTCGGAAGGTTTGAGGAGGTAGGGCCGCAGCGCAGACCTGCGGAGGCCTTGCAGATCAGGTGACACAGTTGGCACACTGAGGGGGGCATCAGTCCAGGGCAGACGGAGGGCCCTACATCGGGGTGGAACCCAGCAGGCGCGGAGGCTAGGAGGCGGAGAGCACGACGGCGGCCAGGAGCACTCCGGGGCAGGAGTGGAAAGGAGCCTCGACAGCACGGGAAGCATATCGTCGGTGGGGGAGCGCCAGTGACATTGTTTGGCACCACAGATAAGGGGGTCAGAGGCAACAGTTTGTGGCCATTGAGCGGCTTGTGAACCTTTTGGGCGTAAGGGTCCGGCGGAGTGCGCCCACGTGGATAACTACACGGCCACTACGGGCGGTGGGGGCGTGCACAGGCCGGTGCTCTGGTGGAAGCACAAGAACCATCCTTAACGTTGATCATGCAGGCCATACAGACGCTGGGTACCACGCTGGAATCAAAGATAGATAAAGTCTCCATTGAAATGGCGCTACAGAGGGCGGACTTGAACAAAACTTCGGAGAAAGCCACTCAGAATGCAGCGGACATTGTGGAACTCCAAAATCCCACCAAACAGTTGCAACAACAGGTACAGCGCCTGTCTCATCAACAGAAGGTAGTAACGGCGCGCCTGGAGGATCAGGAAGGAAGGGCCCGCAGAAATAATATACGCGTGGTGGGTGTGCCGGAGAAGATGGAGGGGCCGAGTGTGGACTTGTTACTGGAGGATCTCATCCTCAAGCATTTACAGCCCAAACGCCTCTCTTAGTTCTTTGCTATTGAGCGTGCCCATAGGGCGCCGGTCCCTCCCCCGCGCCCGAGAGCCCCACCAAGGACAATTATCTCACGGATTCTCAATTATAGAGGCCGTGATGCCATCCTGCAGGCAGCCCGCCAATATGGAGATCTGCGACTAGACAATGCCACAATCAGGCTCTTTCCGGATTTTACGCTGAAGGTGCAACAGGAGCGCCGATCCTTTGATGGAGTTAAAAAGGTGCTTCGAGATCGGGGCATCAAATATATGATGTTTTATCCAGCACGTCTTAAGCTGTTGGCAGATGGGAAATCTTTCTTTACTTCCCCGGAGGATGTGCACTCTTGTCTGGAGGAACACGCAGGTGCATCGGGGGGCCCTGGATCGGGGAGCGGTTGGAGGAACACGACGCGGCAATCTCCAACATCTTCGTTGGTTCACGGGGAGAGGTCGCCGGCAACAGTGTGATACTTTGCCCTCCAGTAGGAATCGGCCTCGCCGGACATGGGGTGAGGTGGCCAGGATGGACTTGGAGCGCAGGAAAAGGCTGAACTGCACGTGATGTATTTTGACTCTCGTATGTAGACATTAACTGTGCGCCATGGGTGAAGATGGATATTGTCCAGGAAGATGGCCCGCTGGTGGGGGGTCCTTCTGAGGTGGGGATTGCATAAGGGCCCAGTTGACACTGTTTGGGAGGAGGGGAGGATGTTTAAAGTACGTGGGTTGGAGGCCTGAACATTTTTAAATGATTGCAATATCCAGGGGTATCAGGACAGGATGTGGCGGCTAATATGTAGCAGTGGGGGTCGACGGGAGCCCTCAGGTTGCGGGACTAGGTGACAGTACTCACCCCCTAGGTTTTCGTTTGAAGGGCTACAGGCGCTCTGCTTGTTGGGGGATGTCTGGTCACGTTGGCCGGCGTAGCAGGGTAGCAGGGAGGGGGGTTCGTTCTGGGGGTTGGGGGGAGAAGGTTGTACTTGTGTTTTTTGCTTCTTTTTTCCTCTTTAGGGATGTATTGGTTTTGGCTCCAAAGGCACTATTGGTTGGCAAGTGGGAAGTGGGGGGAGGGAGGAGGAGGCACTCGTCTCCTCGGAGGTTCGTGGTAATTACCTACAAAGTATACACCACACGCACGACATATCAGTGTTTTGTCTTGGAACGTTAACCGCCTGCAGAACAAGATAAAGCGCACCATGGTGCTCCAATACCTACACAGACTCGCACCAGACATTGTCCTACTCCAGGAGACACACCCCCTTGGGAACCATTGTAAGGCTCTTAATAGATTTGGCTATACACTACGGGCACATGCCGGTTTTACCACAGGCTCGAGGGGGGTGGGGATCCTCATTAAGAACTCCTTACCGCTGATAATTGGTTGGACCCCCTAGGGCGCTACGCGGCGTTGACGGCTCAGTGGAAGGGCAAGACAATTAATCTATGTTCGCTATACATCCCCCGTAAACTGCACAGCACCACTCTCCCAGACATAGGGAAATTACTGATGGAGATGACATCAGGGATCCTGATCCTAGGGGGTGACATTAATGCAATGATGGAGCGAGACTTAGATAGGTCACAGACTCAGCCTACCAGGGGAGGGATTTGTCACTTCCGGGACGCAATACACACAAACATGGCGGCGCACGGCTCAGGGTCCAGGATTGATTATTTATTCACACAGGTGGGGAGCATGGGTCTGTTCCAGGGTGGGTGTCATAGGGCCAGGGGGATTTCTGATCATTCTCCAGTCGTGGTACAGCTGCGAGGTCCGAGAATGGACTAACCCCCCCCCGACTTGATACGTTTTTAATTAAAGATCAAGAGTTCCAGGAGGTGTTCAGGGAGAGGGTAGACTAATACTTTGCTGATAACGTAGGCTCTGTCAGCTCGCACGGGATAGTGTGGGAGGCGTACAAAACTGTGGCTAGAGATTTTGTGCAGGCAGAGGTGGGAAAGCGGCGCACATTGACACCCTAGAACGGGAACTGCAGGCCCTAGAAGAAGTGGGTGAAGGGGCTCCTGATCAGGATAGACGGCATAGGAGGCAGCTCTTGGAAAAAGAGATAGGTGACTTGCTTACGGACCAGGCGCACTCCAGTGCCCTGGCCGTCCAGAGACGGGTGTATGACTTGGGGGATAAGGCCAATAAATTGATAGCCTGGCTAGAGAAACGGGATCGGGAATGTAACTGGCTACCGGGATTGTGTGGACCGACGGGTCGGTGCAGGCCACGGGCAAGGCAATAGCGGAAGAATTTGCACGGTACTCTGAGACAGTTTACAGGTCGCATACTGCCCGGCATGTCGGTACTTTTTGGCCCCCTTGCAGCTGCCGGCCTTGGAACAGGCAGACAGAGACATCCTGGAGTCCGCGATAACGGTCCAGGAGGTAGAAGATGCCATGGGAAACATGCAGGCTGGGAAGGTGCCGGGGCCCAACGGGTTTCCGGGTGAAGCGTTCGGGTACGTATCAGGTCGACTCGCACCCCATATGCTGAATATGTTTAATGAAGCCAAACAGGTAGGGAAACTCCCCAAGGATCTGCGGTCAGCGACGATCGTAGTAATCCATAAAGCCGGTAAACCGCAGGACCTGTGTAGTTCCTACAGACCCATATCCCTACTTAATTTTGAGACGAAAGTGCTTGGTAAGATCTTGGCCACGAGACATGGGGCAGTTATCCAGTCACTGATCCACCCGGACCAGTCGGGCTTTATGCCCCACAGGTGCACACGCTTAAATCTAAGGCGCCTGTTCGGGGTCTTACAGGGGGTCGCTGCGAGACCTGAGGTGCCGGCAGCCCTGTTATCCCTCGATGCCCATATGGCATTTGACAGTATGGAATGACAGTATATCTATGCCGTTCTGGAGAAAATGGGCTTTGGGGACCAATTTAGAGCATGGGTAAGGCTGCTATACACTGAGCCGCTCGCGAGAGTCCGGGTCAATGGAGTGACATCAAGGGAGTTCCACCTGAGTCGAGGCACGCGCCAAGGCTTCCCCCTTTCCCCCACCCTGTTCGCGTTAGCATTGGAACCGTTGGCGCACTGGGTTCGGACAGACCCCATGGTCTGGGGCATAGACCTGGGAGGGGGGGGTGGGAAGAGCGTATCTCGTTATACGCCGACGACATCCTTCTGTATGTTCAGAGGCCGGCCGCTTCCATTCAGAGACTGATGGAAATTCTGTACGAGTTCGGGACCTACTCCGGATACCGTATAAATTGGGACAAGTCCCTGGGACATGTCCTAGTGGGGCCGTAGCTGTCGGCAGACTGTTGTGGCCTGGCCTGGAAGGATGTATTCAAATATTTGGGGATCTGGATTACACAGTCTGACTCGGAGTACCTGCACCTGAATGTGTCGGCGCAACTCGATCGACTTCGCACAGACGTGGAGCACTGGAGGTCCCTCCCGCTCTCCTTGATGGGGCTCGCCATTTTGTTTAAAATGATGGCACTCCCACGCCTGCTCTACGCCCTACAGAATACACCCTTCCCGAGGACGATTGAATCGGAGCAACGTTCCCTGCTTTGGAGTGGGAGGTGTCTCAGAATTGCTCTTAAGAAACTGCAGAGAGGGCCCTATGAGGGAGGCTTAGCGGTGCCGGATGTCCGCCTATATTATTGGGCGACGCAGTTGGTTAATGTCAATGGATGGGTGTTTGCCCCGTTGGACGAACCAGCCTACAGGCTAGATAGGTTAGCCTTTGGCAGTGGTACCTATTTAGCGGCCCTCTATACTAGGGGTAGGCGCGGCCGTCCCCTACCTCCCCAAACGGCAGCGGTGGTTGGGGTGTAGAAACGGGCAACAAAATTGCTAGGATGGGAGGCAAAGCTTACGGAGCAGACTCCTCTGTGGGCCGGGACATTCCTGCCGGCAGTGGCGAAATTGCAGGGTCTGCATCAGTGGAGCCTGATTGGTTTTGATGTGCTGGGTGATGTTTGGAAACGGGGAGAGATGGTGGGTTTTGCAGACCTGCAGGCTGAGTTCCAGATGGGGAATGGGGAATTCCTACACTACCAACTGCTTAAACACGCCCTGCACCGACACCTAACCCAAGGGGTGGAGCTACCTGAATATGCTCCGTTGGAGGATAGACTACTACTAGACCTATGATTGAGAAAGCTATCTCCCTCACGTACAGGAAGCTCATTAATAACATCGCGGACACACTGGGCCCCCTGCGGGAAAAGTGGGAGTCAGATTTGGGGATGCTGGAGGATGATGATTGGGGGGAGGCCCTTCAATGTCCCCGAGAAGTGGCGATACGCGCCAGGTTCCGACTCGTCCAACTGCGCATCCTGCATAGGTCAAACACACCACAAACAACGCAATACATAATAGGCTATGTGGACTCGCTTTTGCTTACGGGGGTGTGGTGAAGAAGGGGCCTTTTTCCACATATTGTGGGACTGCGCCAAAATCAGGACGTACTGGTCCAGACTAGCAGGCATTATGTCTGAGGTGGTGGAAGCGGACGTGCCGCTGGAGGCCAGATGGCATGTCTTGGGGGTCACTAGTGACATCACCTGGCCGAAATGGGACAAAGTATGGTCAGCGCTGGCAAGTATGGTAGCCAAGAGAAATATTGCGAGGTTATGGGGAAGTGATCTTGTACCTTCGGTGGAGGAGTGGGAGCGAGATTTGGACTGGTGCCAACGGGCTGAAAAAGTTATCTATAAGAGTCGAGGCTATCCCAAAAAATGGGAGAAAATATGGGCGGCTTGGAGGAGGTACCGAGGAGAGTGGATGGACTCACAGGCGGATGAGGAGCCGTCCTGAGGGAGGGTTGGTGTGGAACCTTGTACTCCATAGCTGTGCATTTATTGCTGACGTCTTGTGGCTCTCGCTCTGCATTGAATTCCTTAGGATGCGGATGCACTGAGGAGGGCTGCACAGCGAACCTTGCGGGGAGGGAAGGGGAGTGGGGTGGGGTTGGTGAATATAATATGTCTGCTTTGATGTGTCCGGAGTTGAGGGTCCACTGGGGATGTCAGTGTTTATGGGGGGGTCTGTAGTGGTGGGTGAGCTAAGAGGCTTTCTTAATGAATCTGAGGCTGATTTTATTTGTGAATTATGAACTTCCGTTGCTAACTGATGTGCACTGTTATGGAGCTGGGTATTTAAATAAAAAGATTTTCACACAAAAAACAAGCTAGGAGTGCCGAGGCGAGCGGGGCTATCTGCAGCAAGCAGGCAGTCTCCCAGGGTGCATCGGGAGACTGTGCCCCCAAGGCAGGAATCTGCCGCAACTCCTTCATGCAGGTGCAAGGAGCTGTGGCAGTGGGGTTCTCATCATCGTAAGGCATACTAGGCAACGATTGGCATGCCCTTTGAAGGAAGGCGCTTAAAAAGAGGGCACCGCCGAGTCTGTGCAGCAAGTAACCTGAACCCACTGTGCACTCCGCGAGCCCAGGCTTCACTGGGAAGTGTTCTGCAGCCATCTTCGGAGAGGGGCTGAAGCTTCCACAGTCCCATGGGCTGTGCTTCAGGATGCGCTGCCGCCCCTTGGACACTAGGCCTAGGGTAGAGACGAGTGACAGTCCGAGCCAGGCATGCCTGCATCCCGTCTTGCCGAATTCTTCCCCCCAGGGTCCCTGCCCCTTCCTCCAGCAAGACCAGCTCCTCTTCCAAGCATGCCACCCCACCCACCTCTGTGGCATCGACATAAACCTAAAACGAAGACTGAACAGAAGATAATGAGCTGCAGTGCATCCTGTTGTGCGTATGGTGTGTGTATTTTGAATGTGTGTGATGCCGCTTGCTTTGTGCTCTTCAGCCCTGTTATGTACACAACGATGCGCCAACAGAAAACAAGCGGCACTGGGAAAAAAAGAAAACACCGCCGCGAGTGTTGAGCGCGCCACAGCGAGCCATATGTATTTTCAAGTATCGTGCCCGTGTCTGGGCACGATACTTGAAACCACATGGGCTTTGGTGCACGTAACAGACAACAATAGGCCCTGGGTAGAACAATGCGCCCGCATTTGGCCTATTGCGTGCTCTGTTATCAAAATACACGCATGCAAAGCCCAATACCAGAAGAGCAGACAAAAAACACGCGCACGAGCGTTTACGATTCCAGGGTCCATTTCTGAGCCCCGGGCAAAAGGACTCTCTCCTCCCCGAGCACTGCTGCGCAGTGCAACGTAGGTCGTGAGACCTAAAAAAACACGGTCTAGTTAGTATGAATCCAAGGCCCCTGTAATTATGCTGCAGTATCTGAAGTAGGGTCGACTAAATTATGTGGCAAGAGAAGGGAGAAGATGTAGCCTTACGGCTAGAGCGGTCGATCTCGAAGCTGGGAAACCGGGTTTGAGTATCGACAGTGACGCTCAACATCCTGTGATTCTGGGCAAATCACTTAATCTCTCTGTGCCTAACAAAAATGAATGTGTCCATTTGTAACGAAACTGGTGCTCATGTAGAGCGCTCGGATACCCGATTTCTCGGGTCTAGTTTGTGCTATGTAAAACTCTAAAAAAAAGGGACATTATGAGACATCTCTTTCTATTATAAACAGCGCTGCAGAACACTATAGTACATTTGATATTTATTGTGGAGCGGTCGCTGTTGTAGGTAGTTTGAGGGTTGATAGCTTGAGGCCTTCATAGCAGATGCAACATATTGATTATTCTAAAGTTTGAGTGTCCCATTCAAGTAACTGTAGAGTCGAAAACCATGCGATATGAACATGGATACATTCTGGTTTATAGTCAAACAAAAAAAAACCCATAAGGAATCATTCTATTCACTCTATTTGATTTACATTTAAGTATTTATGATGCCGGTTTCTTGCTGCAAAACACAAATTGAGGGAAGGAATGCAGGACAAATCAAAACATTCACCCCCAGTCAAGAGATCTGGGTTGAATCCATCTTTCTTCTGCTCACCATGCCCCCCAGTTTAGACCTGGCCATATGCAAATCAGTCTTAACCCTGTGCCTCATGGAAACACTCTAGCCCGAACTGCCAAGCCAGATCCTCCCTGGACCGTAAACAAGCATCCTAGGACCAGTTTCGGGATTTCACCCCATCATCAACCAGGATAGCTTGAATCCAGTGGCACAGTGAGCCTGGGACCCACGTCTGGGTATACCCGGCGCACATAGAGCGAGAGAGCAAACGACACACAATTGATGGACAGAATGCAGAACAAATGAAAACATTCACCCCCAGTCAAGAGATCTGGGTTAAATCCATCATTCTTTTGCTCACCATGCCACCCCAGTGTAGACCTGGCCATATGCAAATCAGTCTTGACCCTGTGCCTCATGGGAACACTCCAGTCCGAACTGCCAAGCCAGGTCCTCCCTGGACCGGAAACAAGCATCCTAGAACCGGTTTCGGGGTTTCACCCCATCATCGGCCAGGATAGCTTGAATCCGGTGTCACAGTGAGCCCAGGACCCACGTCTGGGTATACCTGGCACACTTCGGGCAAGAAAGCAAAAGACACACAATTGATGGACGGAATGCAGAATAAATCAAAACATTCACCCCCAGTCAGGAGATCTGGGTTAAATCCATCATTCTTATGCTCACCATGCCACCCCACTTTAGACCAGGACATATAAGTAGTTGGACAAGAGAGGCTACTAGGGAAGGCTGTACCCTGCGATGCAAGAATATCATTCTAGGAAGATATCAGATATTGTTGTGTTTAGATTTGTGGTGTTTCTACCCGGAGGGATGTGGAAAAGTTTATGGGTGCCTTGAAAATACTTCCCTGGCCTGTTCAAATGCATCTGGTGATAGGCAACATGAACGCTCAGGCTCTAAGTCTGCAGACTTAAGGGTTCTGTATGTGGTGCACCGCACAATTCATACATCGGCTTCTGTACTGAAGTGTCTTTTGACCTGCACCCCATGTCGTATGCTTGAATTAGCTCCTCTTGAAAGCACACATTAATGGATACAATTTTTGTTATGAAAGGATACTGCTTGGAACACACTCCCACTTTCTTATAGAGCAATTTCATTAGTTCTTGGAATCTGGTGGCCTCTTAAGACTCTTCTTTTCACTGGCCCAGCTCTGTAGGTACTATGGTGTTCTCCCACCAACCTTTAGTGTCTAGAAGCTTTCTGGTGTTTGAGTGTGTTACAACTGACACATGACAAACTCCGTTCTGAATTGAATGGCCAATAATGGGTCCCTCCCTTTGGCACTGAAAACTTGGGTAATTTATTTGGAAGTGATTCTATCAATAGACCTTAAACGTGAATGGATGATTACCCCAGCTCCAGGTACGTTCATTGGGCATATCCAAGGTATGCACTAGGTTCTGGGAAGCACAGGAATGCATTTTCACTTCTAATCCAGGATATAGCTTCTTGTGCTTCCAATGGGCTCTAGCTAACCACTCTCTCAAAGTGAAGAGAGCCTTCTAAAAGGTGTCAGCCTCGAACCCTTAACTCAAGTTAAGTGATCCGTGTTCATTCATTCCAGATATATTTAACTATCCACCTCGCAGTACCAGCTTTAGAGATGGCAGACCCCCTCTGGGGCTTGTTGAAGGCGACGGAAAGTTGATCAGTTTTTTAAATGGTTTAGTTCTATCAAAATAATAAATGAGTGCACGCTTAGCCAGTTTATGAAGTGACTTTTCCGGCACAGACTCTGGTTGTGGTAAAAAGATGGGTAGCTCAATAGTTTGGTTCATGCATAATGATGGTACCTTAGCAGACATTTACGGTTGGTATGAAGCACTACCCAGTCCTTATGAACCTGAATGAATGGTTCAACTAGTCTAAGGGCTTCTAGCTCACTAATTATGTCTGAGGGAGGTGCTTGCAATTAGGAAGGCCACCTTCGAAGATCAAATCTATAAGTCATACAAGTACATTGGCTTGAAAGAACGGCCAGTAAGAACGGCCAGTAAGTCATGTGAGGATCGGATGTATGACATTACAACGCATGCTTTTACATCGCATGCCTTTACAACGCAAGTATTACAACGCAGTCCATTACAACGCATAGTGCTTCGGGGTGCTGGATAGTGAATAGTTTAATTTACTATTCCAACTCCAGTCCCCGTGGACACTAGGGAAGGTTATTGGATAGTAAATTAACCTATTCCCTATCCTAGAGCGCCCCCCAGAGCAATGCGTTGTAATAGTTTGCGTTGTAATGGTTGCGTTGTAAAGGCTCTGCGATGTAAAAGTTGCGTTGTAAAGGTTGTTTACCGTGAGGATCACATTATGGTTCCAGACAGGTGCAAGAAGTCTCTTTTGGGAACTTACCCTCTTTAGACCCCCCGTCCCCATGAAAGCTTTAATTTAAGGACCCTAAACATAAATGATTGTGGCCTACTTTGAAGGTACTTTGCAACTGATATCTACTGTTTCATTCATAGTGCATTGCTCATGGACTCTGGATGCGGATACCTGTCAATGAATATTTGCCATTTTTGGGAGAAGCAAACAGGTCTGTGGTGGTAGTCTCCAAGTGTTGAAAGCATATGTGGAGGACTTGCATGTGGAGTTCCCATTTGTGGACATCTTTGTTAGTCCTGCAGAGCAGATCTGTAAAACTATTCTCGATTCCTGGAAGTTGTACTGCTAACAGTTATTGTTCTTATGCGCTGCCTAATGCCGGATCTCCTGTGTCATTTGAGAAAGCTTGGAGGAGGGGGAATGCCACCCTACCCCTGTTTCTGGATGAAGATCATAGCTGACCAGTTGTCTAATTTTTGTTGGTACTTTTTCCTGATAGAAATGGGAGAAAGCACTGAATGCTAGCCTGATGGCCAAAAGCTCCAGGTAGTTGATGAGGCGGCCCTAGTGCTTTGGAGCCCAAGTGGCTTGTATTGTCATCTAATCGACATGAGCTTCCTGCCTGACCAGAAATGCATTGGTGGGGTCGTCACCTGTGGAAGGTGTTCTTGGAAGGGCCTGCAGAGTAACAGGTTGTTGCTGTTCCACCAAAGGGGAGGATGCTTGGCCCTGGTTGTTACCAGCACTGCATTTTCTCAATGCCCTTCCACTTCTGCCCACTGCAGTAAGAGTTGCTCTTGTAATGGGTAAATGTGTAACTTGGGTGTCTGGTACAGTCGCTATGCCCAAACCCACCATTCCGAACTGTTGCATATGCTATCATCCTCTAGTGCTTGGGGTATGCTTGCCCTGTTTCCACGTTTAGAATGGAACTGAGGAAGGGCTGAATTTGTTGGCGTTGAAGATGTTACTTCTGCATTGATGGTGAAAGCTAGGCTGCAAAAGTAAAGGCAATGCTAGGTGGTGTGTGCCAAGCATTGTTGTTTGCTGCTGCTCGTTATCAACTGATTGCCTAAATATGGAAACCCTTGAATGTCATTCCTGCGTAGATGACTGCTACGATCGCCAGACACTTTGTAAACACTCTTGGAGCTGTAGTAACTCCAAAGGGCAAGACCTTGAACTGGTAGTGTTTTCCACTTACTACAAAGCGAAGGTACTGGTAGTCTGCTGGGTGTATAAGGATGTGAGTATGCACTTTTCAGATCCAGCACCAACATTAAGCTGCCTTGGCGCAGCAGCGGGAATGAACTTTTGTATCATCATGTGAAAGCGTTCTTCAGTGCTGAACTTGGTTCAATGGTCGGAGGTCAATGATCAGCCGGAGTGAGCCATACTATTTTTGGGAAGATGAAAATAAAGGAGTACACCCCCGCACTACGTTGGTGTACAGTTACTGGTTCTTTGGTGTCCTTTGCTGGGAGTGCCTGAACTTCTTCCTCCAGAAGATGAAGGCGATCTGAACCCAGTACGTGATGATGGGGTTAGAAGGTGGGGGGAAGGTCGAAATAACAGGCAGTACCCTTCTCTCTCAATGGAGAGGACCGACTGGTCTGTTGTAATGCTTTCCCGGTGTTACAGAAAATGCCTTAGCCTTCCTCTGACGGGTGTAGTGTGATGTGGTAATGGATGGGCAGTCACTGTTTTTAACAAAGGAGCCCCTGCGGGCCGCCTCCACCTATCCCACTCACTCCCATTTCCTCTGTAGGCTCCCGTTTGATAGGATTTAGACTGTTGGGAGTCCTAAAAGCATTGCTGGTATGGCTGATAGGAGGATCTCAGGTAAAAGGCTTCTCAAAGGGGTCCTGTTGTTAGTAAGGACTGCCAGGGTCAGAGTCGACATCCTATGTGTCAGGTGGAGGAGAATGTGGACACAAAGAAGATGGTTGAGGAGGACATGTAGCGGGTGGTGGCAGAAAGGTTTAGGGCTAGAAGCTGTATGTCTAACCCTTTTGGGGCTTGATGGGGTAACAGGATGGGGCGAGGTTCTTCCTCCAAGGCAAGGTGTCTCTCTTTGGAGATGGCGATGAGCCCTGGAGCCAGACCCTAAACCAGTATTTTGCCAGGTGACTAAATAGTTTATTTTGTTTTTAATACAGGACATCTTGAAGCTTTTTGAAGATTGACCCTTCTGAGCTGTTTAACCTCAGCATTGAAGGGGCCTTCTGCTCTGACTTTGGTGTCTGATGTTGGCAGATCTTCGGCTTGGACCTTGGATTTGAGTGGGGTTTGTTGGCAGCTTGGAGCAGAGCTCGCAGTGGCTTCAGTACGGAGTGAGGTTTTTAGGTGCCAAGAGTGCGATGGAGAGGGATGGGGTTCAGTGACCTGGGGCTTTGCTCACCATCAAAATAACCTTTGGTGTTCGAGAAGTGTCTGCTGGACAAAACAGCACTTGCCTTGCCTTGTATTACATACACCACCTGAAAAAAGTGCATAAACAAGCAAGTGCACACACTTTAATTCCAGCAAGATCAAGAAACCATAAAAGCATCTCCTTTTTATGGCCCCGCTCAACGCATCATACTTGGTATCTAAACCTCAGCCTTACCTCTCAGCAGCGCTGAACCCAAAAACCCGAAGAGAGATTCTATATATGCGACTACTGACCCTGCCTATAGCGAAATTTAGCCCAGCGTGGGCGCATAAAAAAACAGGGTGGGCATGCCGTCTATGTGCCTAGAAACGTGAATCATGGCTGCATCTTCTGTCTTGTTGCCCAACCGTAGCCAAGTGAGAAGAATTCAATTTAGGGAATTATGCCTGAACAAAAAAGCAAGTACTTGCCTGGAGGCATCGGCCATATGTTTTAATCAAAAAGAAGCCCACATCGTGGCTCATTGTGGGTGTTTCATACAAAGCATCAAGGATGCTCTCCAGCCCCGCCCTGGGCCCGACTTGGCCTTCGATAGTCCAAAAGGTGATCTCGGATTACTTGAAATGGAAGCCAGAACGACCCTTAGATAAGACCAAACCAAAGGAACACCCTTGGCTACCCTTTCAAGTCGAAGCACTTAGTATAACAACAGGCTGCTGTCCTTGTGTTGAAGGAATGATTAGAGACTTGAACCTCCCATTAAATATTTCTCATCAGCCGACCCCTTCAAAGTGAACTAAATTGCAACGCACAGGCACTTCTCCCGGGACATTATCTCATGGACGGAGCACTGAGGAAGCAGGGGAGATCAGGAACATAAGGACCTCTGAGGGGCAGTTGGGCAATTGGGCCCGGTTGCAGAGCGCAATTCTAAATTAAAATATGCTCCGAATGAAAGGAATGAATTTAGTAACTCTCCCCCAGATGCATCAAGAACCCATTTTGCTATTCCTTAATAGCGAAAAATAACGATTCGCTATTAAGGAATAGCAAAATGCAATGCATGAAGAAATCACAAAAAAAAATAGCGATTTCTTAAAATTCCTTAATTGCGACTCTCAAATTGGAATGAATGGGAAGACATTATCAAGTTGCGAATCGCAATTAGTGAATCGCAAATTGAGAATGCGATTTCAAGGGTGCAGGGGTGTCCAAAGGACACCCTGTTGCACCCCTGAAATTGATCTGTGCACATATGTTAGGGCATGTGTGTGCGCAACATGAAACTTTGAAACTTTGAAAAATGCAGTTCAACTTCATGGTAATTTGCGATCCCTATAAGCGAAATCGCTATTTTTTCAACTTTAATGCATTGCATTTAAGGAATCTCAATTTGAGATTCCTTAAATGCAAGTAATCGCAATTTTGCGATTTCTTAATTTGCGATTTTTGCATTTGGGATGATGCATCCCAAATGCATAAATACCGGTCGCAGAGGGGCAGATTCTGAAAATCTGCCCCTTTGCGAACGGTATTTGGCTTGATGCATTTAGCTGTCTGACTCTACTAGAACTTTCGATCCTTTCACCTGGGCTAATTCTATACTACAGCTACAGCATTTTATGATGTACTAACATTTTTATTTTTATTAACTTTACTACTGTATTGCAACAGTTTTAATTAACTTATGCATGAAATAAATGAACTACAAGCTGCTGGAGGTGTGGGACCCAAAGGTTTAGGTCTCGTTCATCTCCGCTGTAGGATCAAAGCCAAACTCCTGTGGGAGGTGGCTGTTTAGGGCTTGAAGCTGACCTCGAGGCTCCACTGATGCGCATGGTGTAACCCTGGTCTTAGACTCAAGCCTGATTCGTTCTATGGTGCTGGGCTGAGGAACTGAACCTCCCATTTGACGTCAGGGGGGGGGGACTCCGAAAACAGGGTTTTGGTGTCTTCTTGTTTCTGGCCCTGGGAAATACGTAACGGGCAGGCCTCTTCCTCCTCGGCGCAGGGGATCTCTTAATCCCTGAAGATGTTGAGCTTTCCAAATAACTCTCAGCGATGCATCTTGTGATGCATCCACCAACTCTCCCTCCGGATCCTGAATGTCTTTTTGCAGCAGAAGGTGAGGCAGGCTTTTCAGGATGTCTCTGCAATTCCAGGGAGAGCCAGAGGTTGCAGACATGAATGGAAGGCTTCTTGATGCAATATTGCTGTTTTCTTCGAGGGTTGGAAACGAGAGCTGCATAACTTGAGATGAGACTGAGAAATAAACAACAACCCAGTGTGTATTACCCTTTTACTTCAGGGCAGTGTTCCTGAACATCTGTGCAAACATCCAGGCCCAACACTAGATGAGGAGTGTGCAGAGCATGTGAATCTCTCACTCTCACTCTCTCTCACTCTCACACTCACTCTCTCACTCTCTCACTCACTCTCTCTCACTCTCACACTCTCACTCTCTCACTCACACTCACTCTCTCACTCTCTCTCACACTCACTCTCTCTCACTCTCTCTCACTCACTCTCACTCACTCTCACTCACTCTCACACTCACTCTCTCACACTCTCACTCACTCTCACACTCACTCTCTCACTCTCTCACACTCACTCTCACTCTCACACTCACTCTCTCACTCACACTCACTCTCTCACTCTCTCTCACACTCACTCTCTTGCACTCTCTCACACTCACTCTCACACTCACTCTCACACTCACTCTCACACTCACTCACTCACTCTCTCACACTCACTCTCACACTCTCTCTCTCACACTCACTCTCACACTCACTCTCTCACTCTCTCTCTCACTCTCACACTCACTCTCTCTCACTCTCACACTCACACTCTCTTTTCCTCCCACCACCGAGTACTAACAGTACTGGAGTGCTCCTGTTAACACCGCGCACTGCATCTTTACAAGGCATTTATATCACATTGGGGCATATTATCAACACAGGTGATAAAATTATCGCCTCTTTAGCGGCAGAAAACTGCTGCTAAAACTGCAATAATGGGCTTGATAATATGCTCTATGGAATTCCAATTGAAGCCCATGACATCTAACATGGGCTTCAATTGGAATTCCATAGAGCATATTATCAAGCCCATTATCGCCGTTTTAGCTGCAGTTTTCTGCCGCTAAAGCGGCGATAATTTTATCGCCTGTCTTGATAATATGCCCCATTATTCCTTACACGACTGCAATAGGAGCCGCCTTCCGAAATAGGCTTTTCTGTTATTCGGTCACTCAGAGCTCCTGCCCTGTTGGACTTCCACACAACCAACCAACCCCCAGTTTATTACAGTCCTGGTGAGACCCTTTTATTATTTGAAGGGTCGAAACGCTGTCAACATGTTAACAAACACAGACTATCTTCTGTATATTTTGTGATGCAATGATTTAGTTCCTGTGTCCATTATAATAATGAATATAAACTGCTGTCTTTTGCAAAACCAATACTCCATTGATATTGACACTTTTTCTTCACAGTGTTTCCCTTTTCTCTGTTTTGGTGCTCTTCACACCTGGGGTCTACAAATTCTTCTCCGTCTCTTGATGAGAGAAACTTTTTCTCAAAGTTTTGTTTATTCAACATGACTGATAAACAGCACAATACAGTTGGAGATAGTTAAACACAAATAGGACTTCGTTCATTCAAACGCATCTAACGAAGGTTAATTTTCTCTGTATGTGAGGTATATGAGGTCCCTAAGTGAAAGAAACTTGTTATCACTCAACTGTTCGTTTTTCCTTGACGAAACTGTTACAAATATATTTATATCTTGCTAATAAAGCTCGGTTCGGCTGAATCATAGCTACTCACACAATACTGGCTGTTTTTCAATATCTTTCCTTTTTTCCAACCATTTATTAAATGTTAATAAAGATGATGGTAACAATATTAGCATTTAAAATTGATTCTACACAGCCAGACCTGTGCAACTATTATTAGGTCTCGCCTGTCGATGCGCATGCGCATCGAGCAAGCGAGACTATAGGGGCTCATCCACTCTTTATCCAACTTGCAAGGAATCGTGGCGATTCCTTGCAGTGCCCGTGACTTTTAAGCTCAATGCGCATGTGCATTGAGCTTAAAAGCGCGTGCACAGCCGCCCGCATTCCTCCGACACCTTTGAAGTGAAGCTTAGCTTCACTTCAAAGGCCCGGCTTCTTCGCACCCACATGCCGCTCTGCCCCGCTCCGCCCCCTCCGCTGAGTCATCCTGCCTGCCCTCGACGTTCCCCCCGCCCCCTCCCGCCACGCAATGCCGAGAGCTTGTTTCATTTAATTACTGTGGCATTCTGGATATAAACAGCCCTTATTCCACAGGCTAATTTTCCTTTGGTGTTCATGCTTCGCAAGCATTGGCCTTTGAGCTGATGTTAAGAGATTAGTTTTTCATGCAGTGCTCGGATGGCAAGCTATATAATAATCATGGTATGTTCCTTTAAGAAATGAACAGTTCGTGAATGACCATAGATACCAGCCAGTCTCTCAAATGGTGTTTGATTTGATTCCTCTGTGCGTGACTCGACTCCCTTTTTTGCCAGCAGTATTATTTAGTCATTCTATTTGTTTTGGCAACGTTTAGGGGCATTTTAAAACATAATGGTGTGTGAAGAGCAGATATCTGTGATGAAGAGCGGCCTCCCCGCCCTCCCCCACCGACCCATAGGTTAACTGGCATTTAGGTGTGAATGTGCCTGGCCAGGAGTCGGCACACACTAGCTGCCGAGGCCCCCTGGGATGGGCCTGGCACCTCTGCCGCCAGGCAGGCCCAGCAGCTGATTGGGACTGGAGTGGGGATGGCAGGCGACCATATGCTATCTTCGACCCCACTTGTCCCCACCCCAGCTCCCCGGCTCGTGTTTGCTGTGCTCACAAGGCATGTTTATCCTCCCGCCATGCGTTTTTGGCGTCCCCCTGCCAACTCTTGGCCGTTCCCTCCTCGCGCCGGGTGTTTTCATACCGTCTGTCACGAGTGTGCTTAGAACTGCAATGCTTAACCGACAGGCACCATTACGCATGCCGACCATTGTGCAAATGGAGGCACGACTTGAGCAATTTTCCCCTCAGGGCATTTTATTAATATTGTGGGATTGGAGTCGACGATCTGCAGACTTTTTCCCACAGTTCCTTGCCAGGGTTTGTTGCATTTGTGTCCTTGCCAACATTCCCAGTTTCTGATTGTATTTCACGCACCTTTCATGTGCGTGCCAGCCCAGGGCACGCACGTCAGTCGTGGTCGCATCGGTCCAACCTGTGACAACAAGGGCGGTAGTGACGACAAATGGCACCCTCGCACGGCATGTCGCGCTTGTTACTTTAAGGTGTTTCTGTTGTGTTTTCCGACTTTGTTGTTTGAGTCCTGGTGGCGGCAGGCACCTCTAGGGCCAGTGGTTGGGTTGCATTACTGCCTGGCTGCCCTTAGGCCACAGACTTTAGGCACCGCTGGTGTCAGCCGCTCCTAGGGAAGGCACAGCCAGCTAGTCAACATTTCCATTTTTTCTCACCCTGTGTGTCTTATGCTTCTGCGGGTGTCTTGTCTCAGGGCTATGATGGTGGTTGCTTGCACCTCCAGGTGCTGTGTGGTTGTCTGGAGCAGCTGTGGTAGACAGACTTTGCTTGCATCCATTATGGTTGAATCTGTGCTTTTCTGCTGAAGCTCTGGGCTCCCCACCAGGCCGCCACTTTCCCGCACGCAGCCTGTGGTTCTTTTCTCTCGTGACCATTTGGTGCTGTCATTTCTGTTTTAAGGCAAGTGTACCTCGTTTAATACAGCTGCGATAGCGCTCCTTCTGGCCGTTTTGTTTTGAAGAAGTGATGCCGAATAAGTGAGAGTTTACCACTAGTTAAAGTTTGTAGGCTTGCACGTCGATGTACCACAATGCATGGGCAGCGGACATGACGTCACGCACCTTTTGATACCTGGCAGTGCAGTCACTGGGTTGACTTCTTGTCGTATCTTTAGCTTCCTGGTTGATGATGAAGTGAGGGGGAAGGGGGGATGGAAACTGCAAAAGGTAAACAGCCCCCCCACCCCTCACTTTACTTGTGTTCTTGCTTTTGGTTGTGTGAAATCTCTTGCCAGGGTAAATAATGCCACTAAAGGGCAAGTTAGTAGTATCAATAATTGACCTTCATGTTCTTAACAGGAACAGTGGTGTGAGTGCATTTGTAATTGTTCCGCAATCCATAGACCTACATATCTGCAAATTCATGTCTTAATTCCTGACATTTTGGGATACTGTACGTGGTATGCATGTACATGCTCGAGGCTATGGGGCCAGTGAATGTGTGCTAGATACACCCCTGGGTACGTGTATACGTATGTGTATACGTTTATATATGTTCTATTGGATAATGGAGAACTGCATTATGGTCCTATATTGGTATTTTGGGCCACAGCAATAAACCATGAGGCTAGGGGGGTACTAAAGTTTCGTCAGAGCACCACAGTATAATTTTTGGAGCATTCTTTTTGTTGAGTTGTCATTTAAATACTTTTTTTTAAGGCCAAAATGTTTATTGAAAACTAATTTTCAGATTACTGCAGTATTTTTGATTTGTAATTAAAAGAACAGAGGGCACACCTTCATATCTTTGTGTCAGTGGGCATGGCTGGAGCTCTGTTTTTGCTGTTTTAAAAATCTATTTTGTCTGCAGAGTTTTGTTTTTTAACTACTATATGCGGTGTTCATCTAGCAGTGGATCTCCTGATTGTAACAGTTGTTTAGGTTTCATGTCCTTGATGGGTAATATTCTTTTGATTGTTCAGAGGTATTATCATGCTCCAGAAGAAGTCTTACTGAGGGTGTCTCTTTTTCCCCCTCAAATAGATACAGAATAAGACCAGAGTCTTATGCGTTGTTTTAGCTCACTGGAACGTAGGCTGATAAGAAATCATGACCACATACAACCAACAAGACATGCACAACAGGCAGGCCTACAGCAAGTGTATCTATCACAGGATGACCATGGCTCCCTCCCACTCTTGCAAATGTGAAAGGACAGCACACATCTGTGATGACACCATACCAGAAGTGTGGCAAACCTTTTGTATATGCTCCATGGCAGAATACACTTCACATCACCATGACACAAGAAGCAATTAGCAGAAACCATGTACCATCAACCTTGAGAGTGCACACCTCCCACCTCAATCATCCGCTGGCTGAATGTATCGGCATCCTTGATAGAAACACTATGAGAACCCTACTCCATCCAGATCATTAGAGTGATAATGTTCAGTCAAAGACCTCTTATGAAGATGGATGCACCAGCAATAGGTAACTTGCACAAAGAACAGACCGACTCCACCGCCACAGCAACCAGATTAAATGAGGGAACACTCAAACCAGAGATCTCTTGAGAACCAAGGAAAAAAAGTAAATCTATGTAGTGACTGCAATTAATTGGCAGTCAAATTGTTGTCCTCCTTATTGGATCCCAGTGGCAAGGACATTACTGCAGACCGGGACCCTTTGAGAGCCAGTTGTCAGTGACCTGCTCCTGAAATGTTGTCTCTATATTTTTTTTAGTGTACATTTACAGAGGAGCCTACGTAAGCCATTCTTTTGCTTAATGCTAAACACAGTCTGCAAATTATTGTTCATGGACCTAAAATTTGCTGCCAGAGTAAATTGGATTTACTCCACATAGTCAGGTCGCCACAGACTATTCTAATTTTGGCTACAGGAAACAAAAATGCTAAAGATTTACAAAAAAAACCCATAAACAATTCTAAAAGCACTAACTCTAATGCTGCGAGACCTATTGCATTTCCAATGCTTGTTTTTATTTAGAAACGAGTTCCATGTGAACACTTGTTCCAAGGATATATTGATACCTATGTTCACATGGACATATGGGTTGCTCTTGGTTTTTGATAAATCATCCATGGTTACCCAAGCGGCCCAGCAACGTTCAAAAAACAACAAAAAACATCAGTACCACCTGATAGCGATGGAAGGTGTCTGGACAGCATTGGAAAGCCCTTTTCCTCGATGTCGGCATTAACAGTACGAGCAGCAAATTTGTTGACCGTACTTGTAAAATGTGACTGACAAATATGATTAGACATGGCACCATATATACATCGTCTGCCAGTTGATGCCGAAGCTAAAAAGTTTTTGCTAGAAGGAGTGTTCCACTCTTCACAAATCATTGACTGCGCCATGGACATTGCGTCCACAGGTTTTCAACAGCTAGCAGGAGCAGCAGTCCTATGGAGCCTGAGGTGGTTGAAAGCAACTGCTTTTATTCCAGAGGTGCAAAGCTAAAAATCTGACTTTCCATGTGATGGGGAAGCTCTCTTCAGTAAGTAAGTTGATGAGGCCCTCCAATCCATAAAAACATATACAGATACCACTAGATATTTGGGTACTCTGTCATACAGAAAACTTCTTTTTCGTGGTGCATGGGGAAGAGGGCAATTTTCATACAACCATGTATCAATCTGGGTCGCAACAATTTTACCCACAATACCAACACAGACAACCTCCTCAAGCAGCCTATACAAGACAGACCCATAGACGAAAGCTGGGTCCACTGGGCAAGGACAGAGAAAGATGTCCACGACGGACTACAGGCACCAGCTACAATTCCATCTCCTGTAGCATGCCTCTGGGGTGAAATATCCAGTCGGCTCTCTGAATGGAAGAAAATAACAACAAACCAATGGGTAATGGATATGTGTACATTCGGTCATACACTGAAATTCATTCAAAAACCACCTCCAACTCTACCCAAGAAGTCCCCTCCAAAACATCTGCATCTTCTCAGGTTAGAAGTCCAGACCATGCTCAGCAAAGGGGCCATAGAACGAGTACCTGGAAACTAGATAGAGAAGGTTTCTACTCCTGTTTCCTTTTGGTCAGGAAGAAGGTTGGGGAATGGAGACCCATCCTGGACTGAATAAAATTAAACAAATATCTCCGGAAACAGGCATTTCGTGTAGCTACAATTCAAGATATTCTACAGCTTCTGAACCAGGGACATTATATGACAACATTAGAAATCCAAGATGCCTATTTTCATGTCTCAAATTATCCATGCCATCGTAAATTTTTAAAGTTCACAGTAGACAGCAGCCGTTATCAGTTCAAAGTTCCCCCATTTAGCCTGAAGTCAGCCCGCTGCATTTTCACAAAGTACCTTGCTCCAGGAGCGGCATTCTTAAAACAGGAAAAACACCAAGTATTTCTATACCTCTGCGACTGGTTGGCCAAGGCACCTTCCCATCTGTCTGCAAAGAGGTCAATCAAGGCATGCTTACGCATTTTCAACAAACTAGGCCTTATGTTGAACCCACAAAAATCAGCCCTTCCGCCGTCCGCAAGAATAACATTCCTGGGGGCTACACTGGATACAGTGCAAAACAAGGCATATCCTACTCCAGAAAGACAAACAAGATTGCTGTACTTGGCCCGTTTAGTGCAAGGAAAAAAAGTCACTTTCAGTTTGCCTATTGAAATCCCTGCTAGGGATTTTGTCCTTATGAATTCCTTTGGTACCATTCTGTCGCCTCCAGATGCGGGCATTGCAGAAGGATTTGGATAGAAAATTGATCCAAATGAAAGGATTTTTCGATTATATAGTTCGTGTCACCGAAGGAATACATACAACAGTTTCCTGGTGGGTTCAACAGGCGAATCTATCCACAGGCCTAACATTCATACCTCAAGTTGGTAATCACAACAAGTGCTTCTTTAGAGGGTTGGGGAACTCATCTCCAAGATTTGCAGGTCAGCTGCAAATGGGAACCATCTCAGTTACTTCTAAATATCAATCTCCCGGAGCTCAAGGCAGTGCACCTAGTCTTGCAAGCCTTCCTGTCCAGAATACAAAGGTCTGCAGTGCTCATCCACACAGACAACACCACAACCATGCCCTATATCAACATGCAAGGGGGCACAAGATCCCAAGCGCTCTTCCAAGAGGCACAAAGGATATAGGAGTGGTCGATCAGTCACCAGATAAACCTGAAGGCAAAACACGTCCCGGGAAGCAAAATGTCATAGCATACACGCTAGGCAGAAGGAAAAAAACCTGCTGCGATTGGTGGATCAATCAGGAGGTCCCAGAGGAAATTTTCCATTAATGGAGTGCGCCACATCTAGATCTGTTCGCAACCTCTCAAAATGGGAAATGCTGATTCTACGGTTGTGGGAGAATGCATTTTCAATCGCATGATCAGGAATCTTTACGTACGCTTTTCCTCCACCTCCTTTCTTCGCAAGGATTCTCAGAAGGATGAAGGCGGAGCGCTGCAGGAAAATTCTAATGGCTCCACGATGACCAAGGCAACATTGGCTCACAGCACAGAACTTTCCTATCAGAGACAGAACATCCAACCGCAACCACTTCCATCTCTGCTCACAATGAACCAAGGCCAAGTACTTCATCCGGATTCAAGATCCTTGCACTTGTCAGCTTGGCTCCTGAATTCAATGAGATTGCGCATGTGAATATCCCAGGAAAATGCAGATATATTCTAGCTAGAGAAGACAACACAAACAAGACTTAGTCTTAAATGGATATGGTTTTGCATTTGGTGCCAACGGTCAAGTGTATACCCAGTTTCACCTACACCGGAAGAGATTCTTCTGCACTTGCTACATCTGGCACAGTCCGGTCTCGCCCGTGCCTTTATTAAGGTTCACTTAGCGGCCATATCTTGCTTCAGAAGATCATGGACATCACCATTGTTATGGTCTAGCACGCTCAAACAATTTCTTGAAAGTCTGTTTAGAGTTTACCCGCCAGTGAAACGTCCTCCTCCGCAATGACAATCAAATACAGTACTCTCACAATTAATGAAGAGCCTATTTGAGCCTATACACAAAGCGGACTTGGATATCTTGGAAAGTGGCACTCCTGCTGGCACTGACATCAGCAAGACTAGTAGGTGAAATACAAGCATTCACCATTCAAGAATCCTTTTTAGAGTTCAAGAACAATTGAGTGATTCTGCGTGCAAATCCAACATTAATTCCAAAGGTTCCATTAGACTTCCATTTAGAGTCCTAAAGACATTCTTCCTGCTTCCAAAACATGTAGCAGAAAGAACATTACATTACTCCAGTATTGGAACTTTCATAGATTCACATCCTTGAATCATTCCCCGACGTAGAGATGGGAGTCCCTGGTACATCAAAATAGCAATTCTAAACAAATACAAAGCAGAAAGCAGGCCTAGGCCCATTTCAATTGTGTAACCTATGTCTCTCGTTATGTAAAAGAGACCAAAAGTAATTCTTGAACCAATCAAAACCCTTCTCCCTTTAGAACACTCCTGAGAGAATCTTAGACTCTCAGATTTTCTACCGCTCGTTATGCTAGGGAGTCTCCTCAGAGCTCTGCTCAGGTTTTTTCTTCTTAGTGAATTTAGATGCAGTTCTTGCCTTCATTTCAGCATTCTACAACTACCGGATCCATCTTCAGTGTGGTTTGTCAACATTCTGGCATAGTTATGTCGGGTAAGGAGAAAAAGGGTCTCTTCAGAGCCTGTGCTACCTGCTCGAAGAAAAGGTTTCATACAGATAACCTTCATGAAGACTGTATTTATTGCCTTTATTCCATCTATAAGGCAAAGAAGTGCAATGTATGTTGTACCTTTTCTGATAAAACCTTAAAGGGTCGTAAGTGGCGCCTTCTTACATGGCTTCAGAGACTCAAAATCAGAAAAGAGGTGATTTCAAGTGAGGACACTGATGAGACATCCTCTTCTTCATCCAGGAGGTCCCATAAGAGGGAAGATCTCCTCACGCCCATACATCTGGTGAGCACCCAGGAAAGGCCCTTAAAAAGACCTCTCATGGGCGCAGTCCCTCAAAATCTCCTCACAAACATGAAAAGGAGAGGAAGGGACATTCTTCGGGGCACAAGCAACCAAAAAAGGCGAGGTCTGAGCCGCCCAATACACCCCCTCAAGTCAGGCACCCCTTCAAAAAACCTTCTTCAGTGCCTCCTGAAGAAAAACCATTGACAAACTCCATCCTCGATGGTACCTTCGACGAAGAAACCATCTCTCTTCGAGGGTTGAGGTGCGCCTGACGTCAAAGAAAGCATCAGCGGCGTTGGTGACTCCGTCGTCGAAGACTTTGTCACCGTCGAGGAAGATGTCGACACCGATATCGTTGATGACAATACCATCAGGATTATCAGAAGGAGGTAGTTTGCATGCCTTCATATTTGTTAACGGACCGACAATTCATGTTGGCTGACTACAGGAAGAGATTTCTCCCAACACCTGTACCTCAGGAAATACCGTCATTAGTTCCTCGTCCACATTCTATCCCGTCTACTCCAAAGAGGGTTCAAACTATACTGGCGGAACCTCTGCAGAAATCAACTCCATCAATCCCTCAACAGGATCCGGGTACTACGGATGATAACCAGGAAGAGGGAAAGCTTAGAGATCCGCATAGAGAATAGGACAACTACCTCATTCCCACGTCTTTTTCTCCTTCCCCGGTGCCCGTTGACTCACCACCAGAGCATATTGGTGGCTTTCATAACTTGTTAGAAAGTGGTTTCATCTGCCAATGCCAGCTACCCAAACTGGCTGTTGTATATGATTTTAAAAAGCCCTTTAGGAAATCAGTGAGGGCTATCCCCATTATTGCTCGTGTATGGAAGGGAAGACTCAAGGTCATGACGACACCAGCGACAGTGACACTAGTGCTATCCAGGTTGGACAAGAAATACAAGACCCCAGAGGAAGCTCCAGCCTGTTAAGTGGGCCATCCCAAACCAGATTCGGTGATCTCTCAGGCAGCGCAGCGAAAATCCAAAAACTCGTCTACACTCATTACCACGCCTCCCGATAGGGAAGGCAGGCGCCTGGATAATGCCGGTACGCGCTTTTCTTCAATGTCAGTTCTGCTGGTCAGAGTAGCTAATGCCCTTGCCATACTGGGTAGATACGCTAGACAAATGTGGTGTGACCTGGCTCTGTATATGGATCAGCTTCCTGAAGAGAGCAAACCAGGAGTTAAGAAAATCCTCCAGGGGGCGAGAAAGCATCTGCAGAGTTTATAGAGTGTGTGATGGATATCGCAATAATAGCATTCAGATCACTGGGGGGTAGGGGGCAGCAGTTTTACGCCGTCAAGGATGTCTCCAAGCTACTTCGTTTAGACCCGAAGTCCAAAATAAGATTCTAGACCTTACATTCGATGGAGAAGCTTTATTTGGAAAGCACATCAACGATGCACTACAAGATATTAAGAAAGATACTGACACAGCAAAGGCTTTAGGGACGCTTCAGCATTGGAAAGTGCCCTTTAGAGTAACTAGAGGAAGGGGCCTTTCTTCCTACAGGGGAAGATATCAGCAGTATAGGTACTCCTCGTACGCTACCTCTTCCCAGCCTTATCAACAACAGTATGTCAACGACGGCCACAGTCAGGGGTGCATTCTAAAGCTGCCCCCAGAGGAAGAGCAGGACGTCAAGGAACAGATACCTCATGACATCAATGACGAACTTCATGCTCCAGCTATTTTTATTACCACCTTTCCACAAGTTCCCCTGAGGGGGGGGTTCTTTGCACCTTCACCAGTGACAAAAAATAACCACGGACCGATGGGTCCTCAATTCAAAACAATTCTACCATACATTGGAGTTTCGGCATATCCCACCTTGTACTCCTCCAGGACGGCAAGAGGTAAAGCTCCTACATCTCATGCGATTGGAAATTCTTGCAATGCTCCGAAAAGGAGCAATAGAAGCGGTGCTAAACTCCCAGAGAGGGAAGGCATTCTATTCCTGTTTCTTTCTGGCATGCAAGAACGTACGGCAATGGTGTCCGATCCTGGATTTAAGAACTCTAAACACTTATCTCAAAAAGCAGTCCTTTCGCATGGTCTCTCTTCAGGACATTTTATTACTTCTAAACCCAAGGGATCATATGACCACCTTAGACTTATAGGATGCATATTTTCAAATCCCTATCCATCCCTCCCACAGGCAGTACCTGCGATTTACAGTAGCCGAAAGCCATTACCAGTTCAAGGTACTACCATTTGGCCTCAAATCAGCTCCAAGAATTCTCACCAAATGTCTGGCTCCAGTAGCAGCCTTTCTGAGGAAGCAAAGACATCAGGTGTTTCCTTAACGTGACGATTGGCTAATCAAAGCGCCTTCACACGCAGCTGTCCAGTCGTCCACAGTGGCATGTACAAGACTGTTTGCTGAGTTGGGTCTGACTCTGAACAAAGACAAGTCATCTCTACACCCTTCCACAAACATCACCTTCTTAGGAGCAATTTTGGACACCACAATGAACAAGGCGTTTCTCTCTCTGACAGACAGACAGACAAGCAAAACTAATTTCACTGGCCCAATCATTCGCAAAAAAAAACCTCACTTTCAGTTCGCCGTTACAAGTCCCTCCTGAAAACAAAGTCATCTTGCATCCCTCTCATTCCCTTCTGCTGTTTAAGAATGCGTCCATTGCAGGAAATGCTGGATTGGCAATGGCGCCAAACAGTAGGTTCCTTTGAGGATGTCATTACAGTCACGCCGGGAATGATCCACGCCTTGTCTTGGTGGACCCGACGTCAAAATATTTCCGTTGGTCTTTCTTTTCACACCATGCCGGCTCCACATGTGGTAACCACTGATGCCTCCCTGGATGGATGGAGAGCCTTCATACAAGACCTCCAGGACAGTGGACATTAGCAGTATCAAGACCAGCAGCTTCACATCATTTTGCTGAAGCTCAGATGGGTTGTATGTCAATACAACGCGGGCTTTTACCCCGAATGCCATTACAACACGGGGATTACAACAAAAGTCGTTACAACGACTTTCGCTGGAGGGCGCTGGATAGTGGAATAGTTTAATTTTCTATTCCAACTCCAGCCCACGTTGACAGTAGGGAAGGTGTTGGATAGAAAATTAAACTATTCCCTATCCAACAGCGCCCTCCAGCGAAAGTCGTTGTAACGACTTTCGTTGTAATCCCTGCGTTGTAATGGCAGTGCGGGGTAATCCCCACGTTGTTATGGCTGTTGTACGCTCAGAGCAGTGAGATTAGCATTGCAGGCTTTTCTGCCGAAGATAAAGAACTCGACTGTGCTGATCAGGACAAACAACACAACAGCAAAGCATTATCTCAACAAGCAAGGCGGCACGAGATCCTTTCCCCTATCTCAAGAGGCCCAGTGTATCTGGAAACTGGCTTTACAGAACAAAATTTCTCTAAAGGCAGAACACCTTCCGGGGGACCAAAATGTCACAGCAGACACATTAAGCAGGCTCAAGTCTGCCTGCCGCAAGTGGGAAATCCATCAGGAAACCCTAGACAGCATCTTTCTGAAATGGGGAAGGGCAACATTGGACCTCTTTGCAACAGTGCAGAACAAGAAAAGCCGGTACTTTGCCAGTTGGCACCACCAACCTGGATCCTCGGGGAATGCAATTTAGATGACATGGTCAGGCATCTTTGCCTATGCTTTTCTGCCGATTCCCCTCCTGCCACGGCTGCTCATGAAGATAAAGGCAGAACCCTGAAATCTGGATTAGCACATACATCAATTAAAGTCCATCTAGCTGCTATATCTCGCTTTAAGAGGACATCCTCAGGACCATCGTTATGGTCGGAAAGAATCATTAAGCAGTTCATGAGAGACCTATTCTGTTCTTTTCCTCTGGTTAAGCATCCGCCACCTCTCTGACATCTTAATATAGTATTGTCACAACTCAAGAAACATCCTTTTGAACCCATTCATAAGGCAGACCTTAAGTTCCTTTCCGGGAAGGTGACTCTTCTTCTGGCACTGACATCGGCCGGGAGAGTTGGAGAGATTCAGGCCCTGACCATACATGAACCGTTTCTACAGTTTATGGAGGATTGAGTAGTCCTTCGTACTAATCCCAAGTTTATCCCAAAGTGTCATTGGGCTTTCATTTGAATGAACCTCTTATTCTTAAAACATTCTTTCCTCTACCAACTGCAGCTGAAAGAGCTCTTCATTCACTGGATATTCAGTGTTGTCTAAAATTTTATCTTCTAAGAACAAAGGCTTTTCGTAAATTGTCCTAGCTTTTTGTATCTTTCAGCGCGCCCAGAAAGGGTTATCCTCTTTCAAAGAGAGTGATTGCGCAATAGACCTCGAATGCAATCCAGTATTGCCATCAAGCAGCAGGAAAGCCTCTGTGGGAACACATGTTTGCTCACTCTACGAGAGCAATCCCTACATCAACGGCTTTGTTTGCGGGGGTACCTATCCAGGATATATGCAGAGCTGCTACCTGTAAGAATACTCACACCTTCACCAGACATTACTGCTTGGATGCAGCTGCTAACGATGATGTGGCTGTAGGACAGGCGGTGCTGAGGAACCTATCCCAGTGACGGTGAGCTCTCTCCTTCATCCCTCCTTCCTTTCTACTGTAAAGCTACGCATATTTTATTTCATATGGATTTATCTTTGTGTAGATGTTTATATTATGATGTTTACCCTTATAAGTGCTTTGTATGGTGCTTTTAAAATATGTAGATGTTAAGTATGGAGTATTTATCAGTTTAGGTACTATGTTTTTTTTTCAATTAAATCAGTTTTTTCCTGCAGATTCACAATTTGAAGCACAATCTTACAATTATTTAAGTAGAGGGGAAAAATGTGCTATTGACTGCTAGCTACTTTGATTCAGGCATGTGAATCAATGAAAGTTCCAATACTGGAGTAAGAAAATAAGTTACTTACCTGTAACTGTAGTTCTCCAGTATTGGAAGCTTTCATAGATTCACATGCGCCCCCCCATCTCCCCTGAGAGACTCACCTTTGGATTTTTCTAGGATTATCTTTGCACAGGTGCTCTGAAAATCTCAGGGTGTAAGGTTCTAAAGGGAGAAGGGTCCAGATTCGTTCAAGAATTACTTTTGGTCTCTTTTACATAACGAGAGACATAGGTTACAAAACTGAAATGGGCCTTGGCCTGGTTTCTGCTTTGTATTTGTTTAGCATTGCTATTTTGATGTACCGGGGACTCCCATTCCAACGACGGGAAATGATTCAAGCATGTGAATCTATTAAAGCTTCCAATACTGGGAAACTACAGTTACAGGTAAGTAACTTATTTTCTTCCTTGGATGTTAAGAGTTGTTTGAAGTTTTACCGTGACAACACAAAACACTTCTTCAAATCCAGTCACTTGTTAGTGGCATACAGTGCTCCTAGGAAAGGTTATCTGCTCTCTAAACAAAGTATAGCAAGCTGGATAACTAATACCATGCAATTTTGTCATCAAAAGCAGGCACACTGTTATGGACCAAAGTGTGAGAAATTCTACTAGGAGTATATCGACTTCAAAAGTGTTTGCTTGTGTTCTGTCCAAGATATCTGCAGAGCAGCGACCTGGAAAAATAGACCCCTTTATGCAGCACTACTGCGTGGATTCCACAGTCCACAGCGAAGAGGTAGTGGGCCAGGCAGTGTTACGTCATCTTTTCCAGTGAAGGTGAGCCATCATAGTAAGTGATATCCCAGCATCAGCTAATGTATTGTGCACATTTCACATTGCATATATATGTATATATACTTGCACGTACATTCTAATGTTGATATATGATGCTATTTAACTATTTAATGTGATTTAAGCATGTGAATCTATGAAAGATCCAATACTGGAGAAGAAAATAAGTTATCTGTAACTGTAGTTCTCCAGTATTAGTATCTTTCATAGATTCACATGTGATCCACCCTTGAGAGGCCCACCTACTCTTTGGTATTTCTACATATTCACAGTTGTGTCCTGAAAATCTGAGTGATAGAAGCCTCTAAGGGGAGTGTTCTAGAGGGCGCTGCAGTCTGATTGGTTGAAGTTTGACCTCTTTTAAATGATAGAGAAATGTTATTAAAGTGAAGGCTTAACAGCATTCCCAAGCTATGTGTATCATTACACTGCTTTTCTAGTTGTACCGTGGGACTCCCAGTTCGACAGGGAACGTGTCAAGCATGTGAATCTATGAAAGATACCAATACTGGAGAACTACAGGTAAGTAACTTATTTTCAGATAGATACTGATGTAGATATATATATTCAAGATACTTGGATGTGGCGTTAAGAATGTTAAATCTATACTTCTCTCCAAATGTCTAACTTGATTATATAGTGGTAGTCAATTTTGCAGTAGAACACCCTAACAGGACATTGAGTGTTAGAGTAAGCCTTGTTTGTGCTACTTTAAGTAAGTTAGGTGATGAATGGGAATAACTTGGTTTTCCAGTTGGCGTGCAGTAGTATTAAGGGCCTAGTACATCTATAGTGAGCAATATTACCCACGTAGAACACAGGCCAGTAACAAGCGACTACTCCAGGAACCCGCTGGGTGCAGCAAAGATTAAATGCGGACTATCTGAGCCCTAGGCCTTGGTTTTGCTATGGAGCTACCCAAAGGCTTCCCAGCGCTGAGTGGGTTGTAGCATGCATTAGCGAACTCATGCTGAAATAGAGACTGATGAGGGTATAATCAAGTTTTAAACATTTTTTGAAACATAACTTGTTAATTTTATTTTCAGATCAGAAATCATTGAGTTCCAGTGTTTGAGGTTCAGATACGGGAAATATATGCCTCCCCATCTTGTTCTTTGAATTAGTGGAACATTTAGAAGTTGCACACTGGAAGATTTTAAAGTCCTTGAGGGAGAGTAGGGTGCAAAAAGGTCCCGATTAGTTAGGGCCCTTTCCGATTTATTCCACAATGAGCCAAATAAAGTGCCTTGAACTTAATTCTCTGTAAGCTAGTGAAAGGAGGTCCGCACACTTTTTGCAGAAGATTGTATGGGCAGTTTAAAGATCTACCTGGCTGCTTAGTTTTGGATCAGCTGAAGTCTTTTGATAATGTATTTGGGTGAGCCCACATACAAGGAATTCCTAAAGGCTAGATAGGAAAGAATCAATGCTTGGACCATTGTTCTCCTAGATTGAATGGGTAAGGATCCTCAAGGATGCTGTGTTTTTTACTTGAGCTTCCATTGATAAGGAGCTATACAGCCACACCCCTAGGCTCTTTATGGAGGAGGAGGGTGATGGTGGCGATTCCAGACACTCTGGCTATCCAAAGAGAGTTTGGGGATTTGGCTTGTTTCCTAAAATCATCACCTGTTTTATCTTCTTTCAAATTAAGTGAATTGTTCGCCATCCACAATGCAACTTTCTCTCGACACGAGGCCAGTTGCTGCTGATTTAAGCCTGTCTCCAGGGAAAGGGAGATACGTTTGGTGTTGTCTGCGCAGGAGACAATTGACACCCCAAATTCCTTGAAAATGTATGCCAATGAGTGTAGGTAAATGTTTTAAAGTGTATTATTCACAGAGGAGCCCTGCAGCACCTACCATTTTAAAGGAAAGATATCCGAGTAACGGGGGTTCACAGATTTGAAAGGACCTGTCTTTCAGAAAGTAGGTGAGGCAATTCAAGGCACTGTTTTTTATTCCTATTTCTCTTATCCTGTCGACCACAGTCTCATGATCAACCTTATCGAATGCTGCACTCAGGTCGAGAAGAATAATTGCAGCAGGACCTCCTTTATCCAGCAAGATTTTCAGCGCCTCCGTTATCTAGAATAACGTGTTTCTGTGCTGTGTTGAGGACTTTAACCGGTCTGAGATGGATAGAAGAGAACGTTTTCCTCCAAAAACAGGGAGAGATTTTGGTTAATATGTTTATCTAGTATCTTCCCCAAAGCTGGAAGCAGGGAGATAGGTCTGTAGTTCCCGGGGCAAGGTTGGGCTTCTTTATCAAAGGCTTCACCACTGCATATTTCCATATTCGGGGGACACCTCCAGAAGAAAAAGTTGAAATAAGGAGATCTAGAATTGTTGGACGGGTCGCTTGGGCACCTTGTATCAAAATGTGAGGTGGGGCTGGGTCCAAAGATGAGCCAGGTTTAACCTTGTCAGATAAAGCCGGGAGAAGCTCCATAGTGATAGGCGGGAAATTTGAGATACATGCACTCTCCTTTTGTGGGGCCGGAGTCTCCGGTGGGATAGATGGTGTGTTTTTGCCTGTTGTAGGTTACTGTAGATAACCAAAACTTTATCTTGGTAATACTCTGCAAGTTCATTGCAGCGTGCTAGTGTAGAAGTAGTCATCGTATTTTCAGCTTTAAAATGGTAAATGATTTAATGATACAGAAAAGCTCACTTGGAGCGTTAGCTGCTTTCATCATTATAGCTTCATAAAAATATACCAGTGCCTTTTTAATTTCGTGATGGTAATGTCTAGTGGCTATCTGTAGGAATGTTTTACATTTTTATCATAATTATTTCTCCATTTTCTTTCGAAGAGTTTACATTCTTTTTAAAAGGAGATTAAGTGGGCCGTAAACCAAGGTGTTGATTTCTTGTTATTTCTTTTTTTTTATTGTGGGATGGGGACCACTTAGTCGAATTACTTTTTAATCCACTCGTCTACTAAGGAATTTGCTGTCTCGGGGTGGTTCCCAATAGTCGAGTTTAGTTAAGGGTAAGGAATTCATCCATGTTTCTTTGTTAAATGTTCCCCATCTACGACCTAGACTGGTAATGGTTATCTTGTTCAGTGGAGGAGGAATGCCCTCCAATGAAAATGATATAAGGGCATGGTCTGTCCATGTCATCAGGAGTGGTTTTCCAATTTTGAAGTTGGGATTATTACCGAATACAGGGTCCAGAAGATGCCCTCTATCGTGGGTGCAGCTTTCTACACTTTGGATAAGCTGCAGACAACCTACGTCATGTAGAATATTAGACACTGTGAGATTATTGGTCTCATCAAAGTGAACTCTCGGCGTGATAGAGAAAATGCTGCCTGAATGTCCACAGAGCTGGAAAACATTTGTGATTACCGAAAGTCACAGGAATGCCATCCTAGTTCAAGATTGTGCTCTTTTCAAGTGCTAACAATAACACACTGACAGCCACCTGCAGCCTCTAGTACTCGTACACAAAATGTGTTGTGTTGATTCACACATAAACAGCTGCGACAGTCCTACCTGTGAAGCTCAAAGATGTCCCTGGAGCTCCCAGGGTAGTGTAACATCCCCATGTCCACTCTCAGCGATATGGTGCACACTGCTACTCAAGGAAAAAGCAGTCTATCCTTGCCAGAAACAGACAACAGAAGGCTTGGTCACATTTGTACAGTCAGAGGCGAGGCTAGTGATTTGCTTTGATATGTATATTTGTACACTTTATTAACATTTCTAGGTACACTGTAACACGCCGCGTGCGGCTCAGCAAAGCTTGCAAGTGCTTCCAGGCTGTCTGCAGAATCCACTGGGGTAGGTGGGAAGATCTTTCTCTTTGGGAAAAGTAGGAAGAGCATTCTTCCTCTAAAGGGTGGTGTCAGATAATGAGATGTGAGATTAGAGAGATTTCACTAGTATAGTAGATAGGAAGACCTCTCTGGGATGAAATAGGAATAGCACTGACTTTGGGGCTAGCAAGCATCTTTTCATGATTAAGATAGGAAGATGTCTCTCTCAAACTGCTCCAATGCCCCACATACTTATTTTTCTCTTGCTCTCTAAAAGAGAAACACATCTACTCTGGAAGCTTGTGGGTGAAACTTTCATATCACCGCCCGATGTATCTCCCACGCTCTGCATCTTATTTTGCCACTGTTTGTATCCCTTTCTTTCATGCTTCTCAAGTCTCCCTTTTAGTCTCCCCATCACTTCCCCTATTTTCCCACCTATTTCTCCCTCACCCTATTGCTTTTTCAATATGCTTCTTTCTGTCCCCTTTTGTCTTTTCTTTCTTTCTTGCACCCCTTTTCGTTTCGTTCCTACCGATCTCTGCCACACACACAAAATTGTGGCATGCTTCATATTCGGCAACCTCTCCCAACCCGGGTAGTATGGTACCACCGGGGCGGACTAAACCTCCTGTTGGACTCGGCACAGGAGCTGGAGTCTGCCCTGGTGGTACCAACCCTACCAGGGTTGGGAGAGGTTGCAGATGATGAAGCATGATACTCTCAGGAATTCTGTGACTGTCCGACTTGGACCCTCGTATGTTTGATTTAGGGTAGTAATATTGTACCTTGTATTCTCCCTTTAGCTGCGTCTTCAAGGAGAGTATACGGTGGCTTACCATCTTTATGTGTTAAGGGACACTTGAGATGGGGACATTTTGAAATGATACACTTTCTCTGGCTTACGCTTGTAATCGTCCGACACTTCATTGTCCCAAACATCACAGCTGAGGGGTCAATTCACAGGCCAAATACAATATTGACACTGTCCCATAAGAGAGCAATACACCAGGCTGAGGGAGGTGTCATCTCTTCAGAAAATTTTACCTAGCTGAGAGGCATTCCTCTCAAAATTCTGACTCACTTTTGTAGCAAGAACGGTTTACTTGGTTTGAGTTTGTTTACCACGGATAAAGGTCACCTCCAAACACCAATCTACTAGATAATGGGGCTTTGGAATGAGTTACAACTCTGTGACTTGCGTCCAATGTCAACAGGGTGGGGTGCACTAGTACCTGCGAGGTTTTAGCAAAAGACTGTAGCTTCAACATGAAATGGGATATAGGCGTAATCAGGATGATGTTATCCAACCACACAGATGCCCATCTTCGGGAGGCGGGATACTCTGGCGGCTTTGAAGAAGACCAACAGCTTTCTGTAAACATATACATGAGAAGCCACTTTTTTCCCTAAGTGTGACCACTTCCTTATCCTTTATGTAAGTTGAAGTGCATGCTCCTTTAACATTTGAAAATTTAAACTTGTGCAGTTCTTGGATCTGATGGCCCCCTTGACACCAATTTTAAATCCAGATGTGTCAGTGAACGGTTGTGTCAGTAAACATATTGAGTTCAGTTTTGTAAACTGAATACCTAACGTATCTGCTCCTATAGTCTACGGTTTTGTTTGGTCACTTGGCACAGCATGTACACACAATCAATGTTCATTCGGCGTAGAAGCAATTGGATGAGGACTCACTGTAATATGCGGTAGTCACGGCTCAAAGGAGTTTACAGGTAACCACGCCTTTACTTTAAAGTCTCTTCTGCATGCGCTATTTGAAATAGCAATAGAGTGCTGCAGTAGAAATGTTCCACGGCACCATGGAGCGAGGTCTGCATTATATAAAATACGCAAATAATACAAAAATAAGGTGATCTGTTGCATAACATTCCAAATGTCGTACTGTGCATGATAACTTGCCAGTCACAGAGCCTGCAGAAAAAACGGCTTTGGCCGACTTGCCAACACAGCTGCATGATAAACGGTAGAAAAAGCCAGGATTCAAATGAAACCTAATGATGGTATGAGGTGTAATCAACAGGGCTGCATCAACTGGAGGACAAAACCCAGGTAATAATAGCTGTTCAGTGCCAACTTTTGGTACATAGCATAGGTGATTTCTATGTGTCATCAACTGGTATGGTCATTTCCAACTACATTTGGCATTCAACTTGGTTCCTTTTTCTTTCACAAAGGCCAGACATTTTGTTTTCTGGAAAGTGTAAAAATAATGTCTTATGTGTCATCTCTCTCACTTTCCTTTCAGCTTGTCTATTTGCTTCTTCCCCTTATACTTCTCCTTAACTACACCTTCTTTCTATTTCTGAATTTCTGTAAGTCATTCCTTTTACATTTTATCTTTTTCTCTCGCCCTTTCCTCTTGCACTACCTCTTTACCTCCAGCCATTTGGTCTACCTTTCCACCCCTCCTACTTTTTACTTTCCCCTCATATATCATTAATTTCTAGCTGGTTTAACAGTATTGATCTCCTCACACACTGTGGGGCAGATTTACAAGCCCCTTGCAACACTTTTGCGCTGCTGTTGCGGACAACAATGCGCCAGTTTGCGTCACATTTACAACGTGATGCATTTGGGGAGATGTGTCACGATGTAAAGCCCTGCGCCACATTATACCTGTGTCCGGTATAATGTATGCCGGTTAGGCGTTCTGACGCAAGAAAGCCTCTCAAAAGTGATTTCAATGCATCACTTCTACGACACCACTGCGTCAAAACTTTACTCCTGCTTAAAGCAGGCCTATGGAGTGATGCAGCACAATAGGTATAGGCCTTCCTGAACATTGCTGGAGTTGCGTAGTGCTTGCGACACGACTCCAGCAATGCGTGACTTTTGCTCCAACAGATGCGTCTGAATTTGACGCATCTGTCAATCCTTGTCTCATGGTGCACCATATTGTAAATACAGCGCATCCATGTTGGGGCAAGTGTTTCTCAGGGTGGCGCAGGCAACGTAATACATCTCTACAGATGCATCACTTTCTTGTAAATCTGCCCCTAAATGATTAGTCAGACAAAAGGTGTAGTAATTGGGGAAAGGGAAAAAGGAGTGAAGGAAAGTGACATACAAAGAAAGCTGACATTGGAAAACGAGGATAAATGGGCTGAAAGGAAGTGGTGCGAGGGAAAGGAATATACAAACACCAGGAAAAGTGGGCAAGTGTGAAAATAGAAAATATTACAATAGAATGAAAGATACAGAAAATATAGTGGGAGACTTTGAGGAGTAGGAGTGAGAGAGAATAAAGATGGTGGAGGGATGGAGAAATGGTAACAGGCAGGGATAGAGATTGCGTAGATTGGCAATTTGGCTGTGCAGGTATCCCAAACTAGCTCCTAGACCCTTCATCTGCTTTCCTTTTCCGGATGTAATATGGGCCTGCAGGATGAAGAGACCTGCTCTGTAAATGATTTGTGTATGGGTGTGATTTGTTGTGACTGCAGATTAGAAAATGGGCTTGACTGGTACCTGGTAGTTCAAAGAATGTCAATTTCTATTCTGGCAATCCAACCCAATGAGAACCTAACTCCATCTCAAAACTGTGGCCACTTTTCACAGCTTAATCATATCTTGGCATCTCAAATGGGCCTCAAGAAACCAGCCAACCTCCTGGCCATAACCTGGTCTCTGGACCACAGTTGGTCCCTGGCACCAATGTGCCTCTGGTCTCAAGGTTTAGGACATGGGGATCTTGCTAGAGCCTCTAGAACCTAACCATTGTGAGATATCAGCGCCTCCACTATGACCCACGACTCAGCTGGCTTTCAGGACATCAGCAAAGCCCGAGCACCTCAACTGGGTCTCAGGACCTCCACCCATCCTCTGGAGTTAAGAGTTGACTTCAGGACCTCAATTGAGACTTAGAAACTTGACCAGTGCTCAGAATCTGGTTTGAAGATCGGGGCCTGAGATTATGAATTAGATCAGGTCTCTACCTTAAAAAGTGGTAGTGGGAACAAAGCTAACTTTTTCCATGGCAACACATAACGGGCAATGCTTAATAATAATTAGGAGGAATTCTCAGCATTGCTCAGAAACAATGTTCAGTGATACACATTCAGGAACTATCATCAGAGATACGCTAGAGAAGAAACTTTGTGATACTCATGACTCCTCAACGATCCCCAAACGGAATCCTCAATGATATTGGAAGTGATGCTTAATGATCGCATTGAGGTGCTCCTTGTGGCCACGTGAGAGATGATCCTTAATGCTGCGGAGGAAAAAAATCCTCAGCTGTTTTCATCATTGAATCTTCAGCTTTATTTGGATTGTACCCGTCAACAGTACTCGGAAGAAAATCCTCTTCAATACTCATGAGAGAATTCTTGGCAATACTCGGGAGAGAACCCTCAATAATACCGTGAGAGATTCTCAGCAGTGCTAAGGTGAGGATCATTAGCTGTACTCAGAAGGGAAAAATCCTCTGTGATATTTCAGATAACATCCTTGGCAGGACCCATGAAAGACCTCAGAGATATTTAGAAGGAAGCCCTCCAGAAATGATGTCCCTTTGTTCTTTGGTCAAGAATCCTGGGATGTGCAGGTCAATGTTCCCCTCTGGAGGGAGATCCTCTTGCAGTGTCCCTCATCTCATTGAGCTTTCGGAAGGCATGTCACGGTCTGAGTGATCTGTATCCTCATTGGCTCCTGACTCGCTGCTGGTGGCCGATGCAATGGAGGGAGACTGCCTGCAAAAAAAGAGAGAGAGTAAAATATGTGACACTTTCTGAATTTCTTAACTCATATAAGCATTTTTAATATGGAAGGAAACCTCCAGCTATGGTGTTAATGTGAAATCACTTAGGACCACATTTTCAGGTATTGATACTAGGAAATAGGTGAAAAAAAGCTGGCCGCACACCTGCTTGATGTATTACTCATTTAGAAGTGAGGGCATGGCAGTTTTCCCAACAGCAGAGCCATCACAGAAGCTGCTGTTGGGCAAACCTTCTCAGAGAGGCATCCACTATTGTACATGTTATAGAGGCCAATTTAAATACAACCCCCAAAGCCCAACACCCAGTTTGTAGTTTTTTTCTTGTACTGATTTGCTGTAATCACCATTGCCGCCCCAGACAGTAAAAATGCAAAAACTCTCAATGTATTTGGGATATTCTTTTTTTTTTTTTTTTTTAATTTAGGAAATACAATTATCCAGTATTGGGGTATCTTTCATAGATTCACATGCCTGAATCATTCCCCGTCGACGAGGCGGGAGTCCCACGGTAAATAAAAAAGCAGTGCAAAAAGCACTTTGTAGTAGTAGTAGGCCCTAGGAATAGGCCTGAGGCCTAAATTATAGTAGCCTATCTACCTCATTATGTAAAAAAGACCAAAGTCTTTGCTCCAACCAATCAGCTCACAGCACCCTCTAGAACCCTCTCTGCAGAGCCAGCTCTCCTCAGATTTTCACCGCACGTCGTGGGTGAAGGGAGTCTCCCTGAGCTCTGCTCAGTTTTTTCTTCAGTTTTACTTCTTTTTGGATTACATACTTCATTTCTCTGACCCAATTAAGGCGGTACTATGGCAGAATGGCAGTAACCAAGGTAATAGACTATGATTTATGTCTAACCTTTTCTTCAATCACTCTCACGTTCTGAGAGTTGAGGCCGTTTTGGGTCAGAGACTTTTACCTGCCACTTCTGAGGAGGATGAGGAAAGGTCGCAGGGAGAAGTCGCGCCAGGAGCCTACTGAGGGCGCGCATAAAAACCTGCCACTTCTGAGGAGGATGAGGTGAGGTCGAAGGGAGAAGTCGCGCCAGGAGCCTACTGAGGGCGCGCATTAAAGCCATAAGATTCACCTTGAGTCTTTATAGGCATTTCTAACTGAGGATACAACTCCCTTTTTCAACCCTGACACTACATCAGGGATGACCTTTTGACCGGACATTAGGAGTATATAACAAATATCTCCATGTTCTAATATTACTGCCTCACCAAACTGATCCTCATCTACGATGATCGTCGACGACGGCCTCTTCCTCGATGGTCGTCGATGATGGCCTCTTCTACGGGGGTTGTTGACGACCGCCTCATCTACGGTGGTCGTCGACGATAGCCTCGTCTACGACGGTCGTCTACGACGATCAGCGACGACGGCTTCGTCTACGACGGTCGTCGACGACTGCATCGTCTACGGCGGTCGTCGACGACGGGCCTCGTCTACGGTGGTCGTCGACGACGGGCCTCGTCTACGACGGTCGTCGACGACGGGCCTCGTCTACGACGGTCGTCGACGACGGTCCTCGTCTACGACGGGCCTCGTCTACGACGGGCCTCGTCTACGACGGGCCTCGTCTACGACGGGCCTCGTCTACGACGGTAGTCGACGACGGGCCTCGTCTACGACGGTAGTCGACGACGGGCCTCGTCTACGACGGTCGTCGACGACGGGCCTCGTCTACGATGGTCGTCGACGACGGCCGCACATTGATGACGGCCTCATCTCTATGACTGCTGATCTTTGATAGTGTCATCTACAATGGCAATGCCTAGCTTCGACGGACATCTATGACAGCCTTATCAAGGTAGCTTCATATACATATGGCCTCATTTGTGCATGGTCTACAATACACATGGCACCATCTATGCATGGTATCATCTATGGCTGACCATCATTCAATTGCCTCATCTATGAGTGCCTCATCTACGGAGGATATCACCTATTTTAACCTCATCTATGATGGTATTGCTATGACTGTCTTCTATGACAGCATCATTCTCTAACAATGGCCTCGTCTACCAATGGCCTCGTCTGCCAATGGCTTCCTCTGTAAAGGGCTTGCTTGAATGATGGCCTTGTATGCCAATGGCCGTGTCTAATAATGGCCTCGTCTACCTATGACCTAGTCTATCAATGGCTCTGTCTCAGTGGTTTTATCTACCACTGGCCTCATCTCCTGATGTTCTCATCTACCGATGGCCGCATCTACCGATGGCCTCATCTACGAAGGGCAAATGGCCCCATTTGTTACCCTCATCTACGGATGCCCTCACTTATGAATGCTTAATCTTCAATGGCATTGTATATGGCTGTCGTCTGACAGCCTCGTTTAGAAGGGTTGCTCATGACGGTCATCTATGACGTCGTGCTAGTCTGCAATTACCCCGCTTACATAACCATGTTTACGACAAAGTCTATGATGAGATTGGCTGAGATGGCTTCACCGGTAAGAGCATCATATATATTCTTAATGTAGTGGGCAGCAGCTAGATTATGACTGCCAGCTACAGGCAAACAGAATATATCCTTCATGGTTTCGAGGAGGTATGCATCACGAGAGTGGTACGTGTAATAGACTAAGTCTATTCCAGCAGTGTTTCTGCGCATAGAATAGAAATTATGTATACCTACTAGCAGCCCCTCCGATCTGATAGGCCATCGTTCAACCAGATTAAGTATCTTCACAGACTGTTCATTAGCAATCTAAAATCCTGCAATACCTATCTCCACACCGGCTTACAAAGAAGGATGTCGTCTGAACCTTATTAAAAAAAAAAAAAAACAAAAAAAAAAAAAAACTAATTTCTCTACTTTGGCAGTGGCCTCTAGTAGAGCTGACAATCTTTTATCCTTCATCGGTTTTTATGATCGTCCAATGTGGTTGGACATAGCGAATTTCAATGACCTCATTCCTGAGAACCGAAGGCGGGATGCAGGAAAGATTCTGTTGGAAGGTGCACGCCAGGAATGGCTTAAAGCCGCTACCTTCAGCCCTGAGCCAAGTTTCTAGGCATGGCCTATGATGAAGAGTTGTCGGTTTGCTAAACATTTGAATGAAGCCCCCTTAGTTATAAAACCGGGCACTGATAATGCACGATCATTAAGCACCCTTCAATATGGGCGCGGATCTTTCAGAGAAGCGGAATAAAGGGGTTTTCATCAAGAGAAACATACCAAACCCAATCGGATGAACAGTATCAATCTCAGTATAGTCTTGCAGCCAGGCATCTTTCCGTAGATAGTCTGTCTACTTTCTCCCGAAGGTTTCAGGTTTTTGTTTCCAAGCAACAAGGAACTATATCGGACCAATGTGTTCTAAACCTAGTAACCAATGGCCACTCCCTGGAATTCATCAATCAGCCATATCCTACTCCGCCCAGGGGTCCCCCTCCCCCTCGTTTTTCATAACACTTGTTATTTAAACAAAGGATATTTTATGGCTTCTCTGGATGGAGAGGGTGCGAATTTCCACATACTTGTCCATCCCAAACAGCACGAATATCTTCGCTTTCACGCGGCTGCCGCCCATTATAGGTGCGTAGTGCTCCCGTTTGGGCTGAGATCGTCACCAGGAGCCTTTCACGAAGTACTTGGTACTAGTGGCAGCAACATTGAGATCTTGAGGAATGCAAGTGTTCCCCTGTCTAGGCGATTGGCTGCTTACAGGTCCTTCTGAACATGAAATCAGGATTGCCACAGTAGATGTACCCATCTCATTTTTTCTCTGGGGCTGATTCTCAACGACAGCAAATTGCAGTTAGGTCCTCTCCAAGTAAATGTATTTTCTCGGAGCAGGTTTAGACACAATCCACAACAAAGCATTCTTGTCACACGACCAACAGTTGTGTTTTCAAAAATGGGCAAGGTTAACTTCATAAGGTCAGTTTCAGTTCAAATGTTTGTTTCGTTCCTGAAGATGTGCTCTTCAGCGATACAACTCATTTCATTAGCATGGTTCAAAATGACACCTTTTCAGATAGAACTACAGTTTCAAGATCAATAACCTATGGGTTCGTTCGACGATACCATCAAGGTTACGCCGTGCATGATCAATCCTGTACATTGCTGGTCGCAGACAGAGAATATAGCCCAGGGTCGCACGTTCCTGCAAACCATTCCAGGGTTAATTTTAACGATTGATGCCTCCATGGAAGGATGGGAAGGTCATCAGCAGGATTTGCAGAATTCGAGGAACATAGTCTCAAAGACGACAACAGCAGATCAACAGGCTTGAGCTCCACAACGCTGTTCTGTCCCCCCTAGCATTCCTCTTGAGGATTGAGGGTTCGTCTGTGCCAGGACAGACCGCAAACACCATCCGCATGTATTATATCAATACACAAGGAGAAACAAAATCTGCTATGCTCTCGCACGAGGTTCAGGATTTGTGCGAAGGAGTTGCATTGCACAAGATGTCTTGAGAGCCGCACATGTCAGGGCTCTCTACAATGCTCTGAGCATGTCTCAGTCGGACTGTCACGAGTGGACGCCGGGAAAGGGACAGGTGAACCCAGTTTTTCCAAGTTTGGGTTAATCTGGCACGGGATCCCTTTGCATTCAGAGAGAACAAGGACGGCCGATATTATGCCAGCAGGTTTCCTTAACAGGAATCAAGAGGGAATGCCCTGTCCATGCTAGGGTCAGGGGTTTGTGCGTATGAGTTTTCCCCCAATACCATTGGTTCCGAAGGTGTTCTGCAAGATGAAGCTGCAAGGTTACCATCTGATTCAGATTGCACCCCGTTGGCCAATTTTGGTTCTCGGAACGTCTGCTATTGTTTATATATAGACAAGCCCATTCGGCTGCGGCTTGGGCCTACGATATTGGCAGGGGACGGAGATCAAGTGGTTCGTCCGGATCCGCAGTCATTACTATTGCACGCACAGCTTATCATTTATTAAAGTTCAAGGGCATCAACGTTTCAAAGAACTGTTGTGAAATGTTGGCAAATTCTCGTGCCCGAGGCACAATCAAGGCTTCTCGCCTCAAATGGAAGCGATTTTGCGGTTAGTGTGAGGTGATAGCCATTCACTCAATTACAGTTACTGCAGAACAAGTTCTCCATTATCTGCTCTTCTAGCCAAGTCTGGGCTTAGTTTTTCTTCAACAAACAAAATGCGTCTTGCTGCTCTTTCCAGAATTAGGAAAAGTTAAAATTTTTCTTTTTTCTGCTCTTCGGCGCTTGTCAGACAGTTTATGAAAGGGCTTTTCCGAGCCTTTCTCTCCAGTGCGAGCGCCCTCCCAGGGTGAGCACTCTGCATTGCTAGTGCAGCTGATGCAGTGTACATTTGAGCTGATCCATAAACCAGCTCTCAGATTCCTCACCTGGAAGGTTGCTCTTTTACTGGCTCTTACTTTGGAAAAAAGGGTTCGTGAAATCTAAGCTTTCACTAGAAGGAACACCTCACTTTTACATTTTCCTCGGAACTATGTCACCCTTTGGTCGAATCCTGGGTTCATTTCTAGGGTACCGACACAATTTCACTCTAACGAACCGGTAAGATTAAGGACATGCATGTTTTCTTTCCAAATCCTTCAACCCCAGCGGACAGAACATTGCATTCTTTAGACATCAAAAGATGCTTAAACTTCTACTCCAGAGAACCAAGACTTTTAGAAAATCAGATCATCTGTTTGCGACTTATGGCCGGATTACATTGGTTATAGTGGTCACTTAAGCTACGTTTTCTAGCTGGATAGCCTCTGCCATCCAGTTCTGTCACATTAAGGCTAACCGACCATTGACAAGGTCTGTTCGATCTCATTCCACAAGAGCTGTGGCAGCATCTGCAGCTTTGTTTGCAGGTGTGACGCTTGAAAACATTTGCCGTGCTGCGACATGGAAGAATGTCCACACGTTTACAAAACATTACTGCCTACAATCAGCAAAGCAGAATGATGCGGCAGTGGGCCAAACCGTTTTTTACGCCACATGTTTCCATAGGAGTACATTCAGGTTCTAATGTTGGCTTATTTCTGAAAAAGTACATACAATTCAAGTTGTTGTTTATGATATACAGACATATGTTATCATATACTGAGTTTCTATGATACTAAGGTTCCTTTCCTGTAGGAAATTGCATGATTTCTATGTTGGTTCGGAAGATGACTTGTTAATAGGTCAATCTCTAGGCGATTGTTGGTTGTTAACGGTACATTCATGGGGGTGCACTACAATAAGTCTCCCACCATCCGCAACCGACTTTGCCAGGTTTACTGCTTGCTATTCTGATTCAGGCATGTGAATCTATGAAAGATACCCCAATACTGGATAAGAAAACAAGTTACTTACCTGTAACTACGGTTATCCAGTATTGGTATCTTTCATAGATTCACATGCACCCACCCTCCTCCCCGGAGAGTCAGTTCTCTAAGATTGGGATACTTGTTCCCACTTGTGCTACGAAAATCTGAGGAGAGCTGGCTCTGCAGAGAGGGTTCTAGAGGGTGCTGTGAGCTGATTGGTTGGAGCAAAGACTTTGGTCTTTTTTACATAATGAGGTAGATAGGCTACTATAATTTAGGCCTCAGGCCTATTCCTAGGGCCTACTACTACTACAAAGTGCTTTTTGCACTGCTTTTTTATTTACCGTGGGACTCCCGCCTCGTCGACGGGGAATGATTCAGGCATGTGAATCTATGAAAGATACCAATACTGGATAACCGTAGTTACAGGTAAGTAACTTGTTTTCATCTCTTTGTTGGCGTCTGTCTTTAGTAAAGAAAAAAAGTGGCATCACAGCATGGCAAACCAGTGTCACTTTTTTTGTCACAGTGTCTTCTGCAATGAAGGCAGGAGAAGCTTTGGTGTAAAAAAAAAATTCTCTCAGCGGGAAACCTTGAATTTGGTGACTTTGAGGCGGGGTACCACCACTGACAGCTTGTTTTGCAGCCCATCTAGAAAACTCTAAACGAGACCCATAAAAATGTATCTTTCTAGCAAATACATTTCTGGTTTCACCGTTTTGTTTTAACACAAAGTAGTTTCTTTGATTACACTGGAGATATACGGATGTAGAAGCGAAAGAGAATTGTGTGTAAGTTCTGTTTGAGGTAACATGTGATTATGAGTGTTCTGAAAAGGCTATACTTCGTACTTTAATCAATCCGGTACCTACAAAAACTACAATCCATGCCAAGAAATCACCGGACAAAAACTAAGAGGATCTGCCCTGGCCTGGTAGCTGGCAACCACAAGATCTACATCATTTTTTGTTGGGATTGGTATTGCAAATCAAGTGAATTCCAGCTTGGGGCTGCCTACAAGATAACTCCAGGCTACACAGTCTTGAGCAATCATGTTGACAAGGGAGGTTCTGCATATATCAACTTAAATATAGTACATCACTCTCTCACCTCTGCACGTTGTGCAATGGAGTAGAAGTACTCCCACCCAGATTACTCCTTTTTTAACCTCTGTGGGACTCCCCTGGTTCACCGCCCTTACTAGTAGGGTCTTTGAAGAGGACTTTATGAGAGTCTCAAACAAGCATGGTTGATAACTACTATGAAATATCTTTAGGCGTTCTTTGGATCACGAAGTGATGGAAAGGCATCTTATAATGCTGCTGTTCTAGCTAATTCTTCTGGCTAGCCTCCAGATGTGTGAATGTACAAAGGAGCTACCTTTCTTGTCTGAAAATTAACTGGCACACCTTCACTACTGCATGTTTCCTGACACATGCTGGAATGAAGGTTGTCCCGTGGTGTGGCTACCACTACTTGGATGTTACCATGTCTTAAACTGGTCAACTGCGTGGAGAGTTTGCAATTGTTATATAGCATTGGATCACTAACAGAACATTGGAATCAGAAATATTCTGTGGACATAATATCGTGTCCAAAAATATCGACCCTAAAAAAAAAAAAAAATAGGTAAGCGTAGATTTACCATTTTAACTCCACATTTAAGTACCTTGAAGATGTGTATATATATACTGCCAAGTACATGTGTGTGGAGTTATATACTGTAAACCTTTGCTTACCTAAAGAAACTTACCGGCACTAAATTTGTGGCCTCGATATGCTTGGCACAATATTTTGGTCAATTAGTTCTGTTTCCAAAATTCTGTCTAAAAACCATGAAAAACAAGGCCTTAAGAGTACACATCCATTCCTAAACAAATGCATGATGAGTATTATTTTGACATGTATATTAGGTAACAAGTTTGGTACAAATTGCAGTTCTTCAACTATCTAGAACTGAAACGGATGTGAATGTACAGTTTGATTACAGATGTATGTTTGCTGAAAAACTACTGTATATTTTACCAAGTAAATACACATTTGAACCAATAAATGTTTTCTCCAATCAGTGCACATTCATACAAATAAATGCACATTTCCACAAACAAATGTACATTTGTACAGTATCTGTACACCATCACATTCACAGGAGTTAACCAAACAGGTTCAAAATGGGCTTCTTTGACTATCTAAAGAGGTAGGGGGAAAGCACATTCATTGAAAACGAAGTGTTCATCTTTCTGGCTTCCAACACAAGCTTTTAAAGAGACTTAGCATTTCACTATCCTATAAAACTTCAATTTCTGATAAAGACTTCTAGCCACTGATTCCTTACGGTTTGAATATTCCCTGACATTTTTCAGCAGTACTTTTGCATGCCGGTAGGTGGCACCAAGCAGCTCCGCAGTGGTAATAATCTGCTCTGTAAATGAAGTGTGAAGTTCTTGCCCCTAGACCCCACCACTGCACGCTGACATCTGCACCTTTCTTTCTGCGCCACCAGACACCAATCTGGAGCTTACTGTAGTCTCTCAGAGACACTTTTCTCACATTTTTAAAAATATTTTCTTCAGTGTTCAAGTGATGTCACCCTCTAAAACAGTGATCTTCAAACTGTTTAATGCCGTGCCCCCCAAAGTAAAAAAAAATCACTAAGGCACCTCCTCAGAATTGTTCACAATTAGTCTATTAAACTGACAATGTTTAAATATGTCTAGACTTATTTAAACATTGCAGCTAAGTTCTTGTTTTGAAGAATATTTCGAGCCCCTTCCCTTTTGACACCTCTCAGTCCCTTCCCTTTTCACATCTTCTTCCAGCCAGGATATACACGACAAAAGGAGTTAGTGATGGCCCATTGCAGAGCGTTTTACTGCCCATCATTTATTTCTGCTGAAAACAAAGCACTGTTATCAGCAAATTGGGCCTTTTAGCCAGAACTTGATACCCCTCCCACCCCTGTGATCACTCCAGGCTCCTCTAGGGCGCCCAACCCCCATTTAGAAGACCCCTGCACAAAAACAACTGGTTTTTAGAACTGTAGAGACTGTCGCAAACAAATATCTGTGATAGATACCCATTTGGTGTGTCTGTGGTTTCTGGGGTCGAGCCACGCCGCCAAAGCCTGCAGCGACTACGCATTGATGGATCCAGAGGCCATCCAGGACCACAAGTCACAATTTAACCCACCAAACATGAGACTCCTTGCCGAGAGCGATCTACGTTGCGGTTCAAGTACACCTTTCGGTCCCATTCCCACTCTATTAGTCACAAAAGCTGCTCCTGACGCAGGTCTTCTTCACTATTCAAATCGCCCTGTAAGTCCACAAACACAAGTAATTGGAGCAGGACTCTGCCCCCCTGCGCCACTCGCATTCACCAGAGCCAACGCGGGGAGACGCCAAGGCTCTCAACCTTGCTCTGGAGTCACCTAACTTTCGAGCCGATCCCCCAACTGGTTGCGGCACAGACGGAGTTTTATGGGGCAGTTTACCACTACAGAACAAAATGAAGAATTTAATGCAGTCATGCTCCAGGCTCTTCGGATCCTTGCAGACTCCCCTAGGTGCTTCTTTGAGCCCCAAGGACCAAAAAGGCCTTCCATCTGGAGTACCACCAGCAGGTTCTCCCTCAGCGCCAGTGAGAACCTCTGAACCAGTCGTAAGACCTCCTGTCCAGACCCTGCCACCAGCACCACGGTCCATACTGGTTCCTGAGACTTCGATACCAGATGATGAGATACCCATAGTACTGTTCAACTCTAGGTCAGCACCAGTCCGACCTCGCCCAAAGCCGCACCTGATGACAATTCAGGCTCCGCTTCCTCCACTCGATTTGCTGCTTCCACTAGGGAGACAACACACCCTACATTCACTTTTCGGCCCCGACAATGATTTTGATGCGTGCAATGATTTGGCTGAGCACTATTAATACAACAATTTGTATGATGACTTGCAGGATGATAGTCGTCGCAGTACCTCTCTGAAGCAGGCCTTCTTTTATCTCCTGGACCAGCTACTAAGGAATCTGGGCCCTGGTGAAGCATAGGGCCACCAAAATCCTTGACCTCCAGCTCCCCACCTTGGAAGTCAAGACTAAGAAATTGAAAAACGTTCTCCAGCCAGAAAAGACAACTTCTGAGCCCCTTTTACCATTTAATAGGACCAGTCAACAGACAGATTGCGAAACGCCATCGCTCTGCCTCAGAAAGAGCATTGCCAAAGGTAAGTAACTTGTTGGAACAGGCTGACCCTGGAGAACTGGAGTTCTGTGCTCACCACGTTGTTTAATAGACAAGTAAGGACCAGTGATTGTTAGGTTATGTTACAGAGTTTTGTAAAGCGCTGGTTCACCAAAGGTTTCTTGGCACAATTGAGAGAGGAAAGAGAAGGAGGTGAGCTAAAGTTGAGGTGATTGCCAAAACAGCTGTGTTTTTGTTTTAAAGGCACCTAAAAACAGAATGAGATTCTTCGCATCTGAATATATCAGACAAAGCTTTCCAAAGTTTGACTTTGCTGGAACTCTGTGCTTTTCAACATCCAATACTGTGGGTTGGCCCATCCTGTCATCACTTACATAGGACCCATTAGGCACTGTCGGAAGCACTATTGCCTCTGCCTCACTCTTGCCACACCACTGTTCCAGGTACTGTAGTCACAGCTTACTAATTTCGGAGGACTGTGTCTTATGGCCATCAAGTGGTGGACATCAGTATGGCAGTAGGGCTACTGTCAAGTGGATTTCAAGGACTCACAGAAGTTGGAGGTGGTGGCCCAGCACAAATCACCATAGTAATGTGCTGGGTACCACTCTGGGCCATGCAGATAACTGGGATTCATGCTGCAGTGGAGACCGGACAATGGGCATGAGGAGCTTCGGTGGAAAGGGCACTGGTTGTAAATACGGCCGCTTCTGTTTCATTATACGGACGCTTCTGTTTCATTATACGGACAACGTTGGAAGTAAAGGTGAGGATTCGGGCACTAATATGGCACAATTCCCTTCTCTAAATTGAGCAGTAAAGGTGTGGATATAGCAAAAGAAAGATACACGCCTCTACCACCAAAGAAAAACTAGTGTTTTTTTTTTTTTTTTGCTGACTTGCTTTTTGAATAGATACCCTGCTTCTTACCGATCTCCTGATTGGGTGATGAGGCGGCGACAGGTCTCCATCTGCACATCTAGGCCACGCTTCATGCTGCACATCTCCATGTATTCATGGAGGTGGCGGTTCATATCATTCTTGGCTGTTGTCAGTTCCAACTATGGATCAGAGACAGAGGCAAGACACACTTTAGTCCCATTCAGGCAACTAATGCATTGTACTATTCCTCTAAAGGTGCTATTTTCTTCCACTCTCATTACTACCACCTTGTGTTAATTTCTTCTTCCATTTCCATTTTTCACTCGTTCTTACTGTGTTCATGCCTCCATCCTATTGTGTTATATATTTTCCCTTTTATGATATTCCCTCTTCCCTTTCATGTTTTCTATCCATATAAGGTATTACCTCACCGCTGGTTATTCCTCTCAATCATACTGTAATTTACCCTCCCCCATTATTAAATCCATCCATTCCTTCTACTGCTATTTCCGTTAATATAGCAGTATTCCCTGCCTCCGAGCATATTATTCTACCGCTTAATGTGCTCTCACCCCCTTGTCATGTTGTTCTCTCAGTTGTTTTGTGTTATTTTCTCCTTCCTTTCCTGCTATTCCCTCCCATATTATTCCATCTCAGTTATATTACGCTCCTCCTGTAATCATGTTTTCTTTTTTGTTACTCACCCTCTCCTATGGAGCTATTTACTTTCTTTTATTATGTTATCCCTTTAACCCCTTGCATGCTGCCGCGATTCTGCTCCTGTGCGGGACATTCCAAGCGCCGGTGTGGTCATGACGGCCCTCAGCCGCCATCAGCACACGAGCACTGTAGTGCATGACGCTGGGGGCCGTCATCAGCATGCAAGGGGTTAACACTCGTTTTATTCCTTGTCAGTTTTAGTCCCCCCTTCATCGTCACCTATTCCCTATATCTTGCTGTGCTATTTCTTAGTACTGTTACTCCACACACGCTATTAGTTAAGTAACTCTTGCTTCTTATGCTATGATCCCTCATGTTGCAGACTTTTAGGCTGTCTGTCAATCATAATCCCCCTTTTAATGCTATTAATATTTAATTAATATTTTATCACTGGTTATATTAAACAATCTATAATGTGCAAAATAAAAAGCAAATGGTATTACATTCTATTAATTCAACAGTAACACAGTTAGATGTTAACTGCAGCAGCTTGATCAAAAGGTGGCTCATGATTTAAGCAAGCTCTTATTGTGTGTATCCCTACAAAACTTAAATCTCCTTAAACCATCAGATAATGTTTTGTACTTTTAGTGTGATTTAAAAGTGCTGCTATGTTTCTTCTCAAATTCTCACATTCAAACATAATATACATCTGTGATTCAATTACATCGGAAATGGACATGTGCCTATATATTCTCACTTTTTAACATGTAATGGGCAGATTTGTGCAAACTGTTGCCTCAGGCTTAGAAAAAAACAAAAGGTTCAACCCTCAGCCTGGGAGCCTCGGTAAATAAAAAAAATACCATAGCAGTATGTACAAAAGAGAAAGTAAGGCCTAGGCCTCATCTCATTTTGTAACCTATTCTCCTCTTTGTGTAAAAGAGACCAAAAGTTTGCAACAACCAATCGGATTAGCCTCACCCCATGGAACCCTCAGGAGAAAGCCTCAGATTTTCTACCGCACGTTGTGCTAAGGGAGTCTCCTCTGAGCTCTGCTCAGTTTTTTTTTCAGTTGGATTTCTACTACCCTTTTTTCTCTTCAGGATGTCTGAAAAGAAGGCTTTATTCAAAGTCTGTGCGACTTGCTCAAAGAAGAGACTTTATGTGGAAGATAAGCATAAAGATTGTATTTGTTGCTTATACCCGGACCACAAAGCGACGGAGTGTAAGATCTGCAGAACCTTCTCAACAAAGACTCTGAGGGACCGGGAAGGAAGACTTCTGACCTGGCTGCAGAAGATGAAGTCTCGGAAAAAGGTTTTGTCCAGTGACAGTGAGAACTCCTCCTCAGCTACTTCTTCAAGGAGGTCGACTAAAAGGGGTAGGTCTTCACCCTCTACATCTGCAGAACCTCCTGCTATGGCCTCTCAAAAGACCTCTGAAAGGTCTAAAAGGCTTAGTCCCCAAAAATCTCCTCACCAGTCAAAGGAGAAAGGGGGACTTCTTCCTGAGGTGCCATCTGTAAAAAAGGCAAGTCAAAGAAAGAAAAGGTGTTCAAAAAGCCTTCAAGTACTCCCCCGGAAGCAAAAGAAGAGAAGAAAATCCGTCCGTCGACGACAGTCTCCTCAGGTACTCGATGACGATGACAAAATCTCCATTACCTTCAATTGCAACTCCGTCAACGAGAGTTTCGCCGACGACATCGTCGACGATGACTTCAACGTCGACAGTTCCAGCTTTGAATTCGTCGACGAGGTCTTCAATCTCGCCGTCGACGGTAATGTTGTCGACGATGGCGTCGACTACGATGATTTTGACATCCACCTCGTCGACGATCCTGTCGACTATCAGCCCGTCGACGACTGTTCCTCCGTCGACGACGATACTTTCTCCAGTGACGACGACAACGATTTCCTCGTCGACGACACCGTCGAAGATCCAGAAAGTGAGGATTTGTATTAAGAAAAAACTGATTACACCGGAAGTGACATCACCCCGTAGGGTGACACCTTTGCCTCCACCTCTTCTGTTTGATGAGGAATATTCGGATGATGACGAAAGTCCATATGGGGATGCATATAGTCCTTCACAGCTTCAAGTAAAGTGGACTCGGATTCTGACGATTATTTTCTGGATCAACATCATCCAGAATCTCAATTCACTCCTCAAGGCCAGGATATGGGGCCATGCCATCTTCATTGATAGCTGATTTGCAGTTGATGTTGCTAGATTATAAAAAGAGGTTCCCATCTCAGACCTCAGAAGTTGTTCCACCGCCTCCGCCTCAGCAGTCTTTACCTATTCCTGTGACATCAACCTCTCAGAAACAAGGGGAACAGCCTGGGACTGAAGGACATGATGTGATCACAGTGCCTGATAATGATGATGACTCTTCTGATGAAGACCAAGATAGGGAGCAGGTTCGAAACCCTGACACTGAATGGGACGACTGTTATCCCTGACCCGGCATCTCCTTCTCCGGACCCTGTAGATTCGCCTCCTGCGGACATAGGGGGTTTCCATAATCTTATGGAAAGGGCGTCAAAAAGATTTGGCTTTCCAGTTCCTGTCATGCAGTCAGATTGCTTTCGCTACGACTTCAAAGAGCCCTATAGAAAGTTGATCCGTTCCATACCAATTGTGGAACACGTTTGGACTGAGGGTCGAAGGTGATGCAGTCTCCAGCTACCGTGACTCCGGTTCTACCACGGCTGGAGAAGAAATATAAGGCCCCGGATGACAGTCCTGCATGTTTAATTGGTCAACCTAAACCAGACTCGGTTATTTCCCAAGCTGCACAAAGGAAATCAAGGAACCCTGCAGCACCTCTAACGGCACCGCCAGATAAAGAAGGCAGACGTAGATAATGTTGGGAAGAGATTCTCTTCGATGTCTAGCTTCTTAGTTCGAGCTTCGAACGCACTCACAATTTTGGGGCGATACGACCGCCAAATGAGGTGTGATCTCTCTCCTTTTATCGATCAACTTCCAGAGAGTGCCAAGATAGAAGCAAGAAAAATTCTAGGAGAGGGTGAGAGATCATCAGCGGAAATTATAGATTGTGCAATGGATATTGCTACAATGGCTTTCCGGGCCTTAGCCGGATCAGCAGTCCTGAGGTGTCAGGATTGGCTGAAATGTACCTGGTTTCGGCCGGAGGTGCAGAACAAAATTCTGGATTTACCATTTGACGGAGACATGCTATTTGGTAAGCATGTGGATGATGCCCTACAGGACATTAAAAAAGACACTGAAACGGCGAAGTCCTTAGGCACGCTCCAATACCGAAAAGTACCTTTCCGGGGAGCAAGAGGCAAGGGATTCTCTACATACAGGGGAGGCTATCAGCAGCGATACTCCTCCTATTCGCAATCTTATAAGCCTCAATATTCCCAGCGGCAAAATCAATCGGCGTCTTTCTCTCGCCAATCGTCTAGAGGTAGACAAGGGCGTCAAGGGAGGTACACCTATAAAACGCCAACAGCGGCTTCCAGGCTCTGCCTACTGTTCCTTCACCGCTTGTTTCAAAGATAGGGGGAAGGATTACAAATGTTCTCGATTGCTGGAGGATCATAACAGATCAGGGGGTCTTACAGATCATTCAATTTGGCCATACTTTGGAATTCCAAAATTTACCACCTCCAAGAGCCCCTCGCGCCACAGAATAAAAACATCTAAAACTTCTCCGTCTCGAAGTCTCTCATCTGCTCACCAAGGGAGCAATAGAACCTGTGCCACCCACTCAAAAAAGAAAAGGGTTCTACTCCAGATTTTTCCTTATTCAGAAGACGGAGGACAAGTGGCGCCCAATCTTAGACCTGAGGGAGTTCAACACCTATCTCATAAAACTCTCCTTTCGAATGGTCTCTCTTCAGGACGTTTTACGTCTTCTAAAGCCTGGGGATTACATGGCGACTCTGGATCTCCAGGACGCATATTTCCACATTCCAATCCACCCAGCTCACAGAAAGTTTCTACGCTTCACAGTAGCCAAGAGCGACTTTCAGTTCAAAGTCCTGCCCTTCGGGCTCAGATCCGCTCCGCGGATTTTCACAAAGGTATTGGCCCCGGTAGCGGCGTTCTTAAGGAAGCAATCGTTGGAGGTCTTCCCTTACCTAGACGATTGGTTAATCAAGGCTCCGTCCTCTCAGACAGCATCAAGAGCCGTCAAAACTTGCATCCATCTTCTCAAAAACCTGGGTCTATGTCTCAACAAGGACAAGTCAGTCACTGTTCCGTCCAGGAGGGTCAAGTTCCTGTGTTCCATTCTAGACACAAAGAATTGCAAAGCCTTCCCCTCAGAAGAAAGGCAGAAAAAACGACTCTCCTCTGCAATCAATATACAGAGGAGAAGATCCCTATCAGTTTGTCTCTACAAATCTTTTCTAGGATTGATATCATCCTGCATACCATTAGTTCCGCATTGCAGACTAAGAATGCGCCCCTTGCAGGAGCAACTAGACATGCAATGGCGCCAGGTGGAAGGCTCTTTCGAGGACAAGATAAAGGTCACTCCTCTCATAAGAAGAGCAGCAGGTTGGTGGGCTGTCAAGAAAAATATCTCAGGAGGTCTTTTGTTCAGGATGCTTCCATCCCCTCTAGTTCTAACCACAGATGCCTCAATAGAAGGCTGGGGCGAGGTCTTACAAGATCTCCAGGTGAGCAGTCACTGGAATACAGAAGAACGTCATCTTCATATAAATCTCTTGGAACTCAGAGCGATTTGCCTGGCCTTGCAGGCTTTCAGTCCAAGGATTCAAGATGCAACTGTGCTGGTCAGGACAGACAACATAACGGCCTTGCATTACATAAACAAACAGGGAGGAACAAGATCCCTTCTCCTCTCAAAAGAGGCCCAGAAAATATGGGAATGGGAGATTCTCCACAATGTAGGACTTTCAGCGGAGCAATTACCAGGCACTCTCAACATGACAGCAGACACCCTAAGTCGTCTAAAATCTACCTGTCACGAGTGGGAGTTAGATCAAGACACCCTGGAAAAGGTGTTTCGGCATTGGGGTACTCCAACTATAGACTTGTTCGCAACTCCAGAAAACAGGAAATGCCGATTCTATGCAAGCAGACATTACCATCAGGGATCGCTGGGGAATGCGCTTTCAATGTCTTGGTTAGGCGCATTTTGTTACGCCTTTCCTCCAATTCCCCTAATTCCACGGCTTCTCAGGAAGTTGAAAATGGAACCTTGCAGGATGATCTTAATAGCACCGGTGTGGCCTCGCCAGTTCTGGTACACGGAACTCCTCCTACTGTCCCAAGATCATCCTTATCACCTTTGTCCCATTCCATCTCTGTTGACAATGTCGGCGGGGACAGGTGGTTCATCCATATCCGAGCTCTCTACATTTGAAAGCCTGGCTCCTGAGTACAGAGAATTTCACTCTCTAGATATTCCTCAAGAGTGTAGAGACATTTTATCTCAAGCTCGTGCTCCAAGTACGAATAAGACTTACCGTGCTAAATGGAAACGCTTCTGCCTGTGGTGTGAAAGGGAGCACATCCATCCATTCTCTTCAGCTCCTCGCCAGATACTGCCTTACATTCTTTCGCTGGCTAAATCAGGCCTTTCTCATTCTTCCATCAAAGTTCATCTGGTGGCTATCTCGAGGTTCAGAAGGTCATCGGCGGGTCCATCGCTTTGGTCAGCTAGAGTTATCAAACAATTCGTGAAAGGTCATTTCAGAGTCTTTCCGCCAGTGCGGACGCCACCTCTGACCTGGAATCTTAATTTGGTGCTGGCTCATCTAATGAGACCGCCATTCGAGCCAATTCACAGGGTGGATCTAAAATTCTGATCATGGAAATTAGCTCTCCTCCTGGCTCTTACCTCAGCAAGGAGAGTAGGAGAGTTGCAGGCTCTCTCCATCCTGGAACCTTTTCTACAGTTCAAGAAGGACTCTATGTTTTTAAGGACCAATCCGAAATTTATACTGAAGGTTCCTTCGGATTTCCATTTGAATGAACCAGTAGTTCTCAAATCATTTTTTCCTCGTCCTACAACACCAGCAGAACGTTCTCTTCATTCCTTGGATGTCCAAAGATGTCTTAAATTTTATCTTGAACAGACCAAAGATTTTAGGAAATCATCTCAACTGTTTGTGGCTTTTAGTGCACCCCGGAAAGGACTTCCTCTCTTGAAGCAAAGCATTTCTCGCTGGATTACAAGCGCAATTGATTACTGCCACAAATCAGCAGGGAAGCCACTGCAGAGACAGGTTCGAGCTCACTCCACAAGATCTGTCTCGTCTTCAGCAGCTCTCTTTGCGGGTGTCCCTATAAAGGACATTTGTAGAGCGGCTACATGGAGCAGAGCCCATACCTTCACAAAACATTACTGCCTGGACTCTTTCATGAAGAGCGAAGCGGCAGTAGGACAAGCTGTACTGAGGAATCTGTTCCAATGAGAGGTGAGCTTTCCCTTCTATCCCTCCTTCCTATGATTGCACATTTTGTATTGCATACGTTTTCTGCATGGACTGTTACAAGGTATATATGCTTACAGGAGTATAATTATGCAGAAATGTTGTGATGCACTGGTAACATAATGTGTATGGTTATTTTACTGCTAGCTACTCTGATACAAAGCATGGGAATCTATGAAAGTTCCAATACTGGGGCAAGAAAACAAGTTACTTACCTGTAACTTTAGTTCCCCTGTTTTGGCAACTTTCATAGATTCCCATGCACCCACCCTCCTCCCCGGGGAAAGCTCAGCCTTCAGCAAGAGTGGTTACTGTTACACAACGGCTGCGAAAATCTGAGGCTCTCTCCTGAGGGTTCCATGGGGTGAGGCTAATCTGATTGGTTGTTGCAAACTTTTAGTCTCTTTTACACAAAAAGGAGAATAGGCTACAAAATGAGATGGGCCTAGGCCTTACTTTCTCTTTTGTACATACTGCTATGGTATTTGTTTTTTATTTACCGAGGCTCCCAGGCTGACGACGGGGGAATGATACAAAGCATGTGAATCTATGAAAGTTACCAATACTGGGGAACCAAAGTTACAGGTAAGTAACTTGTTTTCCTCTCCTGGCGTAATTTGCCTTCCCCTCCCTCAGCTTCTTCTGGTATCACCCAGTTCTTCTTTCCACTTTCTTCTCTTGTAGATTCTCCCATTTTTAGGTCTTGTAAAGGGCAGCGTATGCGCTGCCTCTATGAGGCATCAAGTAATTAGCATTAGTGGTTAAACTCCACCCATTGCGTTTTTTTGTTTTGTCCCTTGCCTAAAATCTGGCATTGCTTTTTTTTATCTCGTTCATTATTGGCTGGAGGTCCCATGCATCACTTCCGTTTTCTTCCGTTTTAGGAGGAAGCAGCATGGACCAACTACAGTTACGTTACGCTGCTGGGCTCTTATGTTTTGATTTAGGGACTATTTCCTTGCTTTCAATAAAATGGTCCTGTGCAAACACAGCTTTATCATGGCTGCGCTATATTTTTAACATTCCTTCTCCAATTGCTTTGATGCAGAATCACCGAGGAGCGCTAAGCAAAACCAGGTGTCCGCGCTGGGCTCACGCCAGTGTCCCAGTCAGCTTGTTCTTCCTGTGGTATTCCATCTTTCATCTTGTAGTATCATACTCGGTTTTCTGAAGGTATTCTTTCTACCCTTTTGGTATTTTCCTTTTCTGTTATGTGTTATGTTATATGTTTTGTAAGGCGCACAGCTGCCCCAGCTAAGGGGTGTTCCAGCGCTGAAAACTGCAAACTGTTGAAGGCACTGTGGGGGACACCGGAGACCCATTAAACAGGAAATAGATGCGTTTAGTGGCTTTGCGGAACAGCGCATGATTTTTAATACTTTTGATACAAGCAGGAAGTGAGTTCCAGGGATTCAAAGCTTTTTTTTCCTTCTAGTATGATCCCTTTGTCCTCTGGGTATTGCCCCTCTCTGTCTGCTAGACGATTCTATTCTTCCCAGCATTATTCACGTTCTCCTCTGCTGTTAATTATCCTATCCTCTGAAATCAATTCCTCGCTCCTCATGTGGTATTCCTTCATTTCTTGACATTGTTATACCTCTGACTTCTTCGGGTATTTCATCGGTCTTCTCTTGTGCAAGACCATGAAACCTGCCTACAGTATTTCTGCTCTCCCTGTCTAACCTATCCACAGTATTTCAGCTCTCCTCTGGTAATATTCCCTCTTCCCGGTTCTTTACTTTTATCCTGTCAACCCTTGTTCTCTTTCCTCCATCCCTCCCTCCCTTCCTCTGATGGTATTCCCAGCCTCCTCCTATAAAGTTCTTTCCTTTTCCTTCACCATTCTGTCCTTGTCTTTATTTCCTAGCTCTTCCTGTGGTATTCCTTCCCTTGCCTCAAGCATGACTTTGTTGTCCTCTGATGTCATTCCTTCGCTCCTCATGTTCTAGCCCTTCTCTTCATGCCAGTACGGTCCCTCTTTTTTTCAGGAGCCCCTTCTCTTGTGCCAGACCCCCAGTCTCGTACAGCACTATTCTCTCTCTCTCCTCTTGAAGCATGTCACCTCTCTTCTGCTGAGAGGTGCCTTACCTGTTGGTGTTATTCCATTTCTTTTCTATACATGTATTATCACCACTATGCTATTATAGCACCCCTCTTCGGTGGTATCACCCCTCTACTTACAGTAATCTTTGTGGTACCCTACTTCTCCTCTGCTGTTATTCTTCTCTGTCCTTCACCCTTTGGTGTTTTCCAACTTCTCTTGTGGTACCCCACGCTCGCTGTGAGGTATTCTATCTTTCCTCTTAAGACCACCTTATATTCTGTAGCCAACCCCATCTCAGTTCTGAGGCTACAACCCCACCCACCCCTTTGTGACATTTCCTCTCTTCATATTTTTGTACCAATCTCGCTCCGTCTCACCTCAATCTGATCGATCGTTTCTTGATATTCCTTTTCTCGGCTCTTGAAGAGTGACTCTGTGTCCTTTATTACTTTTTCCAAGCTGTCTTCTTGCTGCAAGAGAGACAGAAGAGGACAGCATGAGAGTGGTGGGAGGAGAGGCTTTCACAGAAAGTTAGGCGTGTCTGATAACAGCTTGTTTTTTTAAATAGCGCTTCATACTACGCTTATGCCATACTTAAGTGCTGAAAATAACGTGTCACTATTACCAAATGTATAGTATTCAACTTAGCAACCTTAAAAGAATGGAAGTCGAAGACTGTCGTGCCAGGGTTCAAACTTGTGACTTCCAGATCCCCGCACTGGTCAACAGCAAGTGAAAAGACTGAGAAAATAAGGGAGCAAACGGCCAATGGAACAGGATAGGAGAACGAAAGGGAGGCTTCAAATAGAAAAGTGGGTGAGGTGAAAGGCACAAAGTCAGTCTCCTTCACTTCAAGTCCTAAATACGCACATGGCTAGACAGCGAACCAATCCTGCAGCTCTTTCTGGCCTGCAGGGGGTGGCACATCCAAGCCAACCTGTTCTAGCCATTTTGGAGGCAACAGTGACCCCTTTGACTAAAGTGCATTTTCATACTCCTTACTGTAGTTTCTAGTCACATGGCTGCAAGGTAGTTTGCATCTAGGATGCACCATCATTCTCACAAAAAAAATAGAAGGCGGTTAGTAGGGAGGACATGCAAGTGAAAGTTAAATTGGGATAAAGGCACCCACATACGAAGAATCTGTACCCTCATTAGATTGTTACGAGATTGTGAGGATTTTTCTTTTTACACAATGTAGTGCCTACTGAAATAATATGCTTGATTAATAAAAACGAATGTTGACAAAAAATAGAAGCTGTAACGAGTTAGGTCACCATTCTATGAAAATAACACAAGGAAGCTAGTCTGAGCATGTTTAGCAAGGAAAACCAAGACTTCTTAGAAGGTCCTTAGAGATGGGATAAAACCTATTGAAAGTCACGATGCCTCCATTTTACGTCATCTATTAAACCATATTGGTACAGGATTATCACATGCATCGGATCAAGTACATTGCACTGTGTTGATAGCACATGGAAGAGAAATGGAAAATGACTCAGTTACCGTACCAGTTGCCTGGATTTTTTTCAGGAAGACTTTAACAGAAACTAACCTACACTGGTACTAGAACTTTATTTTACCCGAGTGATTTCACCGTGTTTATAACCATTGCATAATCGTGATCTTTTAAAGTATTACAGCGATCATTGCCTTTTTAATAGAAATAACGTCTCTCAAAATTGCACCATAAGAGCATTTCTCAAACTTCACTTCATAATTATGTCGATTTTGTTTGTCTCCGGTTATTGAACTGCCAAAATTCTTTTCAAATCCTCAATTAAATCAGAATGTTGATTTCATTTGTATTTAATATTTATAAAAGGCTGAAAACATCTAGAAGAGGGTGTCTTGGTGGTAGAATCCAAACTACTGACAAGCTGGAAGGTCCTATTAGAAGACGCCTAAACATGAGGAAACAGCCATATTTTCAGCAACCTTTGTAATTTCAGCAAATCAGGTTCAGAGATAACCAGGTAACAGATTTGCAGCTGACTGCCTCTGCCGTGGAGAAAAAAAGACCACACCTTCTTTTCAAGCAAAACTTGGGGACCACATGCAATACTGAAGCACAGGTCTCAACAAAGGAGAGGGGATATACCACTTATGTCGGTGGCGAAGTGGAGACCTCTGATGAGTATACGTAGCCTAATGGATCAGGCAACATGGGACTAAAGAGAATTCTCTTCAATCGGCAGCCAGCGCAAAGTGGCTAGGACTGCAGAGGCATGATTCCTCTGGGAAATACCACAGACCAATCTTGCAGTGTAATTTTGAATAAGGCACAAAGGCGAACCCAGTTAAATGACATTGCAGTAGTCTAAAAGTGACAATACAAATGCATTCTGAATTAAGATCTTCTGGGCAGGGGGAAATAGATATATTATCAGACTGTCCAATTGGAACAGGAATGGCTCAACCATTAATAAAACATGGTCAGCCAAAGACAGCACCACATTAAACCTTACACCCACATTTTTCACTACCTTAACAGATGAACGGGTTGGACCCAAAGTACTCGCCCAGAAATCTAGCATCAAAAAATAGTAAATTGACACGACATAACAGGTCAGTCTTCATGCCATTCAGTTTTAAGCAGTTCTTATTCATCTTGCAGTAAACAATGGACAATGAGATTAGCTCTGCTAACTTAGGGCCAGAGGTACGACGGAATATTGCATGTTTGTGACCCGTTTACGCATACAATTTTCCTCTAGGCCATGTACTAACACTATTTTTGCGAGTCGCAGATAATTTTCGACTCGCAAAATAGTGTTTTGCGACTTGCTATTAGGAAGAAGTGTTCCCTTCCTAATAGCGACTCCCAAACCATATACTTGCAATTTACAGCCCTCTTCAAGAGAGTGGTAATGCAATCGAAAAAGGGAAGGGGTCCCCAGGGGACACATTCCCCTTTGCAAATGCAGGGGAACATATTTTTTAGGGGCAGGCAGTGGTCCCAGGGACTACTACCTTCCCTTAAATAATTAAACTAAAACGTTTCATTCTTTTTTTTTTAATGCATCTCGTTTTCCTTTAAGGAAAACAGGCTGCATTTCTTTTAAACTGCTTTATTGAAAAGCTGTCCCAGACATGTAGGTCTGCTGAGCCCAGCAGGCCACCGGCCCTGGGAGGGCCAGCCATTCCCAATGGGGTCGCAAATAACGAGTGCCTCATTAATATTCATGAGGCTCGCATTTTGGGACCCTTTTGGGAATCGCAACCAGTGTCTCTGACACTGTTGTACATTGTAAATTGCGACTCGCAATCGAGCGCAAATTGTGAGTCGCACTTTAAACTGGTCGTTCATCTGACCCCTAGAGTCATACACAAATCTGGTAATGATTTAGGTGTCGTCTGCGTACAGACAGAAATCCAACTCGAAAGAGTCTTTAAGATGAACTAATGGGATCATATAAAGATTGAAAAGTACTGGTGAGACCCATAGAAACCCACTGTTATATTATCAAACTGAAGACTCAAACAATGCCTGTATGACATGAAAAAATCTGACAGACAAAAAATCTACAAGCCAACGTAACTCCTGTCTATAAATACCCTAATTCCATAGTAAACGGAACGATTTACAGTATCAAATGCCTCAGTGAAATCCAGTAGTACCAAAACAGTTTGGATATTTGCCTCAACTGAGGATGGCAGCTCTTCCAGGACTGATGCAAAAGTAAGCTTTATGCTGTGCCCAGAGTGAAAACTCACCTGGGCCAGAAGCAAAAGATTATTATTAACCACAAAGTTCAACTGTTGTTGAAAGGCGACTTTCACCAGTAACATACTAAGAAAAGGCAGCTGTGAAACAGGTCTATTGTTAGAACGGTCTTCAGGCGCCTAAGGGGGAATTTTTCTGAACAGAGGCTGACTTTAACATTTCTGGAATACATCCTTTCTATAAGGAGGAGTAAGTCATTACTGTGGCCCAACTGGGGACCAGAGACAGAAATTATTTATATAAATTGGAAGGAGGAGTATCTTCTGTAGTATCAGAGGTTTAACTCTGAGTTAACAGAGAGATGCTCTCTTTATTGTCAAGCAAAGAAAGCCGGGCAATCGGGCAGGAGTATTATTTAAAATAGGGGATAACACTGGGGAGGAATCTACAATTGGATCGAATGCGATCTTATGTTCTCGAATTTCTTTACAAACAAATTCACTATTTGATTACACTCAGCAACTGATTTCCTTAGATCAACTTCAGAAGAGGGTCTTTATGGGCTACTGATGACTGAAAAGGCTGCACAGATGGATACCAAGCTTGTTTTGTTTTGTTTGTGTTTAAGAGCATATATTGATTAAAGGGAGTGGACTGAGTGTTTTCGGATGGGCTTGGCTGTTCGCTTGCAATTTACATTACCTGACCTTGGTCTCTGCTGCATTGACTTTGTAGGCAGCACTACTGCAACACACATCCTTCTCTCAGAGCCAGGGAACACGTTCATGATATCTTTGGCAATTGGTCCTTATTTGATTACTACTTAGTGTGGATCCTCAAAGGTTCAGTTTATGCCATGTCATAGCTGAAGTTTGTCCTAATCTGTGCGCAAATTTTCGAAAATAAATATTTTGCTAATGAGCTACACATTTTAGAAATCCTGGGAATTATGCACAGGTTTTTCGCTGTGCTTGAATATAAATTCTCTCTACTTGTATTTCCAGGAAAAGAGAAATTGTGCAGAAGGGTGAGGAAGCAATCGATAATGTCAAAGAGGCAGGCAGTTGCATCAATATCCGCTCAGGCTAGCAACACTGTTGGCGCTGTGTGAAAAACTCATTTATTGCAATAAAAACTCCGCTGACTTGCAAACTGTTCCAAGCAGTGGGCATCGATATAATAAGCCATTGCAAGGCAACCATCAAGCTCATGTCACTCAGTCAATGCCTTTCTTTCACCTAGCAATGCTCTGTGCTACCTGCTAGGAACCCAACTTATTATTGTGTGCTCACACATGCGCTGGGGGACACAAACACTCAAATAAATATTAAGGATTGGCACGTGAGGCGGTGAAGACATGAGTACAGTACAGAGGAAAGTGTGGGAGATAAGTATATCAGGATTGAGACATTAAGTGGTTGCAACAAACAAATGCAGAGAGGAAAGTTTATTGTAGTTGCCTTAGTTTTGATCCAAGAGAACATGGTTTTCGTAAAAAGGAAGTAATGGCGCTCAGCTATATTCACGTTGGTGTGTAGGACATGAAACAATTTGGTATGGTGCTAACAGGGAAGGGGAGACCCTAATAACCCCTTAATCTGTGAAGGAGAATCCTACCACATATACATATAGCAACAGTCCCGTGCACACATACAGTATTAGAGTAAATAGTGTAGACGTAATTCGAAAGCAAATGGAACAAAATCCAACGTTGAAGTCTTGATTTCTTTAATCGCTCATAACACAAAAACAGCCAGCCCGCACGTGTTTCGTCAGAGAAACAGTGGTCTCCGACTTTTTAGGGCTATATGGCTGGATCCAAGGTCAGTAACGTCCCTAAGCCAGTGATAATTCCAACTCGGTAGAGTGTAATATAAAATTAGAATAGTGATTGCTATCGAGAATACGCCATCTTTGGCCTCACTTCGCAGCTTTTTGTAATTATTCTCGACAGCAATCACAATTTTAATCAGCCTTCCTGATGACGAGCACTGCAGAAATTCAAAACGCAGGACAGCGGGAGTCGGGAGGCTCAGGACTGTAAGTTTTACTTTTATTTTATATCTTTTTTTTCCCCTTAAACTCTTCCCACCACAACCCCCCCCCCCCCCCATCTCCTCCGTGGCGCGACGACCCAATTTCCACCCGCCCGTAATGCCCACCGCGACTGGATATACGTTCCTTCTTGCTTCTCACTTGGAGGGAGGCTCGAACAACTTGTGATTCTGGGAAAATCACTTGATCTCCCCGTGCCTGAAAAATAGATGTGTCCATCATCTGCACCTTTAAACAATCAGCGCACAGCGCAGCACTTAAGGGATAGGTGTGTGCGAATTATACACCTTTCATCTGGCCGTCTTGGATTTCCCACTGCAATTAAACAGATTCTGTTCAAAGAAACTGACCTTTTGGGGAGGAGGTTTTAACACCGGTGTGATGATGGTGACAGAGAGGCCCTTTGAAATGTCGATGGGGGTGGATTTTAAATCGCACCACATTGCGCACCTCTTGAGTCAAAAGAATATATGTCATGTATGTGCGAAGAGAGCCCTGGGAGCAGAGCCCTTAGCCCATTACCCCATCATGTTTATAATGGTAGGTGGGCGCGCTGTAAACCCATGAAGGAAAATGCGCTGGCTGTTAAAACGTGCGAATACTTGTGTCTGTGAGAGTGAAAGGGGTAGAGGGGAAGACCGCGCGACAGAGATTCTGTGTGTGTGCGCGCGCAAAAGTGGCTCTGTATGTGTGTTGGTGTGGGAACGAGAGGTGGCGATTCTGCCTGTATACGTGTGTGTGAAAGAAGCAGAGAGACTGGCCGGGACTTGGGAGAAGGGGTGGGGGGGGCGGGTGGGGGGGGAGGGGTCGGGAGACAGCGAATCCCTATGTGGTTCGTGTGAAAGAGAGAGACGGTCTATATCCGTGACCCTGTGTGTAATGTATAAATGAGTGATATTTATAAAACACATACATTCTATCAACTTTTAGTACAACATTCTACTTTTAAATTGCTTTGATGCCATCAGAAAATGCCCATCTGCAAACTTCACAGTGCCATAAAATATACATATAACAACATCACCAGCTACTGCTTCAGCACATAGGCCTTCGTATGAGGGAACCGTGTTGTTCAGAGAAGGTACACAATCAAATGCAGTTCTTATACGCACATCAAAAGGGGGTAGTGATGGACGGAGCATCTGAATCAATCAAACACTCACACCCAGTCAAAAGATCTGGGTTTAATCCATCACCGTTCTTTAGCCCACTCTGCCACCCCAGTTCAGAGACGGCTATATGCAAATCAGTCTGACCCTGTGCCTCATGGGAACAGTCCAGCCCGAACTGCCAAACCATGTCTTCCCTGGACCGGAAACAAGCTTCCGAGGACCGGTTTCTGGCATTCCAGCCGTCATCAGCCCGGCTTGCTTGAATCCAGTGGCAAAGTGAGCAAGGGACTCACGTCTGAGCATACCCTGCCACACTTACTGGGAAAGACATGGCTTGGTAGTTCGGACTGGACTGTTCCCATGAGGCACAGGGTCAGAGCTGATTTGCAAATAGCCAGTGTCTAACCCAGGGTGGTGTGGAGTGCAAAAAAACGATGGATTTAGGCCCAGATCCTTGTACTGGGGTGAATGTATGACATTGTTCTACATTCTGTCCATCAACTGTGTTTTTTGCAATTTTCACCCCAAGTGGGCTGGGTATGCTCAGACTTGAATCACAGGTTCTCCACACCACTGGAGTCAAGCTATCCAGGCTGATGAGGGCTGATAGCCAGAAACCGGTCCTTGGATGCTTGATTCCTTTCTGGGAAAGACATGGCTTGGTAGTTCGGACTGGACTGTTCCCATGAGGCACAGGGTTAGAGCTGATTTGCAAATAGCCAGTGTCTAACCCAGGGTGGTGTGGAGTGCAAAAAAACGATGGATTTAGGCCCAGATCCTTGTACTGGGGTGAATGTATGACATTGTTCTACATTCTGTCCATCAACTGTGTTTTTTGCAATTTTCACCCCGAGTGGGCTGGGTATGCTCAGACGTGAGTCCCAGGCTCTCCACACCACTGGAGTCAAGCTATCCAGGCTGATGAAGGCTGATAGCCAGAAACCGGTCCTTGGATGCTTGATTCCTTTCTGGGAAAGACATGGCTTGGTAGTTCGGACTGGACTGTTCCCATGAGGCACAGGGTCAGAGCTGATTTGCAAATAGCCAGTGTCTAACCCAGGGTGGTGTGGAGTGCAAAAAAACGATGGATTTAGGCCCAGATCCTTGTACTGGGGTGAATGTATGACATTGTTCTACATTCTGTCCATCAACTGTGTTTTTTGCAATTTTCACCCCGAGTGGGCTGGGTATGCTCAGACATGAGTCCCAGGCTCTCCACACCACTGGAGTCAAGCTATCCAGGCTGATGAAGGCTGATAGCCAGAAACCGGTCCTTGGATGCTTGATTCCTTTCTGGGAAAGACATGGCTTGGTAGTTCGGACTGGACTGTTCCCATGAGGCACAGGGTCAGAGCTGATTTGCAAATAGCCAGTGTCTAACCCAGGGTGGTGTGGAGTGCAAAAAAATGATGGATTTAGGCCCAGATCCTTGTACTGGGGTGAATGTATGACATTGTTCTACATTCTGTCCATCAACTGTGTTTTTTGCAATTTTCACCCCGAGTGGGCTGGGTATGCTCAGACGTGAGTCCCAGGCTCTCCACACCACTGGAGTCAAGCTATCCAGGCTGATGAAGGCTGATAGCCAGAAACCGGTCCTTGGATGCTTGATTCCTTTCTGGGAAAGACATGGCTTGGTAGTTCGGACTGGACTGTTCCCATGAGGCACAGGGTCAGAGCTGATTTGCAAATAGCCAGTGTCTAACCCAGGGTGGTGTGGAGTGCAAAAAAACGATGGATTTAGGCCCAGATCCTTGTACTGGGGTGAATGTATGACATTGTTCTACATTCTGTCCATCAACTGTGTTTTTTGCAATTTTCACCCCGAGTGGGCTGGGTATGCTCAGACGTGAGTCCCAGGCTCTCCACACCACTGGAGTCAAGCTATCCAGGCTGATGAAGGCTGATAGCCAGAAACCGGTCCTTGGATGCTTGATTCCTTTCTGGGAAAGACATGGCTTGGTAGTTCGAACTGGACTGTTCCCATGAGGCACAGGGTCAGAGCTGATTTGCAAATAGCCAGTGTCTAACCCAGGGTGGTGTGGAGTGCAAAAAAACGATGGATTTAGGCCCAGATCCTTGTACTGGGGTGAATGTATGACATTGTTCTACATTCTGTCCATCAACTGTGTTTTTTGCAATGTTCTTATACGCACAACACGTTATGCACATATCCTCAATGTATGCATAGAGATCTATTCAAAAGTCGCTAGTTTAAGGCAGAGTTGCTGTGAATGTCATCGCAGCAGTCACATGCATGCTAGTAACAACGCTGAATGTTTGTGCAGAGCTGAACGAGGCAGATGAGCTGGCAGGGAAATCACCTCCAGTATTTGCAGAATTATTGAAATGCACGGATTGTGGTAAGCCTTGTAGCATCTAGTAGAGGCACCCGCGTTTATTTACTGAGCTTACACTCTTGTTTACTCACATGGTAACGCTAGATCCCTGTAGATATTTTGAATTTGAGCTGCAGGCAGTTCAAAATGATTTAATCAGTTGCGTTTAGTATGTTTGCATTGCAGAGCTCTCGAGGTTCCCAGTTCCACTAGTTTGGGGTTTTATATTTTTATTCTGGTGTTTGTGGTGCTCTTCACCCCATTAAACTGGGACTGCAAATCCCACAATGCAAAGAAACAAATGTGGCCTGGATGGGCTACTCACATGGACCTAGGAAATGCGGGTGCTGTCAGTACTGCTTGATCTGTTCGCCCTGCTACAAACCCAGGACTGCAAGTACCAGAATGCAGTGCAAGGAACTGGACCGGAAGATCCGCTTTCCACCTATGATGGGACTTGTTGAGTTCCGGTGCCGGGAGCTGGTTGCCTTCGGAACGGACCTGGGTTTAGTGTTGCGAGTGAAGGCAGGAAAAGGTCATCTGAACATAGGTTTTGATCTTGCAGGGCTCTGTCTGGTCCGTTTTGTATGTCTTCCTTTTGTTTGTGCCTGAGGTGCGTTGGCCCACTTCTTCTGCTTACTTTTTGCTTGCAGGGGGCTCTGGCCTGGTTTCTAGGTTTTTATGGTGCGAAATGCAGCGCATTGACTGTCCTTTAATTAGACACACTACACCGCCCTTAACAAACGCAGTTAAGTTCTCGCTGTAAGCAGGTGGGCGGGCCCACCTATGGTTAGTAAGGGTCTCACCCACTCTCCCTTTTTCAAAATTTTCCCTGAACCCCCCCGTAGGTGGCTCAGGCTCGCTCGCTCGCTCGCCGAAGTGAAGTACGACAATTGTTTACGTCACGCCACTTTCAAATGTCACCAGCCGCCACTGGTACCTAATGTTCTAGATTTTGTTAAGTAGGGTATTCAGTCCTGAAAGACCGGCTTAGATCTGCCTGTGTTCTAGAACAGATTGATGCCTTTGTCTTCTCGCATAGCTGACTCCTTTTATTCTACCTATCTAGCCTACAATATTCTAATCTGATTCTTTAGCTTCCGGCTACCGGCAATTCATCCTTGATTTTTGTGGTGATTCCACTGCCATTTTTGTTCACTTTTTAAATCAAGTACTTCAGTATATTTCTTTGTTTTAGCCTGTGGCTTCTGGATTCCAGGATTCAGTCCCCTTCTGGTTTCAGTCGAATTTCCAGTGGAACTTCACTTGCTCTTGAGTACTCAGATTTATTGTTTGGTATTTAGTGCCTCAGGTGACAAAATCCCACCATATCACAAATTTCGGTATATTTATGAACAGGAATGAATTGTCTAGGGTGACAAAATCAACCAGATGACTTACGCAACGAACTTTTCAGATATTGCTATTTTTAAGTTTGTTGAAGCTGCAAAACTACTCTTACAGGTAAGTAGCCATTTTGTTTATCATGCATGAATCTTTTCTGGATTCACAAGCTGTGTATTGAGTATGTAGCAGTATTCTCTCCTTTTGGGAGGTTGGGTTGCCCCATTTTTCCATGTTGAGTGCGCTCCTAGGGCCACATTGTGATGGAGGATTTTCCGCATCCTTCGGGCCGGCGGAAGCCACCGGCGGATGCGGAAAATCCTCTGCGGACCCACCAAAGACCCACCGCCACATTAGGATGGCTGGTGGGTCCTGGTTTCAGTCCGCTGCTTTTCCGCCGCGGTTGGCTTACCACCGCGGCGGAAAAGCTCTAATATGGTGGCGGTGTCTCTCAGACACCGCCAGACATATTAGGATGGCGTAGAAGAGATGCTTTTCCGCAGCGAGTTCTCCGCCGTGGAAAAGCATATGGATCTTCACTCTGAGGGCCTGTTGCGGGCCCCCTGGGTGAAGGGAGGTGGGGGGGTGCACATGGGGGGTACCTATGGTACCCCCCTGCATTTACATGCAGAAAGCGGCAGGCACCGCGCAGTGCCTGCCGCTTTGTGCATGTAAATGCACTGCATGTGTTTTTAACATTGCGGCGGGTGCAGCTTGAAGCCGAACCCGCCGCAATGTTAAATATAGAGGATGTGACCGCCAGGGTGGCGGTCACATCCTAATTGCACAGGAGGGAACGCCGCAGCACATGCGGACGTTCCCTCCTACACAGGGCTCGCGGACGGACGCAAGTAATGGACCCCTTAGTCTTTATTGCAGCACTGCACCTGCTACCTTGTAACATGTCTAGATTATTTGGACTATCTATCTTTGAGTGGTCACCTTCTTGACCAGTGAGCCTTTTCTTGCTGGTGCACAAGAAAAGAAGAATTGATTTCCTTTCCTGATTTGTCTTGTTTCTTGAAAATAGCACATTACCCTTCCACCATTGGAACTGGGTAGATAGTTTTGCGTTCCCCATTGTTATAAATAGGTCTATCTGTGGTTTTCCCCGTTACTGAAAAAGTTCTTACATTATTTGTTGTTTCAGCTCCCATTCGTTTGAGGAGTTTGTTTGCCTGCTCAGCCTTTCTGCATCTGTGTTTTGGGACTCCTGATAGGTGGACACCAATTACAGTTATCCTCCTCTAGATGGCCTACCTCCATATGTACTGTGTGAGCTGTGACAGACTATTGTGGTTGTGTTGTTTGCCTGTACCTGGGCTGTTCTTCCCTTGATCTGTATCTGAACTGGCATCAGCTCCATTACATTTATGTAATGTAATACTTCATCCCACTTCTGGGCTCATTAGGCCCCTGATGTTTAGTCTTCTCATATGAGCTCCAGACCCTGTGTGGATGCGTCTGTTCTGATGGCCACTCAGGGAGTTGGGTACTTGAAAGGTCTGCCCACTGTGATGTCCCTTGTGCTCCACCACTGTATATTACTCTGTACTTTCCCTGTGACAACCACTAAATCCGCTTAACTCTCGGTTGCCTGTGACCATTTATATTATATCTATTCCTGCCGCGGTCTCATGTGTAACTTCACATGTGGTGTTAGAGCTAAGCATGCTGCTATCACAGCCATTACGTTCCCCAATATCCTCACTGTTTGAGACTGTCCCTTCTGTTAAGGGTGAATTACTCTGTCACTGGCAGGATTCTCTTGATGACTGGGAAGACCTTTGCCTTCATTGAGTTTAGCTTTGCCACCAAAAACATTCCTTTGGTCTCATGCTTGCTGGAGATCCTAACAGTTCTATACATTCGCCATGCTGGATAGCATTTAGGGTTCATTTGTTGGAGGCATTTGTTTTGCATTTGTGAAGAAAACCTTTGCTTCTGCCCCTGCCGGTGTTGCATCTGGGGGTGTGGGGTCTGATGACAAGTCACATGCTTTAGTGCCTGGCTTCTCAAGGACATTTACTACAATGTGTTCTGTCGGGTCAAACAATTGCTTAGTATCAAAGATAATTAATCAAAATCAATCACTTAAACCTTGTGAAATAGCAGGATAAGGCAAAACACGCCAAATAAAAGAACATAGTGGATATGTTGTATTTTATATATCCATCAAGTGTCTCGTGGGGTATACAACCTTTACAACGCAACTTTTACAACGACCTACCATTACCACGAATTTTTTACAACGCAGGATCCATTACAACGCATACCATTACCACGCATGTATTTACAACGCAGGTACTTTTACAACGCATACCATTACAACGTAAGTATTGGTAAGTATATTATTTTATTAAAAATATTATTTGGGTTTTTGGGTAAAGGGGTATTTTTAGGGTTCAGGGTCAGTTTTGGGTTTTTTGGTAAAGGGGTATTTTTAGGGTTCAGGCTCAGTTTTGGGTTTTTGGGTAAAGGGGTATTTTTAGGGTTCAGGGTCAGTTTTCAGTTTTTGGGTAAAAGGGTATTTTTAGGGTTCAGGGTCAGTTTTCAGTTTTTTGGGTAAAGGGGTATTTTTAGGGTTCAGGGTCAGTTTTCAGTTTTTGGGTAAAGGGGTATTTTTAGGGTTCAGGGTCAGTTTTCAGTTTTTGGGTAAAGGGGTATTTTTAGGGTTCAGGGTCAGTTTTCAGTTTTTGGGTGAAGGGGTATTTTTAGGGTTCAGGGTCAGTTTTCAGTTTTTGGGTAAAGGGGTATTTTTAGGGTTCAGGGTCAGTTTTCAGTTTTTGGGTAAAGGGGTATTTTTAGGGTTCAGGGTCAGTTTTGGGTTTTTGGGTAAAGGGGTATTTTTAGGGTTCAGGGTCAGTTTTGGGTAAAGGGGTATTTTTAGGGTTTAGGGTCAGTTTTGAGTTTTTGGGTAAAGGGGTATTTTTAGGGTTCAGGGTCAGTTTTCAGTTTTTGGGTAAAGGGGTATTTTTAGGGTTCAGGGTCAGTTTTGGGTTTTTGGGTAAAGGGGTATTTTTAGGGTTCAGGGTCAGTTTTGGGTTTTTGGGTAAAAGGGTACAGGGTAAAAATTAAATATAATTAAATTTAAATTACATTAAAATAAATTGATTAAATTAAATTAATTATATTAAATTACATTAAATTAAATTAAATTAAATTAATTAAATTAAATTAAATTACATTATATTAATTTTAATTAAATAAAAATTTAAAAAATATTATATACTTACCAATACTTACGTTGTAATTGTATGCGTTGTAAAGGTATATGCGTTGTAAATACATGCGTGGTAATGGTACTTCGTTGTAATGGATTCTGCGTTGTAAAAATTGCGTGGTATATATGGCTGTTACACATTTAAATCACAGGACAACCACATAACTCAAAAAACCCTGATGTAACATATAGTGTGACGACGTTACATACATATTTGCAACAAATAATCAATACACAATTCAAGACAAAGTATGTGGAATTTTTGAAAAATTGGTCTGATTTTTACATATATAGTTCAACTAACACCCAGTTTTATCCTTAACAATGGTTTCGGAGGTATAGTGACACAGGACGTGGTGCTGCTAAGTGCCTTAGCCACACAAGGTGTGTTTTGACGTATCCCGCTATTTCACAAGGTTTAAGTGATTGATTTTGATTCATTCTCTTTGATACTAAGCAATTGTTTGACCCGACAGAACACATTGTAGTAATTATCGTGTGTACCCAGGTTCTGAGGGACAGAGGGTTGCCTTATTATAGTTAATGGCTCCTCAAGGAGCAGTACCTCTCCCTCAAGCTCTTCAAGATGGATGCCTTGGTGTCGTGAATCCACCGTATCCAGAGTCGGTTTTAGGCATGTATTGTAAATTGTCTTGCCTTCCTGAATGAGCTACTTCGCCCTATTTTGGTACTGCTGTAGAAGGAGTTGAATCTGCTGCTCCATTGTGTCCCATTGCTGATGGAAGAGTTAGCAATGCACCATATGATGGCCGCCTACTTCTACATTTTTCACCATACAATCTCCATTGTCTCTCTTTCCCTGTCCGGAGGTCGTCCCTTGGTGGTGGGAGCATTTGCCCTTTTCCATGCAGTGGCGACGATGATGGAGTCTGCTGCCACATTGCTTCTGAAGTAAGCTAGGTCTTTGAAGGAGAAATGGTCTCGAACCTGGGCATCACAGTTTTGGCTTCAGGTGGTTCCCTAAAGATCTATTGTCCTTGGTCCATGACATTGTGTAGCATCGGTAGGAACAGTTTTTCTTCTATCGTGGTAGGAGAGATGATAGAGGAAAACACAACTCCATCTCTTCCTCCTCTGCTGCCTTTTTAACCAGGGCATTGCTCATTGTGGTCAGGGATTGAAGGTCTGTAGTGGTGTCTACCCCTTCTTCGGGAGAGTCTGCTTCTATACCCTGCCACCTCTTTTCTGCTGCCTCTGCCCATCTTCGAGGAAACCCTCATGAAACTGACCTTCATCATGTCCACTACTTCATAGAAGAGTTACTCTTGCCTCCTCCTGGGCCACATCTGTCGCTGGAGCGTGCTGCTTCATCTCCTGTTCCTTCTCTCTCGAAGACATCAGTGGTATGCGATTTCCCTTGAGGGAGGTATGGAATTCTTCCTTCCTCTTCATGAGGGCCTCGATTTTGGCTTTGAGCATTTGTTTTTTCCTCTCAATGTTGAAAGCTCGCTGCTTGACATCAAAAGCTTCCTCTTCTGCAATGAGACTGTCTCAAGCCTCTTTTTCTTTAATAAGCCTCTTTGTTTTTCTCTTGCGCCCTATCTCCTTTCAGAGTAGAGGCTGGTTCCAAGGGTGTACCATGGCCGGTATAGTTTGACTTCGATCTATGGGGTTCCTTTTGCTAATGCTTGTCCTCAGTCACCATTATCTTTGGTGTCGGGTAGCCTTTGAGTGTTTTGATTCTGAATTATTTGGCTTAGCCCCACTGTACCCCTGAATTATTACCTGCCACTTCTTAACCTTGCTGTTTTTCTACATCTTCTTCAGCGCCTTATCTCCCTCTCTCTTTCAGGGACCTCTTCAACATCTGAGCCCTCCCCTGATCCACCTCCATTTACTCAGGGTGCTTCTAGTTGCTCTACACCCTGAGGTCTTTTAGCAAAGTTTTCTGCATCTGTGCCATGGTGCTGTGACCCCACCTCTACTTCTCCTTCGTCTTCAGACTCTTGGGGTGAAAATCTACACATGAGTCAAAGCTCTGGATTTTGTAGCCCTCATGGCTGCCCTTCTGTGTGAACTTACAGTGCCACTTTTGGCTGAATTTAAAGCGTGTATGCTCCACTCCAGATAGTCATTGTCCGACCCGTATGGCTAATGTCCATCCAGCGATGAGCTTGCTAAAAAAAATCAATGCTTTTTTCGGTGAAAACTCTCCTCCCTCAACATCAATGCTCTACCTTTTGCTTTTCTTCAGGATTCTGTGTTTGACTAATGATCTCTCGATGAAAAGTCCTCCAATTTTTCTTGGATACCTTTTGCCTTCTCTCAGTTTCCAGACCCAAGGGCAGAAAAAGAAATGTGAAGATGGCGATCACGCAAAGAAAGGGGCATCTAGGGTGAGTGTCTGATGTCACAGAGGGAAGGACAGGAAACCAATTGGTCAACACTTCCCAGGTATAAAAAATAAAATAAGGAAAAAAAGAGAGAGAGCTACACAGACAATTCTATTCTAATCACTAGATGGCAGAATGATGCACAGCATGTTAATCCAGAAAAGATTCAAACTGCAAAATCTGCGCATTTTATATCTTTTGGCAACAAGAGTCCATCCTTTGGACAAATCGTTTTTTAACAAATGTAAGTATATACTTTTGCAGTGCATTCTTTGTCTGTAGTATCCTGCCTTGCTGTCTTGTTCCTGCACTTTTCAGACTGGCTTGGGTTGGCCACGCATTTTTTTATACCTAGCTTTTTTTAATAGTAAAACCATGGTGGTGCTGGCATACGTTACGCTGAACTGTTTCAGATATATTGATTATGTGGGAGTATGACCTATAGTAAGTTAGGACAGTCAAAGAGGTAAAAATAAAATGCCTTTCTAGGTTGTTTTGGTTGGCTTAGAGTGGGAACGGAGAAGCCTCCCTTTCTTGGACTTGTAAATTTGTGAATGGAGATTTGGAGTAAGATCCTCTTACAGGATTTGATATTAGGCACTCAAGAGATTAACAGGAGTTTATCTGCTCAAGAGACATGGCACGGCATACCTCCACCTGCACCTCAGCAGCAGTCATGGTGTACCCGGGGAAATCCTCCCAGAGTAACAGGGTCTCATCTGTCTCCTCCCAGGCCAGGCTATCGCAGTCATCTTCAAAGTCATATTCTCGCCTGCAGAGGAGAAGGTATAGTCAGACAAAAGGTAGGCAAGTCTGATGCCAGATTAGGTACCTGTAAGGAAATGCCCCAGCACCCCACAAACAAACAAAAGCTTTGAAACCACAACAGATGACGACAATATTAGTACTGATAGTGTTTTAGTGTGGGCTGCAGAGGAATGAGTACTGAGTGTAGAAGAGTGCCGAGTGCAGTTGCGCTGGCATTGCGGGAATGTAGGATTGGATGTGGGGCATTGTATATGTAATGTAATGTAATGTAAATTGATACTTGTATAGCGCACTACTCACCCGCAAGGGTCTCAAGGCGCTTGTACGAATACCGCTGTGGAACCCATCCTGGCTTTCCCTGTGAGGTGTCCACTCCTGGGCACCCCCAAGGTGGAGGCCAGGCATCCTTAGCGTTGTGGGGGCCGTTGTGGAGATTAAGCAAGCTATTGCCCAGAGTTGCAGAGTGGGACTCCATGATTGGAATAGGCACCGAGGCGAGAATGATCAGGTCCGTGGAATTTTGAGCCCAAGACCCGTCGAGGTGGGGAATTGAACCCTGGTCCCGGGCTAGACCTCTGCATCAGGGTCTGCCGCTCTAACCATTGAGCCACACTTCTCCATGTATAGGAACATTAGCTATGGGGTATGGTATAGGAGCACTAGCTGTGTAGCAGTGCTGACTTTGAGGGATGGCGTAGGAGCTCTTGCGCTGGAGGACGAGAGTGTAGAAGTGCTGGCTATGAGGGATGGACTAGGAGCCCAGACTGAGGGATGGTTTAGAAGCCCAGAATATGAGTAGTGTAGGAGCGCCAGCTGTGTCCGACGGGATAGGAATGCTAGCTGTGGGGGTTGCTAAACAAACTGTGGCTGTGAGAATGGTGCTGGGAGGCTATCTAAGGAGGTGGTGTAGGTGTGTTAGCAGTGGGAAATTATTTATACGTGCTGGCTTTGAGGGTTCATGTATGAGCACTAATTTGAGGGATGGAGTGGGAGAGTTGAATGTGGTGAGTGGTGTAGGAGCACTGGTTGTGAAGGATGATGTAGAGATACTGGACTTAGAGTAGTGTAGGAGTGCTCACTGTGGAAAATTGAGTAACAGCACTGGCTGGAGGAGGGATGTAGGAGTGCTCGCTGTGAAGGACGGTTCCGGGGTGCTGGATAAGTAGCCATTGTGGGAACTGTGAATGTGGGATGGTGTAGTGCTGCTAATTGAGGAAACAAGTGGGAGAGTCCTTGTACTTACAACTGATTGAGCATTTTCTTCATCTCTTCATTGATACTAAGTGCTGTGCTCTCATCCTCCTCTTCTTCAGGCTTCCGAGAGGTCTCACTGTCCGCCAGAGATGTCTCGTCGTCTGATACAGGCTTGCGCTTCCGAGTCATCCCTGGCACCTTCATTGGAGACAAGTGGACAGACTGGAGAGACGGGGTCGGTATAAGGGTCAGATGGCGGAAGAGGGGCAGTGAGGTGGAATGGTAAATGGATAAAAGTGATGGAGATGGGCAAGCGTGACATGGTAAGGATAAAAGGGAAGGAGAGACTTAGAAGAGATAAAGAGGAGAAGGTGGAGAGGAGAAGATGCAAAGGGAGAGGAAACAGAATAAGAGAAGGGGATAAGGTACAAGGAATAAGAGAGGGAGGAGAGAGGAAGAGGTGAGGAAAGAGATGGCTTTGTTATGATCACGTTTCTAAAGCACAATGGCGGTGGTATTGTGGGGCAGTGGAGGTGCTTTCAGAAGTTACTTTTCACCCCTCACCGGGAGCCACTGTCTTCTGAAAGTGGGGTTCTGCAATGCGCGAAGGGGATCTGGATAGGGAAATGGATCAAGGCACTAGGAGTACTCAACTTACAAGCATTCACACAAAGAGAGAAAGAAGTAGATAGAAGTAGAGATGCAAAGAAAAGGAGAGAGCTTGATGGAGGTTGAGCAACATGGGTACGCACAATGCGTAGTGTTTTCGTATGTTATATCCCAAGTTTAAGAGGTGGATATGCATTTGTGACAAATTAAACAGTCCCCTGAAAAACATCAGGGTGACAGTTCTTTCTGCCCTTCTATCCAAGCAGCCTCAGTTTGGTGAAGATTTGTTAAACTGTTCAAGTATTCTAGAGGAACCAGTCTTAACGTTCCTGCTTGCCTTTTTTATGATCTACGTCATAGATGGGCGAGTCAAATTAGTACCTCAATGACCTCTCGTCTGCTTTTCTAATGTGAAGACAACCATAATAGTCAGTGTGCTGCAAATCAATGTTTCCCTTTGTGAATTTTTGAGGAATAAAATGTGAGTGTGGTGTCGTCTCAAGCTGTTCTTTTCCCAAAAAGGAGTAACTGTATTGTCTTTGCTCTGTGAAGGGTGTTTCCTAGTTAGCTTAAACTCCTAATGTAGTGGCACCCGCTCCTTACCCGCTACAAGTGACCGGTCATTGTTGTTGATATGTATCATTTTTTCCTACATTTCTGCTCCCACTGAAAACATAACAATGCTTCCTCTGCTGCAGAACACACATCTTGGGTGTTCACGTGTAATTTGCAATAATCTTAAACCTCCCTCTTTTTAGACATGTAATTGCAGGAGCAGAAAGAGACCCATGTCACAGTGAGCTCCAAGGGGCGCGGGTGAAAGCTTCTGAGAGTTAAGGAAAAAACCCTACATAAAACAGACATCTGCAAAGAAATGACAGGAGTCTGTAGCTTTCACTGAGTAAACTACCAAGCCTGCTTACTAATACATTTATAATTAAACATATGCTAGCGTGTAATGCATAGTAATGCTTGAAGAATAATCATATGGTAGCAAGGGAATTGGGCTGTAACCAGGTCCCCCCTAAATTCGAATCCATAAATCACTGGAATAACGTTACCCTCGTGAAATATGGAAAACAACTCATAGGTACAACATCATCCATGTGAAATATGAGTTTTGAAAACACTTGGATTGAGCAGTCAATGTACCCAAAAATAAGTATGAAGACCACTCTGTTTACGCATCTCCCATTTCAGTATATCAGTGTTTAGCCTAGAGGCTTCTATTATTATTTCGAATTGATATTGTTGCAGAATATTGTACATTGAACTATATCTGAACCTGTGTTTAGAACTCTTTCTTGACAATTACTTATTCATGATCTGGAAATATTCAAACCTTATCCTTTTTTCACCGTTTCTTTTAGATGACCATGCACAGCTTCCTTGTTTACTGCTTTTAACATATGGCAGCTGCTGCGGTCATGTCACATCCGTGACCGAGACGGACTCAAAGTGTCTCCTGACTTCATAGACAGCTTAACTAAACTTCACCAAATGTCTCATGTATAGTTAGACAATTTGGGGGCAATTCTAAAAAAAAAAAAAAATGTATCATGGAAATTGGGTTTTGCCCTTTACATTTCATGTAGTGACAAAATATTTCCACTACATAAACATACAATGTGGAATAAGAGACAGAGGGAATACGAGAGAGAATGAGACGAAGAGAAAGAAAGAAAGAAAGAAAAGAAGAAAAGACAGACAGAAATAGTACCAAACTCCTTGCTTCATATTGAAAACTGGCTTAGCTTTGCCAATGTGCCTCAATCCTGCCCTGCAGCACAGTGGTCTGTGTCAGCACTGGGACCCTTACACTGCTCTCCCAAAACACTTGAACCCAGACTTCAAGGCTCCTCTGGTATTTCACTACTGGGGTCCAAGCACATCCCTGCCCTGCTGCAATCCCTCCTATTCAAGTACTCGGGGACCCTCACCTCACTCCTGTACTGCAACATCAACTCTACCCATCACTCTGCCAATGCACCCCAAGCCTGACCAGCCTGCAGAGGTAGTCCACAAAAGGGCCCCCACAAAGAACTCGGCCAGTGACATTAATTCCTGACTTGCTGCATCTGCTTGCATCTAGTGATCGTGGACCTACGCAAAGCTCTATCATTGCCTTAAACCTAAGCTTAGCTCTCGCATCCCCACAGAGCTGTCAAAGCGCCTGGAGCCTATCCTGTAGCACACTCTGCTGACACCATACTGAGAGCCACACTCAACTTTGCCAAAGCATCTCAATTCTGACAAAGTCTCCCACCTCCTGAGCATGTTCTGAGGTGCAAACAAAGCTCTGTCAATGAACTGTAGTTCTCCCCTTTAGCACAGTCCAGGCATTCCAGCCATAGCACTGCCAGTGTACCTCAGGGCTGCCCTACATTACCCTCGCTACACAAGTACAGAGGCCTACTACACACATGACTTGGACATTGCATATCAACCTTGATCTGTAGCACAGCCCGGGCATTCCCAGCCACAGCGCTGGCAGTGTACCTCAGGGCTGCCCTACACCACCCTCGCTGCAGAAGTACAGAGGTCTACCACACCCACGACCTGGACATTGCATATCAACCCGGATCTGTACACCTGTGATAGAAAATGCAGAGCCCCACAGCTGGCACTGCCAGTGCACCTGAGCTCACCTGTAGCACCCCCTGCTACGGTAAAGGGCAGAAGGAAAGGTGAAGAAAGGCGCAAGAAGGTAGGGGAGAACGAGAGGTGTTGAGGTACACAATAAATGAAATGAACGTAAACAGGATGTAAATGGTAATCGGGTGAGACGAGGTGAGCGGGGCGAGGTTAGCGGGATGATGTCATGAAGGGAGGAGAGAAGGGGACACATGGAAGGGAGGAGAGAAGGGGACACATGGAAGGGAGGAGAGAAGGGGACACATGGAAGGGAGGAGAGAAGGGGACACATGGAAGGGAGGAGAGAAGGGGACACATGGAAGGGAGGAGAGAAGGGGACACATGGAAGGGAGGAGAGAAGGGTGTACATGGAAGGGAGCAGCAACATGTGGAAAAGGAAGTCATTATGCTCACATCTAATGTTCAGTGTATATTAAAATGTCATCTCAAAATGTTAAGTTTAGAAAGTAGACAGACATTAGTTCCCATTAAACTGACAAAGAGAAGGATGAAGAGGGGTCGAGAGTGAAGGGGCAGAGAAGGTAGTGATCAAGGAAGGCAGAGGACAGGAGGTAGGGTAGAAGGAACGTAGGAGATGGGTTCATGGAAAGGGTGAGAAAAGGGAGATTACAGTTTCAGGGGGCGCAATATATTCAACTGAATTATCACGTCTACTGGTTCATGTTGACCCTACTCTGAAGTACCCGCCTGCTATTCCAGTACCAGGACCAACACACATCTCTGCTGCAGCATCTCAGTCCTGACCTGCAAAGCCCACTGTTGTTCAGAACCTAGACCCATACAGAGCTCTGCCAGTGTACCTCAAGCCGCACCTGCACGAACCCCTTCAATTCCAGTTCTGGAACCCATTCACAAGCCTCCACCCTGACCTGCTGCCCCGGTACCGAAGCTCCAGCGCACTGTTCTGACAGTACAGCTGCAGCTTGAACAGCACCCCCACTCTTAGCTCCAGGCCCTTACAGAGCTCTGCTAATGCCCCAGTTACTTACTGGTAATCTTCATTACTCCGAGTCCTAGTCTTCCTCGCCACAGAAATTAACACATGAGCTTCAGCCTCCCACAGAAACTCCTAGCAAAAGTTAGTATACTAGCCTCCCATTCCTCCAAAATGGCCACCTCCTCTAATCACCAATCATAAAAGGAGCGACCCCCGCCCCCCCTAGGAAAACCTGCAACCAAAAGCCACAGAAAAACATGAAGCCTCCATCCCATGCCCGGGAGGGATGGTAAACTATACTGTGGCATCGAAGACTAGAACTCGGAGTAATGAAGATTACCAGTGAGTAACCGGGGCATTACCACCATGTCCGTATTCCTCGCCACAGTAATTAACACATGAGCAGATACCAAGGCAAAGACCAGCTTCATGGAAAACAGGACAAGCCAACCAGAAGAGAGATTTCAAAAGTGTGTGTAATACACACACAGCAGAATCACAGTAACAAGAGTCAAGGAGCAACAGCACCCAGCACCGAAGAAGCAAAAGAAACAGAGGTACCAACCCCTATCTCCAGCCCGTAACGCACCACAAAGGCAAGAGGGGAGTCTACGTAGCAGCCCAGCAAATGTCCACTACGGAAACACCCTTAATAGTGCCTCAAATCACCGCCACCGAACGGGTAGAATGAACCTAAACCCAGGTACTCCGCAAGCATGTCCTGGGACTCATAATCCACCAGAAAGGCCTCTAGCCGCCAATGACAAAAGGGTAGTAGAGGAGGGAAGCAAACCCAGCCGTCCCTGACCAAACAAGACAAAAAAACTGGCCCCACAACAGAACGGGCCAGGGCGGGACAAGTACACCAATAAAGCCCGCCACACATCCAAGAGATGCAACAGAGACTCACCCGCAGAGTGAGGCATAGGAAAGAAAACAGGTAGGACCAACACCGCCGACCAGCCAAAAAGAACCTCAGGGTCAAAAAGAAGGGTGCATACTCAACACCACCACATCATCCAGAAAACGGAAAAAAATGGGGCTGATCCCAAGAAGGAAGCTAATGTGCCTGGCCTAGGCAATAGCCACTACAAGGGCAAAAAGTACAAGAAGACAGAATCCAGTGGCCCAAACAGACACACCCGCAATGCCGGCAGAACCAACGGGAGATCCCACGAAGGGGTATACAACACATGCCCGGTCACTCCAATGCCAGAGAGGCCAACAAACGAGAAACCATACGCTCCACATTAACAAAAAGGGGGCAATGAAAAGCCTGGAGAAGAGACCATCGAGCTTGGAGCGTATAATGTGACAAACCAAGGCCAAAGCTGACTGGATCCTGTCTGAATTCTGGTTCTCTTGTCAGTCCGCTTTGGAGCCCCTTCTGCTGACACCCAGCAGAAAAGTAGGATCAGTGCATGGCTTAAGCAAGCTAAGTAGAAGGATGCCCAGAACGCGGAAGCAGCCCGGCCACCACCATGGAACAACCCCAACCAACAGGCTCCGCCTCCCAAGAACCATGCATGAAGACGCATAGACTGGGCTCTAGGGATGGAATCAGAGGTCCAACTGATAATGATGACAAAGGAGCACCCAACACGGGCGAACTGCCAAATCTACCAACAATGCAAAACCAAGGGTGTCGCCTCCACCCCAGAACCAGAAGAAACACCAGAGCCTCGTCCACCCCGATAATCTGCAATACAGCCAGAATCAGGGGAACAGGGAGAAACGCACACAGAAGATTCCAAGGCCAATGGAAGGACATCATGTCCACAAACTCCGCCTCTAGGCAAGGCCGAACCATGCAAAACAAGGCTTTCGGATCATACTCTGGGGAGGCAAACAAGTCTACCCCCAGAGACCCAAACCACCATCACATATACAGGAATACCTCCTGTGTCCAGTCAAGGAGCCCATGGCAGGGAACAACCGACACCCTTCCCGGCACGAAAAAGGCCGACAGAAACCCCCCAAAATCCATCTCCGCCCAGGAGCAAAGAACACAACTGAGGTACTTCGCCCTGCACCCCAGCGGATGAATCAAGTAACGCACGACAACCAGGTTGTCCCACCGGACCCGCACACGCTGACCAGCCAGGAGCGGTGCAGTACAAATCGCAATAGACCCAAAGGAGCCTCCATCAGCCCCCTGAAAGAGGAAGTGCAAGCCGCCAGAACACTGAAACACTGGCCCGGCTCAGAAAAATCCCACTGGAAGCACCCCAGCCCAACAGACTGGCTTTGGGGGACACAACATGAGTAGGAACCACCAGAATCAGCTGACACAGGGGAAGATGCACCTCTGCCAAGCACCAACCCAGCACGGATGTATGACGGTACAACGCGTACCGTCACAACGCATCCCTTTACCACGCATCCCTTACAACGCAAGTCGTTACCACGACTTGCGTTGGGGGTGCGGATTTCGAATAGTTTAATTTACTATTCTAACACCAGTCCCCGTGGACCCTAGGGAAGGTGTTGGGATAGTAAATTAACTATTTTTAATCCTTTAGCGCCCTCCAGCGCAAGTCGTGGTAACGACTTGCGTTGTAAGGGATGCGTGCTAAAGGTACTGCGTTGTGAAAACATCGTGGTAAACGATGTTTACCACCCAGCACCACCCCGAACTGGGGAGTGACCGGAACCACCAGGTGAAATCCAGACCACACAAACTCCAGTGTGACAGAATATGGATGAACACAGGGTACATAGGCAGGCAGGCCTTAGGAAGTGCCACAGAGCAGCAGACAGACGCCCCACACCCACAACCAACTGCTCACAGGGGAAAAATGCAGAAACAAAAACCAACTAATACCAAACGCCGGTGCCAAAATTCGGGAAGGGAGCAGGAACACCCACTTAAAAAGAAACATGAACCTGGCTCATATGTGAGACAGATCCTATGACAAGATGAGGAAAGACAAATCCTGATGCACCAAAACCTCCCGGGACCCTAGAACCCGGCAAACCACCTGGACTTGGCCCACATCCATAGGAAAAGAAGAGGCAGAATACAAGATAACATCCAAGCACGGATATAACTCAAACCGCGACCATGCAAGATACAAACCAGGGGAGCCAACACCTAAGTAAAAAAAAAAACAGGGAGAGGAATAAAGACCAAAAGGCAAAACCAAGATCTAGTAATGGCGACCCAGGACACAAAGGTGCAGAAAATGCCGGAAAGCCAGACGGACTGGGATATGGAGATAGGCATCCAGCAGACCGAAGGACGCCAGAAACCCCTCTGATTGATCAAGGGTAGAACGAGTAAAAGAGATACCATCTGGAACATGACACAGGGAATTAACCAAGACAGCCACACAAAAACCAACACAGGCCAGAGATCGCCCGTACGCAACACAACCAGAAAGAGAAACAAACACGCACTGAAACCTGTCTGCAAAGGAGTCGCCAGAACAATGGACCCCATGACCAAGAGACAGTGAACCCCCTCCAAAACGGCCTGCCCCATCACCCTGACCTGAGGACAAGGCATAACAAAAAAACATCGGTGTAGAGACAGCAGGGGAAGAACGGAAACGGGATAAGACAGCAGAAGGAGAACTCTGGTCATGCCCCTGCCACGAAAGGGCAGGTGAGACGTACCCTGGCGAGCAGGACCAAAAGCCCTCCAAGAACATGAGAAACCTAAGCCGGACCTACCACACTAGGGTCAGAGGCCAGCGATCCTCCGCAGATGCCCGAACCACATCCTCCAAGGGGATACCAAACAACCACACCCCAGAGAAATGGAACGTTTAACAACATTCGGTCCATATTCACCTACCAGGATCCCAATTACATCTGCGCCGAACCACCACATAAGACCCAGACGCAGAGGCAGCCGCCCCCACACAAATAAATGGCAGGCAATAGCTGGGTTCTGCAGATCCAGCAGTGCCAAAGTAGAAGAAAGTACTACCCATGGTCCATCAATGCAGCCAAGGAGTGGAATCCTACAGCAAGGACCAAATAACACCCATAGAAAAGGTCGCAGCCGAAAAGCAGAATTGGAAATGGAAAGAAATACGCGTAACAGCAGCACCCACCCCCAACGTCATCAGAGCATGCAGGAAAATCTACCTTAGAAATTAACGCCCCCAGGGCAGCATATCTGAAAAACTGAAACCACCCATACTGTAATGGGGATTCAGACCCCAAAACCATATCCGCCACACCATTGGATGCAGGCGAGGAACCAGGGACAACCCCTCGACCACTCAGCAGGAGGACCAGGCTCACTGGCAAGCCAGTGCAGCAGCAAACAGCAGCCAGGATCAACAGCAGGAAAGTAGACAAAGAAGGGAGAGGCACAGAAGCATTAGCCACCTCCACTATATGGGACAATACATACACTGTGTAAGATAAAAAGCATGTGGCATTCCCAGGCGGTCTCCCGTCCAGGTACTAACCAGGCCTGACCATGCATAACTCCTGAGATCAGAAGAGACCAGGGGCCTTAAGGGAGTCATGCCCGTAGGCTAAAGTCCACCATGGAAGGGCAGCGGGCATATCACCAAAACTCACTGAAAACCCTGACTGAGACTGCCCGCAAGAGTGCAGGCCCGGCCATCCACCCTAGCCCACTCGCACAAACGAGTGCGAAGCAGTGCCGACCAATCGACCATGGAAAACCATGACTCTAATGGAGCCTACCGACACCCAGGTGAGACTGCCAACACCGAAGCCAGGACAGACACGAATGAACAGGGTTCCTCCCCCAAGTCCGCATAAGCAGGACCACCAGGGAGAGGGCGCAACCAAAGATCCGACCCAGCGGCTAGCAGCACGGCCACAAGACTGCAACTGCACTCCACACGAGTCCGCTCCAGCAGGACTGCCAATACCGGGCAGCGAGAGTCAAGGAACAAAAACCAATAGTAATGGAAGGCCGCCCAGGCATGCTTAACAATACCACAACCCCCACGGAGCTCGAGTCCGCTATAGCAGGACCACACTCCCCACTCAAGCAGGACTCCCAACACAGGGGAGCACGAGCCAGGGAACAAAACAAACTACATAGCAGGACCACTCTTCCCCACTTACCTGTAATCTCAACCACGCAGCACTCGGAGTAGCGCAGAAACAAAAAAAACTAGTTTTCCTAAGGGGTGGTCATTCCTTTTATATGATTGGTGATTAGAGGAGGTGGCCATCTTAGACTGATGGGAGTGCTAGTATGCTAACTCTTGCTTGGAGTTTCTGTGGGAGGCTGAAGCTCATATGTTAATTACTGTGGCGAGGAAGACTGATGAGGAGGTAATGTACCTCGCACACGCCCTTCAGCAGCTTCTATGCTTCAGAGGCCACACTCAGCTCTGTAAATGTACCACAGGCCTTACCTACAGCCCCCCCCCCCCTCCAAGTAATTCCTGCATCTAGACCCAACTCTTCGCACTTAGAATGAAAATATATCTTCCAACCTCGCTGCCTGTAATGATTACAGAGGTTTGTAAAAGCGTCTTTAACGCACTCCTGCAGCGTCTTTTCACCATGCTTTCTTCCTTTGTAACTATTATACGACCTTTCTCTGCCTCTCGTTTCTGTTCCTCTGTCTCTCGTGCTGGCTGATTGTCTGCTGATTAAAATAAGATCCTGCCCTAAAAGTAGTGCTGGAGCCCCAACTGGCACAAGTTATATACACACTGTCTGCGACATTACAGTGGTTTTACGTGACATAAGTCTCTACTACAGCTGAAACGATATGAATGTGTTATTTTCTCCATGGCCACTAGATGGTAGCGTTGCGTTGTACGTACGTAAAGTGAGATTTATTTAATCTGTTCTTGGACGAAAAGATGGAAAGTTCGAATCCAGAACGGTGGGCAATGTGCCTTTATTTCTAAGAGTTGGAGGGCCCATTGGGCGTCAGCCGGGGAGGGCGCTTGAGTCCCCCCTCCCCGATCGCCGGTCCGTCCGGTGCTCGCTCAGAGACAATGTGGTATTATCACTCAGGCAGCGCACGTTGCTGTAGCGGACGCCCATGTGTTCTGAGCAGGGAGGCCGTCAACATTCCTTTTACGGACGCTTTTGGTCCCCTTAATTTTCACATTTACAGCAGGCTGTGCTGTTCCCCTGCAAGAAGCCCCCCGGAGATTAAACGTTCTCTCACTTGGGGCCTCTCGCAGCCGGAGGGGGTCATTGGGGGGGGGGGCACCAACAAACATGGTTGCACAGGGCGCCACCAGTGTTAAAGCCGGCCCTGCACATAGGCCAGAATTTAATGAGCAACTCGTAATCAGCGCCAGGGAGTTTTACTGAGGCAGAGAAGCCCTGCAGTGTAGGGTGCTGCTTTTAGAATAAAAAAGGTTTAGATCTGCGCCAGTTAGACATTGGTTTGCTCCTCCACACTGGAGTACCTTTATGAAGTGAGTTAATTGGAGCAGAGTATGTTTGAGGATTAGGAAAACTGCTGCTTCCAGGGCCATCACATCAATTATGTATTAATATGTAATACTTTGAAAAAATAATAATCACTTATTGATATGAGAGCACATCCCTAAATACATCTTAGTGAGAACACTTTAGCGAAATGCTATTTAAATAGCTCAGTGAGCTAAACACTCACTGCAAAGATGAGTGTATCTCTGCAGGTTACACGCTTCAATCCTAGCAGGGCACGCATCATTTTCTATGGTTGATGTAGCAAAAACTGTGGAGACTGGTTTAGAGTGCTGCTAAATGGCAAAACATGTGTTGGAAACACTGCACTGTAACGTACAAATGGGGGCCGGGTGATTCACAACAAAGCCTCATTAACAAGTAAAAGGTCTTTTAAAGACATGGGAAGTACTCGGGTGCGGCTGTATATGTCCCTGGGAAGCTGGGGTGAGGTGACAGAGGGTGACAGTCAGAGGGTGACAGACCGAGGGTGGGTGACAGAGGGTGGGGGACAGAGGGAGACAGAGACAGAGAGAGAGGGAGACATATAGGGCGGGAGACAGAGGGAGCGAGAGAGAGACAGGCAGAGGGAAGGGGGCGACAGGGGGAGACAGAGACAGACAGGGAGACAGAGGGAGGGAGACAGAGAGAGAGGGAAAGAGGGAGACAAAGAGAGAGGGAGACAGAGAGGGAGACAGAAGGAGGGAGACAGAAGGAGGGAGACAGAAGGGGGGAGACAGAAGGGGGGAGACAGAAGGGGGGAGACAGAGGGAGGAAGACCGAGGGAGGGAGACCGAGGGAGAGGGAGACAGAGAGAGAGGGAGAGGGATGGAGACAGAGAGAGAGGGAGACAGAGAGAGGGAGACAGAGAGAGGGAGACAGAGAGAGAGGGCGACAGAGAGGGAGACAGACAGAGAGAGAGAGGGACAGACAGATGGAGGCAGGGGCAGACAGACAGAGAGACGGAGAGAGAGACAGAGGGAGGGAAACAGGGACAGACAGACAGACAGAGGCAGGGACAGACAGATAGAGGCAGAGACTAAGACAGAGAGAAACTGAGAGGGAGGGAGATGAGAGAGAGAGAGGGAGGGAGGCAGGGGGAGGGAGAGAGACAGAGAGGGAGACAGAGAGAGGGAGACGGACAGAGGGAGAGAGAGAGAGAGGGAGGGAGGGAGACAGAGACAGACAAATGGAGGCAGAGACAGGGGAAGAGAGGCAGAGACAGACAGAGAGATGGAGAGGGAGACAGAGGGCAAGACAGGGACAGATAGAGACAGGGACAGACAGACAGAGGCAGAGACAGGGACAGACAGGCAGAGACTAAGACAGACAGAGAGGGAGGGAGACAGAGGGAGACAGACAGAGGGCAACAGACAGGGCAACAGAGGGAGGGAGACAGGGAGAGAGACAGACAGAGGGCAACAGACAGAGGGAGACAGACAGGGAGGAGGGCGACAGAGGGAGGAAGACAGACAGAGAGAGGGAGGGAGACAGAGGGAGAGAGACAGAGGGTGGGAGACAGACAGAGGGAGGAGGGTGACAGAGGGTGGTAGACAGACAGAGGGAGGGAAATGGAGGGAGACAGAGGGAGGGAGAGAGAGGAAGAGAGCGAGGGAGAGTGAGTGAGACAGAGGGAGACAGAGAGAGAGGGGGAGGGAGAGAGAGATAGAGAAAGGGAGGGAGACAGAGAGAGGGAGGGGGAGAGAGAGAGAGAGAGAAAGAAAGATGTGTGTATGCCGGGTCTGGTGGCTCAGTGGTCGAAGGCGTCCGCTGCAGGGGCATGTGTTCAACCTCATGGTCATAGTTTTTTTTGTTGCTCTTGCCCCACCCCTCTCCCCCCACTGACCCCGCCGCCACTGGTGCGGCCCTCGACCACAAACCACACTATAAATTTGGCCCCCGAGAGAAAGTTTGTGAGTACCCATGCTCTAGAACCACATCGACAAGATTTAGAATTATTTTTTGTTTTTTTCCGGCCATTTTTAGTTTTTCCCTCTGTTTTATTGAAGTTGCCAGGTCGTCTGCTGTGGCGCCTCGCAAGATTTTTGTATTCCCCCTATGGGTTCCTTTGTTTATTTAAGCTCTTTGTCTTGTTAGATTTTTTTTAAATGTATTTAATACTTGTGCTCAATCATGTCGGAGAATGGTGATGAAGTTAAAATGTTGCCCCCCCCACCCCCGGAATCATTTCTGCGGACGCCTATGGAGGGCCCCCAAGCTAGCAAGTCAGTGCCCTGCTTGATAGCGGTGGTTGGTCACGCAGGCTAATAGAACTGGGGTCTGAATTAATGGCTGCTTCGTCAGTGCGATGAAATCGAATTTAAATGTTAATTTTTATACAATGGTGTGTCCTTGTGCTACGCGAGTGTGTGCACTGTGCAAACTTATTTGGTATGATGCAAGTGTGTACTTCGGTTGTTACTTATCTGGAGAGCCAATTTACAGTTGTTCACAAGGAACACATTTATATTTTGACAAGGTATTACTGTCTTGTATTGATTTAAGCAAAATTAGCATACAATGTAGTCAATCTGCATTACATTTATTTGACTTTTAAGTTATACTCAGTAATTGACTTCAAACAACACATGTGACTTGAGAAAAAACAGCCCCACAAAACAGTTCTCATGCAACACTCACTTCAGCTGTAGTAAGTGCTTTTTGTAGTTAGAAAAAATATTGTAAATTTATACTGTGTACTGACACTATTTACATATACATAATGAAATTTGTGACTTACGTGACCCCAGTGGACTGACCATAACCAAAACAGTGAATATAACTACAGTGACAATTCTTAAAAGGGGGAGTTGGTTATTGGAATAGAGAAGATGTCCATAAAGGTTTCAGAGTAATTCATAGGTACTAGAGTATGTTCTCGTTTTTCTTGGACTATCCTCTATCAATTGCCGACGACATTTCGACCGTCTGTGGTTACGGGGTCTCTTCAGGACTGCGATTCTGTATTTATCTGTAGCATATGATATGCATTGCTACAAGACACTATATGCTGCATAATGTTTCTTGAAGCTATGAGTTTTAATAAAAGCAGGAGCTATAGCTATGGATTAGCTTGGAGTGTCCAGGTGTGGGAGTTGGCTTTGTGGTCAGACAGAGCCGGGTGACACGAATGGAGTCCAGATCGAATCTACCATGAGTCCACCTCGGTGCTGACCCAGCCTCACTAGAAGTGCACCTTATTCTGGACTCGAAGCCCCTGGATGTTCAAGTACCGAGTGAGGCTGGTCTGCGGCTCTACCCAAGCACATCAGTCCTGACCTGCAGTGCCCCCAGCACACACATCTGTTCTTGTATCTCAATCCTCACCTGCTGCAATGTCCTAGCATTCCAGTACAGAGACCTGCTGGAAGCTACCCTGCCGCTCCTGTGCTGCTCGAGGACGCAAACACAGCTCTTGAAATGACCCTCAACCCTGCACTGCTGTACCCCATACTTTTCCAGTACTGGGGCCAGTGCACAGTTCTGCCAGTGCCCCGCCGCCCTGTCTTTCTTCTCCATTGCAGCTCCATTACCTAGATCCTTAGACTGCTCTGTCAGTGCTCCTTAATTTCAATCAAAGCCTCCTTGTATGTTCAGGACTCTTCCATACATCGATCTGCCATTTTGCCCCAACCCTACCCTGCCTATATTTCCCTAATTCATTACTCAACATATGAACAGATCCTCCAAGGCATATCAATATTCAGACTCCAGTCCTATGTACATCGGGCCCAATTCACAGAACTAACTTAAGACAAAATCCTAAACGTACTATCATTTTGGTATTCACAGAAGGCACTTACTCATTTCGGTATTCACAGAAATTAGGACTCCTAACTTTAGGACTCCTAAATGCCTTCTGTGAATACCGAAAGTCTTAAAGTTAGGATTTTTCTCAATTTAGAAGTAGTAAAGTTAGGACTCCTAACTTCTGTAAATACCAAAATGAATAAGTGCCTTCTGTGAATACCAAAATGGTAGTAAGTTTAGGATTTTTTCTTAAGTTAGTTATGTGATACGGGCCCATCCTCAGCCTGTCAGTGCACCTTAGCTCTGACCTGCGCCAGTCCCCAAGATGTTCTAGTGCTAAAAAACGTGCCCACCTCTACTGATACAGTTCATTCATCCATCCCACAATCCCTACAGCAGGGCCACTGGAAGTATGGGATTGTGAGGCGGTAACGTTTAACGCATAGCATTTGTCACACAATCCATCATCTGCTGCATAATCTGCAGCTTTTAACACAAATGCGGTTTCTCGCTCAAACAGTTCAAAAGTTACCTAAAACACAGTGACAAGTGTTGCTGCGTAGTTCAAGGCCCTTTGCAAAGCTTGACTGGTCACCTTTCTGTTGCTAATTGAAAAATCTTGGTGTTAAAATGGTACTAATTGGGTGCAATCAATGATCAGGAAGTATTAACAAGTCTAAACGTGACAAAATAATGAAGTGATACTATCACAAAATGTGCCGCATTACGTTGCATAATTTGCTTATCTTGCCACATAATTTACTCAACCCTGCTTCATAATTAGGCCCTTGCCTGCCGCATAATTCGAGTGCCCCTGCCCTACAGTTACAGTCCTGATGCCTACACACACAGCGTTGACTGTGCATTTCAATCTAATCTCGCAGCACTCCTGCTACTCCAGGATTGTGCTCTTCAAATGCACCTCAGTTGTGACCGATACCACGCCATTCCAACTCTGGGACCTACACACTTCTGTCTTGTATCACCCCTTTCTGTTTCAGTAGAACAACCCATACCTGCCCACAACAAACACCTCATTCCAGCCATGCCTCTCTGCCCTCTATTCCATGATCTCAACACTCTTCTAACTCCAATTTTAGGATCCTGGGTTGCGACACCCTCCCCTCCGCTTTTATATAATTCACTTCTGGGGCATCGGTACATTCAGCACTGCCAAGGGATTGCAACCCTGGCTTGACTCCCTTTTCTTATCCAGTACTTCACGGTTCTGCCAATGCACCCGTACCCTGACCTTTTGCATTCCCTGTTCATGCTCCCATGAATGCCTACCTCCAGGGCTTAATTTGTGAAAGAAAAAAAAAAGTGTCAGGGCCAACGTCAGGAGCCACTGCAGCTTGCACCACTCATTGCCCCCCCCCCCCCCTGTGCAAGAAAAACAACTATTAACCATCACATTCTTACAGGTGTGATTATTCCAGGCCCCCAAATCTATAGGATTGGCTTGGGCAGCATGTATTAGTCCTCCTTTTTAATGTATATTGAACTAATAAACAACTGTTGTGCTCATCTCCAAATTACACAATAGTGCCACCATGAGGCAGACAGTCATAAGTACCGGTGTTAATAATTGAGGGCCTGTGCTGAGCACCGGAAACTACCGGCTCAAATTAAGCACAGCCTGTGCTTAATTTGTAAAAAAATAATAATAATAATAAGTGACAGGGCTATCATCAGGAGGCCACTGCAGCTTACACCACACATTGCCCCTGCCAGTGCTGCCACCATCATAACAACACAACTACTAATCATCACACTCCTACAAGTATGGCATTTCAGGCTCACAAAGCTTTAAGAATGGCTTAGGCGGCAAGTAATAGTCATTTTTTATGAATATTGAATTAATAATCACCTGTTGTGGTCATTTATAAATTAGCCAGACAGCGCCACCTTGTGGCAGACTGTCAGACGGGCCTGTGTTGACAATTAAGTGCCAGTGCTGAGCACCGGAAACCACAGCCTCAAATTAAGCACTGCCCTGTTTTTTCTTTCAGCTTCTGTTCTCGTCTCCAAATCTCTACTTTCTGCTTTTTGTGCCTCCGGTCTATATACGACAGTCTCTCTCTAACTTGCTTTTCGTGCTCCAACTTAGCTCCATTTACACTTGTGACTCTGCCTTATTCTCCCTGTCCTTATGCTCTCACCCCTTTTACTGACATTGCATCTTTCCGAGCCCCTGGAACGTTCCACTTCTCTGCTCCCTTTTCTACCGCTCCATTTGTAATTGTCAGTTTCTGCCCATGACTCCCTTTTCGCCCCAATGTTTCTGCCCCTGTATTTCAGTCTGTCGCTTCGTCCTGTGTGTGTCTCCTTATACCATTATAGCTCCCATGCCTTTCTCTCACTCCTTCTCTCACCTATCTGTCTGCCCCCTGGCTCTGCTGCTGTTTCTTCCCAAGTCTCTGTCCCTGTGCACCTGCATCTCTTTGGTTGGTCTCTGTGAGTACAGGCGTCACAGGAGCCCCAAACCTCAGGGGTTTCTGAAGAACCCAAAGGCCCTTTGATTTTTGTAAGGCGCCTCGCCTCAGTGAAGTGTCTCCGCCCACATGTGTCTCTCGACCGGTGTCTCTGCCTCTCTTGGGGCCACAGGTCCCCCCCTCTTCCTCACCTGGAACATCTTGATCATGTCCTCGCAGTTGCGCTGCTGGGCCACATCGCAGAGTTTGGCAGTGATGTCGATGCGGCGGCAGATGTCCATGTCCACCTTCATGGCCTTCTCTTGGATCTTGGTGTCCAGGTCGGAAAGATTCTGGTGTCGGCAAAACAGAGATCAGGAAATGAAGACACGATTCAGGAAACATGAGCCAACGCGGCATATGCACACGCATCTCCCTTAGAATCTAACATGCAAAGTGACATGTAAAACACATCGATGGAAAACAGCAAACCCTAACCATCTAACCCGAATTCAACACAAAACACTAGAAATAGATGACATCATCATCTCGGAATCACCGCTAATCAGACCGAAATCATTTGAGACCAAGATAATGAACCCAAAACATTTGAAACCAATCTCCATAAATTACTTCATGCTCAACTAATGACTCAAAAAGGCTAAAATTATGGTATTTTCTCCTTACTCCTTAACCTCATGCCAACCCGCAATTAAGCACAAAGCCAATAGTCTTAGCTCAAACCCAGCTCCAAACACAGACTAATACGATACCTAAGGCCAAGTTAATTACTCTACTCCTTCTTCAACCCCAGCTATAAACCTGATACTATTCAAAGACCTTATCTGTCCTCCACTTGCACTACGATTATCCCAAGCCGAAGCCCGTCCCGGCTTTAGCCAAAAGCCACCCACCAGCTCAGCTCCAGCCCAGACTATAATACACACGTCCAGTTCAATTGAAATTCCCTCACTCTAACCACCAACCCAAACTCTAATCTTAATTCTCCATTTTATTTCAAAATCATAGCCAATAGGCTAACATTCCAAACATAATCCTACTGTAACTTGAAGCAATTTCCTTCACCAGATTAAACTAAATCTAATCCAAAACACCAACACCCTAACCATTATCCAGTCCCTATAACCACAACCCAATATCTACCCCAACTCCTTCCTCTCTAACTCTGCCAATGTGCCCCATTATATCCACCGATCATTTGCAACCTAAGCATATTCTTGAATCTACCACAGTCCATATACATATTCCACTGCCGGCCACAATCACAACCCAAACCACAGCCCTTCCCATTACTTAAACTAACCCAAGCACCAACCCAACCTGAAACCACAAGGCCGGTGGTCCTCTCTTCAAGCTAACACCAGTCCTAAACTGTACTTACCATTTAGCCCAATAACAATGTATTCCCAAACCTACCCTACCATCAAAACAAATCAGGGACCCATTCCTGTCACTAGGATGGGCTTTCCATTATACGTAATCCTAAACTTCAGTTCCAGCTTTACATATTTAACATGCGCTGACTTTGTATAGATTCTACCTCAGATCCACTCGGGGTAACACCAGACTTAGCCCTAAACATAATCACAAATGCAGAACAGCCGGAAGCCCTAACCTAACCCCAACCAAATCGCTAGCCCTCAAAAAATCCAACCACCAATCCATGCTCCAATGTTAATCACCAACTTTAATTCAAAGCCATAACTAAGAAACTAAACCAACCTGAACTATAACCCCAACTTCCATAATTTAATCATAAGGCTCTGTACACTCCACGATACCTGACATCGAAGCTAAAGCCACTTGGCGGGCTTTGATCCCCTCATATTTCTGACATGCTCCTTCTTGAACCCCTGACCCTGGAGCTCTTTGCCACTGGGCCTATGAACCACTTAATTTCCTATATTCAAGGCTGAACTGAAAGTCATTCGCCTTCAAAGATACTTTTAATTATGTCTTCTTAGCCAGCTTCTTCTTGGCTGCTTCTTCTAGACAATTTAACATCTTGTTATGGTTGACTCTTGATTTTGATCCCATTCCTTCTCACCTGCCCTCTGCTGCCTAGCATACTATTATACCTCTCCAAACTATCAGAAATTTGCTGCTTGATTACATTACCTTGTAACGATCTCTACCCACCACTTTCTCTCATCTTCGGTAAACTAAACCCCCCCCGACATTTCTTTTCATGGGACTATCAGGGGATTATTGATGACTAATGAGAAGCACTGTGCCTTATTTATCCTTCACCTCTAACATTATCAAGAGTTTGGGTAACGTTTTACGTGTTTGCAACTTGCTACTCCATATATAATGTTTGTGGAAACTCTTATCCGTATGTAAAGTGTCACTTCTTACGTAAGGAGCTCTAATGCCTTAAAACAAGACCCACTCTATATAAAAAACACATTTATAAATGAGTGAATGAATAAATAAATAAAAGTCTAGCCTAAATACCAACACACTAACCATAGGCAATACTAACACCGCAACCCTAACCTTAGGGATATTGCCCTATCCGTAACCCAGCCAATATGGCACAATACGTCTACTTACTATCAGGACAACTCAAAAACCTGGAAGTAGGAGAAATCCTCCCCCTATTGGAATCCCAGCCCAAGAGCACCAACAGAGCAATGAGGAAGATCACACTGACAGGGAACTACAGGTGGAAGCTACAAGTAAAGTGTCAGACTACTGCTGGAGGCAGCACACAACGACAGGCCACTGCTTGTAGAGGTGGATATGCTGTGAGAAGTCACTTGTGCTGCCATGAGGGGAGGAGGCACACTGCTGGGATGTTGGGAGGATGTGGGCGAGAACACATGTGAGGGGAAGTGGTGTCTTTTTTACTCACATTGCTCATTAGCCCTTTGAAAACCACCAGTTCGGCCTTCAGTTGGCCCACTTTTGCTGCCAACTCTTCCTGGCAGGCGTCAGCCTCCTGTGCCTCCTAAGCAGGAGAGGGGAGAAAAGAACAGGGACGAAAGGGTGTGAGCTGTGCGAACAGTGTGCTAGCAGTGGGGGTGAGCATGGTTTGTGAGCTGTGAGGATAGAGTGTTAAAAGAAAGTGGTTGTTGAGCAGAGGGTAGCAGGTAAGCAGCAGACACAGCCAAACATCACATATAAGTAAAAGATACGCAGCGTGAAAGCAACAAGAAGCATACAGGCAGCAGTAAGTTTGCAAACACCTGGGTCCGTATTACAGAATGTGCATATTTTCCTTGTTAGCGCCAGGGGTACCTTTCAAATGGTGTGCTCTGAGCCAACAAGGAGAGTGCACTGTATTAAATGGAATGCGCTGCCCCAGGGCAGCCGGGAAGTCGTGTTGCCCTAGGGGAAGCGCATTCAAGTGAAATACGGACCAGGTTTGAGGCAGTGCAGTCGGCGACCAACCTGCAATTTTAAGAGGGGAGAGAGATCCCTTTGTAGGCGGGTGCAGTGAGTGACTGCACCTGTTTTCAAGGGGATGTCTAGGGGTCAATAGGACCACCTTTTATACAATGATTGATCTTTCATAGATTCACATGCTTGAATCGTTCCTCGTTGTAGAAGTGGGAGTCCCACAGTACAATATTAAAGTAGTCATTAGTTGTATAATAGGCTATATTGGCATTAGAAGGTTAGTTTAGCAGCCTCTGTGTGTCCTTTTTAAAAGAGAACCAAACTTGAACTATGACCAATCAGGCAACAGCACCCACACACCAGAACATTCCCAACGGAGACTGTTTTCCTCAGATTTTCTACTGCATGTTGTAGAAGTGAGTCTCCCTCAGCTCTGCTCAGTCTGTTCTTAACCTCAGGTGTTCTTAACATTTCAATATGTCTGATTCTTTAAACAAGGTACTCTTTAGATCCTGCAAATCTTGTGGGAAGAAGTGATTATAAGTGGACGACTACTGAATCCTCATCATTCTGTGAAGGACTTCAGAATATATCACACTTTTTCTTCTAGAACACTGCGAGACTGAGAGCCAAGGCTCCTGTTATGGTCCCAGAGCTCAAAAACTCTCTCTTCAGGTGAGGACAACAACTCTTCTATTGAGCCTCAGAAGAGAGATAGATCCCATGACCAGGTAACCACTGAAGGAAGCAGAAAAAAATCACAAGACTTCACATCATGGGTCTTTCAGAATAATTGAGAAATAGGAGAAAACTTTTAAAATCTCCTCAAAAAGCGCTTCCTCAGAGCCTCCCACCCCTGCTGCCAACTCTTCAAAGCACTCACATACCTCTACGGTGCCGTCGACATCAAAAACCAGGATCCAGAAGGTACCGTTGATGAAAATACCCTAGTCGACAAGCACCGCATCGACGATCATCACCGGTTCATCCTCTGCGCCATCAGTGACAAAAGACTTTGTCAGTGGTTACTGCACTCATACCGTTGACTAACATTTCCTCGTTTGCCATCAAACAATTGACTCGTCAACGGACCCACCATCGACAAAGCTCTCGTCGTCAGACTCACTGTCCTCAAAGCCATCATTGGCGAAGCTGTCCGTGAAACGGCCGTCACCAGATGCCTCATCGATGAAGCCGAAAACGTAACCGCCTATGGAACCATCACTAATGTCGTCGATGACACCGTCAACGGGGATACAATCTCCAAAAGCTTTTCTGAAGCCTCATGACACTTCCCCCAGCAAAGTGTCTCCCATTCCTCTGCGCTATCTACTCGACGAGTTGGATAATTCAGAAGTTGATGGGCCTTTAGGGATGGCGCATAGCCCATCTGAATTGCAAGTCAAATATCAGGATGAAGACGACAAAGAGGATTCTCATTACAGACATTATTATAATTCTAGGTACTATTATTCCTACTCGCTAGAGCATCCACATCCTCCATCACAAGTACAGGTACCCTTTTCTTTGGCGCAAGACTAGCAGGCGATGCTACAGGATTATCGCAAAAGGTTCCCAGATCTTGCACAAGACCCTAAAACACCACCTTCTCTGCCACCACATATTCCATCCACTCCACTTATGCCACCTCCTCCAACGCCAAGGATGACACCTGCCTCTGCTATACCTTTGCCGCCCAGAGATGATCCATCATCATCATCCTCTGACAATGACACAGAAGAGGGTGAGATTCATGACACCCATCCCTCTCATGATGAGTGGGACGATTATGTGATACCTACTCCGTCACCTCCAGCAAGGCCCTCCTCGGATTCCCCTCCTGAGGACGTTGGGGGTTTCGATAATTTGATGGAAAGGGCTGCTGCGTGCTTTAAGCTGCCCTTGTCTGTGAAGCAGTCCGATTGCTTCTTGTATGATTTTAAAGAGCAGGTGCACAAGTCAGTTCGAGCTATCTCTGTAGTAGATCACATTTGGAAAGAGGGCCTCAAATTAATTAAAATTCCAGCTTCCGTGGCGGCTATGGTGCCCCATAACAATAAAAAATACAAAGACCCAGATGACTCTCCTGCCTCATAGGACCCCCAAAGCTGAATCAGTGGTCTCTCAAGCTACACAGCACTGTGCCAAGAAACCTGCCACTCCAATCTTAGTGCCTCCAGATAAGGAAGGCAGGCGAATAGATAACATTGGGAAGCGTTTCTCCTCAATGTCCGCCTTATCTATTCGTGCAGCTAATTCTTTAGCTATTTTAGGCCGCTACAATAAACAAATGTGGGCTGATATAGGCTCTTTGTTGGACCTTGTGCCCAAAGATTAAAAATCAGAGGCAAGAAAGATATTACAAGAAGGGGAGCGCACATCCTCTGAAAATCCTCAACTGTGCAATTGACATCGCTTCCACTGGTTTCCATCATTTGGTAGGAGCAGCTGTGTTTTGCACAGTCAGGGTTGGTTAAAGTTGACCTTATTCAGACCAGAAGTTCAGTCCAAGATATTGGATACGCCATATGATGGTGATACATTATTTGGGAAGCACATCGATAACGCCTTGCTTGATCAAAACTGGCACGGACACTGCTAAATCCCTCAGCACATTGCAGTTTCCCAAATTTCCCTTTCGTGGAGCTTGAGGCAGGGTTTTTTCTTCATAAAGAGGATCAT